>NC_137929.1:35370204-37770204 GCF_963969265.1 Rhamphochromis sp. 'chilingali' | reverse complement strand
GTCAATTTACACTTCCTATTGGATAGAAAAATTAAGTCACATGCCCTTGTGGTGGTTGAGATTAGCTGCAGTGTGAGACAACATTTGTCCACACTCAAAGAGGAGATTCAGGAAGTGTAAATTAAAAGGAACTGTGCTGCAACAGTTTTTTGGTGAATTTAGCTGAGCTGAGTTAACTAACCTAACTATCCTATTTGTTGATACATTGGCATCTTGGTCTCTAGTTCCCTTTGCTGATAGGTGAACTAGACTTCACACATTACATTTGCTGCTGTTATGGTTGCTTTAAACTTTTTGATATCTGCCTTTGCTTGTTTTTGATGTTATATTACCTCATACCAGAGGTGGGACCAAGTCATTGTTTTGCAAGTCTCAAGTAAGTCTCAAGTCTTTATCCTCAAGTCTCAAGTCAAGTCTCAAGTAATGTCAGGCAAGTCAGAGTCGAGTCTCAAGTCACTGGTGTAAAAGTCCAAGTAAAGTCACAAGTCTGAAATTTTGAATTTCAAGTCCTTTCGAGTCTTTAAAAAAACCCCGAAAAAAAGCATGTTGCAGTTATATGTTAAATGTAAATATTAGACCATGTAATTTTTAAATCTGTGTTTTTCTCAACACATGACAAAATAGTGAACGTAGAAAATATACACAAATTGTGAAATTGCACCTCTTTAAAATGCAGCTCAATTAAACCTAGCTCCAAGAATAATTTTCACCGACAGTTCTGAGATAAGCTGCATGTTATTCTTGGATGCGGTTGTAGGACCGGCTTTAAAATCGCATGACAAAAATATCATACATAAATAAATGATATTTTTTTTAAAATATCATTTAAAAAAAAAAACTGCATCACCAACGTAGCCTGGAAAACATTTGCTAGTTAGATGAAGTCAGCTATCTCATCGTAGCATATTTATATGCATATTTATAATCATACGGTTCTTGGAGTGAGTGCACACACTCATGAAGTTTAGTAACTTCCAGTCACTGCAACAAGCCCAGGTACAGTTTACCGACGGATGGGTGCAGGACCTTGAAATGCACCGTGTAGAAAGTAAAGACCATCGTACGTATCATAAGTTTACCAGTCTCACAAATCGTCGTCATAAATACACATTCGTTAACCGTTTATTAATAGGACCTTTGAGCTCAACGGTAATTAATTAGTAGTGGAAATAATTTCTGGTATGCATCACAGAAATGTAGCAGTGACAATAATATTGTATGCTGTAATCGTACTGGACAATTAGTGATACAAAACAACTATTTTATCCTGTGAATAAAAGTATATGTTTTTGTCAATGTACCATAATAACAGAGGCGAAACGCAATATTGTGTCAGGACAATTCACTATTTATGCACAATAAATAAAGGAGCATAGCGCGACAATTTCTGTTCAGCGCCAGACTTGCTTGTAACCTATATCACCAATTATGTTAAGAAAAATGACGTATTAACTACAACAGCAGACTGACCTGTGTGTAAATGCTTGGAGCAGACTAACCTGTGAGCTGGAGTGTTCTGGGACGTTATATTTGGTCTTTGAATGGCTGCAATCCAGGCCATCCGTCGCGTCTTTGTCACTTCGGAAACATGGCTCGAACAATTTCTCTTCAACGACGTAATCCGATAACAACCGATCTCTTTACCCGTCGGCTTCCCGTGGCTGTCATGCGACCGGCTATTGCAGTTAATAATACAACAGCTTCTTGACATTTTTGTGTTTCTTTTTATCGCTGTGTGACTGATTTCAATTGAAAGCCTGCATGCGCTAGTACCGCTTGCCACGAGTTCCCAGAATCCTTTGCGGTTCTACCCGTGAATGACATCACATTTTCAATCTCTATATAATATGCATGTTAAATTTTATATTTGGGGTAAAATATCAAGTCTTTTCAAGTAAACCGGTTCAAGTCCAATTCAAGTCCCAAGTCATTGGTGTAAAAGTCCAAGTCAAGTCACAAGTCTTAGAACATTTTTTCAAGTCAAGTCTAAAGTCATAAAATTAATGACTCGAGTCTGACTCGAGTCCAAGTCATGTGACTCGAGTCCACACCTCTGCCTCATACCTGTGTCAGTGTTACACTATGTTCAGTGCAGCACCCGTGCTAGTAATAAGAACAACAACAATGAAAAAATCAAATGAAATAATAATAATAACATGTAGTATGATTAATATGACTACTGCATATGTGCATTGTCAAATGATAACTCTATAAAAAAAAAATAAAAAGAAACAGTGTTGGATATAAAACGGCTACTGGGCAAGAATTGTGTTGTAGCATTATTTAAAAATTTTCTGATTTTATTTTCAACATGGCAGCTTAATATTGGTATTTACTGATTCGCATTAATGCAGAAACATCCCTGTTTTACGTTCCATATATGCCCTGCCTGCTAGTATCTTGCACCCTTCCCTTTTCACGTAAATGGCCTCCTTGACGCCTCACTCAAACCAGTGTTCCTCCCAGGTGTAAATAGACTGTAAATAGAGTGCCGACGAAGGCTCTTAGGGTCCTGTTAATCTTGTGTACTTCTAAGCATTCCAGGATCCAGGTGTGGGGCATCGAGTGACAGGCTTTCTTGAAGGTTGGTGAGCCTGGTCTTGCAGTCTTGGGTGACTGCTCTGTCTACCAGTAGCTGGTGTTTTGCTCCTCTGGTATTCCTGCAAATTCTTTTTTGTGCCCTGCTCATATATTCAGCCATATTCCTGTTCATCTTCGCTGCTATGATGCCTGACAGGAGCTTCCATGTGGTACTGTGGCAGGTTATTGGTCAGTAGTTGGATGGGACATGTCCTGGGGGTCCTTGGGGACCAGGACTGTCCTGCCTTCAGACGCTCATGCCAGACGCTCATGGAGTGCAGTCAACTGTAGATCACTAGCCGACCCCAGCCCCAGGCCAGGTGTGGGTGGCCTGGGGCTGGGGTGTTTGACACCAAACAATTCCTTCCCATTTTTGGGAAGGAAACCCCCATTGTTTCCTTCCCAAACAATAGAGGTGTGAGAAGACCCAACTACTCCACTCCTTGTCCATGTGAAAAGTGGTCTGTTGGATGCGTGTATTGGTACAGCTGAGTAACTAATAGTAACTAAATAGTTAATGTCACTGTGTGAACACCAAAGTGCTATTAAAATTGAGGGGACAGCTGTGACACAAGTACAAGAGTGCTGCTCAGCAGATACCATGAATTTGGTCTTATATCAATTTAGCAATAATTTATTTACGCCAGCAATTATTGCCATCTACATTTACATCTGCCCCAGAGCCTCCTCCTGGTGAAAGGAGGTCTCGGGGCAGACCCAGGACTCACCTGAGAGATTGCATCTCTCAGGTGGCCTGCGAATACCTCCATGCTCCCCCAGATTAGCTGAAGGATAAGGCTAGGGAGAGGTTGGTCTGGGCTTCTCTGTTTATGCTACTGTGCCCATGACCCAGCTACTGAAAAGAAGAAGAAAACGGATGGAGCAAACCATTTTTTTTGTTCATTTCTAAAGTGATTAAGGTGCAAGATATTTGTGTCATCAGCAGTGTTGGGACTAATGCGTTATTAAGTAACGCGTTACAGTAACTACGTTATTATTGTGGTAACGAGCACGGTAACTAGTTATTATGCCAAAATTAGGAACGCATTAATCGTTACTGGGATTTAGATAGGGTCGTTATTTGTTACTTCATGTGGTGGCTCTCGCGGAGCTTCCACAGATTCAGTAACATTAGCAAGTGGTGGAGGCCAGCAGGTGGATGAGGGAAAGGGGAGGCAGGAGGAGACACTCGAGGCGGCCGCCCGTCCGAGTGTCAGGTGAACTGAACTTCAGGTAAGAAGTTATGACCTGCAGTCTATCTGGGTCAGATATAAACCAAGTTTAGGTGGAGTTTATTTTCGTTGTGCTGACTTTTTCGTACTGCGCGCTAGCTAGCATGACGGAGTTTCTATACAGCTGGGTGGTGCTATGATGTTACTGATGTTGAACTTTTTTTTTTCATAAGGTTAATTATTAGAGTTGCCAACCGTTCCCTAAAAAATCGTCTCGTATTCAGAGAAAATATTACGCGTTTCGTATTGAGCTGAAAAGGAGCACAGTTTGTCCTGGACTTCAGCTACAATGAAAAAGACACAAAGCTGGAGTTATTCTGTGTGTTTGCTGCACAGCTGCCTCTTCTTCTCTCATTCTCTCCTGTTTCTACTTCAATCATGAAACTGATCAATGATCAGCTGATCAGCTTTTCTCTCTTGTTTGTTTATTGCCCACTTTGCGCCAGAAAGAGGAAACCAGCGGAGGTCGCGTTAAACAACAGCATCACTTTTAAGGTTGATCAGCTGTTGTTAGAATTTATTCAATGTCAATTTCTAGTATCAGCTGATCTTTGCTGGAGCCACAGCTGTAAAAGCTGCTGGTCATGATATCGGTTTGGATATCTGGTGAGAGGGAAACATGAAGAAACCAGGAGATGTCCTTACTGAATCATCAGAGCTGAACAGGTGATGGAGAAACAGGTTTACCTTTTAGGTGACATGAATGAGTTGAAGGGAAGTTGATAGGTTCGTAGCATAAACCTATTCGCTGGAACGTTCAAGACAATTCTACTACACAGCAAAAAGCATTGAACACCAAGCAGGCAAAGTTCTTTATGTTTCTCGTATACGAGGAAGACCAACTGGACAAACGCCGTCCCTTCGCTTGACCCCAGTTGCTCTCGTCTGCTCCCTCGTAACACTGCTCTTTTATTGAGGTTACATGAATATACATAGGTCCATTAACATATGACGTATACATACAAACAAAGAGTACCTTGCCTGTGCGTTGTGTAAGTATGTGTGTGTGTGTGGGGGGGGGGGTCAGAATGTGACCCCATAAACGACGTGCTGGTCTGGAAGTCCAGCAGTTCATCTAAACAAAAGGCACTTAGACTAAAACAGACATAGATATGTTTATCCTACCACAAAACAATGAGAGAAGGTACGACCTCTCCCATGCTCCCAGGATGTGGGTGTGAATCCCAGAACACTCTGGAATGCAAACAAAGTCTTTGCAGACTCCCAAGGATCAAACCTCTACCAACATGACATTGATTATAAAACTCTAAGCATAAATGACAATCAACAATATAACCCTGACATAAGTTCTAAACTGTTTCTGAGAGACAAATAACACCAGGATCCTTTTTTTTTTTAAATGTAGCTGATAGCTGGTAACTGTGCAGGGGCGGGTCTAGCAAAGTTTTGCCAGGGTGGCAGGTGGGGCATTAACAGGGAGAGGGGGGCACAAAGTAGTACTTTTCTTTCTTATTCTCATTTAAAATGTCTAGCTTTTAACAAATAATTATCTGAATCTTACAACAAATGATTGATAGATTGATGCATATATACCATCAAAACAGTGAACATCACTGTCACAACAGCGTTTGTTTTCATTCAAAGGCTTTATGATTTTTCCTATAATGGTGGGCCGGTCTCTAGTCAAAATGCCTGGGCCGATTTTCTGTCCCAGTCCAGCCCTATAAGCAGCTCATCTGCAGTCTGGTGTTGCCTACATCTTCCTACTCGGAAGGCAGAATTTCTGAGTTCTGAGTACAATCAAAAGCACCACGACTGCAGTTTTTGTGTTGGATGTAAAAAGCGCACGTGACGTTGTGGCGTAGGCTAAAATCATGGCGGCGGTCAACGACGGTCGAGGCGTGGGATTTCTCTCGTGGAAATATGCATGATGGGTCTGTCTAGCACAGGGCCACTGCTGGAACGAGACAATTTACTACACAGCAAAGCAAGACACAAGTAGGCAAAGTTCTTTGTATTGCTCGTGCACGAGGGAGACCCGACTGGAGCCAGATGTCGTTCCGCCCACTTGATCTTGACTCTCAGCCAGGTTCCCTGTAGCGCTCCTTTTATTGTGGTTACATGAATATGCACAAGTTCATTAACATATGACATTTCATATAGGTATACATGCAGACAAAGAATACCTTGTCTGTGTGTCGTGTAGTATGTGTGTGTGTATGGGGGGTCAAGATGTGACCCCGTGAAGACTCCCCAAAGCTGGTGCCAGGAGTCTAGCGGTCCATCTGAAACGCTAGACTCCTGGCTCTTACACTCAAACAGATATACGTATGTTTGCTATACCATATATCAGCAAGAGAAGGTACGACCTCTCCTAGGAAGTGTGTCATCTATGCCAGAACACTCTGAAGAGGAGTGAACGCACTCCCCTCTTCATGCTACACAGAGTTGTTACAGACCTCTTAAGATGAGACATTCTTTCAATATGCAATCAACTATACACTTCTAAGCATAAATAAGTAAATATTTCTAAGCATAAATGACAATCCACTATATAAACCTGACAATGCACATGATTTTTTCCTTTCTATTGGTAGGTGGCACAGTGCTAGAAGACAATCTTGCTGGCTATCAAGTTACGGAAGCAACACGTTAACAAGAGAATTCTGAGTAAAACCAAAGTTACTTTCCTGAGTAACTAGTTACTTTTAAAGTAACGAGTAACTTGAAGTAACTGAGTTACTTTTGATAGAAGTAACTAGTAATGTAATTAAGTTACCAATTTAAGGTAACTTTCCCAACACTGGTCATCAGCAAATAAAACAAATAGAAAAAAAATCTGACATTTTGCAAATATCATTTATATACATAAGAAATAGTTTTGGTCCCAACACTAGCCCTTGTGGGACTCCACAAACAATGTAAAAACATTTTCATTTCTACTCTCCCATCTTTACCATTTGTTGCCTGTTACCTGTCAGTTTTATGATATTTCATGGTTAATTGTGTCAAATGCTTTTTTCAGATCAAAAACACCCCAACCTTAAATCTCTTACTGTCTCTGGAATGTATTCTACGTTATCAAAGGTTGTGCTGCATCTTCGGATTGTCAGTTAAATAATATCTGATTTCTTCCATTATTTTAGTGCTCAGTACAGTCATCCATGGAAACGCTCAAGGTGAGGAATTTTTCTTTCTTCCCGTTTGTATCATATATGTTGTCTGAACTTGAAAACTAAAAGAGAGCATACTTCTCCCATTCTGGCTTCTTGGATAAATCCAAGGTGATTACTCCCTTAAAAACTTTCAGTGGATGAAAATTCTGCAGCGAGTGATACAGGCAGGGACTAGCAAAAAGAGCACATTTCTCCTATACTGGCTTCTCTTCACTGACTCCCGGTTAAATCCAAAATCGACTCTAAAACCAGTCTTCTCACACCTTATATTAGAGACCTTATAGTACCGAATCACCCCAAAAGACCTCTTCATTCTCAGACTGCTGGTTTATTTGTGGTTCCTAGAGTATTTAAAAGCAGAATGGGAGGCAGAGCCTTCAGCCCCTTTTCTGTGGAACCAGCTCAAAGTTTGGATGCAGGAGACAGACACTATCTCTACTTTTAACATTAGCCTTAAAACTTTCCCTTTTAATAAAGCATACCCACATAGCAGGCAGGTCTGGCCCGGATCTGGTATCAAGCCGGCACTGCTGGTTGACTTCTGGCATGATAAGATGTATGTCATCCAGATATGGGCCAGGCCATGTAAGGGGTCAGCAACCTTTAAGACCCAAAGAGCCATTTGGACCCGGTTTCCACGTAAACGAAAACAGTGGGAGCCGCAAATACTTGTTGACATCTAAAATGAAGATAACACTGTATATATTGTTTTTTACTTTTATGCTTTGTGTGAACAACTAAGGTGTGTTGCTTATGAAATCTATGAAGTGCTACAGAGAAACTTACATTTTATTTATGTAATGAACACATTTTGAACTCTTAAAGAAATATAACAAAAGGAAAGACACCCAGCTGAACTAAAATGATCCATGTAGCAAACAAAAACTGTTGTGAGCCTCCAGCCTTATATCACCTTTGGGCTTTTGGAGCCTTGACCTGATTTTTAAAAAATAATTGAAAAAAAAGCACTATGCTGCTAAAAAAAAAAAGAAAATAGATATTTGCAAAATATGTATTTTACCTGGTTAATGTGTGTGGCGGGGCGTCGTCTGAAGCGCTGCTGCAGGGGAGGCGGACGCACCTGAGCGGCACCCGCAATCACGCCTCGCCGCCTTAACGTCTGTGCTCTCTATGCTGTTGTTGGTGTGTGTCGGGCTGTGAGCTGAAAAGCTACAGCCGGCTGTATGCGTACAGTAACCGTGTGTGAAAAGTGGTCAATAAAGAGAAGCTGAAAAGCGTGTTCATGGAAACATCGCAGGGTCTGCCGTGGTATGTTTACAATGGGACTTCTGCTCCTGAACCTCTGCGCACAGCGTCTGCAAATCGGGGCTTTCATCTTTACGCAGGACTGTAAGCTGTCATCTGTGAGGGGTGAGCGGTGTTTGTGTGACGCTTATTTTGAGCGATGAAAAAATAATAAAATATAATTTTATTTTTATATTTCAATATCACAATAATCTTACAATTAAGAACTACAAGTTTAAAAAAAAAGAGAAAAAAAAAGAACTAACATAAAAAAATACACTTCTGCTAAATACTTCTAATTTATTTTCCCAAACCACGCGGAGCCGCACTACATGGACTAAAGAGCCGCATGCGGCTCCGGAGCCGCAGGTTGCCGACCCCTGGTCTATGTGATGGCATGCCATATCTGGCCCAATTGTGGTTTGGTTTATGTGGCCCAGGCCCATAGAAAACAGGTCTTCCCCTGATCCAGCATCAAGCTGGCACTTCTGATTGACTGGTGCAAAGAATGACGGCCCTTTGGTGGCCCGGATCAGGTTTGGCAGAGGTAATCCACACATGGGCCAGCACAGGACCTCTTTAAATTGTCTGGATTCAGCCATTTACTTTTATGTTCTTTTTCTAAACTGAACTGCAGATAAACCAAAGGCCAAACTGAGAGCTGATAACACAGCTGTTCCAGTAGGGGGCAGTGTGACCCTGACCTGTTCTGTGAACCCATCATCATCATCTGGATGGAAATACTGCTGGTACAAAGAGAAGTATGGTGTACCTGTGAGACTACAGGATGCAATTTTTCTGTCAAATGACCAAATCAGCGTCTCAGAGGGAGGACTTTACTGGTGCAGAGGGAAAAGTAGAAGATACTCAGAGTATAGCCAGTTCGTCAGGATTGACACTATTGGTAAATTTAAATTTTACTTCCTACAAAGCACTACATAAGATGATGGCTAAACTTTTTCATAATAATGTGTTTTTATTGTACTTTCTTGAACATTAACAGTCCCAATCAGACCTGTTGTGACTCTGTATCCAAACTGGTCTGAGATATACAGAGGAGAGACGATCACTGTCAGATGTGAGATCCATGGAGGAGACACTGAGTGGGATTATGAGTGGGAAACAAACAGCAGGATAAAAGCTCCAAATCAAAATGAATACAGGATTAGATCTGCTTCATCATCCAACAGTGGAAACTATCGCTGTAAGGGCAGAATGAAAAGTTCACAGCATAAAACAACAGAGTGGAGTGATTCAGTCACACTGACAGTTTCAAGTGAGTCGAAGATCTTTTAATAACTGTTTTATCAAATCCTCAGAGGTTTCAGGTTTTAGTTAAAGAGATGGATGTCACAACTAACACACACTTCATTCTTTTCACCTGATGACTTTTATTTAATTTTGTATTTATTTATTTGTTTAGTTTTTACCATTTGACAAATAATTTTCCTTCATCACTTGCAGGATAATTGTTTCATATTTGGTGCTAGTAGCTAAATTATCTAGTGAGGTTTTTATAAGCTTGATCATTATTGTAACACTTTTCTTCTTGAATCATGTGACAATGTTTTTCTTTTCCTGTAACATCAACAGCAAGTAAACCCAGAGCCACACTGACAGCACAAAGTTCAATCATACCAGCAGGGGGCAGTGTGACACTGAGCTGCTCTGTGGAGGGCTCTGCTGGCTGGAAGTTTGACTGGTTCAGACGTGATTCAGTCTCTTCTAAAGCTCAGCTCATGAGAGGAAATGAAGCAAACAGAGTTATTAGTGTCTCACAAGGAGGTCTGTACCACTGCAGAGGAGGGAGAGGAGATCCAGTTTACTACACAGAGGACAGCAGTGACGACACAGTTATGCAAAACAGTGAGTTTAATTATTTTATTTCTGCCAAACTGAGACAGATCAAGTTATGTGATCTCTGCTGTTTGTCTGTTTCTTTTTCCGACTTGGAGAGGTGGAAATGAGAAAATAGAAGAACTTCAGTGTCATTGTGACAAAGTGTGCACTCTGAAAGAGCCCTTGTGGTTCTCAGAGAAAAAAATCATTACAAGCCTTCAGTTTATTTGAATCATTTTAGCATCAACTATTAAGAAAATAAATGAGCAGCATAATATTCACATGGCTGCAGGCTCTCTTCATGTATGTTTCTAGACTGACAATCTAAAGTTTTATATGTTCATTTTTATTAAACTCATTAACGTTCAGTTTACCCACACTGATTTGCTTGTTAACCTCCAAGTTCATATTATGCAAAGCAGACTTATTCCAACACAAGAATATCAATAAAAGATGTTAACTGTATATATGGGCGCGTGTGTGCAACGTGTCGAGTCTGCTATATATTGCCTCAAGTGTCCTGTCTGGGTAAGGCAGGCGAAATCTAAAAACGTACCTTTGTGTTGCCCGTTGCTGGCCTGAGTTTGGGCACATTCTACAAACCTGACGCAGAGAACAAAGTGAACAACACCCTACTTCATTCAGCTGTATGTGAACACGCAGCCTTTTCATAACCTCTGTCACCCAGAGACAAAAGCCCCTTTTCCATTAGTACCTACTCGGATCGACTCACCATGGAACGCCACAACTCGACTCGGATTGACTGGTTTTCCATAAAAATCTAGTACTCCCTAACCTGGTTGTGGTTGTCGTCATAGCAACGTGTCCAAGCATGCTGCAACAGGGATGCTACAAGAAAGGTGGACATGGAGGCAAGAATATACCTGCTGCTCGGTCTGTGGCTTTCCGTCAGACTCGGGGACCACTGCGTTGTGCTTTGTAGCCATATCTGACAGATCATGAACGCTCTTGGTCCCTTTCGACATTTGTTAAAACCTTGTGGAACCTTGTGGTAACAGCCCTATGTCTCTAGCAGGTCCCTGAGGTCATGTGTTCAGGGCCTACTTGTTATACAGCATGCAAGGCTGAGTAAGGGAAACAGAGCAGGTTGTGGAACTCTCTTCCTCTGAGCTAGCATAAGCAAGGGTTTTACAACAGTGGGAACACCATCGCCTGTCCAATTTATTGAACCTGTCTTTTCTTTTAACTGTCATGATGTCTTTTTTTTTTTGTATTTTTGTTTCGTGCCTGTCATGATCTTCAGAGCCCATGGTGACTGATGGATGGTCGAGATTTAAAGGGGCCAGCAGAACAAATTAAAGTTTCACGTTCTTAAAAAATAACTGTTTGATGTTTATAACCCACGTTACTCTGTGTTAGGGGCACCCTGACTATCTGGTTGGGTATAGACAATTAGAGGGAAATTGTGCTAGGCTGTGTTAATGTCTGACAGCACAGTGTGCTCTAGGCAGCCACCGTTTCTTGAACTGGAACCCTGGAGCCCCTCTTCCATACCTGCATCAGCCAGACAGGTGAAGACATTTTTATAGTTGTTGGTGCCAGGGTTAATTGCACTGGGGGGGTCATGGACCCAGATCCATCTCTCAGTCGTTAACTTGTACATTCCTACACCCCTACATAGCGGGCCTGATGTCCCTCGCATGTACAAAGTATATACTTGTACATTTTACAAAAAATGTTGTGTTACAGTTACAGAAATTGTAATGTTGTGACTTTGTTTTCATGTTTAAACATTTTGTCTGTGAATCAACTGTTTTGCAGTCACTCTAATCTTATGTTATTAATGGCAGAGTTTTTATGTTTCTGTTTGTCTCCTAACTGGATCATTCTTATGCGAACAGTTCCCATTAGGACCACTGTGATCCTGCAACACAACTGGCCTCAGATATACAGTGGTGAGACAGTCACTGTCAGATGTGAGATTCAGGGAGGTGAAGGAGCTCAGTGGACGTATGAATGGAGACAAAACAAGTTAAACACACCTCCAACATCCAATGAATACAGAATCATCACAGTTACTGAGTCTGATGGTGGAGAATACAGCTGCCGAGGCAGAACGGGATATTTCTTAACACAGTGGAGTAATATCATCACACTGACTGTATCATGTAAGTTGGAGATGTTTCATCAAAAGCTAAATCCATTGACAGCTCTTCTTTATTTTTTTATTATTTTTATTGCACATGTGCAGTACTAGCTGTTGCACCAACATATGATGCAGTTGCTTCAATTTCTTTTAGCATGTTATCTGTTTTTGAAATTAATCTTAGAGGTTTCAGGTCTGGCTTAAAGAGTCTGGTGTCATGAGCAACACACACTGCTTTTTCACTTAAGCCCCTTTTCCATTTGTACCTTCTCAGATTGACTTGCCATGGATTGCCACGACTCATCTCGGATCGACTGGTTTTCCACTACAATCTAGTACTACCTAACTTGCGTGGCTATTAGGGGTGCAACGATACACAAAATTCACGGTTCGGTTCGATACTTTGGTGTCACGGTTCAATATTTTTTCGATACAAAAAAGGTTCATGCCTTTTTAATTTATCATTTATTAAAATTATAAATATATATTTTAACTCAAAAGTACAGTTTTTAAATTTAATGTTGCTGAAACAACAACAACAACAAAAAAAACCTATCTGATCGAGAAATCACTCATCTTTGGAAAAGAGAGTTTATTACAGAGAAATGGCTCTTTCCAAAATAAAAGCTATACTATACACTTCTTCTGGGCTATACTCTCAGCAGCATATTAAACATATCAGGTCCCCATAAGGAGAATCATGTGCTAACGGCTGTCTAAATGACTCGGGTAAAGTTTGCAGCATGCGTGCTTGTTGTTTTTGTCTGCTTCCACTTGTCTTTGCACTAGGATGCTGTCGACGTAAATGTGCAGTCATATTCGTTGTGTTCCCACTAGTGCTGTCAGCGTTAATTTTGTTAAAACGACATTAACGCCATAACGCGTCAAATCTCCGTTAACAAGCTACCACTGATCGCCCCGTGCATGGGGCTGGACGGCGTCAACATGTTAACAAGCTAACTGCACTAACGCACTAATTCCCACAAATTGAGCATTGCGTGGCACATCCGACATACTGTTTTACTTTTGTCCATGACGTGCTTACCATCAGGGTCATGCTTCACATGAAAACCATGATAGTTCCAAACGCCAGATCTGAATGAGGGTGGGGGAGGTTCAGTTTCGGGTAGCATTGAGGCAGTTGCCATGTTGCAACGAGCTTAACTTCTGTCTTGCTAGTTTGTGCTGCGCTCAGTGGATCTGCACTCGATAGTGCAGCCTAGGCGGAGTAGTCGAATGCAGATCCACTGAGCTCTCAACACAGACAGCATCGTCAGAAGAAAAGAATCAATAAAATAAATAAATAAATAATGTTGTATTGTTCGATACATATGGGTACTGAAACGAAAGCACTGTATCGAACGGTTCAATATCGATACGAGTATCGTTGCACCCCTAGTGGTTATGTACTAACATCCAAGTAGGTACTAATGGAAAAGGGGCTTTAATGAAGTCTGAACTGCAATCGACAATATGGCCTTCTTTTTTTGGACACTGTTATGTAAAAGTAAATACCGCACATTTTACTAAAACACTTACAGTTACAGTTTGAAAGTTATGAATTATTATATTGTGACTTTGTTTTGATGTACAGTCCTAATCGTATCCTTCTTATAAAAATAAAGTATAGTTATAATACATTTAAATAAAAAATCATAAAAATATAAAAATACCCCCCCCCCCCCCCCCAAAAAAAAAAACAAAAATCCGATTGTTCAGTCTGACGTCACTAGCCGTGTCTGGGTCTAAACTCTGCTGCAGGTCCATATATCAAACGATCACTATGGCATTACTGAGAGTTGAAAAACTGTCTAAAGTCCTTCATCTTTAATAAAATGATCAGCGTTCTGCTCTACCAGGTGTAACAATTGAGTTTAGCATCCAGGCATCCATGAAAACGGAATTTATGACATTTAACGGAGTTAGAAGTTAGCAGGAAGTTAGCTCGCTAGCTTCTATCTAAATACAATATAGCATGTCCTGACTGCGGGGTTTTGGAAACAAATTAAAACGTACAGCTCTGCTATCACTTCCAACATAAATGAAGACAGAAAACTAAACAGCAGTGACGTTTGTAGGGTTACTGAAGTTGGGCTAGCTGGTATATAATGATGTGCTACGTGACCGCTAGCGACACAGCTATGTTAGCATAATATAAACAAGCTAACTTTTTTTCCACTGATAAAAGTTAACGTGAGTGTTGTCGGTGAAGGAACAAATGTAATCGCATGGCAGGATGCTGTAAAAGGACCAAACTTCAGCCAGGAGAACAACTGAGATAATCCATCCACAATACGAGGTTAGTCATTCATATACTGCTGCATGGGCTGGGCTGTTACATCCTAAGGTTTTAAAAACTGAGCTTAAATAAATGATTAGTGGTAATAAAAGCCGAGGGAGGTCAACAGTGATCACTGACTGTTTTAGGAGCTTTTTGAGATTAAATAGAAGAAAATACAAAACATTAAACATGTTAACAACACAAAAGCCAGACTAGACACGCAGACTACTTTAGGCCCGGAAGTAGGATTCGTCGCGTCATCACTGAACAACCGGATACAGAATTAACTGGGTTACATTCTTATTACTGATCAAAAAAATTTGTTTTGCTTCAAATTATGCTTCAAAATTCAAATGGTCTTACTATAGCATTTGAACTATGCATTCATAGAATTTATAGGGTATTATGTTGCCGAACAAATGAATAAATGCTAGTCCCGGCGTTTCCCGGGCATGACAGATCCCCATGTACTAAATAGAAGCAAAGGAGTTGAATTGAAAAGGGGAGGGAGTGTGGGGAACGTAAATGAGAATGAACCGCTTGTGGAACTGGGGGAACCTATATAGATGAGAGCCGGAAGGAGCCTGTTTGGAAGCGTGGTCCCACTCCTGAAATTCTGATACTCAATCTCCAATTGTGAGTCAATATTTTTTGTGACATTGAATTCAGAGTTAAGAGACGAAACATTGAGAGAAAATCTTTGTTGAACAGATCCTGTCCTCACTGTGTCTCCATCATGGCTGAGTCCTGGAGCCTCGGTAACTCTGAACTGTGAGGTTGAACATCCGTCTGCAGGATGGAGCTTCTACTGGTATAAAGCTGTTCCTGATCTATCAGAGAAATCCTCCAGTTATGAGCTGCTACCTGATGGCAGTGGGACTGCACAGGACTCCTACATCATTCATGGACAGACACACACAGCAGGATATGTGTGCAGAGCTGGAAGAGGAGACCCAGAGTATCACACTGATCACAGTCGACCAAAGTTTGTCTGGTCTGCAGGTCAGTTTGTAATCTTTGATCTGTAATAATGTCACAGGGTGGCTGTAGCTCAGGAGGTAGAGCTGGACACCTACTGATTGGAAGGTTGGTGGTTCGATCCCTGGCTCCTCCAGTCTGCATGTCAAGTATCTTTGGGCAAGATACTAACCCCAACTTGCTCTCCAATGCATCCATCGGAGTGTGAATGTACTTAGAAAACACTATGTATAGATAAAGTGCTTGTGAGAATGGGTGTGATTGGGTGAATGAGGTATGTTGTATAGAGCGCTTTGAGTACTCCATGAGAGTCGAAAAGCGCTATATAAGAATCAGTCCATTTACATATGTATATGTTGGACATCTTATTACAGATCACATGATGATGAAGACATTTGTTGGCTGAATGATGTAAACACAAGCAAACACTCTCTTACACAGATTTAGTGCATTCGGATAGTGTGAAGATTTGTGTAGCGCATACTGTACACCTCTGTGTACTGCACACTGTGGATAAACTACAGGAAAGTAGGTTTACAAAAACTTCAAGTAGCTTCTAATGATGCCCGAGATTATTACTGAGAGACCCAGATGGTTCAGTGCAAGTGACTTCATTTAATGTTGTATTATTGTATGTATAAAGTTATTGTTGCTTTAACAACTATGAGATTTTTTAATGTGTAAACACTGATTGACTGACCAAATACCTTAATTAAAATATTTTCACTGATCTTCAGAAGATAAAGTAGTACTTTTACTGTGATATTTTGAATGCTAACATCTGTGAGCTTTGTCTCTTCACTGCATGTTGTTTCCAGATGTTCATTCAGCAGCGTCTCTCACAGTGAGTCCTGACAGAGTGCAACACTTCACCTCTGACTCTGTCTCACTGACCTGTGAGGGAAACTTCACTGAGTGGAGAGTGAGGAAGTTCTCTGAGGACGGCCGACTGTACTCTGACTGTAGGAGAATGACTGGATCCACATGTGACATCAACACATCAAAGTCAGATACTGCAGTGTACTGGTGTGAGTCTGGATCAGGAGAGTTCAGCAGTGCAGTCAACATCACTGTACAGAGTATGTTATTATACATTTACTTCATGGATCTGAATGATTCAGACATCAAATGAACATTTGTCCCAGCTTTGCTGTATGTGGAGTAATTATGTGGTAAAACAAATATGACACATACCGTAGTTTTTAAATATCCAAGATCAGATCTTCATGATGAAAAGCATTTGTACAATCTGTTCTTATTATTGTTTGTCAGCTTTTTCTCAAAGTGTGCACCAGCTGATGTGACTGGAACAATATGTGTGATTGTTTCACAGATGATGGTAATGGTCCAATCCTGGTGAGTCCTGTTCATCCTGTGACTGAGGGAGCTTCTGTTAGTCTGAGCTGCAGTTTGAGAACACAAAAAATACTTTCCAATGTGTTTTTCTATCACAATGACAAACTTATTGAAAATGATACCCGAGGGGAGCTGAAGATCTCTGCAGTGTCAAAGTCTGATGAAGGCTTCTACAAGTGTCAGTACTCAGGAAGAGAGTCAGCACAGAGCTGGATGTCAGTTAAAGGTGAGCAGGATCAAAACATTTGATGGAGTTTTCTAAACACGTCTGATGACTGAGAATGAACATTAGATTGTCTGATTTAAGTCTCGCAGTCACCTGGCTCCATTTCATAAAAGTATTTATTTATATAATTATAATTTATCAATAATTAATTATTGTTTATTGTAACTGTGTCAGGAGCTGACAGCTCTTCGTCTCCTGTGTGGTTGATTGTTGGACTGGTTTGTGGAGTCTCTCTCATTATTATTCTCCTGCTCTTGTTGTATCGCTGCAGAATGACCAACAGTGAGACATTTTCCTTTACTTACTACAAACTCTTTATCATTCAAAGACACAAATGCATCATGAGGTTCAAATGTCTTTTTTCCCCTACATTTTTAATAAGGTACTGCTAATGAGCAGACGCTCAATCAGGATGGTCAGCAGCAACCATCCTCCTCTCTTCTTCATGGTTAGTTTTTCACGTAGTTTCAAATATTGTGACGCTATTTGCAACAAGACTGTACTTATTCCACCGTCTGCAGCTTTTAATATAAATGTTATTTGCAAGAATATTTGTGTTTAAATTAGTATCACAGACATGAGGTGACTGATTTTCTCTGACCTGCAGGTGTTCGTTCTCTCTATGAGGCAGTCAGAAGATGTGGAAACACTGAAAATGGTAAAGTATACAAGCTGGATGATTATACAATAGCTGTGTTTAACATGAAAGTGATTAAAATTATTATTTCAGGTCCAGCAGAAGGGGATTACACCAATGTCACATCAGTGATTCAGCTCAAAGTCATTAACAAGAAAAGTGAGTGTACAAAATGTGAGATTTGAAATACAAATTGTATCCATCCATCCAATTTCTTCCGCTTATCCGTGGTCGGGTCGCGGGGGCAGCAGCCCAAACAGAGAAGCCCAGACCTCCCTCTCTCCAGCCACCTTGTTCGGGCGAACACCAAGGTGTTCCGAGGCCAGCCGAGAGATATAATCTCTCCAGCGTGTCCTAGGCCTCCTCCCAGTGGGACATGCCCAGAAAACCTCACCCAGGAGGCATCCTTGTCAGATGCCCGAACCACCTGAACTGGCTCCCTTCAATGTGGAGGAGCATGTCCTGGGCCTCCTCCCAGTTGGACATGCCCGGAAAACCTCACCCAGGAGGCATCCTTGTCAGATGCCCAAACCACCTGAACTGGATCCTTTCGATGTGGAGGTGCAGCGGCGAGATACTTTAACTCCTCCACTAGGGGCAGGAACTCGTCCCCGACCTGGAGTGGGCACTCCACCCTTTTCTGGCTGAGGACCATGGCCTCAGATTTGGAGGTGCTGATTGTCATTCCCACCGCTTCACACTCGGCTGTGAACCGTTCCAAGGCGAGCTGGAGGCCATCACACGAAGAAGCCAACAAAACCACATCATCTGCAAAAAGCAGAGATGAGATCCTGAGACCACCCAAGTTAAAGCCTTCTGCCACTTGGCTATGCCTAGAAATTCTATCTATAAAAATTATGAACAGAATCGGTGACAAAGGGCAGCCCTGGCGGTGCCCATCACCCACCAGGAACGAGTCCGCCTTATTGCCGGCTATGCGGACCAAGCTCTTGCAACGGTTGTATAAGGACTGAATGGCCCATAGCAATGGGCCAGACACCCCATACTCCCGGAGCACCCCCCACAGGACCCCCTGAAGGGCATGGTTGAATGCTTTCTCCAAGTCCACAAAACACATGTAGACTGGTTGGGCAAACTCCCATGCACCTTCAAGTATCCTTGAGGGCAACATTGTAGAGGCGTGTCTACCAAGACAGCCCTACAACATCCAGAGCCTTCAGGAACTCGGGGCAGACCTTGTCCACCCCGGAGGCTCTGCCACCAAGCAGTTGTTTAACTGCCTCAGTGACCTCGCCCCCAGAGATTGGCGGGTCATCCCCTTTGCCCCCAGACTGTGCTTCCTCCTCGGAGGACGTGCCAGTGGGATTGAGGAGGTCCTCGAAGTATTCCTTCCACCGTCTGACAATTTTTTTAGTCGAAGTCAGCAGCACTCCACCTGCACTATACACAGTGCAGGTAGAGGACCGCCTCCTGAGTCGCCTGACGGTTTGCCAGAATCTCTTCGAGGCAGTCCAAAAGTCTTTTTCCATGGCCTCTCCGAACTCCTCCCACACCCAAGTTTTTGCTTCAGCCACCGCCCGCACCGTGTTCCGCTTGGCCTGTCGGTACCTATCAGCTGCCTCCGGAGTACCACAGTCTAACCAAGCCCGGTAGGACTTTAGCTTGGTGGCTCCCCTCACCTCTTGTGTCCACCATTTGGACAGGGATTACCACCACGACAGGCACCAACTACGTTGCGGCAGCTTCCGCAATAGAGGTGCTGAACGTGGTCCATTTGGACTCAATGTCCCCAGTCTCCCTCGGAATGCTGTTGAATCTCTGCCGGAGGTGTGCGTTGAAGATCTCGCGGACCGGGGCCTCTGCTAGGCGTTCCCAGCACACCCTCACTGTACGTTTGGGCACGCCAGGTTTGTCCAGCGTCCTCCCCTGCCACCTGATCCAACTCACCACTAGGTGGTTATGACAGCTCAGCCCCTCTCTTTACCCAAATAAACATATGGTCTCAGGTCTGGTGATACGATTACAAAATCAATCATCGACCTGTGGCCTAGAGAGTCCTGGTGCCACGTGCACTTATGTTCGAACATGGTGTTCGTTATAACCAAACTGTGGTTTGCACAGAAGTCCAATAACAAAACACCGCTCGGGTTCAGATGCGGGAGGCTGTTCCTCCCAGTTACGCCCCTCCAGGTCTCACTGTCATTGCCCACATGAGCATTGAAGTCTCCCAGTAGGACAACAGGCTGGGTACTCTGAACCGCCACTCGGCGCATAAGCACAGATGACGGTCAGGACCTGTTCCCTGACCCGAAGGCGAAGGGAGCAAACCCTCTTGTCCACTGGGAGAAACCCCAACATACCAGCAGCAATCCGTGGGGATACCAAGATACCCACCCAAGCCTGCCGCCTCTCGCCAGGGGCAACTCCAGACTGAGACAGAGTCCAGCCCCTCTCCAGGAGGCTTGTTCCAGGGCCCAAGCCATGCGTTGAGGTAAGCCTGACTTTATCTAGCCGATACCTCTCAACCTCACACACTAACTCAGGCTCCTTCCCCACCAGAGAGGTGACATTCCATGTCCTAATTGCCACTCTTCGTAGCCGGGGATCGGTCCGCCACGACCTCCGCTCATGATCGCCGCCCGGCTCACATTGCACCCGACCCCTACTGTGCCCCCTGTAGGTAGTTGGCCTGTGGGAAGATGGGCCCTTGTCCCTTTTTCGGGCTGTGCCCGGCCGGGTCACCAGATGCTCGCCCTCGTGCACCCTCCCCGGGCCTGGCTCGAGGGCGGGACCCCGGTAGCCCTATACCGGGCAGGGTAAACTGTTCCCACAACGGTCTGCAAAATATACATTGGCAATTATTCTCACTGATAATAAAGGCATTTGTGGACAAAACAGATGGTGTTTGTTTTGAAATGCTTTCATTTGATCACCTCAACAGGGCAACGTGGTGACCCAGAGGAGACCTCTTACTACAATATGTCAATACAAGTTCAGCCTCAGCTCTAAAATCTTAACAGCAGCTCTTTAGCTGTTTTTCTTTTCTTTTTTTCCTCTTTAAAGTCTCTTAAAAACTCAAAGTCACTTTGAGTGAAAAGGAGAATATTTTGAATTCAAAGCAATGATCCTGATAGCCTGAGTTTATATTTCCTTCAGAAAGGATCGCGCAGTGTGTTTTGCTTGTTTCACTACCATTATATAATAATTTTAATGGAATTTAATGTACTGTAGATCTGTTTTTATGTTTTTAACCATTTTACTTGATGTTTAATATATATAAATTCTTTCTGTAAAGCACTTTGTAACTCTGTTAATAAAAGTGTGATATAAATAAAGTGTGTTGTTGTGTGTCAGACTGAGAGTACATGTTTCAGCTGTTCAGTGTTGCGCATGAATCCACCGAAAAAGCATCATTTAAAGGCACTCATGTCATTTAAAACAGCTTACAACCCTCCAAAATGAACTAAAGCGATCGACATAATGGGAAGTGACAACTGCTCTGACGTTATGCTAAGCAGCTTTTTTACTGGGGAGGTCCAGTCTGTACTTTTGTGTAATGCTGATTTGTGCATAGTGAGTCAATATGCACCCCTGTAGGCTTCCTTGGCCTATTTATCCCTTTTCAGCTGGGGTTCCAAGCTATCTGAGCAGGTACTTAAAATGTGATGTCCTCAGATTACATGCCACCGATTGGCTATTCAGTGGCATCACTGGATGAGTGATGAAAGTGTTTCATTCACAAAAATCAAAAGCACCATTTCTGAAACCTGGCAAAGAGGGAAATTATGACAAAAAAAACAGCACTGTGGCCCCCGAGTCTGACAAAACACTACAGACAGAGCAGCAGCTATATCCTTGCCTCGACATCAACCTTTGTTGTAGCATTCATGTCACATACTAATTACATCATGGGATGCTATGATGCATTAGTATGACAAAGGCTATGCACATTCGGTAGTACCTGATTGTAATGAAAAACTGGACAGTCCAAGCTGTGGAGATTTGATCCGAGTAGGTACTAAAGGAACAGGGGCTTTTGATGCCACTCCTAAGGTTGGCTTTGACAGTGCTGTACAGAGACCTGTCCTTCAGCCTTAAGGCTGAGTTTTGTACACTATGAGAGCGCTGAATTAATGAGCTCATTTAAAAAAAAAAAAAAATGCATCACTGTTTTTCTTTAGTACCTCAACCTACCCCTTTAAAAATGTGTGTGTCATGTGTGTTGGATACAGTTAAGCAAATGTTGTGCAGGATCTTTGCTGTTTCAGAAAAAGACACAAGTGTTGGCTGTTTTTAAACTTTCCCTCAGCCTCTTCTCATGAGTGAAGTGCTCATTTCATCTGATGTCATCAAATCTTTCGTCCTCTTTACCCACATTCTTTGTGTGTCTGATGCACCTATCTGATGAAGTCTACATATAAATTAATAAATAAATGCAAATAAAGCTAATTTAGAGGTAAAACTGATTGGTGGGGAATGATCGGTAGTAGGTCACTTTACTAAAAAGATTCACGCTAAAAATTATTTTTTTTAATCTGTTGTGCTTCACAGGAGGCTATTTTAGAAAAATATAGACCTGCAAAGAAATACAGTGATTATGTTTTATTCAAGTAATAGTAAAATATCAAAGTACAAAGATGACAATACAGAATAATATCTTTGTTCTTCTGGTTGTGTTCATCATCTATTCTCCAGCAGGCTCATTTTTATCACTGAGAGATCTCATGATTTCTAACTGGGCCACGTAGAAAAGAGGAAATGTAGCCTGTGGTTTGAAAAGCTTATTTGTCATGCTGAAAATAAGCTTCCTTTAAGAGCCTCTGCATGGAAATGCTATAAATGTTCAAGCATGTTTGACAGATAAAACATTAAATCATTTATGTTTTATTGATACTAATGCATCTGTTTGTCTGCGTGTTACAGAAATGTTTTTTTTGCCTGTGATGATAATGTCAATTTGTAGAGTCCAACCAGCTGGTCAAAGGCTGTGCCAGTGTAGCTCAGCTAGCATTATGGCAGGGCAGTGATAACAGCCTTCAAGACAGTGAACTCTCATTTTGAATTTGTATTTGAAAAGGACAAAAACGACATCGTGGTTGTTTTTTTGGTGGAAGAGATGTAACCAACGTCACAATGATGTAGCATAAACATAATTTAAGTTAGAAGTACATTAATATGATAATGTAATGAATCTGTAAGTCACACCTGAGTTTGCACCTAAGTTGGTTTAATAAAAACTAATCAGTGAAACTAATCAGTGAAACAACAGCAGATAGTGATTAGAGCACTAGGGCTTATCTGTACCATCTCAGCACTTTAAAATAACAATGATCTCATATGTTTTTCTTTCATCAGCCTTCAGAACTAAAACAAGGAAGAACAATTGAAGCTACATGTGTGATGCCTTGCAGTTTAGCCCTGATAGCTGATAGAATGGACAGATTTTCCAGTGTTGGGTTGACTTTGGGACCTGAAGTGGAGTTTGGACCCAGAAACGGTAAATAACGTTAGACTTAAAGACCAGATAAGGACAATGAAAGATGTATAGAACCAAAGGTGTAATGTCTGATGAGGCATTCAGGCCACCTAACCTAACTTCTGCAGGCCCCGTCAAACTGACTATTAAAGGCTTCCTCCTCTACATTATTTTAACATATTCCTATTCATTCATACCATTTATATTTTCAAAATATGTACTTATACTGAAATATGTGTGCACTATATACCAATCAGCTGTGTAAATAACACTGAATAACTATTCATCATGGCACCTCCTAGTGGGTGGAATATATTAGAGAAGAAAACTTGACTTGGCCTCCAAATTCCAGGTTACAGGACTTAAAGGATCTGTTGATTACATCTTGTTTTCAGAAACCACAGCACACCTTCAGAGGTCCAGTGGAGTTTATGCCTTGATATATTAGGGCTGTTTTGGCTGCAAAAGAGGAACCAACCCAATATTAGGCAAGTGGTCATAATGGTGCCCGATGCCCACATAATGTTGTGTAGGTCTGTCAGCCACAACATCCAGAATCTTGAGAAACTTAAAGCAAATTACAGAGGTCTTGTAAGGTACACCCTACAATAATACACACAGAGAAAAAAACCCCAAAATCATATGACCCCCTATGAGCAAGCACTTTGGCGACAGTGGGAAGGAAAAACTCCCTTTTAACAGGAAGAAACCTCCGGCAGAACCAGGCTCAGGGAGGGGCAGCCATCTGCTACGACCGGTTGGGGTGAGAGAAGGAAAACAGGATGAAAGACATGCTGTGGAAGAGAGACAGAGGTTAATAACAGATATGATTCAATGCAGAGAGGTCTATTAATACATAGTGAGTGAGAAAGGTGACTGGAAAGGAAAAACTCAATGGATCATGGGAATCCCCCGGCAGCCTACATCTATTGCAGCATAACTAAGGGAGGATTCAGGGTCACCTGGTCCAGCCCTAACTATATGCTTTAGCAAAAGAGGAAAGTTTTAAGCCTAATCTTAAAAGTAGAGATAGTGTCTGTCTCCCGAATCCAAACTGGAAGCTGTTTCCACAGAAGAGGGGCCTGAAAACTGAAGGCTCTCCCTCCCATTCTACTTTTAAATACTCTAGGAACAACAAGTAGGCCTGCAGAGCGAGAGCGAAGTGCTCTAATAGGGTGATATGGTACTACAAGGTCATTAAGATAAGATGGGGCCTGATTGGAGCAGGATTTACTTCCCTGTTACCTTCTTCAGTACCATATGCTGATACAGTCCAGAACAGCTACCAAAACTCTACTCACACAGCAGTCGATTATCTAGTGTTACATGGTCACTACGCACAGCTCTGAATCCTGTAGGTCCCCTGAAAAACAGAGCTTCAAATCAGAAGTACTTAACTCCCTAGTATAATACTCAAACACGTACCTTAAAGCAGATAACTTGTACGCTGGAGAGGGAATGGCGTGTCAGAAATTTAGAAGATCAACATTTATTCTGGAGAAATTCTTTATTATTCTATAAGAAAGCACTCTGGAAAGTTAGAACATCTATGTTCCAGAGGTGCGGTCCCTGGCTCAGCTGCAGGGCAGTAGTGGTGCAGTGAGCTCAACGCAGCGGTGCCGTGAGAACACAGCTGGTGATGCTTGGACTGATAACAGTTCTCTTTTCCCTTTTTAGTGACAGGAGAGAAGGGGTGCTTGGAAAAGCTGATACCGGTGCTGATTAGACTGTGAACTGTTGCATAAAAGTCAGAAATAAACGTGACATCTCTCAGCATCAAACTGTGTATGTGTGTGGCGTGCATTCCACAATCTTATTATTCAACACTGATTGAAAAAAAAAAAAAATAAGAACAACCCTAAGTTTCTCTTCAGCACTGTAGCCAGAATGACAAAAAGTCAGAAGAGCTCTGTTGAGCCAACCATTCCTTTAAGGTTAACTAGTAATGACTTGTGAACTTCTTCACAAATAAAACTTTCTGAGAAAAAAAAAATACTCATAATCATCTCACAGATGTAACATTATCTACAGCTGCTTTCAGTACCATTGATATTTATTTAGACTCTTTTTCTCTAATTGATCTTTGTGAGTTAACTTCAGTATTTACTTCCTCTAAATCATCAATGTGCCTTTTAAATTACAGATGATTCTCTTTTGATGTCAGTGGATGGTGGAATCGTTTAATAGACTCCAATTTGTTCTTGTAAATGGAGAGTACTCTTTACACGGTGAGGATAAATATGGAGTTCCACAGGGTTCCATGTTAGGACCAAACATGCTTCCCTTAGGCTGAATAGACTGGAGTGTGCAGATGAGTCCTAAGTTCTTCAAATTAAATAACCTTTCCATTTCAATTCAATTCAATTTTATTTATATAGCGCCAAATCACAACAAAAGTTGCCTCAAGGCGCTTCATAGATACAGAGAAAAACCCAACAATCACATGACCCCCTATGAGCAAGCACTTTGGCGACAGTGGGAAGGAAAAACTCCCTTTTAACAGGAAGAAACCTCCGGCAGAACCAGGCTCAGGGAGGGGCGGCCATCTGCTGCGACCGGTTGGGGTGAGAGAAGGAAGACAGGATAAAGACATGCTGTGGAAGAGAGACAGAGGTTAATAACAGATATGATTCAATGCAGAGAGGTCTGTTAATACATAGTGAGTGAGAAAGGTGACTGGAAAGGAAAAACTCAATGCATCATGGGAATCCCCCGGCAGCCTACATCTATTGCAGCATAACTAAGGGAGGATTCAGGGTCACCTGGTCCAGCCCTAACTATATGCTTTAGCAAAAAGGAAAGTTTTAAGCCTAATCTTAAAAGTAGAGATAGTGTCTGTCTCCCGAATCCAAACTGGAAGCTGTTTCCACAGAAGAGGGGCCTGAAAACTGAAGGCTCTGCCTCCCATTCTACTTTTAAATACTCTAGGAACAACAAGTAGGCCTGCAGAGCGAGGGCGAAGTGCTCTAATAGGGTGATATGGTACTACAAGGTCATTGAGATAAGATGGGGCCTGATTATTTAAGACCTTGTATGTGAGGAGCAGGATTTTGAATTCAATTCTGGATTTAACAGGAAGCCAATGAAGGGAAGCCAAAACAGGAGAAATATGCTCTCTCTTTCTAGTCCCTGTCAGGACTCTTGCTGCAGCATTTTGGATTAGCTGAAGGCTTTTCAGTGAGTTTTTTGGACATCCTGATAATAATGAATTACAGTAGTCCAGCCTGGAAGTAATAAATGCATGAACTAGTTTTTCAGCGTCACTCTGAGACAGGATATTTCTAATTTTAGAGATGTTGCGCAAATGGAAGAAAGCAGTCTTACATATTTGTTGTGCGTTGAAGGACATGTCCTGGTCAAAAATGACTCCAAAGTTCCTCACAGCGTTACTGGAGGCCAAGGTAATGCCATCCAGAGTAAGAATCTGGTTAGATACCATATTTCTAAGATTTTCAGGGCCGAGTACAATAACCTCAGTTTTATCTGAATTAAGAAGCAGAAAGTTAGCAGCCATCCAGGTCTTTATGTCTTTAAGACATTCCTGCAGTTCCTAGAACATGCCATCTTCTATAGCATGTTCTAGATTGTTTTTAATCCGTGAAGAACTTACTTTTTCATTGTATTTGTTTTCTGATAAATATCTGGATTGTTCCAAATGGGTGTTAGTTTACATGGGATAAGTGACCACTTAGTAATCTTTAAGACCACGCCAGGCTGAAGTGTTCTGTCTTTACCAGAGAGTCCAGAACACATGGTTGGAGATCTGACAGTAAAAGTACACAATGAAGCCTCAACCTTTAGCCTAATGTGTCCCAATCACATCTGTCCAGGCCACACTGTCATTTCCCACATAAGCACTGAAGTCAGGAAGTACGACAAAAGAAAATTTTAATAATCTCTTTCATATTTGAGTTTGTGAAACATACAGGTCTTTACCTTCAGTTCAACTGCACAGTGAGTCATTTCCTTTTTCTGGGGCCAGACTTAAAACTATAATTGCACCACAGGGTGAGAACATTCACACATCTAGTCTGAGGTCAGAGGAGCCTGACTCAAATAAAATGCATAAACATGTTTTTATGCAGACTGAAAGAAGAATTTCAACATAATTCCTCTGATAAACAATCAAAAGGAAAAACAAATTAATTAAAAAGTGTTTAAAGAGAATACAGACTCCAAAGGAGAAAATCAGATGCCTATAAGCTCTGATAAATTAGAAAAGCTTTACCACTGAAATAGAGACGAGAAGATCTGTGAAGAACTAAAACTTATTTGAAGTACACCTGCAGGATCAATCAGTCATTACTGATTCAGTCATTCTGAATGATTTGTTTAAAAGAAAATATTACATTTTAAATACCCTATATGACTTTAAAGTTGTATTGCATTTGTTACATTTGGCTGTTTTTAATTATTTAAAAATTTATTTTTCAACTAATTTACAAATTAATGGTTTTTCGGAGGGGGGCAACAAGGTAAATGTTTGCAGTGGACAGGAAATGTGAACACGTCAAGCAGCTGCTGTGGTCAAAGCTACAGGAGCTATTTGAGGTTGGTGTACAAGGAAGGAAGCACAGAGAGGTGATAGAAGGAGGAGCTGAATATAAACTCTGGTCTTATCTACATTAAGTGCAGCTTCTCTTTGTTCTGCATTTATTATCAATGCAAAGTCGAACACTTTGAGATTAGATGCAGATCAGCGTGCAGGGCTGGACGTGAGGATGGGGCACTCTTTGCTCTGTTTGCTGGGGTTATTCTGTGAGTACAATACACACCTTTACTGTTTGAATGGCAGTGATGAAGGAAAATGTTTCTCACTGGTAACAATTACATTTTATCTATATACAGTGTATTCTTAAAACGTCAAATTAGATAGCCTCTGCTTAGGTTCCTGCCCCAATGGTTCAGCCCTGTGGAAGATGGATGAATCAAACAATGTTTTATTTTGTTAATTTCTGAAGTGATCTGGTTCAAAGGTTTCTGCAATTTACAACCGGGTACAAGATATGTGTGTCATCAGCAAATAAAACAAATGTTCAAAAAAAGAAGTGTCCCAATCCAATGTATTTATGAGTACTAATATTTCATGGTTAATTGTGTGAAATGCTTTTTTCAGATCCAGTAAGATTTCTTGCTGTGTCTGGAATTTATAACTTCTTCTGTGAGATCAAAGATTGTTTTGCACCTTCTGATTGTCAGTTGTCTAATATCTGATGTAATTTAATTCATTGTTTTAGTGCTCTGCACAATCCTCCGTGGAAATGCTGCAGGTGAGAAATTGTTTCTTCTTACCATTTATACCATATGTGTTGCTCTTTACTTGTATTTACCAAAAGGAGGGTATATTTCTCCTGCTCCCTGTTCAATAATTTAATAATAATTAAATAATCAGTTATTATTAATCTCTGTCCCTGTACACATAGATGACAAATGAAAGATTAAAGGAAACACCAATATGAAATATGCTGCTCTGAGCTCAGCATAGAGTTTGTTACCTTCATACCCCTTTGATTAGAAGCTGTCTAACACGTCACTCCAAAGTCTCTGTAGAGCTTCAGTGTGTTGAATTGAATGATTCACATTATTTAAGTTTGCATCAAACATTCAGAGCAGCAATTTTATACTTTTGATCTTTGAATTACAGGAGAGAAAGTGAAGGCTACTGTGACAGCAAACACCGAAATCATGCCAGCAGGGGGCAGTGTGACACTGACCTGTGATGTGAACCACTTTGCTGACTTAGAATATGACTGGTTCAGACAAACCTCTAAAAACTCTAAGAAGACCGCAGTAGCTGGTGAATCAGACAGAGTACTTGTGACCTCTGAAGCCGGCTTCTACACCTGCAGAGGACGTGTTAAAGACAGTGACCCGGTCATTATTCATGAAACTGGTGAGGAAATTCATTTTGAAACAATAGTAAATGTGAAAAAAGTAAATGACGTGATCTTTTCTCCATAATGAAGAATTATTTTATTTAATCATTTACAATTTAATGCTGTACAGAAAATAAAACATCAAACTTCTTCATCCCGTCATGTGTTGAAAGATGAGAACCTAAATGCAGACTCTGAGACAGACTCAATAAGAAAAAGTCAAACTTTTATTTTGGCTGATTAAAAATCCAAAAGAACACACACACACACACACACACACACACACACACACACACACACACACACACACACACACACACACACACACACACACACACACACACACACACACGCCAGTGGCACCACTACCAAAATAAAACAGGAAGTGATAATTAATCACTAAACAGTGAAACAGACACGAAATTGACACAGGAGGGTGAGACAGGAAACACAATGGGAGGGAACAAATTAAACTCCAACACTAAAGTGTAAAAAAGAACTAAAAGTTCCAAAAATGCTCAAGAAAGAATGAAGAATAATAAACAAAACTAGAAACACGAACAAACAAAGAATTCAACCTGAAAAAGATCAGAAACAAGTCAGACCTGGGAAACATTAAAACTTGTAAATAGCATTTTTCTTTTATAGTAACAATCAGCCTGCAGGGAGCTACGACTGATTTAACTTGCTTTTCAAAATATTTTACTTACTCGGGTCAAACAGTTGAAGCTCTAAATAAATCTAAATAAATCCTGAAATTAATATTTAAGTTGTGTTTTAAAGATTATTGCATAAAGCGACATGTCTGTGAATCAGCTGTTCCAGTCACTTTACTTTCATGTTATAAACAGTAAAATTTGTAGGCTGTCTCCTAATTGGATATTCTTATGTGAACAGTTCCCAGTAAGCCCACTGTGACCCTGCAGCCATCCTGGACTCAGATATACAGCGGTGAGACAGTCACTGTCAGATGTGAGATTCAGGGAGGTGAAGGAGCTCAGTGGACGTATGAATGGAGACGAGGCCAGTCAAACATACTTCCAACATCCAATGAATACAGAATCATCAGAGTTACTGAGTCTGACAGTGGAGGATACAGCTGCCGGGGCCGAAGGGACTATTTCTTAACTGAGTGGAGTGATACCATCACACTGACTGTGTTAAGTAAGTTGGACCTTCATCTATATTATCAGTTTTAGCTAAATAAGTGAAAATACTTCAAAAGTTTAGCCCTCCTTTGTGATGCTCAGTAAAAATGTCAAAAGGTTTGCTTGTTATACAGTCATTGAAATGGAAAATAGAGCAGATTACATTTCAGCCATTTACTTTTATGTTCTCATTCTAAACTGAACTGCAGATAAACCAAAGGCCAAACTGAGAGCTGATAACACAGCTGTTCCAGTAGGGGGCAGTGTGACCCTGACCTGCTCTGTGAGCCCATCATCATCATCTGGATGGAAATACTACTGGTACAGAGATGATTCTGGTGAACCTCTGAGTCCACAGGATGGAGTTTTTCTATCAAATAAGCAAATCAGAGTCTCACAGGGAGGACTCTACAGGTGCATAGGAGAAAGAGAAGCTTACTACACAGAGTGGAGCCAGTTAGTCTGGATTGACACAACTGGTGAGTTTAAATGTAACTTCCCACAAAGCACTACATCTAACGGTAACTGAACCTTTTGACATTCATGTGTTTTTATTGTACTTTCTTGAACAGTAACAGCCTCAAACAGGCCTGTTGTGACTCTGCATCCAAACTGGTCTGAGATATACAGAGGAGAGACGATCACTGTCAGATGTGAGATCCATGGAGGAGACACTGAGTGGGATTATGAGTGGGAAACAAACAGCAGGATAAAAGCTCCAAATCAAAATGAATACAGGATTAGATCTGCTTCATCATCCAACAGTGGAAACTATCGCTGTAAGGTCAGAATGAAAAGTTCACAGCATAAAACAACAGAGTGGAGTGATTCAGTCACACTGACAGTTTCAAGTAAGTTGAAGATCTTTCATTCATATTATCTGTTTTTTTAAATCCTCACAGGTTTCAGGTTTTAGTCAAAGAGTCTGATGTCACAACTAGGGGTGGGTTTTAATAATCGATTCATCGATTAAAATCGATTCTGGCCTGGATAACGTGATATCGATTCATTAAAATCCTGAATCGATTTTTTTATATAAATGTATTTTGCCCAAAATTCCAGAATCTCAGGTGAAACGTCACAAAATTTTGACAACCACCAAACATTTAAAACAGTAAATGAGAGCAGGTACACGGCTTCTGCACAAAGACGTAAACACACAGCGGGACCCGCGGATCAGAATCAGTGAGATGTCGCCTTTCTCACCCGACGGCACGGACACGGTCGGGGCTGAAAGCCGACAGCTCGCTGATTCTGATGTTTCGGCGGGTCCGCGCTTTGTGTTTACGCCCTTTTTGCGCTGATTCTAAAGCTGTTAGTTTTATCTCTCTCCAAACAATAAAAATAAAACTGACCGAACCAGCAGCAAAAGAAGATCCAAACTAAGCTTCACGTCGTCATGGACTCCCTCTGACTTTTGCTGTTTTGCTTCCACCACAATAAAATCACACTTCATGCACAGCTCTCTCTCTCTCTTTCTCAGTGTACTTCAAGAACAGTTTCCCGTCTATCCACGAAATCTGTTTTCTGCATTATTCGCTTGTTTGTTATGCACAAGTCTACCGTTATTTACAGCGCCGTCGGCCGATGTTTTTATTCCCCTTTTACTTACTTCCGAAAAGAAAACCTAATTTCTGCCGTTCAACAGGCTTCTGAACAAATGTAAACTTTTTAAAATTATACAAAATGCAAAACGCTTAGCTGTGTCTCTAATAAAACCGCTGTAACTTCAGAGGTAATGTTCATAAGTTGATTAATGGTTTTCTTTCGTTTGTGATCTACTGCAGAATATTTTTATAAAATCACCTTCATGTTTTTCTGTGTTTTATCTTCAGCTACTTTGACACAAAGGCATCTGCTGTGATGCTCACACCTTTGATAAAGTCTGGAAAGTGTCAGCTTCCTTTTTATAGATACAAATATATGTAAATGTACTGATCTGAATTATAATATTTCTGACTGTCTGAGGCAAAATTTCCCAGATTTAAATCGAATTGAATCGAATCGATTCTAGAAATCAGTGAGGATACCCAGCCCTAGTCACAACCAACAAACACATTATGTTTTTCACCTAATGACTTTAATGAACTGCAGACTACAATATAGCCTCATTTTATTGGACGCTGGCCTATTCATTTTAATTTTTTATGTATTTATTTTTCCAGTTGGCAAATAGTCTGTATTCATTATTTGCAGGATAATTGTTTCATATTTGATTCTAGTAACTATATTATCTAGTGATTTTTTTCATTACTGTAACATTTTTCTTCTTTAATCAAGTAACAATCTGTTTAACTTTTTCCTGTAACTTCAACAGCAAGTAAACCCAGAGCCACACTGACAGCACAAAGTTCAGTCATACCAGCAGGGGGCAGTGTGACACTGAGCTGCTCTGTGGAGGGCTCTGCTGGCTGGAAGTTTGACTGGTTCAGACGTGATTCAGTCTCTTCTAAAGCTCAGCTCATGAGAGGAAATGAAGCAAACAGAGTTATTAGTGTCTCACAAGGAGGTCTGTACCACTGCAGAGGAGGGAGAGGAGATCCAGTTTACTACACAGAGGACAGCAGTGACGTCACAGTTATAGAAACTTGTGAGATTAATTATTTTATTTCTACCAGACTGAGACAGATCAAGTTATGTGATCTCTGCTGTTCTTCGGTTTCTTTTCTGACTTGGAGAGGTGGAAATGAGAAAATAGAAGAACTTCAGTTTCATTGTGACAAAGTGTGCACTCTGAAAGAGCCCATCTGGTTCTCAGAGAAAAAAATCATTACAAGCCTTTCATCAATTTATTGGATCTTTATAAATAATTTTTTTTACTATCAACTATAAAAAATACATTAGCAACAGGATATTCCTATGCCAGTGGCTGCAGGCTTTCTTTGTGTTTTTCTAGATTGAAGACAAAAAACTTTAACAATCAAAAGTTTTATATTTGTTTTTTTTTTTACCACACTGATTTTGACGTCTTTGTGAAATGGATATCAATACAACTCAGGAATATCAACAAAATATGATAACTGTACAAGTAAATACTTGTACGTTTTACTAAAAATGTTGTGTTACAGTTTGAAAGCTATGAAATGTTATGACTTTGTTTTGTTGTTCAGTCTTTAAACTGTTTGTCTGTGAATCCGCTATTTTTTTCTCACTTTGCTTTCATGTTATAAACAGCAGAGTTTTTATGTTTCTATTTGTCTCTAACTGGATATTTTTCTGTGAACAGTTCCCAGTAAGCCCACTGTGACCCTGCAGCCATCCTGGACTCAGATATACAGCGGTGAGACAGTCACTGTCAGATGTGAGATTCAGGGAGGTGAAGGAGCTCAGTGGACGTATGAATGGAGAGCAGCCAAGTTAAACACACCTCCAACATCCAATGAATACAGAATCATCAGAGCTACTGAGTCTGACAGTGGAGGATACAGCTGCCGGGGCAGGAGGGACTATTTCTTCTCAGAGTGGAGTGATATCATCACACTCACTGTATCATGTAAGATCTTTCATCCAGATTATTTTGACACAAATTTGATACATAAAAAATATAAATACAAAAAACCCCAATACATTTTGATCACTGATCAATAAACTCAGTTATGCTTCAAATTAATTACAGCATTTGAACTAGGTAATCACAGAATTTATAACATATTATATTGTTGGTCAAATGAGCTTCACCATTGAGGTTTTAGAACATGAATCACTTTTTTCCACCCAGGTCTTTAAATTTGTTGGATTCATTCAAATTTATGTTCTAGAATAAAAATGTGTTTTTATTAGTACATGTTGAGATATTTGACATGTTTAGATAGTCTCACTCTTAAAGTTCATCATAAATATTTGTGAGTCAACATTTTAGTGACATTGAATTCAGAGTTAAGAGACGAAACATTGAGAGAAAATCTTTGTTGAACAGATGAACCCCGTCCTGTCCTCACTGTGTCTTCATCATGGCTGAGTCCTGGAGCCTCGGTAACTCTGAACTGTGAGGTTGAACATCCGTCTGCAGGATGGAGCTTCTACTGGTATAAAGCTGTTCCTGATCTATCAGAGAAATCCTCCAGTTATGAGCTGCTACCTGATGGCAGTGGGACTGCACAGGACTCCTACATCATTCATGGACAGACACACACAGCAGGATATGTGTGCAGAGCTGGAAGAGGAGACCCAGAGTATCACACTGATCACAGTCAACCAAAGTTTGTCTGGTCTGCAGGTCAGTTTGATTCTCTCTGTCCTTTCAATGAAGTGAGATTATGTTGTAACTTTTATTCAAGATGTTTTCAACAAGACTGAGCTCATCAATATCTGTTTCATATTTTAATCCTAACATCTGTGAGCTTTGTCTCTTCACTGCATGTTGTTTCCAGATGTTCATTCAGCAGCGTCTCTCACAGTGAGTCCTGACAGAGTGCAACACTTCACCTCTGACTCTGTCTCACTGACCTGTGAGGGAAACTTCCCTGAGTGGAGAGTGAGGAAGTTCTCTGAGGACGGCCGACTGTACTCTGACTGTAGGAGAATGACTGGATCCACATGTGACATCAACACATCAAAGTCAGATACTGCAGTGTACTGGTGTGAGTCTGGATCAGGAGAGTTCAGCAGTGCAGTCAACATCACTGTACAGAGTATGTTATTATACATTTACTTCATGGATCTGAATCATTTAGATGTCACATGAACATTTGTCCCAGCTTTGCTGTATGTGGAGTAATTATGTGGTAAAACAAATATGACACATACCGTAGTTTTTAAATATCCAAGATCAGATCTTCATGATGAAAAGCATTTGTACAATCTGTTCTTATTATTGTTTGTCAGCTTTTTCTAAAAGTGTGCACCAGCTGATGTGACTGAAACAATTGTGTGTGATTGTGTCACAGATGATGGTGATGGTCCTATCCTGGTGAGTCCTGTTCATCCTGTGACTGAGGGAGCTTCTGTTAGTCTGAGCTGCAGTTTGAGAACACAAAAAATACTTTCCAATGTGTTTTTCTATCACAATGACAAACTTATTGAAAATGATCCCCGAGGGGAGCTGAAGATCTCTGCAGTGTCAAAGTCTGATGAAGGTTTCTACAAGTGTCAGTACTCAGGAAGAGAGTCAGCACAGAGCTGGATGTCAGTTAAAGGTGAGCAGGATCAAAACATGTGATGGAGTTTTCTAAACACGTCTGATGACTGAGAATGAACATTAGATTGTCTGATTTAAGTCTCGCAGTCACCTGGCTCCATTTCATAAAAGTATTTATTTATATAATTATAATTTATCAATAATTAATTATTGTTTATTGTAACTGTGTCAGGAGCTGACAGCTCTTCGTCTCCTGTGTGGTTGATTGTTGGACTGGTTTGTGGAGTCTCTCTCATTATTATTCTCCTGCTCTTGTTGTATCGCTGCAGAATGACCAACAGTGAGACCTTTTCCTTTACTTACTACAAACTCTTTATCATTCAAAGACACAAATGCATCATGAGGTTCAAATGTCTTTTTTCCCCTACATTTTTAATAAGGTACTGCTAATGAGCAGACGCTCAATCAGGATGGTCAGCAGCAACCGTACTCCTTTCTTCTTCATGGTTAGTTTTTCACATAGTTTCAAATATTCTGATCCTATTTGCAACAAGACTGTACTTATTACATCTGCTGCAGCTTTTCATATAAATGTTATTTGCAAGAATATTTGTGTTTAAATTAGTGTCACAGACATGAGGTGACTGATTTTCTCTGACCTGCAGATGTTCGTTCTGTCTATGAGACAGTCAGAAGATGTGAAAACACTGAAAATGGTAAAGTATACACTTTCATTAATATAGAAACTGGATGATTATACATGAAAGTGATTAAAATTATTATTTCAGGTCCAGCAGAAGGTGATTACATCAATGTCACATCAGTGATTCAGCTCAGAGTCATTAACAAGACAAGTGAGTGCACAAAATGTGAGATTTGAAATGCAAAATATATATTGGTAATTATTCTCACTGATAATAAATGCATTTGTGGACATATGGTGGTGTTTGTTTTGAAATGCTTTCATTTGATCATGTCAACAAGGCAACGCAGAGCAGACCTCTGACTACAATAATGTCAATCCAATCCATTGAGGGGCGGCCATCTGCTGCGACCGGTTGGGGTGAGAGAAGGAAGACAGGATAAAGACATGCTGTGGAAGAGAGACAGAGGTTAATAACAGATATGATTCAATGCAGAGAGGTCTGTTAATACATAGTGAGTGAGGAAGGTGACTGGAAAGGAAAAACTCAATGCATCATGGGAATCCCCCGGCAGCCTATGCCTATTGCAGCATAACTAAGGGAGGATTCAGGGTCACCTGGTCCAGCCCTAACTATATGCTTTAGCAAAAAGGAAAGTTTTAAGCCTAATCTTAAAAGTAGAGATAGTGTCTGTCTCCCAAATCCAAACTGGAAGCTGGTTCCACAGAAGAGGGGCCTGAAAACTGAAGGCTCTGCCTCCCATTCTACTTTTAAATACTCTAGGAACAACAAGTAGGCCTGCAGAGCGAGAGCGAAGTGCTCTAATAGGGTGATATGGTACTACAAGGTCATTGAGATAAGATGGGGCCTGATTATTTAAGACCTTGTATGTGAGGAGCAGGATTTTGAATTCAATTCTGGATTTAACAGGGAGCCAATGAAGGGAAGCCAAAACAGTGTCTGTTTTACATCACTTCCACTTTCCCATGTTGTCAAGCTCAATGTGACATCACTGGTGTTGTCCAATCATCTTTCTGCCAGTCTGTTCAGGGCAATCAGCCTTCATTCCACAGTCTTTAAACCTCACTGCTCATGTGTTATTCTCCCTTACATTTGCCCTCGTGCAACCCAGCTCCATCTCCGCCTTACCCATGTTACTCAGGCTCCATCCAAGCCTCCATCTTCATCTCCGCCACCAGCATCTAGACTCCAGGAGGTCCTGTTCTGTTCTGCTGTGATGGGCCATCAGGGTCTAATCACCAATACAATACGTTTATTTCCTTGAAATGATGTCTCCTTATGGAAGTTTTAACAGCAGCTCTTTAGCTGTTTTTATTTTTTGTATTTAAAGTCACTTTGAGTGAAAAGGAGAAGATTTTGTATACAAAACAATGATTGTGACTCGACCTCTTAACATCTGTTTAAGTGTTTCTGCTTTTGTAAAACTATCAGTGAACTGAAGGCATTTTTTGGCCTTCCTCTCTTATTGCATACATACTAATAACATCCAGACTAAAAGGCTTTCTAGCGTGTACTGGGGTAGCACATTACTGCTAAACATCTAAAATATATTGTTGAAAATGGGGCTCTGCTAGTTTATTGTTGTTTTCAGTGTAATGTTTAAATACAAATAAACAGTATGGAAACAATTTCATTCAAACTTTGATGCAACTTTGTTTTTACACTTTGTGAAAGTTATTAATGACAGTTAAATGCAAAGCTTGTGTCAGTGTTTCTATTTTAAGTGTTTGTGAGTGATTCAGTATAATAACTCAACACTCTTACATTGTTAAAAAGAGAGAGAGAGAAAATTATTTTGCATCCAGCGACTTAGGCGCTTTCATTTTTTCAGATCAAGTTCAATTTTTCTGATGTTTCGGATGCTTTTAAACACATCTGACCAATTGCAATGTTGTCTAGTGGTGATGCAATCAAAATGTTCATTCTGCATGGTGGAACATTTGATTCTTGTCATGTCACAGAACGGCTCACCACTGGCTCTCTGAAATGATTTCTCTGCCGCCTCAGGCGTGGTCCCATCATGAACCCAAAATCTCAGTTTCGTCCTTTATTGGTTTAGTAAAATCAGGATCTGCTCGCTTCATGCTGACTGTTATCTTTTTTCTTTCTTCGTGCATATTTTTAGGATGAATTTTTCACAATAACGCAATGTATTCTGTGAAAATGAAGGACACAGGACTACAAGGCAGATGATAAAGAATTAGAACAGAGCTGCTACTTGTATTCCAAACCTACTTTAAACTTCACAAATAACTTGCATTTGATGTACACAGAGAATACTTCACTCACATCACCTGAGTAAATAAATAAACTGTCAGATAATGAAGAAGGAAAACCAGCTATTACACAACTCAGTCAAGCTAAACGATAGTTATTAGATCCATCATGCTGATTTTATGAAGAAATGCCAAAATTTATTAAATCATTAAAAAGAAAAAAAGAAAAAAACCTCACTGAGAACTGATCCGTTTTTTTTTAATGTCGACCTGTCTTGACTCACTGTGCAGGGTAACCGATCAATGTTACAGTCCGAGCTGTAAAGACCATTTCTAATTATTTCATGCTTCAATGCATCACAGGAACTAAACCAAGTTAATTAAATATTGAAATATATTTTTAATAAAATTAAAGTGCCTCATGCCTGAGTAACTCATAGAGCATTCAAAACGCAGGTGTTCAAAACTGGTTTGGCTGGTCAGACGGTGACTTTGTTTGCTTTGGTTTGTTTTGTATGTTTTGCCATTATTCAAACAGCAGAAGGTTACTGAGCTCAGAGTTAGAAAAAATAACTGCTTATAAAGTGAATTTAAAATTATGACATTTTTGACTGCATAGGAAAGCAATGCTTGACTTCTGTTGCCTCCCAAATAAGAGTACACTCACACACACACACACACTGAATAAATGCAGTGTAAATGTTACAACTGTTGCATATAAGTATTAGGTTAATATGAGGTAAAACAGTAACCAAGACTTACACATTTAGTTCTCTACAATTATTTTGGTCATTGTATTTTGTTGTCCTCTTGACAAATAAGCAAACTGAATGTGTGGCGCACTGTTAGTACCCTACTCACTTGGCAGCCCCTATGCAAATGTAGTATTGCAAAAGAAAACCAGTGTTGTTGTTTTTTTTTTATGGTTGGGGTTTGTCAAACACCTGTCATTATTATTATGAAAGTAAAAGCAGTAATAAGTGTAACCGCACCTGTGGGAGATTTGCAGATCCATGGCTAGGACTAGATTCACTCAATGTTATATTTAAATCTCGACCATTAAAATTGATGGTGTGTGTGTTTCTTCTCAAAACATGCTCTTGATCTAAAGTATATCAGAAAAACAAAGTTCAGCTGTTATGGGAATGCACATATCTAAACTGTAAATTTGGGCTCTAATCTACTTGTAATGCATTTGAACCCAGCAGGGCTTCTTACCTTCTTTTTCCTTAAAACAGATCCGGTAGGTTTTATCTCCGACCTTTTCTATCATCCCACAGTCACCTCCCCCAGAATGTCTTTTTTTCTGAAAGTATCTCCTGATCTTCTCCTTCTCACTGTCTGTGAGCTCCTCAGCTTCAAAGAACACTGGGTGCAGACATTCATCCATTTTGCTTCAAATCCTGATCTGGAGAAGCTTTCAATGTCTTTCAAACTAGCTCCACAGTGAAAAGTGCTCTCACCTTTGATTTGCATTTGCACTTCACCATACCAACAAAGGGTGTTTTTCATTATGAACACACCCAGTGTGATCGCTGACAGCTGATCCGCTCTAACTGGGACATTTCCTGTAAAGGTGTATTTATAGATCAGAACTATTAAGGGAACACTCCTGAGCTTGAAATATTTAAGTTGGAAATCTTTACTGACTTACTCTCGGTGATTTGTTGAGAACAAAAATGATCCAACTCTAATCCAAACACACATCAGTGGAAACAAAAAGCATGAAGCGTTTGAGTGTTGAATTAAAAAATGTTTCTTTAATATTTTGTCAGTATAGCATAAGATTATTTATTTGACCTGTATGAAAAGCTACACTTTGCACTTTATCTTTTTATTAATGTTACAGCACATGATAGAGGTCATGACAGAGGCAAAGAAAGTGAAAATGATCCATAACAAGTCTGACCAAGATACTGCTTCAGCGCAGGTGTTCAACTTAAAATCATTTTATACAACAGGAAAAAAAACATTCTTACTAAATAAAAACTTCAAAAGCTGACATTACCGCTACAAACCAACAGATGTCCTACAGAGACAAAAAAACTCTTTGTCCTTTCTTATGTTTTACTTTCATTTTCTGGAACACACCCCGTGACGTATGTTAACCTTTACGGGCATTTCAAAGTTTGTCTTCTTATCCATGCACATAAAATTCTGTTCATTTTGAAATGATACCGAAAACATAGTTGCGACCATCTTAATATGATGTTGATTATGATATATAATCTTTTTTTTTCACCTGTAGTTTTTTAATGACAGAGAAAAAACACTCTGCTGATGCACAATGAGAACAATGAAGCCTTTAATCCACCAACGCAATGAACTCTACTGTGATTAATAGGCTTGTAAAACTTGTCTGTGTGATAATAAACAGAATGTATACAGTTATTTGCACAAATCATAAACATGTTGATTTTTTTATTTGTCACACAAATAGGTGATTTCATGTCTCCCAACTTGCCATGAAGTTTTAACGTTCGACGTAACAGAGTAAGCATGGTAGTGGTAGAAATTAGAGAGTGTTAATCTTACAATCTTCAGGTTTTACACACTTACATACACACACGCAGTTACTGTCCTTCTATTTAGAAAGGCAGAGGCGTCACGATGTGATTATTTTACGTGTAGTTGTTTTTTTCCTGTGTAATATATTCAACATTGCTATCAATACATTTTTCAATCCCTCTGCAAAATGGATTCAAAAACATAAACAACTGTTGGATACTGTTTGTCCATGATTTGTACAGGGGAGCAAATTGTGGCAGGATCAGCCTGATGTATCCCGCTGTAACTTTACTGTATAAAGAGCTAACATCTCCAAAATGTCAGGAGTAGTTAGTCATTACAACAAGTGTTTGTGAACTAAAAATAAAAGAATGTGGGATACTGTTTGTCTGTGATTTGAAGAACCCAGCCCATGCTCCCGACGAAGGGAAACCAATTCTACAGGGGAGACCTACCTCGCACTTGTGCAGGTGAAGCCAAAGGGAAGATATGCTTCACCATATTTTCTAGTCTTTGGCTCAGCAATGCTTCATCTCCTGATTTGTGTTTGTGGAGGCGCCCCGTTCTAGCAGTGTCCAAGCTTTGGGGTTTTTTTGTTTTGTTTTTTCCTTTTCATACCGTGGCCCCCGTGCAATGGCTCTGCCCCCCCCCCCCCCCCTCCAGGGGGCGGGCCCCACACTTTGGGAAGGTCTGGACTATGCTATGTGAGTGTCTCAAAATTATAGCAGTAACCAATGTGAGCATACAGTGGGGCAAAAAAGTATTTAGTCAGCCACCGATTGTGCAAGTTCCCCCACCTAAAATGATGACAGAGGTCAGTAATTTGCACCAGAGGTACACTTCAACTGTGAGAGACAGAATGTGAAAAAAAATCCATGAATTCACATGGTAGGATTTGTAAAGAATTTATTGGTAAATCAGGGTTGAAAATAAGTATTTGGTCAATAACAAAAATACAACTCAATACTTTGTAACATAACCTTTGTTGGCAATAACAGAGGTCAAACGTTTACTATAGGTCTTTACCAGGTTTGCACACACAGTAGCTGGTATTTTGGCCCATTCCTCCATGCAGATCTTCTCGAGAGCAGTGATGTTTTGGGGCTGTCGCCGAGCAACACGGACTTTCAACTCCCGCCACAGATTTTCTATGGGGTTGAGGTCTGGAGACTGGCTAGGCCACTCCAGGACTTTCAAATGCTTCTTACGGAGCCACTCCTTTGTTGCCCGGGCGGTGTGTTTTGGATCATTGTCATGTTGGAAGACCCAGCCTCGTTTCATCTTCAAAGTTCTCACTGATGGAAGGAGGTTTTGGCTCAAAATCTCACGATACATGGCCCCATTCATTCTGTCCTTAACACGGATCAGTCGTCCTGTCCCCTTGGCAGAAAAACAGCCCCATAGCATGATGTTTCCACCCCCATGCTTCACAGTAGGTATGGTGTTCTTGGGATGCAACTCAGTATTCTTCTTCCTCCAAACACGACGAGTTGAGTTTATACCAAAAAGTTCTACTTTGGTTTCATCTGACCACATGACATTCTCCCAATCCTCTGCTGTATCATCCATGTGCTCTCTGGCAAACTTCAGACGGGCCTGGACATCCACTGGCTTCAGCAGCGGAACACGTCTGGCACTGCGGGATTTGATTCCCTGCCGTTGTAGTGTGTTACTGATGGTGACCTTTGTTACTTTGGTCCCAGCTCTCTGCAGGTCATTCACCAGGTCCCCCCGTGTGGTTCTGGGATCTTTGCTCACCGTTCTCATGATCATTTTGACCCCACGGGATGAGATCTTGCGTGGAGCCCCAGATCGAGGGAGATTATCAGTGGTCTTGTATGTCTTCCATTTTCTGATGATTGCTCCCACAGTTGATTTTTCACACCAAGCTGCTTGCCTATTGTAGATTCACTCTTCCCAGTCTGGTGCAGGTCTACAATACTTTTCCTGGTGTCCTTCGAAAGCTCTTTGGTCTTGGCCATGGCGGAGTTTGGAGTCTGACTGTTTGAGGCTGTGGACAGGTGTCTTTTATGCAGATGATGAGTTCAAACAGGTGCCATTCATACAGGTAACGAGTGGGGGACAGAAAAGCGTCTTACAGAAGACATTACAGGTCTGTGAGAGCCAGAGATTTTCCATGTTTGAGGTGACCAAATACTTATTTTTCACCCTGATTTACGAATAAATTCTTTACAAATCCTACCATGTGGATTCATGGATTTTTCTTTCACATTCTGTCTCTCACAGTTGAAGTGTACCTCTGGTGCAAATTACTGACCTCTGTCATCATTTTAAGTGGGGGAACTTGCACAATCGGTGGCTGACTAAATACTTTTTTGCCCCACTGTATGGTGAATGTTGAGAATGAATGACAGTCATGATCATAAGTTTATTCTTCACTTCTTAAGCTGCTGGAGATTTCAGAAATGTAAAGTGTGTGTTGTTAATGCTACACTCAATTAGATGGATACTGGTTAAACATGTGCTTTCCCGTATGAAATTCCTTCTGTCCTAATCTCACCTCCTCTTCCTTGGAATCTACCAGAGGTTTCAACTTTCACTTCCTTTTTAGGGCCTTCCTTCAGAGTCAGCGTATTACATCAAGAATAAACTTTACATTTTAATGGCAAGGCAAGGCAACGCATTAAGCATCTACACAAAAGGGAGAGTGATGATGCATACACTGTTAGAAAGTCTGCAGATGTTTGCATCCACTTATTTTTAAAATAAAATGGGTGGATTTTTGTCTTCACTGGTTCACTGGTAACTGTTCAATAGAGTGTATAGTTGGTGGATGAATTACAAGTGGGAAATCTGTGAAAACAAAGAAGACGGCGTCTAAAGACAGCATCATGGAGCAGCCAGAAACTACCAACACTGTGGTACAGAGCATCTAGAGAAACCACAGCTGTCAAAAGACAACTATTACACTGGTCAGAGGGCCCGGTGGCGCCAGTGTCCGGCAGCCTTGCCTCTGTCAGTGCGCCCCAGGGCAGCTGTGGCTACAATGTAGCTTGCCATCGCCCGCCAGTGTGTGTGTGAATGGGTGAATGACTGAATGTAGTGTGAAGCGCTTTGGGGTCCTTAGGGACTAGAAAAGCGCTATACAAATGCAGGCCATTTACCATTATGTTTCATCATGCACAGTCTGCTCAAACATATTTATTGCAGGCAAGTTTAAACGACACTAGTAGGCACTCAAAGACAACAAATGGCTGCTGCAGTTTTTTCTCTTTTACTGTACACACACACACACACACACACACACACACACACACACACACACACACACACACACACACACACACACACACACACACACACACACACACAAGACAAAAAAACAACCAAACCAAAGCTTATAGTCCAACCTAAAGACTAAAGATGAACGTGACTTTGTACAGCTTGATCACATGATGCTTCAGAGTCCAAACATGCTTCACTTTGTCTTACACTCTCTCTCTCTTTCATGCACATATGCGTTCATGATTATTCCTAGGAAATTTCAGCCTGTAAAAATGACAGGATTACAGCTCCAAAGAAAGAAAAAAACAGTATTTTTTTTGGATTGAAGGGCTTTGATATAAAAGCACTTGTTAACAAATGCAAGTGAGCCAAATTGATGTTCATCACATAAATGTGTAGACATAGCACAGGCAGACAGAGATGGACTATTTCCAATGTAGCTGCCTTTGTGTCTAAGTGCTGGAATTAAGTGTGGTGCAATATGACTGACCCACGTGAAAAATCTGGTATGGGAAAATAATCCCTGGAAATCTTCTTTATGTTCCTACAAGGATTTTAGGCTTGATACTAACAAAAGGAGAGTAGAAAAAGAAAAATATACAAGGCAAAAAGGGATCACCACTCTGAAGGTTGGGGCTTGTTTGGATCAGTCACAGGGAAGATATTTTTAGCTTAACTGTCATCCAAACAATGACTTTCTGGACAAGTTTGTTCAATTATAAAATATCTGAAAATATCATAAATTATATCAATGATCTAACTGAGAATGTTCACCAGTAGCATTATGCTTCATCAACATAGCACAAACTAAAACATTATTATTGTTTCAGCCTGAGATAGAGTGGTAAGACCAGAGAACCAGAGGAAACACAGCACAGCAAAGTATGAGTTAAAGATAATGTGTCTTTAGGTTGACATTAGTTATAACCCTCTGCACTTCAAGTATGCCGGTTACCGGAAAAACCTTTATCGTTGCAAATCACAGACAATCTTTATGGTTTACTTGGATTACTAAAGAGGAATGCAGTGTGGGGGTGACAGTCATGACAAAGCTCACTTTTCACTAGTAAGAAAGCAAGAAAGAGATTACAGTTGCAACACTTGGTGTTGATCCAATTCTTAGTTTTATCTGAGCCACAATAGCAGTTCCAGAGTACTGCTGACTGAAAGCCAGCTGTGATGCAAGATATCTGTGAAAACTATATTCTAACTGAAAGCCAGCAGTATTTTCACCAGAATCTTTATTTGGATCCCACAATTCAGGTGTTAAAGAGGGTCACCGAATATGTGTTAATGATCAGACTATACCATTCTGAGGCCATGCGATTCAACAAAGGCATCTGCATTAGAGCAGAGTCCATATAAAGACGGAGGGATGGAGCAGTCAACTTTGTGATTTTCCATAAAACTGCAAAAAGGTCATCAAAGTGTGTTTGGTGGACTCTCCTGTGCTAATGTGCCCTGACAAAAGCAGGATTTGAGAATGAGCTCTGGAGATTCAGCGGGAAACAAATCAGACAATGATGCCTCTGCTCTGGATGTCTGCATCACAGCCCAGTTACTCGTCTTTGTATGAGGAATAACAAAAGACTATGAAGGAACTGGCAGTAGTGCCAGTCAGTGATAGGGACTACAGTAGGAAGTGATTTGTTCTTGAAGGTAACTCCATGCTTAGCTAAGGCTTAACCTGCAATGGGATACACTGGCAGGTTTTACAACCTATGGATGTCCAAATCTGACCAGGAAGAATGCCAGACTTCACAAAAGGCCCAGTTTCTTATGTGGCCCATTGGAAAAATTCATTGCTCACCATTGGATTGGAGCCCCCACACCCCCAAGAAAATATTATGTCAATATGTTTAGAAAGAAATAATATTTAGATAAGGCATATTCCTCTGGGGACTCAGTACATCACATCCTTACAATGATGAAAGTGCACACTCTGCTTACAAACACGCTGATTTCAAAAGGATAGAAACACAATGCAGATTTACTGTGTTTATGCAAAGATACACAAGTACATCTCCAAAGAATGGATGAAAAAAATGCCTTTTTAGTAGAGTTCTAAGGAGGACATGTTATGCTCTAACATTCCCTTTCTTTTTATTTACTGTAAATCTCAGGAAAAGACAAATGCTGTTTATCGTAAGGAGAACTGTAAGTAAACTTTGAGGAGAGTGCAACAGAAAGAGTAAAAGATTAGGCATCAGCGCTTCTGCTGTCCAAACTGTTGATATTAGACTGATCGTTGAGAGAGATTTCACTTCTCTGGAAGTAGCTCAGCAACATAGAAGTTCATTTATTCTCAAGACTCACACATTAGTGACTGGAGTTAGTTCAAACATGAAAAGAGAAGTCTGACGTCAGTTTCAGCGAATACAAGGGACACCTGAAGGCAGGCATGTCTCAACATAAAGAAGTCACAGACAAAGTCCTTACAATTAGGTGAATGTAGAAAGTTTAAATGCCAAAGAATTGCGACAGCAGGATTTACAGTGTGGGAGAACGCAAATCAAAAAAACAATTTTTTATTGCAGCCACTTCTTAGGAAGACATCCTTGGCCGGGGTCCACGTACCTGTGAGTGTATATAAGGAGGTTCAGAGATGATGAACCTCACAGCCCTGCACACTCAGGCAGCTCGAGAAGTGAAGGAGACGCACAGCAGCAGAGATCCTTCATATCTGAGAAGAACAAATCAGTTGAAGACTGAGCCTTCAGTAGATCCTCCACTCAATAATTTAAAAGCTTTAAGATGAAGACAAGTGTTGCCATCCAGTGCATCGTTCTCCTGGCCTGCATGGCCCTTTGCACTTCACATGGTAAGTGTGTTTCATCAGATTATGGAAAACTTTGTTGTATTTGTGCATCTTGAGAGAAGCTAAGTTATGCTAACAAATCAATTTAGATATATTTATGTTTAAGTAAAATATGAAACTGCAGCAGTTTAACCTTAATTATCACTTTCTACCTTTTCCAGTTATTCCAAGGTGCCGGTGTTTGAACACCAGTAAGTCTGTAAGAGGTCCCATCACTGAAGTTAAGGTGGATGAGCCTCGTCCATACTGCAACAGGAGAGAAGTCATGTAAGTGCCCACAGTGACAGGAGCACATTATTAATAAGAGCTCAGTCATTAATAAGGATTGTTTATAAAGTGGTTTTAAATCAAAGCTTTCTTTACATGTTACAGAGTCACACTGAAGGATGGGAGTGAACGGTGTCTCGATCCTGAGTCTAAATTCACCATAATGCTGCTAGAAAAACTGTAAGTCACACAGATGTTTTTTTTTCTTTCATTCGCTGTTATTCAGCTAAATGTGAGTTAAATGTTATAGAGGAAGTCAGTGAAGTTAAAACAGGAACATCAACTCACTTTGGAGCATCAGTGCGAGGCTCTGCACATCAGTGATTAAAAATCAGAATCAGCATACTTTATTAAACCCTAAGGAAATTGTGTGGGTTAGAGTTTCTCTTGTATGGTAACACAACACTGATGGTTTTACTGATGGTTGTAGAGCAGCAGTTTAAAGCTCAGGGTAAAAATGCATGACTTGATCTCTTCACTACCACTGGAGCTTCAAGGTCTCATCTCTGTGATACGTTGTCTTTGCAGGAATCAGATGAAAAATACGACCATCAGCCCTCAAACAACCACATCACCAGCCGCAGTGCCAGAATCATCATGATCCACTTTGCATGTTTAGCGCTGGTACAACATGTGTCGATCAAGAAGGAGCAGCACAGCTCGGGTTCTCATCACAAAATATAAATGCAAAGTAGACAGTGACAACTACAACTGACAGCAAGTTGTAAACAGATTTAATATCAGATGTAAAATATTTATTATCCAAGTTCTCAGTCATTTTTTTCCGGAGACAATCAGGGACGGGCGTTGGAAATCTTATCATTCAGCCTGTCTTCTGATTGAATTTCTGATTAATAAGCATTTTTTTTTTTTAAGTATGTTTTTTGAGTTTTGTGTCAGACAGCAGTGCTCTTATTCAGTGCACATGCAGACGTGATGTGTGTGATAAATGTGAGCAGTGGTTATAGGTTAATGTGTAATTTATCTATTATTAAAGGGTTTGTAAACAATTAAAGAAGTGAACTTTTGTGGATACAGCATGTTTATGTACCATGTTTATTTTTAATGCTGAAAAGTTCCTCAAAATAAATAATAAATCTGGCGTTTGTTAAAAAAAATTACATCTTTTCACTTTATTATAACTAACAACTCACCAGTTTACCACCACTTAAGACACAGTCAGCAAAAAGAGAACAAAAACAAACAAAACAAAAGGAGAGGCCGAATCTAAATATCAATATGTTTGGCATTAAACCTGGTTTCACTTCAAACTATGAGCATCAACTGAAAGAAAAAAAGGTTCCAAGTCATTAAACTGCTTTGCTTTTATCTCTGAGCTGTGAAAGAGATTGATTCATGAGCGGTGATGTGTTACAGCATCGCTCACAGTAGATCAAGACAGCAGATTGGATGTAAGCATGTGTAAAAACACAGATATGCTTAAAAAGTAAAAAGTTTCTTTCTTCTGTAATTTGTACAAATTAGAGATCAAGATCAGCGTTATGTAGGACACTCACTTTCCATTTTATTAGGTACACCTCTCTAGTACTGAGCCCACTCTTGCTTTGGACTTCCTGTTTCCTTCATATCAGCTTGAAGCACTCTGGTCGTTTTCTGGCATCAGAACTCCCGCTCACTGGAAATTTCTTCTTTTTCTGCCCTTTCTCTGTAAACCACAGAGGTGGTTGTGTGGGAAGAAATCTGTAAATAAAAGTTTACAAAGAAGTCCCCTTTATAATTCCTGGACTGCAACTAAAAAGATGATAAACCTGAAATATCTAAATTATGACTGTTTTATGCAACTAATGCAACCATTTCACAGACTTGCTTGTTTTTTTAAAAAGCTTTATACACTTACACACTTTGCAAAACAAAATATGATCACGTTTAAATTGTGTAATTTCATTTGTAGTGAAGCATTTCTGGGATAGGCTCCAACCACCCCACCCCGCCTGCAACCCTGACAACATTAAGTGGAGGATAATGAATGGATGGCATTTCTGAGTGGACTTGTTGTGGTTAAGCATATGCAGCTCCAGAGTTTGACCATTTTGTGTGCATTTTTGTAAAATTCCTTTGAACTTTGTTTTCTGTTGTAACTTTTTCAGGCCCTCTTGTAACTCATTGTTTATTTTGCATATGATGAAACACTTTCATCCCATATCTGCAGAACTGCCATTCCTCACTAAAAGGAAGTAAAAAAATTTGAACTAACGCCTAAAAGATGGCGTCAGCTTTTTCTGCAGACAAGATGAATGTACTTTTTGTCTAACTGAATAGTTTGTGTTTATTATCTCGGAAGAGGGCCAAATTAAAACAAAACAAAACAACAAAAAACATTATTGAATTAGACTGATTATTTTCAGTAGTGACAGAGACTTTTTTTTCTTGCATTCTCAATTCCTGTTGTGAGTTTTAGTTTCCCTCTTAATAGTGGTGAATTTTCAAAAACAGTTCAATGAGTCACAGGTATGCAGCTGTTAAAACTGTCCTGTCTTTTAGCCTCCTCAGAGCCTCCTTAGATATGATCTATACATTAAATATGCATGAAAGAAACAAATCTCCATCCATACAAACAACGGATTTTAAGCTACACTGAACCTCTCAGAGAATTTTTATCTCTTACAAAAATATCTATGGTTTTAGAGCAGCAGTTCAAAGCTGAGGGTAAAGACGTATGACTTGATCTGTTCACTACCACTGGAGCAAAGTCTCATCTCTGTGATATGTTGTGTGTAATTCATCTAACATTTAAAGGGTTTGTAAACAATGGATACAGCATGTTTATGTACCATGTTTATTAACAAGAATTGAAAGTACAACACAGCCACTGGATTTCTACTGTGAGAGGACAGGAAACAGATTTTTTGCAGCCACTTCTTAGGAAGACATCCTTGGCCAGAGTCCACCCAGCTGTGAGTGTATATAAGGAGTTCAGAGATGATGAACCTCACAGCCCTGCACACTCAGGCAGCTCGAGAAGTGAAGGAGACGCACAGCAGCAGAGATCCTTCATATCTGAGAAGAACAAATCAGTTGAAGACTGAGCCTTCAGTAGATCCTCCACTCAATAATTTAAAAGCTTTAAGATGAAGACAAGTGTTGCCATCCAGTGCATCGTTCTCCTGGCCTGCATGGCCCTTTGCACTTCACATGGTAAGTGTGTTTCATCAGATTATGGAAAACTTTGTTGTATTTGTGCATCTTGAGAGAAGCTAAGTTATGCTAACAAATCAATTTAGATATATTTATGTTTAAGTAAAATATGAAACTGCAGCAGTTTAACCTTAATTATCACTTTCTACCTTTTCCAGTTATTCCAAGGTGCCGGTGTTTGAACACCAGTAAGTTTGTAAGAGGTCCCATCACTGAAGTTAAGGTGGATGAGCCTCGTCCATACTGCAACAGGAGAGAAGTCATGTAAGTGCCCACAGTGACAGGAGCACATTATTAATAAGAGCTCAGTCATTAATAAGGATTGTTTATAAAGTGGTTTTAAATCAAAGCTTTCTTTACATGTTACAGAGTCACACTGAAGGATGGGAGTGAACGGTGTCTCGATCCTCAGTCTAAATTCACCATAATGCTGCTAGAAAAACTGTAAGTCACACAGATGTTTTTTTTTCTTTCATTCGCTGTTATTCAGCTAAATGTGAGTTAAATGTTATAGAGGAAGTCAGTGAAGTTAAAACAGGAACATCAACTCACTTTGGAGCATCGTGCGAGGCTCTGCACATCAGTGATTAAAAATACTGATGGTTTTAGAGTAATAGTTCAAAGCTCAGGATGAAAACTGCTTCTGGGTCACAGGACAAATCTGATGGATGAACAATTAACAAGCTACAATAATTGAACGTCTTTATCGTGTTTTTGCTGGTAAAATTCAGGATCGTCATTCTCATAATTTAGAAGGTGAAGAAGTTAAGAGAGAAATCACTGCTTGAGTGTTATGAGTTATGAATCTGTTCACTATCACTGGAGCTTCAAGGTCTCACGTCTGTGATTTGTTGTCTTCACAGGAGGCAGAAGAAAAGTCAGCATAAGACGACCGTCAGCCCCCAAACAACCACATCATCAGCCACAGTGTCAAACTCATTATGATGCACTTTGCATGTTTATTACTGTTACACAAAAGAAACCAGACATCATTCAATGAGAAGAAGGAGCAGCCGAGATCCGGTGCAGGTTTGTCCACCACATCCCACCGTGGTTGATGGGACTGACATCTGGTGACTCTGGAGGTCATTTACATGCAGTCATCTCACTGTCATGTTCAGGACACCAGCTTGAGTTGTGAGATATGGCTCATTATACTGCAGGAAGTAGCCATCAGAAGATGTGTACACTGTGGTCATAAAGGGATGGACATGGAAACAGTAAACAGTGAACATTGTTCAGCTGTTGGACTGGATACATGTTTAAGTATTTGGGATTTTTTATTCTTTTTTTAATGCACTTATCATCAAGAGTGGCTCCTCTGATTTTAAACCAAAGCTCTCCAAACCAGCTGATATGAGAGATCCACTTGAGCTCGCTTCATAGTTCACCCCTCTGTTTTCCTTCCCTCGAGTGCAGCCTTTGTGTTTTGTGTTTTATTTCATTTCATCGTTGGTCTGTTCTGGATTATTTTTATAACGTGTATATTTTTGGATTCTCAGTGACTGAAATAAAGGTTGTTTTCTGTTTGCTTCACTTTCTTGCCTTTGAGTCCAGTATCTGGGTTCTTAACCTTGCACATTGTGACAGAATCTCCTCTTTCATATCTAAAACAACCAATTCTGAGATTTTAAGAACACTGAACATTTTGCTCTCTAAAAATGAGGCTTGATCGTCAGTGTTCAGTGTCAACACTGTGAACTGTTTACCATGATAATTTTGCAGTTTGCTTTAAAATTTTAGCTTAAACACGATGCAAGAACATGATACACATGTGTGACTCAAACAGCTTCATCATGAACTCGAAATCACTGAATCTGAATCCTGCATGAAAAGGTGTGTCGGGTTCTGAAGACATAACCATTAATCTTGTAAGAAGTGAGGGGATAAAACATCACTCTTCCACATTTAGCTGGTGAAAACTGTTTTGTGCCAAGACTAAATTTATTAGCCTTGATTTTGTGTTTAAGTCACTGCTTCCTGTAAGTAGTTGAACATGGGAATAATAATAATAATAACACATTTCCAAACTCCAGATGTGAAAAAGTTATCTGAGGTTTTGGGAACTGGGAGCTGAGCCTGTCGTGGGTTTCTGCCAGGAGTGAATGAGACCTTTACAGGGGGACCCTCGGTCAAGGTTTAAATCTAAAATACAAACTCTCCAATCAGTTATGTGTTGATACATTTTATTAAGATTATATTTCACCCAACATATATTTTAGTTAGCAATAGACAGAAAATAGAAATCTAGAAAACCAGTGGTCATCACATGTACAGTAAAGACATCACTAAAACCATTTAAACGATCACTTTGTGGTGAAACTCTCCTGAAGTAAATGTCGACATCTGGATATTTGGTTCTGAAAATGTTGCACAGATGCTGAACTTTAACTGGAAGCTCTACTTGGATACTTTCCAGCACCATCCTCGAGGGTCACATGCAAATATGTTGATATAGGCTACTGAAGTAAAAAGCTGCGTTTCTCAGCTGCAGAGTTACACTGAAAGGATACATATTTAGGCTAGTTAGTGCCCAGTGACAGATTAATAAAATACTAGAAAATTCATTCAATTCAATTTTATTTACCAGCAAGCACCAAAAACATTGGCAACAAAGTGCTTTATATTGTAATGTAAGGGTAAAGAGAAAACTCCAACAATCAGATAACCACCTATGAGCAAGTACTTGGTGACAGTGGGAAGGAAAAACTCCCTTTTAACAGAAAGAAACCTCTGACAGAAGCAGGCTCAGAGGAGGAAGACAGGACAAAGACACGCTGTGAAAGAGAGCCACAGACTAATAATAACTAGTGACTAAATACAATAAAAAGTGAAGAAGTAGCACTCAGTGCATCATAGAAAGCACCCAGCAGCCTAGACCTCTTGCAGCATAACCAATTGGGCTGGGATTTCTAGAACCGATTCCATTACGATTCAATTTTGATTCAGACAGAAATGTTGTAATTCTTCATTTATCAGTACTGACAGTTGTGAGACTTCATCAGAGGTGTGAACATCACAGCAGATGCCATTCTGTCAAAGTAACAGAGGATGAAACACAGAAAAACATGAAGGAAATTTCTTGGCTTGTCTTTTTATAGCAGTTAACCTTAAAAATACTCTGCAGTAGATCAAAAACAGAAGAAAACCATGAACCAACATATGAACATTACCTGATGCTGCCGAAGTGAAGCAGAGCAAAGTTACAGAGGTTTTATTAGAGACACAGCCAAGGGTTTTGCAATTTCTCAGAATTTTAAAAAGTTTACACTTCTCTGGTATTGAACAGCAGAAATTAGATTTTCTTGTAGGAAGTCATATAAAAACAACAGCAGGAGACTGTGCTGTAAACAACGGTAGACTGGTGCGTAATACGCAAATCCAAATGTGCAAAACTGATATTCACCACAGTAATGCTGATGTCTGTCACAACACAGTAGATGGATAAGACAAACACATAGGGACTTGTTATTATTTCCAGTGTAGCTGCTAATGTCTGCAAGTGCTGGAATTGAGCATGACTCACACTGATTTCATCACAAGAATAAGATTAGATCTAAAACCCATCTAGCCCAGGGACTAGCTGACTGTGACTGACTTCCCATATCATTCACACAACATCGTCTGGTGTTTTCTCGCTGAGGGCAGGAAACTGAAGGAGAAACAGCCTCACCCACCAGACTGACAAGAGGCTGAACTCGCTCCCCTCTTCACAAAAAAAAGACTGAGTTGTAATAAGCACACACACCAGCACCAGTCCCTTTACTACATTGCTACTGCTACTATTTCATACATTTCAGAGGCGTCCAAATAGGCTACATGTCTTCATGCAAGGTATCTGTCAAAATACCTGAATATACCTGTCCAGTGGAAGCACGTTGAAGGAGTGGAGAAGCGAGTGTGAAACATTCTTAATGACGAAGTCTGCCTTGGTTTCTGCTGTAATTGGTGACCTTATTAATCTGAGAATTTCAGTATTTTTAAAAGTGATGGAGACGTTTTTTCTTGCATTCCCACACCCTTACAGATTTACTGCATTTACTAAATGCAATGATATACATGCACATCTGCAAACAATGAATAGAAAATGATCTTTTCAGCTGTGTTTAAAGGAACTTCCCATTTTCTTTCTTTTTATCATTTTATTTATTTATTTTATTTATTGGAAAGTGTTCAAACACTTTTATCATAAAGAGAAGTGTAAGTAAACTTTAAGCAGAGTGCATCAGAAACAGTAAAATATTAGTCATATCATATCATAATTTGAGCTGTCTAAATTATTAATATTAGACTGATCATATAAAGACTTTATTGCATTTCACCTCTGTAAGTAGATCAGAGATACAAAATATCCTTTGTCAGCAAAACTCACATGTGAGTGATTGGAGTGAGTCCAAAATGAGTGAAATGTGACGTCAATTTCAACAGATACAAACGACACCTGAAGGCAGGCATGTCTCAACATCAACCAGTGGTACAGGAAATCTTTGCGAGTAAGTGAACGTATAAAGTTTAAATGCCAAAGGATTGCGACAGCAGGATTTCCACTGTGGGAGGACAGACATCGGAAAGTATTTTTTTCAGCCACTTCTTAGGAAGACATCCTTGGCCAGAGTCCACGTAGCTGTGAGTGTATATAAGGAGTTCAGAGATGATGAACCTCACAGCCCTGCACACTCAGTAGTGCCAGTCAGTGATAGGGACTACAGTAGGAAGTGATTTGTTCTTGAAGGTAACTCCATGCTTAGCTAAGGCTTAACCTGCAATGGGATACACTGGCAGGTTTTACAACCTATGGATGTCCAAATCTGACCAGGAAGAATGCCAGACTTCACAAAAGGCCCAGTTTCTTATGTGGCCCATTGGAAAAATTCATTGCTCACCATTGGATTGGAGCCCCCACACCCCCAAGAAAATATTATGTCAATATGTTTAGAAAGAAATAATATTTAGATAAGGCATATTCCTCTGGGGACTCAGTACATCACATCCTTACAATGATGAAAGTGCACACTCTGCTTATAAACATGCTGATTTCAAAAGGATAGAAACACAGTGCAGATTTACTGTGTTTATGCAAAGATACACAAGTACATCTCCAAAGAATGGATGAAAAAAATGCCTTTTTAGTAGAGTTCTAAGGAGGACATGTTATGCTCTAACATTCCCTTTCTTTTTATTTACTGTAAATCTCAGGAAAAGACAAATTCTGTTTATCGTAAGGAGAACTGTAAGTAAACTTTGAGGAGAGTGCAACAGAAAGAGTAAAAGATTAGGCATCAGCGCTTCTGCTGTCCAAACTGTTGATATTAGACTGATCGTTGAGAGAGATTTCACTTCTCTGGAAGTAGCTCAGCAACATAGAAGTTCATTTATTCTCAAGACTCACACATTAGTGACTGGAGTTAGTTCAAACATGAAAAGAGAAGTCTGACGTCAGTTTCAGCGAATACAAGCGACACCTGAAGGCAGGCATGTCTCAACATAAAGAAGTCACAGACAAAGTCCTTACAATTAGGTGAATGTAGAAAGTTTAAATGCCAAAGAATTGCGACAGCAGGATTTACAGTGTGGGAGAACGCAAATCAAAAAAACAATTTTTTATTGCAGCCACTTCTTAGGAAGACATCCTTGGCCGGGGTCCACGTACCTGTGAGTGTATATAAGGAGGTTCAGAGATGATGAACCTCACAGCCCTGCACACTCAGGCAGCTCGAGAAGTGAAGGAGACGCACAGCAGCAGAGATCCTTCATATCTGAGAAGAACAAATCAGTTGAAGACTGAGCCTTCAGTAGATCCTCCACTCAATAATTTAAAAGCTTTAAGATGAAGACAAGTGTTGCCATCCAGTGCATCGTTCTCCTGGCCTGCATGGCCCTTTGCACTTCACATGGTAAGTGTGTTTCATCAGATTATGGAAAAAATTGGTGTATTTGTGCATCTTGAGTGGAGCTGAATTATGAAAACAAATCTATTTAAATGTATTTATGTTTAAGTAAAATATGAAACTGCAGCAGTTTAACATTAATTATCACTTTCTACCTTTTCCAGTTATTCCAAGGTGCCGGTGTTTGAACACCAGTAAGTCTGTAAGAGGTCCCATCACTGAAGTTAAGGTGGATGAGCCTCGTCCATACTGCAACAGGAGAGAAGTCATGTAAGTGCCCACAGTGACAGGAGCACATTATTAATAAGAGCTCAGTCATTAATAAGGATTGTTTATAAAGTGGTTTTAAATCAAAGCTTTCTTTACATGTTACAGAGTCACACTGAAGGATGGGAGTGAACGGTGTCTCGATCCTCAGTCTAAATTCACCATAATGCTGCTAGAAAAACTGTAAGTCACACAGATGTTTTTTCTTTCATTCACTGGTGTTCAACTTAATGTGAGTTAAATGTTAGAGAGAAAGTCAGTGAAGTTAAAACAGGAACATCAACAGTCACTTTGGGAGCATCAGTGCGAGGCTCTGCACATCAGTGATTAAAAATACTGATGGTTTTACAGAAGCAGTTTTTTTCAAATCAAGATCCTTTTGTTATTCAGAAAGTAAATAAGACAAAAAAGTTGGTTGATTTTGTTGTTAAAGCTTTAAAAGTTGTGATTTTTTTTGCAACCCAGCCTCATCTCTCTGATATGTTGTTTTCACAGGAATCAGATGAAAAATACGACAGTCAGCCCTCAAACAACGACAGCATCGGCTGCAGTGCCAGAATCATCATGATGCACTTTGCATGTTTAGTGCTGTTACAACATGTGTGGATTAAGAAGAAGGAGCAGCACAGCTCTCGTTCTCATCACAAAATATAAATGCATTTAATTCCTCAGCCTGTCTTCAGGCTTAAGTTGTGATTACTAAGCATATGCACATTTATATATCTGCATCTATATATATTTATTTTTGTAAAGTATGTAACACAAACATTAATTTATTTGTGCTATTTTAACATTTTCACAGGTGAATTTAATGTACATTTGTACCATGTTTGTCTCTTTGATTCTGAAATGTACAACAGTGACTCCAAAGCCGACTCAATAAATCTCTAAGCTGTTGAATAAGTTACATCTTTTCACTTTATTATAACGACTAATTAATGTTTTAATTGTAAGGAGCCAGAGGAAATATTAGACAAACAGGAACATACAAAGAGGGAAAGGTGCAACCAGCACAACAACAACATAAAAAAAAAAAAAAAAACGAAACAAATTGAATGAAACATTGCCTTTAAAATCTCAAAAGTAAGCAGCTGCTTCAGTTTAAACAGGACTTTTTTGAAATTACCAACACAAGAGTGCTGCGTCTTTGATAGAGTTTCTAGCAGGATAACAAAGTGTGTGTTATAACACAGTATGTGTTATCCTGCACACACCCCAATTACACCACCAGCAGCCTGGTTTAGGGATCACACAATAATCTTTGTAAATACTCTTTACCAAAAAGGGAAATGTTTTCTTAATGACATTTTTAGTTACCAGGTATTACCAATTACGAGGTATTCCTAACAAAAAAGCAGAAAACTGTTTACATATTTAATGCAGGACATAGGATCTGATTATCTTATGATTATCATATCAAGAGTTGTTCATATTGCTCCAGGAGTATAGAAGTCACATGGTCTAATGTCCAGGGCTTTTATTGTGAAAGATAAGCAGAAGCAGAAGTGTTACCTGCACACTTTGCCCAAAGAAATGTTTGAAATTATAAATAATTTACAAAATTCTTCATATCATTTACAAATCCATCAGTATCTGTCCGACCTGCTGCACCCATACACACAGTGTCAGGTGCTACGGTCCTCAGCCATGGGTCTGCTTTCTGTCAGTCACACCAACCTCCAAAGCTTTTAGTGTTTCATCTCCACCCTCTGGAGTCATCTCAACTATTAGTAGTAATAATAGTAGTAGTAGTATTGTGGTGGGGCGTGGTCTGTGGCGCGGCTGCGGGGCCACCTGAGCGGCACCCGCAATCACGCCTCGCCAGCTTAAAACAGACTGAACTGGGTCCTGGCTGTAGTTGGTGGTGTATGGGCGGCTGGGAGCTGGAAAGCTGCAGATGTGAGTATTGCTGTGAACAGCAACCGCAACGAAGAAAAGTGTTAACAAGTGCTGAAAAGTGCAAACATGAGGTCGGGTCTGTTGTGCATTATTGTTGTTAGTAGTAGTATCAGTAGTACCAGCTTACAGCGTGGGCCAAATTGGTGAACAACCAAACGAGAAATTTAAATAAAAACTAAGAATATAAAATTACTCTTAAACAGACTGAACTTTAGACAGAAACAGCACTACAGCTGAATAACAGAAGTGGTTGATGGGGATTAGTTTAAAATAGGCTGGAGTGCTCTGAAGCAGCTGTCCAATTAAAGTGACCAGGATATGTTCTTCAATGCACATATTAAACAAATATGTAGGACCGCTTTCTTCCATTTGTGTAGTATCTCTAAAATTTGAAATATCCTGTCTCAGAGTGATGCTGAAAAACTAGTTCATGCATTTATTACTTCTAGGCTGCCCGACTATAATTCATTATTATCAGGATGTCCTTCTGTTAATCCAAAATGTTGCAGCAAGAGCACTGACAGGGGCTAGACAGAGGGAGCATATTTCTCCTATGTTGGCTTGGAGTCAGGAGGCAGACATTGTCTCTACTTTTAGGATTAAGCTTAAAACTTTCCTTTTTGATAAAGCATAGTTAGGGCTGTACAGGTCGCTCTAAATCCTCTCACTCATGCTGCAATAGGTCTTGGCTGCTGGGGAATTCCCATGATGCATTGAGTGTTTCTTTATCAGTCACCTTTCCCAGTCACTGTGTTATACACCTCTCTGCATATAATTATTAGTTATTATTAATCTCTGGCTCTCTTCCACGGCATATCTTTTGTCCCCTCTTCCTCCCCTCACACCAGCCGGTTGAGGCAGATTGCCGCTCCTCCATGAGCCACAGTGCTTGCTCATGTGGGGGTCATATGATTATCAGGGTTTTTCTCTGCTTTCTTTGTATTATTATAGGGTCTTTACCTTACAGTATAAAGGAAACTATTGTTGTGATTTGGCACCGTATAAATAAAATTGAATTAGACTGATTATTTTCAGTAGTGACAGAGACTTTTTTTTCTTGCATTCTCAATTCCTGTTGTGAGTTTTAGTTTCCCTCTTAATAGTGGTGAATTTTCAAAAACAGTTCAATGAGTCACAGGTATGCAGCTGTTAAAACTGTCCTGTCTTTTAGCCTCCTCAGAGCCTCCTTAGATATGATCTATACATTAAATATGCATGAAAGAAACAAATCTCCATCCATACAAACAACGGATTTTAAGCTACACTGAACCTCTCAGAGAATTTTTATCTCTTACAAAAATATCTATGGTTTTAGAGCAGCAGTTCAAAGCTGAGGGTAAAGACGTATGACTTGATCTGTTCACTACCACTGGAGCAAAGTCTCATCTCTGTGATATGTTGTGTGTAATTCATCTAACATTTAAAGGGTTTGTAAACAATGGATACAGCATGTTTATGTACCATGTTTATTTTTAATGCTGGAAAATCCCTCTGGAGGTAGTTTTTAAAATGTTATATATTTTCACTTTATTATAACTCACCAGTTTACCACCACTTTATACACAGTCAACAAAAAGAGAACAAAAACAAACAAAACAAAAAAAGAGGGTGAATCCAAAAATCCCAAAGTTTGCCATTAAACCTGGTTTCACTTCAAACTATAAGCATCAACTCAAAAAAAAAATTCCAAGTCATTTAACTGCTTTGCTTTTATCTCTGATGTAACGGTAACTCAATCACATATTAACAGCTACTCCAGTTTAAACAAGATATTCTTGCGATTACTGAGGCAGGAATGCAGAGAATTTTATTTTAACAGATTTTCTGTCTTCCTCAGTACTTCCTCTCTTGGATAATTAAAAGCTTATCCTATGAAAGAGACTGATTCATGAGCAGTGATGTGTTACAGCATCACCGAGAGTAGATCAACAAAGCAGATGTAAGCATGTGCAAAACCACAGTGTCATGCGGCGGCTGTGTGAAGGCAAGAGAGGACCCAAATGCACAGCTCTAGACACACAGGGATGAACTCAAAGGCAGGTCTTTATTAACAGGAACATAAGAAGTCATACAAAAACTATACTGGGAGCAACTAAAGCTGAGGCGCTGGGAAGACACGGTAAATGCACACAACCTAGAGGGACGACGCAACACAGAACAAAGGGACACTCTGACATAAATACACAGAAGGTAACGAGGGAAGTGGGAACACACGGGGAACACAGCTGAAGACAATTACTCATGACCGGGCAGGGAGGACACGAAACTGAAAATACTGACACCAAGATGTGGACCTTAAACACAACACAGTACATAGAGAAGAGCACAGAGAGAGAGGCAGAGAACAAGGATGAATACACGAGGGGATGAGGAGAACACAGAACACAAAGGACGGGAACACGGTACCAGAACAAACACCAAAATAACAGCATGGATAAAGGGGGGATCCAAATACCAAACCAAACAATCCAATGAACATAAGGAACGAAATACAAAACCACAGGAAAACTAAGAACACTGGGTCAAAATGACCCAGGACCATGACACACAGCTGCGCTTCAAAAAGAAAAGGTTTCTTTCCAGTGTTTTATAAAAATCATTGTCAGCCCACATTTGTACAAATTACAGATCAAGATCAGCTTTATGTAGGACAGCGGTCCCCAACCCCCGGACCTCGGACCGGTACCGGTCCGTGAGTCGTTTGGTACCGGGCCGCGAGAATTGAGGCTCAGGTGTGAAATGTATGGTTTTCAGGGTTGTTATCGGTTTTCAGCGTTATTTTGTTATCGTTTTTATCGTTAACTCTGTTTTCCTGGGTCTTTTCACGTGTGTTATGAATAAATCTTCTTTTTTTCGGTACCGGTACTAGTTTTATTTTTGTTGTATTTATCCGCGACACCTTAAAGGCCGGTCCGTGAAAATATTGTCGGGCATAAACCGGTCCGTGGCGCAAAAAAGGTTGGAGACCGCTTATGTAGGACACTCACTGGCTATTTTATTAGGTACACCTCTCTAATACTGAGCTGCGCCCACTCTTGCTTTGGACTTCCTGTTTCCTTCATATCAGCTTGTAGCACTCTGGTCGTTTTCTGGCATCAGAACTCCCGCTCACTGGAAATGTATTATTTTTCTGACCATTCCCTGTTAACCATAGAGGTGGTTGCGCGGGAAAATCCCAGTAAATAAATGGTTTCTAAAATTCTCAGACCAGTCTGGGACCAACAACCATCCCACATTCAAAGTAACTTAAATCATATTTTCGTCTCTATTCTGATCCTTATTATGATGATAATTCTTTTCATTTCTGCAGTAACGTTTTCTTTCTCTTCTTTTCTCTTTCCATTAAAGTCAGTTTCTTGTTTTGCACCACACTCAGTTTTCTCTTGTCAACACAAATCTGTAAATAGGTTTATAAAGAAATCCTTCCCCACCTCTCTGGTGGGGAAGGAGCCTGAGTTAGTGCGTGAGGTTGAGAGGTACCGGCTAGATATAGTCGGGCTCACCTCCACACATGGCTTGGGCTCTGGAACCAGTCTCCTGGAGAGGGGCTGGACTCTGTCTCAGTCTGGAGTTGCCCCTGGTGAGAGGCGGCGGGCTGGGGTGGGTATTCTAATATCCCCTCGGCTTGCTGCCGGTACGTTGGGGTTTTTCCCGGTGGACGAGAGGGTTTGTTCCCTGCGCCTTAGGGTCGGGGAACGGGTCCTGACTGTCATCTGCGCTTATGCGCCGAGTGGCAGTTCAGAGTACCCAGCCTTCTTAGAGTCCCTGGGGGGGGGGTGCTGGAGGGTGCTCCACCTGGAGACTCTGTTGTCCTGCTGGGAGACTTCAATGCTCACGTGGGTAATGACAGCGAGACCTGGAGGGGCGTGATTGGGAGGAACGGCCTCCCTGATCTGAACCCGAGCGGTGCTTTGTTATTGGACTTCTGTGCTAATCACAGTTTGGCCATAACGAACACCCTGTTCGAACATAAGAGTGTCCATAAGTGCACGTGGCACCAGGACGCTCTAGGCCGTAGGTCGATGATCGATTTTGTAATCGTATCAGCAGACCTGCGACCATATGTTCTGGACACTCGGGTAAAGAGAGGGGCTGAGCTGTCAACTGATCACCACCTGGTGGTGAGTTGGATCAGGTGGCGGGGGAGGACGCTGGACAGACCTGGTGCACCTAAACGCGTAGTGAGGGTGTGCTGGGAACGTCTAGCAGAGGCCCCAGTCCGCGAGATCTTCGACGCACACCTCCGGCAGAGCTTCAACAGCATTCCGAGGGAGACTGGGGACATTGAGTCCGAATGGACCATGTTCAGCGTCTCCATTGCCGAAGCTGCTGCATTGAGCTGCGGCCGCAAGGTGGTTGGTGCCTGCCGTGGTGGTAATCCCCGAACCAAATGGTGGACACCAGAGGTGAAGGGAGCCACCAGGCTGAAGAAGGAGTCCTATCGGGCTTGGTTAGCCTGTGGGACTCCGGAGGCAGTGGACAGGTATCGACAGGCCAAGCGGAATGCGGCTCGGGCAGTGGCTGAAGCAAAAACTCGGGTGTGGGAGGAGTTCGGAGAGGCCATGGAAAAAGACTTTCGGACTGCCTCGAAGAGATTCTGGCAAACCGTCAGGCGTCTCAGGAGGGGAAAGCGGTGCTCTACCTGCACTGTGTATAGTGCTGGTGGAGCGCTGCTGACGTCGACTGAGAAAATTGTCAGGCGGTGGAAGGAATACTTCGAGGACCTCCTTAATCCTACTGACACGTCTTCCGAGGAGGAAGCAGAGTCTGGGGATGAGGGGAATGACCCGCCAATTTCCGGGGGCGAGGTCACTGAGGCAGTTAAACAACTCCTTGGTGGCAGAGCACCTGGTGTTGATGAGGTCCGCCCCGAGTTCCTGAAAGCTCTGGACGTTGTAGGGCTGTCCTGGTTGACACGCCTCTGCAATGTTGCGTGGAGATCAGGGGCAGTACCTGTGGACTGGCAGACCGGGGTGGTGGTCCCCATCTTTAAGAAGGGGGACCGGAGGGTGTGTTCCAACTACAGGGGGATCACACTCCTCAGCCTCCCTGGGAAAGTCTATGCCAGGGTGCTGGAAAGGAGAGTTTGTCCGTTAGTCGAACCTCGGATACAGGAGGAACAATGCGGTTTTCGTCCTGGTCGCGGAACACTGGACCAGCTCTTTATCCTCTCCAGGATACTTGAGGGTGCATGGGAGTTTGCCCAACCAGTCTACATGTGTTTTGTGGACTTGGAGAAGGCATTCGACCGTGTCCCTCGGGGTGTCCTGTGGGAGGTGTTGCGGGAGTATGGGGTGTCTGGCCCATTGCTACGGGCCATTCGATCCCTATACAACCGTTGCAAGAGCTTGGTTCGCATTGGCGGCAATAAGTCGGACTCGTTCCCGGTGGGTGATGGGCTCCGCCAGGGCTGCCCTTTGTCTCCGGTTCTGTTCATAATTTTTATGGACAGGATTTCTAGGCGCAGCCAAGTGGCGGAGGGCTTTCGCTTCGGTGGCCTCAGAATCTCATCTCTGATTTTTGCAGATGATGTGGTTCTGTTGGCTTCATCGGGTGAGGGCCTCCAGCTCGCACTGGAACGGTTCGCAGCCGAGTGTGAAGCAGCGGGAATGAGGATCAGCACCTCCAAATCTGAGGCCATGGTTCTCAGCCGGAAAAGGGTGGAGTGCCCACTCCGGGTCGGGGATGAGTTCCTGCCCCAAGTGGAGGAGTTCAAGTATCTCGGGGTCTTGTTCGCGAGTGATGGGAGAAGGGAGCCGGAGATCGACAGACGGATTGGGGCTGCGGCTGCAGTAATGCGGACGCTGCACCGGTCCGTCGTGGTGAAGAGGGAGCTGAGTGTAAAAGCGAAGCTCTCAATTTACCAGTCGATCTACGTCCCTACCCTCACCTATGGCCACGAGCTGTGGGTAGTGACCGAAAGAACGAGATCGCGGATACAAGCGGCGGAAATGAGCTTCCTCCGAAGGGTGGCTGGCCTCTCCCTTAGAGATAGGGTGAGAAGTTCGGCCATCCGGGAGGGGCTCAGAGTAGAGCAGCTGCTGCTCCACATCGAAAGGAGCCAGCTGAGGTGGTTCGGGCATCTGACAAGGATGCCCCCTGGGCGCCTCCTGGGTGAGGTGTTCCAGGCATGTCCCACCGGGAGGAGGCCCCGGGGCAGACCCAGGACACACTGGAGAGATTATATCTCTCGGCTGGCCTGGGAACGCCTTGGTGTTCCCCCGGATGAGCTGGAGGAGGTGGCTGGGGAGAGGGAGGTCTGGGCCTCTTTGCTTAGGCTGCTGCCCCCGCGACCCGGCTCCGGATAAAGCGGATGAAGATGGATGGATGGAAGAAATCCTACTTTACTGTAACTGGACTGCAACTAAAAAGATGATAAACATGCAACATATAATTCATGCAACTAATGCAACCATTTCACAGACTTTATTTTTTTATACGCTTTTTATAGTCAGCTGCATATTTCAGCTTCATTAGTAGATTTTAGGCAATTCATTGACAAAAGAAAAACTAAAACCTGAGATGAGACTTTATTAATGTTAGAAGGTGCTATAACAATCGCACCTTCTAACATCAGGGACTTTTAATGTGAAAGGTAAAGACAAGAAGGTGTTTTATTTACACACTTTGCGCAAATAAAATATGATCACGTTTAAATTGTGTAATTTCATTTGCAGTGAAGCATTTCCAGGACAGGCTCCAGCCACCCCACCCCAACTGCGACCCCGACAACATTAAGTGGAAGACACAGAATGGATGGCATTTCTGAGTGAAGTGTATTCAATTTGCTTACACATCTATTCATTAGCAGCCAACCTGTTCTGATTAAACATGCAACTCCAGAGCCAACAAACTGACAGCGATTCATCTTCTGCAGAGCATGTGTGCAAAATTTCAGTTGGCAGCAAATGTTTCAAACAATCACAAGCTTGATTTATCTTGAGAGACGAGGATTAGCGGATAAGCGACGTCGAGCATTTCTGGTGCTCAGTTTGCTTGTTCGGAGGTGCATTTTTCTTCCCTGTCCCTGCTGGATTTTGCAAGACCTGGACTTATGAGATCGTGTTACCTTAGGAGTGTTCATCCAGACTCTCCGGTTATTCGGCCCTCTGCCCCAGCAGCAAGTGGTATCTATTATCGTCACAGATCGAACCCGCAGTTTCTACATCCCCTAAAACGGGTCAGTTTCGGTAATGGTTTGACTTATTCCTCATTGAGCATGGCGCTTCTCAATGCCCGATCTATGACAAATAAAATGTTCTTGTTGAACGATCTTATTCTTTCCAAAAAGCTGGATTTTTTATTTTTAACTGAAACCTGGCAGCGTGATGGTGACTATTCTTCCCTTATCGAACTTTGCACGGGCGGGTACTCCTTCATCAGTCGGCCGCGGCATTTTGGTCGTGGAGGAGGTCTGGCTGTGGTGTGTCGAAACTGGTTTCACTGTCGCTCATTAATGGTTGAAAAATTTTCATCGTTTGAACTACAGCTGGTTAAAATTGGAATTAAAGATCCATGTTACTGTGCTGTAGTGTATCATCCACCTGGACCTAACAGTCCATTTTTAAGGGAGTTCAGTGACTTTTTGTCTTCCATCTTGAAGTTGTCCAGATTGTTAATAATTGGGGATTTTAATATACACATTGATGATGACCTCTGACCTCTTTGCCAGAAGTTTTCTTAGCATCATGGACTCGTTTTATTTCACACAGCATGTGTCTGGCCCCAGTCACACCTAGATAGATAGATAGATAGATAGATAGATAGATAGATAGATAGATAGATAGATAGATAGATAGATAGATAGATAGATAGATAGATAGATTGCATTTATATAGCGCTTTTCGAGACCCTCAAAGCGCTTTTACAATTCCACTATTCATTCACACACTGGTGGAGACAAGTTATCGACAGACAGACGGACGGATATTTTGACCAATTTCCCTGCACTACTGCCTGCTTGGAGTCAACAGTACTACTCTGGAGTTCATGTGAGTAATATGAGTAACACCGGCAACTGGCTCAAAACCAGCATTGTGACAGTATTGGCCTGTGTTATCTCATGAGCAGAGTGAGCCGTATCCCTGCTGGCAGACACCCAGCACATTCCTCTATATTTCCCTGGCAAACCATGCAGATAGAGTCTTTATACAGTCAGCGTTTGGCAGAGGTAAGTGAAAAATATTTAAACAAAATAATCATTTTTTTCTTAATTTGGCCCTAATACTCCTTCCTAGATAATAAACAAAAACTATTCAGTCAGAAAGAAAAAAATGTACATTGCTCTTGTCGGCAGAAAACGCTGACACTCTTTTACACTTTAGTTTAAAAATATTACTTCCTTTTAGTAGGAATGGATTGTTCTGAAGACGTGTGGTGAAAGTGTTTCATCATATGCAAAGTAAACAATGACTTACAAGAGCGCCTGGAAAAGTTACCACAGAAATCAAAAATGAATACAAAATATGGTGTCACGGTGGTTAGCACTGTTGCCTCACAGCAAGAAGATCCTGAGTTCAGTTCTACCATCAGGCCGGGGTCTTTCTGTGTGGAGTTTGGATGCTTGCGTGGGTTCATTTCAGGTTCCTCCAAAAGTCCAAAGACATGCAGTTAGTGGGGCTAGGGGCTAATTGGAAACTCTAAATTGCCCATATGGTTGTCTGTGTCGTGTGGGGGTTTTTTTGGTGTTTTTTTTTACACTTCTCCCATTCCTGGTGAACATTCGACGGATTCACAGCATCATCCAAGAAATGTACAGCTAGGATTTTGGAGCACTGCACAGGAGCATGATTGTGAATACTGTCAAAAACAGTGGTGCCAGTGGTGTCTCCATAAGTTAAGCATACATGCTGGAAAATGATTCTTATAAACACCAGCACAAACTCCCTGACAAACCCCACTCTTTGAAACAATAAAAACAAAAGCAAATAAGAGTAAAACACTGGTGATGATGGTGAACTGACAAAGTCTCTTGTAGACTGGAAAGAACAAAGTCAGCTTTCCTGATTAACTAATGTTTAATAAGGTGAGATAAATCCCAGTATGCTAGAACTTCACCAACAGACCAACAACAAAATGAGTCAGAGAAGCACACAGACCGGATGATCCATGCAGGACTGACACTGCCTCCATCTAACAACAGCCGCTCACTGCAGGTAAACAGGCTGTCTGAAGTGGCCCATGAGCTGAAAGTGCATAATCAGAATTTCCCTTTATACTATTAGCTGTCAGGTTCACTACTTATTATACTGTGGCCTGTAAGCAACAGCAGCAAGTCTGGTAATGGACGTGCAATAAAGGGGATGTATGCTGTCTAACAAGACGGCTGATCAGTTAGTTTCACTAACTTATCTACACAAGGCAAGAGATTTAATTTTGTTTTCACACATAACTAAATCTGTCTGTGACAAAGTGGGTGAGAAGACCATTTGTCTACATTCTTAGTTAACATTCTTGTTTTGATTTAACCATATTTCACATGTAATCTGCAATAGGCAAACATCTACTATCCCGGGTTTGTTTATGTTCTGCACTTTTACAGATTATATAATATAACATCTTGGTTTAAATCAATTCATACAAGTTTGTTAAGTTAACATGTTATTTATTTCAACTGTTAATTTGTATTGTTTTGAACTTACCTTTACCTACCTGTCTTCCAGAAGCAAAAGGAGGAAATGTAGTTCTACTTCCTGCTTTATACCTTCTGGGTTCATCTGAGGTCCCAGGAAGGGACCAAGGGCAGGAGGGGAAGAATTCTTATAATTTAATAAAGTTGATTTTAAAGGGTTTATAAAGAAATAGATTTAATGTTGTGATATGTATTGATTACACCAGAGTTTATGTTGCCAGTCAAGAGGAGTAGTAGAGGATGAATATAATCATGTTCATCTCACCTACCTACTGAATGGAATAGTCCAGAGGAGAAAGTGTTTGATTAAGGGGACTATTTAAGCAGACGAACTCAGGTGTTTCAGAAGAAGGGTTCAGGTCAGTGTAGCTGTGTGCAGTTTGACCTTAATTTCCGTTGATTTAAGTTCAGTTATGTTTATTTGAATTGAGTTAATTATAGAGTTGAGTTTCTTATTTGTTTCTTTGTAAATATTCTTGGGCCACAGAATGGTGAATAAATCACTTGCTACACTGGACAGCATCAGTCTCCTGCACTTCTTTGACCGCTTAAGTCGAGTCCTACCACATTTGGTGGCAGCAGAAGTGGGATTCCAGGCCAATTAAGGAGTGGAGAAGATGTCTACCCGAGCAAAGAGAGGGCATGTTCCAGAATGTGAAGCAGATGATTTACAAGATGGCAGCGACCAACAAGGGGCAATAAGTGGCCATATTTCTGGACAAGAGAATGTGGCTGAATTGTCCAAACTTTTGCAAACTCTGATGCAACAGCAGGCTGAACGCGATGCTAAACTGGAGCAAGAGCACAAGCGCCAGGATGATAGATGGAGGCAAATCCGGCATCAGTTTGCCCAGCTTCAACAGCAGATGCAGCATGGCAATCTAGAGCATCAGTTACTTGAAGTACAAGCATCTACATCGGCTTCTTCGAGAGCACCTACTCCAGACCCATCTGCCAGCACACAAGAATCAAATAGGCTTGACTTGGAGCCGGCACATCAACGCAGTGAGGCACAGCTTTCAACACTGGTGAGACATTCAGGCTGGAAGGGGCCAAAAATGCAACCTTACAATGAAGGTGAGGACATTGAACATTATTTAATCACCTTTGAAAGAATTGCTCATGCTTGCCAGTGGCCGCGAGATGAGTGGGCTCTTCACCTAGCACCACTGCTAGCTGGTAAAGCACGTTCCGCTTATGTAGCCATGGATATTGATGACACTATGGACTATGCAAAAGTAAAGTGTGCTGTCTTGCAGAAATATGAAATAAGTGTTGACACCTATCGAATGAGGTTTCGTTCTAGTACCTTTGGAGCAGAGGAAACACCAAGGGAGCTGCAGGTCCGCCTAAAGGAGTTGTACATCAAGTGGATGAATCCTGAAACAAAGACAAAGGATCAAATCGGAGATGCCATCATCATGGAACAGTTTCTCAAGGTTCTGAATCCTGATCTTCGGACGTGGGTTAAGGAACGTAACCCAAAGACTTCCAAGGAAGCAGCAGAACTGGCTGAAGCTTTCTTAGCAGCTCGTCGACCATCAAAAGACTTCACACCAGTTAAGTCAAATTCCAACGTGCCATTCAACAAGTTAGGTGGTGGCCCTGACTTGAAAGTTAAGCACACAAGACAGAACTGGTATAACTCAGATCCTGCCAGATCTGAGACAAAAAATAAAACCAATAAAGCATGTCATTTGTGTGGTCAGATAGGTCATCTTAAAGCTCAGTGTACAAAGATGTCTGTTAGTAAAAATTACATGTGTTCTGCTAGACAAACTGAAGTCAGTGAGAATCACAAAAATGAAATTGAATGCCAGCAACGTGAGCCATCAATTGGGGTATTTGTTGAAGACAAACCCTGTGTAGCTCTGTTAGATTCAGGAAGTAATCGCTCTCTGGTTAGACAAGACAGTCTTCCTAGGGATGTGATCTTTTCAGGAGCAACAGTGGATGTGTGCTGTATTCATGGTGATAAGGTATCATACCCAGTTGCTGAAGTTGCAATTGAAGTAGAAGGCCAGTGTTACACTCTTTCAGTGGGAGTGCTGCAAACGCTGCCTTATCAAGTGGTGTTGGGCTGTGATCTCCCAATACTCACAGAGCTAATAGCCAAGCATCCCTGTCAGACTGAAACCGTTGAAAGTTTGTTAGCGGTCACAAGGTCAAAAGCTAAGGAACAACAGGTTAATGCTTTGGGTTGGGATGAATTACCTTTTGCAAATGAGGATGCACCATTGGACGAGTCTAGCACTCGTTCTAAACCAAAAAAGAGCAAGAGACAGAGAAGACATGAAAAGGTGAAGGGAACAAGAGTAGCTGAACACATTTTAGATCCTTTAAAGACTGAGTCTCTCCCCAGTGCTAGTCAGGTTGCTAGGCTTCAGAAAGAGGATCTAACACTTAAACCATTGTTCTCTAAATGTGTTCCAGAGTCAACTACAGTTGAGGGAAGGCAGGAAGTGTTTGTGGTTAAGGGAGATTTGTTGCATCGCCGTAGCAAGATTGGTGACCAGTTGGTGATCCCCCAGAGTTTGAGATCTACCATTTTGAAAATGAGTCATTCCATTCCCTGGGCAGGACATTTGGGACAATCTAAAACATTTTCTAGAATGATTCCCAGATTTTACTGGCCCCAACAGTTCAGTGATACGGTACAATACTGTAAAGCTTGCCCACAGTGCCAGTTAACAGCTCCAGGCAGGAAAGCAGATAGAGCTCCGCTTATCAGTATGCCCATCATTGATACACCCTTTTCACGCATTGCCATGGACATTGTTGGCCCACTAGAACAGAGTAAAGCAGGTCATAAGTACATACTTGTAGTTTGTGACTATGCCACAAAATATCCTGAAGCCTTCCCCCTGAAGAAAATAAAGGCTCGTCAGATTGTTAACTGCCTGATTCAGTTGTTTTCCAGAGTAGGTATCCCAAAAGAAATCATCACAGATCAGGGGACCAATTTCACTTCTAAGATGCTTAAAGAAGTATATAGTTTGTTAGGGATCCAGGGTGTCAAGACCAGTCCTTATCACCCACAGACTGATGGCCTTGTGGAGCGATTTAACAAGACGTTAAAATCAATGCTCAGGAAATTTGTGAATGAAACAGGGTCAGATTGGGACCAATGGCTCCCATTTTTGTTATTTGCCTACCGCGAGGTTCCACAAAGTTCTACTGGGTTTTCACCATTCCAGCTACTTTATGGGCATCCTGTCAGAGGTCCAATGGATGTTCTGAAAGAAGCTTGGGAGGGTTCGATGTCAGAGCAGAGGTTTAGTGAACTCTCACATGTCCTCAAAATGAGAGACAAGCTAGAACATTTCCAAGAACTTGCTAATAACAATCTGGCCCATGCGCAACAGCGGCAAAAACAAAGATATGATAAAGTGTCAAGAAGAAGAGCCTTCCGTGAGGGACAGAAAGTTCTTCTACTTTTGCCAACTTCTGAGAGCAGTCTTCTTGCAAAGTGGCAGGGGCCATATGAAATCACAAAGAAGACAGGCCCAGTCACATATGAGCTTCATTTACCAAACCGTCGAAAGAATCATCAAGTGTTCCACGTCAATCTTTTGAAAGAGTGGACTGACCAGCCACAGGACTCAACATCCATGTGGGCACGTACAGTTGTGGATGAGGAAGAGCCTCAGGAGCAGTACTTCCCTTCTTCAGCTGTCAAAACTGTGTTTCCAGATTTAAACCATTTGCCTTTGGAAAGACGTCAGGAGGTGCAATCACTTATGACCAAAGAACTCTTCAGTCTAAAGCCAGGTCGTACACACCTCATTGAACACAAAATCACTTTGCATTCTCCAGACCAACGGCCAATTAGAGATACCACTTGCCGTATCCCAGCTAAGCTATTGCCTGAGTTGAAAAGTGAGCTGGAGGAGATGCTGGCTGCAGGAATCATTGAGCCATCGCACAGTGAGTGGTGTAGCCCTGTTGTGCTTGTACCAAAGAAAGATGATCCTAAGCTTAGATTTTGTGTAAACTTTTCCAAGTTAAATTCTGTGTCTGCTTTTGATCCTTATCCAATGCCGAGGGTTGATGAACTAATTGATCGTTTGGGAAATGCTAAATTTCTGACTACCCTTGACCTCTGTAAAGGTTATTGGCAGGTTCCCTTGACAGACTCATCTAAGGACTTAACAACATTCAGAGTGCCGAGTGGACTGTTTAGATTCACAGTGATGCCCTTTGGTTTAGAGGTCTGCGCGGGAATGTTTTTTTAGTCCCGCTCCCGCCCGCTCCCGCAAGGTTTTGTACCGCACCCGACCGCTCCCGCTGTATATTCAGTCTTTGTTCACCCGCTGCCCGCTTAGAATAATTTTCTACCCGACCCGACCGTTCCCGCTAAATTTAGATCTGGTTTCCAAAATCTCACATTTAAATGGGGTACCACCAAAAAATAGAGATAACAGATAAAACTGCAGGTTGTGCAATGATTGTATTTATTTTTCTTAAACAAGATGCATTTATCTGTCAACATGCAACATTTATCTTTTAACATGGAAAATGTGTTGCAAAAATAAAATAAATAAAAACGAATACAGCATTGTGGCCTACTTGTTATTTTTATGTAAAATACAAACGTAACATTTTTCTGTCAACACAGTAGGGAAAGTGTCGCGAAAAAAAAAAAAAAGTCACTTAAAATTGTAAACAAAAGAACAAAATAGTTGGCCACTGCGAAATTAAATGGTTGTTTAAACTATCAGTTTAACGAAAAAATGTCCCAATGTCGAATTCAAGGTCTCTCCTACAAAAGAAAATATGCATATATAAATACAACAATAAACGACATCTCAAAATTATAAACTATTAATCAAATGAACGAAACTTACTTAAAAAATCCAAATTATTTTAAATTTCCATGCAGGAAAAGAATGTCACTGACTGATGAGGGTTTCAGTACTGAACGTCTCTCCTCCAAAATCCGACCACAAAGGCTGAATGCTCTCTCGGAAGGTGCACTCGTTGCCGGGATGCAGAGGACAAATCTTGCAAGGTTGCTCAGGGCAGGGAACTGGGAACTGTTGGAATTCCACCACTGCAAAATGTTTTGTTGACTTGATAATTCAAGTTTCATGGTCCTGTACTCCTGAATCTGAACATCTAGTGATTTTGATCCACATGATTCTTCCTCTTCCTCCCAATCTGAAAATTTATGAAGAACAGTAGGCCTTTTGGCAGGTGTTGGTTCAACATCCTCATCATGTGCATGATCAAACTTTAAATCTTCGATCATCTCCTTGACTCCCTGTATCACATTCTGTCGCCCTCTTTCATCTAACATTCTCAGACCTCGCAGATTTGGTGTCAGAAAGGTTGCTATTTTATAAAGCATGTGAACAGAATGGGATGAAGTGCTGTCTGCTGACAGTAATTCTTTCAGCCGTGTTACACAGACGGTTGCAATTTCAGAGAGCAGAGGGTCTTTTGTGGCTGATGTACAGTGCTTAATTAATCGCACAGACCACGGAAGAACAAGTGAGGCACTGGGAGCTGTGTTATCAGTTTCCAAGTCGTCAGTTGCCTCTTTGAAGGGTTTTAGGAATGATACTAGTAACTTAAGAGTACTAATGCTAATGCGTCCGATCTTGTCATAATTATTGCTCTCAGTCAGCACAGATGCAATGTCTTCGTACTGTTCCAAGACAGAATTTAACATGTCAAAGTTAGAGTTCCATCGTGTCTCTATGGATTGTTTCAGTGACTTTTTAAGCTTGCCCTGCTGTCCTGAGTGTTTGAAATATGTAACCAACTTTTTAACATCAGTCAGAAGGCTAGCGATCTCTGGAGACTTTTCGATTATGGCAGTACCAAACGCACTGGAGAGAGTCACGTTTAGTATGTGCGCTGTGCAGTTTAGCCTCGTGTATTCTCGTAAGGCACTGATCATGTTGGCTCCACGATCTGTGACAAAAATAATCTTTTTGCCCATGTCTGTCGCATCAATGCCAAACACTCTGAGATTCTGCAGCAGGTGCCTTCGAATGTTTTCACCTGTCTTTGAGGTGCTTGGGTCAAAAGGGGCAGCAAAAAGCACTCTTGAATGTAGCTCAGATTGCTCATTAACGTAATGGATGGTTGCAGACAAAAAGGACGTTTTTCGATATGTTTCTGTCCATATGTCTGCTGTAACAGCGCATCCAAACTTCGATATTGTTGCAGTGATTTCCTCCACAACATGTTTACGTAGACTCTGAGCCCTCATTTCAACATTTCTTGACACCGTTGTGGGGTGTGGTAGTATCTCACAGACATCGAATTTTCCTATTCTTGCTGCTGTGTCGACCAAATGTTGGGCCAGCTGTGTGAAGCCTTTTCCAGAGATGGTATCATACGGTCGAATGTCTTGGCAAACAAACTGAACACATTTGTCTCTGGTTTCTTTTTTAAACTTCTCTGGCACCAGCAAAGATTTAGTAAATGCCAGTTTTGTTTGCCCCTTTGTGATGGGACATGAGTGCCGCCTTAAACCTGAGGTTCCAGTCTTGTGACTGCAAAAGGGTAAAACTTTGAGGCATTTATCGCATTGTACAAAGGGTAATTTTTTTCCATTTGCGTCTATGACGCATGAAAAAGACTCCCATACATCAGACTTGCCTGATGTGGGTTTCCTTAAAGTAAACTGACCGTTGTCTAATCCCAGCTGAACGTCCTTCAAGGAAATTGCATCTTCAGTTTGCTCTGCCATGTTGGTAAAGCGCGCTCTGATGCAGGTGATGCGCGCACAGAGTCACAGACTGTGCAAGTAAAATGCACGTGCAAAAAGCACTGATCCATGCGCTCAGTGCGTGTAACAGGCGTGAGCACTGGCTGTACCAGTGCTCAATTAGAATGAGGAAATCACAGATATGCTGTTCCGAAAAAATGTCGGGCACGCTATATTTTCAGACCGCCCGCTCCCGTTCAAATTACACCAGAGTTACCGACCGCTACCGCATTTTATTTGGAAATTTATTCCCGCGCCGCAAGAAATCTGGTCGGGTCCCGCGGGACAGCCGCGGGAATGCAGACCTCTACTTTGGTTTGCATGGAGCACCGGCTACATTCCAAAGGTTGGTGGATCGAGTGTTGAAGGGTGCAGAACAATATGCAGCTGCCTACATTGATGACATTGTTGTTTATAGTGGTACATGGGAAGATCATCTGAAACATCTTGCTGATGTGTTTCGATGTATCGCAAATGCTGGACTTGTCATAAATGCCAAGAAATGTCACATCGCCAAGCCCGAGGTGCAGTACCTGGGTTATGTAATAGGGGGTGGAGGCATTCGCCCTCAGGTTGGAAAAGTGGATGCAGTTGCTGCAGCACTCTTGCCAAACACAAAGAAAAGGTTGAGATCATTTTTGGGATTAGTAGGTTGGTATCGTCGACTAATTCCAAATTTTTCCTCAAGAGCAGCTTTATTGACTGACATGACAAGAAAATCTAGTCCTACAAAGATCAGGTGGACGAAAGATGCTGAGGATGCATTTAATGATTTGAAAGACTGTTTGTGTCAGAAACCTGTTTTGCAGTGTCCAGATTTTAACCTTCCATTCACAGTACAAACAGATGCCTCTGAGGTGGGTCTGGGAGCTGTTTTACTGCAAAGAGAGGAAGGGCAGCAGTTGCCTGTCCAGTACATCAGTCGAAAACTTTTTCCAAGGGAAATGAGGTATTCGACCATTGAAAAGGAGGCATTGGCGATTAAATGGGCTCTAGACACCTTGCGATATTATCTTGTTGGGAAAGAGTTTGTTCTTGAGACTGATCATCGTGCTTTGCAATGGATTCATAATATGAAAGACACTAATGCCAGGATAACAAGATGGTATTTATCTCTCCAGCCTTTTCGTTTCCAGGTCCAGTATAGACCTGGACATAAGAATGTCATTGCTGATTTCCTGTCCCGTGACTCAGAGGAGTAACGGTCTTAAGGGGGGGGGAGTGTGACAAAGTGGGTGAGAAGACCATTTGTCTACATTCTTAGTTAACATTCTTGTTTTGATTTAACCATATTTCACATGTAATCTGCAATAGGCAAACATCTACTATCCCGGGTTTGTTTATGTTCTGCACTTTTACAGATTATATAATATAACATCTTGGTTTAAATCAATTCATACAAGTTTGTTAAGTTAACATGTTATTTATTTCAACTGTTAATTTGTATTGTTTTGAACTTACCTTTACCTACCTGTCTTCCAGAAGCAAAAGGAGGAAATGTAGTTCTACTTCCTGCTTTATACCTTCTGGGTTCATCTGAGGTCCCAGGAAGGGACCAAGGGCAGGAGGGGAAGAATTCTTATAATTTAATAAAGTTGATTTTAAAGGGTTTATAAAGAAATAGATTTAATGTTGTGATATGTATTGATTACACCAGAGTTTATGTTGCCAGTCAAGAGGAGTAGTAGAGGATGAATATAATCATGTTCATCTCACCTACCTACTGAATGGAATAGTCCAGAGGAGAAAGTGTTTGATTAAGGGGACTATTTAAGCAGACGAACTCAGGTGTTTCAGAAGAAGGGTTCAGGTCAGTGTAGCTGTGTGCAGTTTGACCTTAATTTCCGTTGATTTAAGTTCAGTTATGTTTATTTGAATTGAGTTAATTATAGAGTTGAGTTTCTTATTTGTTTCTTTGTAAATATTCTTGGGCCACAGAATGGTGAATAAATCACTTGCTACACTGGACAGCATCAGTCTCCTGCACTTCTTTGACCGCTTAAGTCGAGTCCTACCACACTGTCTTTTAGCTAAAAATGATCATGATTCATCTTATAAGTGCTCATGGATCTAAATCAGTGGTCCCCAACCCCTGGGCCTCGGACCGGTACCAGTCCGTGAGTCGTTTGGTACCGGGCCGCGAGAGTTGAGGCTCTGGTGTGAAATGTATGGTTTTTAGGGTTTTTATCGGTTTTCAGCGTTATTTTGTTATCGTTTTTATCGTTAACTTGGTTTTCCTGGGTCTTTTCACGTGTGGTATGAATAAATCTTCTTTTTTTCGGTAGTTTTATTTTGTTGTACTTATCCGCGACACCTTAAAGGCCGGTCCGTGAAAATATTGTCGGGCATAAACCGGTCCGTGGTGCAAAAAAGGTTGGGGACCGCTGATCTATATTAACTCATATTGTATTCTGTGTACTATACTCTGTCATGGTTCAGCTGTGTGGCAGGCAGGATGTAGGACCCAAATGCAGGACTCCAAGATGGGAATTTTAACTGAAAGAGGGGCACAGAGGAAAAACACACAGCAGAGCGACCACATGAAGGTTAACAAAGCGACAACAAGCAGGGGAAGAGTGAGGATTAAAATACATAGACATAATGAGAAAAAAAAAGCTAATCTAGACATAATTCGCACAGGACAGGGGCTATCAAAATAAAACTGGAAGCATGACATTCTTCAGCGCGCAGACTAGACACTAAGACTTGGAAATACAGCCCAGACCGTGACATACTCACCTGCATTTCACTTTCTCCTTATCATCTAATGGAAAATCACTTACATCTGCCAAATACTGACTGTATAAAGACTCTGCCTGCATTGTTAGCTGGATGACTGCAGAGGAATGTGCTGGGTGTCTGCCAGCAAGGAAATGACTCACTCTGCTTGCGAAAAATCACAGAGGTCAATGCTGTCAGTATAGCTGGTTTTGAGCCAGTTGCCAGTTACTCGTCATTACTCACATTAATTCCAGAGTAGTAGTGTTGGCTCCAAGCCAGCAGTAGTGTTAGGAAATTGGTCAAAATATCCAGACCTTTTATTTCAGTCCCACAATCCCCCTCCAGCAGGTAATTCAGGTCCCACATATGAACCCATCAGAACCTCAGCACTGACAGGAATGAGTCTAGACGCAGGTGGTGGTGAAGGTGGAGGCTTGGATGGAGCTCTGAGTGACCAGCATGAAGTGAGAGATGGGAAGTAGGTGGGCTGAGTGAATGAGAGTCAGACAGGCAGAATAACACAAGAGAGCTGAGATATAAAGTACGCTGAACGGGGGCTGACTGGCTCGAAGAAGTTGGTCAAGAAGATGATTGTACTAGAGCTGTGATGTCAGCAGTGTGGTAAAGTGGAAGTGTTGTAGATAGGGTTGCCAACCGTCCCTTAAAATACGGAATCGTCCCGTATTTCGAAACAAAAGTACACGTCCCGTATTGAGCTAATAAGGGACGCACTTTGTCCCGTAATACAGTGAGAATCAAAAGTAGTCTATAACTTTTAATGGAATTAACGCTTTGTTTGAAAACATAATTCCCAGCCCCTCTCCTGCTTTGTGACCAATGAGCTGACAGCACACTTATGACAATTCGAGTATGACAATTCAGATTACCGCTCATCTCATTGGTCGAGGAAAGGTCGCTTACGGAGAAAATACCGGAAGACAACAGATGACCACAACAAGAAGCATGGCCAACAGGGAAACAAACGCCGACACTGCGGTGCAAGTCTCGGACGACAGTACACCTAAAGCTGGGCAGACACTGTGCGATTTTTTCAGTCACGTTATTCAGCTCCTGCTCAAACTGCACGATTGACTCGCAGGGGTTAGAAGTTGGTAGGTCACGATGCAGGGTCTTACACTATACGACCCGATGCTCTGATGCGACCTGAGAGCTCACACTGTGCCTCCATAACATGAAGGTTATAACAGAAAATCTGTCGCTCGCTCTCTCTCCCTCTCTGTCTTTCACTCACACAGACACACCACCACCATCAACTTTGCTAAATTGCTAATGAAAAACATTTATCAGGCAGCTGTGATTGAGCAACAGTGTAAATCCAACTATTTTCACGGTTGTTGTGGTCGTGATCATTTTGTGATGCCACATGGAAAAGGCTCGGATGAGCTTTCCAAAGTTCTACAAGTTGTGCCTCCATCGCTTGTGTCCAGATCACACGCCGCACAGCTGTGCTGCTCCGTCTTTTTCACCGACGTTTACGTGTTTGCGCGTGAGCAGTGTGAGCGGCTGTGGTGAGACCCTCACGAGCGATTGATGATCGGGAGCTGGTCGTGAGGTGTTAATCACTTCTCGTTACCCCACGTATACTACACGATGCACGATGAAGGCCAAAATCGGGCCGATCACCAAAACCGTCGCACGACTCAAAAATCGTCTCAAAATGGGCCTAAAACCGCACAGTGTGAGCCCAGCATTAGAGCAGCAATGTTTGTTCCCCTCAGAGAAAGAAAAAAAAGGCTGCAAAAGTACAGGGAGGAATGGGAAAAGGAAAACACCTGGCTGGAAAAAGTTAATATGGGCATGTGCAGTGAATATCAGCGCTATGTGGCCAGAAGTGTGATAATATAATTTATTTTGTGTAATAAACAACTGCAAGGATAGATAGTCATCTATTTGTTGTAATCAATACATAAAAGTAATACATAGGTGAATAATGATGATGAGTTATGATGCGTAATCATGGGAACAAGTGGGTTTACAAACAGGAGCAGCTGATTAGCTTTAGAAAAGCTGAAATAATACCTCAACTGAAGCCTATTGTACTAAATGCACTAAATGTGCACTGTTACAAGAATATTTTTCTTTCTATTGTTTTCTATTATTTTAAGTTAAGCAGGACAGAGTTCTTTTAAAGAAAGATTTACTTATATTCTCAAAAGTTAAGCATGACAGGCTTCTGTTTAAGAAGGAGACCTGTTTTATTGTGTTAATGTTGTCATTTTGAGCTAAAAATAAATGGCTAAATGATCATTTGTTTCACATGTGTTCATATCACAAAGAATAGAATATGCATCTACTTAAATCAACTTCAAGTCAAATGGTTAAAAAAAATAATTTCACACACAAAAAAAGAGCTAGAAAATTCACCACACTGGGAATGGTGAAGACAACTGGGTTGCCCGGCCCTGGCCACGAGGTGTCCCTTATTTGTTTTTCAGGGAGTTGGCAACCCTAGTTGTAGAGGACAGACTAGCAGCCGAACACCTACGAAAGCAGGCAGATCACTGATTACAGATCTCCCTTAGTGAACTTGCATATGATTGATTACAACTTGCAGCCTGAGAGACTGAACTTTAGATACAAGATAAGTGACTAAGGAGGACAGGTTTATGTGCATTACTTTAAAACTGGTTGCCGTGGCCGGAGATGCTCTGAAGCCGCTGTCTAATAAAGATGCCTCCAGGGAGAAAAAACATGAGTGTGAAGCATCTTTATTGGAGGCAGCAGTATTTTTTTGTTGGTTTCTCATTGCTTTTTGTGAACTGTCAATTTCTCCACTAATACCAGGATGCAGTGTTGGCAGTTTTATATAACCCGGGTATACAGCCATGTAATTATTCTGTCTTTCATAAAGAGGCTTCATAAGAAAAATACACTGTTTGGTCTTTTTGTAGACCAACTCTGCATGTGAAGTACAGATTGTCCCAGAGTCCCAGAGCCCAGGTACAAGAACATCTTGACTATCTGTCCCTCCAGCCTTCAAGGTCCACTGCAACACAGCTGTATGGTCTCGCTGAAGGTCAAGGTTGAACAACTTTCCTTGGATTTGGATATTTGTAAACTCAAATGTGATGCAATGAGGAGCTGCTAACAGGAATTGAAAGTACAACACAACCACTGGATTTCTACTGTGAGAGGACAGGAAACAGATTTTTGCAGCCACTTCTTAGGAAGACATCCTTGGCAAGAGTCCACCCAGCTGTGAGTGTATATAAGAAGGTTCAGAGATGATGAACCTCACAGTCCTGCACACTCAGGCAGCTCGAGAAGTGAAGGAGACGCACAGCAGCAGAGATCCTTCATATCTGAGAAGAACAAACCAGTTGAAGACTGAGCCTTCAGTAGATCCTTCACTCAATAATTTAAAAGCTTTAAGATGAAGACAAGTGTTGCCATCCAGTGCATCGTTCTCCTGGCCTGCATGGCCCTTTGCACTTCACATTGTAAGTGTGTTTTTATGGAAAACCTTGGTGTATCTGTGCATCTTGAGTGGAGCTGAATTATGAAAACAAATCAATTTAAATATAGTTATGTTTAAGTAAAATATGAAACTGCAGCAGTTTAACCTTATTTATCACTTTCTACCTTTTCCAGTTATTCCAAGGTGCCGGTGTTTGAACACCAGTAAGTCTGTAAAGATCGCTCTCATCACTCAACTCAAGCTGGATGAGCCTCGTCCATACTGCAACAGGAGAGAAGTCATGTAAGTGCCCACAGTGACAGGAGCACATTATTAATAAGAGCTCAGTCATTAATAAGGATTGTTTATAAAGTGGTTTTAAATCAAAGCTTTCTTTACATGTTACAGTGTCACACTGAAGGATGGGAGTGAACGGTGTCTCGATCCTCAGTCTAAATTCACCATAATGCTGCTAGAAAAACTGTAAGTCACACAGATGTTTTTTCTTTCATTCACTGGTGTTCAACTTAATGTGAGTTAAATGTTATAGACGAAGTTAGTGAAGTTAAAACAGGAACATCAACTCACTTTGGAGCATCGTGCGAGGCTCTGCACATCAGTGATTAAAAATACTGATGGTTTTAGAGTAATAGTTCAAAGCTCAGGATGAAAACTGCTTCTGGGTCACAGGACAAATCTGATGGATGAACAATTAACAAGCTACAATAATTGAACGTCTTTATCGTGTTTTTGCTGGTAAAATTCAGGATCGTCATTCTCATAATTTAGAAGGTGAAGAAGTTAAGAGAGAAATCACTGCTTGAGTGTTATGAGTTATGAATCTGTTCACTATCACTGGAGCTTCAAGGTCTCACGTCTGTGATTTGTTGTCTTCACAGGAGGCAGAAGAAAAGTCAGCATAAGACGACCGTCAGCCCCCAAACAACCACATCATCAGCCACAGTGTCAAACTCATTATGATGCACTTTGCATGTTTATTACTGTTACACAAAAGAAACCAGACATCATTCAATGAGAAGAAGGAGCAGCCGAGATCCGGTGCAGATTTGTCCACCACATCCCACCGTGGTTGATGGGACTGAAATCTGGTGACTCTGGAGGTCATTTACATGCAGTCATCTCACTGTCATGTTCAGGACACCAGCTTGAGTTGTGAGATATGGTTCATTGGGCGACCGTGGCTCAGGGGGTTGGGACTCGCATCTGTAACCGGAAGGTCGCCGGTTCGATCCCTGGGCTCTCTGTCCTGGTCGTTGTGTCCTTGGGCAAGACACTTTACCCTACTTGCCTACTGGTGTTGGCCAGAGGGGCCGATGGCACGATATGGCAGCCTCGCTTCTGTCAGTCTGCCCCAGGGCAGCTGTGAGAGTGAATGAATAGTGGTATTGTAAAGCGCTTTGGGTGCCTAGAAAAGCGCTATATAAATCCAATCCATTATTATTATACTGCAGGAAGTAGCCTTCAGAAGATGTGTACACTGTGGTCATAAAGGGATGGACATGGAAACAGTAAACAGTGAACATTGTTCAGCTGTTGGACTGGATACATGTTTAAGTATTTGGGATTTTTTAATCTTTTTTTAATGCACTTATCATCAAGAGTGGCTCCTCTGATTTTAAACCAAAGCTCTCCAAACCAGCTGATATGAGAGATCCACTTGAGCTCGCTTCATAGTTCACCCCTCTGTTTTCCTTCCCTCGAGTGCAGCCTTTGTGTTTTGTGTTTTATTTCATTTCATCGTTGGTCTGTTCTGGATTATTTTTATAACGTGTATATTTTTGGATTCTCAGTGACTGAAATAAAGGTTGTTTTCTGTTTGCTTCACTTTCTTGCCTTTGAGTCCAGTATCTGGGTTCTTAACCTTGCACATAGTGACACAATCTCCTCTTTCATATCTAAAACAACCAATTCTGAGATTTTAAGAACACTGAACATTTTGCTCTCTAAAAATGAGGCTTGATCGTCAGTGTTCAGTGTCAACACTGTGAACTGTTTACCATGATAATTTTGCAGTTTGCTTTAAAAATTTAGCTTAAACACGATGCAAGAACATGATACACATGTGTGACTCAAACAGCTTCATCATGAACTCGAAATCACTGAATCTGAATCCTGCATGAAAAGGTGTGTCGGGTTCTGAAGACATAACCATTAATCTTGTAAGAAGTGAGGGGATAAAACATCACTCTTCCACATTTAGCTGGTGAAAACTGTTTTGTGCCAAGACTAAATTTATTAGCCTTGATTTTGTGTTTAAGTCACTGCTTCCTGTAAGGAGTTGAACATGGGAATAATAATAATAACACATTTCCAAACTCCAGATGTGAAAAAGTTATCTGAGGTTTTGGGAACTGGGAGCTGAGCCTGTCGTGGGTTTCTGCCAGGAGTGAATGAGACCTTTACAGGGGGACCCTCGGTCAAGGTTTAAATCTAAAATACAAACTCTCCAATCAGTTATGTGTTGATACATTTTATTTAAGATTATATTTCACCTAACATATATTTTAGATAGCAATAGACAGAACTCTAGTTAGTCACATGTACAGTAAAGACATCACCAAAAGCATTAAAAACGACCAGTTTGTGGTGAAAATCTCCTGAAGTAAATGTTGACATCTGGATATTTGGTTCTGAAAACGCACAGACGCTAAACTTTAACTGGAAGCTCCACTTGGATACTTTCCAGCACCATCCTCAGTGGTCACATGTGAATATTTTGGGCAATACAATCAGGTAAAAATCTGCATTTCTCAAATGCAGAGTTGCAATGAAGGATACATATTTAGGCTAGTTAGTGCCCAGTGACAGATTAATTAATAAAATACTAAAAAAAATTCATTCAGTTCAATTTTATTTACCAGCACCAAATCACAACAACATTGGCAACAAAGTGCTTTATATTGTAAGGTAAAGACAAGAATATAGAGAAAACTCCAATGGATAATCACTTATGAGCAAGTACTTGGTGACAGTGGAAAGGAAAAACTCCCTTTTAACAGAAAGAAACCTCTGACAGAACCAGGCTCAGAGGAGGAAGACAGGACAAAGACATGCTGTGTGGAAGAGAGCCACAGATTAATAATAACTACACTGTTAGCCTTTGCAGTAATTTCCATAGCTTAGTACTGCAAAATCAACAGTAAAAAACTCTAAAGGATGTTTGCAGTTTAGTACTGTAATTTGCATGTAATTGTGGGAAAATTCCCTGAGATTACATTATTTTTACGGTAACTCACTGTACTCATGGAAACAGCTGTAAAATACATCAAATGTAACAATTGGTGATGTTACTGAGATTATACTATTACACCATCTGGATATCTGTTGTTTTCTACTGTAGATCTAAGAGTAATTACTTAAATTCTTATTCAGAGTGTATTACTATAAAATGCGATTCACTGTGAAAGTAGTATAACATATAAACTACAATATACAGCATCATTTTTAACTTAAGGAGTAAGTTGCAGCCACACTAAAATTTAATTCCTTGAACTGAATGGAACCTCATATATTAATAAATGTATTTGTTTATTCAAACAATGTGAAACATTATTAATACTATTAATTAATAGTATACTTGTAAGGTTAGTATTGTGATAGAGTCGAGTATATTTAATTATACTCTTGTAGACATTATGACATTATGCTAGTACAATTATGGTGAACAAAAAGTACATCCAAAAGTTAATTTCAAGAATACTGTTATGTACTAAAACGGGGGCCAATATAGTCCCAAGAAGCATTATTAGTATACGTACTAGGTAAGGTATACTTAGGAAATATAATTGAAGTATACTTATTTTTGTATGGCCAGCAACAAAAACGAATGGCTACATTTAGAGTAATGTTTAAAAATGACTTCATTTAGCAGGGTGTTCCTTTTTTCTCTTCTTATTCTTTCTTATACTGGACCTTCATTTGTTTTGTATAAGGTGGTACTTTTTAAGACGCCTCTGCCTAACTACAGTGAACTAACCTAATAATATGCTCTGGTCGTCATTTTACACAAGTTAAGGTGTCACATCCATGAAACCTACACCACTAACCAGCATCAGTCCTACAACTTCACTCTCAAAATTAATAAATCCTGGGACAAGCAGAAACTGTATTTTTAGCGGTGCATTTTGTTGCAGGCCAGACTGCTATTAAATGCTCTCCTAAAGAAATAATTCCTTTGTAGCACCACTTCGTCTTGGTTCAGAAGAGATGTCCTGGATATACGTGATAATGTAACACGGGTGTTTATGTTTGTTCATGTTTAGCACGTTGGGTTGTGTTTTTAAAGCGATTGTTACGTTTTTAAAGCTTTGTAATGCGACAGGTGCGATAGCCGACACCACACCTTCACCTGACGTACAACGTGACGTATGACGCACACGTCGGGTATGCACTTTCTAAACAACAATGGGGATAGAAAATATTGCTCGAGTGGTTAATGCTCCTTTCGCTGGTTGCCAACCACCATTAAATAACAACAAGAAGAAAATATTGATCTGCTTCTCTTAGTTTTGCACGTTTAAGACGCAATTCAGACTCAAACAAAGCTGCAAAGCAGGAGAACAACATGGCCATCAACTATTCTGTGCCACAGATCCAGTTCGCTGCAGCACAGAGTGATGATGAGACCGGTAACATGTGCAACTTAGAAGTAGTCAGAAGTAACTGGATGTTCAATCGGGTTAAATGCAAGGTTGAATGGATTATATCTGAAGATCATATGCTATTCGTGATAACTCTGCTAGACTCCAAATTGCTTCTCGTCCATGCGGGAGTATCTCAAAATTAAATGAAACCACTTTTTCCCTAAAACGGACTGACATGGGACACATTAAAGTTGGATTGACACCAGCTAATCAGTCTGAAGGTAAGTGTTTTTTTCACTTATTTGAGAGAAGTCCGAAATGCGTTCTTATTACTGTTTGTTTTGACTTTCAAGTTACCCTACCAGGATATTTTCATTCAAATGCTAAGACAAAATGTCAATATCTATGAATGTGGAGACTCAAAAGACTAGTTAGGTTATGAGACTTGATAGAAAACTTGGACGTTTGCAACAGGTGAATCGGTGAACTACCGAGGTTGCGCCCAAATGCTTAAAGCTGTTAGCTGGTCAGTGTTTTCAGGTGTGCTTGTACTACCTGTACGGTGCGGAGTGCTGACTAAGTCATGTTAAACCCATTAAAGAGTCGAGCTCAAATATCTTTTCATTTTTGTGCACTGCTCTCTTGTCGGCACACATTTTCTGCCTTTTGTGAATAATTTTGATCATGTAAAAACTGGGAATTGGTCCCTATTGACAAGACTCTTATTCTTTTATTTTTTGCATTGCATATGTCATTTAGGAAAGGTAATTGGTCACTGAACTTTTTGCAACTATGTGTATTTCTAAATTTTGTGGCTTCAGTGCACGCAAATTTATATTGTTCAGTTTGCATGTTAAAAGCCTGCCAAGCACCCCAAGGCTGATTATGCTTGGTCAGAAGTCATTTATGAAATAGAGCTGATTAGACCGTATTAAAATTTCTGTTTGGCACAGGAGCTTTTCTTTGACACAGGTATCCAGTCTCTGTTTTGTTAGCTCAAATTTCTGTAATTTCCTTTATAAACCAAGGTTTTTGGACATGTGTCTCAGTGAATCCAGCAAAGTAATATCAAATTTCACATTACATATTACTGATCAACATGGTAGTCTAGCTACACCAACAGCAGAAATACTGAAGTCAATACTATAAAGTTTAACAGCAGCACAAACTATAAACTCCAAAATAACCATACAGTTGATTCATCTCCGGTAATTTAATTGGGCTGACTCTTTGTTAGGTGTGTTTCATGTGCAGAATAATTCCCAATTATGTACAATTATAATATGTTAAAATGGACTTATGTACATAAGGCCATTAATAATTAACTGTACATAGCTATTTGCTTTATGACTATCTAGACAGTGTGAAGAAGTGAAGTATTGAAATTATTTTATGTTGCATAATGACAACATGTTGCCCCTATACATTTAAGGACAAAGTTCAATGACCGCCACCTGCTGGATGGTGAGTGCAGAGGGGCGTGTAATCTTCTTTGGTTCATTCTATGTATTGAACCTGGAATACCAGGAGTCAGCGTGTGCAGGTTTTTTGTAAGGATAAACCCTGAAGAGGGAACAAAATGTACCTCCAAGTGTGGGACAAGCAGAAGGACTGGGACCACTGTGAAGCGAAAGGTTGTTCACATTAACCCTCATGTCACAACTTTCCTCCAGCGGCTTACTGAATTTGAGTGGAGAACTTCAAATTAGGTAACTGTTTTTGCCATTTTTAGTGAATTTCTTGTATAATTTAAGTGACCAATGTGTTGTTACCCATGTCTCCACAGATGATCCATGGCCCATGCTTTCTGGACATTTACACAAGACGAGCAACAATGAAGACAAGCTCTCTTGCCATCTTGCAAGACGCTGTCTCTGTCCAATAGGTTTTTTGAGTGCAACAGTTTTGATTTTTTTTCCTTCTTTTACCCGTTTGTTAAAAATTATTTCAGCTACTTACACTTTAATTGTCACATATATTGGCTCACCCTACAAATCAATGAACTCAGTCCACAAAACAAGATCAGGGTTCAGTGCAGGTCAGTCAAGTTCCTTCACACCACACACGCTCATCCATGTCCTTGTGGACCCTGTTTTGTGCATTGATTTGGTGGTGTGAGCCAGTATTTTGGACAAAGTGTATATAAAGGCAGAAGTGTGGGGCTTGATATTATATTCATTACAATTCAGTTTATTTGTATGGTGCCAACAAAATGAATGCCAAGGCACTTCACACTGTAGGTTTAAGACCCTACAAAATATAACTAAGAAAACCCAACACCTGAGCATATGTTGTCTGCCATGATATGGATATTGCATCATATCGTTATTGTTTGTACAACCATCTGAGAAAATAATGGATTACATGGTTTAGTAAAAACAAGTGCTTCCTCAATGAAAATATGTTTTCAGTTCTTTTCAGTTTTTGATTTTGGAAATGTGTATTTCAGCAGGGAAAAATCAGAACTGAAATAAAGTGGTGTGAAGCACATGAATTATATTTTGTGTGTGCGTGTCTATCTATCCATCCATCCAATTTCTTTGGAACCCTCCAGTCTCTTACAGTATGTTACTGTTAACTGAAATTACGGTCAATTCCGACCTGTTAAACAGTAAATGGCCGCCTGTTGGGACACGGTATCCTCTAGCAGAGATGAATATTTTTGGTACTGATGATGCGTGATAACGGTAAGTTACTGGTTAATATATTGCAGTTTATTACCTTGCAGCGGGCTTACAGTGACATACCGTGAATAAACGGTAGTATACCAATTTCTTAATCACAGTATGATGTTACTTTGTTGATGTAATTTATGACATAGCGACATAACGGTATCTCACTGGCGTCACTGTCGCCAGTGAGATACCGTAAAAAAGGCTACGGTGCGTTACCATAATTTGTCCAAGAGTATTATACCACACCAGCAAAAAACGGTATCATCCTGCAGAACGGTAAGCTACCGTAACACGGCTTCACAGTATGACGCTGGCAACAGTGACGCCAGTATGTTACCGTAAAGTGGCGATGAAAAGTCTAACAGTGTAGTGACTACATACAGAGAGGTGTGTAGAAACACAAAAACATAGAAAGCACCCAGCAGCCAGGACCTACTGCAGCATAACCAATTGGGCTGGGATTTCTAGAACCGATTCCATTCTGATTCAATTTTGATTCAGACAGAAATATTGTAATTCTTCATTTATCAGTACTGACAGTTGTGAGACTTCATCAGAGGTGTAAACATCACAGCAGATGCCATTCTGTCAAAGTAACTGAGGATAAAACACAGAAAAACATGAAGGAGATTTTCTTGGCTTGTCTTTTTATAGCAGATAACCTAAAAAATACTCTGCAGTAGATCAAAAACAGAAGAAAACCATGAACCAACATATGAACATTACCTGATGCTGCTGAAGTGAAGCAGAGCAAAGTTACAGAGGTTTTATTAGAGACACAGCTAAGGGTTTTGCAATTTCTCATAATTTTAAAAAGTTAAAATTTCATCGGTATTGAACAGCAGAAATTAGACTTTCTTGTAGGAAGTCATTTTAAAAAAACAGCAGCAGACTGTGCTGTAAACAACGGTAGACTGGTGCGTAATAAGCAAACAAATAATGCAGAAAAAAAGAGATTTGAGATGGGAAACTGTTCTTGAAGTTCACTGAGAGAGAGAGAGAGAGAGAGAGAGAGAGAGAGAGAGAGAGAGAGAGCTGTGCAGGAAGTGTGGCTTTTATCGTGGTGGGAGCAAAACAGCAAAGGTCAGAGGGAATAAATGGCAACTTTTATCAAATGTGAAGCGTAGTTTTGATCTTCTTTTGTTGCTGGTTCAGTGAATTTTGATCGGAGAGAGACAAAACCTGCAGCTTCAGAATCTGTGAGCTGTCGGCTTTCAGCGCCAACGGCATGTCTGTGTACGTGCCGTCGGGTGAAAGAGTCCAACATCTCATAGATCCTGATGCGTCGGGTCTGCGCTTAGTGTTTACGTCTTTGTGTGGAATCCGTTTATCTGCTGTCATTTACTGTTTTAGCTGGGTGTTGAAATAGTTTGTGAGGTTTAACCTGAGATTCTGGCAAAATATATTTACATTTACAAATTCATTCAGGATTTAATGAATTGATATCGCTTTATTCAAGCTAAAATCGATTTTAATCAGAAAATCGATTATTGAAACCCACTCTAGTAACCAAGCGGGGATTCAGGGTCACTTCCTTATTGCCTTCATTTTCCAGCTGAAGACATCGCCACCTTGCTCACTGAAGCTTAGAAACTTCAGTGAACATCAAAAATGTGTCACAGATGTCACAAGCAGTCACCACAAGGTTGGTGACACAGACAAACTACCTCTATGGCTCGCTTGGGAGACTAAAGAGGAATGCGGCAGATGTCTATCAATAGGGAAGGTAATTACAGTTGAAACCTCCAGCTTACAGTTTTCAATCTTACTGGAACCACAATATCTGACAGCAGTTCCACAGTAGCTACTGCTGACTCCAAGTCAGCAGTAGCTACAAGTCATAATTTAAGTATTATTAGAAGTGAAGGAGACATTTTTCTTGCATTCCCTTACAGATTTACTCATTGACAGATTTACTGCATTTACTAAGTGTAGTGATACACGTGCACATCTGCAAACAATGAATAGAAAATGACCTTTTCAGCTGTGTTTAAAGGAACTTCCCATTTTCTTTCTTTTTATCATTTTATTTATTGGAAAGTGTTCAAACAATTTTATCATAAAGAGAAGTGTAAGTAAACTTTAAGCAGAGTGCACCAGAAACAGTAAAATATTAGGCATATCATATCATATCATATCTGAAATTGAGATCTCTAAATTATTCATATTACACTGATCATATAAAGACTTATGTGGTACATAATGCTTAGCCTTCAAAATAAGATGCAGTTGGTAGAAGCTATTTGACTACAGAGGACACTTGTTTGTCCAATTTGAAAGAGCTGTCCAGCAGCACACCTAGTGGAAGGCACGAGAGCCAGAGATTAATAATAACTGCTCATGCACTGCTTCCTAGAGTGCATGAGAGAAGTCAAGGAATGGCTTTTGGGCAATTCTCTTATCTTAAATGAAAAGAAAACCGAAATTGTGGTATTTGACAGTCATTTCCCCCGGGGCCAGCTAGTTGATACCTTTGGATCCCTCACCACTTTTCTCTCTGACACTGTTAGTAATCTGCACGATCTGATATCGTCATGTTGGTGTTGTTCCAGGATCAACATTGCAAGTGACCAATCAGAATGTTGTAACGTCATACTTTTGCGACTTCGGGAAAAACCGCCGTAAAACCAAAAACTGCACTTAAGCTGCGAGAAACCGCGTGTCTTTTGTCCTGTCTTCCTCCCCTCGCCCCAAGGTTGAGGCAAATTGCCGCTCCTCCCTGAGCCTGGTTCTGCGGAATAAATCTGTGATTTTCAAAGACTTTTTTTTTTCTTGCATTCTCAATGATTCATGCTTTCGTTTCCCTCTAACTGTGGTGAATTTTAAAAAACAGTTTAATGAGTCACAGGTATGCAGCTGTGAAAAGTGCCCTGTCTTTTACCTCCTTGGCCTGATCATGTTAAAAGATTATGGCATTTCACTTCTCTGGAAGTAGATCAGCAATGCAAAAGATCCTTTATCAATGAGTGAACTGTGACGTCAATTTCAACAGATACAAATGACACCTGAAGTCAGGCATGTCTCAACATAAACCAGTCGCACAGGAAATCCTTATGAGTAAATGAAGGTAGAAAGTTTAAATGCCAAAGGACTGCAACAGCAGGATTTCCACTGTGGGAGGACGGGAATAACGAAAAAAAAAAATTCAGCCACTTCTTACATCCTTGACCAGGGTCAATCTAAATATATTTATGTTTAAGTAAAATATGAAACTGCAGCAGTTTAACATTAATTATATTTTTCTACCTTTTCCAGTTATTCCAAGGTGCCAGTGTTTGAAGACCAGTAAGTCAATAAGGATCGCTCTCATCGCTTAACTCAAGGTGGACAAGCCTCGTCCATACTGCGACAGGAGAGAAGTCATGTAAATAGCCACAGTGACAGGAGAACGTTATTAATAAGAGCTCAGTCATTAATAGGGATTGTTCATAAAGTGGTTTTAAATTGTTAAATATAAATTTAAAGTCATATATTATAGTGCCATACTGAAGAATGGGAGTGAACGGTGCCTCGCAGGCTCCAAAGTGACTGCTCAGGTGTAATTACTGATGTGCAGAGCCTCGCACAGGCTCTGCACATCAGTAATTACACCTGCATGGAAGAAATATATTTAATGTAAATCTCCATCCAAACAAACAGCAGGTTTTAAGCTACACTCTGAGAAAATTTTTATTTCTTACAAAAATACTGATGGTTTTAGAGCAGTGGTTCAAAGCTGAGGGTGAAAACATATGACTTGTTCACTACCACTGGAGCTTTAAGGTCTCATCTCTCTGATATGTTGTTTTTACAGGAATTGGAGAGAAAATATGATCATCAGCCCCCAAACAACCACAGCATCAGGCACAGTGACAGAATCATCATGATCCACTTTGCATGTTTAGCACTGTACACTAGGGCTGCCACAAAAGATTATTTTGATAGTCGACTAGTCAGATCATGCATCCATTGGGCGTAAAACGTGCAGCTTATTGCACCAGCAGCATCTGCTCTTATATAACTATCATTAGCTTACAGCTTGAAGTGTTTAAGGTATGTGATAACTAAAAATAAAGACAAGATGATAGTTTTTTAAACTTTTAATGAAATTTGCAGATTGTTTTGGTGAAGTTTAATAAACTCAGCCGTCTGCTCCTTGCTACCTAAAATATAACAGGACACCGGAGTAAATTCTCGACCAGCTCACACTTCTGTTCAATCAGTTTTCTGTTTGACGTTTATTCAGCTGTGTGAAAACTGTAACTTTAATCTCAGCCAAACCGATTTACTCAGAAACAAATAAAACACAAAAAAAAGGCCAAACAATAACAGTTTTAAGTTATCTAAGTGACTTATATATATTTACCCTGAGTAGTGAAAGACGGCGGTGGGTTTGAAAACGATTTGCCGGGAGTCCGGTCTTCACACCGGCTCTAGTGAGCCTTGCCCCCGGCTAGCTATCGAGCTAGTGGAGCGCTTTTGAATATATGTGGTGTCTTGATAAACTGAGCAGATATTTGAGGTTTACACAGCTAGAATCTCGCCTGAAAATATGTTAAATGTTTATTTTGTGACCCAGAAAGAATAATAAGAGTAATATTAAAACTAAGTAGCTGCCGCCATTGTTGGAAACTGGAATTGGCTGGGCCGCGCTATGAATTCTGGGATAGGTTGGGCCACGAAGGATACACCCGACCTGTCCTCCAAATCTGGGGAAATGAAGAACGCATTTTTCGGACGCGTTTCAGGGAGTCTTCGAATTTGTATGTCGCTTTAATGTAATCGGCCTACAAATGCGGCCTCTGAAGGATGCAGCCCCTGAATTTTTGTTCACAGCTACGATACCGGACACAGCTTCATCTTTTTCGGGGTTTAACGGCAGCTGGCATCCTTGTTCATGCAGTGCTGCCATCTTCCGTTTCAGTCCGTTATTACACTCTTAAATCCTACTACTTATTCCTGCGTCTTTTGGGATCTTGCAAAGCTTCAAACGACACGACGATTTTGATAGTCGACATAATCGTGACTAGTCGACCAATCGTGGCAGCCCTAGTTACAACATGTGTCAATCAAGAAGAAGGAGCAGCACAGCTCTGGTTCTCATCACAAAACATAAATGCAAAGTAGACAGTGGCAGCTACAACTGACAGCAAGATCTAAACAGATTAATGTCAGATGTAAAATATTTATTATCCAAGTTCTCAGTCAGAACTGAGTGTTTTTTTTTTTCTCTTTCAAAGCTGTCACTTTGAATGAGACTGATTAATGAGATTTGATGACTTACATCTGTCACCATTTTTCATTGTGGGTCAGCTGTTTCACAGTAGAGATCTGCTGCAAGCATGTGATTGCCTGTCACCACTACACTTAAAATGAAACTTTTTTGCCAGTATTTTTGTAAATTCTTGTCACATCACACCTATAGGTTGTGTTCAGCTCGGTAGCAGTGTTATGTAAAAGTGCAGGTTATATACTCACCAACCACTTTGTTAGTTACACCTTGTTATCAAAGGTTTGGACCCTCTTTTGTCTTCAGGTCAGTCTTACTGCAATTCTTTGTGGCACAGTTTCAAGAAGGTGTAATGTTGCTCCCACATCTATTCATTGGTAGCCAACTTGTTCTGATTAAACTTGCAACTCCAGACAGCAATTCATCTTCAGCAGAGCATGTGTGCCAAATTTCAGTTAGCAACAAGTGTCCTTCAAATAAAAGTCAAACAATCAGTAGAACCAGCATAATTTATAATCATTTATAATCATGCTCCACCTATACTCCAGATACCCACGGTGTGCCTCAAGGTTCTGTGCTCGGACCCCTACTCTTCACCATCCACATGCTCCACCTTGGTGATGCTCACTGTTGTCTCTGCTTTCCTCAGTACAAAACACTCTACACAGCTAACCACACAATCCTGAGTGAAATCAAACATGGATGTCATCTAACCTACTCAAGCTCAACAATAAGAGCTCTTGGTTGTGGCCCCCAAAGCTGTGCTCTAGAAGATCTGAGATCTGCTCATTAACGTAGACGATTGCCCCATCTAACCATCTTGAGAAGTTTACAGTTATACAAGTTGTTCTGGACTCGACACTTTCATTCCAGGTTCATATCATATCTGTCACCAAAGCAGCTTTTTTTTCCTGTTAATGAATGTCTCTTGACTTTGTCCATCACTCACCGGGTCATGTTAAGGATTTCCTGCAAAGCCCTGGAGAGGCTCCAGTATGCCCAGACCTCAGCTTACCTTCAAATCCCTCAATGCCCTGGCCCCTCAGTACCTGTCTAACCTGCCGCACCCATACACACAGTCCTGGACACTATGATCCTCAGCCTTGGGTCTGTTGTCTGTCCCTCACATCAACCCCCAAACCTCCAAGCCTTCAATGTGCTTTTTGTTCATTTATATACTTTTGTAAAGTATCCCTGGGTTTCTTGAAAGGCACTATACAAATCGAAGTTATTATTATTAGTGTTAGTACTAGAATCTTCCCACGTGGGCCAAGTAGGCGAGCAAACACATGCTTTCATCTGCAGAGCTCTGCCATTAATAATCGGCCTGTCTTCTTCATCACCGTGTCATTTAAGATAAATGAAACAGAAGGTTAGCTAAAATAATAACTCACCACATATTCTCTCTGTTTGCATGCTGATTAAAACAAATGATCTTAAACTCGTTTTTATACAACACTCAGAGTTTTCATCATCTTTATTTACTGTAGTCACTGTAAGCCACAGCAATAAGTCCCATTCTAACAATATGCCCACAGAGAAAGAGAAAAAATTCCCACTGACTTTGTTTTTAAATGATGGCAAGTTTACCAAGTCATCCCGTAATCCATCATTTAATATGTTAAAGTCATGTGACTTGTGCATGACCTATTATCATCCCACATTTACAATATTACCCAAACCTCTGCACGCAATTAATCATAAGGGAGACATATTTCATAACACAAACAAAAAAGACAGTGTCAGCTTTTTCTAATGACATGATGAATGTGGTTTAATTCTGACTAAATATTTCATATATGTATTATCCTTGTGTCAAAGCTACATGATGTCATGAACATTCATTTTTATATGGGTTAATCAGTCGAATAATTATTGCCTGTATGACATTTGAGATTTCAATTTAAAATGTTCTTTTAAATTATATATTGTTATAATTACACAAAATGTGTTCTAAACCCCAAACTGTTCCTGGTATACCTGACCTTTAGGACCCCCAGGCCTGTAGTTTTCTTCATTATCAGTTAGAGCCACTCCTCATCCTTTTCTTCTTCTTTTTTGGTGCAGCCCTATAAAATTGGGGTGCTACTGTGGCCTCTCCCCTTTGATATCGACTTTTCCCCAGTGGGAAAAGTCGATATCATTTCCTTTCCAACACTAATTATATCTTTATCCACCCTGATGTTTCTGATTGTGTGTTTTAGTTCATTATTGTCATTATTACGCCTGTCTTTACTAGATGCTGTGAATATGTGGTACATGTTTGCCACATATGTGTATAGGCACTGCTAATGCTAGCATGAACTCATAATTCTTGCTAGCTTGGAAGTTGTAGTGGGTTGAGTTAACCCTCGTCCCACCTATTGATTTTTGGCTATAGGAGCTGGAGTGGGCAAGTTATTTAGGTCTTTCTTTTTACCTTTCATTGTCAGACAAAATGCACAAACACACCAGTTACACAAATACAACAACAAAAAGTAGTTGTCAAAATTGAAAAAAAGAAAAAAAATGCGAGTTAAACACAAAAGAATTACAGCTCCTCAACAAGCTGAACATAATCAACACATTACACACTCTTAGCATTCTTAACTTATTCTTATCACATCCTGTAATATTAGCAGAGTTGTATTAATAGCAGCCTGACAAACAACAAAATATAAACTTTTCTGTTAGCTCTGGTTTTGGTCGCCACCAGACGTAGAATGGAGTTTTATCTGTTTGCAGTGAGACTGAACCAAATCACACACACAAAAACAGCCCCTTGTATCAAAACAAAGAGCTGAAGGAGGCTAGAATATTACATTAAACCCATCTGACTGCTAAATTGGTCATAATAATGTGTTAGATTAATGCTATGCTCTTAGACTCTGTACTGTCTAAAGTACTGCTGCTTTTTTTGTACCTTATAGATAGCGAGCTTAAATTTCTGGTGTCCATGTAATTTTGCACCTTAATGTACAGGTGCATTAATGGCCTGTTAAAAAGAGATGCTAGATAGACTTACACTTGATACACTTGATATTTTATGTATTACAGCTGCATCTGACCCAGCTGAGGTCTACCAGTTAGCCTGCACTGTTTTTACAAAGGTTTCCATTAATGGTCAAATACTTTGTTTAGCTATAGTGAAAAAGCTGTAAAATGCTTAATTTTAAAACAGTACATTGTGGTGCAATGTGAAACCAGAGCACAGGGTATAAAAATGGAAGAAAATTGGTACTTTTAACTTAAATAAACTTTAAAACTTTACATTTTAAACCTATATGATCTCTCTTGGCCCTCAAAAATGACCACAGAGAGATCCCGAGGTCTAGCATCTGTGTAGCTACACCTGAATACATAGAAACTGACTTTTCCTGGAGTCACAGTTTCACTGTTTCAAGAATTATATGAGTTACGCCTTTCACACTGAAAACATACATATACATAAACAACATAGTGTCTACTGTGCACTGACTCAGCCGTACATCTGCTCCTAAAGGTCAAAGGTCACTCTTTTGAGTATTCCAGTGTTCACGTTTCAGACAGTGAGGACAGATAGTTTCAGAGAGACGTGAAGGAGGCCATCTTTGTCTGCTCTACCTAAACAACAGTCTGCCACCTACAATCCAGTCTTGAGTTCCCTTCTCAGGCGTTTCGACCCGCGCTCACACCTCGCCTCAGGTGACCTCAGTAGGTCACATGTTAGGACGCCGCAAGGTCTCACGGTTGTTTCAATGGTTGGCCCTGGTGACGGTGAGAACCTATGCCTTTTTTCACACTTGGGCACATGAGATGACTCACATGATCATTAGTGACTCAACCACCCATAGAACCAGGACAAATGGGGATGTTTGTGAAACTTGTATTTGTAGAAGGACTAGACCTGCATCACAGTTTCAGTTGTACTACGGCTGCATAAACTACGATAAACTGAGATTGTTTACAAAACTGTGTCTGCTGATCTTTTTCCTCTTTCAGTGTGAGAAGGGGGATCACAGAGTTTACACAGAGTGTTGTGCTTCTGCAGAATTGTGACAAACAGAAGGGACTCGCAGCCTTTTCCTGGACACCCAGACATACATGTCCCAACTGTGTGGTTCATTTCTGGGACTGCTGACCGCAGCAAGCATGGTGTCTAACCTCAGTCGGGCCTCTGATCGTCCCCTGAACCCACCGTCCCATGACTGCCTTCTGCTGCACATGTGAACGCAACAAAATGAAACCAACGTGCACACTCACACATACCTCTCTGTGTGTGTGTTTTTCAAAATTAATTGCAGAAGTTCACAACAATCACATGATTAGATGTATGTATAAATATTAGAGTGCAGATGCAAGAAAACAGTTACAACAGCTGGAATACATCAGTCTGTGTTCAACAACAGAGCAAGCAGCCGCATCAGCAAGAAACAAGATGAAACTCTGCGTACTGATTGTGTTTGGGACCCTGCTCGTCCTCAGCCACGGTAAGAACTGGATCACTACACAGTAAGAAGTTTCTGTGTGAATAAACATTTCTGTTCTCTGGAAAGCGTAACGTGACCTTAATGTTTAGAAATTAAATTTGCTGGTGGAAACAGAAATAGGGAGAATATTTTTCCACATCTCTGCACGAAAATGGGAATTCATTTGCAAATACTGCATGACAAGAACAAAAAACAAACAAAAAAAGATTCATTGCTTACTAGAAATGTTCAAATCCACAAATACTTTTCTATAGTCATTTAAAATAAAATGCTAATTTAATGGATTTCACAGGTAGGATAGTTAAAAAGATTTAAAGTGCACAAAATGTGTATATTTCCCTCTATTTGAAAGTGTGTTTTGGAATTATTATCATTTTTTATTGACTTAGAAAAAAGAATACAAATGGATTAAAACTTTAACTAATGGAAAACCTTACTGAGCGTTTTACGGGCCCTTTTTTGTCCATGTGACTTTTCTAAGTGGTGTCACATTTCAGCGTGATCGTGACCAGACTGTTTCACCATCTATTACGGTACGTCTTTCAGTTCTTCAGTAAGAATGGAGAACGTCTTTGTGCGAGTATTTTACAAACAGGAAGATGACTGGAAGAGCAAAAAAAAAGGGAAGAGCTTTTCTTAAGAATGTCAAAACACCAACTTGGGAGGAGATGATGAAACGTGCTGTTGGAAAGCTTTCCAGTCACTGAGTTGTAGTTGTGTGTGTGTGTGTGTGTGTGTGTGTGTGTGTGTGTGTGTGTGTGTGTGTGTGTGTGTGTGTGTGTTACACTGACTGCCAAGCGAACTTTGGCACAGGCTGGCTTTGCTTCTTCCCAGCATGACTTCCTCCCCCGAGTTTCAATGAAAAATCATTATGTAAAGCGCATGACTCATCTTGTTTAGAGCTGCTTTGGATTTTCTTTGGCACTGGAGAATAATACAAGCTGTAAAACAAACATCACCCTGAAAACATTCACATGACCTTTGAAGTAAACGCAAGCTTGATTGATGTCTTCAAGTTTATATTCAAGTTCACGGGAGGTGAGAAAGGAAAGATAAAGCTGTTTGCTGTCAAATGTGTGCTGACGACAGGGATGCCGCCAATCAGCCGTGACTACAACACCCACTGCCGGTGCCTGCAGGTGGAGTCAAGGATCATCCCTCCAGACACCCTGAGGAGCATCAAGCTGTTCCCTGAGGGGCCTCACTGCCCGGACACAGAAGTCATGTAAGTCAGCCTGTCACAATCACCCTTTAAATAAAGGCTTATTATAAAAATAGGATTAGGTGTCTCACATAATCCAATTTAGATTTAGATGCTTTTAACAAAGGAAATAATTTATAAAAAAGTATTTTTTGGAACATTTGGTCCCCAGTATTTTAAACAATCTTGATTAAGTCTTGTATAAACACTGTAAACTGTATATAATTCATGGATTGATTTAAATAAATACAAATAAATACAAAAGGAAACTTATTTGAGCTCGATCTGGCAAATCTCTTACATTTTTGCTTAAAAGTTTAAAAAGATTTGTGCCAATTAAGATTTCTGTAAATTATAAATTATGTGCATTTTGATCTTCTGACACTTTTAATCTCTTTCTCTGATTTAAGGGACATTATTTACATTTTTTCATGTTGCATCACTTTTTTAATCCAACTCGATCTTCCAGCCAAACTGGGAGTATCATCGCTCTTAAACACAATTCCAAATGTAACCTTAAAAATAATACCATAGCTTATTGTTTTTTAAGCCAAATTACTCAATTAATTAAATAATTAACTAGAAACTTATTTTATGGAAAACACTGAAGGCCTTTTTTTTAAAGCTGGCAGCAGTATTATTTGTTGAAACATGTTTAATGATGCTCAGAGCATTGATAACATCGTTAATCAAACTGCCTGACGGGTACTTAGCTGGAATTAAACTCTTACACGGATCAGATTTTCTCTCCGTGAAGTTCCAGTAAGCCCTCTTGGAACTGTTTCCCAACACTTTTTACATTTTTGTATAACTTCACAGTGAGTTCACATGAAAACACTGAGGTTTGTCCACATCACAGTTTTGCAAATATCTGCGGAGATCAGCTCCACACAGAGTTTGTGTTTTCAGTCAACAGGTTCACTCTCATTTCTCTGATTGCACCATGTTGTCTTTAATCACCCGAGTGTTCAGTCTCAGTGACGATTTTATCGATAGCTGGTTTGATTACTGTAATCTGTGAACTGCACATGGATTTTCACTTGAAATTGTTATAATTCCCTCGACGTTTAATATGTTCTTTTTGGTTCTTTTAATTCCTGGTAACTGTCTTGTGATTGCAGTTTGACGATTTTGTGGGGGAAATAATTTAAATAAAGTGAATCAGATGCTGGCTGACAGATCCAAAGCATCACAGAGAGGTTTGCACTGAGCACTACTTACCTTTAAGCACTGACTGACTGTAATTCTCTTTAATCAGAGCTGGACTGGCAAACGGAGCAAAGGTTTGTCTGAACCCTCATTCTGCCTGGGTGAAGAAGCTGATCAACTTCTTTCTGGAGAAGCAGCAGATGGGAATGACCTCCAAGAAACGGGCATAAATCCTGCAGTTGTCTGCAGCTACCTGACCACTGAGCCATGACTGAAGCCAATATTTAACCCACTTTTTCTTTTTCTTTTTTTTTGCTACTTTATTTTATTTCTACTGATTGTTAATTTCTGAATATTTTACACCAATATATGGAACAACACTGATTTTAGAAAAAGAAAAGCTTCCTGTTTTCAGGGTGTTAAAGGAAAAAAACCCACCAGTCAAGTGATTGTATGAGCAGATCTTGCATGTAGCATTAAATATGTAGCACTGTAATACGTAACACTTCCTTTTTTCTACTTCCTTTGGTGAATCTTGTTGATCAGCAGCAACAAATGATTTAATGCTAAAGAAACACTCAGATCAATGCAGTTATTGCATAATGAAAATTAAGTTTCTGCAAAGAAAATAAAAATGTTTGAAAACTAAAATGTGTTTGTTTATTCCAGCAGCCAACTCATGTTTGGCCACATAAAACATCAATATTTTAAATATGTTTATTATGGTATTTTTTTTAACATGTCAGCATACTATCACTGAAAAACTTCAACTTTCCACATCAGCTCTTTTTCATGAATGCATCACTGTTTTAGCCGTTTGGCACTCTTAATATCAGATTTCAGAAAACTTCACTTTCAGGAGAAACATCTGAACAGCATTTAAGCATTAAAACTCTAAACATGCATTATTATGTACAGTATATCTGACCCATCGGGGTCATTAGCACCAAATAAAGTTTAGTTAAAGTAAAGGATTGTGTTGATCCACAAGAAGAGCAATGCACCAAAACCCACACACATTAACATTTACATAATATAAAAGCAAAACTTCAGATGTGAGAGGACTGTTGCATCCTCAAACCTGATATTTAAAAAAAAAAAAAGATTTTGAATGTGATTCAAGTCAGATCCTTCTTTCTTCACGATTCCTGCCTCCTTAATGAACAGTGGAATTGTAAAGCGCTTTGGGTGCCTTGAAAAGCGCTATATAAATGCACTCATTATTATTATTATTATTATTAACAACATTCCCAGCTCCAGCCACACTGAAGTATTCCCACTTCCACCATCGTGCTTCACTGTGCAGACGGTCTTCTTTGTGTTGCATGCCTCTCACTTCTTCCAAACATAAGCAGTGTGGCCAGAGAGTCCCAGCTTTTACTCATCTGACCAAAGGACGCCTAATCTTTCTCCACGTTGTCCTTAGCACACTCCAGCCTGGCTTAAAAGCATCTCCTCTGTAAGCTCTCACTGCATTCCTGTGCAGTGATTGTCTTCTTTGAGGCTACACTTTGTAGCTTTGAAATCTTTGAAATCTATCGCTTCCTGCATCTATTATTTAGGCAGACAGAGGAGATACCCCTAATATAGTGCTGTGAGCACATTAGCCTCAGACCAGCTGTTAAAACCTGTCTGTTTGTTTGTTTGCTTGCAAGGGGAAGCCAATCAAAGAAAGTCTGTTTTATAAGAATAGATTAACTGAGAGTCTGCACCAAGGACCAGTATAAGGTGATTCAGGATATTTTGAACCGTGAATCATGCAAAGCTACCCTGGAGCTGGAGATTAGCATCAGAGGTCCATTTTAAATATGCATTATATACAATTTGGGTATTTGTTTTTTTAATTAACTCATCCTATGTTAGCTAGAACGGAGTCCGGCCTATTTAACCACTAAAACTGTTTTTTCCTTTCATAAGTTCTGTTTGATAATAATGTGCTTTAGCGATCGTGGCTCAAGAGTTGGGAGTTCGCCTTGTAATCAGAAGGTTGCTGGTTCGAGCCCCAGCTCGGACAGTCTCGGTCGTTGTGTCCTTGGGCAAGACACTTCACCCGTTGCCTACTGGTGGTGGTCCGGTGGCGCCAGTGTCCGGCAGCCTCGCCTCTGTCAGTGCACCCCAGGGCGGCTGTGGCTACAATGTAGCTTGTCATCACCAGTGTGTGAATGTGTGTGTGAATGGGTGGATGACAGGTTGTGTAAAGCGTTTTGGCGTCCTTAGGGACTAGTAAAGCGCTATATAAATACAGGCCATTTTTTATGCTTTTTTGTAAAACTGCAAATTGAAAGTGCAAGTGTGTATTAACTCTGTTTATACACATGAAGTTTAAAAAATACAGTGTCTATAGAGACATTCATATAAAGCAAGATTTTCAGTGCAAAACACTTCACTGTTGGTCCATTTTAAGAAATGTAATCATCTTTCTATATACATATAAATTATACTCATAATGCTGCCGTTCACAGAAGCTGAAGTTGGAGAATAACAAATAAAGGCAGTATATGAAGACTCTAGAAAAACAGTAAAACAGTCAAAAATGCTCTTGCATGTGGTCCCTGCAGTCACTTTAAAGCTAATAAACATCTGTCAGTGTTAAAATGACTGAACAGCAGCGTGCTGTCCTCTTTAACCAGTCACAGCTCCCACCACCAGCATGAAGAGTCTTCCTCTAACAATGTCCTTTCACAGGAGTTTCAGTAGTTGATATGAAATTAAATGAAGTCCTTATTCTACAAGATGAGTCTATGTTGCAGGAGGAAGCGGCGAATCGCCTGCTGCAACCACGTAACCCTTCCCTGGAGGAAACCACGTCTGCAGGGCTTCCATCCAGCTGCCGGTGTCGCAGAAAGTCAACAAGATGTCAAACACTGCGGACACAGGAAAACTTTATTACCCAAAGCAGGTGGTAAAGACCTTTCAGTGTCCTCTGGACAAAACAAAATATTTGCTTGCCTTGATTAACAGCCAGGATCTTTGAGTGGAAATTCTTCACGTTGTCTTTTTTCACCATGTACTCGTCTATAGGCAGCCTCGCTGTGCGGACGCTCAGCTCTCCGGCTCTGGACAGGCTCAACTTCTGCAGAGGAGAAAATAAACCTACTGGATATAATACTTACAGTCCTACTCTATGCGATGTCTGTGTTAGGATCAGTTTTACAGAAAAATACCTTCTGGATGCTTTCATCCACCAGACCACCGAGGACGTAAACCTTGTCAGCATCCACGGATTCCAACGCTGAAAACAAAGGAGGAAAAAAAAAATACCTTAATGAATGTCAGCAAATTATATAATGTACATGAGCTCACTGGCCACTGCATTAGGTACATCTTCCTAGTACTGGGTCGAACCCTCTTTTCTTTCCTTTTAATTCTTCATGGCACAGATTCAACAAGGTGCTGATAACATTACTCAGAGGTTTTGGTCCATATTGACATGAGAGCATCGCACAGATGCTGCAGATTTGTCTGCTGCACATCAACAATCTGAATCTCTTGTTCCACCACATCCCAAAGATGCTCTACTGAGATGTGGGGACTGCAGGGGTCATTTAGGTTCAGCAAACTCGTGTTCAAGAAACCAGGTTGAGATGTTTTGAACTTTGTGGACGCGGCCATCAGAGGATGGCACACTGTGGTCATAAAGGGTTGGACGTGGATGGCATCAGTACTCAGGCAGGCTGTGGTGATTAAATGATGCTCAGTTTGTACTAAGGGGCTCAAAGTGTGCCAAGAAAATATTCCCCACATTATTACACCATTACTGCACTGCCTTGTATGAACAGTTTGCATTTCAGCAGGTCGTCTTCACCATGTCTGAATTAATAAATGCGCTGAGTTACAGCGATGTGATTGGGTGATTCGATATTTGTGTAAAAGAGCAGTTGAACAGGTGTGCCTAATAAAGCGGCCACTGAGTGTACATCTTGTGCAATATTTTTGTTTCTCTGTAAATATTTTATTTATCTATTGTTAGTGTTTTAATGCTGTTTTCTACTAATCTCATCTTATTAAAGTTCCACATAACGAGAAACTAATTTTGAAAATAATATTAATGAAATGCTAAACAGGAGCGGGACAAGCAGCAGCAAACATGACAGCCAAATGGCGCCACCTGCTGGACAAATGATGCATTTCAAGAGCAAAACAAAGACATAAATGAAATCTAATCTAATTTATTTTTCACACCTTCTTCAGCATCTGGAGTGAGGTAGACAACCGATGCTGGAGGAAACAGGTCCAGACAGCTTCCGTCTGTTATATCCATCTGAACAAAACAAACACAGGAGACATGAGCACCTGCTCATAAAACACTGAGGCAATTTTGGTTAAAACATTTTGAGAAACCTAAACTCAAAAGTGTCCTTTAATGAGTGAATTACAGTCCTATAAATGCTTACATGCAAATTGTTTTAAAGATTTGCTGAAGGGTTTGTTCACTTAAAATCCTTTTAACTGTAAAAACAAACTTATATATATCACCGTGTAGTTGAGGAAGCCGTCATTCATTCGCACGCACTCTCTGTAGAGACGGCTGTCCTCTCTCAGCTCTGTCAGAAACAGGTGAAACGGTCGGGTCGTCTTCTTATTCGACCCGTAGAGCCGCCTCAGCTGGCCTGCCAGTCGGCTTATCTCCTGAAACACAAAACGTGCACTGCTGCAGTGAATAAACACCACCTTCTTAAATGAAAGGAGGTTTTTTTGGTAAGCTGAAAACGTTGTAAGGTTTTTCATTGTCCACCGACCTTATCAGACATGCAGTCTGTCATACTGAGGTCGACGCAGAGCTTGAGCCCCGTGGACCGAGCCTCAGCTAGACGCTCTTTAGTGATCGCCTTCATGACCCGCTTGGTAAACTGACGCTCTGTGCTAGCACCTGAATGTCAAAGAACACACAGGAAAGGGACAGATGCTGTGATGTCACCAGCTGGAGACTTTCAGTTCCTCCTTAAGCTTCTCTTTGTTTTCTCTTTACCGGACTCCAGCTCACGATTCATCTTCCTCCTCAGCTTCTCCTCCTTCCTCCTGCTCTTCTTCGCAGCCACTTGCTTCTCCCAGTGCCGCTGCTTCCTCAGGACATTCCTCTGTTCATTAAACAGACAAATAACTGTGAGCACAGCAATAATCCTCTCGAGCGTCAAGATATCAGAGGCACTGTTGGAAATCTCACCCTGTTCCTGTCATCCTCCTCTGTCACAGCAACCCTCTACATGTCCTCCTCCACTACATCCCTGAATCTTCTCTGAGGTCCTCCTCTTTTCTTCCTGCCTGGTAGCTTCATCTTCAACATCCCTTGTCCAATACATCAACCATTCCTGCTCTGCACATGTCTCTAACTTCACCTCTAAAATGCTCAACCTGAGTTGTCCCTCTGACGTCTCTTTATGTCAGTGCCACTGCCTCCAAACCATCATCGCTACCAGACCAGTAATCCACTTAAACTACAGGAAACCAGATTTACTTATAAATGTTGTCATTGTCTTTAATCCTGACATTAATCTGCAGTACATCATCAAATTAAGCGTACAAGCACGTGGTCCCACACCTGGGTGTACAAATTAAAGAGGATCATCAGGTCATCTCATATCATGTTGACCTCAAACCTTTATTTAGCAGTTTTCACACCCCTGGATAAAAAAGTGTAATTTAAAAATTAAGTAATTTAGTGATATCTGCAATTCAGATGATGAAAAAAGCCTCAACTGTTTCAAAATGTTAATAATAGCATATAAAGCTCTGCGTGGCCGAGCCGCAGACCCTCTGAGACCTTGATCCTCTGATCGGTGCTTCCTATGTGCTCCCTGCTCTCATTTTAAAACCAGAGGTGATCACGCTTTTCAAGCTGTAGCTCCTAAACACTGGAACAGCCGTCAGTTCAGCAGAATCTGTGGTTTGTTTTAACAAGATTGCTGAAAACTCATTTTTATAGGTTTGTTTTTCTTTAATCATTGTCCCATTATTTGGGGGTTTCTGTTCCTCTAGTGTGTGTGTGGAAGTGTGAATACAGGAACTGTAAGACCATATGTTTGATTATGTGTTTTTATTATGGGCCATGCTGACTGATCTTAATGTGTGCTTCCATCCAAACTGTGACGCACTGTGAGCCCTTTAAATGTGCTACACTAATAAAGTCACTATCATTAGTATTATCACTGTGCACTCACAGAACAGGGCAGGTCTTCTCTCCCGGGCTTGGGGTCCACAGCATCTGTCTCCACGTCGATGTGAAGCAGATCCATGAGCTCTGAAGTTCCATTCAGCTGCACTTCACTCGTTTCCGGTTTAGCATGAGCCATCCCAGCAGGCATGCCCTGCAAACACACACAAAAGAAACTTGACGCTCTTCTTTAAATGTCCACGCATTTCTCATGTTCTGTGGTTCATCTTGAGGTAGCTGCAGACTTTGAAACAGAGTCCGTGTGTGTGTGTGTGTGTGTGTGTGTGTGTGTGTGTGTGTGGAGACATTTCAGGAATTCCGTGTTTGTGTTGCTGTTTAAACCAAACTATAAACATAAACAGAAATTACTCAACGACACATTAACAGCAACACTGCAGGTTCAACAGAGAGAGAGCAGCGAACATGCCTGAGCCGGGAGATGAGTCGCCTCACAGCCTCCAGTTACTGAACATGTGAGCGGCGCAGATGAATGACGTAAGCGTAAATAATATGGAAGAGGCGGGTCAACATGATAAAAAAAAAAATAGGATTAATGCACTGTAACTCTTTATTGATCGGTCCAGAGCAACATAAACCCATTATTTGTTATTTTTATGGTTTTATATTATATTTAAAAAACGTGGACAAAAACCAGGATTACTGTCAAATAGTTTGCTTTTACACTAAACAGCCAGTAGAGGGCGGTGTCACTTAATATGAAATGAATGCTGACGGATGGACGGACCCTTCATTTTGCTCTTTCACAGCATTCAATCCAGCACGTTTCTATCAAGAGTGTCTGCCTCATATCACAGTCTTTATATTTATCTTGTTTAGCTCCTTATTCTATTAGATGCAGGTTTTCTTACAGAGGACTCTACTATTTTATTTAAATCGCTTTATGTTCAGCTCCTTAATTTTATACTATTTTAAATGTTTAACCCTTGTTTATGCTGTGTTTTATTTTACTGAGCTGTTCTTCTACGTTTAAGCGTTGTTTGCTATAGGTCAGCTTTAATGTTGTGGCTCCTATAATGCAGGACTTCCCCAGCTTTGTGATGAAAACCACTTGTGCCAAGATTTTTACAATGATGCTGTGTAATAGTTCCCGCAGTTCAGTTTCCTGGGATTGTTAGCCTGCTGGCCTGTCGATCCCACTCGCAGTTCAGATTATTTAAATCCATGTGCCTGAGGAGGAAATTAGTGGACATGGATTACTTTTACTCTTATTGGACAAAAAGAAAAACTGCTACAGGACAGAAACATCTGCATTATGCTGCTAACACAACAGTCTCTTTGCGAGCAGCTGCACAGACAGCATGCTAACACTAATGTTAGTCAAGAAGAATGGTAAGTATGCGAAAATGTGTTTCAAGTCATTTTATGGGGAAACACAAACGTAATTCTAACGAGTTGTACGACGAATTACTTTCTCCTAGAGTAATTAGGTAATGCACTGCATTACTTTTAAGAGAAGTGTTCTATGCATTATGTGTAACACATTACTTTTTTGAATAATTACCCCACCACTGATCACAGCAAAGCGTTATAAATTAAGCTTGTGTTTACTTTTACTTCACGTCCTAATCAAGCAAAAAATCCTGCAATTTATGTGTTTCATTACCCGCAGACTCAGTTTACACCTTAGTATGGATGGTTAATCAAATAAATATTTTATTGTTGCATCTGTTTACTTGTGGCATGGGGAAGGTTAATAATTTGGCGATTTTCATGAAGCAGTGGAGTAGCAGAAAACCCACTCTAAACATCAAAATCTTGTTATTGAACATGTAATATAGCTCCATGTGAGCTTTGCTGAAATGTAGGAAGTTACATGACTTTAATTGTTTTTACTTAATTAGCAGTTTAAGCTATTGCTGATTAATGGTGGCTTGTAATCAAACGTCATCCCTCTCTGCTTGTGTTTACCTGACAGCTGCCACAGACAGATCCAAAGAGACTAGAGACTTTCTGAAAGGATAATGAATAACTCTAAGCTTTTGTTATGAAGAGTACATTTCCATATCTGTAATTACTGTTGTTCTGGCACAAAAAAAAGAAAATGCAAAACACTTGTCAAGATAGGAACAGGTTTACAGTCCTGTTTGTAGTCGGAAGACAAAAACAGGCGCACAGGTGACCTTTGCTAACAAATTGTTTTTATCATAAAAGTTTTTAACAAAAATATTTTTCTCATTTTATCTCTTTCTGTGTTACAACATGTATCGGCAGCATCCAGCCTTAGTGTGTGTTAAACAGATTGTTCCAAACCACGGCTCTAAATATGCGGATCAATCCTCTGTTATTGTTAGCATCCGAGGCTAACACGCGGCATCTCAGCAGCCAATGACAGACGTAGAGGAGGGGCATACCATCAGAGAGCATTGTGGGTACTCCAAAAGTAATTATTTATGTCACTTCAGAGCTCGCAGACGAGTACTGTTCGGTGTATTAACACCGAACAGTACTCGTTCGGTGTCACAACTACGATACGTGACCCAGTAAACATAAGCAGCACACACTGCTGTTAGCACCGTGACAGAGATGGACAGGGCCGTCATAGTAGTAGCTGGGTCGGGGCGCTTGTTCGTTAAGACTATACTTTCAGGGATCATTTCTATAGTGTCTAACTTCAGAAATGTGTTTCTAAAGTGTGTGGTCTCGCTAACCACGATGATGAGTTGGTGATACTCCTCCTTGAGCGCGAAGCGGGCCGAGAGACTTGATTTAATTCATATGCTCTTTGCTTTTGATGACCGTTCACTGTTTCTTCGGAAACAGCGATGGGAGGAGTATGATCAGAGTGGTTACGAAATGCTGTTAAAAAGAAGTTGTTAATTCTATTGGTTGCATAGTCAGCAAAAGCTATGTAAGTGTGTTGAACTACTCAATTTTGAGTCACACCAAAAACCTCAAAGCATGTCTGTTATGCGTAGGTGTTGTGCGTCCTAAAACGTTTTTAATACTGCTTGGATAAATCTTGATACCAAAGCCTTAATACTTTGAATTTACAAAAGCTAACAGTGAAGTAGATTTGTTATTTTAGATTGTTTTCATGTGTTTTTACTGTGATATATGTTATGTAATTTATATAGATATGTATATACTGTCCATATATTACTTTATGCTTTAATTTTATATTTTAATTAGATATGCATGCCTATTGTTACTTAAAATGGTTTATCCACTGATCCATACATCTATTCTCTTCAGCTTAACCGTATCAGTGCTGTTGGGGGTGGGGGCTGGAGTTGTACTGTTTCTATTTGTCTAAAATTATTTTTCTTTTGTAGACAGCTAAAGGTCTTCAGAAGACTTTCTCCTTGGATATTTTCCTGCTTTATTACCTGAGAGACAACCTCAAAGCATTCAAAATTCTGAAAAAGCAGCTATCTTCAGTCGGCTGCACGGTGGAGTTTAATTTTGAGGAGGAGAAGGCTGTAGTTAGAGAGGACATGAGGAAAGGGCCAGGAGGATGCTCTGCAGAGAAAGTGGAGCAACAGCTGGCTTGGGTCTTCACCAGTCTCATCGACACCTACCTCTGCTATCATGTGGTCAAACCAAAACAAGTGAAAATGGTACTGCAGGACTCGGCCTTTAAGACAGATGATATCAAAGTTTACACAGAGAGTGGCTATGCTGTGGTTGTGGGAGAGGTTGATGTTGTGAAGGAGAAGATTGCAATTCTGAAAAAAAGCCTACCCACCAAAAAAGAGCTGCCACTTGTAGAGAAATTGTTCAAGCTCGTAGAAGAAGAGTTCAATCGAGAAATGTTCGCTAACTATCCAGATGTTAAAGTCGTCAGAGGTAGTGCCACAATCACTTTGGAGGGCCCTGACAAAGAGGTGCAGTCAGGAGCTGCAAAACTAGATGAACTGATTAAGAACATAAAGGAAAAAAGAGTCAAGTTCCCCACAGCTCTGCTAATCTTCATCAAAACCAGTGGAGCCATCTCCAAATACCAAGCTCGTTTCCAGCAGAGCCTCAGAAACCCTGTTTTCTTTGAGGTGGGTTCAGATGTGGTTCTGTCCAGTTTGTCCTCTGATGCTCTGAATGAGGCCGAGGCAGCAGTGATGAGAGACCTTAAATCGGATATTATAGAGCTGCAGGGAGCTGCAGCAGTACCTCCAGATTTAGACAGAGTGAAGGAAATCCTGATGAAAGCGAAGAAAGAAGCAAACATTAGTGAGCTCAGAGTGGATGTGAGCTTCATTCCAGGAGCCAGAGGAACTGCAATGACCAAAGTACGACTGGTGGGCTACAGTGAGGATGTTAACAAGCTCAATGAGGTCCTTCGTGACTTCCAGATAAATAAGGTTACGACTGAAGAAATGAAACTGCCACATCCTGAACTGGTTGACTGCTTTGATAAAGTATTAGGCCTGATCGGTATGAAGCAATCTAATGTGACCTTGGAAGCCTCACATGTTCCACATCCCTGTGTGCTGGTGAAGGGTCCTCGTTCTCTGGTTCAGAAAGTTCGAACAGACTTAGCCACGAGTCTAGCGCAGCTGTCAACTGATACAGTGGTGTTAAATGAACTGGCGGTGCAGTGGTACTTTCAGGGAGATGGCAGACAAAACACAGAACTGGTGGAGAGATCCTGTCAGGTCCTCATCAGAGAAAAACAACATCTTCAAAGTACTGGAACTACATCAAATTTGTACTAAAGATCACAATACAGCAACAACATGAGACAAATATTAAACGTAATCTGCTCTTCTTCCTCTCAGCGCCCACGAGTGACCTTGCTGACATCACCATAACTCTGAAAGGCAGAGTTAAACTACAAGTGATGTTTGGTGACATCACTAATGAGACTACAGATGCTGTGGTGAACACAACAGACTTCAAAGACTTTCAGACAGGTAAAGTACTGTCATGAGTAAACAAAAGTTACTCATTGCTGAACACCATCCAAGCACGATAAATTAGACAAGACCCATTGTGTATTAAAGAGGATATTGTAGGAGCACTGACTGGCCTTTACAGTCCATTTGCATTACAACAATTTCAGTGATGGTTATTATTATTATTATTATTATTATTATTTATGTACAGATGGAGTGTGCAAAGACATCTTAAGAAAGGCTGGGCCTCAGGTTGAGGCTGCACTAAAAAACAGTGAGAAGAATGATTCTCAGAAATATTTCCAAATTTATATTTACATCGTAAATCATTTCTAACAATTCGTATCATCTCATGTGTCTTTATCGCATCCATGCAGGAAAAGTGAACAGTGGAGAGATTTTGGAAACACTGCCTGGCATGTTCCCTTGTAAAGCCATTTTACACGTGTGTGGAGAAAAAGATACAGTTGCCATCGAGCAGCTGCTTCGTCGCATCATTCAACTTTGTGAGTCTTCTGATTACAAGTCTTTGGCTGTTCCTGCCATCTGTGCTGGTGAGTAGTGTGGGAGTCATTAAAGATGCATAAAACAACAAAGTTAGTTATGGAGTTTTGTTTGAATGGTTGTCCAGGATCTGGTGGATTGGACCCCGATTCTGTGGCACATGCCATCCTCCAAGGGGTTAAGACTGCTGCCTCGTCCCATCCTCTCCAGCGTCTCACCAACATTCGCCTTGTACTCAACAAGCTCACTGTGTTCCTGGCATTTAAAAAGAAAGCAATGCAGATGTTTCCCTTTGCTGTGATCAACTCAGGTAATGCAAAGTCAACTTTTCTTTGATAATACCACTGTCCTTTGATTTTATTTAAAGCTTACTTACTGTTGTTTTAACCACTTTACAGTGTCAGCTTATGCCCTGCAATGCTTTAATATTCAAGTAATGAACGACCCAAGGATCTCTCATATCAGCTCTACTGCCCAGCAGTCTGCTTTCTTGATTGTAGGTCTGTGCAGAAAAAATGTTGATGATGCCATTGCAATGCTCGGGAGAGTGTATCAACCCCTGCAGTCAACACAAACCCAGCAGGAGGAGAAAAGTTATTCTTGGGGCTGTTTTTTAATGTAGGCTTCTCTGTGTTGCTGGACAGTGTCATGTAATTATTTTCTTATTATATTGTTTATTATTATATTATTATATTGTACTTTAATAATGAAGGTTTGCAAAGCAAGGCCACTTTTGACTCATAAACTAAGTGCTCAGCCAGACTGAAAAACAGGAAGTTAGTGTAGAGCTATACAAGCATATTAATAAATACAGGAAGCCAGACAGAAAAGAGGAACTTTGCCATATAAGGAATTTTGTATCGAAACTGTGTGTTATGATGATTTCTGATATGAGGTTCAGTTGTGGTGGTGATCGCAGGGTGTGCACAGGTCAAGTGCCACTATGACCCTCCAGAAAATAACGAGGACAGGGGATGATCGTTCAGCTCTTTAATGGCAGATTTAGCGTGGGTGTGGGTATGTGTGTGTGTGTGGTTCTACAAACAGAATGGAAAATAGAACACAAATTACAATCAAATTATAGACAACAATAATCACCATATAACATATTACAGCCACATACTTGTCTTATAGGCCCTACTACTAAGCTGGCGGCTTTTACTTATAGTCTGAACCATATTTGACAACAAAGAAAATAAACATCTTCCCATCACTTAACTCTTGTGCCCCACTCACTTATGATGCCAACTAAAGAAGGCAAATACACATAACAAATCACCAACTCAAACTGAACTCAGTTTGGCCTAGGCGAACTTAGCTTAGCTTAGCTTAGCGATAACTTAGCTTATAGAAAATGTACAAACAGAGGACGTCCAGAGCAAGAAAACATACAGGCTATCCTTCTTACACAAGAAATATCCTGTAACTCACCAGTCTTATGGACGCACACTCTCATTGAACCCACATAAACTGCTCCCGAGCATAACTTGTGATTCACACTGCCTTCATGAACACCATTTTCCATCCCAGTCAAACATTACTCACAAAACGGCCGCGCCCTCTAGTGGCGAGGCAGAAAACTGCATCACAGTCCTGCCTTCAGAACACTGTGTGACGTGTAAAGTACCAAAATAATACCTATATGAGACACAGTTTATGATTCTAATGTTAGAGATCCTGCAACTGGCATTTGGGCTGTGCAGGGGTCTCTCTCTTCCGGAAGATGATTGAATAAAAAGAAATATAAATGTTTTAACACACTATGAGTCGGTTTTCTCTGTTCTATCATGGGGACAAAAGAATCGGGGTTTAATAACAGGTAATCCTTTATTTTTCTTTCTCTTTTGTTCTTTAATATGTGGTCAGAATGATTTACGTATGTTCAGTTACAATATGTACTGTTATATTGTTCAGATTTGTGCACAGCTCTACCAAAAGGGTGTTTCTTATGTTTATTCTAAATAAGTGACTGTAGAGTATTTTTCTTTTGCACAATGTTGTAGAATTACAAACAGCCTACACAGTAAAAATGTGAAACATACATATTCAGTGTCTTGTACTCACTTACTTCCCTAACTACAGGAATGTCTAACTTTTCTGTAGATTTTACTGTACTTGGCTGTACAAAAAGTGTATAGTGCTGTCTTGAGCTTTTTCAGGTAGTGTCACCGAATTCTGACCTTTTTTGCATTGGAAAACACAGAGAGAATACTGTGAACTGTCATAATGAAAACATGACAAAGCCATTTGACTATCTTGTTCATAAAGATGGTGTCAAGACTTCTCACTTTGATAACACCGACAGTTTCATTGACATGAATACTTGCTTTTGAGGAATGGATTATTGATTTTGAGCAAGTGACCTGCTTTTGCAGCTTATCCACTAGGTTTTGCAGTTTGCACCAAACGTTTTGAGAAATACACTAACTGCTGTGCAAATGTTAATAGTGATGTGAGAAAAGCACCAAAGCAACTGAGAAAAACTGTGAACAAGGAAATGCACCGCAAAATACAGTTACAACCTCAAAATGTGGGTGAAAGCACTGCACAATATTCATGGTATAGCTTTAAAATGCTGACATTGTCAGAGCTTCTGTTTCTGATCTGAATAACATAAGACATCAAGCAAGAGGGATGAAAAGCTGAGTGATTTTGATATTCATGGAGCTCAGATGTAGTGTGTTTCAGTAGGCTGTGAGGACTGTGGATGGATGGATAGATAGATAGATAGATAGATAGATAAAATCAATAAGCTCCTCATTAGACAAACACAAATCATCACAATAGTCAGGCGTCATTATTAACATCACGTTTTGATGTTCAGTGTTTTCAGCATAATTTGAAAAAGAAAAGACACATACTTGCACAACAAGAAAAACTGTAAAATACCCTTTAAGGTTAACATTAGGTGTGTCTACTTGTAAATGAAAGGAGGAGGAACTTTACTGAAAGTAGACGATGAAAAAGGGTTTCAGTGCGCATTTTCACACAGAGCAGTGACACAAAAGGGAGTTAACTGTATCCAAATGTCTCCTTTTAGTTTAGAATATTAGGGAAAATGGATAAATACACACATCCCCTGTTTTTTGAAGTCAAAGGTCTCTCTGGCAATGATAATGATATTCAGGATATCTGGAGATACTTTCAGAGAGGAGAAGACTCTGGAGGTGGTGAGTGTGGAATTCCTGCAGAGGTTGAAGGCAACACCTATAAAATCTGTTTCAAGGACAAAGAAGGTATTTTTTTTATTTATGTAAACAAGAATATGTGTAAACAGTTTAAACTCATGCTAATACCTCTGTGACCATGTCCATATTCACAGGCCTGCATATAATCGTGTTGAATGATGTTCACCATCTTAACTGAATATTAGAAGAGCTAAAAAAGCTAAAGAACAATATGCTGCCCTAAGTTACTTGCGATTCTTTGTTTCTTTCATTCTTGCAGTTACATTTTTAAATGTGAGATTTTGTCCGTGACATGTGGTGACTGAATTTAGCTGTTTTGACAGTTCAGGAGCGGGTTTTGCTGAGAAAGTTTCATGCCATCTCTATTTCTGGTGGAAAACAGTATTTAACAGTGAGCCAAGCAAGTTTACCTCCACAGACCCTCAATCAGTCAGCGACCAGTCAGTCACAGGTAAGTTTTCTTTTTCCTTTTTCCTAAGGAAACCTTGCACTATGTACTGTCAGGTAATCTGACCTGACCAGTTTGGGTGGATTCCTGAAAGGTGCAGGCATTCAAAAAAGGCACCCAAAGCAAAATCCAAACATGCGCCATGTCTGATTAATAGAAATGCAGTTTTATCCAACACTAAGATAATGAATCAGCTGGGAAACATGTACTCTGATTACATCTCTGAGTTTATTTATGATCAGTTTAGTTACATTTTATTAGGTTCCCTTGAGTCTTTGTCCTCTGTGCTCCTCTCGGTGTGTCTCTGTTTATGTGTTCATGTTTTCTCCCCAGCCCATCTTGTCCTCTGTATGTGCTCCTTAGTTATGTCCACATCTCGTCTCCCATTCTCACTGCCCTGTTCCCTTGTTAAGTCAGAGTGTCCTAGTCTGCCTTTTTCCCATTTTATTTTGACATGGTCTTTGTGCAGTGTGTTTAGTTTTGCTTCCTGGTGTCATGTTCGTTTGTATCAGTTTTGTTCCCCGTGTGTTTCCACTTCCCCTGGAAACCTCCTGTCTATATATATTGTGTTTTCCCTCAACCTTTATTGTCGTGTCTGTTTTTTCCACCATGGCTCTTCTGTGTTCCTTCCCAAGTTTACGAGGTTTAACCAGGCTTTTCTAGTAATGGGTAATTGTCTTGTTTTCTTAATTTCCCCAGTTCAGGCGATTGATCCTCTGTTTAGTTTATAATTTATGTTTTTCTCGTTCAGGATATCTGCCTAAATAAATGGCACGGTTTCAGTTAAATTCCAGTTCCCGTCTGTGCTCTGCGTTTCGGTCCTCACATAAACAATCCATGCAATTTGCCTTCACATATCGTGTCAGTTTCCTGCTCTTAGCTGACAGGAGTGGCACTCGGTGCAGTCTCCTGCTGGTTTACCCCATCTGCTTCAAGTGACGTGTTGTGTATTCGGAGATGCTCTTTTGCATACTTTAGTTGTGACAAATTATTTGAGTTATTTTTGCCTTCCTATCAGAGACTATTGCGCAGGAAATTTTCTGTAGATCAGCAATATTTGTACTAATTGTACTTAGTACAGTTAGTATCCACATATGTTGACTTGTTGATTTGTAAAAATGGAAATAAATAACAAAAATAAAATAAAACTGCCAAAAAACAACAAAAAACCTGTCATCTGCTACTGACCAAACTGCTTTTAATCATTGGCCTAAACTTTCACAATTAGTGATACTGCAGACTCTATTTTACCAGAACCAAAGCATTTTAGAAAGTGGAAGCCTTCTATAAACTAAGATAACTTACATTCACCTATAACTTGGATAGACATTTGAAAAAGAACAACCAATTTGGTCAATAACACTCAGTCCATGTAAGCTTATCTCTTATGTTTTTTATTTTTATTTTTATTTTTTATTATCTCTTATGTTTAATGTTTATGTATTTTTTAAATGTAGAATTCTTATTGGTTTTCAAGCATAACGTGATAAATGTGCTTTTTTTTGGTTCTTTCTCAGGCACCAACAAAAGTGATCACAAAACATCTCGAGAGGACATTTAACGTAGATATTTTCCTCCTGTATTATCTAAGAGATAAACCCAAGGCATTAAAAATTCTCCAGAAGCAGCTCTCTTATATCGGCTGCACGGTGGAATTAAAATTTGATGATGAAAATGTTGTAGTTAGAGGTGACAGTCAGAGTCAGCCAGGATGCCCTGCAGAGAAACAGGAGCTACAGCTGGATCAGATTTTCAGCCGTTTCAATGAGAACTATCTCTGCTATCATGTATTTGAGCCAAAAAAGATCAAGATGCTGCTGCAAGACTCCTCCCTCAAGATAGATGACATCAAAGTGTACAATGAGAATGGCTATGCTGTGGTTGTGGGAGAGGTCCATGCTGTGAAGGAGAAGATTGCAGATCTGGAAAACATTCAATACACCAAAAAAGAGCTGCCAATTGTGGAGAAGCAGTACAGGCGTATAGAAGAAGAGTTCAATCAAGAAATGTTCGCTAACTATCCAGATGTTAAAGTCGTCAGAGGTAGTGCCACAATCACTTTGGAGGGCCCTGACACAGATGTGCAGTCAGGAGCTGCAAAACTAGATGAACTGATTAAGAACATAAAGGAAAAAAGAGTCAAGTTCCCCACAGCTCTGCTAACCTTCATCAAAACCAGTGGAGCCATCTCCAAATACCAAGCTCGTTTCCAGCAGAGCCTCAGAAACCCTGTTTTCTTTGAGGTGGGTTCAGATGTGGTTCTGTCCAGTTTGTCCTCTGATGCTCTGAATGAGGCTGAGGCAGCAGTGATGAGAGAGCTCAAAGTGGCCACTGTAAAACTGCAGGGGGCTGCAGCAGTACCTCCAGATTTAGACAGAGTGAAGGAAATCCTGATGAAAGCGAAGAAAGAAGCAAACATTAGTGAGCTCAGAGTGGATGTGAGCTTCATGCCAGGAGTTACTGGAACTGCAATAACTAAAGTACGACTGGTGGGCTACAGTGAGGATGTTAACAAGCTCAATGAGGTCCTTCATGGTTTCCAAAAGAATGAAGTTGATATTCAAGAAGTGGTAAACTTGTCACATCCTGAACTGGTTGACTGCTTCGATAAATTGTTAGACCTGATTGGCATGAAGCAATCTAATGTGACCTTGGAAGCCTCACATGTTCCACATCCCTGTGTGCTCGTGAAGGGTCCTCGTTCTCTGGTTCAGAAAGTTCAGACAGACTTAGCCACGAGTCTAGCGCAGCTGTCAACTGATACGGTGGTGTTAAATGGACCGGGGGTGCAATTGTACTTCCAGGAAGAAGGCAGACAAAACAAAGAGCTGTTAGAGAGATCCTGTCAGGTCATCATCAGGGAACAACAAGAAGTCTATTCTCAAAGTACCACAAGTGTGTCTGATCTTTACCCAGAGCCACTATACATTAACGTCATCAGCTCCAACCCAGACAGACTGGAAAGCAACACTGCCAGAAGTACACCAAACACAACAGCTGTTAACAAAACAAACCTGGAGATCAAGCTTAGCACTTTGGAAGATGAACAGGTTAAACAAATATATTCTAAACAATTTCACAATTTCTATTCAAGCAGCATGTGTCCCACATGTTAGTATTATTTCACATAATTTCTACAGGTGAATGTGGTGGTGGCCCCCATGGTATCCAAAAAGCTTACTTCCACTAAAGTTGGTAAATGTCTACTGAAAAAAGCAGGAAATCCATTGCAGAAGGTCTTTCATCTGATAGCTCGGAAGTGGACCCTTTCTGCTGGTAATGTTATGGTGGTTGATGCACCTCCGGCTCTGAGCTGCTCTAAGATCTTCTTCATTGAGTGTCTGCCATGGGATGGAGTTGATGGCCTCAGCATGCAGGTAAAGTAAAAACACAGTAAATTCATAAACATGTAAGAAAAACACAGTCATAAACCAGTAAATGGAAATGGTAAATCTCCTTACCCCTGAGACCAACGCATAGACAAGTTTTTCCTGTTTTCTCCTTTGCAGACACTTGCTATTGGGCTAAAAAGGTGTTTGGAACTCTGTGTAGAGGAAGGCTGGTGTTCAATTGCCTTTCCAATCATTGGACCCGGGGTAGTTCTGAAATATCCCCAGAAAGAAGCCATTCAAGTGCTGACTGACAGCATTGACCAGTTTGGATTATCTGGGTCATGTGAATCCCTTCACAACATCTATATTGTCATTAAACCAGACTATCAAGACTCTGAGGAGGTGACAGAGTTTGATCTTTTTCGATAGCTGTATACAGCAACCCTTTTTTTAAATTTTTCTTTTCCACTATCAGTTACTGCAGTAGCAGGTCATAGTATTACTATATTACATTGTATTAAATACATATTACTCCCTGCTGAGAGTGATAGTAATATGGGTAGGAATGAAGGTGTTAGACAGTACCACCCGAGCTACTGGAGTAAAAATGAATGCAATTACAGTACATAAGCATGTTTCTGCTAAGGCTGTATCTGTTAAAAGGGAGCATCTCCCTTCTGCCATCTCCGAGCTCTTTCTCACGTATGATCATCTGTTTATTGTGTTTTTCTTGTAAATATTGCAACATAAAGCACAGATGATAATGATCACAACACAGAGGATATGTCATTTAACATTAGTTAGAACCAGAGAATCTCAGGACTTGTTACCAAAGTAAGGGCAAGTTTGCGTTTGTTCTTAGTTTTAAGTACTGTGCATTGTTTGTAGAAACATTTCTGGAAAGGTGGTGCTTAAACCAAACATGTATCTACAGTGCTACCATGAGGTCTACAGACAGCTGAGCTTGAAGATCAAGCAGAGCGGTCAAGGTAAAACCAGAGCTGGTTGAACTGTTTTGATTCAGACAAAAATCTACCTTTGAAATGTTGTGTTTTTAACAAATATTTAACTGTTTCCACGGTTCAACAAGTGACATGGAGGTTGATATCAGAAATGTGAATCTTGTTGTCGTGTTCGTCTTTTCAGCCACCTTCAAGTCCCTCAAGAGTGACCTAACTGGCATAACTGTGAAAGTCCGAGGTGGGGTTGAACTAGAAGTGGTTTTTGGTGACATTGTTAATGAGACTACAGATGTTGTGGTGAACTCAACTGACTTCACAAATTTTCAAGGTGAGAGCTTTTGAATCTAATCAACTGTTGGGTTTCAATCATGTTTCCTGGGAAAATGCACTTTAGCCTTATGCTGGTAAACCATCTAATATCCATGTCCTTGGTGGCCTAGCTAGGGTGAAAAATAGAGATACGTTTTTGGGTTCTGTTGGCTCTCCCCTTTTGATAGAATTTCAAAATGTATTTAAAATAAGAAAGCCTTTTACAGATAATACCAACTTTAATGCCAAAACAAGTGAGGCTTAATTTCAGATTTATCACTTTCCAGTTTGTAAATGCATTTAGCACATGGCTAAAATAAAACCAACTCTAAACCTAATACATTTCCATTGACCTGTAGGATGTTTAGGGCAAATTAGGTTTTATACATACTTTGAAAAAAAAATCCCCTCTAGCCCCGGTTGGTGGTCTTTATCCTTCATGCTTGGCTCCTTTACCAGAGGCCTGAGAGCTTGAGGGTCCTATGTAGCAACTTTGCTGCTCCTAGGACTGCGCTCTTCTGGACAGAGATCTCGGATGTTGTTCCTTGGATCTGCTGGAGCCACTCGCCTAGCTTGGGGGCCACTGCACCAAGTGCTCTGTTTACCACTGGGACCACTGTTAAGTGTACCCTCCACATCTTCTTTATTTCTTGGAACTTCTTCAGCTTTTCGTGTTCCTTCTTCCTGATGTTGTGTTGCTACGTGGTGGAAGATGGCCATCTTCCACTGCTTGTCCACCACCACTATGTCCAGTTGGTTTGCCATTTCCAGTTTGTCCATCTGTATCTGGAAGTCCCACAGGATCTTAGCACAGTCTTTCTCAACCCCCTATGGGGAGTCTTCCATTTTGACCTCATTTTGTCTCAGGGGCATTTTTGCACAGCCTGCACCTGGGGTTTTGCCTGATGTGGTAGACCCCAGCCTCTATCGATCTTATACTAATTCCTGTACTTATTCCTTAGCCTGGATTCCTTATTACTTATGTACTTGTTCCTGTGCTGCCATGATTAGTGCCTCTGTGCTATCTTTTAGTCAAGCTTTATCTAGCCATTGGTAGGAATTCTGGATGTCAGCTATTTCCTCTATCTGCTGGTGCTACATACCGTGCAGGGGCTTGTCCTTCCATGATGCCTCCTTTTCTTGCTCCTCATTCTTGGGTTTCTACTGCTTGAGGTATTCACTGAGCACACAGTCAGTTGGGGCCATCTTCCTGATGTACTCATGGAAGTTTCTTGTCTCATCCTGGACCATGGTTCGGACAACAACTAGTCCCTTGCCTTCTCCCTCCTGCCTTCCTTCCTTCCAGAGGCTTCTATGTCCTCCATAGGCCAGCTTATTATCCCAGCAGGGAAGGGTGTAGGTTTTGATAATCGGGATCTTGTTCTTGCCATTTAGCTGATTCCTCAGGACTTGCTTTTCTCTGCGGGTACTTGGCAGTTGCAGCGTTCCTATCGGCCTCTTTGTGGTTCCCATTTGCCTGTGGGATTCCCAAGTACTTGTAGCTGTCCTCTATGTCTGCAATGTTTACTTCTGGTAGTGCGATCCCCTCCGTTCTGACTTCCTTTCTTCTCTTCATTACCATCCGACTACTTTTCTCCAGTCCGAATGACATTCTGATGTCATTGCTGTATATCCTGGTGGTGTGGATCAGTGAATCGATGTCCCATTCAGTGAACCTTGATATCATCCATGTAGAGAAGGTGGCAGAAGATTGCTCCATTCCACAGTTGGTACCAGACAAAAGTTTGGACACACCTACTCATTTAATGGTTTATCTTTATCTTTATGACTATTTATACTGTAGATTCTCACCGAAGGCATCAAAACTATGAATGAATACATGGGATTATGCAGTAAAAACATGGTGAAATAACTCAAAACATGTTTTATAATTTAGATTCTTCAAAATAGCCACCCCTTGCTTTGATTACTGCTTTGCACACTCTTGGCATTCTGTCGATGGGCTTCATGAGGTAGTCCCCTAAGATGGTTTTTAATCAGTCTTAAAGGAGTTCCCAGAGATGCTGAGAGCTTGATGACTCTTTCCCCCCCTCACTCTGCAGTCCATCTGATCCCAAACCAACTTGATTGGGTTTATGTCAGGTGACTGTGGAGGCCAGGCCATCTGCAGCAGCACTCCATCATTTTCCTTCTTGGTCAGATATCACTTACACAGCCTGGAGGTGTGTAACCGATGGCATGGCATGTCGCTGCAGGGTGCTGTGGTAGCCATGCTGGTTCAGTGTGCCTTCAGTTTTTAAATAAATCCCTAACAGTGTCACCATCAAAGCACCCCCACAGCGTTACACCTCCTTCTCCACGCTTCATGGTAGGAACCATGCATGTAGAGACCATCATTTCACCTTTTCTGAGTCACACAAAGACACAGCAGGTGGAACCAAAGATCTCAAATTTGGACTCATCAGACAAAAGCACAGATTTCCTTTGGTCTAATGTCCATTCCTTGTGTTTCTTGCTTTGCAGCGCTGTCAACAAAGCAAAGAGTAGCTACTTTGAGGAATCTAAAATATAAGATATGATTTTTATGAGTTATTTCATCAATGTTTTCTTTGCTACATAATTCCACATATCTTGCTTCATATATTTGATATCTTCAGTATGTATCTAATGTAGAAAGTAGTAAAAAAAAATGTAAAAGTTATTATTATTGATCTACAGGTGGTGTATGCCAAGAAATCTTAACTATGGCTGGACCTCAGGTTGAGGCTGAACTCAGAAATGGTGAGAAGAATGGCTGAAGATACACATTTAAAATTGCAATATATTTCTGGCACACAGTTTGCAGTATCTTAATCATGTTTTTGTTGTGTCCGTGTAGCAAAAGTAAAGAAGGGAGATATTTTAACAACCTCACCTGGAGGGTTCCCATGTAAAGCTATTTTACATGTGTGTGGAGAAAAAAATGTGAGTCTCATTGAGAAACAGCTGCTTTCTATCATTCAAACTTGTGAGTCTTCTGGATACAGGTCTGTGGCCATTCCTGCCATCTGTGCTGGTGAGTAGTGGGCAAGACATTAAAGATGCATAAGTGAACAGAAAACATATAAATATTTTATTTGAATGGCTGTCCAGGATCTGGTGGTTTGGACCCCAACCACGTTGCATATGCCATCCTCCAAGGGGTTAAGACTGGTGCAACTTTCCGTCCTCTCCAGTGTCTCACCAACATTCGCCTTGTCCTCAACAAGTTCAGTGTTTTCCTGGCATTTAAAAAGCGAGCAATGCAGATGTTTCCATCTGCTGTTATCAACACAGGTAACAGCTGTTCCTCTTCCTCATGAGGCACCTTTTTCATTTTTGAGCTATTTGTGACTGATTATAAATCATCTGTTTTACAGTTGTTGCACAAGCCACCCCAGTTATGAACATAGACCCAAGCATCCTTTCTACCAGCTCCAGAGTTCAACATTACACCTTCATGATTGTCGGACTATGCAGAAAAAATGTTGACAATGCCATTGCAAATCTCAAAAGTCTGTATCAGGCTGAGTGCACTACGCAAATCTTCAGGCAGGATGAACTTGCAGGCCTCACTCAAGATGATGTGAACCACTTAAAGCAGTTGACTGAGGTCCTGGGTGTGTATGTATTGGAAGACCATTTTAATCCAGGCTGCTGGACTGTGAGTGGGCTGAAAGATGGAGTCCATCAGGTGATGCAAGTGATTAGAAAATCTGCTACGTAAATATTTAGTCAAGCAAAATACTGAAAATCCACTTTTTTTCTTACATATCTGTGAGACAGAAGAGGTGTGTAATAAAATACAGATAGATATTAGGTTTTGGTAAAAGAAACAAAACAAAACAAAAACACACCCATACGTTTGTTTATAGTGATCTGAGTTTCTTGAATACCTCAAGTAGCTTAGCACCAACAGAAATGTGTGAAATGCACTCTGTTCTGCTGAGCACAGAAAAAAATAACCAGCCACAACATTTATTTGTAAGTTTGTGATTACAGCAAATGTAAATGCCAAGGTTTTTGAATTTGTGAGCATGTCTGCAAATCAAAGCAAGAATAAACATCCTTCCTGGGATATTAACACTCCTGCATGAATTTACTTTCTGTTTTTTTTTTTTTTTTGACAAATTCACAGCTGCTATGTTATTGTTAACAGTATTGATGCAATTTCTAGTCTCAGTATGACATCTAGTGGATGGTCTGCTAACACAGCAACATTACTGCAGTATTGTTGCACAACTTATTTATTGCTTCAGTTTAGCCTTCTTTTTTCTTTTTGTGTTGTTTGAAATCTCAATGCATGAATTGAAATGTTCAGATCCTAACTTATGTCTGCTTTACAACCGATAGAGTTACAGCTGTTAAATGTGTAAAAACAACATCATCAAAAAACATAAATACCCATGAGGGCTTGTGTGGAAAAGTGGCCTCACATTGCTGTTACAGAAGACGACTTTGCAACTTTTTAAAGTTGTAAAGTTGTTTTTAAAGTCTGTCATTGCCATATTTAACAGGTACTTCGTGTAGTAATAGCAATAATAATCATTTAAATAGATAAATAGATAGCAGAATAGATAATCAGCAGACTTCAGATCTCTTTTAAAAACATTATATATGACTGTGACTTCATATATAATGAAGTCACATATATGACTTCATATATGACTTCATATATGAAGTCATATATGTGACTTCATATATGACTTCACAGTCATATATGAAGACTGTGACTTCAAAGAGAGGAGCATATTTTTTCTCCTCTGATTTAATGATGGTTTGGAGAATCACATGTTTTAAGTGTTTCTTAAAGTGTATGTATTTCAGAGAGCTAAAGAAGCCTCTTGTACAAGAGGTACTTCTTCATGAACCAAAAAGAAGTCCAGCTGCCTTCTTTACAAACACTCAAACCTGCCTTGAGAATTTTTCACAGGCATACTGATACAAGTACAACATTTATTCATGACTATTTGGTAAGTAAGACCACGCCCCTTCAAAATCAGAGTTTCTATTGTCATGTCAGTGTTTGAAATGAAGTATTTAATATCTGTCTGGTAATTTCCTCAACAGTAGATTTCTCCACAAGCACATTTTACTCAGCAACATAGACCGTGGGGACGAGGAAAGTAGGACCCAAAACGCAGGACTCTGCGATGCCACAGTGCACTTTATTTACAGTGAAATAGACACGCTAGCCGACTACCAAGAACACACGTCTCACACAGACTATACCAGTCAGGAGTAATAATCCCACGTCGACTGTCGCCGCGAGTCCCGGTTAAATACCTCTGTCTACATCGGTACTCCCGATGACGACAGTCGCCAGGTCACGCCTTTCCCACGGTGCGCACTTCCGTAAACAGCCCCGAGGACCAGGGGGAGAGAGAGAGAAGCAGACACACGCACACACACTCTACATACAAACGTGGACAGAACAGTAGACGACACAGACCCCAAATAATAATAATAATAATAATAATAATAATAACAATAATAATAATAATAATAATAATAATAATAATAATAATAATAATAATAATAATAATAATAATAATAACCACTGCTCACGGACCCCGAGTCCTCCAGAGCCGGGTCCGTGACAGACAGACAAGTTAAAAACAGTACCCGCTCCAGCATTGCTCGTAATAAAGATAGGCTACTTCTACTCTAGCAAGTTCCCTAAATGTTACCATCCCAGCAGGACAAACAAGGAAATTCACCATATGAAACACAGTGACCTATTTTCATATCTAGGTGTGTCTGTGATTATGACATTCCAATGGAGGTTACAGGGACTTACAGGAAAGCGAAACAGAAAAAAAAACCCTGGGAGATTAATGCTTTCTCAGGAATGTGGTCTATGGAGACGTAAGATATAGAGGACTTGTATAAAACATATTGTAGATATTGTAGGTATTGTAGGTAAAATGCCATTATTGTACTTTATAATCAGATCAAAGGGAGAGAAAACATCAAAATAAGAAGTTGGCCTTCTGAGGGATTTGAATATGGAATTAGTGGAAAAGAAGGTAAGGAATCCCAGTGTGCTTAAATTGTGTTATGTGTAAAAACTCTGTCTTAACTAGCCAACAAACAATCTGGGTCATGTTTATGGGGGACAGTGTCAGACATGAAACTAATGCTGAGAGGTCAGTAAAAAGAGTAGAAACTTTCTTTCACAAAGTAAATGTAAGAGATTAGGCATCATGTGAAGGATAAATATATTCTATTTTTATGTAATTTCTCTAATTACCTCAATGAATAACAATAAACATAGCTCATTTATGATCTACTTACAATCATTCTTTGTCACTTCCATATCTACACCATGCAATAACAAAAACAAAGTAGTAGTTCCCAAGGTTTTACTATGGCTACACTTGCGTTTCTTTCTGGTAGTTCCCCCACCGGATAAAAACTACATTTGGGAAACGGGTCTATCCTGCTGGGTTGGATAGACACCATCCCAGCAGGTTATTTCATAAACTAACCTGTTGCCGTGGTGACATCCTGTCACAACGCCATGCTCACTTCCATGTCCTTTTTACAATGACACAAGAGCAATTTCTTTCAAAAATGTTTGTAAAGGCAGACTTCATGGCTAGGCGCTTGATTTTATACACCTGTGGCAATGAGACTGAAAACACCAGAATTTAAAGATTAAGAAGGGTGGCCCAATAAAGGTGAATGTAAATTGAAGGTAAAGGGATCGTCCACATCCAAAGACAGAAAAACAAACAGAAGATAAAGTTCATGGTATTTCATGATTTGTGGTTATAACCAGTCACTGCCAGTACCACAGTCAGCAAAATGCTTTGCAGTTTCAGTCTAGCTTTAACTTGGACTTGTTTCCGCTCTACAAAAGGGGAGGGTTGTTTGGTTTTGCACTTCCTTTATAAAGTGCAAAACCAAACACACTTCCGTGTAAAGAGCCTGATCAAAGTAAGTGTCAGACTAATTTTCTTCAAAATATTAAATCCTCACGTCAACCATCAGCCACCGGTAACCAACAATGTAACACCGACCTTTAAATTTTGTAATGTATGCTGATATATTTAAAAATAATTTACACACATAATAACAGCACATTCAGCACACGGACGGTTGTCCGGTGCGGCATCGTGGTGGGGGGCGGATTCACGGGCATCGGCAAAAAAAAAAAAAAAAAAAAAAAAAAAAAAAAAAAAAAAAAAAAAAAAATTGCTCGTACTCACGCTGCCCCGATATCAGCCAGCGCATATTGGGAATGTCATAGGCACCGATCGGTTTTCTATCGCCCATTTGCTGGGAGTAAGGGCGCCCTCTGTTTGCGAGGTGCGCCTGCTGCTTGCGGCACAGGGAGGAGAGGGCGGGGATGCGGGAGCAGCATCTAATAACCAACTCGCAAAATAAAATAAAAACACAACAACAAACACGAAAACACCAGACATTATGATACAGACTTATAATTTGCACCGATGTTTTTTCGAAATTCTATACGCGAGTGCGAGAGCCCTCGGTGCGCCTGCTCGCTGCTGAAGTCAAAGTAAACTTTATTGTCATCTCCGCTACATACAGTCCAGTAGAGAGACAAGACGACAAGGCTCCAGTTACAGCAGTGCAAGTAAACAAACAACAAATATAAGAAGAGTAAAAAAAAAAAAAAAAAAAAAAAATTTAGGACCAGGGGTAAAGGGATTAATAACAATTTAAAATGTATATTTTACAGTTTGATGATTTAAAGTCTCACACACAACCTGTCGAAAAGGGAGGGGGCCCTGCTGCTTCCAAATAGAGCACATTTCATTCAAAATGATGTAAATCCAAGCCCATTATGTATTCATGATTTGAATCCTGGGTTGTGTGAAATCTCAGAAATAAAGCCTAGACAAAGTGAATCTGTGAACTAAGGTGTAGCTCTGTTGGGTTGTGTTGTGGTGATCCTCAGGTTGGGGGATTTGTGTTCATACTGGAGTTCAAAATTAAAACCAATGGATGTTCATTTTGACTAGATAGTACTTGACAGATTTACAGAAATGTAAATTTATTCTTTGTACATTACATTTCTGAAATCCAGTACTTTTTTCCCACCAGATTTTTACTAAAGATTTCTTGAAGGAGAAGCAGTTCAAACTGGAAGAAGAGTTTCACTGAGTCATGTGCACTCATTGGCCAGAGGCTTCAATCATGGGAGGGAAAAGGAACACAATGTTCTTGGAAAGCAGTGACGAGGAGGAGCAGCTAGGAGCTACTAAACTTGAGGAACTAATAAGGCAAATATCAGAAAAGAGAGTCAAGCTCCCAGCAGATTTGAGGACTTTTATCAAATCCAGCCATGCCATCTCCAAGTACCAGACTCTCTTTCAAAACTTTAGACATCCTGTTTTCATAGAAGTGGGATCAGATCTGGTTCTGTCCAGTTTGTCCTCTGCTGACCTGGATGAGGCTCTGGCAGCTGTGGTGAACGATCTGAGTGTGGAGATTGTGAAGCTGCAGGGAAATGCAGCGGTATCTCCAGATCTTGACAGGATGAAAGAAGTCCTGATGAAAGCCAAGAACAAAGAGAACGTTCATGAGCTCAAAGTGGATATCAGCTTTGTCCCAGGATCTAATGGATCTGCCACAACCAAAGTAAGACTGGTGGGCTACAGTGAAAATGTGAGCAAGCTCACTGATGTTCTTCACGACTTCCAGTTGAATCAAGTTACAACTCAAGAAAAAATCTCTCTGCTTCATCCTGAAATGGTTGACTGTTTTCATAAAATCTTAGACCTGACTGGCATGAAACAGACCAAGGTTCCTTTAAGAGCCTCACATGTTCCAAATCCACATGTGTCTCTATCTGGACCCCGATGCCAGGTTCAGGAGGCCAAACAGGCCCTAACGTCAGCTCTAACCAGTCTGACAATAGAAACTTTGGGTCTGGATGGAGCAGGGGCTCAGCGGTACTTCAAGACTCAGGGTAAAGTGAGTAAAGAGCTGGTAGAGGACTCCTGTTGTGTCATCATCCAAGAAAAGCAAACTGTAGTCACCCCAAATGTGAGCACAAAAGCATATGCCAGCAAGTCACTTACTATCACACCCCAAACTTTGATTACTGGAAGGTCCATGAGGACTCTGGATACCACAACAATCCCATATGTTGATGTTAGCAGTTTGGTTCAACAGGTTAGATTATTTCTATTTTATTCTATTAACAGTTCGATAACAACACATGTCATAAAAAGATGGTGTTTACTGCATGCATTTGTATTTGCAGGTTTACGGTGCCTCCTACAAAAACAACTTGAGCATGAAACGGGAAAACCAAGGTATACCAACAGCTATTGAGTTAAGTAAACTAAGGTAGATGTAAAGCACAAAACAAATGGAAGCATAAAGGTTATTTAGATAAGTAAAAGTATAAATACTGTAATCTGCAGGAGCTCAACAGTCAAAATAAAGATGCAAAGTGCTATCAGCAAAACATACTGACTAAAAGAGCCAGTGACCTAACAGCAGAACAAAGAGGCAGTCCAAGTTTGCTTGAGTATAGCTTTTTATTTAGAAATTATACATGAGACTAACAAAAAGGGACAAATACAAAGTTCAAAAACGGGCTAGGAGTTAAAAATGAGGGAGGTATACAAACAGGCCAGCATAAAACTCTTAAAATGCATAGATGCAATTGAAAAGGGGAACTATTCAAGGACAAGTTCATGAAGACTATTCAGTTATATTTTTGCAGTAGATGTTTTTTTTTTAAATATTTAAACACCAAATAATACAGATGTTTCCTTCTGTTGTAACACAAGTAGTTTGATGAATGTTAACATCAAGTTCCTGTTTATCAGAATCCTGTTGATGTGTTTTTATAACCTATCAGTGCTTGACTTGTTTTAACACAGACACGAGTGTCCTCTGTACTACTCATCAGCGGTCCATCTTCCTGTTCCTGGGCCTTGGTAAAAAGAGTGTCCATGATGCAATGAAGAAGGTAAAAGATTTGTACCAGGCTCACTGCTCCACAAAAAAAATGACAAAGGAGGAGTTGGCAGACTTCACCCAGGATGAAATAAAGGATCTGCAGAAGCTAGTAGAGGCCCAGGGTTTGCATGTACAGCAGGACCAGAGTGGAGATGGAGGCTTGGTAGTCAGCGGGTTAAAAGATGGGGTCACCGAGCTGATACAGATGCTTCACGCTGCTGCTCGTCTACGGAGAGAAGTCAGAGTTAGGGAGGAGGATAATTTGTACCATTGTGTGGCGTGGTGCATCCTGGGATATGATGGTAGCTGGGAAAGGCTCCCCAAAACAGATAATTATAACCTAGAGCATGATATCAAGAAAGAGATAGTGGACACACACGGAAACATGTGGAGCGTGGATCTGCAGAAGATGGAAGCCAGAAGTCGGTTAGCTAGAAAAACCAAGCTAAAACGACTGGAGAATCACTCAGGTGAGAAGAGTGGTCTGGAAAAGCTGTCGAGTCCTAATTAGCACATCTTAAATGTCAAAAGACTTACAAACATTAGAGTGGTGATAAAATACTTTAATGGGATTTATGATCTGAGCTAGAGCTCCTTGACATATTTTTAATCATGATTTCCTTTTGTCTATGCATTTCTTTATTTTTAAAGTTCATGTTAATTTCCCCGATCACTATTTTAAAAAGTGTTCATGTGAGCAAAGCAAGCCCTTTGTTACTCCATATGGTCAGTTTATGTAGTGCACAAAATATACGCCTTCGTTTTTTACCTTTTCTGGAAGCCCTCTGTGAGATTATGTCTGATTGCGCTGCACTCAGGATTTATGACAGTTTCAGTATGGATTTTGTCTTGATTTGTTTGTCTTTGGAAACAATAATTTTAGAAACATTTTTTTTTAATCTTCTTTGGTTAACTGGTCTAACTTTTTCCAGACTTTACTCTTCCTTTGTACTGGGACAATATGGCTAGTGGTGAAAATCTAAAAGTGGTTGCATTGGAGCCTTCCTCTTCAGAGTACCTCAAAGTAAAGGCGTTCTTCACGCAAACAGTTCAGAAGAATATATTGAAAGTGGGTGGTTTTTACCAGAAATCTAAGTTAACTTTGTTGAACAGGAAACTTGAACAGCTGAACATTTTGTTCTTTTGTGTTAGATTGAACGCTTGCAGAATGTCCATTTGCGGCAAAGCTACGAAGTGCAAAAGAAGAAGCTTTCTGAAAAGAACAGACAGGAAGGGGGAGCACGTGAAAGGCTTCTATATCACGGGACGAGTCAGGACAGCTGTGAGTCCATCATAAGAAATGGATTCAACAGGAGTTTTTCTGGGAAACATGGTAATTATCCTTTGATCCAATCAACTTTAATCAGTATGATCACCTGATTCTGTTTATAGAACACCAGTGCATAGAAAATATCCTATAATAATGTTATAACATTTGATGTCACTGTTGCTTTATTTTGTTGATATTCTTTTTTTATTTTCTAATACAGAACATTACAGTGCTCTGCAAATGTTTTGACCTACCCTTCATGTTTTTTATATTTTGCTTCCAAGCAGCCATTTTTTCTTGTAATATTTAGGGTGGTCTATACAATCGTTTTCCAGACATTTGCTTTTTCACAAATTTACAGTCCTTGTACCTGACCATTTTCAGAGGATTGTGTTGTGTTTTTTAAACCACCTAACAAGATCTTTGAATTTTTCAAACGTAAAAAAGACATCTAACCTGAGAAGTGATATAAATGTCTGATAATTCCAAAACTTTAAATGTCTCTCTTTTATTTTCTGTTTTCAGCAACCTTATTTGGTCAGGGGACCTACTTTGCTGTCAATGGCAGCTATTCAGCCAACCCCGGCTATTCAATGCCAGCTGCTGATGGTTCTCAGAGAGTATTTGTGGCCCGAGTCCTCACTGGTGTTTACACTCAGGGCAACAGCAGCATGAAGGTGCCTCCGCCTCGCAGCAATCAGCCCGATGACCGTTATGATTGTTTGGTGGACCAAATAGCAAATCCAAGCATGTTTATTATTTTCAATGATAACCAGGCATATCCAGATTACCTCATTACCTTCTGTTAGTGCTTCATCATGGGGAATATTTCCTATACAGCTAATACATTTTCAACACAGCATTACCATCAGTAACTTGAATAGTCAGGCCCCATCTTATGTTAAAGACCTCATAGTACCGTATCACCTCTATAGAGCACTTTGCTCTCAGACTGCAGGCTTACTTTTGGTTCTTGGGATATTTAAAATAGTGTGGGTTAAGATTAGGCTTAAAACCTCAATTTTTGGTAAAGCATATGTTTAGTGCAGATAACCCTCAATCCTCCTTTAGTTACGCTTTAGTTTTTCCTTCCCACTCTCGGTCAGCATTGTCAGCACTTGCTCATAGCACTTGTCTGATGTTTGTGTGTTTTTCTTTATATCTGCATTATTATTGTCTTTATTTTACGATGTGAAGTGTCGACCTTTGTGATTTGGTGTTATATATGAATAAAACTGAATTGAATTGAATTGAACTGAACTGAATTGAATTAAATTAAACAGTGAGTGCAGACAGCAGCTTGCTTTGCAACATGGCTGCTGTTTTGTGTTGAACAACATTTTTACTCTTCTGACAAAAGGAATCTTCTTATTGTTATTCTTATTATCTTCTTATACAACTCACTATTAACTGAACAGCCAATGAAATAGTCACTCTGTGGAAAAACTGGAGAAGTAATTAGTCGCTCAACCACACAACATTAAATAGCAAATAAATCCATCTTCAAAAGTCTCTGTGCTTAAATTCCTGAACTTAAATTTAAAGAAAACTGGCTGCTCAAGACAGGCCAAGTGTAACTTTGTGTTACTACTTCTGCCACAGCGCAGTCTGGATTTTCCCAGCCCTTGTAGGCGGGGCTGCTGAAGCACCTTTGAATGGGAAGGACATATTTAAAGAGGCACAGATCACTGTTGATGTCGAGACAGTTCAAATTATAATTTATGTCAGGTCTCTGGTCTTTCTGTTAATTTACATCTAAAATATGAGCATTTCAATAATGTTATTCAAACCATATGTTGAAAAACTGTGTCATTATTTGTTAATGCATAATAAACTAAGCTAACTTCAATTGGACTCTAAAGTTTGGATTCTGAGCTTTAGATATTTGTAGATTACCACTTGAAGCTACATGTGAGAATGTGGAAGAACACTGTGGAAGACCAAGACAAATCTGTAACTGATGACTTACCAAAATGAGCACAAAAGTAACTGTAGTGTTTCACACTAAAGTGAAAGATGTTTAATTTCCTCAGCAGTGAATAATAAAAGATTTGGAGTTTGTTTAGTAGCTGTAGCTTTATGAAAATTTAAGTGTTTTTAAAATGTATTAAATCAACAATGCTTTTTTTGCCCTGTGAATTTTTACATATACTGTTTGCTCTTAAAATAAACTCTTTGAGAATGAAAAATCTAACATATTTATATAATTTGTTCAGCAATTTGATCTTAACAAACTGATGCCACTTCTCTAACTGTAGAGGCTAAGCCTACGGTTGAAGCGACTGAGGTGGTCGTTAACGGGGGTGACACGATGTCACTGGTACATATGAATTAAGTAAACAGTCCAATAACTCCAGTACTTCTTATCTTGTCCTTTTTGGTCTTTATTAACATATCATCTTAACATAACAGCGCAGCGGTCTCAAACTGTTTGCCTTCTTACAATTAATGACACACCTGACGCCGATTACGTGCGTCTACCTTAAATACCTTTACATGAACAAAACAGAAAAAGGTGACCTCTAGCGGCCACATAAGGTATTAACCCAAAAATGGCTCCTACACCCTTGTTTAAAGAATCAATGTAATGTATGCTATTGTTCACTGCATGACATCTGCCCATAAAGGACCTCATCACATGAATCAGTCACTGCCACAAATCTCCTGAGCTTATTTACCTCCTTCTTAGTAAAAGCCATATCTGTAGAATTCTCTTTGATGTTTTAAAGCTTGAGTTAATGACAGAGCTCACATAATTACTGGTAAAATGTCTTTCTCAAAACCATGTTAAGACATAAATATGATTTAGAGTTATACTCTGACAGCTGAAACACCTTGTAAAGTACCTGCAGAGTAGGTAGGTAGCTGAAAAGCCCCTGAAAATTAAATGCGGACTTTTTGCATTGCTGGGTGTATGAGTTTAAGTATGAGGATGCGATACTTGAAAAGTGAAAGTGAAACAAAAACAGGCACTCACAGAGCGGTACAACCAAGTTTTAGACGGGCTGAAAGTTCTCATGTCAGTGTAGAATTGCAGATAAAATGGATGAATATCAGTATCCACTGTTTTTTGAAGCCACTGACTTTACAGACAGAGAGAAGGAGAAAGTGAGGAGATACTTTCAGAAAAGGCGAGACTCCGGGGGTGGCGACTGCGGAAATGTAGAAAAACTCGGAGGAAGCGTTTATAAAATCTGTTTCAAGGAAAAAGAAGGTAGGACAGTCGGTTATTTGTAAAATATTTTTTTGGGGGATTTGTGTTTAATTGCAGGCTGTTTCAGTGACTCTGTTTATGGATGTTTTCCAGATCAAGACAGAGTTTTGCAGAGGAAGTTTCACACCATCACTCTTCCGAGTGGAGAAGTGCGGCTGACCGTGAGCCGGACAAATTCGCAACAGACCTCTGACCAGCCATCGCCAAGCCAATCACTGGTACAGTTTACTGCTCTTTCAAACATGACTTTTGGTTACAGTAAAAACTCAGCGTCAGAGCCGGATAATGTTGCGAAACCAGTTTTAGAGGAGTTAGCCTCCAGGGAAAGTTGGACCGCTGAGGACAATATTGACAAAAACAGATGATTGTAAAATAGTTAAAACACATTGCAAGTACTGCAAAGAATACATTCTAAATAGTAAAACTCTCTCTTTTAAAAACTACACGATCATTAAATTCGATGTCAAGGACAAATTTACAGAATGTGTTTGTTGTTTTAGAAGAATATCAGTGATGTATCACTTCCTCTTCTTACAACATTTGGGCAATAGACACACCAGCCACTTTAGTTTTGGAAGTATATGTTTGCTCCACTTTTGCTGTGCCATCTTTGTTATTCATCGTTTTTATTATGCCTCAGATGTTTTCAGTGGCTGACAGTTCTCAGGCTTCTTTAACTTATGAGTCTCGCTTTTGATACAAAGTTTAAAATATAAGTGTAGTTTAGTGTTTAAATAAGGAAGCCCTTCCCTGAAAAATACATCATGTGGATAGCACAGCATGCTTTTGCATTAAAGCCTTTGTAGACAAGTAAGTAACCCATGCCATGTATGTCACTCCACCTCCATACCATCAAAGATAATGCTTTTCAGAACATGGGTGACAACAAGCAAGATGGTGATACACTCATGGGACACTTTACTTTCACCTTGATAGTACCAAGTAAGACTTCAGTACTGCTTTAAATCGTTGCTGTTAGTTTTTGATTGTAATGAGTTGTCATTTGAGTTACTTTTTCTTTCCTATCAGCTCGAAGCAGTCTGGCCACTAAACTAGCACACAGATAAAAAAAAAAACAAAACAAAAAACATCATGTTTTAAATGATTCACAAATTATTTCATTCTGCTTTCATTTACATTGTACACAATAGCCTAATTGTTTTAGAAACAGGGTTGTGGTGTATTTCTGTTATAAGACAGTGTCATAGTCAGACATAACAAAGAAAAACAAAAACACATTAACAGAAATGTTAATGTTAATGTCAATCTGTTTTATCTACATAGGACTGTATGAATCTGTACCACTGGCAACTGCTGTGAAATCCAGTTTTTTGTGAAACGAGTTTATTTAGGAAACAAATACTTATACTTGTCTTTTTTTAAGAGGTGGTGATTAAAATGGTGTTTGGATGTTGGATGGATGTTGAGGTGCTAGGGCTGTGCGATATGACTTTAAATAAAAATCATGATTAATTGAACGCAATGACACACAAACTAGGTTTGTGCTGTAAATATGCTGAACCACTAAAGCTGAGATATTTTTGGTATTTTCTCCTAGTTTTCTTCTTTTTGATTGATGTTGTGTTTACTAAAGTCAATTGGGCATTGGGCTCGGCGTTTCAAGTTTCCTCTATGATGGTTGTCATGCCACAGACTGGACATAGCAGAGATAGTACATAATGGGTGAAGTATTAATAAGTATAAAGAGAAAAGAAATAAAATACATGACATGGCAAAGATAACGTCAATTAGAGGTTTTGAAAGAGGGTTATGATTCATTTTTGACTTACTGCCCAGACCTATGTGGTACACAATAAGTAGCATATCTTATAGCATAAACTCACAGATTTGTTTGATTTCTTTCCGTCTTTTAGACCTCAACAAACCCAAACATAAAGGGTCTTGAGAAGACTTTCAGGATAGATGTTTTCCTGATGTTTTTCCTGAGAGACAACTGTAAAGCATATACATTTTTTGAAAAACAACTGTCGTCAATCGGCTGCACAGTGGAGCTAAATTTTGATGAAGAGGAGGTTTTGGTTAGAGGGGAGGTTGACAAGGGTCCAGGAGGAGGTTTTGGTGGTGCTGCAGAGAAATGGGAGTATCAAGTGGATCAGGTCTTCGTGCAGCTCACCGAGACCTACAACTGTTTTCATGTACTTGAGCCAAAACAGATGGAAATGGTACTGCAGGACTCGGCCTTTAAGACAGATGATATCAAAGTTTACACAGAGAGTGGCTATGCTGTGGTTGTGGGAGAGGTTGATGCCGTGAAGGAGAAGATTGCAGTTCTGGAAAAAAGCCTACCCACCAAAAAGGAAATGCCGATTGTGGAGAAGAAGTTCAAGCTCATAGAAGAAGACTTAAATCGAGAAATGCGTGCTAATTGTCCAGAGGTTGCAATCATCAGAGGTAGTGCCATGATCACTTTGGAGGGCCCTGACAAAGAGGTGCAGTCAGGAGCTGCAAAACTGGTTGAACTGATTAAGAACATAAAGGAGAAGAGCGTTAAGTTCCCTACAGCTCTGCTAACCTTCATGAAGACCAGTGATGCCATCCCAAAATACCAAACTCGCTTCCAGCAGAGCCTCAGAAACCCTGTTTTCTTTGAGGTGGGTGCAGATCTGGTTCTGTCCAGTTTGTCCTCTGATGCTCTGAATGAGGCAGAGGCAGCAGTAATGAGAGACTTTAAAGTGACCACTGTACAGCTGCAGGGTGCAATAGATCTCAACAGGTTGAAAGAAATTCTGACGAAAGCCAAGAACGAGGCAAACAGTAGAGAGTTCAGAGTGGACATCAGCTACATGCCAGGCGCCAGGGGAACCTCAACAACCAAAGTCCGACTGGTGGGCTACAGTGAAAATGTGGCCAAGCTCAATGAAGTTCTTCATGATTTCCAGTTGAATCAAGTTTCAACTCAAGAAACCATCAATCTGCTTCATCATGACACTGTCTACTGTTTTGATAAAATCTTAGACTTGATTGGCATGAAGCAGACCAAGGTGACCTTACAAGCCTCACATTTTCCAAATCCTTGTGTGTTTGTGTCTGGTCCTCGATGTCATGTTCAGGAGGCCAAGGAGGCCCTAACATCAACTCTAGACAGTGTTATAGTAGACACTTTGACTCTAGATGGACCAGGGGCTCAGCAGTACTTCCAGGAAGAGGGTAAAGTGACTAAAGAGCTGATAGAGGGTTCCTGTCACGTCATTATCCGAGAGAAGCAAACTGCAGCCACCCCAAACGTGCAAAGACCACGAAACACCAGCAGACTCAGCGACACACCTAGATCTCTCAGCTACAGCAGCAGCATGTACAGCACAGTTGGAAACTCTGCAATCAACAGAACAAACCTGAAGATCAAACTCAGCAGTTTAGAAAATGAACAGGTTTGATTATTTCCATTCAATTCTATTTCCCATAATCCCAAAATAAAATATCAACATTCATGTTATTCAATATTATTTCTGCAGGTGGATGTTCTGGTGGTCCCCATGCTCAACAAGCAGCTGACTTCTACAAATATTGGCAACAGTTTGTTGGCCAAAGCTGGGAATATATTAAAGTTAAAGTTTGATTCAGTCTTAGCCAGTTGTGCCCTCGCCCCTGGTGATGTTCAGCTGGTTGATGCACCTCCATCTCTGGGCTGCTCCAAGATTTTCTTCATTGAGTGCTTGCCTTGGGACGGAGTAAGAGGAAAGAGTGTTCAGGTAAAATTGAGGACATAATACTTATAGTGATGGAAAAGATCAAATTCATTTACCTTTAGAAGTACATGAATGAATTTCCTTTGGGATTGGTAAAGTTTCATGAAATTAAATAAAGTACCATTTCTGTGTATAGTCTGTGTATAGTAGTTTGGAATAACTTGATGTTATATGGCACAAACTTATAGAATGAAATCTAACTGTAACATAGTTTAAAAATATATAACTTTTGATTTGCAGGCTCTTGGTAACGGTCTGAAGAGGTGTCTGGAGCTTTGTGCACAGCTGAATTTGGGTTCAGTGGCCATTCCAATCATTGGGCCAGGAATTGTTTTACAATACCCGCTGAGAGAAGCTATTCAAGTGTTGACCGACATCATTCAGCAGTTTGGATTATCTGCATCTTCTGGATCTCTTACAAACATCCACATTGTCATTAAACCTGGCTACCCTGATTCTGAGGCGGTCAGTGTCAATCAATATGTCCTGATCTGACATGTAACATGCATATCATACTATATCACTTAATTTATAAAGCACTTTTAAAAACAAAAACAGGGCTGTTCTGACCATGCATCAATTCTTTATCGTGTTATTCTGTGTTTTTATCTACAGTGCTACCACGATGTCTACAAACAGCTCAGCTTAAATATGAACCAGGGAGGCCAAGGTAAACTTGCACTGCTCATACTGTCTTCAGTATGTGACATTGATGCATAGTGAGCAGATAAAAACCATTCAGCCAGTGTCATATTTTACCATATTCATCAGCACCCTCAGTATCAGAATAAATTTCAGACAAAATCTAATGTGTGGTGTTCTTCATCTCAGCAATCTTCAGGTCCCTCACCAGTGACCTAGATGACATCGTCATGATACTGGAAAGAGGAGTTAAACTACATGTGGTGTTTGGTGACATCACTAATGAGACTACAGATGCTGTGGTGAACACAACAGACTTCCAAAATTTTAACCTTGGTAGGTGAAACACAAAGGCAGGAAGGCGTAGTGAGCAGGATGTTCACCCTGTAACTGTAAAGTTATTTTTAACCACAATGGTAGCATAGCTCTCTGTGGATGCCAAAGGCAGACAGCTATTTATGAATATTTGCTCAGAAATGGGGATGTATATTTGAATGTAATCTTTGAAGACTGAAGTTTTCATTTGGCATATACTTATGAACTGGCACATCATGAAATGAGCACAAGTAGTCATGGTCCCACAATGTAAGTAATTAGTCAGTTACTTATACTTTACATTTAATGTGCATGTGGCTGCAAAACTAACTACTAGTTTACATTTTGTATTTTATATCTCGTACCTATCATGGTTGTAGTTTCACATTTTTTGTCCAAGTGCGGATCAGGCAAATTCAGCAGAATTTCCTATAAATACTTGTAGATTGATTGTGAAATAGAAACAGATCATGTGGCTTGAGTCACTGTCAGAGGAATCAAAACTAAGAAATCAAATGGGTAGAATGTCTGATATTACACTGCATGCATCTGTCTTAGAGTAGTTGAAATTGATTGAGATTTGTCCACAGCTATTTGAATGATTGCAATGAAACTAATGTAAAAAATACATCTAAGGTTGTTACTAGGTCCAGATTTATGTATTCATTAATTTTTTATTCTTTTTCTTCTCCTTCTAAGATGGGGTATGCAAAGACATCTTAACTGTAGCTGGACCACAGGTGGAAACTGAACTGAAAGCAGGTGAGAAAAAGAGAAGCAGCTATTTATCTTCTTATCTTACTTATCTGACTCTCACTCATGCTTCCTGTGTCACTTTCTGTGCAGCAAAAGTGGACCGAGGAGAAATTTATGTGACCCAGTCTGGAAACTTCCCCTGTAAAGCAATTTTTCATGTATGTGGACAAAGAGATGAAGCCCTTATTGAACAATTTGTGTGTGATATCATTTACTATTGTGAATGGTATAAATACAGCTCTGTGGCAATTCCGGCCATTTGTGCTGGTAAGTATTTTTTTTTTGGCATTCTAAGAATTTATTGTGCTACACACACACACACACACACACACACACACACACACACACACACACACACACACACACACACACACACACACACACGCACGCACCCCTAAATGCAAGTGGTGTTTTTCCAGGTGCTGGTGAGTTGGACCCTGCTGTTGTGGCAGGAGCTATTCTTCAAGGGATCAAGTCTTCTACATCATCAATGAACAGCCTCACCGACATCCGCCTCGTCCTGATTAAGATCGATGTCTTCTTGGCTTTTAAAGAGGAAGCGATGCAGATGTATTCCCCAGCTGTCATCAACAGAGGTGACAGAAATATTCACAAACTGACATCTTGTGTGGTTATTTAGTGTAGTGATTTTTAAAATAAAAGCAGATTAAAAATTATTTTACTTATTTGTTTGATCCACCTTCCAGTGTCATTTCAAGAACAACAACAGCAACAACAGTCTGCTCCTAGTGTGAGTGCATACCTCAGCAGTCTCCAAATCAGCTCCACAAGTCAGCAGTCTGTCTTCACATTTCTGGGTCTTTCCAGAACGGACATTGATGATGCCATGGAAAAGCTGAAGCATCAATATCAGACGCAGTGCTCCAGTAAAACCTTCTCAAAGGAGGAACTGGAACTCCTCAACCAGGATGACATGATGGAGCTGAAGGAGCTGGTGGAGTCTGAAGGTCTATTCATGCAAACTGATCAGTCTGGCGCCCTAACAGTGAGCGGGCTAAAAGACGGGATCACCTGGGTTATGCAGAAAATGAATCAGTGTCAGTACATGACCCTCACTAGAGAGGTGAGAGTGAGGGAGGAGGAGGATGTTTACAACAAAGTGGTTTGGTGCATCCTGGCAAATAATGGTAACTGGGAAAGACTTCCCAAATCAGCTAATCACCAATTGGAAAAAAACGAATTAACAGAAGGAATAACAGATGCACAGGGACTTATATGGGAGGTTGATGTACAGGCAATGGTGGCCACACGACCACTGAGCAGACAGGCGACAAAGCTGAAACGACTTGAGAATCTTCCAGGTGAGTAGATAGTTCTCAGAGATGTTACAAAAATGAGCCTGACTGATACTGGAGTTTGATGCTTGAGAGTAATATAAACTTCAATAAACAAATGTTAAGGTTTTGAAAGAAATAATTCTACTAAAAAAGTATTAAAAAATGTACTTGTAAAAATAGTTGCAAAAGTCACTATGAGGAATGACAGTAACAGTAAACAGTTTTGAAACAGGAAATGTCAAAATTTCAATATCAGAAATATTAAAGTCTCTCCTTATCTGCTGATTTCAAATTGCATTGCAAAGCAGTGTTAGATTGGTGTCAGAAGGGCACCAATATAGCAAACAGTGTTAAGACTGATATGTGGCTGGACTGAACCAAATCCCAATTTTAAAACATCTATGCAATGTGTAAAAGTCAATGACAGCTTTATTGCTAAGCTCTTAAAAATACAAAGAAACAGAGGAGAAAAAATACTTTTTCAACTTCTTAGAAAACACAAGGCACAGAGGAAAAGAGCTGAGAGAGAACACAACAAAGGGCAAGGGAAGATTGATGAGACAGAGGAAAGAACTGGACACGAAGCGCAAGAGACGAAATACCACCAAAGTAAAACAGGAAGTAAAAGATGACAGACTCACAACATGAAAGTGTGACAGAGAGACAGAAGATAAACATAGAGACACAGCTGAAGGAACAGAATCGGAATAGAAAAGGGCTTTAACAAACTTATCATCAGTTAAAGAAAGCAAGCACTAAAGTCACAGAAAACAGGAAATTCAAAAGACTAAGGAGCTAAGCTAAGTCCAATGCCAAAACCAAAACACAGAATGAACCGAAAAAACTTTGGAACAGGAGAAAAAAACAAGGACAAACAAGAATACACAGTTAGAGAAATACTTAAGTGTCCCACAGAAGCCAAAACCCTGTGTCTAAGCCTAAACTTACAAGTTCTGTTTTTGTTCTTTTCATGCGCCATCCTACAAAAAAAAAACAACAACAACAAAACAAAACAGTTTCTTCTGTGTCTTCTCTTGTGTATACTACATTACCTGACTTAATAAAATATAACAAACATGTTGTCTTTTTCAGACTTTACTTTCCCTCTGTACTGGGACCCCATGGCTGCCAATGAGACTATGAAGGTGGTTTCTCTGGAGACTTCTTCTGCAGAGTATCACACAGTAAAGGAGGCTTTCAAACGAACTGTCCCCAAAACTGTGATGAAGGTGGGTGGCTTTTCCTGCACAAGTACAAGTACATATATACACAAGTACATGCATACAAGCTGAAAAAGTTGATTGTGGCATTACAGTGCAAACTGGTGAGCATTACTGACTGTAATGTGGTCTGCTTAACTGGTCAGCTATCATGATACATGTTAACATTCAGGGATTGTATTAAGTGCACCAGACTTTATATCAGCAGCGCATGTGGTCATTATTTACATTTTTTGGTAATATAAAAGGTGTAACAAAAAGGTATTTCTTTTTTTTTAATCTAAAAATGGTAAAAATATTTTTCCATTGGAATTTCTTTTTCCTATATGAAGAAAGAATGTCCTGTAACCCGGGGCAACTGCAGCATCATCACATACCTGCTCTCAAATAAAGATGGCGCCGGTGAGGTCGGCTGCCGTCACGACTGCTCCGACCACTTTTTCTTTGTCTTTGTTTTTTAAGTTAGTTTTCAGCGTTTCTAAATCGGCAAAATCATCACCATTGGGTACATTAGGTATGACAGTGACACTCTTGTTTCTATTGGTGTACAATGTACTCACAATTCGAAGTTTTTAACTCCGGATCCGAGCTGGCCGAGTGAGATCTCGAGGGAGAACAAAGGGAAGCGGCGGCGGCCTAGAGGGAAGCGAGCCGGCGTCAGGAACAGGCTGAGAGCTCGTGCACACCGCACACCTCTGCCTAGCATCCTGCTCGCCAACGTCCAGTCACTGGAGAACAAGCTTGACGACCTCAGGGCCAGGATAAAGTTCCAGAGAGACATTCGGGACTGCAATCTCCTCTGCTTCACCGAGACATGGCTGAACCCAGCGGTGCCGGACCACGCCATCCAGCCGGCCGAGTTCTTCTCGGTTCACCGCATGGACAGGACACGGGACTCGGGGAAGTCAAGGGGAGGCGGCGTGTGTTTAATGGTGAACAACAACTGGTGCAACAGTGCGAACGTTGTTCCTCTCACACACTCCTGCACACCAAATCTGGAACTACTGTCCATCATGTGTCGTCCTTTTTATCTACCTCGGGAATTTACATCGGTCATTGTAAGTGCCGTTTATATTCCACCACAAGCGGACACGGTCACCGCCTTATGCGAGCTGCATGAGGCACTCACACAGCACCAGACACAACACCGGGACGCTGCGCTTATTGTGACGGGGGACTTTAATAGCGCCAACCTCAAACGCGCAGCGCCGAACTTTTATCAACACATCACCTGCCCCACCAGGGGTGAAAGGACACTGGACCACTGCTACACTACGGTCAAGGACGGCTACAAGGCACAATCCCGCCCCCCGTTTGGCAAATCTGATCACGCCGCCATCTTCCTCATGCCAAAATACAAACAAAGGCTGAAACAGGAAGTTCCGGTTCAGAGGAAGGTCGCGCGCTGGACGGATCAATCGGTGGCCGCGTTACAGGACGCACTCGATGACGCAGACTGGGGCATGTTCAGAAACAGCTCCGACGATGACGTCAACGTGTTTACGGAAGCGGTTGTGGGATTCATCGGGAAACTAGCGGATGATACCGTGGAGACAAAGACTATCACAACGTTTCCCAACCAGAAGCCGTGGGTGGATAAAACCATCCGCGACGCTCTGAGATCCCGCACCGCTGCCTACAACACGGGACTCATGACGGGGGACATGGACCCGTACAAAGCCGCGTCATATAACGTGCGGAGGGCGGTGAAAGAGGCGAAGCAGCGCTACGGGAGGAAACTAGAGTCACAACTCCAACAGAGTGACTCTAGGAGCCTGTGGCGGGGACTAAGGACAATAACGGACTATAAAGCACCAACAACCGGTATGACGAACGCGGCCGTGACTCTGGCAGACGAGCTGAACACTTTCTATGCTCGCTTTGAGGCTGCAGCTAAGGTCTCTGCTAGTGTTAGCGGCGCTAACGGCTGCAGACAGGAAGATACTGCCAGCACCGGAAACGTGCTCGTCATCTCCGAGCATGAAGTAAGGAGAGCCTTCAAGAGAGTGAACACCAGGAAAGCAGCAGGACCAGACGGCATCCCAGGTCGTATCCTAAGAGACTGCGCATACCAGCTAGCTCCTGTGTTCACTGAGATATTCAACATCTCTTTATCTCAGTCGGTGATCCCCACATGCTTCAAAGAGTCCATCATTGTTCCTGTCTCGAAGAAACCCCACCCTGCTTCTCTCAATGACTATCGCCCTGTAGCCCTCACCTCAGTAGTGATGAAGTGCTTTGAACGCCTGGTCAGAGACTTCATCATTTCTTCACTACCAGACACACTGGACCCACTACAGTTCGCTTACCGTCCAAATCGTTCCACAGACGATGCCATCTCTCATCTCCTCCACACATCACTCACTCACTTGGACACTAGAAGGGGGAATTATGTTAAAATGCTCTTCATAGACTACAGCTCTGCATTTAACACCATAATTCCCTCCACACTCACCACCAAGCTGGAGCATCTGGGACTCAGCTCATCTATGTGTCAGTGGATCTCCAACTTCCTAACTGGCAGACCACAGGCAGTAAGGATGGGCGGACATGTCTCAGCCTCCACCACTCTCAGCACTGGAGCCCCCCAGGGGTGTGTTCTGAGCCCCCTGCTGTACTCTTTGTACACATATGACTGTGTGGCCACTACCAGCTCCACCACCATCATCAAGTTTGCTGACGACACCGTCGTGGTGGGCCTGATCTCTGATAACAACGAGACGGCCTACCTGAAGGAGATTAGGAATCTGGAGAACTAGTGCCAGAGGAACAACCTCCTTCTAAACGTCAGTAAGACAAAGGAGCTGATAGTGGACTTCAGCACTAAGCAGGAGAGGAACTACCAGACCCCCGTCATCAACGAGTGCCCAGTGGAGAGAGTGGACAGCTTCAAATACCTCGGAGTTCACATCACGCAGGACCTGTCATGGTCCTGTCACATCAACACCGTGGTGAAAAAGGCCCGACAGCGTCTCTACCACCTCAGACGCTTGAGAGACTTCCAACTGCCCTCCAAGGTGCTCAGGAACTTTTACTCGTGCACCATAGAGAGCATCCTGGCGGGAAACATCTTAACCTGGTTCGGGAACAGCACCATGCAGGACAGACGAGCTCTACAGAGGGTTGTGCGGTCAGCTGAGCGCACCATCCGCTCCGAGCTCCCTGACCTGCACTCAATCTACAGCAGGCGGTGCTGGACCAAGGCCAGGAAGATCGTGAAGGACCTCAGCCATCCCAACAACAGACTGTTCTCTCTGTTGAGGTCAGGAAAGCGATTCCGCTCCCTGAAGACCAACACAGAGAGACTGAGGAGGAGCTTCTTCCCGCAGGCGATACGGTCTCTCAATCACACCACCACACAGTACTGACCCACACATACAGTTCTTACACACACACTGGACTTTCTGGACTTTGTTTTTGCACAACACTGGTCACTATATTCTTCATTTCCGGTTAATACTTGTACAGCTGCGGTTATTGTGTATATATTTATTTATATTTAGATTTCTTCATACATTCTTATATAGTTCTATATTGTGTATTGTGTATTTTGTTGTACAGTTATTTTATTTTCAACTTTAATTTATATATTTATCTTTATCTTATTCTTCCCAGTTAAATTTACCCTTCATTCTAATTTGTGTTGTACAGTTATTTCATTTTTAACCTTAATTTATATTTTATTCCTTCCTAGTTAAATTTACCCTTTTTAATTTTTCATATTTATTTCCTATCTTATTCATAGCCTTTTCCTTTTTTGTTCTCTTTAGGTCACGAGCAGTTGTCCAAGCATTTCACTACATATCGTACTGTGTATGACTGTGTACGTGACAAATAAAATTTGAATTTGAATTTCCTACTAACCTCTATAAATTTTGTATATTTTACTTTATTTAATTTTATATATATGTATACACACACACAGACACACACACACATATATGTATACATACATATTTGGTATACATATTGAGTAATGCGCATACATTCTTATATTTGTACATATATTTATTCTTATAATTCTCAGATTCCCATTCTTATAATTCTCTTTGTTCTTATGTTATTGTATTTTGCACACATCTGTTGCTTGTGAAGCTTGCACACAAGAATTTAACTCGCAGGGTCTATACCAGTGTACCTGCACATAAAAACAATAAAAGTGATTTTGATCCTTTTGTGTCCACACGTAAAACATGATTGGATTTAATTAATTTATTTAGTAAATTTATATATTAAAATCAAAATGAAAAAAGAGAAATACAGGAAATTAAAGAAAACAGAAATCAGTCACATTCTGTCAACAAATTAATTGCCACATTAAAAAAATAAATACATTATATTTTATTTTATCAATCAATTTATCTATCTATGTTGGATATTTGCAGTTTCCGGCCACCATATCTCTGTGGTCCATTGAACCGATGTCAATATATTTGCTCAGAAATGCTATGAAAAATTCAAACTCCCTACCTGAGAAATATCACGTTTCTAAAGTGTTTTTAATTTTTAAGTTTCTAAAGTTTTTAGTTTTGCAGTACGAAAGTCATTAATTATTAACTGCTGTAATCTAAACTTCTCATACCTGAAACACATGCCTCAGTTTATGGTTACCACCATAAAGACATGAACTAAGCCATCAGATGTAATTAATATCCACACTGCTTTGTTTGGCATCTCTTTGATCCTTTGGCTTCGGTCTCTCTTGTCAGATTGAACGTTTGCAGAACGTTCACCTGCGGCGCGCCTATGAAGCCCAGAAGAAGCACATTTCTGATAAGAACGCACACGAGGGAGGAGCAGCGGAGAAACCTCTGTACCACGGGACGACCCAGGAAAACTGCCACTCCATCATGACAACTGGATTCAACAGGAGTTTTGCTGGACAAAACGGTGATAATTGTTACTGAACAAGACAACATTTTTCTGTTGCTTCAAAACGAATCACTAATGTTGACTTTGTCTTAGAAATTATTACCTCCTATACACCAAGGTTTTACATATACATGTAAGTCTTTACCGCTCTGATCACTCTGACATTGTGTCTATATTGGTCCACCATTACATGGTGACAGATTGATCATTTGCAGACTGCTTCAAGTATTTTATGGTCTTGAATGTGGTTGTATTTAACCATCATTTATAGACACAAACAGGACTCTTAGGATATTAAATGCAAGACTTACAATACTTACGTAATATATGTTGGAAGTCACCATGTTTTATCAATTCAAATCAATTCAATTCAATTTTATTTATATAGCGCCAAATCACAACAAAAGTCGCCTCATATGATAACCTATTACTAATTCCTTTTTTTTCTTCCTACATTCAGCAACTGCATACGGTCATGGGACCTACTTTGCTGTAAACGCCAGCTACTCAGCCCAGCCCACCTACTCCAAGCCAGCTGCTGATGGTTCTCGGTTAATGTTCGTCGCCCGAGTCCTCACAGGCGTCTTCACTCAGGGCCAAGCTACCATGAAGGTGCTTCCACTCCGAAACAGCCAGCAGCCTCACAACCGCTTCGATAGCGCAGTGGACAAAATTGATAACCCTGCCATGTATATTGTGTTCCATGACAACCAAGCATACCCCGACTACCTCATCACATTCAAAGGAGATTAAGGGAAAAGTATTTTCTACTGTGGAAATATGAAGGTCCAAAAAGAACAATATTAAAGTTATATTTCTAACTACATAAAGATTTATGTAGTAACTGGAAGTGTGTGGAAAAGTTACATTTGTAAAGGACCCAGAAACTTTATCATAGTTTACACTAAATATTTAAGAAGTTTTGCACACAAAACTAAATTTCCCTGTTGGGTACCTATGTGGTAGGTTTCTCTTACAAGAAGACAATGCACTTTTCATACTACAAGCAATTATATTTAATGCAAGCACGAGTTTATTTCTTCAGTGTTAAAGGATATCTTATCATAATCTAGTTCTGAAAGCTGTAAGAATTATGCCAACAGAAGCTGCTTATATATGAAGTATATGAAATATGAAGAAATATGACACGTACATACATACACACTAAAGGCATGTCACACAATTATGCAGTTTTTAATCTTTTATTTGATTGATATTTGTATCTTACATCTTCACAAGATTTACTGTATGCTTGTCTGGTCCTTTTTAGTACAAAGAAAAATTAGAGGAGGTGGGTGATCAACATTCAAATAGAAACTGTATAATTTTAATTGAATTTTGGTCGCATTATGCAAACATCTCAATCATCCAAGTAAGTAAATCCCAAAAAGTTGATTCTGTTCATTTGGATGTAGCATTTTTAGTGGGAGAAACGTTTCGTCACGCATCCAAGTGACTTCTTCAGTCTCAGCTGACTGCAGGTTTCCCCAACCCTTATAAACAGTGCATTTGCATAATGACTGAAACTACCACCAATGAAGGAACAATGGGCTGGCAGGTCAGTTCCTTGTTAATTGCGATTAATTAATTTGAAAAAAAAAATAACGCATTTAAACGCACTTTGCATTCCAATCAAACAAGAAATTTTGTCAATGCACAATTTCCTGGTATACCGATTACACTGATGCACACATCAGAGCTACAAAGATGGCGTGCCCAAAACCATAGGCTGCATCCTCCCGAGGACCCGGCCATTGCGGTCTATGTGGGCCGGGTCTTTAGAGGGTCGGGTAGGCCGGAAGTAAACAGCTGTGAAATTGGATGGTCTAGCCTTCAGATTTGCGTCACTGCTGTCTCGGTGGAGTTTAATAAACTCAGCCGTCTGCTCCTTGCTATCTAAAATATAACAGGGCACTGGAGTAAATTCTTGACCATCTCACACTTCTGTTTATTCAGTTTTCTTCGTTTCAGCTGTGTGAAAACTAAGGAGGAACCCACCCGAGGGATTAATAAAGTTTTATTTAATCTAATCTAATCTAATAACTTTAATCTCAGCCAAACCGATTTACTCACAAACAAATAAAACACTGAAAAAGCCAAACAGTAACATTTTTAGGTAATCTAAGTGACTTATATATTACGTTTTACCTGAGTAGCGAAAGACTGCGGTGATCTGAAAATGATGTGCCGTTCTCGACGGCTCTAGTGACCCTCGAGCTCCCGGCTGGCTATCGAGCTGGTGGGTAACAGACGTCTCCAACAACGTCGGAGCACTTTTGCAAATATGCGATGTCTTGATAAACCGAGCAGATATTTGAAGATTACACAGCTACATTCTCGCCTGAAAATATATTAAAAGTTTATTTTGTGACCCAGAAAGCGTAATAAGAGTAATATTAAAACTAAGTAGCTGGGCTGGGCCGCGCTATGAATTCTGGGATATGGTGGGCCACGAAGGATACACCAGACTCATCCTCCAAATCTGGGGAAAAGGAGGATGCATTTGTCTGCTGCATTTGGAGGAGTCTATGGTTTTAGACAGCCTTCGTCACCTGGCTGTGACGTAATTGGCCTACAAATGCGTCCTCAGGAGGATGCAGCCCATGGTTTTGGACACCCCCAGAATCAGAGTAAAGCGCGTTGCTAGGACTGGTCAAAGGCAAATTTAATTTCAAAAGACTGGCAGGCGGAAGCCTTGATAAAAGTGTGGTTTTGTGCAAACTGTGCAAAAAGGAGTTTGCATACAAGCACTTTAACCTTATGTTACTATCTAAATGCAGATGTAATGTAATGTAAATTTTAGAATATTATTAGCCTTTTTTTACTTCAAAGTGTATATTTACTCCTCTTACCTCAGTCTGAAAGTGTATATTTATTCTTACTCTCTATATTTATTGCTATTCTTTTGCACTGAATGGAACTGGAGCCTCGTCGTCTCCAGTTCTCTATATACTGTACTGTATATAGCAGAGATGACAATAAAGTTTACTTTGACTTTGACTCTGAAAACATGTTGCAGCGAGCACAGAAACTGTGGGAGCTATTAGTGCTAGCAGTTCCAGTTTGAGTACCAACTAAAGGTGTCGGCAGCCCAAACTTGATGAAATGACTGGTTTCAGGACCAAAATTAGTAAGTCAACACCGAACAAACTCACAAATTCTCTTGCAAAATGGACTGTTCTGGACTGTAGAACACTATCAGTGGTAGAAGATAGGGGGTTAGAAAATGTCACATTGTCATTTGACTTTGGGTCCTGAAGCGGACTGAATTTAGGACCCAGATTACTCCGTGAGGCACCTGCCTACGGTAGCTGTAATGCTCCGACAATCCATCAAGTGGCGTGCGGCTTTGTAGCTTACTAAAGTCGTACTAAAACATTTTTTGACAGTTTTTTAAGTGCCGTGTACCACATAAAATCGGTTTGAGGTCAGTAAGCACAACCAGAATTCATACATAAGGCGATTATAAGTAGGGATGGGTATCGTTTAGGTTTTATCCGATACCGGTGCCAAATCGGTACTTTTGAAATGGTGCCGGTGCTCAAACGGTGCTCGAACCGGTGCTTAAAGAATGGAGAACACAAAATTGGTCCAAAAACCTCTCATGTTCAGCTGGTTTTTTTTGTAAAAAGATAACAATGTGTGCCTTTTCTGCAGCTATGTGGCATATATGGCATCACTCTTGGCTGGAAGCAGTGCTTAATCAATGGAAAAAACACAAACTTTATCCAAAAACCTCTCATGTTTAGCTGTTTCCCACTTTTTCTTTGGTCATTTTAGCCTTTTTGGCCAGGGTGAAGGGAGTATCTGCCATCAAACAAGAGGACAGCCGCATGTAGCTATGATGGTGTTTGCTAGTTCACCTTACATGCATTAATGTAATAACGTGGTTAGCCTACTCAACGTAAATTACACACGAACAACATGAAGCTACTCATGCAGAGAAGAATGGCTGCTGCTGCCATCATCATCCGTCATCATTTCTGCTACACTGGCAGGGCTAGGGGCCAGGAATCTCCTCTTCGGGTTTTTGGGGGATGTTGCTCCGGGTCCGATAACTGGCAACCCACCCGACGTGCACGGTGTGAGGTCTCGCAGCAAGCTATCAAATACGGCGCATTTCTCGGCTTTTAAAAAAAACGCTATGCGTCGCCAGCTGTTTAATCGGATTCTTGGTGTTACCTCCTTTGACACCATCACAGTATCAGCTTAAAGCACTTGTTGCAGGCTGCTGAGTTTGCATATTTTGCTGTGAAGTACAGCCAGACTTTTGACCCGCTTCGCCTTGGGCATTTTTAATCTGTAGCTCTGCTCTAACAGAACGTACGTACCTGGCCCCGCCTACTATCCTCGGAAACGTAAAATGATTGGCTAGAAGTGTATCACAGCTCAGGAAAAAAAAGCACCGAAATAAAGCACCGAAATGTGCGCTGCTTTTCGGTCTGGTTACTACCGTTTATGTCAGAATTATAAGGTGCACTGTTGCTTTTTGAAAAAATCTAAGGATTTCAAGTGAGCCTTATAGTGCGGAAAATACTGTACATGTCTGGTAATTCCAAAATTTTAAATGTCTCTCTTTTATTTTCTGTTTTCAGTAACTGTATATGGTCAGACCTACTTTGCTATAAATGCCAGCTACTCGTCCAGCCCTGGGTATTCAAAACCAGGTGCTGATGGTTCTCAGACAGTGTTTGTAAGCCATCAATGGTATTTACACTCAGGGCAACAGCAGCATAAAGGTGCCTCTGCCTTGCACCAATCAGCCTGATGAACGTTATGACAGTTTGGTGGACGGAATAACAAATCCAAGCATCTTTATTATTTTCAATGGTAATAATTCTAGAGACTTATTCATCATGAAGAAAACAAGACAATCGATCGATCGATCACTTGCGCAAGGGAGGCCTGTGTCCACCACGAGAAAGACCTCGACTCTGACCTCCTCCTGCACAAAAAACATCAGAACAAAGCCACGCCCACATGGTTCTAAGACAAGGCATTATATGTATATGTGTGAACTTCTGTAAGAATGTGTGTGTGTGTGTGTGTGTGTGTGTGTGTGTCAGACCTCCTGCTGACCAAAGGGTCGTAAACGCAGGAAGCTTACATCAAAAAGCACAAGGATGTGTCTGTAATAAAAGACTACAGCCCCCCACCTAGAACCTCGAGAATCTGGGGGGAAGGACAGTAGAATTCCTTTCATCCCACAGTTAAACAATGTAGAGATGGATGGTAAGCATAAAAATGACAACATTTAACAATCCACTCTAACATAAGGCTTATCCAGATTACCTCATAATCTTCTGTTAGTGCTTCATCATGGGGAATATTTCCTATACAGCTAATACATTTTCAACACCGATTTACCATCAGTGTTCTGAACAGTCAGGCCCCATCTTATGTTAAAGACCTCATAATACTGTATCACCCCAACAGAGCACTTTGCTCTCAGACTGCAGGCTTACTTTTGGTTCTTAGGATATTTAAAAGTAGTGTGGGTTAAGATTAAATTAGGCTTAAAACTTCCATTTTTGATAAAGCATATGTTTAGTGCAGATGACCCCTCAATCCTTCCCATGATGCACTTTATGTTTCTTTTTCACTCATGTTTTTCACTCTCTGTGTGTTTATAAACTACTGTGTATTTAATTGTTAATTAGAATTTCTGGCTCTTCCACAGTGTGTCTGTTTTTCCTCTCTTCCACCATTAACTATTCAACCAGTCACAGCACATGGCTGAGCAGCCAATCAAATAGTCACTCTGTAGGAAAAAATGGATAATTAGCTGCTCAACTACACAACATTAAACAGCAAATAAATCCACCTTCAAAAGTCTCTGTGCTTAAATTCCTGAACGTAAATTCAAAGAAAAGTGGTTTCTCATGATAGCACAAGTTTTACTTTGTGTAACTGCTTCTGCCACAGCGCAGTCTGGGTCCTTACTCAGCAGCTTGAGATGAAAATAGAAGAGGTGGATTTTCCCACCCCTTAATAGGCGGGGCTGCTGAATGGGAAGGACATATTTAAAGAGGCACAGATCTGATTTCGAGACAGTTCAACATAAAATTTATGTGTGGTCACTTTCTCTCAATTTGCACGTAAAATATGACCGTTTCAATAATGTTATTCTAACCATATGTTGAAAAACCATGTAATTATTTCTTAATGCACAATAAACTAAGCTAACTTTAATTTTATGGTAACTTCAGTTGGACACTAAAGATTTGGTTCTGAGCTTTAGATATTTCTAGATTACTGCTTGAAACTACATGTGAGAATGTGGAAGATCACTGTTGGAGATCAAGACAAAATCTGTAACTGTAAACAGACATTCATGTGAAAATTAAAACATTTGGTGATTTATAGGATCACAAATATAAATGCAGTGTTTAATACTAAAATGAAAGATGTGTAATTTCCTCAGCAGTTAATAACAAGGAATTTTGACTTTGTTTAGTAGCTGTAGCTTTACGAAATTTTAAAAGTGTTTTTAAAATGTATTAAATCAGTAATGCTTTTTTGCCCGGTGATTTTTTAGATATACTGTGTTTGTTCTTACAATAAACTATTTGAGAAAGAAAAATCTAAGATGTTTATATAATTTGTTCAGCAATATGATCTTCACAAACTGATGCTTCTTCTCCATTGTTTAAAGAATCAATGTAATGTATGCTATTGTTCATGGCATGACATCTGTCCATAAAGGACCTCATCACATGAATCAGTCACTGCCACAAATCTCCTGAGCTTATTTACCTCCTTCTTAGTAAAAGTCATATCTGTAGATTTTAGTGTGATGTTTTCAGATGAAAATATGAAAACAGCTCGAGCTTGAGTTAATGTCAGACCTCACATAATTACTGGTAAAATGTCTTTCTCAAAACCATATTAAGACATAAATATGATTTAGAGCAGCGGTCCCCAACCTTTTTTGCGCCACGGACCGGTTTATGCCCATTTTCACGGACTTTAAGGTGTCGCGGATAAATACAACAAAATAAAGCTAGTACCGGTACCGAAAAAAGGAAGATTTAAACACACGTGAAAAGACCCAGGAAAACCGAGTTAACGATAAAAACGATAACAAAATAACGATGAAAACCGATAAAAAAACCCCCCTGAAAACCATACATTTCACGCCTCAACTCTCGCGGCCCGGTACCAAACGACTCACGGACCGGTACCGGTGACCGCTGATTTAGAGTTATACAGCTGAAACACCTTGTAAAATACCTGCAGAGCAGGTGAGCTGAAAAAATCCCCTGAGAATTAAATGCGCACTTTCCCTATTGCTGGGTGTGGGAGTGTAAACATGAGGATGTGATACTTTAAAAGTGAAACTGAAAGAAAAACGGGCACTCAGAGCGGCCAAATGTTTGACGGGCTTAAAGTTCTCATGTTAGTGTAGAATTGCAGATAAAATGGATGAATATCCGTATCCACTGTTTTTTGAAGCTACTGACTTTACAGACAGAGAGAAGGAGAAAGTGAGGAGATACTTTCAGAAAAGGCGAGAGTCCGGGGGTGGCGACTGTGGAAATCTTGAAAAACTCGGAGGAAACGTTTATAAAATATGTTTTAAGGAAAAAGAAGGTAGGACAGTCGGTTATTTGTAAAATGTATTCCTATATTTGTGTTTCAGTGACTCTGTTTATGCTCGTTTTAGATCAAGACAGAGTTTTGCAGAGGAAGTTTCACACCATCACTCTTCCTAGTGGACAAGTGCAGCTGACCGTGAGCCGGACAAGTTCACCACAGACCTCTGACCAGCCAATGCCAAGCCAATCACTGGTACAGTTTACTGCTCTTTCAAACATGACTTTTGGTTACAGTAAAAACTCAGCGTCAGAGCCGGATAATGTTGCCGAATCAGTTTAAGAGTAGCGAGTTAACCTTTTTTTTTTATCTAACTGTCTGATGTTTGGCACTATTTACACCCCCACAGAGGAGAGTACTCGTTTTTTCACAGGTACACCACACTTATTCTAGGATGGATTATTTTCTCATCAATAATCGGTTGACTCCATGGGTCCAATCCTGTGAATACCAGGCCATAGTAACATCAGACCATACCCCTGTTGTGTTATCAATGAGTTTTCCAGACGTCCTTCAATCCAGACGACACTGGTGTTTTAATTTAACTCTCCTGGCAGATGTAAATTCCCTGGAATTCGTGAATGAATATATATATATATCTATATATATATATATAGATATATATATAGTAGCAGCTGGATAGCGTAGTGGTTAAACTACATGCCTTTGGAACAGAGGATCGCAAGTTCGATTCCTGCCTGGGGCGTCTGTATCCAGTAAGGGTCCTAAGGCTAGACCCCCTATGCTAAGCAAGCCTACCGCAGACATGAGCGAGACAGATAAATATGAAGGCATGCCGGCTCGGACGTCGCCCGGATCAACAAGGTCCGCGTCAGGTGTTGAGGAACCAGGGCACCCTGACGAAAAGTGGGCTACTGGAACAAGAAGGCATCGGTGGGCAAGGGACGAAAACAGGGCGTTGTTGGAATGCTACTACGCAAGTAACCCCGGCGGAAGGGGCTACATGAATAGGATGAGGGACCTATGGATTCTTCGATACCCAACATCCACAATGACGGCGAAATACCAAGGGCTCAGAGAAGAGCTCGAGAGGATGTGGAGGGTGAAGGTAACTGTGGTAATCGGAGCACTAGGTGCGGTGACTCCCAAGCTAGGCGAGTGGCTCCAGCAGATCCCGGGAATAACATCGGAGATCTCTGTCCAGAAGAGCGCAGTCCTGGGAACGGCTAAGATACTGCGCAGGACCCTCAAGCTCCCAGGCCTCTGGTAGAGGACCCGAGCTTGAAGGATAAACCGCCCGCAGGGGCGTGCTGGGTGTATATATATATATATATATAAATGCATGGAGCTGCAGACTAAATTTGATCTTGATCTCTCAACCTGCCTCCCTTAACTGGCTGGCTTGGCATCCCTTGGCCCTTGGCATCTTACCCGATTTGTCACTATGAATATAAAACAAACTCTTATTCTTCAGCTGCTGACATTCGATTGAGTGTGTTGAGAGTAGAGATGGACCGATCTGATATTATGTATCGGTATCAGTCCAATACTGACTTAACTTACTGGATCGGAGAAACAAAAAATGTAATCCATCCATTAAATATCAAAAAGCACCTCACAAAACTTGCAACATGGCATAACTCGGCTCATAACCATAGCACGTCGGAGCAGTATGCATCACGTGATAGAGGGGCTGTGTGCCAGACCCGTCTGCGGTCTGGTTGAGCAGTCGGAGCCTCGCTACCAAACCGGCATTTCATCTCCGAGAAAGTTATCCCAGAGAGAAGTAAAGCAAGTGTGTAAGTCCATCTAAATGTTTGTAAAGCATTCCCACGGTAAGCTTGACTGATATATGGAGCGACTGCCTCTTCTCTCTCCCTCCCTCTCCTGCTGCTACTTCAGCGTGAAACTGATTAGTGATCAGCTGATCGGCTTTTCTGTCGCGAGTCTGTCTCTCTTGTTTGTCGCCCAATTCACGCCAGAAAGAGAAAACCAGCAGCTGAATAACAGCAGCACGTTTAAGCTTGATAAGCAGTTGTTAGAATTTTTTTTTTTTTTTTATAAAAAAAGATCCTGGTGTACAAAGTAATTACTTTGTACACCAGGATCTACTAGCTGACGGCTGGTAACTGTGCAGGGGCGGATCTAGCAAAGTTTAGCCAGGGGGGCCGATAGGGCATGAACAGGGAAAGGGGGCACAAAGACATACTTTTCTTTCTTGTTCTCATTTAAAATGTCTAGCTTTTAATAAATAATTATCTGAATCTTACACCCAAATTTTAATCTGATGTAAAAAGTATAGAAGTCCATTATTGTATATAGTTGTTAAGTCTAATATACCCTAGTAAGCTATAGTACTTTTTCCTTTGGGAAGATACCATCTGTGCAGTCTGCACTTCTGTTGAAGAAAGATGTTGAATCTATTTAATTATTCTTGAAAAATAATTGATTTCTGTGCATTTTTTTTCACACTGCATCAAATTAAAGTTGATTACGTCGATTAAGCATCATTAGGTGGGGGGTGGTTCCCTATTTTATATATTTTTTTGCTGGGAGTTTGCAACCCTATTAGTTAGGTTGCTTACTCTTTAAAATACCAGAATAAGAAGGATTGAGTAGGTTTAAGTTTATTAGATTGATCAGTATTGCTGAACTATGAAATATTTTGGGTGCAGTGTATTTTTTGCATACAGGTATAACAGAATAGCTTTAGTGTTTTTTTTCAGGTTTGAACTTATACAAAATGCAGCAAGATATTAAAAAACAGTTTTATTTATTAAAAAACACACTATATTGGCGTCATGGTCCGGAGTCTGTGACTCCGTGTTTATGTTTTAGTTTATTATTATTCTGTGGTTTTGTTTATTCTGGGTTTCTGTACTCTCCTTTTTTCACGTTTCATGTTCCTATGCCATTTTCCAGTGCCTTCTCCCCACATCTCTGGTTCATGTCTCAAGGTTTCATGTTTGTTTTTGCTTAGCTTTTCCCAGTGTAGGTTACTCTTAAGTTTTGGTTTTCGTCCACCTCGTTCCTGTTTGTTTCACCCTTTTGTTAATAAAGCTCGCTCACGACTTAAGCAGTCTGCATCTTGGGTCCGTTAATAATTCACACACGGCTTGCCCCGGCAACCCGTGACAATCGGATTTATATCGGTATCGGCCGATATCCAAATTTATGATATCGGTATCGGATATAAAAAAGTGGTATCGTGCCATCTCTACTCATAAGCAGAGAGTGCTTGCTAGCACTGTCCTTAGACAGTAAATGTGACAAAACTATTCAGGAAAAAACGCAGCGTATATATTGTTTATCATGACTCTGGTTTTACTGGCCTATCAACACAATTTAAAAACCAGTATATATCACCTTGTTGCTTTGTCATCTTGAAGTGGTCATGTGACTGGCTTACCACGACTACTTTATTCTTCCTCAGTCAAACAGCAGCACTCATGTGATTGCCCCTTAGCTCCAGGTGTTGTGCCAAAAAGTGATTGTCTGCTGAACACATCTTCGACCGCCTGTTTGTGGAAAAATAGTAACGCACTGCACCGCACTTTTCTGTTAGTAATGGTAACGGCATTGTAACGATAGAAATAGTAACTAGTTTACTCGTTACTGAAAAAATGTAACGGTGTTAGTAACGTTATTCCTATCACTGGAAATAACGTAGACGATCCAGTAACGAACACAAGAGAACACACACTGTAAATGCACAGAGGGGAACGAGGAAACTACACACATAAGGGAGGCACAATTGACTGTAATTGACAAGACGAGACAAGCAAGTAACCAATGCCATGTATGTTACTCCACCTCCATACAATCAAAGATAGTGGTTTTTTTTTAAAAACATAGGTCATAAAAAGCCAGATGGTAACACTCTCACTGGACATTTTATTAGGTACACTTTGATAGTACCAAGTAAGACTTCAGTGCTGTTTCTTTTAAATCTTTGTTGTTAATTTTGGATTGTAATGTTGTGATGTTATTTGAGTTACTGTTTCCTTCCTATCAGCTTGAAGGAGTCTGGCCAGTAAACAAAATTTTAAATTCTTTGTGGAATCCATGGACACTGCTGCTAGCAAACAGATTAAAAAAAAACAAAAAAACCTCAACATCATGTTTTAACTGATTCACAAACCATTGTATTCTGCTTTCATTTACATTGTACACAATATCGAAACTGTTTTAGAAACTCGACTGTAGCATATTTCTGTTCTAACACAGTGTCATAGTCAGACATAACAACAACAAAAAAAACATATACAGAGAAATATTAATTTTATGTGTTTTTATTTACATAACAGAAAGGACTCTATGAATCAGTACAACTGAAAACTGCTGTGAAATCAACTTTTTTTTTTAATGTACGTTGATTAGAGTTTTTGAATGAAGGTTATGATTCGTTTTTGATTTACTACCCAGGCCTATGTGGTACACTCCAATTGTTCATGATAAGTAGTCTATCTTATAGCATTAATTGACAGATTTGTTTGATTTCTTCTCTTCTTTCAGAGCTCTACAAACCCAAACATAAATGGTCTTGAGAAGACTTTCAGAATAGATGTTTTCCTGCTGTTTTTCCTGAGAGACAACTGTAAAGCATACACATTTTTTGAAAAACAACTGTCGTCAATCGGCTGCACAGTGGAGCTAAATTTCGATGAAGAGGAGGTTTTGGTTAGAGGGGAGGTTGACAAGGGTCCAGGAGGAGGATTAGGTGGTTCTGCAGAGAAATGGGAGTATCAGGTGAATCAGGCCTTCGTCCAGCTAACTGAGAGCTACAACTGCTATCATGTGCTTGAGCCAAAACAGGTGAAAATAGTACTGCAGGACTCGGCCTTTAAGACAGATGATATCAAAGTTTACACAGAGAGTGGCTATGCTGTGGTTGTAGGAGAGGTTGATGCCATGAAGGAGAAGATTGCAATTCTGGAAAAAAGCCTACCCACCAAAAAGGAAGTGCCAATTGTGGAGAAGAAGTTCAAGCTCATAGAAGAAGACTTAAATCGAGAAATGCGTGCTAATTGTCCAGAGGTTACAATCATCAGAGGTAGTGCCATGATCACTTTGGAGGGCCCTGACAAAGAGGTGCAGTCAGGAGCTGCAAAACTGGTTGAACTGATTAAGAACATAAAGGAGAAGAGCGTTAAGTTCCCTACAGCTCTGCTAACCTTCATGAAGACCAGTGATGCCATCCCAAAATACCAAACTCGCTTCCTGCAGAGCCTCAGAAACCCTGTTTTCTTTGAGGTGGGTGCAGATCTGGTTCTGTCCAGTTTGTCCTCTGATGCTCTGAATGAGGCCGAGGCAGCAGTAATGAGAGACTTTAAAGTGACCACTGTACAGCTGCAGGGTGCAATAGATCTCAACAGGTTGAAAGAAATTCTGACAAAAGCCAAAAACGAGGCCAACAGTAGAGAGTTCAGAGTGGACATCAGCTACATGCCAGGCGCCAGTGGAACCTCAACAACCAACGTCCAACTGGTGGGCTACAGTGAAAATGTGGCCAAGCTCAATGAAGTTCTTCATGACTTCCAGTTGAATCAAGTTTCAACTCAAGAAACCATCAATCTGCTTCATCATGACACTGTCTACTGTTTTAATAAAATCCTAGACTTGATTGGCATGAAGCAGACCAAGGTGACCTTACAAGCCTCACATTTTCCAAATCCTTGTGTGTTTGTGTCTGGTCCTCGATGTCATGTTCAGGAGGCCAAGGAGGCCCTAACATCAACTCTAGACAGTGTTGTAGTAGACACTTTGACTCTAGATGGACCAGGGGCTCAGCAGTACTTCCAGGAAGAGGGTAAAGTGACTAAAGAGCTGATAGAGGGTTCCTGTCACGTCATTATCCGAGAGAAGCAAACTGCAGCCATCCCAAACGTGCAAAGACCACGAAACACCAGCAGACTCAGTGATACACCTAGATCTCTCAGCTACAGCAGCAGCATGTACAGCACAGTTGGAAACTCTGCAATCAACAGAACAAACCTGAAGATCAAACTCAGCAGTTTAGAAAATGAACAGGTTTGATTATTTCCATTCAATTCTATTTCCCATAGTCTCAAAATAAAATATCAACATTCATGTTATTCAATATTATTTCTGCAGGTGGATGTTCTGGTGGTCCCCATGCTCAACAAGCAGCTGACTTCTACAAATATTGGCAAAAGTTTGTTGGCCAAAGCTGGGAATGTATTAAAGTTAAAGTTTGATTCAGTCTTAGCCAGTTGTGCCATCACCCCTGGTGATGTTCAGCTGGTTGATGCACCTCCATCTCTGGGCTGCTCCAAGATTTTCTTCATTGAGTGCTTGCCTTGGGACGGAGTAAGAGGAAAGAGTGTTCAGGTAAAATTAAGGACTTTTATTAACACTTCTAGAGATGGATAAGAGCTTATTCATATTTAATTTACCTTCAGAAAACCAATGAAATGCATCAATGAATTTCCTTTGGGAATAGTAAAGTTTTATGAAATTAAATAAATATCATTGCTGTGTATAGTTGAAAGGTTGGAATAACTTGATGTTATATACCACAAACTCCAAGCCAGGACTTATGCAAACAAATTTAAGTTTTTTGTGGAGCCTCAAGGTTTTCCTTGTGTGCTCAGTTGCAGTGTACAATCCAAGAGTTAAGTTTGAAAACATAGTTAAAAATATGTAACTTTTGATTTGCAGGCTCTTGGTAACGGTCTGCAGAAGTGTCTGGAGCTTTGTGTACGGCAGAATTTTGGTTCAGTGGCCGTTCCAATCATTGGGCCAGGAATTGTTTTAAACTACCCGCTGAGAGAAGCTATTCAAGTGTTGACTGACGTCATTCACCAGTTTGGATTATCTGCATCCTCTGGATCTCTTACAAACATCCACATTGTCATTAAACCTGGTTACCCTGATTCTGAGGAGGTCAGTGTCAGTTGATATGTCCTGATCTGATCTGTAACATGCAGGAATCAATTATCTATCATGTTATTCTGTGTTTTTATCTACAGTGCTACCACGATGTCTACAGACAGCTCAGCTTAAATATGAACCAGGGAGGCCAAGGTAAACTAGCACTACTCAGACTGTCTTTATTATGTGACATTAATGCATAGTGAGCAGATAAAAAGCATTCAGCCTGTGCCATATTTTACCATCTTCATTAGTACCCTCAGTTATCAGATTAAATATCAAACAATAGCTAATGTGTGGTGTTCTTCCTCTAAGCAATCTTCAGGTCCCTCACCAGTGACTTGGATGACATAACCATGACAGTGGAAAGTGGGGTTAAACTACATGTTGTGTTTGGTGACATAACCAATGAAACTACAGATGTTGTAGTGAACACAACAGACTTCCAAAATTTTATCCTTGGTAAGTGAAACTGAGGATGCACACAAGTACAGTGGGGCAAAAAAGTATTTAGTCAGCCACTGATTGTGCAAGTTCCCCCACTTAAAATGATGACAGAGGTCAGTAATTTGCACCAGAGGTACACTTCAACTGTGAGAGACAGAATGTGAAAAAAAAATCCATGAATCCACATGGTAGGATTTGTAAAGAATTTATTGGTAAATCAGGGTGGAAAATAAGTATTTGGTCAATAACAAAAATACAACTCAATACTTTGTAACATAACCTTTATTGGCAATAACAGAGGTCAAACGTTTACTATAGGTCTTTACCAGGTTTGCACACACAGTAGCTGGTATTTTGGCCCATTCCTCCATGCAGATCTTCTCGAGAGCAGTGATGTTTTGGGGCTGTCGCCGAGCAACACGGACTTTCAACTCCCGCCACAGATTTTCTATGGGGTTGAGGTCTGGAGACTGGCTAGGCCACTCCAGGACTTTCAAATGCTTCTTACGGAGCCACTCCTTTGTTGCCCGGGCGGTGTGTTTTGGATCATTGTCATGTTGGAAGACCCAGCCTCGTTTCATCTTCAAAGTTCTCACTGATGGAAGGAGGTTTTGGCTCAAAATCTCACGATACATGGCCCCATTCATTCTGTCCTTAACACGGATCAGTCGTCCTGTCCCCTTGGCAGAAAAACAGCCCCATAGCATGATGTTTCCACCCCCATGCTTCACAGTAGGTATGGTGTTCTTGGGATGCAACTCAGTATTCTTCGTCCTCCAAACACGACGAGTTGAGTTTATACCAAAAAGTTCTACTTTGGTTTCATCTGACCACATGACATTCTCCCAATCCTCTGCTGTATCATCCATGTGCTCTCTGGCAAACTTCAGACGGGCCTGGACATGCACTGGCTTCAGCAGCGGAACACGTCTGGCACTGCGGGATTTGATTCCCTGCCGTTGTAGTGTGTTACTGATGGTGACCTTTGTTACTTTGGTCCCAGCTCTCTGCAGGTCATTCACCAGGTCCCCCCGTGTGGTTCTGGGATCTTTGCTCACCGTTCTCATGATCATTTTGACCCCACGGGATGAGATCTTGCGTGGAGCCCCAGATCGAGGGAGATTATCAGTGGTCTTGTATGTCTTCCATTTTCTGATGATTGCTCCCACAGTTGATTTTTTCACACCAAGCTGCTTGCCTATTGTAGATTCACTCTTCCCAGTCTGGTGCAGGTCTACAATACTTTTCCTGGTGTCCTTCGAAAGCTCTTTGGTCTTGGCCATGGCGGAGTTTGGAGTCTGACTGTTTGAGGCTGTGGACAGGTGTCTTTTATACAGATGATGAGTTCAAACAGGTGCCATTCATACAGGTAACGAGTGGGGGACAGAAAAGCTTCTTACAGAAGACGTTACAGGTCTGTGAGAGCCAGAGATTTTCTATGTTTGAGGTGACCAAATACTTATTTTCCACCCTAATTTACGAATCAATTCTTTACAAATCCTACCATGTGAATTCATGGATTTTTTTTCACATTCTGTCTCTCACAGTTGAAGTGTACCTCTGGTGCAAATTACTGACCTCTGTCATCATTTTAAGTGGGGGAACTCGCACAATCGGTGGCTGACTAAATACTTTTTTGCCCCACTGTACATAGCATAGTGAGCAGGAGGATCATGTTGTAACTGTGACATTATTTTTTTTAGCCACAATGGTGGCATAGCTCTCTACGAATTTCAAAGGTAAACACATGTTCATGCATGTTTGCTCAGAAATGGGGATGTCTTTTTAAACATGATCTTTGAACATATTACGGGCGATCGTGGCTCAAGAGTTGGGAGTTCGCCTTGTAATCAGAAGGTTGCTGGTTCGAGCCCTGGCTCTGACAGTCTCGATCATCGTGTCCTTGGGCAAGACACTTGACCCGTTGCCTACTGGTGGTGGTCCGGTGGCGCCAGTGTCCGGCAGCCTCGCCTCTGTCAGTGCGCCCCAGGGTGGCTGTGGGCTACAATGTAGCTTGTCATCACCAATGTGTGTGTGAATGGGTGGATGACTGGATGTGTAAAGCACTTTGGGGTCCTTAGGGACTAGTAAAGCGCTATATAAATACAGGCCATTTACTATTTTTACCATCCAAGTTTTCATCTAGTATTATCAGCAGGCCACTTATTTTAAGATCAAATACTTACTTGTATTTTACATCTCGTACCTATCATGGTTGTAGTTTAATATTTTTGTGCAAGTGCTGACCAGGCAAATTCAGTCGGAACAGGTTTGGTGGATGACAAAATGCAAAGCAGAGATTTATGGGCATTGTTGTCCAATGATGACTTGCTAATTTTGGTCCTTAAGCCAGTCATTTCATCACATTTGGGCTGCCGATATCTTTTGTTGGTACTCGAACTGCTAGAGCTAACAGCTCCCACAGTTTCGTGCTTGCTGCAACATGTTTTGCAATTAGATGGTGCCGTAAAGTTGAAGTGCTTCATGGTACGCAAACTCCCTTTTGCACAGTTTGCATAAAACCATGCTTTTATCAAGGCTTCCGTCAGGTAGTCTTTTGAAATTAAATTTGCCTCCGCTCAGTCACAGCAAGTCACTTTATTCTGATTCTTTTTACCTCTGATGTGTGCATCAGTGTAATCTAGTGATGTTCGATTCGTGAACGAATCGTTCAATACTCGAGAATCACTTTACTGACTCGTAAATCATGATTCACAAGCCCAACTGACTCACTGACTCATCCCTGTTGCTGTTAGAAAACTAATTCCATTAGTAGAAATATATCTAGCTTATAATTAAAATTGTGGGGGGGGAAACAACAGCCAGTTTCTTAACAAAAGCATTTCTGCTCTGAACTGAAAGAAAAAACCCTGAGTGGAAGCTCACATCAAGAAAATAGCTCCTCGGTTCACAGTAGCATCGCTCTACTAACATGCTAACACCCTCCCTTCCTGTGCTGAATCGTAAGCGTAAGCGAATCACTCACTCACTCACTCACTCACTCACTCACCCCCTCCCTCCTGGCTCACAGCTTCTTCTTCTTCTTGGTTGGCAACCAATGTTAAGGCACATTACCGCCCCCTGGCTCACAGCTCAGAGGACATTTAGATGAGAAAATATATATTTGACACATTTATGGAAAATACTAATAAAATACAAATAAAAAAAATAAATGTTTATTAAGCAGTTTTGATAGGAAATTGCTTAATTTTAGAAATGTTTTTGCTCTTTTTTGCTCTATAAAATAGTTGTTGTTTTTTTAGAATCATTCATCTTAGCAGTGGGATTTACATGAAAAGAGAAACAAATTAACTTTGAGTGAAAATGTACATTTTTTGCACTCTCTAGTCAACTGACTCAGTGAATCAAATGACTCAAAAATCCGATTCACTTTGGTGAGTGACTCATCAAAACTCGATTCAGTAAAAAGAATCAAATTTACCATCACTAGTGTAATCGGTATACCAGGGAAACGAGCATTGACAAAAGTTCCCCTTTGCTTGGAATGCAAAGTGTGATTAAAAGAGCTTTTTTTAACGCGTTAAATTTTTTTCTAATTAACTAATTGCAATCAATGCATTAAAATCCCACCCCTTGTAAAAATACATGTAGGGCAGTTAGCAGGTCCAGATTTAATTATTCAGTATTTTTTTTATTCTTTTTCTCTTCTTCTTCTACAGATGGGGTATGCAAAGATATCTTAACTGTAGCTGGACCAGAGGTGGAAGCAGAACTGAAAGCAGGTGAGAAATAGAGAAGTTGCTACTTATCTTCTCATCTTACTTATCTGCCTCTCACTCATGCTTATTTTGTCACTTTCTGTGCAGCATACGTGGAACGAGGAAAAATATTTGTGACCCAGTCTGGAAATTTCCCCTGTAAAGCTATTTTTCATGTATGTGGACAAAGGGATGAAGTCTACAACTTGGACTTCATCCAGCTTGTGTGTAATGTCATTTACTATTGTGAGTCGTATAAATACAGCTCAGTGGCAATTCCTGCCATCTTTGCTGGTACGTATTTTGTTTGGCATTCAAGTCTTGTTGTGCTACACACACACACACACACACACACACACACACACACACACACACACACACACACACACACACACACACACACACACACACACCTAAATGCAAGTGGTGTTTCTGCAGGTGCTGGCGAGTTGGACCCTACTATTGTGGCAGGTGCCATCCTTCGAGTGATCAAGTCTTCTACATCATCAATGAACAGCCTCACCGACATCCGCCTCGTCCTGATTAAGATCGATGTCTTCTTGGCTTTTAAAGAGGAAGCGATGCAGATGTATTCCCCAGCTGTCATCAACAGAGGTGACAGAAATATTCACAAAGTGCCATCTTGTGTGGTTATTTAGTGTAGTGATTTTTAAAATAAAAAGCAGATTAAATTATTATTTTACTGAAAATACTTGCTTATTTGTTTGATCCACCTTCCAGTGTCATTTCAAGAACAACAACAGCAACAACAGTCTGCTCCTAGTGTGAGTGCATACCTCAGCAGTCTCCAAATCAGCTCTTCTAGTCATCAGTCTGTCTTCACATTCCTGGGTCTTTCCATATCCGACATTGATGATGCCATGGAAAAGCTGAAGCATCAATATCAGACGCAGTGCTCCAGTAACACCTTCTCAAAGGAGGAACTGGAACTCCTCAACCAGGATGACATGATGGAGCTGAAGGATCTTGTGGAGGCTGAGGGTTTATTTGTGCAAACTGATCAGTCTGGCGCCCTAACAGTGAGCGGGCTAAAAGACGGGGTCACCCGGGTACTGCAGAAAATGAATCAGTGCCAGTACATGAACCTTGCTAGAGAGGTGAGAGTGAGGGAGGAGGAGGATGTTTACAACAAAGTGGTTTGGTGCATCCTGGCAAATCACGGTAACTGGGAAAGACTTCCCAAATCAGCTAATCACCAATTGGAAAAAAACGAATTAACAGAAGGAATAACAGATGCACAGGGACTTATATGGGAGGTTGATGTACAGGCAATGGTGGCCACACGACCACTGAGCAGACAGACGACAAAGCTGAAACGACTTGAGAATCTTCCAGGTGAGTAGATAGTTCTCAGAGATGTTACAAAAATGAGCCTGACTGATATTGGAGTTTGATGCTTGAGAGTAATATAAACTTCAATAAACAAATGTTAAGGTTTTGAAAGAAATAATTCTACTAAAAAAGTATTAAAAAATGTACTTGTAAAAATAGTTGCAAAAGTCACTATGAGGAATGACAGTAACAGTAAACAGTTTTGAAACAGGAAATGTCAAAATTTCAATATTAGAAATATCAAAGTCTCTCCTTATCTGCTGATTTCAAATTGCATTGCAAAGCAGTGTTAGATTGGTGTCAGAAGGGCACCAATATAGCAAACAGTGTTAAGACTGATATGTGGCTGGACTGAACCAAATCCCAATTTTAAAACATCTATGCAATGTGTAAAAGTCAATGACAGCTTTATTGCTAAGCTCTTAAAAATACAAAGAAACAGAGGAGAAAAAATACTTTTTCAACTTCTTAGAAAACACAAGGCACAGAGGAAAAGAGCTGAGAGAGAACACAACAAAGGGCAAGGGAAGATTGATGAGACAGAGGAAAGAACTGGACACGAAGCGCAAGAGACGAAATACCACCAAAGTAAAACAGGAAGTAAGAGATGACAGACTCACAACATGAAAGTATGACAGAGAGACAGAAGATAAACATAGAGACACAGCTGAAGGAACAGAATGGGAATAGAAAAGGGCTTTAACAAACTTATCATCAGTTAAAGAAAGCAAGCACTAAAGTCACAGAAAACAGGAAATGCATTCCTATACCAAACCAATAGTTACCTGACTTAATAAAATATAACAAACATGTTGTCTTTTTCAGACTTTACTTTCCCTCTGTACTGGGACCCCATGGCTGCCAATGAGACTATGAAGGTGGTTTCTCTGGAGACTTCTTCTGCAGAGTATCACACAGTGAAGGAGGCTTTCAAACGAACTGTCCCCAAAACTGTGATGAAGGTGGGTGGCTTTTCCTGCACAAGTACAAGTACATATATACACAAGTACATGCATACAAGCTGAAAAAGTTGATTGTGTGGTTACAGTGCAAACTAGTGAGCATTACTGGCTGTAATGTGGTCTGCTTAACTGGTCAGCTATCATGATACATGTTAACATTCAGGGAAAGAAGCTAATTAAAATATTAACTGCACCAGACTTTATATCAACAGTGCATGTGGTCATTAATTACATATTTCGATAACATAAAGGGTGTAACAAATAGATATTTTTTATTTTTAACTGACTTACTATAAACACTATTTATTTATTTTTATTTAAACATAAATAAATAGTGTTTAATTTCCTATTATTTTATCTAACCTGTAAAATGCATAAATATTAAAAAAAGATAATAAATGAGTATTAAAAAAAAAATTGAAAACATTTTTCCCTAGGAACTTTTTTTTCCTATGTAAAGAAATGATGTCTTGTAACCCATGGCAACTGCAACATCATCACACACCTGCTCTTCTTTTTGTGTCCACATGTAAGACATGAATTGATTTAATATATTTATTCAGTAAATGTATATAAAAAATCGAAATCATAAAAGAAAAACAGGAAATTAAAGGAAACAGAAATCAGTCACATTCTGTCAACAAATTAATTGCCACATTAAAAAAATAAATACATTATATTTTATTTTATCAATCAATTTATCTATCTATCTATCTATCTATGTTGGATATTTGCAGTTTCCGGCCACCATATCTCTGTGGTCCATTGAACCGATGTCAATATATTTGCTCAGAAATGCTATGAAAAATTCAAACTCCCTACCTGAGAAATATCACGTTTCTAAAGTGTGTTTTTTATTTTAATTTTTAAGTTTCTAAAGTTTTCAGTTTTGCAGTAAGAAAGTCATTAATTATTCACTGCTGTAATCTAAACTTCTCATACCTGAAACACATGCCTCAGTTTATGGTTACCACCATAAAGACATGAACTAAGCCATCAGATGTAATTAATATCCACACTGCTTTGTTTGGCATCTCTTTGATCCTTTGGCTTCGGTCTCTCTTGTCAGATTGAACGTTTGCAGAACGTTCACCTGCGGCGCGCCTATGAAGCCCAGAAGAAGCACATTTCTGATAAGAACGCACACGAGGGAGGAGCAGCGGAGAAACCTCTGTACCACGGGACGACCCAGGAAAACTGCCACTCCATCATGACAACTGGATTCAACAGGAGTTTTGCTGGACAAAACGGTGATAATTGTTACTGAACAAGACAACATTTTTCTGTTGCTTCAAAACGAATCACTAGTGTTGACTTTGTCTTAGAAATTATTACCTCCTATACACCAAGGTTTTACATATACATGTAAGTCTTTACCGCTCTGATCACTCTGACATTGTGTCTATATTGGTCCACCATTACATGGTGACAGATTGATCATTTGCAGACTGCTTCAAGTATTTTATGGTCTTGAATGTGGTTGTATTTAACCATCATTTATAGACACAAACAGGACTCTTAGGATATTAAATGCAAGACTTACGTAATATATGTTGGAAGTCACCATGTTTTATCTATGATAACCTATTACTAATTTCCTTTTTTTTCTTCCTACATTCAGCAACTGTACACGGTCATGGGACCTACTTTGCTGTAAACGCCAGCTACTCAGCCCAGCCCACCTACTCCAAGCCAGCTGCTGATGGTTCTCGGTTAATGTTCGTCGCCCGAGTCCTCACAGGCGTCTTCACTCAGGGCCAAGCTACCATGAAGGTGCTTCCACTCCGAAACAGCCAGCAGCCTCACAACCGCTTCGATAGCGCAGTGGACAAAATTGATAACCCTGCCATGTATATTGTGTTCCATGACAACCAAGCATACCCCGACTACCTCATCACATTCAAAGGAGATTAAGGGAAAAGTATTTTCTACTGTGGAAAAATGAAGGTCCAAAAAGAACAATATTAAAGTTATATTTCTAACTACATAAAGATTTATGTAGTAACTGGAAGTGTGTGGAAAAGTTACATTTGTAAAGGACCCAGAAACTTTATCATAGTTTACACTAAATATTTAAGAAGTTTTGCACACAAAACTAAATTTCCCTGTTGGGTACCTATGTGGTAGGTTTCTCTTACAAGAAGACAATGCACTTTTCATACTACAAGCAATTATATTTAATGTAGTGTTGACTTTTTTTTTTCAGTGTTAAATTTCTTAGGTGTTAAATTATATGTTATTTTAATCTTGTTCTGAAAGCTGTAAGAATTATGCCAACAGAAGCTGTTTATATACGAAGTATATGAAATATGAAGAAATATGACATGTATGTACAAACACACACTGAAGGCACGTCACATGATTATGCATTTCTATTCTTTTATTTGGTTGATATTTGTATCTTACATCTTCAGAAGATTTATTGTATGCTTGTCTGGCACTTTCTTGTACAAAGAAAAATAAGAGGAGGTGGGTGATCAACACTCAAATAGAAACTGTGAAATGTAAATACAATTGTGGTAACATTATGCAAACACATATAAAAACATATTCAATTCATAATTAACTAACTGTTGAACATAGCAAACTGTCTCCAGAGGAGTTTAAAATGTTAACTGTGTTAAAATGAGAGTTAAACACATGAGTGATGAGATAATAGCTCCAACGGGATGATAATCTTTCTTGTCACACAGTTAAATGTGGCTTGATATGTTTCCTTGGAAGTAATTCTCCCCCCTAGTGGCCAAAAAATAATTACAATTTAGCTTTGAAATTAAATTTATTTAAATGTGCTTATTTTAGAGCTAAGGATTATTCAGGTTGTCAAAGGTTCAAAAAGATAATTTTACCATATATCATAAAGTCAAACCTCCTGTTGTCATTTACTCAAAAGCCAAATCTTTTTAAAATATGTAATCTAGCAACTAGCTATTCATTTTATTGCTATCTCTGCAGCATTTGAAAGAAATATCAGCAGTGCTGAAGCTAAAGAGCTGAAAAACTGCAGCTACACAACACATTTTTGTATAGCACATTTATATAGGCCTATATAAATGTGCTATACAAACAGTTGTTCATCATCACTCACCTGTAATACCTGGACTTTGGCTCCAACATCCCAGGTCCTTCCATGCGAATGTGGATGTTCTCCAGGTTAAAGCTGAAGGAGTTTATAAACTCCACAGTTGCTATCATCTCTTCACTACCAGACACCTGAAGTACACACAGGAATTGTAAAAATCCAGCTTTGTATATGATAACAGATAACAGTTTCTGGATAGGGCATCAAGCAACTAACGAAAAAAAAAAAGGCCGTCTGACTGCGTGCCACCAGGTTTGTCTTTAATGTGATGTAGGATGCATACTGCAATATAAGAAAAAACCAGCAAAGAAAAATAATGTGGCAAAAGCACACAAAAAACATCAGAAATAGAAAAAAAACTGTAAGAACTAAAATTAAATAAATAAATTGTGACGATAAAGTGTTTCTGGGGACACACATGAGCTGCAGCAGTGACAGAAACCAAAACATGTGAAAGGTTACACTGAGGTACCCAAACAGAGGGTACAAGTGTTTTAACCACATGAGTCATATAATGGTCATAAATTGGGGCGGCATGGTGGCACGGTGGTTAGCACTGGTACTGCACAGCAAAAAGGTCCTGAGTTCAATTGCACCATCAGGCTGGGGTCTTTCTGTGTGGAGTTTGCATGTTCTCCCCGTGTTTGCATGGGTTCACTCCGGCTCCACCGTCCAAAGACATGCAGTTAGTGGGGATAGGTTAATTGGTTAATCCAAATTGCCCATAGGTGTGAATGTGCGAGTGAATGTGAGCGCAAATGGTTGTTTGTCCCTGTGTGTTAGCCCTGCGACAGACTGGTGACCTGTCCAGGGTGTACCCCACTTCTCGCCCTATGACAGCTGGGATAGGCTCCTGCGCCCCCCGCGACCCTGAAAAGGACAAGTAGAAGCGAATGGATGGATGGATGGATGGATGGAATCATATAATATTGTAGGTAATACCTATAGTATTAACTGCTGATTGGTTTTGTATTCTGATTTCCCTTTAAATTGATTTCTGATATCAGGAAACAGCTATAAAGTTAACTGGTGTTTGTTTTTGTGTTTGTTTTGGAATATTGATTGTTTTAATTGATTTTGTTATCAGTTGGAATCAATTGGAGATCATCCTGATCTTTTAATTATCAGTTAACACTCTTCACAAGTGTGAAGCAAACTGCTACTACCCTCAGGATGTTGAGATAATTTGGTACAACAAGGATCCAGTCGCTCCACATCCTAAGCCACTGAACCACAGTGTTCTGTTGAGCCACAAAAAAGTCAGGACATGACCTTCTCGCTGTCAGGTGTTTTCTGCCTCCAGGCAGTGCTCAGGGACTCTGGGAAAAGGCTCACATGCAGTGCCCGTTACAAAGAACTTCACCCTGAATGCAGAAGGTAAGTTATTAAAAAGAACTCGGGACTTGTGACTTTGCTAGAAATTATGCTGGACAGGAATGCAGATTTTGTGGCTTTAACAATCTTCTGATATTTTGATAAGCAGTCACATAGGATGCCCAAAGACGCTAGTTCTGCACTAAGGTTGGCATCAAAGAGGACAGAGTTAGTAAAAGCAGAGGAAAAGTGAGCAGCGGTCAGTGAATTTATCATGTGCAACTAACACTCAGGTCCCTCGCTGTTCAACTCAGCATTACACACTGCAATATTAAACATCACTGGGAAATGATCCGATATCCCACAATGCTTGATTTCCATAATACAAACATCCAGACCATATGACAGCACCAGATTGAGTGTGTGACCTTTTTCATGACTTGGATCACTCACCCACTGAGTGAGATTAAAAGTGTCAATACAGGGAGTGCAGAATTATTAGGCAAATGAGTATTTTGTCCACATCATCCTCTTCATGCATGTTGTCTGACTCCAAGCTGTATAGGCTCGAAAGCCTACTACCAATTAAGCATATTAGGTGATGTGCATCTCTGTAATGAGAAGGGGTGTGGTCTAATGACATCAACACCCTATATCAGGTGTGCATAATTATTAGGCAACGTCCTTTCCTTTGGCAAAATGGGTCAAAAGAAGGACTTGACAGGCTCAGAAAAGTCAAAAATAGTGAGATATCTTGCAGAGGGATGCAGCAGTCTCAAAATTGCAAAGCTTCTGAAGCATGATCATCGAACAATCAAGCGTTTCATTCAAAATAGTCAACAGGGTCGCAAGAAGCGTGTGGAAAAACCAAGGCGCAAAATAACTGCCCATGAACTGAGAAAAGTCAAGCGTGCAGCTGCCAAGATGCCACTTGCCACCAGTTTGGCCATATTTCAGAGCTGCAACATCACTGGAGTGCCCAAAAGCACAAGGTGTGCAATACTCAGAGACATGGCCAAGGTAAGAAAGGCTGAAAGACGACCACCACTGAACAAGACACACAAGCTGAAACGTCAAGACTGGGCCAAGAAATATCTCAAGACTGGTTTTTCTAAGGTTTTATGGACTGATGAAATGAGAGTGAGTCTTGATGGGCCAGATGGATGGGCCCGTGGCTGGATTGGTAAAGGGCAGAGAGCTCCAGTCCGACTCAGATGCCAGCAAGGTGGAGGTGGAGTACTGGTTTGGGCTGGTATCATCAAAGATGAGCTTGTGGGGCCTTTTTGGGTTGAGGATGGAGTCAAGCTCAACTCCCAGAATACTGCCAGTTTCTGGAAGACACCTTCTTCAAGCAGTGGTACAGGAAGAAGTCTGCATCCTTCAAGAAAAACATGATTTCCATGCAGGACAATGCTTCATCACACGCGTCCAAGTACTCCACAGCGTGGCTGGCAAGAAAGGGTATAAAAGAAGAAAAACTAATGACATGGCCACCTTGTTCACCTGATCTGAACCCCATTGAGAACCTGTGGTCCATCATCAAATGTGAGATTTACAAGGAGGGAAAACAGTACACCTCTCTGAACAGTGTCTGGGAGGCTGTGGTTGCTGCTGCACGCAATGTTGATGGTGAACAGATCAAAACACTGACAGAATCCATGGATGGCAGGCTTTTGAGTGTCCTTGCAAAGAAAGGTGGCTATATTGGTCGCTGATTTGTTTTTGTTTTGTTTTTGAATGTCAGAAATGTATATTTGTGAATGTGGAGATGTTATATTGGTTTCACTGGTAAAAATAAATAATTGAAATGGGTATATATTTGTTTTTTGTTAAGTTGCCTAATAATTATGCACAGTAATAGTCACCTGCACACACAGATATCCCCCTAAAATAGCTAAAAGTAAAAACAAACTAAAAACTACTTCCAAAAACATTCAGCTTTGATATTAATGAGTTTTTTGGGTTCATTGAGAACATGGTTGGTGTTCAATAATAACATTATTCCTCAAAAATACAACTTGCCTAATAATTCTGCACTCCCTGTACTACTGTTCCAGTCTCACAGCAAACATAGATGTTAAAATCACCAGGAATTAATTCCAATTGTAATGAATTATTCACACATTTAATTAATTATTTAACGGTGTAATTAATTAATTCATTTTGTCACTCCTGGCCCTCCATAAGATCCATGCTTACATTCTGTCTATACCAAATCAAATTCTAACTCTACTGTCTGAAGGATACAGCTGATTGTGCTCTGCGGGTAACATTTTCACTCTCTTCTGTTGTCCAAGTCTTGTGCAAACTATAGCCTCGTGTCGTGGCACTCAGTGTGGCCTTCTACTACTGTTGCCCATTAGCTTCAGAGTTTGTTGTATTGTTCATTCAGAGATGCTTTTTGGGGCAACAGTTTAGCTCAATGACAAAAAGTTTCTGATTTCTTGTCATAAAATATCAGATGTTAAAAATAACAGAAATGTTTTTTGTTTTTTTTAAATTTCCATAACCTATAAAACTTTGGACTGTACAATGTTTAAACATGCACCCCTCCCCTCCCCCAAAATGAAAAGCAAACAAAAAACTTTTTCCCGTGAAGACAGATTATCAAGACCAAATAAGACTAAAGCAAATAGAAACACAGTGTGAGGCTGATAGGATCTGAGTGTTAGAGCTTCTTTAAAACCCATTATCAATAGTTTTAAATCTCATGTAAAGAAGAGGGCAAAAGATAACAATCCACACTCTTTTTTTCCTGAGAGATATTTTTAAAAAAATTAAATTTAACCAATGAAAACATATGAACACACACTTATAACAGGCACAGTGAAAAAGCCAAGATTGCAAGGATTGTGGAAAAAACCAAAACAAAAAATCTCTCGCCAGGTACTTTGGGATACATTAAAGGGCTTTCTAAGAGCGCAAAATATGTCTTATTCGGTAAACATAAATAAAAACTAAAAACACCAACACAAAATGACTTTAGTTAGCTAATGAAATCAAAGAAATAGATCAGCTGTATGCCTAGGATTAAATACCAAAACAAAAAACTAAATTATATAATAAACAGTTGGACTGCATTTGACCTCCTTTTGACATAGTTGAACATCAGCTTTTGAAAAAGTAAAAGTTTATTTTATATGCATAGTGACAGACCCTGTAGGGCGCTATCCAACCAGTTGAAGTGTATCCAGGCCAAACAACATGTTACAAAAGTCAGAATGAACAGATAGCTGCAGTTAAACATTCTTTCTGCACTGACCAAAAGTATGAAGAGAAGAGTAAATAGAAAAATGGCATGAGACACTCACAAGGCAGCCCCCTGAGCAGAGGTGGACAGTAACAAGGTACAAAAATTTGTTGCAGTACTTAAGTCGAATTTTCAGGTATCTGTACTTTACTTGAGTAGTTGTGTTTTTTGACTGCTTTTTAATTTCACGCCCTACATTTTAAACCAGTGTCTGTAATTTCTACTTACATTTTTAAAATAGACTCCTTACTTTTGGTTTAACATATTTGAGGGGAGTTATTATTTCATGTCACTGTAGGCCTTCAAATACCAAACCGATTTGAGCCTAAACAGTAAGACATGAAAGGCAGTCAGCGGATGTCGCATAAAAAGAGGCAAAACTGGGTGCTGTAGTCAGGGGTTAAAGTGGGACGGTATTTTTTTTTTTTTTGTTTATTTATTTTTTTGTACAACATTGGTGTCCAAAAGTTGCAGCTGCGGTACTTCGGCATCTAGATAGCACTACTAAAGACGAGCAAACACAAAGGGAGTAACATGTGGTAAATCATTTCAAATGCAATGCTTCTATCAGCTCAACGAACATCAGCAAACACACAAACTGTTTGTGTGCAGTTTGTCACACAGTGTGTTGCTAGCTCAAGGTCCAAGGGAGGTCACAGGGAGAAAGAAGGAAGTTCAAATTTCAAATGCTGAGGGATGCCAATTACTCAAGAACTGGACCAAAAATTAGTGACAGCACATCTTATGGAGTGATGAATTCAAGCTGCAGTCATCCTGCCTGCCCTCCTGGACTCCTTTGAGCCTTGGTTTCAGTAACAGATACCAAATAAGCAACCACTTCTTCCAGCACCAGGCAGGGCATCACCCTAGGTCAGGGGTCGGCAACATGCGCGTCTTTAGTCCTTATAGTGCGGCTCCGCGTGGTTTGGGAAAATAAATTAGAAGTATTTAGCTAAAGTGTATTTTATTTATGTTAGTTCTTTTTTAACTTGTAGTTCTAGAAATACAAAAATAAAATTATATTCTATTATTTTTTCATCACTCAAAATAAGCGTCATACCCGCCAAAACGCCGTGCATTTATCGAGACTTTCAACCCCAGGTAGGCCAATTATGGATCTTCGGATCCACATTATGTCAGCAGCTATTCTCCTCCGTGAACTATGCTAAAACAAACACCGCTCACAGATGACAGCTTACAGTCCTGCGTAAAGATGAAAGTGACTTCACACAGCCCCGATTTGCAGACGCTGTGCGCAGAGGTTCAGGAGCAGAAGTCCCATTGTAAACACATCACGGCAGACCCGACGATGTTTCCATGAACACGCTTTTCAGCATCTCTTTATTGACCACTTTTCACACACGGTTGCTGTACGCATACAGCCGGCTGTAGCTTTTCAGCTCACAGCCCGACACACACCAACAACAGCATAGAGAGCACAGACGTTAAGTCCCCTGGAGCGGTGCTGCAGACCACGCCCCGCCACACACATTAACCAGGTAAAATACATATTTAGGCAGAATTTTGCAAATATCTATTTTCCCTTTTTTTTATTTTTTATTTTTTAGCAACATGGTACTTTTTTTCCAATTACTTTTTAAAAGCCAGGCCAAGGCTTCAAAAGCCCAAAGGCGATTGTCACGAAATTTATGTATTGAAAGTGCTTAATTAGTACTTATTGTTAAGGCTGGCGGCTCACAACAGTTTTTGTTTGCTACATGGATCATTTTAGTTCAGCTGGGTGTCTTTCCTTTTGTTATATTTCGTTAAAAATGTGTTAATTACATAAATAGAGCCCAGAGATGGCGCGATATGGCAGCCTCGCTTCTGTCAGTCTGCACCAGGCCAGCTGTGGCTACAACTGTGTGTGAATGTGAGAGTGAATGAATAGTGGAATTGTAAAGCACTTTGGGTGCCTAGAAAAGCGCTATATAAATGCAATCAATTATCATTATTATTATTAAATAAAATATAATTTTCTCTGTAGCACTTCATGGATTTCATAAGCAACACACCTTAGTTTTTCACACAAAGCATAAAGGTAAAAAGCAATATATACAGTGTTATCTTCATTTTAGATGTCAACAAGTATTTGCGGCTCCCAGTATTTTCTTTTGTGTGGAAACTGGGTCCAAATGGCTCTTTGGGTGTAAAAGGTTGCTGACCCCTGCCCTAGGTGAATATGAGCAAGCCATGAAATTCTTAGGAGAACAGCATGGATGCCCTGTATTAATACCTGTTTCTGTGCAAATCTTGCCGCGAAACCTGAACCCGTGAGGTCTATTCACATGTGTGCATGCCACTACTGGAAGTCAAAAGCCAAAAATGCCTGCTCTGTTGACTGCTTCTGTTCCCCCTTGCCTAAATCTGTAAATAAACTTGTGGAACCTTTACAGTGCTTTGTGCTCGGGTGACCTTTCTACTAATTTATGACACGTTCTTCATAATTTCATTTCATTTCATTTTTCATTTATTTATTTATTTCACACTTGGTACAACAATTCAAACAAACCAACCACACTTTCTATCAAAAAACACTACAACCATGTGTGAAAAGGAGCAGGAAGAAGAAAATATTCTTATTAAACCCTGCCCCCTAATTCACAACACAGCGATCATCCTGTGTTTCATACTCAGTCAGCATCTGCATGGTGTTACTCTGTATCACGTCTGTGATATGTATGTTATGTATGTTATCTGTTATTTCAGAATGCCATTACAGATCAGTAGTTGTTACAACACTTCACTCACTGCAACCACATTTCCTTCCTGGATTTTGGTAAAATATTAGGAAAACATCAATACTTACAAAAAATAACTCTTCTCTCTCTCCAGTGTTAGCATGAATAGAATGGAATACACATTTGAAAACTAAAAACTTAAAAAAACTACTACTTGCTTTAATTTTGAAGACAGCACCTGGTGCTAAACAAGTCTGTGGATAAAAAAAAACAACTACATCTTAAGTATCTTAAAATTGTTTGAATTTTTTGACCTGTAGAATTTTTGCATGATCAACTTTTTGTGCTTTTAAGATATCTGGAGACCAAACAGAAGGGGCTGGTCATGGGTGTTGGTATCTGTGCTAAGTGGGAGGGGCATGGGGGTTGAGGGGGTGTCTATTTAACAGACGCTGACTCTGAAAATCTTTGCAGTGAGTCATGGGCTGTTCAAGAATTCTGACATGGACACTGAGTGTCCTCCTGAGCTGGATGTGTGTGGATCAAGCGGTGGCTGAACCGTAAGTTTAAGTGTTCTTTATAAAGAAAAATAGAATTTGTTTGCTTTGTGACTTTGTGTGTAACATTTGTAGTTAAAGTTTGCACGAGTACTGGTTTGGGGTTTCCTTCTTTGTCAGTGCTTTAAGCGTTCATCTGTCTGTGTCTGCAGGCAGTACCTGGTGGCCATTCCTGCAGTTATAGAAGCTGGAGCTGAGACCAAATTCTGTGCAAGTCTTCTGCAGCCCAGTGAGACTGTGGTCATGACTGTCACTTTGATGTCCAGAGAGGAGAATACAACCCTGCTCACACATACATCCAATGAAGATTTTCATACTTGTACTCAGTTTAAGGTGAGCTCCCCAAGATGGGTTTTGATTCACTTGGTAATTTCTAATATAAAAAAAAAAGACTGCAGGTGAATACAGTCAAGTATTTTAAACACAGCATACAATTATTTATTTATTCTTATAAATAAATAAGAATAAATAAATAATGCGCCTCATTCTCTCAAACACTTCTCTTAAAGGCTCCTTTAGTGGAAGGAGAAAAGATTCTGGATTTTGAGGTGGAGGTAAGAGGAGACACATTTCACTCAAAAGAAGTGAGAAAAGTCATGATCAAAGCCTACAAGGCCAGGACATTCATCCAGACGGATAAACCCCTCTACCTCCCTGGACAAACAGGTAAGAGTGAGCTGATGACCCATCAGAGCTAGATGGACTTATTCTGATACAGATTCAGCCTCTTAGTATGGCTGCCCCCAGCTGCTGGGAGACCCCCCCCCCCCCCCCCCCCCCTTTTCCTGGGTGTATTTAACTTCCACCATGAACACGTCCCTTTCACTCAAAAACAAAAACGTTTATTTCTATAATTTCCAGATATTTTGATAGCATGTCAAGCTGAACTATGATAATTACAAACTATTGAGCAAGTTTTGAAAATGTGAATTGAAGTTAGTCTGGCCATGTTTGTACAAATCACCGAAACTATTTCCAGCAAACATTCATTCATTCATGTTTTCTTTTTAGAATAATCTAAACATTAAATAGATAAATAAAAATGTGTAAAAATACAGCAGTGCTGCACAATCCAAGCACTCTCTGTGTCACCAACACTTTTGAAACACATTATTGTCTTTGAAACACTTAGATTTAAATCTTTTAAACTGTTCTGCTTTTTTAAAACACCTTCTGCCTTCAGTCTGAACAAGTATGCTACAAACTGTTTTTCTAAATTGTTCAGCATTATGATTCTATGATAAATGCAGAAGCCTTGAAAAAATTCATGGATGCTGCTTCACAATGCAGATTTTTATTAACTATAAATTATTTTAAAAAATACCTATTAAATGTATTTAACAGTTTATAAAGTGACTGACTTAAAGCACTACAGACAAAACATAACAGTTGTAGCTGACTGAAGTTTGGCTTTTTGTTATTTCTGTAAAGATACCCCTTGTTCACAAACATATCCTAATATGAGTTTGCATCCTCTTATTGTAGCTGTCAGGAAAGTCTGGTACAGTTTGAAGGTGCAAATACATCATTAACATTAATATGGACCTTTTTGTTAGGTTACAACTCAATATTCTGATTTATCCTATAAAGTTCTTTAAACTCTGACACCGTTTAAGCCAGCTATCATTTCTTTACATTTTGCTTCGGAGAAGTCAGATTCTCATCTGCTGTGTTTTTTTAAAGTGCTCTCCGGGCTTTATGAAAGTCTTTTGCTGCAACCTGATATCACAACAAGGCGTGTATAGACATGGCAGTCCACCATGTCCATTTCACGCTTTTCCTCTACAAAGGATATGAGGATGAACAATATAAAATATATACACATTTAATTTACTTAAAGCTTGTTACGAATAGAAGCAAAGAGAAAATGATGTTAGTACTACTGCTTATTTGGCAGTAATGATGTTGGAGAATGTTTCAGTTTCATTTCTTGGTCAGGATTTATTACTCATTAAGGTGTAAAATCTTTGAACTTCTTCCAAAGTGCATTTCAGGGTTGTTGCGCTGGACCCCAAGTTGAGACCTGTCAGTCAGCTGGTGAGTGTTTCTGTCTCTCCTTTCCTCCTTGACTTTTATCACTCTGAGTTTATCAGTCAACTTGCACTAACAAATCAATAGTACAATGTATTGTCTGTGTTTAGTAATTTGTTTTTTACTTATTCTGTGATAACTCTAACAAGCAAACACTTGGAGTATACAAAATAACATAAAAAAATCACATACTGTTGAAATTCATTTTATGTTCAATTGTGTTACGTGTTTAATATTTTTGAATTTCTACCAAGCCTGCAGTTGGATAGAGACATTGGTAGGACACTGTATGAGAAAATCATTTCCTCTAACAATTTTCTCACTTTTGTTCGTTTTGATTTTTTGCCTTTTAGTGCAACATCATTGAACTCGAGGTAAGAAAATATCCACACATCATTTTCTTTTCTTTTTTACATTCAGCATGTAAATCTAATAGATTTGTTAAGGGTCTAAACGTTCCTTAAAGCCAACAGCACAACAAAGTGCAGCAACTCTGAAATTTATATGCTGATTCTGATATCAGTGTTTTACCGTGGGACAATTTTGTTGATATATAAACAGTATATATTGTGTCAGGTTATTTCTTACACCTTTACATTAAACACACAGCACTGATAATTAAACTATTTTGTATAATTACAATACAAACAAGTAGAAGAACAGCTAAATGGGAGCCTAACCTTCACCATAACATATCAAAGCTGGATAGAGAAGAACATGGTGCTTTAGCAGAAAACTAAAAGTATAGCTTCAAACATTAGTCCACTGAGGGCACTCATTGGCTACAGTCATTCCAATTTCAGTGCGTGACATGAAGGTGGGAAAGATGGGAACTACATGGAAGAAATAGAATATACCAAAAGATCAGGAGGTTTAGGAAGCTATACAACATTATATTATAAGTAGAATGTAAGAATAGCTCAAGTATTGAATCGGTTTTTCAAAAGGCTGAAAATCATAGACAGCATCAAAGATGTCTGTAGCTGCTGTGATGTTGTCTCTAAATCTGTGAAATCCCATTATGAAGCCTTGAGGTGAGCAAAAATCTGCATCTGCACAGGATCATTATCACTGTATTATCATCTGTCATGATCCTGTCATGATCCTGGGTTTTTTTCCCCAGCATTTTCCATTTTCCTTGTGTTAGTTGTGGAGTTTCTCTCTGTTTATATTTATGTTCATAAGTCGCTTTAGTTTTCTAGTTATCTTTAGGGTTCTCTTGGTCTTGTCTCTGTTTCCTCCCCAGCATCTCCTTTGTTATTGTGCCTCCCCGTGCAGTCTTTCATGTCAGGTTAGGTGTGTTAAGTTCTGTCTCTCGCTCTCAAATTCCCAGTCGTGTCCATGTTTTTTCCTGTTCCCCAGCCATGTCTCCGTGTCTCTCTCACTCCACCTGTTGCCTGTGTTTCAGTGAGGACAGATTATTAGCAAGAATGAATATGATTTATTGCTGAATAAATCGGAGCTTAGACGCTGTTGGTGGAGATGAAGGTGTCTTGAATGGAGCTTGAGTGATGAGAGGTGGGGATGGGGATGAATTGGATTGCACAACAGCATCTGCAAAGGAGAAAAACAGATGCACAGTGAGATTTAAAGTATGCGCTATGAATGCTGATTGGCCTGGAAAAGGCTGGAGAAGGTGATTGGACTAGACCAGTGATGACACAAACAGCTTGGAAACGTGGGAAAGTGGAAGTACAAAACTCGAGATTCCCAGCACCTGGAAGCAGATAGATGTGAGACCATCCATCTTCCTTGATGAACTTGCGCATAAGCTTCATTTACTCAGTCTGCATCTTAGTGTGTGTTTCTTGTACTTCCTGTTTTACTTTGATAGTCTCCTGTCTCAGCATGTTCACTTTTGCCTCCCATCTTTTTTGTTAGATTACGTTTAGCTGTGTTCCCACCTTCGTTTGCCCTTCGTTTGTGTGTATTTATGTCTGCATCTCCCCTCTGTTTCTTGTCACAATCTTGCTCATTCCCTGGCTGTGTGCTCTGTCTGTTTCTTTGGTTCTAGTTCATTCTTGTTTTTGTTTTGTATTGCTTAAGTCCAGCAATAAACTCATAAATTTTTGAGTTTAGTTTTTGTCTGAGAGTTTGTGGTTTGGGTCCTCCATCCTGTCTGTTTCACAACACCATATGACATAACCTCTTAAGCCCCAATGCCAAACCTATCTCCTGTCTTTTGCCCCCTTATCTGGGGCGTATGGGCTTAAGAGGATAACCACTTTGCCAAGTTCCAGAAGAAGACCCAAATTGTCACACTTAAATGAAAAGAAAAAATTAGGATTTCCAGGAAACGTTTGATGCACAGATGACACACAGATTGAGCTGTTTGGTCACAATGACAAGAAGTATGTTTGGAGGAGTTAAGCTTTCAAACCAAAGAACACTGTACGAGCTGTCAAGTAGCAGTGATAGCATCACCTGTTTTGCTTCTCCTGGTACTGGTACATTGCACAAACCAGATGAAATAATGAATGAGGTTTATTGTATCTCCAAATTCTTCAACTTCACCTTTAGTGAATAGCTAGACAGCTGAAACTTGGACACAATTGACTGCTCCAACAAGACAATGATCACAAACACAAACTAAAACTGAATGGATAAGGCAGGCTTACATTACTTTCTGAAAGCCTTGTTCTTAATTCTATTAAAAATGTCTTACTTCAACCTTAATTCTACCAATTCTGCTAAGAAGAATGGTCAAATAAATGACCTGAAACCCTGCCTCTCTTCTCTACTCCCACTCATCTCTGCTATCATTCAACTTTAACAACCTCCTTCTAATCTAACCTCCATTTCTAAAATACTTGAAAAAACGGTGCAGCTCAACTTCTTTCACACCTGGTTAATAATAATATCTACAAGAGATTTCAATCTGGTTTTCACTCATGTCACAGTATAGAAACTTGCAGCACTTATGTGGGTTTATATACAGTACCAATGGATAATAACCAAGGTGATGAGTAATTTGGGCTGGTATCAGAAGAATAGGAAGGACTCTTGGAGCTCTGGTACATGAATGACAGAGAAACAAAACACAGTTGTGTGGCTTTAAAGTAACTTTAGTAATTTAAGCCATTTTAAGATTTTTTTCAAGAGATTTTTGTAACCAACACAGAATTACAACATAAAAATTTCCCCCAAAGTAGCAAAAAAATAGAATAAAATAAAATTGTGCAGAAGTAAAGAATTAGTCTTTAAAGTCCAAATGGTACCGATGGGGCCCATGACAAATGGGTGCATTGCAACAGAGTCCATCCAATGAGAAGTGCGTGTGTGTGATTGTCTGTCCTACTGCACTACTTGTACAGCAGAGAATTGTAGTCCATCAATGTGTATATCGTCCCCTAGGATCTGGGATTGGCTCGCCATCCAGTGAAAACTGGAACACTCTGGGATCTGTAATCGCTGAACTGGTCCTTGGATTCGTCCCATATAAAAACCTGACCTATAAACAATGGCCAAATATATGTCACAACCAATTTAAGAATAACTCTCACAAATTACAGTACTGTCACGCTGCAGTTACTACTGTTCAGATCAGCTATCATCAGTTCAATCATTATCAGTTCAGGCATGTTGTACAACATTAAAATATCAAGGTTCAAAGTTCACAGTATCAATTTTCAAAATTCACAGTTGTAACCTTCAGTAAGATTCAAGATTTTCCACAAGGCTTCAAATATTCAGGAACTATAGTCGCCACTTTTATGGTAAACATTCATCACATCCATCAGAAATAAACTCACTGTATATATAATCACAAATAAATAAATATATTACTCCCTTGAGAAATGGAGCAATATGAATGCTTATCAGATCTGAACAAAATACAAATAATCAATTTCAATAACATGTAAACACAAGAACTCAGTCTGTAAATAGGAGTATTAAAATAGATGTGCTTAATCCACCTTGTACCATAGGCCGTCTAGTACACGTGGAAATGCACTAAAAATTACCTCAAAGTATTCAATACTGTGTGTAGTAAAATAACTTGTTTTTCCTTTTTGTTTAGGATGATTTCAGGAACTGGATTACAAACTCCTTTACTTAAAGTTACTAATAATCTTGTAATCGGAGCTGACTCTGGTCTTCTCAACATTCTCATCCTTTTGGATCTGAGCTCAGCCTTCGACACAAACTCTCACTACGTCCTTCTGAGCAGACTTTCCTCTCTTGGCATCTCTGACACACCCCTAGCCTGATTTCAGTCATATCTCCTTGACCGCTCCCAGTTTATTCAAATTAAATCATTCCATTCTCATCTATTGCCAGTCACATCTGGTGTACCCCAAGGGTTAGTCTTAGGCCCTCTTGTCTTCATAATATACATCCTCCCTCTTGGTACCATTTTCTGTGAATTTGATCTTCACTTTCACTGTTTTGCTGATGACGCCCAGTTATATATCTCCTGCAGACCTGGTTCTTCCCTCCCAGCTTCTTCCCTTACAGAATGGATATCTGAATTGAAATCCTGATTCAGCTCTAATTTTCTTAAGCTTAATGAGGAAAAAACTGAAATCCTTCTTATTGGCACTAAATCCAACCTTTTGAAGGCAAATCATTTCTCACTCACTACTGATGACTCCAGAGGTTTTCCCTTCACCTCATGTTAAGAGCCTTGGTGTCATCCTGTCCTATAAATCTCACATCAATAATCTCAATCGTTCTGCCTATTTCCATCTACGCAACATCAGCAGATTACGTCCTTCTCTCTCCCACCAGTCTTTGTCCATTCTTGTCCATGGTCTCGTTACCTCCCGGCTTTGCTACTGTAATTCTCTCTCACACGGTCTCCTCCAAAAGTCCCTCCACAAGCTTTAACTGGTTCAAAACTCCACTGTCCGCATTATTACCAGAACCTCCTCGTACCAGCACATCACCCCTGTTCTTCAGGAACTTCACTGGCTCCCTGTGAAATTCTGGATAGTGTACAAACTTCTTCTGCTCACCCTCATAACCTTGCTCCTGCTTACCTTTCTGATCTGTTAAGCACTACCTCTTCTGCCTGCTCACTTCGATCCTCATCTTCTATCCAGCTTGCTGTGCCTTCTTTCCGCCTCACGACCATGGGAAGCAGAGCTTGCAGCTGCTCTGCTCCCACATATAAGAAACATTGGTTTAAATCTAAACTCAAAACCCATCTGTTCAAATCTGTATATTCACTGTGAATCAATTGTTTGCTAATTTTATATTGTGCTTTTGTTTTTATTGTTCTTCATTTGATCATTGTTCTGTTATTTGTTTTATTGTTGTTTATTTGTTGTTTGTTAAGTGTCCTTGGGTGTCTTGAAAGGCGCTTTATGAATAAAATGTATTATTATTAAATATCCACCTGGAATTATACCAGAAGATTCTTGATGGCTACCGATTAGAGAAAATACAAAATAATTTATTTTTTCTGTATAGTCATCTCAACCTGGAAAAATAACAGTCTACAGAAATAATAATAATAAATAAAAAAAACGAAAGTCACTATGACATTTTTCCCTATGATAACTTTATGTAACATTTTGATCACAACTTTATATTGCCTATACTGGAGACCAGATGAGATGCAGTAGTCCAGTTCTCTCTTATACCAGGTTATTAGACTTTCATTTGTTTGTTTTTCACTCAATAAGCAGAAATACAAACACCAATATATGCACCAGACAACCTTTGGGGTTCACCAACATATTCTTTAATATGCAGACAAGTGCAAACAATTGAAAAGGTTAAGTTGTACACGTACTTCTCTTGTATTTAACAGAATCCCAATAAAAACAGGATTGGACAGTGGTTAAATGAAACATCCAATAATAAAATATTGCAGCTTTCATACTCCTTGAACTCTGAGGCCCATGAAGGAACGTACAAAATAATTGTCTCTGTGGGTGAAGATAAATTTGTTCACAAATTCAAGGTGGAAAAGTATGGTAAGTCAGCTCTTTAAAAAGATCTTTTGAAATTCTGTTTTTAAATATTCTTAATATAATGCAGATATTAACTTTGATATTTTGTCCCCAGTTTTACCCAAATTTGACGTAACAGTAAATGTATCTGAAGAAGTGAGTATTGGCCAGGAAGAAGTTGATATTAAATTATGTGCAAAGTAAGTAGGAGTCCTTTCTTGACAAATGGCAATTTAGATCCTCACAAATTGGAGTTTTGTTTTATTTTTGTTTTTATTTTAATAGGTACACATTTGGACAGCCTGTTCCAGGAAGTATTACAGTTACGATGTGCCGACTTCTTGAACGCTCTATTTCCTCTGCTAAGAAACACAAGACAGAGGCTCCCTGCCACACAGAGACCAAACGGGTACAGTTGTTCCAGTCTCAAATTTCTCCTGAAACAATGTGCAGATAAAAGCAGACCACATGCCCATGCAGAAGGTTTCTGTATGTCAGGAATTAATGCAGTATTTTATCATTATCTTATCTATCTCCAAATTTCGAGTAAAATGAGTAAAATTTCAAGTTGAACTTGAATTTCAATTAAATAATTTTTAGTGTCCTTAAAGCATTTATTTTTAATTCTGTATTATAAAATACCCGGTTACAGATTCAGTAATATTCACTGTTGTGCCCTCATTATTTATGAATGCTGAATTGTAGCTATCGCTTTGACTCCATTTTTTTTCTGCTGTTATGAATATGTTCTGTGGCTGATGCTTGTGTCAGTGTGTCAGCTCTTAACAAGCTAACTGATTAAATAATGAGTTTAAGTCATTTATTCCATTAGTAACACTGGTAGAGCTACAACTGGCTTAAGCGACTGCAACAAAGTCCAAATTGTTGCAACCTGCTTAACCTCCTAGAACCTGGCGTCCACATATGTTGACATCAAATTTTGGGTTGTCTAGACCACAATACTAAATTTTGCTCTACACGAGCCTGATTTTCACTTACAACAACATTATACTGCCACTGTTCTATTGAAATTAAAATGAATATCCTTATATGTGGATATCAGGCCCTTGTAGAGCAAAATCATTCTTTGTTTTTACATTCATCAGGTCCCAATCAGCCCAAATAGCAAAGACAAATTAAAAATGCATGCCATGAAAGACTTCGGGTCTTAGGAGATAAAAGTAGGATGTAAGCCTTTTTAAAATTATTTATATTTTATTGTTTTGGAATTTCTAGGCTGATGGAACAGGCTGTGCAGCTGTTACGTTCAAGATGTCAACCTTCACCAAAATTAACAAAAAATTCCTTAAAGATCAGCTGAATGTCATTGCCAAAATGGAAGAGGAGGGAACAGGAAAGTCTTGCAGTTGTTATTTTTCATTTTATTTTAATTGTTAAATTTTTTTTAAATTATAGGTTATTGTGCTTTTGTGGAAATATGGCATGTGCATTGTTTTAACATTGAGGTTTCGTATTCAGGCATTTCACACAAACAAGAAATGAAAATAAGAATTTCTTTTGTCCTTGGAAAAGCATCTTTTGTTGATGTTCCCAAGATTTGGGAACCAGGATCAAATGTGGAGGGAAAAGTAAGTTCAAATTTGTGCTATGTAATTTAGAATGTAGTGTAAATAATGTGGGTTTTAGTAATGAAACATTGTGGTTTGGACAGGTTAAAGCAGTTTACTACAATGATACACCCATTTCCAAAGCACCTGTGTACCTGTTTGTGGGAGAACGTTGGTCAGAACGCTTACTAAAAAATCTAACAACTGACAGCAACGGTGTCGCTGAGTTTTCATTCAGCACAGATAACTTTCATGAGGATATTAAACTCCATGTAAGTAGATAATTACACTGAAACAGTAGTTTTTAAGTCAGCATTGGTAAGTTACATGACAATGTTTTCATTGACTTAATATGATTTCTGATGTTGCTTGTCCAAGGTGCTACAATAGTAATTAGTGACTATAGTGAAACTGTTAAGATTATTTTACATTAGCTTGCTTCTAAAACCCATCTTTCAGTGACCTTCCACAGTGTTTTCTTCTTCATCAAATTATGTATGTTTCTTTTCTACAATTCAGGCAGCCCTGACACCAACCCTATACTTCCAAAGCCATAGAACTCCTTTTTATGATTTAGGATTTCACACAGTGTATACATCCCAACCTCCTTCTCAAGATGAAAAAACATTCAGCTCGCTGAAGCTGAAGATGAAGGATAAACCCCTTTCCTGCGATGCAGAAGAGGATATATCTATTCAGTACACTATAGTGAGGGAAACTGCAGTTTACATGGATGTGGTATATCTGGTGAGTTATTGCTTGTCACAAGTTCATCCACAGTAAAAAAAAAAGAAAAAAAAAGAAAGGGAAAAAAATTTGAAAATCTACCAGTTTATCGAATGAAACAGAAAGAGTTTATTAATATATTCACCTCAGAGAAAGTGGTTTGTAAATGCTGAAGAAAAAGCAACACATCATCTGCATAAAGACTAATTTTATGTTCTACATTCTTGCATTTTATTCCCTTAATTGCTATAGCCAGATTGCTGCTGCTAGTTTGATAAAAAAAAAAATGCAAACAATGAAGGGGAGAAGGGGCATCTGAGCCTTTTGCCCCACTGGAGACAGAAGCTGGAGGATGTTCGGTCATTTGTCCAAAGTCCAGTCAATTTTCAAAATACAAGACCACAAGCAGACTGCACTGTCTGTTTCTGAATAACTCCCGGCAGGACTTAAAGCTGGGAGAGACGCAAAATGCACAATGTTACAGCTGGATTACACATTTTATGTCATTTTCTTCTATATTCTTCAGGTGTTGTCCAGAGGAGCCATTGTCATGCAAGGATTTAAACAGATTAAATTTAAAGATCAGTCAGGTATGTAAAGACTGGCTCAAATCATGAGTTCATGAAATTCTTTTGTAATATCAGGTATTAAATCCAGTTACCCTTTTAAAAAAAGTTTGGTGATTATTAAAATAAAACTGATATTATAGCTATTTTTGGTATGCTTGTTTGTTTCAGTGAATGAGGGTGAGGTGTCCTTTAAATTGAGAATTTCTACTGACATGGCACCAGTCGTCCAGATTGTAGCATATGCTGTACTTTCCAGTACGAATGTGATTGCCCACAGCGCTGACTTCTCTACTGAGAAATGCTTCAGTCACAAGGTATGTGTTGGTGTAAACTGTGTGAAGCTGTACTAGATATATTGATTAGTGTAAGTTAAGTTTAATTATATGAAACCATGACATACAAGAAAAAAACCCTCAAAAAACTTCAATCAAAGTGGAACAGACTCCCTCCCAACAAGGAAGCCACAGCTTTAGCAAACATCGAGTGGGCAGTGTGTCACAAGTGCCTGGAGGTCAGTACATGGACAGGGACCCAAGAGCAGATTCAAGCACAGGAAACAGTGATAAGGTTTTCACAAGTTCTAAACACAAGAATAAATACCGAAGGAGGGATAGTTGGCAGGGCGTCAAATATGGCAAAACTGTGAACAGATGGCTGGAGTTCCCCAGCCTGACTTGGGACACGTGGAATATGGGATTTATGCGCATGAATGCAGGGAGCCTTAACTTTATTGCCGTTCGGCTGATGATGGCCTTGATTTCATAGGGACCAATGCTGCGTGGGGCCTGCTTGCGGGAGGTATTTGCCATAGCTTTTGCCCCGGAGTATACCTGGGAGCCGGAGTTCTCAATCGATCTGCATTGTGGCGTGGTCAATCGAGAACCTTGAGCAGCACTTCCTGAGTCCAAGTCGAGATGTCATGCCAATGTAGATATTGGACTCATGGAATGGCGAGCTCCACCTCCGGCTGCAAAAAGAGGTTCATCAAGCAGAGCACAGTGGATAGTTTCCTCCACGTCCCAGGAAATTAAACCGCTCCTGTACTGGAGGCATAAACCTCTACTATGAACACAGGTGAACACCTGCATTCATCTGTATTAGCGAATGCAGGTGAATGCAGTTTTGGCCTGTTGTGTACAGGTGAAGGGTATCTTGGTGAGGTGAGTGAGTGGTTCTGCTACCTGACTGTAATTCCAGATGAAGCAGCAGTAAAAATTGACGAATCTGAGAACGTTATTTTTGAGATGTGGGAGTGAGACATTCCCTAACAGCTTGGACTTTTGCTGGGTCGGTCTTCACCTGCCCTCCTGCCAGGATGTAACCAAGAAAAGTGACTGAAGATGAATGAAACTCACCTTTCTCCGCTTTGACGTATAACCGGTTTCGAGAAGGCGCTTCAGCACAGATTTGATCTGGACCAGATGTTCCTCCAGAGTCTTGGAAAAGGTTAGGATGTCGTCTAAATACACAAACACAAAAACGTTCAAGAAGTTTCTCAGGACCTCATTAACTAATGTTTGGTAAACTGTGGGAATTTTAGTGAGACCAAACGGCATGACCAGATACTTTGAGTGACCAAAGGGGGACCAGATGATAGTCATTGTGTAGATTTAACTTAGAAAAAGTGGTGGCACCATGAACAGGTTCAAAAGCTGAATTGATGAGCGGGAGAAGATATTTTCTTTTGATCGCAATCTCATTTAAACTTCTGTAGTCAATACAAGGACTTTGGGTCTTGTCCTTCTTAGTGATGAAGAAAAAGCCTGCACCTACCAGGGAAGAGGATGGGCAGATGATGGGACTCTCGAATATACTTATCCATGGCTTCTCTCTCTGGCTTGGACAAGTTGTCAGGTTGGCTGGTTGATGGTGCAATTATAGGGTCTGTGGAGTGGACGTGCCTTATGTTTACGGAATACTTCATGGAGGTCATGATACTCCTTGGGGACTGAGGACAGATCTGGTGGTGAAGGTTCGGCAGGTGATTATTGAGGCAGTTAGCAAGGCAAAAAAAGGCTCCAGCTAGTAATTTGTGTAACCATTCAATATGGGGATTATGTTTCTTTAGACAAGGGTAGCCAAGGACAGTCACCAGAAGTAATTTGGGAGACTGGTCTGGTTTGATGAGTAATATGGGAAAAATTGTTTAAAACTGTGGCTAGAATGGGAGGATCGGGTAGAACAGAGGCAAGTGCAATTACATAGCCAGCTACGTAGCCTTTTCTCTCTCTCAGGCGATCCTGAAAGAGAGGGAGGAGGAAATAAACCAAATCCTTGAACGATGCGGGCTCATCATGAGAAGCTAACTCATAAATATTCCCAGGAGCACATGATCAGGCCAACCCACCTGGGCAGCTGCCATGCAGAAATCGATGACAAACTTAGCTATGTTACATCTAACTTGACTTCAAGCTCCAAGCTACGCTGCCCTCAGACATGGGGTGGGCAAAGGTCTTTTAATCTTCCCTTGAAACTCATCATAAGAGCAGGATGAAAATGAATGTGATGACAAACACGCCTCAAACAAAAAACAAGGAGCACAAGAGACCAGAACAAACCAAAAACAGGTCAACACAAAACAAGACTATCCACGAGTCCATATCAAAGTCCGGGAGTTGACAACACAAGAGCCGAAACAGTTCAGGGGGTCGACCATGCACACAGCAACGGCGGCGACGGGCAATCAGTTCCGGAGGCCGACCGTGCACACGGCAACGGCGGCGACGGGCAAACAGTTCTGGAGGCCGACCACTCGGAAGGCAGTGGTGGCCACTGAGCAGGTCCGGAGGGCGGCCGCGATGCCAGCGGTGGCGACAAACTCCTTCCGGAGGCCGTCCCCGAAGGCCATGATGCCAACTTAGCGGCCTGGAAAACGGCTGGCAGAGGCGAGGCGAAACAGGTCGAGCTGGCACCGACGGCGGCGTGGCAACCGCAGGACCAGACGAGGCAGGACCAGACGAGGCAGGACCAGACGAGGCAGGACCAGACGAAGGCGGAGCTGAGGCAGGACCAGACGAAGGCGGAGCTGAAGCAGGACCAGACGAAGGCGGAGCTGAAGCTGGACCAGACGTGGATGAAGACACGGAGGTTGGACCAGACGAAGATGATGAGGATGCGGAGGCCGGACCAGGCGAAGTTGACGGCAGCGGGACGGCTGCGGAACCTGACGGCAGCGGGACGGCTGCAGGAGGTGATGTGGAGATGTGCTGGCTGGGTCCTCCAGGACCACCAGCTAACGAGGCGTGGGGCTGGGTGGGCTCCTCGGACCCTCCAGCAGACGTGGCATGAGGCTGGACGGGCTCCTCGGGCCCTCCAGCAGACGTGGCATGAGGCTGGACGGGCTCCTCGGTCCCTCGAGCAGACGTGGCATGAGGCCGGACAGGCTCCTCGGGCCCTCCAGCAGACGTGGCATGAGGCCGGACGGGCTCCTCGGGCCCTCCAGCAGACGTGGCATGAGGCCGGACGGGCTCCTCGGGCCCTCCAGCAGACGTGGCATGAGGCTGGACGGGCTCCTCGGGCCCTCCAGCAGCCGACACTTGAGGCTGGCTGGGTTCTCCTAAACCCCCAGCAGACGAGGCAGGACGCTGGTTGGGTTCACCTGAACCCCCAGCTAACATGACGTGAGACTGGACGGTTGACTGAAACAGAAGTTGTAGTGGTGATCGCGATGATGGTCGTGCTGGGTGTAGTGATGGTAGTTGAACATGCAACAGAGCGGGTAACCGACTCTCAGCAACTCCTCTCCGGGGAACAGGGACGGGTACTGGGCCTGGTCGAACCTCAGCCACCAGGTGCATGGATGAACGGAGCCATAGTCTGCCTGGGAACTGGAACCGGACGCGGAGAGCAGAGCAGATGAGCTGTAACAGTCACTGGGAAAACCAGGTTTATGGTACCAGACATGGTTCTAGAAAACCGAGACTTGCGGCAGGCTGACCTTGGTAAAACCGCTATTCTTAAGTTGTCCAGGTTGACGTTAGCAGTCTTAGAAAAAACGAGTTCAGGGGCAGTCATAGGTGCTGGAGGAATTATACAAGCGGTATCTGAAGAAACTGGGTGTGAAGCAACATAAAACACAGTCTTACAAAACGCAGCCTGGGAAGTTGCACACACAGTGTCCAGGGCTACTGGCTGAAAAGCACGGCGCACAGAGTCATACAAACATGATCGTGGAACCGAAACTTTAACTTGAGCAACCACTTCTGCAGTGTTCGAACCAAGTATTTTTGCCAGCTTGGTAACAGCAGATGACACCTGGTTGGTCTTAACCTGGACAGTCACAGGACGTATAGTCTGGAAGAGTTCACAATGAGCAACACAAACAGTCTTTGAATAAGCAGACTCCAGGCTTGTGAAATTTAACTCGGGGGAGGTTATGGAAACATGAGGTTTATCATAGGAAGCCTCAGAATGAACTGGCTGGTGAGCCGCGTAAACCATGGGTGAAGCAACACCAACAACAGCCTCATGAGGTATAGCCTGCACAGCATAGATGGAATGTGGCTGGGAAATTGAACTGTCCCTGTTTAGTTTAGCAGTAAGAGGAATAGTCTTTTGAGCTGCATCTTTAATGTCCCGAGTGAGATCATGATTGTCCAAGTCAGAAAATTTCATAACAGATTCACACATATAATCTACATCTGGAAACTCACTGTTAACTGATCCAAAAACAGGTGGCTCGGAATCAACATAACCTGCCTGAGAAGCGAAAACAGAAACCCCAGTCTTTTCAGAATGAAACCCAGAAACACCACTCTCAGTTACAGGACAAATAACCTCTTTTGACTCTGAAATAAGGTCATCTGATTCCTGAATATTCTCAAACTTTGAAGAAACAAAAGAGGGAAGATTAGAATGCTCAGAGTCCCGAAAGACAGCCTCAGAGTCAGCCATCTTGGGATCATCAGTTTCTGTCTTTGCAGGCCCTGAGTTAACAGTCAAAAAGTTAACCGACTCCGAATTCGCCGGCTCAGAGCTGGAAATTCCCAGTGTGGAAGAAGCCGGGTGACAACTGTTCTGTTCACTCACCACGTCCAGCAGTTCAGAACTGGACTCGGGTTGCGGTGAGGGACGGCGACGACGAGAACGCCGCTTTCTCTTAGAAACCGGAGCAACAGAAAAAACGGAGGGTGTCGGAGCAATAGTGACTGGTCCCTCATCCTCCGACCACATTCCTGCCAGGCATGAGGCAGGTGAGGGGTGGTCGGAACCAGACGTGAGGGAGGAAGGAGTCCGATGCTGCGACTTCAGCTGCTGCAGAGGGGCTTTAGAATGCTCCGCCCGCTGCGGCGGCATGAGAAGGCTTGCTCGCTGTGACTGAGGCGGTGTGGATGAGGAGATGAGGGTGAATTGGGCCAGCTCCCGGGCTTTGACTGCCTCCTTAGCCTGGGTCAGCGAACGGCTGAACTCCGAGGCAATAGACAGCTTGCGCAGTTGAGGATTTCTGTCAAATATGGTTTGTATTGCATTCAGCCCGACTGAGAACGTCTGCAAATCTGAGGCGTGGCTAATGCGAGTCATCAGTCCGAGGATGCGAGCAAGGTCCACCTCTCTCTCGAGGTGAGCTGAGTCCGCTGGGTCCATGTTATGGTTGCGTCCTTCTGTCACGATGAGTTGTGTGGCTGTCGGTGGCTGGACCCACGTGCAGGACTCGGAGACAAAACATTAACTTAAACGACGGCTTTATTGGCTGGAGAGTCACCTTTGGACGATACATAAACAACAACTTAAACTAACTAGACAGGAGATGCTGAAGGTAGACGACCATGGATACACACACAACAAACGTGGAGGACGCAACAACTGGCAGGGAAAAACACAGGGCTTAAATACATACTGAGGTGATTAGGGAATGTGAAACAGGAGGAGAGCACAGCTGGGACTCATCAGACATGACAAGACAAGGGGAGGCAAAACTCAACACATTGACATAGTACACAGACTTTCAAAGTAAAACAGGAAACTGAACAGACGAGGACTAAACTAGGGGATACAGTGACAGAAATCAAACCCAAGAGAATCAAAACACATCATGAAAACAAAGATAACTAATACAAACAGAAAAACACTGAGTCCACAGACTCAGGACCGTGACACCAATGCTTTACCCCTCGGCTTGCCTACCACTTACGAGAGCTCAGAGGTGTTGTCAGAGATGGAGTGTGGTGATTGAGAAAACATAAGAGCATTGCAACAGGAAACCCTTACAGCAACCCTGTACCCTGGTGAATGGCTCAGGCTGAGAAATGTTAATGGCAGGTAAAGTTGAGGCAGGTTTCTATGGAAGCGGGGAAAGGAGTGGAAGTGTGCGTGGAAGTGGTTTGGCTGGGAGTCAAACTGGGCTGGAGTTCTAATAGTGAGGCAATGATCTTTTCTTGAGTGTCACCAATAGATTTGCATTGTATTTCTAGGAATTGGACTGACTGTTGATAATTACCTAGTATTGAACCCTACTTTGAGATCGCTGCCTGTATTGGATCTTCTGGGTCCATTTTTCATTAGGCTAATTGTACTGTCACAAGGGCCTGGAGGTTAGTACATGGATGAGGACCCAGAAGCCGATTCAAGCATGGGAAACAGCGATAAGGTTTTCACAGGTTTTATTTGCTTAAACACATGAGTAAATAGTGTCACGAAGGAGGGATACTTGGCAGGGAACCGAATGTAGCAAAACTGAAACGAGGGAGAGCATGGTTAGAGAAAAGGCAAGGGAAGCTTGTCTGGAGAGGTGACTAATACTGAAATAGAGTCTTATTTGGCAGGTTTGAATTGCTGGGTGTGCATCTAGAATGGTGAGCTAGTGAGAGGGTTCCAACCTTTCTTTTCTAGAGAGCCAAGAGAGAAGGTGGCAGGAGGACAGGCGGAAGCGGTAGAAGGATTAATCCTGAGTGGCGGATGTGCAACAGAAAATGCTCCTTTAACAAGGAGAATGATAAGGCCTGTTACCAACGTGAGGTTAGCTCGAAAACAGGTGGAGAAGAGATGGGGGACCCTGGTCTTAAATGCTATCTCACTGATTGCAGTGAGGATGAGGGGAGCAGATCAGGTGAGATGACGAGGACGCCACCCCAGGGTAGATACTGGGCAACACAAGAAAAACAGAGGAAAAAACACTCGAGCTCACCCAGACAATGACACAGTGATTATCAAACCTGAACTCCAAAAACTACATAAAAGCTAGTGAATGGTTTCTGTGTGATATAGGCTTGAACTTTTGTTCTTTTAAAACCATTAAAGTTTAGATGGTGTAATACACGCTTTGTCTGTGTCAGGTGTCATTGGAGTTCACACCTTCCTCAACTGTCCCAGGAGAAAAAACCAACATGGAGGTGACGGCTCTTCCACACTCTTTGTGTGGTTTAAGTGCCATTGACAAGAGTGTCCTCATCAAAGAGCCTGAGAATATTCTGGATGCAGATAAGGTAAGTGTGGTCTCAACCACCTTATACATCCTTCACTCTCAGGCTACGTCCACACTAGCCCGGATACATTTGAAAATGGCGTTTTCATCTGAAAATGCACCACGTCCACACTAGCGTTTTCAGTCGTTTTCACAGTTGCGCGTCCACATTGAAATGGATGAAAACGCTTACATTCCAGTCCTGCGCATGCGCACAAGCGAGTGAGAATTAAAGAATTTGAAGAAAAGCTATCTGGAGCATGTACAAACTGATATTCATCTTTTTTAGGGCTGTCAAAATTGAGAGCAATCAAAACAACCGCTGTATAATGCACTCCGCTATCTTTGTTTATTTGGTCACATGACTGCATCACATGACTAAAATACTTCATCGTTTTAGAAAGTCTGCGTTTTTGTGTGTCCACACTGCGACAGGACAGCTGCGTTTTTAAATGTATGCGTTTTCAAGAGCGTTTTCAAAACGCTGCGTTTTTCCTAGAGGAAAGCGCAGCATTTCAGTGTGGACGGGGGGCCAAAACAGAGAAAACAATGCATTTTCAAACGAAAACACATTAGTGTGGAGTAGCCTCAGTCTCTTCTAGTGTCATAAGTAGCAGACATTATATGAAGGCAACATGGATCTTAATTTGTGGGGAAGTTCTATAATTGCCAAGACAGAGATTCTCCTGCATCTGAAGAGCCAATCAAAACTGAATGAGATCAACTATGAGGTTCACAACTGTTTAACCTGTCTCATGGTAGTTCCTTGCTGTGTAACCATAGCATCTATTCAGTTTACTGGTGTGTTGAATCAAGACCTGTGTATAACTTTAAGCATGGTTGGTATAAAATAAACTTTCAGGTGAACAAAAAATCTTACTTTTGATAAATAACCACGTGGAGGTGTTTGCAACTTGCACAGCCTAGTTTGTAAATCTTGCTTCTAGATAGGCTTTTTTGGTCATTTAGAGGTTTTGTTCTCTATCTATTTTTCTCTATTTGTTTTCTTTTTTGTATAATACTGCATAAAACTGTATAAAACAACTATTAATACAGTTCAACACTTATTCTGTTATAAAGCATCCTGAGACAGTGATTAAAACATTTATTTGGCTACCTGTCATAAAAAGGGGAAAAAGATAAATATTTTGGAACACTGTCAAATAACAAACTGAATTCACATTTTTATACCCAGATTTCAGCTGGCAAACTCAACTTAAAATGCTTTTTTCTGTTCAGAAATTCAAGTATATAACGATAATTTTAAATGTATTTTCAGAGATAACAATAGTATTTATATTTTAGCATTAAAAATATTTTGATTAAAGAGCTTGTTCATACTGGTATATTAACCATTACTGTCATGGTCCTGGGACTGTGACCCAGTGTTTATGTGTTTTTGGGTTTTATTAATATTCTTATATTTAGTGTCATTCATGGTTCTGGTTCTCTTAGTTGTTTTCTGCTTAGAACTTAGAAGAACTTTTTTTTTATCGTCATTGTGCAGCTCTTGCACGGCAAAATTAGGTAGCAAGACCACAAAGGTGCAAAAGTACAGAAAACAATATTCAAAGAAGAAAAACAATATAAGTTCAGCAATATTAGTACACTATATGCACGGTGTATGAGTTACAGAAACCTTTTGGGGTTATGTACAAGGGCAATAATATAATATAATAAATAAATAACAGTGGAACGGCTGTGGTCATTAAGGATGGGGTGGTAATTGCACATTTGCTAGAATATTGCACAGGGGCCAAAATATTGCTCAGAAAAAGGAAACACCAAAATATTGCATAGGGAATGGCAACAACAGAGTCAAAAGCAGCGACAGAATGAAGTCTGTTCACACTCTTAATTTGCATTAATGGTTCTGACAGCCCACGGGTAGAAGCTGTTCTTTAGTCTGCTGGTTTTGCATCTGATGGATCTGAACCAGGATGTTGAAGAGGTGGTGGTTAGGATGGAGGTGGTCTTTTAAGATAGCCCTGGCTCTGGAGAGACATCTAGAGCTGGCAATAGAATCCAGGGGGGTGAGTGGTCAGCCGATCACCTTCTCTGCAGTTCTGGTGACCCTCTGGAGTCTCTTATCGGCTATTGTGCAACAAGCGTACCACACGAAGATGGGGTGGACCAGCACACTCTCGATTGTGGCTCGATAGAAGGAAACTAGTAGGACACTTATGTTATATTTATAGTTTCTTGTCTTTAATTTTCTTATTCTGTGTTTTCCCTGTGTTCCACGTCTCTCACTTAGTTACTCTTTTCTTCGTGATCTGTGTTCTCTCTCTGTCCCCCCAGTCAGTTATGTCCCCATGTCTATTTCTCCCCCGGTCACAGCTTTAATCCTGCGTGTCTTAGTGTTCGTCTCCATGTTTGTTGTGCTTCCTGTTTTATTTTGACAGTCTCTTGCTTCCCCTGTCCTGTTATGTCTGATTAGTTCCTGATGTGTGTCTGATATGTTCCCCAGCTGCTTCGACTTCCCTGATCATCCTGCTGTGTGTTATAATTTGAGTTTCCCTTTGTCACTTGTCGGTTTCTCTGTTCGCCACTCACGTTTCTGGTCTTGGTTTTAATGGCTTAGGGCTTCACGTTCCATGTTATTTTTCTTCACATCCAGGTACTTAGTGCTTATTTTTTTCCCCCAGTTTAGGTCTTGTTAGTTTCAACTCTATCTCCATTTGCTTTTTGTTTGTTATTTGTACAGCCAAGAATAAAAGGCTCACGTTTGTTAAAAATTCAATTCTGTCTCCGTAGTCTGCATTTGGGTCCACTCTCTCTCTTCTCCACACAGTCCTGAGAATTACAGAACCATAAAAATTGATTTTGGTAATTACCAATCCTGTTCATTTATGACAGCTGTGGTATAAACCTTACATTGAATAGTGATCTGATCATTTGTAAATACTACATATGTGGTTCATATAAGTATAGATCTTTAATCTGATTTTCTCAATTGTTTGAACTTCTTTGAACCATTTTTTTTCTTAGATATTTAACTTGCTGCCTGTCATGAAAGCATCTTTTTTCTCATATCGGCTACGAGAACCAAGAAAATGCTTGAAAGTGAGAACAAGAAGATATAGTTCACCTAAAGGAGATAATGAAGCCTACATTGCTTTTGAGGTAATATATAAATATTTTCCATGAGCATGTGTTATGTGTTTCACTGGATCCACGGATCCAGCTTCTTGATGTTGGCCTTGCACCTTGACTGTTTCAAATGTTCCACATAAGGTGAGTCTTAATAGTTGCATAAATAAATAATATTCTACTGCACTATGTAATATATGACAAACAATAGTCCTTCTCTGCAGCATTGGTGAACTTGGTATAGTTACAACAGCATTCCATCTGCAGATTTTGCATCCAGCTAACAGTAAAACTCCAGAGCATATCAGCTGATGATAAATATAATGCTTTTCATGGCTTTAGCTGCAATTAACTCTGTGATGTTTGTGTGTCTAGAGAGTAGGATTAAAGGTGGCAACAAACCTGCTGCTCGAAATTCCTTCATGTCTGAGTTTCATGGGAAGAGAATACGAGTTCACGCCCTTTGGTGATATTTTTGTTTTGATTTGCTTTGCAAATTCCAAATCATAAAAAAGTTCCCAAAATCAAAGCAGTGTGTTACACCTTCTTATTCATTCTGATTAAGTATTTATTTTTCATTTTTCTTTTTTTTTCTTTTTTTTTATGATTCTAAATTACAAGTGGGTTCAAGTTACTCTGGAGGATCTTTAGGTCCATCAGAAGGACCGATGAAAACTGTCCGTGCTTTCTTCCCCGAGACTTGGATTTGGGACCTGGTGGAAGTTGGGTATGTCTTAGTTTTTGGAGATCTATCTATCTATCTATCTATCTATCTATCTATCTATCTATCTATCTATCTATCTATCTATCTATCTATCTATCTATCTATCTATCTATCTATCTATCTATCTATCTATCTATCTATCTATCTATCTATCTGTCTATCTATCTGTCTGTCTGTCTGTCTGTCTGTCTGTCTGTCTGTCTGTCTGTCTGTCTATAGTGAGTCTATTTTATATATAAAATGTCTATGAACGTGGTGACTGCTACACTGTCATTTGCATTGTTGGCTAATCTGTGTTATCACCACCTGACAATGTGCATATTTTGAATCTGCTGATTCAGAGAGTCTGGATCAAAGGATGTGTCCCTCACTGTCCCTGACACCATCACGACCTGGGAGACGGAGGCTTTCTGCTTGTCCTCTCAGGGTTTTGGTTTGGCTCCTCGTCAAGAAGTTGAGGTCTTCCAGCCGTTCTTCCTCGAGCTCACCATGCCCTACTCCATCATCCGTGGGGAGCACTTTGAACTGAAGGCAACTGTCTTCAGCTACCTGACCAGCTGCATCATGGTGATCAATATTTCTATATCAAAAATTACAAATGTCAACAAATGTTAGCATGCTGATAGACTTTGCAGATAGTTATGAAGTGGCCCCTGATGCAGGACTCATCAGACAGAATAAAACTCAAAATCTCAGCTTTATTTGACTGGGCAGGATAGGAATTCACTAATTTAATAGAATACATCCACAATGAAGGACGATGCAGTGGGGAATAGAAAGGTGATTAAGGGAAGTGGAGACACGTGGAAACACAGCTGACTTGAATCAAAACTAATAACACAAAGGAAGCAAAAGTCAACATCACACCCATGAGACAAGACACTATCAAAATAAAACAGGAAGTAACAGAGGGACTGCAGAAAAATAGACATATCAACTACATTAGATAAGGAACACAGACAGCCATTGAGACAGAACCCAGAGAGACCAAAAAACACTTTGACACTGATGACCAGGCACAGAGACAAGATAGTGACAGACTGGACAAAAAGGGGAACAAACACGACTGAACAAGAGGTGAGAACTAAAAATAACACAGAAACACAAGTCTAATCCGGAACTCAAAACTAACTAATAAAAACTCTGAACATCAGTCCAAGGTCTTTCAAACAAATAAATAATTCGAGAGCATAACTAAAAAAAAAACTGGGTTGAAGAGCCAGTACCATGACATTAGTGGTGTAAATTTAATTTAATTTATATATTTTATCTTATTCTTTCCCAGTTAAATTTACCCTTCATTCTAATTTGTGTTGTACAGTTATTTCATTTTTAACCTTAATTTTTTATATCTTATTCCTTCCTAGTTAAATTTACACTTTAATTTTTCATATTTATTTCCTATCTTATTCATAGCCCTTTCCTTTTTTTTTTTTTCTTTAGGTCACGAGCAGTTGTCTAAGCATTTCACTGCATATCGTACTGTGTATGACTGTGTACGTGACAAATAAAATTTGAATTTGAATTTGAATTTACACACTTCCCATCAAGTATCAGGAAGGATATTCAGTGCAAAATTATACCAAATCAAAACATGTGAAGCGACTCTTGGTGAATGAGGCAATAGCTGAAAGTATTCTGTCCTCACAGAGTAACAAGAAAACATTGAATTCCTCTTTGACTTAGAAACTCAACCCGCTGTTTTGTTCTTTGTGCAGGTCACAGTCTTTTCTACGCCTTCCTCAGATTATACCCTCACCCCTCTTTCCGGTGAGCAGTACACATCCTGTTTGTGTGCTAAGGAGCGCAAGACTGTGAGCTGGACCATGATTCCAACAGTTTTAGGTAAGGATCAAGTTTTTATCCACGCCGGTGTAAATGTCCTTTCAGTCAATGCCTCTTCTCTTTTCAGTATCTACAAAATCAGTGAGATTATCTAATTAACAATATTTTAATGTGCAAGACTTTACAGGGTTGAGAAAAATGATGTTTGTTGTCCTCTTTTAGGGGCTGTGAATGTGACTGTGTCTGCTGAGGCAGTGCCATCCCATGTTTCATGTGATAATGAGGTTGTGAGAGTACCAGAGAGAGGCCGCATTGATGTGGTCACAAAATCCTTCATAGTAAAGGTTGGTGCCATTAACACAGGATGAAAAACATTCTGCATTTGAAAACTTGTTTTCTCACCAAGGTGAAACTGTAACTTGTTCTTTCTCAGGCTGAGGGGACTGAGATGACAAAGACATCCAACTGGCTGCTTTGTCCAAAAGGTTGGTGTGGTTTATACTAGAGATGGACCGATCCGATATTACGTATCGGTATCGGTCCGATACTGACCCAAATTACTGGATAGGATATCGGAGAAAAATAAAAAATGTAATCCGATCCATTAAATATCACGAAAGCACCTCACAAAACTTGCAACACGCCGTAACTCACCTCAGAACGTTAGCACGTCGGAGCAGTATGCATCACGTGATAGAGCGGCTGTGGCATGCCGGACCTGTCGATGGTCTGGATAGCATGTGGAGCTTCGCTAGCAACCCGGCATTTCATCTCCGACAAAGTTATCCCCGAGAGAAGTAAAGCAAGTGTGTAAGTCCATCTCTGAATGTTTGTAAAGCATTCCCACGTTAAGCTTAACAAGCGACTGCCTCTTCTTGCTGCTACTTCAATCGTGAAACTGCTGATCGGCTTTTCTGTCGCGAGTCCGTCTCTCTTGTTTGTTTTTGGCCCACTTTGCACCAGAAAGAGGAAACCAGCGGCTGAACAACAGCAGAACGTTTAAGCTTGATAAGCTTTTGTTAGAATTTATTTAATATTACTTTCTACACCAGGATCTTTTTCTACGTAGCTGACGGCTGGTAACTGTGCAGGGGCGGATCTAGCAAAGTTTAGCCAGGGGGGCCGATAGGGCATTAACAGGGAAAAGGGGGCACAAAGACAGACTTTTCTTTCTTATTCTCATTTAAAATGTCGAGCTTTTAATAAATAATTATCTGACACCCAAAGTTTTAATTTGATGTAAAATGAATAGAAGTCAATTACTGTATATAGTGACTATTAAGTCTAATATACCCTAGTAAGCTATAGTACTTTTTACTTTGGGAAGGTACCATCTGTGCAGTCTGCAATTTTGTTGAAGAAAGATGTTGAATCTATTTAATATTTCTTGAAAAATAATTGATTTCTGTGTATTTTTTTTCACACTGCATCAAATTAAGGTTGATTACGTCGATTAAGCATCATGAGGTGGCGCGTGAGGGGTGGTTCCCTATTTTTTATTTATTTATTTTTGTTGTTGCTGGGAGTTGGAACCCTATTAGTTAGGTTGCTTAATATTTACGCTAAGTACTCTTTAAAATACCAGAATAGTGAGGATGGTGTAGGTTTAAGTTTATTAGATTGATCAGTATTGCTGAACTATGAAATATTTTTTTTGTATACAGGTATAACAGAATAGCTTTAGTGTAGTTGTTGTTTTAAACTTGAGTATGAACTTGCAGACTTGCAAAATGCAGCAAGATATTTAAAAAAACAGTTTTGTTGATTAAAAAACACTATATCGGATTCATATCGGTATCGGCAGATATCCAAATTTATGATATCGGTATCTGTATCGGACATAAAAAGTGCTATCGTGCCATCTCTAGTTTATACACCAACCAAATACACGGGGAACACAGCTGACACAAATAAACGTGACGCCACAGGGGATGCAAAACTAAACACACCGAACATGGACACGTGAGACTGTCAAAATAAAACGGGAAACAAAGGAATGCAAGACTGACATACGAGCTTGGCACAGGAGTGGGAGAAAGTCAGAGGAGAGTGAGCGAGCTAACAAGAGAGGGCGAGAGAGCACAAGAGACAAAGAGGATGAGAGAAAGGGGAACATGGATAAACAAGATGGAATGAAACACAAGGAGGGCAAACAAAACACACACACAGACACACAAACTCATATAAACACAGACACACAGACAGGGACACACATGACAACAACACAAAGTGAGACTAAATGGACAAACAGACTAAACTTAAGACTACTAATGTACCTAAAACATAAACCACAATACACAATAACAAAAGCACTGGGTCAAAATGACCCAGAACCATGACAGCTAAATATCCCTTGTCAAGTTGCACCTTGACCACATGCCTTTGGCAGTCATCAACAAACTAATGGTCTAATTCTGGCTCGACATTTAGACACAATCTCTTGTGTACCCAAGTCTTGTTTTTTAAAGTCATTAAAGATGTGTGCCACGTATTCATTCCAGTTTTGAGTTTTTGTTGAAGGGTGTTTGTGGGTGTCACACCAAATTTTGATAATTCCCCACAGGACATTTAGTTGTTACAGTATATCTCAACTATATATGAGATATTTATAGTTATATCTCATATATACACTATGTTACAAACTTGACACGCTTGGTAAGAGTCAGTCTGGACACATCTGTGTGGAAATATTAGGTCACGCTCATAGTACTCTTATTGTTGTTGTTGTTGTTGTTATTGTTTTAATAATATTTTTTGTGCTTATAGGTTTAATTATAGGTGTCTGATTTCTCATATGACCTGTTCCAGTTCATGATGCTGTGACCACCTGCTGATTTGAAACTATTTTGGTACTGACATTCTGATTAAGCTTCTCTCTGTATGGTGATTGTTTGTCTGTACACAGGAGACACACTGACAGAGGAAACTGAGATACAGCTGCCTGAGAATATGATTGAAGGATCTGCCTGCACTTTTGTATCAGTCCTGGGTAAACCTGATCATTTTTAATTAAATGAGTTTAGATTAATCCAGAAAGAAATATAGCAAGTTTATTTTTTCAATCAATAGTGAATTAATATAAAAGACAAATACAACTGGACTGGCATTGTTTTTGCCTGGTTTTGAAACATGCTTTGAAATGAGATTCCAACAGTTTTGCCTTTTAGAAAATAGTTTAGAAACTACATTCCAATGACAAAGTGCAAAAAAATTGAATTTAGTATATACAGTTTTTATATAACCTGCTGTATTTTTCTAAATATTTAGCTTCTTTACTAGTTTTAATCTATTTGTAGTTCAAGTGTTCGAACGTTGTATGTTCTGTCTCAGTGACTGAGTGCCTCTGATCAGGTGACATCCTCGGCCGGGCTCTGAAGAACTTGGATGGACTGCTCCGGATGCCATATGGATGTGGAGAGCAGAACATGGCTCTTCTAGCCCCCAACATCTACATCCTCCAGTACCTGAAAGGCACACAGCAGCTCACCCCAGCCATCATGGAAAAAGCTGCGAACTTCCTGACCAGTGGCGAGTGTGTTTGTTTCATAGTGAGACTAAAATCAAAGGTTTATGAATAGAATATCTATTTAAGAGTCATTTTCCTGTTGTTACAGGTTACCAAAGACAGCTGAACTACAAAAGTTATGAAGGCGCATACACCACATTTGGAAGAGGAACAGGAAACACTTGGTGAAAATAATAATTACCTTAATATTCCATTTGCCTCAGAAACAAAACTGAGCCTGTTGGTGAAATTTACTCCTTAAATCTCCCATCCTATTATCATTTTATTTCTGAACATGGAGAAAATAAACTCACATTATAATGGCATAACTGTGACACATTTTGATATAATTTTGAAACATGAGGAAGTTTTCTTTTGGGTGCTTTTTTATGTCAGGCTGACTGCTTTTGTGATGAGAAGTTTTGCCAAAGCTCAGTCTTTTGTCTACATTGATCCAAGAATCATTGAAGAGTCTAAGACATGGCTGGAAAATAAACAACAAACAAATGGCTGTTTTAAAAAGTCAGGCAAACTCTTCAACAACAGAATGAAGGTAAGTCTATACTTTAGCTGGACACTGATACTAATTCTGTGCGGAGAGAAATTCTGGCAGCACACAGAAATAACTTGGTTTCACTCACCAGGGTGGTGTGTCTGATGAAGTGACTCTCAGTGCATACATCACTGCTGCTTTCTTGGAAATGAATATATCCCAACATGTGAGTAAACTCGATGTGATCCCATTTGATCTTTTAGAACTATAAGACGATAAGATGTGTGTCTTTTTTTATAACAGTGACATGGTTGTATTTACCTTAATTAAACGAGTCGTCAGTCGCAGTAAACCAGCAAAAATCTCGAGCCGCCGGGCTACGTAAAAAGTGTAGAGGGGCGTGTTTGCGGTCATGTCCAGCGGGTGTCTACTGTGCAGACTCTGGCTCCAAATTTGCAAGATGGCAGCCTCCACAAGCGGGATATTTCGGCTTCATTTTTGCACAATGGTAGGAGGCGGTGTCGCGTTGTCCATCTTTTCTACAGTCAATGGTCTGGAAGTCCAGCAGTTCATCTAAACAAAAGGCACTTAGACTAAAACAGATATAGATATATCTATCATACCACAAAACAATAAGAGAAGGACCCCAAAGTCTTTGCAGACTAGTAAGGATCAGACCCCACTTAATATGACATCGACTATAAACTCTAAGCATATATGAGTAAATATTTCTAAGCATAAATGACAATCAACAATACGAATCTAACACTGTAGGTGAAAAAGAAATTTGTTAAAGCATTATTTCTATTTCCAGTCATGAAAATAAAGTTTAAAAAATAAGTACATTGTAGGGAAATGATCAAGTTGGGTGACATATGTCCTTAGAAAATCCCACAATTTCTTAAATCCCCCCAAAAGATTTTTTTCTTAGAAAATGATGGTGTCAGAAGCTGCTTTTGTCCACTTAGCAGAAAGTGCTTTAATAAGTGTTTCTTATAAGTATTTAATTGTCAAAACATTAAACACAAGAAACACATCCACATTTTCCTTTCTGAAAATGTGGATGTGTTTCTTGGTTTTGTTTCATATGTGCTTTATGTATGCCTGTCATTCTGCAAGAATGCATTTTGTTGGATTTATTGTTGTGGAGAGGGATGAGGTGGCGACTGAAATTTACGATACTGGCAAACCTTGACTATATGTTGCAGTTGGCACCTTTTGCATATCCAAGGCACAGTGGGCCACAGGAGGCCATACCCATGTTGCCTCTTTAGTCTTCCTTATGGAGTATACCAGGCAGTCTCCCTCGGGTCTCCTCCAGAGTGGGGCCCTAGTCCTCTCCTGGGCAGGGTGAATTGGTCCGTTGTTCAGTTTGTCTTCATAGGGCTCTTCTTTCGATCTTTTAAAGGATCCTGTGGTGAATAATAGCTTGGCTTGTCTCAGGGAGTCCATCAATGACCTCAGCAACACCTACACTACAGCTCTGCTGGCCTATGTCTTCACCCTGGCAGGAGACACGGAGACCCGCGCTCACCTTTTGCAGCACTTAGACACAGTTGCAGTGAGGGAAGGTGAGTCACCATCTAACAGGAAATCATTCAGGTGTTATTACCATAAGTGTAACTTTTATTGTATGTTTGTAGGAGGTTTCCTGTACTGGTCTCAGACAGCAGCAGAAACATCAGCCTCCCTGTCAGTGGAAATCAGTTCTTATGTGCTGTTGGCCAAACTCAGTGCCTCCACAACTGCTGACGACCTGGGTTATGCCTCTGGCATTATTAGGTGGCTGACTGGCCAGCAGAACTACTATGGAGGCTTCTCCTCCACTCAGGTGCTACACCACCCAAACAGCTTAAATCTCACCTTTGAGTTCATATACACTGGGATAAATAAAAACGTATCTGAGAGAAGCTGAAATTTTACTTGCTGTTGCTGTCCTGTAAAATACAAAATATAAATATATATGTAAGTATGTGTAGTAGCTGTGATTTTGTTTGTAGGACACAGTGGTGGCTCTTCAGGCTCTCGCTCTGTACTCCACTCTGGTGTTCAGTCCTGAGGGTTCAAGCACAGTGACAGTTCAGTCTGACAGCAGTCAGCTGACATTTGATGTAAATCCGGGCAACAAACTGCTCTACCAGGAGGAGACGATGCAGGGCGTGTCAGGAAAATACAGCCTGGAGGTGAAGGGCACTGCATGTGTGTCAGTGCAGGTCAGTGACAGCATCCTGCTTGTTCCTTTTTCCAAATAGAGAAGTATGATGAAAAAATGTGTTTGCACTCAGAAAAGCACATTTGCTTATCCATCTATGTATTTGCTCAAATTATCCAAATTCAGGATGCAGTGGCTTCCCACTAAGGAAATGATTTCAAACATTCCTTTTCCTCCTATGTATTTTTTTTCTTCTTGTTGTTGTCGTTGTTCTTCATCATGGATTTCACTAAGGCCAGATGACATGTATAATATGTATAATATCTCCAGGAAGGTCTAGCTACACTGTGTGTATCCTCGCAGTTGGATTTGCCTGGAAAATCTCCAGAGGGTAGTGTCATAAAGGCATCCTGCAAACATGCCTGCACCATCTTAGCTGGCATATTTTAAGTAAATAACCAGCAGTTCTATTTCCAGATCCCTTCTCATGTCCAAGCCTTTATCTCAATTTTAAATATTTTGATGAAAGAAACTCCAAATCAACATGACATTTCTGCCCACAATTAGTGTACATAATATTCTGGCCACAACCACCAAAATAATTTCATAACTTTAATCAGTCCCCTAAAATGTGACGCCACTATATATATATATATATATTTTTTAAATAAATAGGACAGGGGGAATGAATGAGAGAAAGAGGGGGAGAGAAAGAAAGAAAACCAAAGGGGAGAAGAGACGGTGAGAAGGGGGGGGAAGAGAGAGAAAAAAAAAAAAGAACTCCTGGGTCACCTGTATGGAGAAAAAAAAAAACAAACAAAAAAAACAAACAGAGGAGACAGCAAACAACAAAGAGCAACATAATAATAGAGAAAACAAAGCACCATCACAATAAACTAGCTAGCCATAGATATCAATATTTACTAAATAATAAACGATATTGTGCAGCACGCAAGATAGACAGCGCACAGTGTGCTTTGAGGCAGCAGCCAAGAAAGCTTTAGTCCGCGTCTGTGAATACCCATGTGTGCATACCTGTGTGGATCAGCATGCTTGCATTCCAAAGGTTTCTCCATGTAATGATCTGCTAGGGAGTGTGGGGGGGCCACAGCCCCGTCCTCCAGGGTGTGAAGCGGGTATGGAGGAGATCAAAACTCCAGACATCCAGAGGCCCCCAGAACACAAGAGACCATGGAAGACCAACAGAGGGGCAGCCGCGCCACTGTTCCAGTAAGAGCTGAGGAGAGTCCCAGATGAGGGCTCGCCCAGCAGCCGCGGAGCAGAAGTCAGGGGGAGTTGCAGTGACGCGCCCGTGAGCTCCGCCGGCCCCCAGCTGTGCCTGAGTGACCGAGCCCCAGGCCGAGAGGCCGGGGGCACCCCACCTCCAAAGGGGCCCGAGCGAGCCCCAGGCCCCAGGCCCCGACAAGCGGCCGCCAAGGAGTGAGCCGGTGTGTACCCGGACGCCCACCCCCAGACACAAAGAACCACCAACACACCGACACCTGAGGGAGTCCGCCACCGGCAGGGGAAGTGGTGGTGGGTGGAGATAGGCCTCCAAACCTTGGAGGGCCTGAGGTGTCCCCAGAGAGGTGGCGTCTGACACCCAACCTGACATATAGACACAGACATACAGGCACACACAGATACAAACATCCATTCCCACCCTCATGCTCTCATATGCACTCACTCCACACTCAACCAACGTGGAGACAGACATAAAGAGACGCTGTACACACAATCACACTCCCCAAGCGTATTCTACAAACCGGGTCTAGGTACCCTTGCCCCTGGAGGGGGGAATTGCACCCAGACCCAGGTGGTGTTACCCTTTTCCCTGCGGTGGGGAGAGGCAGACCACCCCGACTCCGCAGCAGCAGGGAGGCCCCACACCCCAGACCGCAGTCGGACGGCCAACTCCTCCTACTAGCCCTCCCGCTCCAGCAGGCCGCAGAGAATGGGGGTGGGAGAAGACTCCAAACCTCCCTCCACCCGCTCATTGTAGTGTTGATGCATGTGTGTTCTAAGGTGCAATTAAAACCCAGGAGGGCATGGAGCTACCTGCCACTATATTTTTAACATAAATGCAAAACAAACATAAAAACATTTATATAGTTGAGATATACTGTAACAACTAAATGTCCTGTGGGGAATTATCAAAATTTGGTGTGACACCCACAAACAGATTTCTATTCTTCTTATTATTACTATTATTATAAACTGCAAACCTCTTTTGGTTGACTATTTCGCAGATTTCTGTTCACTACAACATCCCGAGTCCCACTGATGTCACTACTCTCAGCGTGGAGGTCAAATCAGGGGTTGATGCAACAAGTGAATCCAGACGCAAGCTCACTCTGACAATGAAATCCCTGTAAGTATTTAACAGATTAGATATGTGCTAGGGGAATTTTATTTACCACTGTGGGATAAGTGTTGGAAATGTGGCATCTATGGATACACATCAGTGCAATCACTTTTTAACTGTTCAAACACAGGTACAGTGGAAAGGAGAATACTACCAACATGGTGATCCTGGATATCAAAATGCTCTCTGGATTTGTCCCAAATGCAGTGTCTTTAAAGATGGTGGGTTGTTGCAGTTGTTAGCTGAATAGAAATGTTGCTACCATGTGTCAGTTTATGATGAGATAAAATAATAATAAGGAGACTGTTGTCTCCTCACAGCTCGAAGGTGCCCCATTGGTGGATCGTGTTGAACAAACAGAAGATCATGTTCTGGTGTATTTACAGGAGGTGAGAGATAATCACAGTGGGGATACCAGATGATGATGTTTGTATTGTTACAGAGTGTGTCTCCTGTTTTTAAATCTGTTCAGTTACCAAAGGACATGCCCATGAACTACAGCTTGACAGTCATCGAAGAACTTCGAGTGGAGAACCTGAAACCAGCCATGATCAAAATCTATGACTACTACCAGCCAAGTACAACTCTAACTCACTTCACTGCAACAGCACACTGACACACGTTGCTCTGTAGTGTAGCTGTACAACAAACAGCAGTTAACAGAATTTGAAGGATCAAATTTAAACGTGTTGTAAAAACACAGCAAGTCACATTTTTCCACTTTGTTTTCTCTCTCAGGTGACCAGGCTGAGACTGAATACATTTACCCATCAGCTGCAGGTAACAAACTGTTATAGCAAGAACACCACATTTCACACAAAATTGAATTGAAGTTATTTTTAAAATATTTGTTCAATCTCAACACAATACAGTATTTGACAATACAGTTAATTCAGTACTTTTTTAGGCCTGACTGATTATTTTAACACAATTGCATCCTCATGTTTTATTCTTTTGTTGCAGCTTAAAGATGTGCAGTCAGTCCTGAGGTTGTCACTCAAGTTATACAACTTGCATTTTAATAAAGATGTTTTTTAAACACAAATATGCCTCCATATGTTTTGTTTTCATCTACAAATAGTTCTTCTGTATAAAAATATTATCCATCTCAACCTGACTCTACCATCCTATTCTGTCACACTAACACTCCACATGTCTTCATTCACTACATCCATGAATCTTCTCTGGTCTTTCTTTTTTCTGTCTGTCTAACATCTCCATGTTCAACATCCTTTGTCCAGTGAATCCACTATCCCTCCTCTTCCACCAACCTGCCTCTCATTCACACACAGATATATTCTGTCTCGCTTCTATTCACTTTTATTCGTCTTCTCTCCAGTGTAAACTTCCACCTGCTCCATACTCTCACTACAGATCATAACATCTTGAACGCATCTGTATGTTGATGGACAAAGGACATACTTGTGGCTTTTGATAATGGTAGCATTGATAGAGTTGCAGAGAAGAGTATCTCACTGAAGAAACTGCTTTGTAAGGTGAGAATCTCTATGTTGTGAAATTATTCCAAGTAATGCAGCTTTTAAACAGAAAATGTGATTATGTGACAAATGACTCTATTTATCTTTTTTATGTACTATTCAGCTTTACTACTGCTTTAAGGAATTTTCACCAATATGTGCATATGTTTTAACTTTTTTTGCGTTCCAGTCCAGCCCTGGTTCTGTGTACACAGATAAATAGAAGTCCAAAGTTTTCTGGGCTGTAGCTCATTTTAAGGATTTTAAAGGTGCTAATCTGCTGCATGAGGTGTCCTGTGTGAAATGTCAAATCCAATGAAGGATTAGCTATACAATGTGTCAAAAAGAGATGTATGGCCCCTGTCAAATGATTTATGACATGTCATAAATGTTTAATAGAATCAGTCTGAATGCTTTATTTTGGAAATTATGTCATTTGAGTAATTTATGTATGTAATAATTCATAACTGAGTAATAATTCATAATTATATGATGAAATATGAGGATAAATATGTATAAAAAATTGAATATGTAACAATAATTCATAATAGTGTGTTGTTGCATGCAAAAAAGTTGCATGAAAGTGTGAAACGAAAAATAGGTTATTCTGAATTGGCTGTACGTCCCATTGGAAGTCTGTAATTAAGTTTATTTGTATTCATTTAATCTGAAAAAAGAAAATCACAGTCAGAGTGAGGCCACAGAGAGAGAGAGAGAGAGAGAGACGTGGATGTTCACAGCCCTGCAGCTCTGTACCTGAGAAGATCCAAGATTCAGGGTTTGAGATGCTTCCTGGGACGCCATCTGGAGCTCCTCCTGAACCTTAAAGACAGGTGGTTCTACCCTTTTTTACCAATTAGGAAACTTATGATCTATAAAGTATTTAGCTGCTGGTGCTAGGATCCTCCTCAAGCGAGAGCTCAGAGCAAGACCGTAAGATTTCACCTGCCTGACTTTCATCTACTGGAAATCTCTAGTCTATTCCATGGCCGCATCTGGAGCTCCTCCCTTAATAGAGTAATTACAGGGAGAGGTGGCCCTCTCTTTGGCCAATGAGAATCAAAACCAAATTTACAGACTTCTGAATTGTGCAGTTTTTGAAATCAACCAAGGCAGCTTTGCAGACTCAACAGAAAAACACGTCCTGACCAGTTGCTTTACCGACCATCATCATTTTATATCAGCAGTGTTGCTGGTCCCCTTGCGTTCACACCGCATTCACCTGTTTGTTACATTTGAAACATCGCTTTTTGAGAAATGTTTTAATGAACTACAACGAGCCATTTTTGCCGCACTGACTCTACATCTGGATCTGATCCAGCACGCCCAAGCAAAGCAGCGAGCACAAACCATTATGAATTACAAGAAGGTGGCCATCTGATGACATGCCTCAGATAATCATGCATCTGGGGGTGAATAGCACAAAGTTTTGGAAGAGGCATACAGGCACTGTGAAAAAAGAAAAGGTGCGATTTTCATTTTCAGAAAAACAGATTTTTAAAAAAGCACAACATCCTAATACATTTTATTTTTCTTACACTGTGTAATTTTGTAACAGGAACTTTGTATGCATACATGATTACACATATATACAATGTATCTTTTATAACTGAAATGTTTTATATTGTTTTTGTGTACTTTGGTTATTGCATAGAAATGAGTCACATATAGTGATAAGCACAAATGGCTGAAAGAAATGTTTGATGGAAATAAAAGATGTTGTGCTTGAGTTTCCTAATGTGTTCTCAGCCTGTTATAATTCTAGACAAAGAGGAGTAGCAATTCTAATACATAAAAATATTAATTTCACAGTACTCGATACAGTTATAGATCCAGAGGGCAGATTCCTAATCGTCAAACTACCTATACTTAACCAAAAGCTATGTATTGTAAGTATATATGGTCCAAATGTTGATGACCCCTCATTCTTCCACGGTTTTTTTAGTACACTCTCCGAACACCTAGATTGCACAATTGTTCTTGGAGGCGACCCCAACCTGGGACTAAATGAAGAAATGGATAGGCTCAATACAGCAGGAACTCAGTGTAATTGGCAATCCACAAATATAATCAAACAGTATATGAGCGACTTTGGTCTTTGCAATGAATGGCGCTCCCTTCACCGCAACAGTAAGGAATATTCTTTCTTCTCACATGTCCATCACTCCTACTCTCGTCTGGATTATTTTCTGGTCAGCTGCGCACTGCTGAGTAACGTTTCAGACACTGAGATTCATCCTATAGCTGTCAGCGATCATGCTCCTGTATCTTTAACACTAATACAGATGAATAATACTACACCAAGTAAAAACTGGAGATTTAATACATCACTGCTCAAAGATGAAGAGTTTATCAAATACTTTAAAAAAGAATGAACTCTATATTTAGGCTTTAATGACATTCCTGGAACATCAGCATCTGTCCTCTGGGAAGCAGGGAAAGCCGTGATGAGAGGTAAAATAATTTCTTTCTCAGCACATAAGAAGAAAGAAGAAAACAAAAAAAATTCAGGAACTAGAGAAAAACATCAAATCCTTAGAAAAAGCCTTTGTGTCACACCAAGATCAAGAAATATTAAACAAAATACGCAAGACAAAACTAGAATTAAATGAAATTATTAATAAAAAAGACTAAATTCTTAGTACAAAGACTTCGCCTGCAAAATTATGAACACGGTAACAAATCCGGACAATTTCTTGCTAACCAGTTAAAAATCAATAAAGAAAAAACAACTATATGTGCTGTTAAAGATTAATAACATATATATGATCTTAAAAAATCATATATCATATAACAATATATGATCTTAATAAAATAAACAAAATTTTTAGGGATTTCTATGAAACTTTATATACACCACAAATAAACCCATCTAAAAACGAAATTGATCAATTTCTCGACAACATAACTCTTCCAAAATTATTAGACACCCAAGCAATGGCACTGGATTCGCCACTGACGCCAGGTGAACTCCAGGAAGCTCTGATAAGAATGCCCAATAATAAGGCTCCAGGTCCAGATGGTTTTCCAACAGATTTTTACAAAGAATTCTGGACGATTCTGGCACCAGTTTTTCACAGGGGGGCACCAGACAGGGATGCCCACTCTCCCCTTCACTGTTTGCAATTTTTATTGAGCCACTAGCAGCAGCAATTAGACAGGCTACAACAATTAAGGGCATAAAATGTAAGAATGTAGAACATAAAATCAGCCTTTATGCGGATGATGTGTTACTTTTTCTCCAAAATTCACAAACCAATCTCCCTGGGGTAATTGCATTGATAAATCCTTTCTCAAGTGTCTCAGATTATTCAATTAACTGGTCAAAATCTACAGTTCTTCTGATTAATTGCTCCTTCCATAATTCTTCTCCTTCCCCACTGCAATCTGGAAATATAAAATATTTAGGTATTAATGTCTCTCCTAAACCTTCAGAATTAACTAAATTAAACCACATCCCACTTTTAAAGACAGTAGAAGGCGACCTGGCTAGATGGAAATCTTTACCCATATCACTCATGGGAAGGGTCGCCACTATAAAAATGATGGTCTTGCCAAAAATAAACTATTTATTTTCAATGATCCCAAATAAGCCATCACAAGATTGGTTCAGATCTCTAGACTCGTATATTTCTAAATTCCTTTGGAAAGATAAACCCCCACGTATCAGCTTAAAAACACTACAAAGGACCAAGGATAAAGGAGGATTAGATCTGCCTAACTTTAATCACTATTTTTTTAGCCAACAGGCTTCAGTTCATCTCTAGATGGTTTAAACATACCCTCTTAGATGAACCTTGGATAGATGTAGAACAGGCACTATGTAATAACCTAGAAATTTCAGACCTACCATTTATCAGCTCAAACATCAAACGACATGAATGCTTCAAAAGCATCAATATTAGCTCTTCTCTGACAGCATGGTGGGAGTTTCTAAAAATGACAGAGTCTTCATTAATCCCATGCAAACGTACACCTATCTGGAACAATCCGGACATATTACAAAACAATAATATGATAAACTTTCCAGATTGGAGTTGCAAAGGAATTAAATACTTGGAACATATATTGGAAAGAACAGACTTTATTTCATTTGACAGACTAGTTACACAATATGGGATCAACAAGAAACGATTTTTGGAATATCAACAAATTAAATCTATAGTAAAAAAGAAATTTAATCCCAGTGAAGCTGAATTACAAACACCACCAAGTGTGGTACGATTTTTTAGTCTAAACCACCCCCCCAAATTATTGTCTAAACTATACAGAACACTTTCTAAAATAGATGAATCAATATCCCTTCCTATTGCAAAATGGGAAGCAGATTTATCAATCAACTTAGACCCAAACCTTTGGTCTCAGATATCCTTAAAAACCTTTCAATGGATCAGAAATCCCAGTTTGCAATTAATACAATACAAAATATTATACAGAGTGCACTATACTGGTCATAGGATGTTCAAGATGGGCTTTACGCCTTCCAACAACTGCTCACTCTGCACAGCAAATACACCAGACAATTACATCCACGCTCTTTGGTTCTGTCCACCAGTTCAGAAATTCTGGCGTGAGATATGTGAAGACTTATCAAAGTGTCAGAAATGTAACATTCCAGCCTCCCCTTTAGTATGCTTGCTGGGCAACTTGGATGAGGTCACTGCAGAAATAAACACAGCCCACGTTGTTTTTACAGCCCTATGCATTGCCAAGAAAATGGTCCTCATTAACTGGAAAAATAAAAATAATCTTAATTCTAACCAATATAAAAACCATCTAACAGATCACATTAGTCTTGATACAACATCTGCCATCACATTTGATCAATCCCTTTGGGCTCCTTTGATCGGCTTCATCACCTAGTGGGGGGTCATGGTTTGGTCCTGCCTTCGCTATTGTGGTTGATATGGGGGTAGGGACGGCCTGGGGAGTCCCTAGGGACGTTTCCCTGGAGGGCCTAACCTGGGGGATGTGGCCATGACCTGGTTAGGGGCTCTGGGGGCTCTGCGTACAGCGGAGATGGGGGAGGGTCTGTGCTGGCGGACGTTGGTTACTGGCCTGGTAGCCTGGCTGCCCCTGGGTGGGTCGGGGACGGGCGTGGAGGCTTGGGGGTCTGGGGGTGCTCCGCCCCCCGGTCTGGGGTGCTGGCTGGGCCTTGGGGACTTGGGTCCTGGCTGTTGTGTCGCCGGAGTTGCGGGCGGGTGGGTGCAGGGGGGCTCAGCCCCAGTGCAGGGGACCTCTAGTGCATCGGCCCAACTAGGGGGCTCTCTAACTGGTGGGGAGGTTGTTATATCTTTGCAGGTGGTCCCCTCTCTACAGGAGCTCACTCTGCAGGTGGGGGAGAGATATAGGAGAGGTAGAGAATGAACTCAACCTGGGTGTCTATTGTCTTGTGTATTTTGGGAGATGACTGGACGATGGGGTGGGTGCAGTTTTCTCTTGAGTGGAGTCGGGTGGGCTTCCCCGGACTCTGTGTGGCTGGGCGGTGCTGCTGCTGCGCAGTGGCGTGTCCAGCAGGGTGGCCTGGGGGGGCACAGGCCACCCCCCCAACCAGACTGGCCACCCCAGGTGCCACCCCAAAGGCAAAACAATAAAATTCAATCAAATATCAAATGTATGATTATGTTTTCACGGTGAAGCCCAGATATCCGAGTGTAAGTGAATGCAGCATCGGCTTCTGCGCTATGTGCATCACGTTAGCAAAGGTAGGAGAGCCAAGCGCGAAAGACGGCACTGCAGGAAACAATTTTTCGGTGAAAGAAAATGAGGACAGAATAAATGTCCCGGTAAGTAATATTAAGTTTGTTGAGTTTAGTAAACTTTGGTGAAATTAGAATCCCAAGGAAAAAATAACACTTAAAGAATTATTGCAGCCGTCGAATATTTCAGACAGTTTGCTACTGAGGGCAGCTAACATAAGAGTTATGAGTTATAAGATATAATCTAAGTCGTAACATTGCTATATGGAGCTGCAGATTTGGTTGCAGGTTAACATAGCTGGACTGGCCATCGGGCATACCGGGCATTTGCCCGGTGACTTATTTTTTATTTTTTTTGTAATGGCATGAACAATGAGAGGTGGTGGATTGGCCAGATGCAGGTCGATGTGTAAAAATAACTCAGTTGTTTGGTGGTGGCTATGGCGGGGCTTCCACAGAGGCCAGCAGGTGGATGAGGGAAGGGGAGGCAGGAGGAGAGACCCGAGGCAGCCGCCGAGTGTCAGGTGAACTGAACTTCAGGTAAGAAGTTATGACCTGCAGTCTATCTGGGTCAGATATAAACCAAGTTTAGGTGGGTTTTATTTTCGTTGTGCTGACTTTTTACAGTCAGTTGCAATAACTCGTACTGCGTTCTAGCCAGCTTGACGGAGTTTTTATACAGCTGGGTGGGTGCTATAATGTTACTGATAGTGAACTTTATTTTATTCATAAGGTTAGTTAGTAGAGTTTCCAACGGCTCCTTAAAAAAATGGAATGGTCCCTCATTCAGAGAAAATATTACGTGTTTCGTATTGAGCTGAGAAGAGATGCAGTTTGTCCCGGACTTTCGCTATAATGAAAAAAAGACACAAAGCTGGAGTTATTCTGTGTTTACGCTGCACAGCTGCCTCTTCTCCTCTCATTCTCTCCCCCTGCCTCTGCTGTTGCTACTTCAATCATGAAACTGATCAATGATCAGCTGATCGGCTTTTCTCTCTCATTTATTTATCGCCCACTTTGCGCCAGAAAGAGGAAACCAGCGGATGTCGCGCTAAACAACAGCAGCACGTTTAAGCTTGATCAGCTGTTGTTAGGATTTATTTAATATTAATATCTAGTATCAGCTGATGTTTGCTGGAGCCACAGCTGTAAAGCTGCTGGTCATGATGTCAGTTTGGATATGTGGTGAGAGGGAAACGTGAAGATGAAACCAGGAGATGTCCTTACTGAATCATCAGAGCTGAACAGGTGATGGAGAAACAGGTTTACCTTTTAGGTGACATGGATGAGTTGAAGGGAAGTTATGAATTGTTTCTGAGAGACAAATAACACCAGGATGCTTTTCTAAGCAGCTGACAGCTGGTAACTGTGCAGGGGCGGGTCTAGGAAATTGTTGCCAGGGGGCCAGGTAGAGCATTAACAGGGAGAGGGGGGGCACAAAGAAATACTTTTCTTTCTTATTCTCATTTAAAATATCTAGCTTTTATTAAATAATTATCTAAATCTTACAACCAAAGTTTTTATCTGACGTAAAATGTATAGAAATCATACATATACCAACAAGACTGTACATCACTGTCACAACAGCGTTTGTTTTCATTCAGTCTTTATGGCTTTAATACCTGGTGGGCCGTTCTCTAGTCAAAATGCCAGATTTTCTGTCCCAGTCCAGCCCTGCAGGTTAATACTGGCAGTGTCACCATGCCAGCTGACTGTATTTCATCATCAGCCAGTGTTGTTCTTGATCAATATTACCAAAGTTTACCATAAGGCAGCATAGAAAGTATTTACTTGCTTTCAGGTTTTATTCAAATGTTAGTCTTTTCAGTGGTTTCCCCACTTTTTTCCTGTTTCTGTCACGGCCAGGCGGATCAGCTGCACGCTGATCAGCCCTCTCTGTTTCTCTTCCTCTTCTCTCTCGCCGGGGCGGAACTCACTGTGGGTTCACGCCCTCGGCCCACGCCCTCGGGAGATGAGACCCAGGTGTCTCATTAAGGGGAGCAGCATTTAAGCCAGGAGGTGACTGCTGTTCGTCGCTGGATCGTTGTCTACCACGCGTTAGTGAAGTCAAGCTACAGCAAGTTTAGTTAAGAGTGTCTTCCTCTGTCCATCGTTCTTAACCCTGTCTCCCTGTCTACAGAGCTTCCTGGATTTTTCCCCCGTGTGATTCCCGTGTGGCAGTGTCGGAGTGTGAGCCTGTGATCGTGTGAGTGGATATTCTGAAGAAGGCGTGCTTTCCCCTGGACTTCCCTGGAGACCCCTTCTCCCCCCACTCAGCTGTATATAACACCCCCCGCACATTCTTGTATATACACCTGGTGACTTGTAAATAAACCCTTCTTGTGAGCATCAGAACCAGAGTCCTGCGCTTGAGTCCTCCTCCAAACCGTAACAATAACGATCCAGCCATCATGGACTCAGCGGACTCAAATCCCACCCAGCAACCCGTCCTCACCCCGGAGGCAATTCTGGAACGCCACAAACACATGCTTCGGCACATAAATCAACAACTGGCCGCACTCACGCAAGCCCTCGCTCAACGTCTACCGTCGGTAAGCCCACCCTCACCCCCTCCGTCTGTTTCTCCTCAGCTATCGGCTCCAAATCCATCTGCAGCCGCTCCGCCTGTTTCCCCCACGCCGGCTTCCACAGAACCTCCAGAGCGATCGTTACCAGCGCCGGAGCCTTTCTCGGGTGAGTTCGATAAATGTGGTGGATTTTTGACTCAGATCACCCTACAATTCCATCAGTTACAAAGAACATATGAGACAGATGGGGCCAAAATTGCCTTTATGGTTCAATTGTTACGTGGGCCGGCATTAAACTGGGCGCAAGCTGTTTTAAGAACAGCCCCAGACATTTCTTACGAGGACTTCCTCACCAAATTTAAAAGTGTTTTTGAAAGAGGCACCGGAGCGGAGGCGGCTGCCCACAGACTGTTAAATTTGAAGCAGGGGAGGCGGAGTATGGCGGATTTTTCGGTCGAATTCTGGACCTTGGCCGAAGAAACTGGCTGGGGGCAGTCGGCATTGATAAGTACTCTCTTGAATAATGTATGTGAAGAGTTAAAGAGAGAACTGATGATGAGAGATGTTCCTAAGACCTTGTCTGATGTGATTACACTATGGAAACTGGAAACTACATTTCCCAGAGGCCCCCGGGGCGCATGGGGACGTCAGGTGGGGGCGCGCCTAGCGGCAGTCACTCGTTGGACAGCACGGAAGAGAGTGAACAGCCCATGCAACTGGGCTGCTCCAGTCTGTCGCCCGAGGAGCGGTATCGTCGCTGGAGAGCCGGTGAGTGCTTTTATTGTGGCATGGATTGCCAGGCGCAGCCAAAAGACAGCGCCCACCAGTAGCGAGGAGTGTACGGGTGGGCGAGGTCACCTGTTCTCAGTCTCCTCCTCGTCTCATGATTGCGGCTAAGCTAACGGTTCGTCTCAGGACTCATTCTCTCGACGCTCTGATCGATTCCGGGGCAGAACAGAATTTTATTGATGCCTCGCTGGCACTGAAATTGTCATGGTCCTGAGTCTGAGGACTCAGTGTTTTGTGTTTCTTTATGCTTTTGTTCATTCCGAGTGTGTATTCTGTTGTGATTTTGCCATTTGTTAGGTTTCTGTTCTTTGCCTGCCTGCTCCCACTTCTCTGTGTTCCCTCTGTCTGGCCATGGTGTTATTGTGTCTGCTCATGAGTCTGCCTGTCAAGTTCAGTGTCCTGTCTGGTTCTGTGTCTGTTAGTTTCCTGTTTTATTCTGAAGGTTCATGTCTGATGTGAGTGTGTTCAGTTTACATTTCCCCTGTCCCGTCAGCTCTGATTTCTCCCAGCTGTGTTGCCCTCCTGTCTCTCATCCCCTGATTACTGGTGTGTGTATTTAAGCCCTGTGTGTTCTCCTGCCTGTTGCCGGTTCGTCTGTATTACTCCATGTAAGTCCGCGCTTTTCTGCATTCATCTGTGTCTCTCTGCGTTTTTTGTATCCTCCGTCAGTCTGCGTCTCTCTGCCTTTCACCCCGTGTCCTGTGGATTTCTAGTTGCTCTTTAGTTTTCCCAGTTTAGGTTTCCGTTAGTTTGTCTCATTATTCGTTTTCTGTTCCTGCCACTGACACCTTGTAAATAAACTCCACTAATCTTTTCATACACTGCTTGCTCTTGGGTCCTTTTTCCAACTCCACCCGGCTCGCCTCGGCAGCCGTGACAGAAATTAGGTTTTAGCACGGAGCCTCTGTCTCATTCACTCCAAGTCACAGCCCTTAGTGGCCAGCGTCTTCCAGACATTACTCATGTCACAGAACCGATTTCCCTGTCTCTTTCTGGCAATCATGTTGAAACCATACAGTTGTACGTCTTTAAGGCCCCACTCACACCACTAGTCTTGGGCTATCCCTGGCTATGTCAACATAACCCTGTGATTGATTAGAGGAAAGAAAGTATTTCGGGGTGGGGGGAGGAGTGTCACATGTCCTGTTTAAAAGCCGCCACCCCCGCCATGAGCCTACCACCCAATAAAACCATTTCAGAACCGCCTGATCTGTCCTCCATACCGTCTGTTTATCACGACCTGGCGCAAGTGTTTTGTAAAGATAAGGCACGCTCCCTTCCCCCTCACCGGCCATACGATTGTGGGATTGACCTCCTCCCAGGCGCGCCGCTCCCGACCAGTAGGTTGTATAGCCTGTCTCGACCGGAGCGGGAAAGCATGGAAAAGTACATCAATGAGTCACTTGCCGCTGGTCTCATTCGCCCCTCGTCCTCACCTGTTGCCGCTGGTTTCTTTTTTGTCACCAAGAAAGATAAAAGTTTACGGCCCTGTATTGACTATCGCGGCCTCAACTCCATCACAGTTAAAAACAAGTATCCCCTCCCTCTGCTGAGTTCCGCGTTCGAGCTTATTCAGGGTGCCACCATCTTCACAAAGTTGGACCTGCGCAACCCCTACCATCTGGTGAGGATTAGGGAGGGAGACGAGTGGAAGACGGCTTTCAATACTCACCTGGGCCATTTCGAATATCTTGTGATGCCTTTGGGTCTCACCAATGCTCCAGCTGTGTTTCAGGCTCTCGTGAATGATGTGCTCCGAGATTTCATCGACCATTTCGTTTTCATTTACTTGGATGACATCCTCATCTTCTCCCGATCTGTCGCCGACCACCAACGCCATGTCAGGCAAGTGCTTCAGCGTCTCCTCGAAAATCGTCTCTTTGTTAAAGGGGAGAAGTGTGAGTTTCATGTCTCAACTGTTTCCTTCCTGGGCCACGTCATCAATCGGGGTAACCTCAAGACTGATCCCGCAAAGGTTCAAGCCGTTGTTGCCTGGCCGACCCCTTCCAACCGTAGACAGCTTCAAAGCTTTCTGGGGTTCGCGAACTTTTATCGGCGCTTTGTTCGCAACTACAGTAAACTGGTCCTGCCTCTGACCCGTCTTACTTCTCCCAAGGTTCCCTTCTGCTGGGATGAGCTGGCTCAACGAGCATTTGCCCATCTGAAGGACCGCTTTGCCTCGGCGCCCATTGTCGTCCAACCCGATCTCGACCGGCAGTTCATTGTGGAGGTGGATGCCACGGACGCTGGAGTGGGGGCAGTGCTTTCCCAGCAGCAAGGAGGTAAGCTGCATCCCTGTGCCTACTTTTCACGCCTCTGCAGAGAGCAACTATGATGTGGGAGATCAAGAGCTACTAGCCATCAAGCTAGCCCTGGAGGAGTGGCGCCATTGGCTAGAGGGCGCTGCCCAGCCATTTGTGGTCTGGACCGATCACAAGAACCTGGAGTACATTCGATCGGCAAAACGCCTCAACGCCAGGCAAGCCAGGTGGGCCCTGTTTTTTACTAGATTCCAGTTTACGATCACTTACAGACCCGGTTCCCGTAATGTCAAGCCAGACGCCCTCTCACGCCAATTCGCCGCCTCCGAAGACGCAACTCGGGACTCTCCCATTCTACCGCCCACCTGTGTAATCGGGGCCCTGACCTGGGAGATCGAGTCGGCTATTCGAGAGGCTCAGCGGACAGAACCGGACCCCGGAACGGGTCCTCCAGGGTTGCTCTTCGTCCCCTCCTCAGTAAGGTCACGAGTTTTACATTGGGCTCATACTGCCAGATTCACCTGCCACCCGGGGGTCCACCGCACTATTACCTTCCTCCAACGTTTCGCCTGGTGGCCTTCCCTTGCGAAAGACGTCCGCGAGTATATTTCCGCATGCTCGACCTGCGCTCAAAACAAGATCGTCCATCAACCACCCTCTGGTCTCCTTCACCCTCTGCCGACTCCGAGCCGCCCTTGGTCGCACATCGCTGTTGACTTCATCACTGGTCTGCCCGTCTCGTCAGGTAACTCTGTTATTCTCACCATTGTGGACCGCTTCTCCAAAGCTGCTCATTTTGTCGCCCTCCCTAAGCTCCCCACTGCTCTAGAGACCGCCCGGCTGCTAGCTGACCACGTGTTTCGCCTCCATGGAATCCCCACGGACATTGTGTCAGACAGAGGACCGCAGTTCACGTCACGTGTCTGGAAGGAGTTCTGCAGTGCCCTCGGAGCTCAGGTCAGTCTCTCCTCTGGTTTCCACCCGCAGACGAATGGCCAAACGGAGCGTGCCAACCAGGAGCTCGAAGCAGCTCTCCGGTGCCTGGTCTCCACTAACCAGTCAACTTGGAGCGAGCAACTGTCATGGATTGAGTATGCTCATAACAGCCTTACCTCCTCTGCCACTGGTGTGTCCCCTTTCGAGGCGTCCTTGGGCTACCGCCACTCTTCCCAGCTGTCGAGGGTGAGCACTTTGTTCCCTCTGTCCAACAGCATCTGCGGAGGTGTCGGTGCGCCTGGAGGGCGACTCGGGCCTCCCTTCTCCGCACGGTGGAACGCAATAAGCGCCTGGCGGATCGCCACCAGACCCCTGCTCCCACCTACACACCTGGACAAAAGGTTTGGCTGTCTACCAGATTCATCCCACTCAGGTCTGAATCCAGGAAACTGTCTCCCACTTTCATCGGTCCCTTTGAAGTCGACTCTGTGATTAACCCTGTCTCTGTCCGCCTTCGACTGCCCCGGAATATGAAGATCCATAACACCTTCCACGTGTCGCAAGTGAAGCCGTGTCTCTCTAGTCCTCTGTGCCCTCCTTCCGGACCCCCTCCGCCCGCCCGGGTCATTGATGGCCACCCGGCTTTCACCGTTTCGAGGATCATGGATGTCCGGCGCCGGGGGCGCGGTCTGCAGTATCTCGTGGATTGGGAGGGCTACGGGATGGAGGAGCGTTCTTGGATCCCGCGGGCGGCCCTCTTGTATCGGGGTATGGTGCGGGCGTTCCATGCGGCTCACCCTGACAAGCCTGGGGGTCACCGGGAGGCTCCCGTCGGGGGGGGTACTGTCACGGCCAGGCGGATCAGCTGCACGCTGATCAGCCCTCTCTGTTTCTCTTCCTCTTCTCTCTCGCCGGGGCGGAACTCACTGTGGGTTCACGCCCTCGGCCCACGCCCTCGGGAGATGAGACCCAGGTGTCTCATTAAGGGGAGCAGCATTTAAGCCAGGAGGTGACTGCTGTTCGTCGCTGGATCGTTGTCTACCACGCGTTAGTGAAGTCAAGCTACAGCAAGTTTAGTTAAGAGTGTCTTCCTCTGTCCATCGTTCTTAACCCTGTCTCCCTGTCTACAGAGCTTCCTGGATTTTTCCCCCATGTGATTCCCGTGTGGCAGTGTCGGAGTGTGAGCCTGTGATCGTGTGAGTGGATATTCTGAAGAACGCGTGCTTTCCCCTGGACTTCCCTGGAGACCCCTTCTCCCCCCACTCAGCTGTATATAACACCCCCCGCACATTCTTGTATATACACCTGGTGACTTGTAAATAAACCCTTCTTGTGAGCATCAGAACCAGAGTCCTGCGCTTGAGTCCTCCTCCAAACCGTAACAGTTTCAAAATCAAACACCAGTTTGTGAGAAGATTATCTTCTTTTTTTAATAGGCAGATAAAGTTTTACATTGGAATTTGTCAATTGTTTGTTACAAATGTTCGTATTTTAATATTCAAAAATGTTTTTGCCCAAAATATATGTGCACTATATGTCAGTAAAAATACTATGCAAATATTGCTGTCCTTGAATGCTGAGTAAACACTGACAAAGCACTGGTTGTATCTCTTGTACTTTATCAACGCAGTATCTAAAAACTTTGCACCGTAGTGGTTAAAATCTCATTCTAATAAGAGTTAAAAGCGCATTCGGTTATTAGGTTTATAGGATTATTGAATTATGGTTAACGGTTGGTAGAATTTTTTTTAAACATTATCTACCAATTACATCTGCCACCCTTCTCCAAATCTGTGCCCCTACCTGGCCCCCCCAACAAAAATTTTCTAGACACGCCACTGCTGCTGCGGGCCCCGGTCCGGATGGGCCTGGGCCCCCTTGCCCTGGTGGGTTCCAGAGTGTGGGAGTGCGTACTGGGGTCAGCGGGAGAGCTGGCCCCAGCTTTCTTCCCTCCCCATCCTCAGCTGCCTCCCTATTCCCGCTCTACCACACCCTCCCACACACGCAGGGCTTGGGGTGCAGGTATGTCACCAGGGTGCAGGGGAGGCACTCCCCCTCTGTCCCGTTCTGGCCGCCTGTGCCTCAATTTTATTCTGCAACCTAGACATCCACATTACTCACACTCTCACATAACACATACATATAGGGCCTTGGGGGTGGGCACGTTTTACAGCATCCAGAGGATGGTCGGTGTATTCCAACCCACCTCTGGCGCTGGTGCCCTACACTCAATTTTAAATGCATTTAGACACTAAGAGTTTTCGGGAGGAGCCGTGCTGCTCTCTGAGAGGAAGCAAGTACCATGCTCTCCTGTGTTTTAAATGCACTTTAGAACAGCACACAACAACACTACATATGAGCGGGCGGAGGGAGGTTTGGGGTCTTCACTCACCCCGGTTCTGTTAGCCATCAGGGCTGGGGGGCTGGGAGGAGGTGCTGGCCGTCAGATTGGGGTCTGGGATGCGGGGCCTCCCTGCTACTGCAGATAAGGAGGTGGTCCGCTTGCCTCCACCCCAGAGAGAAGGGTTACATCTCCTGGGTTTAGGTGCGGCTTGCCCCTCTGGGGGCGGGGGTACCTGGACCTGGGATATAGAGTATGTTTGGGGAGTGTGACTGTCTGTGCAGTGTCTATTTGTGTCTGTCTACACGTTGGGTGAGTGTCGAGTATTTGGTTGTGTATATGGGGTGGGAATGCACGTTTGTGTCCGCGTGCGCCTGTTCGTCTGTGTCTATCTGTCAGGTTGGGTCTTAGACTCAACCTCTCTGGGTACATCTCAGGCCCTCCAAAGTACGGAGGCCTATCTCCGCACACCACACTCCCTGCCGGTGGCTGATGCCCTCAGACGTTGGTGTGTTGGTGGTCCTTGTCGACTGGGGCTGGGCGCTCATGTATGTACCGGCTCACTCCTGGTGGCCGATTGGCGGGGCCTGGCGCCTGTGGCCCGGCTGGGCCCCTTCCGGGGGATGGGATGCCCTCAGGCCTCTGGCCTCTGGGCCTGAAGCTCGGTCCTCTCTGGCACAGCTGGCTGCCGGCAGAGCCCGCAGGCACGCCACTGCAACCCCCTCTGGCCTCTGCTCCGTAGCTGCTGGGTGACCTCTCGTTTGGGTCTCTACTCAGCTCTTCCCAGGAGGGTGGCACGGTTCCCTCCCTTTTGGTGGGCCTCCTCGGGTCCTCGTACTCTGGGGCCTCTGGATGTCTGGGGCCTGGATCTCCTCCATACCTACTTCATGCCCTGGGGGACGGGGCTATGGCTCCCCACACTCCCTAGCAGATCGTTACATGGAGAAACCTTTGGAATACAAGCATGCTGATCCACACAGGTGTGCACACAGGTGTACACACGGGTGTTCACAGACGTGGACTACAATTTTCTTGGCTGCTGCCTCAAAGGACGTTGTGCGCTGTCTATCTTGCGTGCTGCACAATATCGTTTAATATTTAGTATCTACTGTTATCTACTGCTAGCTAGTTTATTGTGATGATGCTGTTTTTTTATTATGTTGCTCTTTGTTGTTTGCTTTCTCTTCTGTTTTTTTTCTCCATACAGGTGATCCAGGTGTTTTGTTTGTTTTTCTTTCTTTCTTCCCCCCTTTCTTTCATTCTTTCTCCCTGTCCTATCCCCCAGTCATGTCTGTCCCGTTTGTAGCAACCGAAAATAAAATAAATACATAATTATTAGGGGTGCAACGATACACAAAAATCACGGTTCGGTTCGATACTTTGGTGTCACGGTTCGATATTTTTTCGATACAAAAAAAATGTTCATGCCTTTTTAATTTGTCATTTATTAAAGTTATAAATATATATTTTAACTCAAAAGTACAGTTTTTAAATTTTATGTTGCTGAAACAAAAAAGTAATAAAAAAAATAAATATATCTCAGGGCTCGCAAAATTTCAAAACCCTGGTAGACCTTCGGGCAGGGACTCTTCAGTTTTTGGTAGCCCAAAATAAATTTAAGTAGCCCGAATAAAAAAGAGAGCAATTTTTTGATTGATGTTTTGTTTCCTGTTTTGTTTCCTTTACAATATTATACATTAAAGTATAATATTGTATAATTATATAATATTAACTTCTTATCTTGCTCACGTTTTTTATTTTAACAGCGATTGCGCACCTGCGGACCACTTATGTGCAGCCCTGGTTATTTAGCTTGTCATATTGCAGCCACAGAAATTATTTTGTCCATGAAACCATAAAGCTGCACTTTATTTTTGCCTTATAGTCTGATTTGTCATAACTTTTCCGTTTTGTGGTAAGCTTTTCTTTGGCTGTCACTTCTTCACCCTGACCTGTCTTATTTGGCTCAGCAGAACTAAAATATATATCCTGCTGCTTTTACACACGCGCTCACATAACACTCAGCGATTCTCTGCGCGATCAACCTCTCACATGTTTAAGCTTGCTGCGGGAGATTTCACTTGTCATGTTTGCATAGTAAGCTAACGATTGATAAGACGATGTCAGAGGAATTGGTGGGCAAATTATCATCACTCACCAATCAGTGCTGTTGCTCTCTATACACAGTTCGTGCGATTGCAAAGTGAAAGCAAAAAAAAAGCGCAAATTCAAACACGATTTCAATATGTCACATATTGACAGTGGCTCACCGATGCCAATGACATAATTACCCAGCTACATTTCCGAAAGAATGCAAAAGCATTGACATATTTTTCCTTCCTACAATAGCCCGATGGGCAGGGCAGAGATAGATTTTGGTAGCCCGACTGGAAAAATCGCTAGCCCCGGGATGTCGGGCTAGCGATTTTGCGAGCCCTGTATCTGATTGAGGAATCACTCATCTTTGGAAAAGAGAGTTTATTATAGAGAAATGGCTCTTTCCAAAATAAAAGCTATACTATACGCTTCTTCTGGGCTATATTCTCAGCAGCATATTAAATATATCAGGTCCCCATAAGGAGAATCATGTGCTAACGGCTGTCTAAATGACTCGGGTAAAGTCTGTAGCATGCCTGCGTGTTGTTTTTGTCTGCTTCCACTTGTCTTTGCACTAGGATGATGTTGGAGTAAATGTGCAGTCATATTCGTTGTGTTCCCACTAGTGCTGTCAGCGTTAATCTCGTTGAAATGACGTTAACGCCACAACACAGCAAATCTCCGTTAGCAAGCTACCCCTGATCGCCCCGTGCATGGGGCTGGACGGCCAACACGTTAACGAGCTAACTGCGCTAACGCAGTAGTTCCCACCCATGTAATTGAGCATTGCGTGGCACATCCAACATACTGTTTTACTTTTGTCCATGACGCGCTTACCTTCAGGGTCATACGTCACATGAAAACCAAAATAGTTCCAAACGCCACATCTGAATGAGGGTGGGGGAGGTTCAATTTGCCATGTTGCAAGGAGAGCTTAACATCTGTCTCGCTAGCTTGCCCTGCGCTCAGTGAATCTGCATTCGACTACTCCGCCTAGGCTGCAAGGTCGAGCGCAGATCCACTGAGCGCTCAACACAGACAGCATCGTCAGAAGGAAAGTTGATAAAATAAATTAAAAATTTTGTATTGTTCGATACATATGCGTACCGAACCGAAAGCACTGTATCGAATGGTTCAATATCGATACGAGTATCGTTGCACCCCTAATAATTATAATAAAGGTCAATCAAATGGACCAATTTGGTGAGGCCATGATGATCCACTTGAAAAAAAAAAAAAAGATGTTGTGCTTTTAAACGTTAAGGTTAAATAAATAAGAAAATATCACGAGTATCAGCCCTGACCAGAGTCTGCATGTAAAAGAAGACAACTCCCAGTCAGAAGTGATAATTTTTCTTTTATAGGTGGACTTATTCTTTGTTGTGGTACTTTACTGTTCCAATAAAACAAGAAGAACTCATTTGAACATTTTTCCCATCCTGTGATCTTTGGTATATCTTCTTAAAATAGACTTCAACTCCCCTGTAACCTGACGTGTACACTCCTATGTGTGACCCGTGGTAGGTACCTATTTAAAATAGGACAGAGCCGTAGGCGCACAGTCAGTTTAAAAGAGTTAAATTTTTAATACAAAATAAAAATAACAGTGTAACAGCGGCACCTAAAAACAATTAAAAAGCTTTACCTTATTAAAAACGATAAAACTGCACAGCAAATTCAAAAGTGTTAAATGTTTTGGTGTTAATAGGCTTCTTGCAAAAGTAGAGTTAATTTTACTGAAGGAAACGGTTTCCAGGGCCTAATCCGTGGATCGACTTCCTTCGAGGCGTGGACGTCTATCAGCAGAGAATGTCCCTTAGTCTGTAACACAGTCAAATATATTCTCAAGTAACATTCAAGCATTCAGCGTGTTAGTACGAGCTCAGGAGCAGCTTGGGAGAACAAGAAAACAGAGACTGCTTCAGGTTGTCTTCCCAAATTGACTCAACTTTATTCACAAGTATAACAGTTTATATAGAGGGTAAAATTCATGAGACAGCAGATTATCAGTTTAAACCAGTACAGACCAAGATAAGGCAGCGTCTTCCTGCCCTTGGGTGAAGAAGCATCCTTTGTGTAGTTTATCAGTTCAGCTACAATTGTGATTATCTCAGCGACATATTTTCAAGGCACAAAACAAAGAGTTCTTTCATTAGTGAAATCTGAAACAAACCATTTGGCCTTCAACAGGCGTCTAAAAGATTAAGAAACTAATGTAGCTGAGGGAGTGATCTCTGTGGTATTTCAACCTTGTACCAGCCTGTGATTCTCACACATCAATTCTTGGGTCAAAGAGAAAAATAACTAAAACAAAGGGGCCTTATTGAATGACAGAGTTTTCCTGTATAATGTCACTATAAAACAATATCCAGTAAATGCTACCATGGTACTAAAATACCTAACAGTTCCCCTCTTTTATTATTTTTAAAAATAATAACTCAAATAGAAAGGAAAAATCACAAATGTAATAACATAATATAAAAAGCAAATCATAAAATGTAATAGTTCACAACCTAATGTTCAATATACACATCAGGAACATCATTGGTAACATCTGGCACATCCTCAGGATCAATTTGTGCTAATTGCAAATACATTGAAGTAGCTGTACTAGTAGCTATATGGGTTATCATTGAAAATGTGGCTTGCAGAAATGTGAACAGGGTTGCACTTTACAATACGAAATAGTAAATAAAAATCCTAAGGTTAATGCAGTAGATATGATTAATAACCTAAATATATAAAAAAGACAGTTCTTTAGTCGTCTTCTGGCCTGGGCCCTGTTTCAGGAAGCCGGTTTAGTGGAAAAACTGAGTAAGTATACCCTGAGTTAACGAAAACTCTGGGTTTTCGGTTTCACAAAGCGAGTTCAGCTGAAGCCTGAGTGAGTCACTATGACGACACACGCCGTGAAGCTAACCTGCCCCCTAGCAGGTTTACTACAACTAACCCTGACTGTCTCCGCCCCTTTGTCGGAAACCTGACAGTAGGAAGTGTCAGACATGGCGTGTCCCTTCCTTGAAGAGCCAGTAGATCGTGAAGCCCAAATTCTCCGCAGAGCTCTCCGCCGGGAGAGAGTGATCAGAGCGCGTTTGGACATTTTATCATTTCCTGATGATTGTCTGTGCGAACGTTACCGTTTCTCAGCACAATCTATAATTTATTTGGATAACATCCTGTTACAGGAAAAATGATTCGATGTTTCTTTACCTTCTTTTAAATGTACAAAGATGCCTTTTGTCTGCCCTCTGCCTATGGTTAGATTAGTTTAGAATTATCTTTTTAGACTTTCCCAGCAAACACATCTTGTTTCTGGGACATATTGTTTTAGATTGTTTTATCTTCCCTAGCTCTCTGCTGACGAGACTAGCACCATATATGGAGTTGTTTTATTTTATCTGTTTATTATTTGTTATCCTGTTCTCACTGTCTCTGTGCTCTGTGCCTATAAAAATTACCAAGCCACTGTGCATGGTGTGAGTTGTTCTTCGCAGCTCACCCGTGTACACGTTTGATAAAGAAAGTAACTTTGTCTCATTGTGTCTTTATTTCTCCTGGGTCTTTTACAGAGTTTTCCCCCAACATTTCTTGGTCCTTCGACAGCCGGATCACCTCCATCGTGTCCCATCTCCGTGACCAGTCCACGTTGTTCGCCTGTCGACAGCCCACACACCAGGTGTGTGGAAAAAGACCAAGAGCGTTAAATTCGGGTCTTGGCCAACGTCTTAGAAAGCGACCCACGGTGGTGGGGCCCGATCGAGGTGGACCAGACCCGGCGACACCGACCAGGTAGATACAGACACACTGACACAATCTTGCGTAAAAGCGTATTTTAAATTCAGGGAATTTAAAATAGCGAAAGTAGCTCGTCGCGACTGGAAGCTCCCCACCTCTGTGGGTTTAAAGTAGCTCGTCGGCTGGTAGCTTGGAGCTCGTCGACTGGAAGCTCCCCACTTCTGTGGGTTAGGTTTGGAGCTCTGGGTAGCTCCCCCAGCTGGGTCTAGACAGGGTCTAGGGAATAAGTAGCTCGTCTACAGAAAGACTGGCAGCTCCCCTTATGATAAGGGTTCCGATCGCGCGAATAGGTGTGAATGTGAATGTGTGTGTGTGTATTGTTTTAATTAACGGAGCAAGCTGAATTTTCACGGTCCAATAAGAGACTGAGCTGCTCCTACTGTGTTTTTCTTTTACTGCTATTCACTGACGTGCTGGTGAGTTGAGAGAACGGTCGAGTTCCGTCTCGTAAAGTTCACACCGCTTTTGGAAATAGTCCGAAAGTAGAAGGGCGTGTGAGCAACCACTCTCGTCTCTAATACCAGCGAAGGTGATAGCAGCTGTATCGTGTATATATTACTTAATAAACAAAAATAAGTAAATACATAAATAAGATGGGTAATCAAGCAAGTGAAATTAAAACTCATTCCTGCTGACGAGCAGTGGTGAGAAAAGAAAAGTCCAGACGCCGGACAAAAACAGAGAGAGATTTAAGAAAACAAAATATAAACAGTCAGAAGAACAGAATCCAACTGCCAGTTTAGTAAAACCAGAAGACGAGACACTGTGCAGTGTCCACAATCCTTTTAGTAAACCATCACTCATTCCTGCAGCCGCATGTGCAGCAACACCCATATCAGGAAGAACATAATAATCCCTTATTAAGTGAAAACTAGAGATCAAAGTAGTTTGAGTTAGTTTAAAAGGGTTGAAAACAGACCCCACTGAGTAGATATAAATATAAAAAGTACGAAATAAAGATAAACAAAGGGAAAATTACAGTAGAAATTATCTTTAGAGTATTTGAAATTAATAATAGCAAGGATAACAACCTGTAAAGTGATATTATCAATGAAACACAGTTGGCATGATGACCATGCCCACAATGTATAAAATGAATATAAAGCAAATAATTCACACGAAAATATTTTAATAACATAAATAAAGTATATTAAGGCTGTGTCACTGTTCAGCCAAGGACAGTGTGTGAAAAGGTAACTGTCTCCACCTTGGGAAAAGGATGATTCTGCAGGTCATCTGAAGCCCTTGATGGATACAAAAAAAAATATAAATAATATATTATAATAGAACTGCCTGGTCCGCCATGCAACAGAGAGAACAAATGTGACCACAGATTGGATGAATTCTAAATTATCTGTTTGCTGAATAAGATGATCCTAACTAACAAATTGGCTCAGGAGTAGTATAGTGGTACACACTGATAAAATATTATAATATGCTATTGCTGTTATATAAGACAAAGAGGATAATATTAACAATGACATAATATTAATATGAAGAGGCACCTTAATCGGTTATGATGTGAGGTGGATAATTGTTAAGCAGTAGTCTGCATCAAGCTTAAGGTTTGCTGAAACTCAGTGTAATGACATGTGAGATGAAGACAATACAGAGAATAACTAAACTAATGAAGTGCATAGAGGCACTTGACCAGCTTGAAACCTATCATCCTAGAATGACACATTGCTGAGATATAGAGCACACCTATAATAACAACCAGTAAGCAAAACCCTGTAGACAACAGCTACAACTACAGGATTGAGAAGCTGAATTAAATATGTAGACACTGCTAAGCTGATGAGCATGTTACACATTTTCTTTTCTTTTTATTTATTTGTTTCTTTTAGAGCAGAAGCTGCTGTAACACACCCAAAGAAAGACTCTAGGTCTGACCAACCGTTTCAGTCATGGGCAAAAAGATGTCAGTCAATAAAATTCTAAAAGATAATTTATTGACAAAAAATATATCAAGAGATAAAAGATAAAACAGTCCAGTGTCCCACTTAAGAATTGTATAAAAACACACAGTCCCAAGGCCAGAGCCAGCTATGCCACACAGCCAAGTTGCACTCCACATGTTGCCTTTAACAGGGTTAGAAGTTGTCCTTGGAGACCCACCACCCTGCAAGCATATAGTCAGTGGTCACTCAAGCCTCTGCAACCCTGCTGCCTTTAGGCTGTGGCATATAATAGGCCCTGGCCTGCACAGAGAGACAAAACAACACACTTAATATAAAATTCATAGCACAAAATCCATCCATCCCAAACATATCTGATTTCATCACATTACATACCTGCACAGAGAGACAAAACAACACAGCAGTGTTTGTAGTGTGGGCTATAAGTAGACCAGTGTATCAGTGCAATCAAGTACACCTGCCTCGGATTAGTCCAACCCCATTCCAGCCATTGGCTCACCAAAAATGTGACACACACAAAACCACTCCCAACCCAGTGCAACTTCACACAATAATATGGAGCTGAATTAACACAGGCACATTAGTCTACCATGTTACAAGCTGCATGCTATTACAAGCCAACATATGCAGACTTCTGCCTTGTTCGGGTGGCAGCATTTTTCTTTTTTCTTTTGTGTCCTGACACGTTTATGTTTTTTGTTTTTGTTTGATTATTTTGTTGGTTTTGGAAACGAATTTAAACGAACTTGTGACAATACTTGAGAATCACAGTGACACATAGTGATTAGGCATATGATTGAAAAATGCCTAGGTTTAGAGCTGTGAACTATGAGCTGTGAGCAATGCAAAGTTAAATATATATATATATATATATATATATATATATATATATATATATATATATATATATATATATATATATATATGTGTGTGTGTGTATAAATGGGAAACAACCCTAACTTGAAAGTTTGAAATGTGTGAGATCCATGAATTGTTTGAAGAACTAGAAATTATCTAAAAATTGCCTTAAGTGAAAATGTAGTGTTGCATCTATTCTCCCAAACCAAGAAAAAAAAAAAAGAAGCATTCTGTAACTTAAAAATAAGGCTGACGTGTTGACAACAGACTAAAACACTAATCCGCAGGTGGCTATCAGGAACAGAGAGGCGAGCAAAGTCACAAACACCAAGGCTGCAGACAGCCACGCAGAAACAGCAGATAACATAGAGACAACGCCTGCTAGAACCGTGGAGAGGAAGGTCACTTCCCACGAGATTGTAGGAGTAGGCCACAGAGAAATAATCCAAAACAGTTTTGAGGCAGCCACTTAAACTTACAGTTTTCAAAGGACAAATTAGTTGTAAAGTCAGCTGCAGGCCACACAACTGTACAACAATTAACTGCCCCTTTAGAACTAGTACATACAGCAAGTGGCCGCAGGTGCTTTATTAAATGCATATGACCCGTCGTGTCCAGTAACTTTGCTAGGTAGAGACGCTCTGACAAAACTTAAGATAGCAGTCATGCCATTCTTTTCTGGTATTAGCATTTGACCTTACAGCACAGGCCGAAATTGTGTAGGTTACGCAGTAACCACAGATAGTAAAATAATAGAAGCAAAACCATTTTCTTCTTCATGTTCTGCACAGAGCGCTGAGCTGATAGCTGTGATACGCGAAAGCTAAATACACAAAGACAAACTAATAAACATACATACAGACAGCCAGTATGTTTTCTCTGCTGTGCATCATTTTGCAAAAAATCTGGAAAACCAGTGGAATGATTACACCAACCGGAAAACCAGTTCAGCATGCCAACCTCTTACAACGCCTCTTTCATTGCTACAGGCAATAACTTTGCTGACAGAGCAGCAAAACAGGCGGCACAAAAGACAAACATCACATTGATGGCAGTAAACACACATCAGATTCCACTGGATGTGTTGAAAAATGAACATAAAGCAGCAAGCACAGCAGAGCAGGCAAAATGGCTAAAACACGGTGCAGTTCTGACAAACGATTTAATGATGTGTTATGGCAAGCCAGTGTTGCCAAAATCGCTCCACAAGATGGCGGCATTAGTGACTCATGGCTGTACGCATTTGTCATCGGGGGGAATGACCTGTATTGTCAACTCTCATTTCTACACTGTAAATTTTGAAACTTCAGCAAAACAATTTGTCAGAACGTGCATGACGTGTCAAAAATATAATGCTCAGGGTAACCTGCGACCAAAAAGAGGCCGTTTTCCAACTCCGCCTCACCCTTTCCACACAATTCATATGGATTTTATTGAGCTAAGCGAATGTCAAGGGTCGAAATATGCCCTAGTGGTTATAGATGTGTTCTCAAAGTGGCCGGAAATCTACCCAGTGAAAAAGGCAGATGCAATTTCAGTAGCAAAATGCCTGTGCAATCACTTCATACCCACATATGGCATTCCAGCTTTGATACGATCAGACAATGGCACTCATTTTGTAAATGATGTCATCACTAAGGTCTCTGAAGCACTCGGTTTCAGCATAAAACACCACTGTGCTTATCACCCTCAGAGCGCAGGCCTTGTAGAGAGAACTAACGGCACTATAAAACAAAGGCTCAGGAAATGCATGGCAGAAACAGGAAGGCCGTGGCCTGAATGTTTGGGTTTAGTGAAAATGTGGATGCGCTTAACGCAAGGCTCCCATAAACTAACTCCATTTGAAATCATTCATGGCAGGCCGTTCCCACTGCCCATCACCAGTCAACCAATAGACAAAGCAATCAGAGAAAACACATTAGCAGAATGGATGTCTAAGCTGTTAGAAAACAAAGAGATCATTGTACATAATCAACAACCTGATGATGTTTCTCCAGTGTCTTGCAGACTAAAGCCCGGTGACTGGGTTCTGATCAAGGTGCTCCAAAGGAAAAACTGGAGCACACCCAGGTGGGAGGGGCCATACCAAGTCCTCCTCACTACACCGACCGCTTGCAAAATTGCGGAACGACCATCCTGGATCCATCAGAGTCACTGCAGGCGAGTCAGTGAAGCCATCTAAACACAGCTGACGGCAGGCTTGCCCACTTGTTGTGATCTCGCCCGGTGGAGGGGTCAGCTTTCCTGGCCGGGGGGTCTACTCGCGACAGGAGGGTGTGTCCCGTCGTCATGAGGTGGTGGCTCTTAACAACTGCAGCGGCCCTGACCATGGCCGGGCTCCTCATCTTTGCTTCCGTGAGGGACAACAAGTCACGCAATATGAAGAAAAGGCAGACACTACGTCTGGCCTGTGGCAGTACAGCATACCTGAAGATCGCAGTTGGTGTCTGTTGGGCCTGGCAACACGTCCAGGCTACGGTACTCTTTGGTCCAAGGCCAACTACAGCATCCCAGCAAAAGCAACCTGGAGGTCATCATCACCCACAAATGTGAACTGTTCCGGACAGACCTACCTACTGACCTGGCCCCAAGTCTCAGACCCACTGCCTGATGTAATTCTACTGAACAAGCTGAACGCAGCGCAACTGCCAGTATGTGTGATGAACAATGGATCGCGGGCAGTGGGGGAGCTGCCTACTCACCTATCTACCGGATGATACTACAAACAAAGACTCAGTACCAGACAGGATGTGCACGGACGGCACCAAGCAGTAAAGGAACCAGAGTTTCGCATCTGAGGAGGAGTGAAATTCTTACAGAGCTTGATCCCCGGCATTGGAGCTGCCGAGGTGCGGGATCATGTGGAGGTCAACCGATATGCTCTGCTACGACGCATCAACTTTGACAAAGACCCTGGAACCGCCTTAGCAGGAGAACAGCAGGCCATCAGAACGATGGTGCTGCAGAACAGACTGACACTAGACCTGCTAACAGCATCACAAGGAGGAGTTTGCAAGCTGATCGGGGAAACATGTTGCACTTTTATCCCTGATGGATACGAAACTGGAGGAGACATTTATGAAGCTTTGCAGAATTTGACCGCTCTGCAAAAATATGTCACTGACCACACACCTGGAGCAGCTACAGCACAAGGCTGGCTGGACTGGCTGTTCAGCGGTTCATGGCTGGCTGCTGTAGCAAAGCCATTTTTCCTTCTAGGTCTCATCATGATAGCACTGCTCATATTAGTGTTGTGTGTGTTGCCATGCCTAAGAGTAATGATTTCAAAGATGATAACAACTACAATGACTGCTTATGTTGCCGTGCCTGAAGAAGACCAGCATCCCGTTGCAATTCTGTTAGAGGAGAACTTGTAATAACTGCTAATGAATGACGTGGTGATTAAAAATGACTTGTCAAGTGATCACGCACTGATTAAAACATTAGTAGGTTATGCAGGTTTTCATCCTTTTATTTTTTGAAGTTTTCAGTTTTAAACATAAAGTTTTTCATTTTAAATATAAAGTTTTCATTTTAGTTTTCATCCTTTTATTTTTTGTAGTTTTCGTTTTATTATTTTTTCTTGTTTATTCCACTTGTTATTTCATTTACTATGATTTTCATTTACTATGTTTTTCTTTTTATTATTTTCTTTTGTTTTATTCTTTAGACCAAATGACTTCCATTTCTGCTATGCTGACATTTTGAAAATTAAAAAATTGCTTAAGATACTTAATAAATAACCTTCACAGACAATTGTTGTATACATTTAAAATAAGTTAAAACAGGAGGGAATGTTACAGGAAAAATGATTCTATGTTTCTTTACCTTCTTTTAAATGTACAAAGATGCCTTTTGTCTGCCCTCTGCCTATGGTTAGATTAGTTTAGAATTATCTTTTTAGACTTTCCCAGCAAACACATCTTGTTTCTGGGACATATTGTTTTAGATTGTTTTATCTTCCCTAGCTCTCTGCTGACGAGACTAGCACCATATATGGAGTTGTTTTATTTTATCTGTTTATTATTTGTTATCCTGTTCTCACTGTCTCTGTGCTCTGTGCCTATAAAAATTACCAAGCCACTGTGCATGGTGTGAGTTGTTCTTCGCAGCTCACCCGTGTACACGTTTGATAAAGAAAGTAACTTTGTCTCATTGTGTCTTTATTTCTCCTGGGTCTTTTACAGAGTTTTCCCCCAACACATCCTCAGGCCATATATTACGCATGTGACACATCGCGGACATGCTCTCAGTTCTGTACATATTATTTGTATTGCACTTCGGTTTTTTGCAAACGGGAGCTTTCTGTATAATATTGGTGACGCTGAGCACGTTTCCAAGGCTACCGTCTGTCGGGCAGTCAGGAATGTTACAGTTGCACTGAAACGTCTCCTGTACACGTTTGTGGTGTTCCCCGGTCATAGACCCACAAGATTCATCAAAGAGGGATGCCACAAAATTGCAGGTATCAGGATGACCAAAACTTAATTTATGATGTGGTGATACTTGAACTACTACTTAAATTTTACATTTATTTTCAGGGTTCCCAGGCGTGATTGGCTGTACAGATGGCACTCACATTCCAATCATTGCTCCTTCAGTAAATGAAGGAGACTATGTGAACAGGAAGTCTTTCCACAGCATTAATGTACAGGTACATAGTTCCCTGTAGCATTTCAAACTAACAAATTATTTCATCATAGTAATGGATGCTAATTTGTGTTCTCTGCACTGTGAAGATCATATGTGATGCTGCCAACATTATCACAAATGTGGAAGCTAAGTGGCCAGGCTCTGTCCATGACTCACAAATATTCCGTGAATGTACACTGAGCACAAAATTTGGACATGGTGAGTTGAAAATACTTTAAAATATATAAAGACCAATTGCTTCAGGGACATTTGAACTGAAGTGTATCCTTCTGTCTTAGGAGAGTTCACTGGCTACTTGCTTGGTGATAGGGGGTATCCATGTTTACCCTATTTGCTTACCCCTTACTCTGACCCTGAACCGGGCCCACAGCAGCGATATAATCTGGCTAATTGCAGGACAAGAGCCAGAGTTGAAATGACTATCGGAATGCTTAAGGCCCGGTTCCAGTGCCTGCAAAGACTCAGGGTCACCCCAGAAAGGGCATGTGACATTATTGTGGCATGTGTGATTCTTCACAACATTGCCACAATTAGAGGAGAACACTGTCCTTCTGAACCAAACAGCAGTGATCCAAACCATGAACATCCTGACCCTCCCACGGACATACAAGATGGAAGAGCAGTCAGAGACACCATATGTCACAATCATTTCTTTTGACCCATCACCTCAACATGTTGAAAGAAGAATAAACAGATTTTTTGTTCAACTGGCTTTATTGGTCACCTGTGTTTCCTGTACACAAAGTATTAAAAGATGTAAACCTCATAAAGTGTCTCTGTTGCTTCCTCCTCTGTAACAGCTGTCAATGTTTCTTCATTATTTTCCTGTAGTAAAGAAATAAACAACATTGCTGTTCTACTGTAAACTCATATAATCTGTGGAGTATTACTCACAACTGCATGTTGGTCTGGCTCAACAGGAGGCTGCACCAGATGCAGTACACCATCACCATCAACTGATAGAATATGAGGTTTATACAGGTCACTTATAACTTACAAGGGACCAAATGGCAATTAACAAACATACCAATCACCTTACACTTCATTGTCATTATGCTCTCAAAGACAACCAAGACTGAGGGAAGGCAAAATCAGTAGGAAAATAACTTCACTACAAAATAATCCATTATGGTAAAGAGTTTATCAAATGAATGAGTAGCACTGCAAAGGTGACTGTGAAGAAAGGATGTATGCACATCATGTATTATTTTGAATTTACCCCCTATGTAGGCACTTGTGTCTTGCGGGGTTATTGACTCAGAGGATGTCCCCGCAGAGATGCCTTCGGCCACAGGGCGCCCACTGTTTTGGCTGAGGGCCAACTGCTCAGCCTCTGTGAGTGGTGGTGGTGGTGGAGGACCCCCACCTGTTTTTCGGGCCTCCGCTTTTTTTCTGTTGGCTATAACGGGCCACATTTGAGCATACAGAGTAAGCAAATATGTACTTGTAATGTGCTCAGATAATTTCAATAAGTGCTTACAGACAGAAAATTAATGTAGCCTCTAACTGCAATTGATTTACATCGGACAAACAGACCAAGCACTATGGCTCATAATACAATTACACCTTACCTGTTTGGACTATATTTTTATATTTCATTTTTACTTGCTGCCAGGAACGTTGGGGGCCTGTTGGGTTGCACCTGCGCTCACATCACGTCACAAAATAAAATGTATAAAATAACAAATAAAATAACATATGATAAAATAACGTGTTAAATGGGTGGAAATCCCTAGATCAATGTTTAAATTAACACTCACGCATTGACTCTGTCGGCTATGTTTTGCCATGCATGCTCCCTTTCTTTTGCAGCTGAGGCTGTGTTACTTTTTTCCGCGGAATTTGCATGTTATCGGCATATGCTGCCATCAGAATTTCGGCCTCAAGCGCTGTAAAATACATTGACCGCGCCTTCTTTCCCTCCGTCTCCATGGTGACTCACTTAATCTGTGCTCCACTGATCAGGGCTTTATGTATCCTCGTCCGCGCGCTTCACTTGGGGTTAAAGCAACTCCGCGTTGACTGAACTACTTGTTATCAGCCTTTCTGAAACCGAATATTCCGAGTTGGACAGTTCGGGGTTACTCAACCCTGCGTATCGTTTTTCACTCTGAGTTTTCTAAACCGGCTTCCTGAAACAGGGCCCTGGTCCCAGGTTCGAGAGACACCGTATAAGCGTCGTGTGATGACAATGGGCATTTCATTTTCTCCATTATCAGGATGAAACGAGTCTATCTTTATCAGGTTAGACATTGTGTGGTACTCTAGGCTTTCTGTTCCTGCTGGATGTTCGAGTACCTTGTTGTTGTTCTTTCAGGCGTTGTGTGTTAATCAGTGATTGTGTGTGTGTAGGTGGATTGGATCCGGGCGTTGGCTCGCCTGAGTCGTCATCTACTTGATCCGACGCCTTAGGTGGTTTGGTGGGGCTGGTCTTAACCCTGCTGGCATGAATCCACTGAGGTTGTCCGTCTGTTAGGATGCTGGTTCTCGTCACTGCAAGTACAGTCTGGGGGCTGGAACACGCGGCCTCCCCGAGTGCCCTTGGTTTTAGCGACTTTACCAACACCGCATCTCCTGGTTTCCACGGATGGGTTGGATCTGTGGAAGGGAGAGGCTGAGAGAGACAAACTTTCTGATAGTTATTATTCAGTGTTTCTACCAGGTTATGAACATAGTCAGACAATGCAGTGTCTATGTCCCCTTCCAATAGCGGTGCCCCTCTGGAGGCTGACCATGGTGTTGGAAACGGTCTTCCCATGATTATTTCAAATGGAGATAATTTGGTTGCTGCGGATGGAGTCATTCTAATCTCGCAGAGGATTTGAGGAAGTAGTTTGATCCAGGTCATTCCTGTTTCTATCATTGCTTTAGTCAGGTGATTTTTTATGGTCCTATTCATTCTTTCTACAACTCCTGAACTCTGAGGATGGTATGGCACATGATATTTCCAGTCTATTGCTAGAGTTTTAGCACACTTTTGAATTACTTCTGATGTAAATGAAGGTCCTCTATCACTGTTAATTTGGTGAGGTATTCCAAATCTGGGTATTATTTCATTGCACAACTTTTGACAGACTACTTCTGCAGTTTCTTTTGAGGTTGGATAAGCTTCTACCCATTTACTAAATTGGTCCACTATTACCAGTAAGTACTTGATGCTTCCTTGTGCTGGCATATGTGTAAAATCAATTTGTAATGTATGAAATGGGAAATCTGGTTGTGGTAAATGCTGATGTTTTGCTTTTGGTTTTCCTACATTAGTTCGTGCACATGTTAGACAGGTTGCTAATATGAGTTTTACTGCGTGTGATGTTTTCTCGATTACAAATCTTGATTTTATTGCTCCTATTACCCCTCTTTGTCCGACATGACTCACACCGTGAAAATGGCGGACAAGGATTGGCAGTAGTGAAGATGGGAGGGCAATCAAACCCTCAAGGTTTTTGTATAAGCCGTCTCTGTTATCTAAGGTACAATCATTACTTTCCCAGTAAGTGTAATCTAAGGCAGAGGCCTGCTCTTGTATGAATTTTAGGTCAACATTTGTTTCTAAATAGTCTGGGAGTGTGACAAGTGGCAGCTGTAAAGGCAAAGATAATACTTCCTTTCTGGGTGGTTGCTGTGAGGCAGCAGCTGCTTTCGCGGTTACGTCTGCAAGAGCATTTCCCACTGCTTCGTCTGTGTCAGCCGTGCTGTGCCCCTTCGTTTTAACAACTGCAATTGCCGATGGCAGCTGTATAGCCTGCAAAAGTCTTTGAACAAGGTCAGAATTAGCGATCGATTTTCCATCAGCAGATCTAAATCCTCTTTGTCTCCACAATGTGCCAAAGTCATGCACCACACCGAATGCATAACGGCTATCAGTGTAAATTGTTACCCGCTTATCCACATGGAGCTCACAGGTGCGTATTAAAGCCATGAGCTCTGCTTTTTGTGCTGCAGCTGGCAATGTGACAGCAGAGTACAGTGTATGGGGTAGGTTAGATCTGTGTGTCGACATGGTGCAGTAATGTCATAGCCTATGTCTGAGTTATGTGACAAAACCACTGTTCGGCCTTCACTGGTGTGTGCAGTTATCATGTTGTTGAACAGTGTGAGAGAAACAAATATGTGGCTTCCAGGCATGGGGCTACCTGGTAACGATGTTTGCACATGTTTTTGACACAGAGTGTGACGTGGGATACCAGTCAGATGGATATTGAGTTCATTCTCCGCTGAGGCGTCCAGCTGACACAGAGGCTGTTCCTTCTCCATGGTGTCGGTGCATAGGGCAGAGAAAACATAGCTGTTATCAGTATCTGCAAACATTTCACCCTTTGTGTTAAATGAAATACACAAGTTCATTTTTGCCATTAAATCTCTGCCTAATAAATTGACAGGCGAGTTTGGAAGAATTATGAATGGATGATATGTAATTTCGTCTGGTTTTGGGCCCCAGCGTGTCTTTAGAGAATGAGTTTTGGGGCATTGCACTAGAGTTCCGTTTATTCCCATGGTGTTGATGCACACAGAGGAAACAGGCCCACTATAGAATTTTCCAGACAGTGAACTTTTAGTGGCTCCACTGTCAACTAAAAAGGAATAAGTCTTTTCACCTATTTCTATATCTAACATGGGCAAGCTTTCTGTGTTACGGGACAATTGCAAATGCAGCATCGTGTGTAGTGCTTCACACTGTCCCTCATCATCACCTGGGCCTCCCTATTGTCGGTCCAGTCTTTCGTTATCATATGGGTGGGGATTAAAATGTGGATTATAAGGTTGCTCCCTAAGTGCAAAGGGGCCATTATTTTGATGTGATTCCTGTCTGCGTTGCCAGTTACCTTGTCTGTAAGAGCTCTGCTGACGCCTAGTGGCAGGAGCTGGTCCTGTGTTTTGTGGTTGAGACCTACGTGCTGCTGATTTGCATTCCCTCCTCCAGTGTCCTATTTTTCCACAGTAAAAAACATACGTCTCCACTCCTATCTCTCCTTCTGAAATCTCCCTGCTGCGCTTGTTGAGGGGGCGGGGCCCCTGCATACATCATTTTTTCACTTTCCTCTGAGCCTTCAACATCAAAATTCAACATCATCTTAACACTTTTAGCCTTCGTGCTGTTGGGGAAAAGATCTGCACCAGCTTTTGTTTTGACAAGTGTGATAAAGTTCTTTATTTTCATGTCATAGAGATTATCAGTGGCAGTCAGCTTCAATAGTTGTGAACATTCTGGATGAATATTGTTTAAGAATGTTGTTATGAAAATCTGATCATTTCCTCCTTCAGGCATGCATGCCTCATTAGTCCAGCAGTGTGTGAAACGTTTCATAAAAACTAGAATGGATTCATCTGGCTTTTGCTTACACATGGTTACTGCATTTAAATCAATTTTATCTCTAGACATTGTGAGCAGAAATTTCTTTAGATTTTGAAAAAAGGCTGTGATTTTGTCATCGTTTATCCACAAAAACGAGGTGGTGTTGGCTGCTTGGTCATTTTTAGGGTCTAGTTCCTCTACTTCTTCAATAAGCTGAGATTCAGTCACACCTGGAATTCGTTGACATAATATATATCTATAGTCAGGCCCACCCAAGTGGTGGTATCTGGTACTTCTCTGTAATGCAGAAACAAAGGCTGTAGGATTTTTTTAGAGGATCGGGAAGTTCTTTAATGGTTGCTGCTAACTCTGAAATTTTAGGGGGTTGAATGCAACACATGTCCCCTATTATCATGAACGGAAGGGAGGTGCTGACGTCATTAAATTGTGATCCCTGCTTTTCTTTATAACGGGTGTTTTTGTGGGGGCCCTCTTGAGTTTTTTCCTCTTTTTTCTGCTTTAAGTAGTTCCTTATTAAATTTCTGGTGTTAGTTATTGCTTTTGGCACAGTCAAACCATTCGCTACTCTTGTGTGGCGCTGAACATGATTATCTATGACGGAAACGGCTTCCTGCAGTTCAGCTTCCGTACGTTCAGTTAAAGGATCTTTCATGATTTCCTCACACTCTGCCATTAACTGTTTTGTTTGCTTTTTATGTTCCTGTAACTCTCTTTCTCGTTCAGTGTATTCTCGTTCCTGTCTTTGATCTAGGTTAAACCAGTCATCTTCTTCTGATTTAGGTGTCATTTCAGTGCCTTCCTCACTCTTTTGGGATTCTGCTGTTATATCAGGATATACGCGCTGATGACGTGCAGCCGCCGCAGCAGCTATTAATTCTGTCTTTTCATCATAAGGCGGCGGAGCCGTAGGTTGAACGGATGGGCATATAAGGCTAGTTTTTTCTGCAGTGGATTTACTAGAGCCTACACTGGCTTGATTTAAAGCATTTACGTCTGACTCGGGTCCTTTTTTCCCATAGTGGTAGCATGCGATTGGTCACATCACGACATTCTATCATATATTTTTTACAGGACTTTTTAATCAGCCTACTTTCCTTATCACAAATAGTATTTAACATTTCTACTGACCTGTTTTCTGGCGATAATCGTTCGGGATAGGGCTCCGGAAATACATTAGGATGCATTAAAGTTATAGTTCTTAAGTTCGAGACGAAATCAGTCACGTAAGCACTTCCGCATGTTCTGGATACGTAATCATGGAAGTCTTTATTGATTCGCGAGCGTGGATTAAACATAACCGGAAGTGGGAGTCTTACTGAGCCGCTATTTTTATATTTTATTTTTTTCGGTTTTACAGTTAATTTTGAGTTTTTATCGGACCCGTCTAAGGTCTTTGAATTATTCTGACCCATGGTCAGTGATTTCCAGAGGGGTTTAGACGCTTGAAGGATTTAAGTTAGTTTTTATTTTTGCTGTGGCACACCTGAGGTTACTTGATTTTTTTGCTAGCAATTTTATCTTTTTAGTGAGCAACTTCTCACTTTTTAACGAGCAACTTCTCGTTTTATGACCCCAGGCAACTTCCTGTGTCCTTTCTGCTGGTGAGCAACTTCTTAGTTTATGACAGCAGGCAACTTCCTGTGTCCTTTCTGCTTTTATTTACAAAACAACAGGCAACTTCCTGTGTTTCTATGTGGGCCACTAACGAAGGCTCCTCAGCGTATCCCACTTGTTACTATGTGGGCCACTGAAGAAGGCCTCGTCAGCGTATCCCGTTTCTATGTGGATCACTGAGAAAGGCATAACACAGTCTTATAAAATAAAAGACGAGTGCCTACCTTCGTCAGGATCCCACTTCTGACACCAAAATTGAAGGAAACGGTTTCCAGGGCCTAATCCGTGGATCGACTTCCTTCGAGGCGTGGACGTCTATCAGCAGAGAATGTACCTTCACCTATCAGCAGAGAATGTCCCTTAGTCTGTAACACAGTCAAATATATTCTCAAGTAATATTCAAGCATGCCATTCAGCGTGTTAGTACGAGCTCGGGAGCAGCTTGGGAGAACAAGAAAACAGAGACTGCTTCAGGTTGTCTTCCCAAATTGACTCAACTTTATTCACAAGTATAACAGTTTATATAGAGGGTAAAATTCATGAGACAGCAGATTATCAGTTTAAACCAGTACAGACCAAGATAAGGCAGCGTCTTCCTGCCCATGGGTGAAGAAGCATCCTTTGTGTAGTTTATCAGTTCAGCTACAATTGTGATTATCTCAGCGACATATTTTCAAGGCACAAAACAAAGAGTTCTTTCATTAGTGAAATCTGAAACAAACCATTTGGCCTTCAACAGGCGTCTAAAAGATTAAGAAACTAATGTAGCTGAGGGAGTGATCTCTGTGGTATTTCAACCTTGTACCAGCCTGTGATTCTCACACATCAATTCTTGGGTCAAAGAGAAAAATAACTAAAACAAAGGGGCCTTATTGAATGACAGAGTTTTCCTGCATAATGTCACTATAAAACAATATCCAGTAAATGCTCCCATGGTACTAAAATACCTAACATTTACTCTCTTTTAATGTAACTTTGAGGTGTAAAATGATAGCAGTTAAAATCGAGTGTTAAAAATGAGTGTTTCTATGTCAAATCTGGAGGTGTTACAATGGAAACATTAACTCTTGACCTCTTAACTCTGAACTCCTAGAGGGGCTATGACACCAACAGAGTAAATTCACAGACTCCGCCCCCAGCACGGCTCCAATCGAAGCTGAAGTGAAGCCGTTTCAGAACATTTTGCTCTACATATTTGAGTTGTTTGCCATGCTTGGTAAGTCATTTTTTCAAAGATTGTTTCAATTATTATTATGAGCTTTTACTTCTGTGGCTCTTTGGAGTTGAGACAAAGCTGTGTGAAAGGCATTAGCCATGTTGCTCGGTGATAGCATAATATTCTGTTTTAGCTAGCTGAAAGGTATTGTTTGCGGGAAAATACCACAGCCTTGAAAAAAAAAGCTTGCATGTGAATTTTCAGTCAAACCTTTGGTCAAATACACCTAAAACAATGTGTAGAATGTGAAATGTTGGTATAATGGTGCTACTTGAAGCCTGAAAACGATCGCCCATAAAAAAAAAAAAAAAAAAACGAGCAAACAGCAGTAGCAGACGTCCTGACTGGATTCTACGTTAGCATAGATCCCTCCAGAGTTTTGTGCACACGGTTTAGGTAAAAATGAAAAAGGTTGAGGTTTTACATTTAGTTCAGTATTACCTGTTGCCTGTGTCTTTGTCTTTTGGGAAAATACTTTACACAAGTAATGGCTCAAAGAGGATTCCTTTTTTTTTTTTTTTTTTTTTTACTGTGCTGCAATTGTTTACTGGATTATTTGTGCCATTAATTAGTGTCAACTAATTTTTATTCAATCTCCACACAGGATATGCTTGTGAAGATGGAATATGGGGGAGAGCAGAAGTGCGTTGAAGTTCCACAAAGGGATGAATGAAGGACATGCATATTGTACTGAAGAAATAAGTGTTGAGAATGCTGTTATTTGCATTTACCATGTCAGACCTTTTGATAAACACAATTCTAATGAAAGTGAGAACATGTATACTGTTGCATCTTTCAGAAAATGTTTTGAAATTGTGGTGCACAGTTCAGAATAAATGTTTTTCAAAAACCATTGCATCTTTTTAGTAAATGTTTATTTCCAAAAGAAATTTCTAGAAGTTCAGAACAGTAAAATTCCCGCTTTTTAGAATGAATTAGAAGATAACTCTTACGTAGTTAAACTAAAATACTCTTTGAGAGTTAATATATAAACTCTTAACACCAAGTGTTAAATTGTCAACTCCAGACAGATTTGGTGTTTAACACTAAATCAGAGTTAACGTACCAACTCTCCAAAAAGAGTTAAATTAACACTCTCTGGTGTGGACCCATATAGACACTTTAATAGTGTTGAAATCAAATCCGACAGTGTTAATTTGGACATGCTGGATTTGCTGTGTGTATGATTGCCCGTGAGACAGGACAAGCGCTGCGGGGAACCGTTTAAGAACAAATCAACATAGCACACAGGTTAAAAAGGGACGGCAACTCACACATGACCCCAAATGGGCAAAACACTATAGAAAAAAAACAAAATCTTCAGTGTCGTCTTCACTCGGGCCCACCGCTGTGCATGCAAAAGCGGTGAGACAAAAAAAGGATTTGTTTTCCCTGCAGCGCCTTCACCGTCTGCGACAATATTTAAATAAAAAAAGGGGTTAAAAATACTAAAAGAACCAATATCTGTGGTGCCTACTGATACAGAAAAAATAAAAAAAAACAAAACAAAAAAACCAATCGACAGCCGCAGCAGTCAGTCTGTCGACTTACACCAATTTAAAACAAATTAAAAACACACTGATGTGCCGGGTCCTTTGCCCGCAGCCAGAAATCCACCTGGCAAAGCAGCAGCTCGGTACTCTGTGAATAAAAGTAAAAATAAACCTCTGCCAACAGCCAGAGCTCAAGTGGTACATTTTTGTGCAACGTACCGTTCTAACAGAAGTTTAGGGGAGGACCCGTATCAGACTTTCATAGACAGAAGTTAAGAAACACCAACTTGCCCAACTTGGACCAAGCACTCGCAGCTTCAGGTTTGCAGAGGAATACCCAATTGCCCACACCTGCGCTTATGAAAGGAGCAAAGACCAGCTCCGCCCACCAGGGGCGGTCCCAAGTCACCAGGTCTCACCTGTCACATTCGCTTTACTTAAAAACATAGGATGGACAATAAAACCATTGTTTTGGATAAATAAACTTAACAATACACACACACACAAGCGCACAGCCCCAACAAAAAGAGATATCTAAGTAACTTTTTTTTTCTCTAAAAAGAAATCTTCTTTGCTTAAAGTGACAACAAAACACTAATATAATTTTTGTTCCATGTATTTAATTTATAATACATATTTTGAACATATTATTCATCATCATATTTTAATCATGTGAGTATAAATTATCACTCAGTAATGAATTATTAATATTTTATGACATATCATAAAGACTATGACTGTTATAAATTTTTCTTACTGCCTTTATTACTTCCCCTGTCATAAAGATTGGCCATAAATCAGTTTTTTGACATATGGTATATCTAAATCCTCCTATTGTAAATCCATAGCCTAATGATGGATGAAAAATGTAACAACTGGCTTTACTGCTTTTACCTCTGCTTTGGTTAATATGGGTGAAATGTCACAGAGAGAGGATAACAGAGTGTGGCTCACATCAATTGATAGGGTGGAGAAAGGAGGAATAAGTATAAAATCTGTGTGCAGAAGAAACAAGTTGATGGGAGTTCACAGTTGGAAACTACAGCAAGAAACACCACACAGATTAACCCCTGCTGAACACTGTGGACATATTGGTTTTAAGGATTTATATTTATTATGGTGCTGTAGCCTATCAGCTTCACAGTTTGTTGTACTGTTCATTTAGAGATACTCTCAGGGGCACCAGTTGAACTCACTGATAAAAAAAAAAAAGGGTCTAATTTCTTGTCAGAAAATATCAGATGCTAAAAAACAGATTTTTTAAAAATACATTTCCATAATCTATAAACCTTTGGACGGTATTATGTTTAAACATGCCCCAAAACAGCACCCCTTCCCCCAAAAGGAAAAACAAATCTTTTTCCCGTAAAGACAGATTATCAAGACCAAACACGACTAAAGCAAATAGAAACACAGTGTGACACTGATAGGAGCTGAGTGTAAGAGCTTCTTTAAAACCCATTATCAGCAGTTTTAAATGTCACGTAAAGAAGAAGACAAAAGCTGACAGTTCAGACTCTTTTTTTCCTCAGAGATATTTTTTATTAAATTTAACCAGAGAACATATGCACACACACTTGTAACACACACACAAGAAACGACAAGATTGCAAGTATTGTGGAAAAAAATGAAAAGAAAATAATAAACATTTTACAACATGTTCTTGGATTCTGAGAGAGAGCAGCATTCACTTAGTTATTGTTCAGGGAGGTAGTCGAGGTAAAGTGTGCAAACCTATGCCCAGCAAGCTTTCCAGAAATTAGTCTATTCTCAAACCAGAATAAAAAGAAACCTGTTGCCTGGTAATTTGGGATACATTCAAAGCCTTTCTGTGGGGGCAAAAATCTCTTTTTAGATAAAGACAAAAAATAAAAACATAATCCAATTAATAAATTAATAGTATGCAATCCAAGGATTAAAAAATTGAATTATATAATAAACAGGTGGAATTCCAGACTAAATTAGACCTCCTTTTGACATAGTTGAACATCAGCTTTTGAAGAATCAGAGTGTTTTATATGCATAGTGAAAGACCAGGTAGTATGCTAGCCAACCTAGCATCCTACCAAACAAAATATTACAATTAGAATAAACAATGGCAGTGTTTTATCGATTTAAGCAAATATTCATAGCTGCAGTTAAGCATTCTTCCTGCACTGACCAAAGGTATGAAGGGTATAAGATACTAACAAGGCTGTCCCAATGAGTAACCATAGCAACCAGGTCCTAGTCTTTGTATTAGTTACTTTCTGTTATATTTTGATAGTCCATCATTTCATGTGCATTACATTTAGTTTTGTTTCCCTTGTCTCGTTTGTTTCCTTCATTCCTGCTATGTTGTTCCCCATGTGTCCCACTTCTCCTAATCACCCTCTTGTGTATATATTTTCTCACTCTCCTTTTGATAAGTCTAGCTGTTTTTCTATAGGTTTTGAAACTATTTTCAACACACAGCAAAAACATCTATGATGGAATTAAATCAATGACTGTAGCCAGAACCAGTATGCAGCAAACAGCAATCACATCCTAACCCCATGGGAGGCGTTTCAGTGGTCTGACTTGTAGATTTCTGGAATTGCTTGGTTCTGTGTTTTGGCCAGCAATGTTGATGGCAACAGGGAAAGTTTGATGTGTCAACCTTGTTCCAGTAAATCAACTCAAGGTGAAAATTTTAAAATTGTATGGGGACAAAAATGCAGCTATTGTCAAGCTTGACGATATTCCTATGACAACACCAAGAGAACCATCTACAACAGGGTTGGGGAACTCCAGGCCTCTAGGGCTGGTGTCCTGCAGGTTTTAGATGTCACCCTGGGTCAACACTCCCAGATCAATCGATTAGTTCATTACCACACCTTTGGAGAACTTCAAGACATGTTGAGGTCGTAACTTATTGACATGTAATGTGTGCAAAAGTCAAATCAGCAGAGGCAGATATAGCAAACATCTGTCAACATCTGCTATGCATAATCACATGCACTTAAAGCATCCTCTCCTGGTACTGTCTGCCAATCCCCCCACAAGCACCAATTCATCATCACAGTCATGTTCTGCCCCTGCAAGTCAGTTTCGCTGTCTGTTCAGCGTCCTTGGATGGGTGGTGGTGGGGTTCATGATGTTCACAGTGGTATTTTATTAGTTATTAGTTTAACCATGGATGAGGCAATGGCTGTTATGTTATTTTCTTTTCAATGACGTTACATGTTCATTGCTGGATTTATAGAAAAACATCAATTAATACTGCATATCCATAATTATTATAATGAATATAATTAAAGAATACTTACACTATAACATTAATTAGAAGTGTAACGCAAACAACTGGATTTTTATGCCTATTTTGAATTTTACTCGAATGCAAATACAAATACTTTTCTCCCCTCAACAAATACAAATACCGATACAAGTACCTTCTGCTTTGCACATCTCTAGTGACAGCACATCTTGTGGAGTGATGAATTGAAGCTACAGTAATCATGCCTGCCCTCTGGTTGACTCTGGTTTCTAGGGTGTCACTGCTGTCTCTCCCTCCACTCCAGTCACTGTGTCCCTGTCGGGTCCCCCAAACACTCATGCTAGCCTACCTTTTTTCTATCTTGCTCTCTGCTGTTTTTTTCCTTGCTCTCTCTTACTTTCTCTCTTTGTCAGTGTGTGTATGGTGTTTGGGGGTTACCGCTCTCCTTCTGGTGTGGCTCCTCCAGTCTCTCCACCTTCCTGTGGACACTCGCCTGTCAGCAATCACCTGTGCTGACTCATCTACAGCTCATCACTGATCGAGTTGACTATTTAAGACTGGAACAACCATTCAGTTCTTGCTAGATCGTTTCTTCAGCTAGGTACGCTCTCGGCCTCCATTTTGTCTGGATTCTCTGTGTTGGATGTCCTGGATTAATGCCTGTTTCTGAGCAAATCTCTCTGCGAAACCTGAACCTAGTAGCAGTATGCTTCGTCAATATGCTAGCGGAGGAGATTATCCCCACTGCGAGAGTCACCACATTCCCAAACCAGAAACCGTGGATGGACAGATCGATCCGCACTGCAGTAAACGCCAGGACCGCCTCCTACAACGCGGGTCTCGCCACTGGCGATATGAGCGCCTACAAAGCGGCCTCATACGGCGTGCGGCGCGTGGTGAGAGATGCCAAACGCCGGTACCGGGAACGTGTGGAGTCCCGCTTCCACCAGGGCGACACACGGAGTATGTGGCACGGACTACGCACCATTACGGACTACAAAGCCAGGGACACTGCGCCGATCAACGCCGACTCTGCATTCACCAACAAGCTGAATCGGTTCTACGCCCGTTTCGAGGTTAGCCAGGCGGCTAATGCTATCTACCGCCTGGCTACCGAGGACAGTGACGTCATCAGCGAGAGACCGGTGACCAGCATCGCGGAGCATGACGTCCGAGCGGCACTGAGGAGAGTGAACACAAGGAAAGCGGCGGGGCCAGACGGCATCACCGGCCGTCTGCTGCGCTGCTGTGCTGACCAGCTAGCAGGTGTGTTCACTTACATCTTCAACGAGTCCCTGGCGAAGTCTGTGGTCCCCACATGCTTCAAAAGATCCACCATCATCCCTGTGCCCAAGAACAGCAAACCCTCATCCCTGAACGATTACCGGCCAGTTGCACTGACCTCGGTAGTAATGAAGGTGTTTGAGAGGCTGCTGAAGAACATCATCTCCTCCTCCATCCCAGACACCACAGATCCGCTGCAGTTCGCCTACAGATCCAACAGGTCCACAGAGGATGCCATCGCCCACGTCCTACACACCACTCTCAGCCACGTGGACAAGAAACAGGGTAACTATGTGCGAATGCTGTTTGTTGATTACAGTTCAGCGTTTAACACAATAGTGCCCTGCAGACTGTTCACAAAGCTCAGGGATCTGGGACTTAACAGCCGTCTGTGTGCATGGGTGTTGGACTTCCTCACTGGCAGAACTCAGGTGGTGAGGGTGGGCAGGTGCTTCTCCAACAGCATCACCATCAACACAGGAGCACCTCAGGGATGTGTCCTCTCACCACTGCTCTACTCCCTCTACACTTCAGACTGTGTGGCCACCCATGGCTCCAACACCATTGTGAAGTTTGCTGACGACACAGTGGTGTTGGGTGCCATCTCCAACAACGATGAGGCGGCCTACATGGATGAAGTGAAGAATCTGGCATCGTGGTGCCAGGACAACCACCTCCAGCTGAACGTCAGCAAGACCAAGGAGCTGGTGGTGGACTTCAGAAGGGGTCAGCACAGAGACTACAAGCCCATTATCATCAATGGAGCTCCAGTGGAGAGGGTGCAGTCCTTCAAGTATCTTGGTGTCCACATCTCCTCAGACCTGACATGGGCCGCCCACATTCAGGTCCAGACCAAAAAGGCTAGGCAGCGCCTGTATCACCTACGACAACTGAGGAAGTTCAGGGTCTCTCCAAAGATCCTCAGGATTTTCTATACAGGCGCTGTGGAGAGCATCCTCACACAGAACATGACATCGTGGTTCGGGAACAGCTGTGTGAAGGACCAAAAAGCTCTCCAGAGAGTGATCCGTACAGCAGAACGCTGCTGCAGGATTGCTCTCCCCCCGCTTCAGGACACCTACACCAGGAGATGCCGGACTAGAGCAGCGCAGATACTGAAGGACCCGTCCCATCCTGGCAACAAACTGTTCCAACTTCTGCAATCTGGTAGAAGGTTCCGCATCATCCGGGCAAGGACAGAGACTCAAGAGGAGCTTCTATCCCCAAGCCATCCGTGCCCTAAACACACACACCCGCCCTCTCACATCATCTATAATTGACTGAGACAGGACTCTCTTCCAGACACTCTAAACCAAGGCACAATGTACATTTCAAATTCCTTTAATTTTAAATATGTTTATATTGTCTATCCTGTAAAATAGTCAGATGTCTATTCATATTAATGTACAGAATTCACCTGCTTGCTGCTACTACTGCACATTCACCCAGTGTATATACTATATGTATATATATATATATATATATATATATATATATATATATATATATATATATATATATATATATATATATATATATATAATGTTCTTCCTCTACACCCCCCCAATTTTTGCACATGTCGAGGAGCGTGTCAGGCTACATTTCACTGTGTGTTATACTTGTATAACTATGCATGTGACAAATAAAGAACCTTGAACCTTGAACCTATATGCTCTATTCATGTGTGTGTGCATGCCCTGGGATGTCTGCAGTACCTGACATCCACTACTGGAACTCAAAGCAAAAAACACCAGCTCTGTTAACTGCTTTTTTTCCACTTGGCTAAACCTGTGAATAAACCCCTCTAAATTTTAACAGTGCTTTGGATGATCTTTAAAAAAGAATTATGACAGTTTCTCCATTATTTGCAACAATCGACCAGGGATTAGTGTTTCATTCTCAGTCAACATCTTCATGATGTTACTCTATATCAAGTCTGATTTTGTACTTCAAGATAAAAGCCTCTTAAAATCACATGTGTATCTTATAGCTTAATTCAAAATGCCAGAATTGGTAGTACATGGTGTACTATTGGTGTGAAGCAATATCTGGCTTTTCTGCAACATATTTTCATTGAAAACATTTCAAATGCTATCTTTAAGCTATGTTATCTTATGTTCCCTCTAAATTCAAAATGTCTTTTGTGAGCATTTGCACAGGAGCTGATTTAATGCATATTTTGAGGCTATATTTTTCTCTTTATGTAAACAGTTATTCTTCCTGAAGCCTCAGTAGATTTGTGGAGTCTTTGTGGTATCTTATATTGAATCTCTTTTAAGTTTTCAAAAACTGTTTTTTTTTTTTTAAAAAACTTTGCATCTATTACTACAACTTATTGTATATATTGAAGATATTATTGTAGCTTATCCAAAAGGCAATGTACTTTTTTTTAACATATTCAAGAAGCATTTTAGTTCTGAAGTTTGGATGTTGGGTAGCTTGGATGTTACTGCCACTATGAATCTACTAGAATCTACTAGAAATGGTAGGAATGCAGTCACTGATGACATTGTGACTTCAAGCAACTGAATTTATGTACAACATATTTTTACTGTTCTGATCCATGTGTTATGTTTGAGGATGGTATGTCTACACTATTGATTTAACAAACTAAGCAAAAAAGCATTTCACCCAGGTTAAAGGGCACTGTTGCAACACTTACTGTAAGTATGTTCCCTCCCCAGATTTTGGAAAATATCAACAGGTGCAGAAAATAATTCTTTCTTTCCATTATTGACAAAAGTTAAAGGATAAAACAATAGAATATCTGCTTTTTATTAAGTACATGGACACATTTGGGAATTGAAAACTTTTCAATACTTGCTACTAGCTTTTAATGTTTAATTTTGAAGACAGCATCAAATACTAAACAAAGAAAGCCCTACATCATAAGTAACTAAAAAACATTAGACTTTTTTCCAACGATATACTGGACTTGTAGAAATTGTTGCATGATAAACGTTTTGTGCTTTGTAAATCTATAAATGATTGACTTTTAAGATATCTGGAGACCAAACAGAAGGGGCTGGTCATGGGTGTTGGTATCTGTGCTAAGTGGGAGGGGCATGGGGGTTGAGGGGGTGTCTATTTAACAGACGCTGACTCTGAAAATCTTTGCAGTGAGTCATGGGCTGTTCAAGAATTCTGACATGGACACTGAGTGTCCTCCTGAGCTGGATGTGTGTGGATCAAGCGGTGGCTGAACCGTAAGTTCAAGTGTTCTTTATAAAGAAAAATAGAATTTGTTTGCTTTGTGACTTTGTGTGTAACATTTGTAGTTAAAGTTTGCACGAGTACTGGTTTGAGGTTTCCTTCTTTGTCAGTGCTTTATGCGTTCATCTGTCTGTGTCTGCAGGCAGTACCTGGTGGCCATTCCTGCAGTTATAGAAGCTGGAGCTGAGACCAAATTCTGTGCAAGTCTTCTGCAGCCCAGTGAGACTGTGGTCATGACTGTCACTTTGATGTCCAGAGAGGAGAATACAACCCTGCTCACACATACATCCAATGAAGATTTTCATACTTGCACTCAGTTTATGGTGAGCTCCCCAAGATGGGTTTTGATTCACTTGGTAATTTCTAATTTTAAAAAAGACTGCAGGTGAATACAATCAAGTATTTTAAACATAACACACAATTATTTATTTATTCTTATTTATTAATGTGTCTCATCCTCTAAAATACATCTCTTAAAGGCTCCTTTAGTGGAAGGAGAAAAGATTCTGGATTTTGAGGTGGAGGTAAGAGGAGACACATTTCACTCAAAAGAAGTGAGAAAAGTCATGATCAAAGCCTACAAGGCCGGGACATTCATCCAGACGGATAAACCCCTCTACCTCCCTGGACAAACAGGTAAGAGTGAGCTGATGACCCATCAGAGCTAGATGGACTTATTCTGATACAGATTCAGCCTCTTAGAATTTCTGCTCTGAGACAATTCCCAGCTGCTGGGAGACCCCCCCCTCTTTTTCCTGTGTGTATTTAACTTCCAATATGAACACGTCCCTTTCCCTCAAAAACAAAAACTTTTATTTCTATAATTTCCAATTATTTTAGTAGGATTTCATGCTGAAAAATGGTAAATGTAAATGTAATCTGGCCACATTTGTGCAGCTCACCAAAGTATTCCCAGCAAACATTCATTCATTTATTCATTTCAGCATAAAAATTAAATGGATAAAAACAAAATGTAAAAATACAGCAGTGCTGCACAATCCAAGCAGTCTCTGTGTCACCTACGCTTTTGAAATACATTTTAAATGTGTCATTCTCTGACAGGTACTGGTAATTATCAATTTCCCATCTTCACTTAGATTTAGGATTTTAAACAAAATCATTTGCTGTTCTGCTTTTTTTTTAAACACTTCCTACCTTCAGTCTGAACAAGTATATGCTGCATATATATATATATATATATATATATATATATATATATATATATATATATATATATATATATATATATATATATATATATATATATATACATATACAGGGAGTGCAGAATTATTAGGCAAGTTGTATTTTTGAGGAATAATTTTATTATTGAACAGCAACCATGTTCTCAATGAACCCAAAAAACTCATTAATATCAAAGCTGAATGTTTTTGGAAGTAGTTTTTAGTTTGTTTTTAGTTTTAGCTATTTTAGGGGGATATCTGTGTGTGCAGGTGACTATTACTGTGCATAATTATTAGGCAACTTAACAAAAAACAAATATATACCCATTTCAATTATTTATTTTTACCAGTGAAACCAATATAACATCTCCACATTCACAAATATACATTTCTGACATTCAAAAACAAAACAAAAACAAATCAGTGACCAATATAGCCACCTTTCTTTGCAAGGACACTCAAAAGCCTGCCATCCATGGATTCTGTCAGTGTTTTGATCTGTTCACCATCAACATTGCGTGCAGCAGCAACCACAGCCTCCCAGACACTGTTCAGAGAGGTGTACTGTTTTCCCTCCTTGTAAATCTCACATTTGATGATGGACCACAGGTTCTCAATGGGGTTCAGATCAGGTGAACAAGGAGGCCATGTCATTAGTTTTTCTTCTTTTATACCCTTTCTTGCCAGCCACGCTGTGGAGTACTTGGACGCGTGTGATGGAGCATTGTCCTGCATGAAAATCATCAGCATCAGAGATGCACATCACCTAATATGCTTAATTGGTAGTAGGCTTTCGAGCCTATACAGCTTGGAGTAAGACAACATGCATGAAGAGGATGATGTGGACAAAATACTCATTTGCCTAATAATTCTGCACTCCCTGTATATATAAAAATACCCAGCACGCCCCTGCGGGCGGTTTATCCTTCAAGCTCGGGTCCTCTACCAGAGGCCTGGGAGCTTGAGGGTCCTGCGCAGTATCTTAGCTGTTCCCAGGACTGCGCTCTTCTGGACAGAGATCTCCGATGTTATTCCCGGGATCTGCTGGAGCCACTCGCCTAGCTTGGGAGTCACCGCACCTAGTGCTCCGATTACCACGGGGACCACCGTTACCTTCACCCTCCACATCCTCTCGAGCTCTTCTCTGAGCCCTTGGTATTTCTCCAGCTTCTCGTGTTCCTTCTTCCTGATATTGCTGTCATTCGGAACCGCTACATCGATCACTACGGCCGTCTTCTTCTGTATATATATATACAGAAGAAGATGTGACATATTGAAGTCGCGTTTGAATTTGCGCTTGTTTTTTGCTTTCACTTTGCAATCGCGTGAACTGTGTATAGAGAGCGACAGCACTGATTGGTGAGTGATGATAATTTGTGCACCAATTCCTCTGACATTGTCTTATTAATCGTTAGCTTACTATGCAAACATGACAAATGAAATCTCCCGCAGCAAGCTTAAACATGTGAGAGGTTGATCGCGCAGAGAATCGCTGAGCTTATGTGAGTGCGTGTGTAAAAGCAGCAGGATATATATTTCAGTTCTGCTGAGCCAAATAAGACAGGTCAGGGTGAAGAAGTGACAGCCAAAGAAAAGCTTACCACAAAACGGAGAAGTTATGACAAATCAGACTATAAGGCAAAAAGAAAGTGCAGCTTTATGGTTTCATGGACAAAATAATTTCTGTGGCTGCGATATGATGAGCTAAATAACCAGGGGTGCACATAAGTGGTCCGCAGGTGCGCATTCGCTGTCAAAATAAAAAACACGCACAAGGGTTAGGGTTAAATTTAAAAACTGTACTTTTGAGTTAAAATATATATTTATAATTTTAATAAATGACAAATTAAAAAGGCATGAACATTTTATTTTGTATCGAAAAAATATCGAACCGTGACACCAAAGTATCGAACCGAACCGAACCGTGAATTTTGTGTATCGTTGTACCCCTAATATATATATATACCGTATTTCCCGGACTACAAAGCGCACCTGAATATTTGCCACACAAGCTAAAATCAGGGGAAAATCCTGGTTTGTACATACATTAGCCGCACCTGACTAAAAGCCGCAATGTTTCAATGTTGACTTATCATATGTAAGAGAATATGCACAAAGGGAATTGTCAGGAAAGAGAACTTTACAAAGTCTCAAGCCAGCCATGATTTCTTTAAACCTTTCTTTGGAGAAGATCGATTTTCACCTGTTGTTATTTTTTTTAAAAGTGCTCTCCGGGCTTTATGAAAGTCTTTTGCTGCAACCTGATATCACAACAAGGCGTGTATAGACATGGCAGTCCACCATGTCCATTTCACGCTTTTCCTCTACAAAGGATATGAGGATGAACAATATAAAATATATACACATTTAATATAATTTAAGCCTTTTACAAATAGAAGCAAAGAGAAAATTATGTTAGTACTGCTACTTATTTGGCAGTAATGATGTTGGAGAATGCGTCAGTTTCAGTTCTTGGTCAGGATTTATTACTCATTAAGGTTTAAAATCTTTGAACTTCTTCCACAGTTTATTTCAGGGTTGTTGCGCTGGACTCCAAGTTTAGACCTTTCAGTCAGCTGGTGAGTATTTCTGTCTCTCCTTTTCTCCTTGACCTTTATCACTCTGTTGAGTTTATCAGTCAATTCGCACTAACAAATCAATAGTACAATGTATTATCTGTGTTTAGTAATGAGTTTTTTACTTATTCTGTAATAACTGAAGCAGACATTTTAGCAATGACCTTGGCGTAGACAAAATAACGTAACCTACCCCCCCCCCCCCCCCCCCCCCCCCCCAATACTGATAAAAAGTCATGTTTATGTTAAATTGTGTTTTGTGTTGAATATTTTTGAACTTCTACCAACCCTTTAGTTGGATAGAGGAATTGGTAGGACACTGTATAAGAGCCCCATTTTCTCAATCGATTTTCTTACTTTTGTCCTATTTGATTTTTTGTCTTTTAGTGCAATATCATTGAACTCAAGGTAAGAAAATAACGACACATCATCTTTTTTTCTTTTATAAATTCAGCATTCTGATAGGTTTGTTAAGAGTGTAAGCTCTCCTTAAAGCCAACAGCACAACAAAGTGCAACAACTCTGACATTTATATGCTCATTCAGATATCAGTGTCTTACCGTGGTGCAATTTTGTTGAGCTACATATATATATATATATATATATATATATATATATATACAGTATATTTTGTGTCAGATTATTTCTTACACCTTTACTTCAAACACATAACTCTGATAATGAAACGAGTTTCTATAATTACAATACCAATTAAAGCTGCAAGCAGCGTTATGAGGGCCCTCGCACCCCCGGCGCGTCGACACTACTAACACTGGAAAATAACTCAAAATGTTAGAAATATTCCAGTGTTAGAAAATCAGCACTGCTCAGTGTTAGCCATTGTTAATCTTCAAAACTGACTAGGTTACTTTTAAACATATAACACTGTCAAAAGTGTTAATTTAACACTCAACAGTGTTGTATTTAACACTCAGAGGTGTGGACCCATATAGACACTCTCCAGTGTTAATTTAACACTGGAGATTTTGCTGTGTAGCTACTGTGATGTTGCACATACATTTGTGAAATCCCATTACCAAGCCTTGAAATGAAGAAAAATCTGCATATTTCCCTGCGTTTTCTTGATGTTAATGTGACTATGAAGCCGTATGTTCACTGGCTAATAACTTGTCTGTTACAAAAATCATTAGCAAATGAGCATACTATGGATAGTCATAACATCCCCTAGCAGTCTTTAAACAGAATGCAGGTTTAAGGCTTCAATTTTCTGACCAGAAAGCTACATCCATCATTTAAAGTTTTCACACACTCATCGTGGACACGAATGTCATGATGATTTTGAAGCTTCTGGCACAATTCTAGGTACACATGACATTGCCACTGGTTTTCTTTAATACTGCTTAGTGGTGTTACTACTCATGGTTACATCATCCACATGGAAGGCAGGGGATATCATCACGGCCATCTATCAGCCAGCAAATGGTTAGGATTCCATCATGGTACTGTCAGGGATGAGGAGGCCATTTTAAGTGGCTGTATATGTATGTTATCTTTAATCTTGTTAAAGGGAAACGGAACCAGGAGCATGGCTAGAACATATTTTCACCTGTATTCATGTGTTCACTTTATGTGTCATAAACACCCACTCCTCTCTGAATGTATTTAACAGGATCCCAATAGAAACAGGATTGGACAGTGGTTAAATGAAACATCCAATAATAAAATATTGCAGCTTTCATATTCCTTGAACTCTGAGGCCCCTGAAGGAATGTACCAAATAATAGTGTCTGTGGGTGAAGATAAATTTGGTCACAGATTCAAGGTGGAAAAGTATGGTAAGTCAGGTCTTTAAAAAAATCTTTTTACATTCTGTTTCTAAGATTCTTAATGCAATGCAGATGCTAACTTTGATATTTTGTCCCCAGTTTTACCCAAATTTGACGTAACAGTAAATGTATCTGAAGAAGTGAGTATTGGACAGGAAGAAGTTGATATTAAATTATGTGCAAAGTAAGTAGCAGTCATTTGTTGAGAAATGGCAATTTAGAGTCTCACAAAACCTGAGTTTTGTTTTGGAAATAATTTTAATAGGTACACATTTGGACAGCCTGTTCCAGGAAGTGTTACAGCTACGATGTGCCGACCTCTTGATCACTCTGGTGTCCTCGCTTCGAAACAGGCTCCCTGCCACACAGAGACCAAACGGGTACAGTAGTTCCAGTCTCATATTTCTCCTGAAACAATGTGCAGATAAAAGCAGACCACATACCCATGCAGAAGGTTTCTGTATATCAGCAATCATGCAGCAGCATCATTAAGAAAAAATCTCTTCTGTGTGAAGTACTGTTCCTATTAGGGCTAGGTATCGTCACTGCTTTCTAAAACTGATTCAATTCTGATTCACAAGGTCCCGATTCAATTTAATTCAATTGAATTTTGCCTCAGTCAGAAATATTATAATAATGATAATATATCTTGGACATGCTCTGTTGAAAGAACCCTCTAAACCTTGTAAATTAAAAACATTTAATTCCAAATTATTTGACCAAATTAATTTCTCTCCAATTACAAACTCTGTGTAAACTATCTAGGTATAAAAAAAAGCTGACACTTGTGAGATTTCATCAGAGATGTAATCATCACAGCAGATGCCTTTGTGTCAAAGTAACTGAGGATAAAACACAGACAAACATGAAGGAGATTTTCCTTGCCTGGCTTTTTATAGCAGATAACCCCTTTAAAAATATTTTGCAGTAGATAAAAACTCTGAAAAACCCATGAAACAACAGAGGAACATTACCTGAAGCTGCTGAAGTGAAGCAGAGGAAAGTTACAGAGATTTTTATTAGAGACAGACCAAAGTGTTTTTCAAATCTTGCACAATTTGTAAAAGTTTAATTTCTTCAGTATTAAACAGGAGAAATTAGGCTTTCTTTTTGAAAAAAAGAAGAAGAAGAAAGAAACAGCTACCAAAGGTGCTGTAGAGAACGGAGAGTGACAAAACTTGCAGTTTCAGAATTTGTGAAATGTCAGCATTCAGCACCTGGCATGTCTTCATACGTGCTGTCACGTCACGTTCTGCAGCTGATTAGTGCAGTTGTAAGATTACACACCTTTGGAGCGGGAGTCACAAGTTCGATTCCCACCCGGTATCCAGTAGGGGTCCTGGCTAGACCCCACCATACTAAAAACCAAGCCCTGGAATGGTACGGCTACGTCTGCAGCCTGTCCACAGCTCGGACACAAGTATTTCACTACATGTTGTAACCTGTATAATTGTGTATGTGACAAGTAAAGGTTGTTTTCTTTGTGTTAAAATCTTTTTGCGGAATCAGCTTACCTGCTCTCATCTGCTGTTTTAGCTGTTTGGCTGTTGCTTAAATAGTTTTGTGAGCTTTAAGTTGAGAATCTGGCATTTCTGGCAAAAGACATTTATATTTAAAAATTTATTCAGAATTTAATCTTGCATTATTCAAATTAAAATCGATTTGAATTGGCATATCAATTTTTTAACCCCACCCCTAGTTCCTTTGAGAGTAGTTTATCTCAGACTATGCCCAGTTTGGCTTGTTCATTTTAGTCTTCATCACTGGTTGAGCGTGTGGGCTCTGTGTGCAGATGGGCCCCATATTTTGGGCTTGCCACCTTTAATGCTGACATGCAGGGAGGGGAGTAAGTAGGTCTTTCTACACCACTGTTTCATGTACCTGGGGTTTAGCTGGTGATTCTGGGCTGATCGCAACCCGGGGTCCCTTCTTCCAAACCTCAGGGGCTGGGGTGGATGTGTATCTGTGTATGTGTGTTTGTCTTTCACTGCCTCTGTGAAGTTAAATCATGCAGCTCTAGCTAGCCATAAAAAGACAGAATCAATAGTCTGTGGATTCAGCTGTAAGACTTTAGTGGCCTAGTATGAAGCAAGTTGAGATGTTCAAGTTTAGCACAGTTGAGATGCTACATCTGTTTATGGTTTGTCAGCTGTACAGTAGCTAAGAGTAAAGCTCTCATGAGACAATACCACCACCCAGAATAGCATTGGATGCCCTCTGCCTTTCCTGAAAGATCTTTTGAGTTACATTTTTAGTTTAAAAAAAGTCACAATTTTGAGAATTTCAAGTCAAATCTGTTATAAGCATAACAAATGTATGGTTTTTAAGACCCTCTTTTTAGGCGTTTTTGAAAATTCAGTATTATAAAACACCTGGCTATAGATTCAGTCGTATCCACTGGTTTGTGTTCATTATTTATAAATGCTGAATTTTTGTCAAGGATGGTTGTGTGGCAGGTAGGAGTAGGACCAGGACTTGAACAAAAAGGTTAACTGAAAGAGGCAGCTTTATACCCACTGTAGATAAAGCGGAAAACAGGTGAATAAACATGGAGACATGACAGACTATACATGGAACATGGACACAGAGCGGTGAGGAAACAGAAACACTAAATCAAAGAATATAAAAGAATATAAATTAAACCAGAAAATGCAAACACTGGGTCACAGACCATGACAATTATAGGTATTCCTCTGACTCCATTTTGTTTTGTCTGCTATTATGAATATATTCTTTGGCTGATGCTTGAGCCAGTGTGTCAGCTCTTAATGAGCTAACCGATTAAATAATGAGTTTGAGCCTTTGTTTGATGAATAACATTGGTAGAGTTTTGACTGACTGAAGTGATTGTAACAAAATTCAAAGTGTTGCAGCCAGCTTAAAGTTTGATGTAAGTTTTCACTGTATGATTTATGTTTTATTGTGTTGGCCTTTCTAGGCAGACAAGACAGGCTGTACAGTTGTTACCTTCAAGATGTCAACCTTCAAAGAAATTCACAATAAATTCCTTCAAGATGAGCTGAATGTCAGTGCCAAAATAGAAGAGGAGGGAACAGGCAAGTCTGGCAATTGTTATTTTTCATTTTGTTTAATTGTTACATCTTTTTAAATTATACCTTATTGTCTAACATTTAAGTTTTGTATTCAGGTATTTCACAGGAACAAGAAAAGAGAATAAGAATTTCCTATATCCTTGGAAAAGTGTATTTTTTTGATATCCCCATGATTTGGGAACCAGAATCAAATCTGAAAGGAAAAGTAAGTTCAAAATGTTTTTCTTTACTTTAGTTGTGTCATGGTGCTACAGAATTTAGAATTTAGGGTAAATAATGTGGTTTGTAGTAATGAAACATTGTGGTTTAAACAGGTTAAAGCAGTATACTACAATGATACACCCATTTCCAAAGCACCTGTGTATCTGTTGGTGGGAGAACATGGGTCGGCACACTTGCTAAAAAATCTAACAACTGACAGCAACGGTGTCGCTGAGTTTTCATTGAGCATAGATAACTTCGATGAGGATATTAAACTCCATGTAAGTAGATAATTACACTGAAACTGTAACTGTAACTGGTAAGTTTATTTTACATTAGCTTGCGTCTAAAGCCTTCCATTTTTTTCTTCTTCATCAACTTATTTTATGCTTCTTTCAGACATTTCAGGCAACCCTGACACCAACCCTTAACTATCCAATATATAGAACTGGTTTTTATGATAATGGATTTCTCATACTGTCTACGTCCCAACCTCAAGTACAAGATGCAAAAACATTCAGCTCGCTGGAGGTGATGATGAAGGATAAAATCCTTTCCTGTGATGCAGAAGAGGATATATCTATACGGTACACTATAGTGAGGGAAGCAGCAATCTCCATAGATGTGATGTATCTGGTGAGTTATTTCTTGTCACAAGTCCACCCATATGTATTAGTGGTGCAACGGATCAAAAATCTCACAGTTCGGATCGGATCACGGTTTTAAGTCACGGATCAGATCAATTTTCGGATCAACAAAAATAGAAAAAAAAGACAAAAATTCGACTCGCCATTTACTTATTTAAGTATTTTTTGCCTATTAAAAACATTCAACTGAAGACTCATTGCACGCACTTATATAAAAACAAATTAAGGTGCAATATGGACATTATGGACGTTATGGACGATGCTGGGCATCCTCTGCATCCTCTCCACAATGCCATAAACAACCAGAGGACTGTGTTCAGTGACAGGTTGCTTCTCCCAAAGTCAAGGACCAGCAGGCTTAAAAAGTCCTTTGTCCCACACGCCATTAAACTGTTTAACTCCTCGCTGGAGGGGAGAGGGAGGGGAAACGGGGACAAAGGAGGGGGGAACAAGTAAGCTGTAGTGCCTTTTCACTGTGCAATAGTTTTTGTTAATATCCAACGGTGTAATAGACTCACAATACTTGAAATGTGCCGTTCCCTTGTATTCTTATTCGTATTTATTCTATTTATCCCTTTTGTATACTCTGTATTTATATATGTGTATATATGGTATATTTCTGCTCACATTCTGCAACTTCTGTCGGTGCTGTGCAACTGGAAACTGAATTTCCGGGAGGAACCCATCCAAGGGATAAATAAAGTTTCATTGAATCTAATGTAATCTATAGGGCAGTGCAGGGTTTTGTATCTACCACTCCGCTGTGATATAACGAGCGGTCACGTGGCTTTCCGTTGCCCTGGAGGTCGACCCATTTGTAGTTAGAGCAACAGAAGATGCCTGGGACAGTTCAGCCAAAACTTTAAACTTCTCCTGCTCATACATGCTTGGAACGATCTTGTCACACTGAAGTGGACGCGCAACGAGATATCATAGCGTGGCTCGAGCACGTTCATCACAGTTTAAACCCCTTGTTTTGCACACCCCGAATAGCTTTTGTCATAGCTTTAGCCCGGTCGGATTGGGCAGCAAAAGGCTGCTTAAATGCCGCAAACTCCTCTGCTCCGCCACTTGGACCGCTAGCGCTGGCCATAACTACCGCTTGACAGACTGACCACGCGCACCATACACATACTTTTTTTTCCTTTTTAGAATCTTCGGATCATGTGCGTACCGAACCGTGGAGTGGGATCAATTCTTATTTTGGATCAACTGTGATCCGTTGCACCACTAATATGTATATATATATATATATATATATATATATATATATATATATATATATATGTATTAGGGGTGCAACGATACTCGTATCGATATTGAACCGTTCGATACAGTGCTTTCGGTTCGGTACGCATATGTATCGAACAATACAAAATTTTTAATTTATTTTATCAACTTTCCTTCTGACGATGCTGTCTGTGTTGAGCGCTCAGTGGATCTGCGCTCGACAGTGCAGCCTAGGCGGAGTAGTCGAATGCAGATTCACTGAGTGCAGGGCAAGCTAGCGAGACAGAAGTTAAGCTCTCCTTGCAACATGGCAAATTGAACCTCACCCACCCTCATTCAGATGTGGCGTTTGGGACGATTTTGGTTTTCATTTGAAGCATGACCCTGATGTTAAGCGCGTCATGGACTAAAGTAAAACAGTATGTTGGATGTGCCACGCAATGCTCAATTACATTGGTGGGAACTAGTGTGTTAGCGCAGTTAGCTCGTTAACGTGTTGGCCGTCCAGCCCCACGCACGGGGCGATCCACGGTAGGTCGTTAACGGAGATTTGCTGTGTTGTGGCGTTAACGTCATTTCAACGAGATTAACGCTGACAGCACTAGTGGGAACACAACAAATATGACTGCACATTTACTCCGACAACATCCTAGTGCAAAGACAAGTGGAAGCAGAAAAAAACAACAAGCATGCATGCTACAAACTTTACCCGAGTCATTTAGACAGCCGTTAGCACATGATTCTCCTTATGGGGACCTGATATATTTAATATGCTGCTGAGAATATAGCCCAGAAGAAGTGTATAGTATAGCTTTTATTTTGGAAAGAGCCATTTCGCTGTAATAAACTCTCTTTTCCAAAGATGAGTGATTCCTCAATCAGATATATATATTTTTTATTACTTTGATGTTTCAGCAACATTAAATTTAAAAACTGTACTTTTGAGTTAAAATATATATTTATAATTTTAATAAATGACAAATTAAAAAGGCATGAACCTTTTTTTTGTATCGAAAAAATATCGAACCGTGACACCAATGTATTGAACCGAACCGTGAATTTTGTGTATCGTTGCACCCCTAATTAATATATGTATGTATATATATGTATGTATATATATATATATATATATATATATATATATATATATATATATATATATATATATATATATATATATATTGTTAAGGTTCACAATTGAGGAGGGAGAGTACAAACCACCCATGGTCCAGAAGGTCTTGGTCAAACAATGATTTTAATGAACACACGTGTGGGAAGAACACTCTGTACGCCGACAGCAAGTGATCTCCAACCTAATCAAAGCATGAACAGATATTTTATAGCATCAGGGTTTGATTTACTGACGCCCCTTCATGCGTCACAGATACATTTTATACATAGATCAGATCAACACCACAATGGCTTTTAACCCAGAAGATCATCTTCTATTTTCATGGCTGGTACTTTCCGTTCTTGTCTTAAAGTAAATTGTTCCTCTTTCTTGCCGAGACAACAAGGACGGTTCCTCTTTTACCGAGACACTTTTGCAGTTACAACCAGACATGACTAATCTCTCCTCTAAATAAATCTAACTCATGTGTGTGTATGTGTTGACCTCACATGCTCTTTCTCAATTCACCTGTTGCACTTTTGACCTTTCACTAGACCAGAAGCTCACTGAGACTATGTGTATGTCTTCTACTAAATAAATGTTTTAACCAAGAACCTCTACTAAAACCTTAATATAAAATGATCTGATATATAAGTGTTTTGTAAGCATGTATTGCAATTCCTTCTATGGCTCCAAGTCACTTGCACAATAGATTGTCCGGACATCGCGCCGAACAAAGCTTCCGACCCCCAATTAATTGACCGAGCTCCAACTCTTTAATAAGCACAGATATGCATTGTGTATAAAATAGTCATAACTGCTTAAGGCCTTCTTAAAGCTATCTGTTACATTGTTAAAGCCTCGTCTTAGCCTGCTGCTCAAAATAACTTTCACTTCTGCAAAACTCTCCAAGCCTGTTTCCTGTCCTGTTACTTTTAGCCTTTCTGAAAGACACACACTGTTCAACCCCTGAATGCAATATAAACTCCAGATTATATTATTAATGCAATGGTAATAATGATGATTATTTAACAATAGCAGTAAAATAATTTCCCTGCTCCACAATATATATATATATATATACACAGTGGGGCAAAAAAGTATTTAGTCAGCCACCGATTGTGCATGTTCCCCCACTTAAAATGATGACAGAGGTCAGTAATTTGAAAAAATCAACTCTGGCACACCAGAGGTCGCAATACATTTTGTCCTCGCTCAGCAAATCAGACAACCTCATGTCATCCAATTGGTCCAGTCATAGACACCAGCTCCCCTTCGAGAACACTCCATGTGTAAGCTTAGGTTTTCTCGGTCCCTCTCTCGCGATCGTCGAGATCTTCTGCAAAGGAAACAAAACACCTTTTCCTGCACCTCCCTAACTTATCCTATTTGGGACTCTTTAATCAAAAGCATGATCCTAATTATCTTCTTAACTTAGTGACTTGTATTTATATATATTCTTCAACGTTACTCATCACTTTAAAATTCTTTAAGCGCTGGTTTCACATCCGGTTGCTCGCTCTATTTTTCCCTTATCTGATCATCAACATCCTGTGCACAAATTGTCGCTGCTGCAAGTTCCTCTACTCTAATCTTAAGTCACCTTTTTAACAAGAAAATCATCGTAAGCGCCTATTCTACTAAAAGATCCAAAAGAAAACAACCACTTTAATCAATTAAGTTTAAGCATATAAGCAATTACTCCTGCATACATTTCATCATAGCTAAATGCTGCCTAAAAACAACTCCTGTGTGTTAACACTAACTTCATTTTAAAACCTCACATTTCCTATATTATAATCTGTTTTTGGTATAGCCTTTTTATTTCATTTTGCTCCTTTTAATGTAACAATACCTTCTAATTCTAGTTTATCAGACTTAACCAAAATATATGCTTTCCTTCCTCTTTGGTCCTTCTTTTAAGTTCAGTTAAAAGCTAAATGAATTTTAGGCCTTATGCCTGGAATCAATACTGTCATGTGTGTTTCTGGACTCTGTGTCTGTAAGCGTGTGCAATCCTTCATGAACTCATATTATCCTCACAGTAGATTGGCTAATCATAGCGCTAGCCAAAGGCTCGTGACCCTCCAGAGACAAATTTGAGCCACAACTCCTTTAAAAGCACAAAATGCAATATGTATAAAAATCATTTCTACGTATAAGCTCCCCCTTTATCCTAAAGATAAACCTATGTAATATCTGTATGTGTACGCCTACATTATAACCACTTCTTCTAAAAATCAAAAAAGAAATCAAACCTGTTCTACTCCTAGAACCTTCACTAATTTTCCCCAAAGGATATCTTTTGTCAACGTGTCCCACAATTTCCCTCTAAGATTTATTCACAGCTTTGAAAAACCGGCATTGTATCTTCTAAACAGGATTCAGTTCACTTTAATCCTTTAACCTTAACATAAAAATAACAGTTTCAGTGTTACCATATCCAAATGATCAAAAACCCCAAAAGTCCTAAAATGATCCTAAATTATTAAACAATTAAATTAATACACCCTAAACCCCCCTTTATTTTGACACATGAAATGTGTCAAAATACTATACAAAACTAAAAATGCTCAGTTTTCCCCACTCATGTTCCAATCTATATCATAAAAATAAACTTAAAACAGAACAATTATCAGTCATGTGTTTCTTCAATTAATGGTAACATGAGTTATATCAGAAAATGCCTCCCCCGTAACATTTGGCCTTCTCCCAACAATATACTATAATCCCATAATCTAACCCCAGTCAACAAAACAAAACAGAAATTTTCTCTGGTAAAAACAAATTGTTTGTCCACATTTATTCATCCTCACATTCACTCACACATTCACTCCATATTTTTGCTAATAGTGGAGCTTCCCGCGTCAGATTCTCCACCCTCAGCAAAATGAGCTCAGTCATTTTTTATTTTCCATAGGAAAATATTTCTTTATGCTTTTGGACTGGATTGACTCGCATAAAATCCTTTTTACAGGGACTATGAATAGTCCCTACAGGTAGCTTTCTCCTCAGCCAATTGTAATCTGGAAAGCCCCCTTATATTTGCTCTTCCCGAGAATTTTCAGTGCCGTTATTCACTGTTGCAGGCCTGCTTAAAACAGAAATGAAAAAATAGAGCTGATTATTAGCTCACAAAACACAAAACAAAATCACCTGACAGGTTTTCTTTAAGTGCACTGTTACAAAATAATGGGCCCAATTTTAGACATGTCGATGTTTCCTAAAACTCCCTCTATTAAAAACAAAAACAACAACCCAAACCTAACTGACAGAATCAACCCATCACCACAACAACCTCAACAACCTTAAACACACAAAAGTTTTGCCACCACATAATTTCACCTCCTCAATACACCGAAAGTCTCATTAAAACCACACAATTTGCACACAAAAATCACCCCCTTTAACATACTTAAATTCAGCATAAAACCCCCTTACGACAACGTATAATCACTAAACTATAAACTATTTCCTACCCAAATCTGTACTTCTCTTGTCTGCCATGCTTCCTCTTCTGAAAGTCACTTCCTCAGTCACACACACACACACACACAGGAAGTTCCTTCGTCACCACTCACTCCAACTAATTTGCATACTGAGTCATCTCTCAATGAGTTGCTGTAACAACAAAAACATATGTTTAAACATTACCAACTCATTAAATCATTTTATTTCTTTCTACAGTGATCACTACTTGATCACTCAGTACGAGAGCACTCCTAAGTCACTCTTTTTAAAACTACTTTAATCACTTTTATTTTCATAACTCCCTTTGTCATATAGCTTCTTTGAGTTATTCCTCAGCTTCAAACTCAAGTGTATTTCATTAACCATTCACACCATTCTACCACTCATACAAGTAGCAAACTGATCTTCATTGCGTATCTTTGTGTTCTAAGCCAGGTTTAATCAGTATCTATACAAATAATCATCATGAGCTTGTCTTGTTTTTATAAGGTTAATGCATTTTCTGTTTGTGTATGTTGCTTTTGCAGTGTGTCAGACTCCTTCATAATTCTCCACTTAAGCCGTCAGTTTCTTTCCCAAATTTACTAACCCAAATTTTGATTTCCTACCTTATTAACAGCATTCCTGCTCCTCAGCCAGAAGTCAGGGCTCCACTTGCCACTCTCCCCCTCTGCCTCAGCCCAGCGGCTTTACCCGTGAGGTCCCGTCTTCTTACTGAGGCCGAGTAATCGTGACTGTGCCTGCCTTAGGTTGTCCCAGGGTTTCGAGGTGGGATCTTACCCGTCATGGGCTATCCAGCCTTCCATACTCGCCTGATACGGGGGCCAAGTGGGCAGGGGTGCTATGAGCATAGGGAACACACTGGCTCTGGAAATTAAAGGAGTGTAAGCTGCTTCCTTCATTGCATCTTATATTAAACTATCTCACTTTTGATTCTTTCCTCGAATAATTTCACATATGGCACTTTGTGTATGTGTGTTTTCTATTCATTAATGTGATTGTCAGTTATTTTCTCTCTTCATTTTACTTTTTTATCTGTTTGTTTGTAACGTTCTACTTTAGTTCTACTAAACCTTGATGTAAAAACAATACTCCCTTATTTCACGCACACACTCTGCATTTTGCCTACGCACACACTTCTCTCTCAGACTTCCTCTGTTCACACACCGCCTTGCACTCACTCTACTATCAACTTTCATAGTGTTATTATTATTTAGTATTTTGTACACATCACACAGAATCATTCAAATCGAGTACTCACAGCATTCACATCACAACCTTCAACTTTCACTTTCAATCCTGCAAGACGCAGAGATGGACATCTCCTTCACCTAACATAAAACTAAATTACCATATCAACATACAATTACTGAAATTCAAACTCAAATACACCGTCTGTTTTAATAAAGTAAAAGAGTAAACGGGTGTACCAAGTGTATGTACTTATGCGTTCTTGAACTGAAAGAAAAAGAAACTCAAACTCTTATAACATCACTCATGCCTCTCTCAAATTAAAAACACTTTCAAACTTTAAAACATCCTACTTGACATCACCAAAGAAATACCTCTCACCTTTATTCATCATTCAAAACCTTCTAGTCACCGCATTCACACACTTAAACTGTGACTAGAGTTGAGGAATATAACTCAAAACACACTTTCCTAAGAGTATTTTAGACATGCTTGTCATAATCAGAAAGAGCAAGTCAAAAACAAACAAACGAAAAATTGAAACCTCCATTAATTCTCACCGCACACACAAGAAATTGAAAAAATAAACCACACCAGCAACTAATGCTGGAGAAAAGTTACTACTGAAAGTAATGTGTTAGTCTTAAGTATATACAGTGCACTCAATATATTTATATATCTACATCCAAACTCAGTCAATTACTATACATCCACTACGGCAACTCAAAACTTTATTTATAGTCCTCTAATAAACATAAATGGCATCTTAAACACACACTCAACAATGTTTGCAGCAGTATTTGTAAAACCAACTGTGGTTTAAACAGTTCACTGCTTACTCATTTGCATTTTCACACTCACACACACCGTCTAAAAATAGCAGCAGGCAGTCAGTGCATTACTGACTCGACACACAGAGATCTCTCACACCAAATTTTCTTATTCTATATTACAACGACGTCTTATATTTACAACCACTGTCAGATCTGTCAGCTTTAGCGCCTACACAATTTCGACAAATTTAAAATAACCGCCCAGCGGATAAACTCCCTGAGTTTTTTGCGACCAATCAACCAGTATCAGACTTTAACTGTTTCTGGCCTCATCTCTAAAATCCCTAACTCAATTTAAAAGCGTCAACCAACCCAAACTTTGCCTGAAGCTCTATTTTTGGCATTACACAGCCAAGGCTTACCCCGAAGTTTTAAGTTAAAGTTACACGCCCGAAGTCCAACTTCTTCTGACCAAAAAAGCGCAGGTACCGTTCCAAACGGTAAGGAGACTCTAACTCCTAGCTTCATTCCAGGATGCCCTGTACCCCACAGTTAAGCCAAACTGAACTAACCCTGTTCGCCGACAGGTCAATGTCGCGCGTCCACGACAAGGAGGGAGCATAACCTCCGGGCTCTGCGCTTCCTAGCAGACTCTAACTGCCGTTCTAGAATAATTTATAATACTTTGAAACATCAATCAACACCCAAAACAAGTGTATGACTGAGGCAGATCTACCCTGATGGACAATGGGGACTCTAACCCACAAATTGACCAACCAAGGTCTGACCTAATGACCAACTGGGACTTTAACCCACAAAATGACCAAATTTCCTACCAAACTACTTGAGACTCTAACTCAATTTCTTTGGGACTTCAACCCAGTATTTAAACTTTTCCTGGCAGACTCTAACTGCTTTAGCAGACTTTAACTGCTTTCATTTCTTCTTTCTTCTTAGCAGAACTCTAACTGCTTCAACTCATGAGATTTTTCATCAAAATCAAAACAGACATCCACCAGTAATTTCAGTGAGTAGACTTAAATTTTATCATATCCAATTTGGCACACTTTGGAAATAATTCAACAGGTAGTGCCTTACCTTTGGATAAGCCGGCTTATGCCCACTCACTTCGACCACTGACACTCATGTCTGCCCGTCAGACCACCTCAGAGACCACCGAATTTCTCCATCTACACCTCCAATTCTCTCCCTCCTCAACCACCGGACGAAGCCCCCAAATGTTAAGGTTCAAAATTGAGGAAGGAGAGTACAAACCACCATTGGTCCAGAGGATCTTGGTCAAACAATGATTTTTAATGAATACACACGTGTGGGAAGACAACTCTGTACGCAGACAGCAAGTTGTCTTCGACTTAATCAGAGCATACACAGATTTTTAAAGCATCAGGGTTTGATTTACTGACGCCCCCTTCATACGTCACAGACAGGATATATACATACGTCAAATCAAAACCACAATGACCTTTTAACACAGTTTAAAAAGAACATCGTCTTCCATCTTCATAACAGGTGCATCCTGTCACTGCCGGATGCTCGCTTGTCATCTTGACACCTCAGCAGCAGTTCTGCGACAAACTGCTCTTTGCAACATCAGCAAAACATAATTAAACTTTCCCCCATAAATGAATCTAACTAAAAGTGTGTGTGTGTCTGCGTCTGTGTGCTAACCACAATTGCACCCTGTTTCACCTCGCGACTAGCTCCTGACCCCTCACCAGACAGAGAGACAGAAACCACTCTCGTATATGTAATAATCGAACTGAAACTATGGATATGACTTTTACTAAATAAATGTTTTAATCAAGAACCTCTACTAAACATAATAACTGTGTGCATAAGCATCTTAAGGCCTTCTTAAAGCTATCTGTTACTCTGTTACAGCAATGATCATTTTGAATAACCTAGTAATTCAAATGGCCTCGTCTGGCCTGCTCCTCAAAATAACTGTCTGCTTTCACTTCTGCAAACAACTTCCTGTCAGCCTGCAACTCAGTCTTTCTGAAAGAGACACTGTTTAAACCTCTGAATGCAATATCCATGCTGCAGATTATATTCTTAATGCAATGGTACTGTTGATAATTATTTAACAATAGCAGTAAAATAATTTCCCTGCTCCACAGTGGGGCAAAAAAGTATTTAGTCAGCCACCGATTGTGCATGTTCCCCCACTTAAAATGATGACAGAGGTCAGTAATTTGAAAAAATCAACTGTGGGAGCAATCATCAGAAAATGGAAGACATACAAGACCACTGATAATCTCCCACGATCTGGGGCTCCACGCAAGATCTCATCCCGTGGGGTCAAAATGATCATGAGAACGGTGAGCAAAGATCCCAGAACCACACGGGGGGACCTGGTGAATGACCTGCAGAGAGCTGGGACCAAAGTAACAAAGGTCACCATCAGTAACACACTACAACGGCAGGGAATCAAATCCCGCAGTGCCAGACGTGTTCCGCTGCTGAAGCCAGTGCATGTCCAGGCCCGTCTGAAGTTTGCCAGAGAGCACATGGATGATACAGCAGAGGATTGGGAGAATGTCATGTGGTCAGATGAAACCAAAGTAGAACTTTTTGGTATAAACTCAACTCGTCGTGTTTGGAGGACGAAGAATACTGAGTTGCATCCCAAGAACACCATACCTACTGTGAAGCATGGGGGTGGAAACATCATGCTATGGGGCTGTTTTTCTGCCAAGGGGACAGGACGACTGATCCGTGTTAAGGACAGAATGAATGGGGCCTTGTATCGTGAGATTTTGAGCCAAAACCTCCTTCCATCAGTGAGAACTTTGAAGATGAAACGCGGCTGGGTCTTCCAACATGACAATGATCCAAAACACACCGCCCGGGCAACAAAGGAGTGGCTCCGTAAGAAGCATTTGAAAGTCCTGGAGTGGCCTAGCCAGTCTCCAGACCTCAACCCCATAGAAAATCTGTGGCGGGAGTTGAAAGTCCGTGTTGCTCGGCGACAGCCCCAAAACATCACTGCTCTTGAGAAGATCTGCATGGAGGAATGGGCCAAAATACCAGCTACTGTGTGTGCAAACCTGGTAAAGACCTATAGTAAACGTTTGACCTCTGTTATTGCCAACAAAGGTTATGTTACAAAGTATTGAGTTGTATTTTTGTTATTGACCAAATACTTATTTTCCACCCTGATTTACGAATAAATTCTTTACAAATCCTACCATGTGGATTCATGGATTTTTTTTTTCACATTCTGTCTCTCACAGTTGAAGTGTACCTCTGGTGCAAATTACTGACCTCTGTCATCATTTTAGGTGGGGGAACTTGCACAATCGGTGGCTGACTAAATACTTTTTTGCCCCACTATAAGGTTAGGGGGTTAACCCCTCTGTCCATCTAATCTGACTGAGCTGGAGCTGAGAAGAATTTCAGCTGGTAGAGACATAGCCTAAAAGACTGGCAGCTGTAATTGCAGCAAAAGGTGGTTCTACAAAGTATTGACCCAGGGGGCTGAATAATTACTCACACCCCACTTTTCAGTTATTTATTTGTAAAAAATGTTTGGAATCATGTATGATTTTGGTTCCACTTCTCACGTGTATACCACTGTAAAGTGTAGAAGTAAATTTAAATCTAATTTGATATACAAAGAGGTGTTTACAAAGGTTATAAAGCTAGTTATGTAGCTATTTGGTGGTTACATGTTTTGATATTTACATGTTTACATGTTTGAATGTTTAGACATGCATGTTCAAACAAGTAATAAGTATGTGTTATATCTACCTGGTTGTTTTCCCTGTTTTGATCTGAGTATAAGATTTCCTGGCTTCTGAGAGGCCAGTGAAGTATTCATGAGGGCGGCACACAGGAAGTGTGGGTTGTTGTTGCCGTGTGCTAAAAGTAAAGAGGCTGCTAAAAAGTTATCCGTCTCCGTCTTGCTGTTCCTAATTATTCAGAGAGATTCCAAACCATCTAGTGAACCCTCACGTTACATCACTTTGTATTGGTCTTTCACGTGGAATTACAATAAAACTGATTCATGCTTGTGGCTGTAATGTGACAAAATGTGGAAAAGTTCAAGCGGGCCGAATACTTTTGCAAGCCCCTGTCTGTCTGTCTGTCTGTCTGTCTGTCTGTCTGTCTGTCTATCTATCTATCTGTGTGTGTGTGTCTCCTAAATTATGTCATGTTATGTAACATGTCAAAAACATATCATTCCAAGTGGTCAACATCTTATGATAAATTAGGCCTGTTAGTAGAATTGGCAGATTGGAAGAACCAATATTGACATATTGGATGAAAAACCCCTTTGATTCATGCATAAGCTCATGTCAAGCCAAGATTAACAGAGCTGTATCGTAACACAACCAATGAATATATGAAAGATTTGGCCTTAAGGATTAAGCTTTGCATGTCTGCATGGTGTACTGGCTCTGAAGTAGTAGCTCAAGCTGATCGCACATCCTGTATTCACAATGCTTGCACATTGCACTAAAGAGGCCATGTCTATTTTATGTGGAAGTAATGTCAAGCTACACAGGGAGAAGGCAGGAAGTTACACAAATAAACAGCAAAGTAAAAAGTTTCTAGTTTCTGTTTCTTTTTTGTAAGTTTATTCTTTTGAAGTTTTCTGCAACTGCAATAAAAAGCAGCCTCTTTGAGTTTATTCCTCTGTCTGAGTGTCCTGCGTTTGGGTCCTCCATCCTGCCTGCCATATAGCACTAACAATGACACATCCTGTGTCATTTTCTTCTATATTCTTCAGGTATTGTCCAGAGGAGCTATTGTCATGCAAGGATTTAAACAGATTAAAGTTAAACATCAGTCAGGTATGTAAAGCATGGTTGAAATCATGAGTTCATCAGATTCTTTTGTAATATTATGTTTCACAAAAGGCCACCCTTTTAAAAAAAGGTATGGTAATTATTAAAATAAGGCGTATATATTAGCTTTTTTGGTTTTCTTGTTTGTTTCAGTGAATGAAGGGGAAGTGTCCTTTAAATTGAGAATTTCTCCTGACATGACACCAGTCGTCCAGATTGTAGCTTATGCTGTACTTCCCCGTAAGATTGTGATCGCCCACAGTGCTGACTTCTCCACTGAGAAATGCTTCAGTCACAAGGTATGTGGTGTTGTAAACTGTGTGCAGCTGTGTTAGTTATATTTATCAGTGTAAGTTTAAAGTGTAGGTTTAAAGCATGCCTTTCATATGAAACTATGACATACAAAAAACAAACTTCCAAGTGGCACAGACTTGTCACTCCAAACAAGGAGGTCACAGCATTTGCCAGCATGGAGTGGGCAGTGATCACTACACCTGAACTCCAAAAAACACATGGAAGCTAATGAATGGTTTCTGTGTTATACAGGCTTGATGTTTTGTTCTTTTAAAACCCTTAAAGTTTAGATGGTGTGATGTATGATTTGTGTGTGTCAGGTGTCATTGGAGTTCACGCCTTCTTCAGCTGTCCCAGGAGAAAAAAACAACATGCAGGTGACGGCCCTTCCACACTCTCTGTGTGGTGTGAGTGCCATCGACAAGAGTGTCCTCATAGAGGAGCCTGGGAATATTCTGGATGCAGATAAGGTAACTGTGATCTCAACAACAGCATACATCCTTTACTTTCAGTCAGAGATGGGCAGTATCGCGTTACTTGTAACGCGTTACTGTAATCTGATTACTTTTTTCGAGTAACGAGTAAAGTAAGGGATTACTATTGCAAAAACGGTAATTAGATTACCGTTACTTTCCCGTAGGAACGCTGCGTTACTGTGTTACTAAAACCGTGATTTTTTGCGAGAATGTCTCACAACAGTGACGTAAGCGAGTGCGACGTTAGTGACAACAGCTGTGTGCAGATCAACAATGGATCACATATTGATTGTGGGAGAGAGTATGAGCATGCAGCGTTTAAAGCGTGGAAATACTGACCTTACTTTGAGTTTGATTCCATAAAAAGTGACAAAAACATTAGCGTCCATCGTGCGTGGGAAGAAAAGTTTTTACAGCGAAAAAAAACCCTAAACTTCCAAGCAAGCGCAACGACGTAATGGGAAATTCAAAGAGAAACTCGCGGATTGTTCAACTGACCGCGGCACACCTGCACCAGGGTAAACCTCCGCCTACCGCAGTTCTGCTTTACAGGTGAAAATAGAGCAACAGGACCGCTGAGTCTTTGACTTTATTTATTTTCTGCTGTGTTTTACTTGCATCTATTTGAAAGACTGAGTGTAAACACAAAAAAATATTTTATTTTATGTGCTGGAATGTGCAGAAAATAGCTTTAAATGTTAAACTAATTTATTCAAGTCAGAGAATGTTGCATATAATTAAATTTTTGCTTGATGCATAAAGTTAAAAGATTAAAACTGATAAAACAAGTTAAAAAAAGAGACTTTTCCATTTGATTACATTTTGTATGATGGATTATGTAGAAAAAGTAGAATTGGGCTGAAAGATCTATCGCTTTATCACCTCTTCAGGTTGTAAATCGTGTTTTTAAAAAGTAACTAAGTAACTAAGTAATTAATTACTTTTGAAAATAAGTAATCAGTAAAGTAACGGGATTACTTTTTGGGGGAAGTAATCAGTAATTAGTTACTGATTACTTTTTTCAAGTAACTTGACCAACACTGCTTTCAGTCTCTTCTAGTGTCATAAGTATCAGACATTATATGAAGGCAACATGGCACTCAGTTTGTGGAGAAGTTCCATAATTGCAAAGACGGGGATTCTCCTGCATCTAAAGAGCCAATTAAGACAGATGAGAATGAGTATGAGGTTCATAACAGTTTAAGCTGTGTCACGGCAGTATCTCTTTTCCTTGCTGTGTAACCATAGCATCTTTTCGGTTTTCTGGTGTATTGAACCAATGCCTGTATATATAACTTTAAGCATGCATGGTATAACTTTAAATTTCAGAAGAACAGAAAGTTTTTGAAGCCTTATTTTTAATAAATAACTGTGTGGAGGTGTTTCCAGGTTGCATGGCCTAATTGTAAATGTTGCTTCTAGATTGGTTTTGTTGGCCACTCAGAGGTTTTGTTCTCTTCCTTTTTTTCCTGTTTATTTTCTTCTTTTTATAATACAACTATAAATACAGTTCAAAACTGATTTTGTTATGAAAAAGATTTGTATGCGTGTATAACACATATAAAGTACAACGTTTGGATAATGTTAAAGATATTCTATTATCAAAGTACTCAGATGCAATGAAATATCACTCAGACACTTAGAGCAGTTTTAAACGTGCACGGGTGAGAGACTCAGGGAGAGACTCACACACCTCCTTGGTGCAGTCTGGCTTTATTTATACACATCATGAAGCATACAAAAAAGGAAATATCATCCTTATCTTGTCAAGAAAACAGGTGTGGTTTATCAAAAAACTTTGTGTTCTCTACAAGGTTGTTTCTTACTCGTGGGTGGCGGTTTCCTGCTAGTGTGAAGGCAAACAGTGACAATGTGAAGGCAAGCAGTTTCCGTTATAAAGTAGGGAGCCAGCAATTAAAATATGCAGCTGGTTGAGTACAGAACAGAAATATAAACACTCTTAGCTGATTATTATATGAATAATAAAACCTTTAAAAGCAAAAATACTCTGACATTCCCTCCTGTTGTTTAGATTTCTCACATGACAGTACTGTTATTTTTGTCAGTTCATAACCTCTTGTCTAAACATTTTCGGTTTGAACGTCATAAAACAGTCCTGTGTTCAATTAAACTAAACATTACTGTATGGATCATCTTTCAAAATTTCTTCCATTTGAGACGTCATCACATAAGCATTGATAGAAGTTGTCACCATGTTTGATACCATTTTCTTCAGACAGGGTACTACACATGTTGTGAAAACACATAATAGTAAAAGCAAAAATGCTATTCCAACAAGTCCTTTAATCAGTAGGGACTTCCATGAACCACCTAGTAACCATGTCAACCAATCATCAGTGCTTGTGACATAGTCTTGTTGTTCAGCATCTTTAATCTTTCTCAAGGTGTTCAAAGCGTCGGTCATGTTTTGTGAGTGTATGTTGTCTGGGATGTATGTACAACATGTAGTGTCAAACAATACACACAAACCTCCTTTTTCAGCTAGAATCATGTCTAGTGCGACTCTGTGTTGCATCACTACAATGCGTATTGCGTCGATTTCTTCATTTTGCGCTTTGTTGATTTTCATTGAAGCATTTAGGAACAGTCCAAATCGATAGTCAAGTGTCTCAATCCTCAGCATGTTTTTCCCAACTCCTACCCAAGGGAACAAGGAGTGGAGGACTTTCTGACCATCAGTCCATAGTTTGAAGTTCTTGGGCACATCTGATCCATAGACTGAGTCATGTGGCATTACTTCAGTGACTTCAGCAACTTCACGTTTTGCTCTTGACGTGTGTGTCTCTGCTGTGATCTTGAAGGTGTGGTCTGAAATTAGTACTGGTGCACACAGACCGGTGGAGTTCGGTGGGAGCATGAAGTAGGTTTTAGGCCCGCAGGCCCAAGCGGCTCCCTGGACCCAGAAAGTTCCATTTTTGAAGGTGTGTATTCCTTTGGATTGGGTCAGGTCAAGTGTCTGTGTGCAGTTGCGGTTTCGTCCAAGTTTCCTGTTTCCATCGGAGAAGTTGAAACACATTGGGTGCTGTATGTCCGGCGGCAAAACTATGGCGAATGATTTGTTTTTTGTGTTGTTGGCTTTGACGTTTACCCAATGTTTTTCGTTGCAGGTGTAGTTCCAGTTCGTCAGATTGTAGGCACAAGGGGTTGTCTGTTCAATTAGAATACGTCGTTGTGAAAGTGGTTTCGTGACACGTTTGACGTCTGTGTCACTACACCATGGAATTAGGTCTTCTTTCTTTGTGCTTTGACCTTTTAGGGTCAGTCCTGTTGCCATCAAATCTCTGCGTGTGCAATTGCCAGTTGTTGCTTTGTTGAACACACACATCGCTTCGTCAAGTTCAGGTGCCTTTCCATATATTGTTGCGTGTACGGCTGTTGTTGGCATATGTGAACATACATAGCATTCCGTGCTGTTGTCGGTGCGTGTTCTATCATACACATATCTATACCACGCGTTGTTCATCCATGGGTGGTTATGGTCTTGGTTCAGGTCACGTAGATGCGAATTATCATTGTGTCCATCTTTTTTGCAGGTGGTGTTGTTTATTTCCTCTCATCTGGGTGAGTGTTAGTAGGCTCACTAGGAGCGCAATGCTGGCCACTAGGAGGACAAGTGTCTTCATGATGACCAGGCACACCTAGACTTCTGGTGAGTAGACTATTGGCGAGAAGTAAAAAAGGGCGGGATATACCCAATCAGCCCTTCCCTTCACCAATAGATCACCTAGAAGCCAGGGGAGCCGGCGTCTAAGCGTCTGGATTGTCACTCACTTTTTTACAGTGGCTGTGGTGGATCCAAGATGGTCTTTCTGCTATTTTGCAGGCGGTGGGTGTGGTAAGTAGGACTTGGTATGGGCCCTCCCACCTTGGTGAACTCCAATTCTTTCTCTGGAGTACTTTGATCAGGATCCAATCACCTGGTTGTAACCTGCAAGACACTGGAGAGAAATCACTCGGCAGTTGGTTGTTTAACACAATCTCTTTATTTTCAAACAGTTTAGTCATCCATTCTGCTAGGGTAGTTTCCCTTATTGATTTATTAATAGGTTCACTGGTAATTGGCAATGGAAACGCTCTCCCGTGGATGATTTCAAAAGGTGTAAGTTTCTGAGAACCTTGTGTTATTCTCATCCACATCTTTACTAGGCCTAGACATTCAGGCCATGGTCTTCCTGTTTCTTCCATGCATTTTCTTAATCTCTGTTTTATTGTGCCGTTAGTTCTTTCCACTAATCCTGCGCTTTGTGGGTGATATGCACAGTGATGTTTGATGCTAAATCCTAGAGCTTCAGAGACTTTGCTGATGATGTCATTAACAAAATGTGTTCCATTGTCTGACCTTATCAGACTGGGAATGCCATATGTGGGGATGAAGTGATTGCATAAACACTTTGCCACTGATATTGCATCTGCTCTTTTTACTGGATAGATTTCTGGCCATTTTGAAAATACATCTATAATTACTAGAGCATATCTTGATGCTTGGCATTCGTTAAGTTCAATAAAATCCATGTGGATTGTATGGAAGGGGTGAGGTGGTGTGGGGAAATGACCTCTTTGTGGTCGGAGGTTCCCCTGTACATTATGTCTTTGGCAAATCATGCATGTTCTGATGAATTCCTTTGCTGAATTTTCAAAATTTTGAGTGTAGAAGTGTTTAGAGAGGACATTCATCATTCCACCCGTTGACAAATGCGTTAAGCCATGTGTCACTAATGCTGCTGTCTTGTGTAGAGATTTTGGCAGTATTGGTTTGCCATTACAGGTCATTAGGTCATTTTCTAGCTGTGCTCCACACCTTAACCATTTTTTCTGTTCTGTGATGGATGCAGCTTTCTGTTCATCTTTAAGTACATCAAGTGGTATTAACGTTGATGTTTCAGATATTAAAGTTTGTATATGTTGTTGTGCTGCCTTTTTTGCGGCTTGGTCTGCAAAGTTATTGCCTTTAGTAATTTCTGAGTTATCTTTTTGGTGTGCGGCACATTTGCACAATGCTAATTTTTTCGGCAGTGTTATCACTTCTAGCAGTTCTTTTAAAAGGTGTGCATGCTGTACTGGATTGCCAGTAGAAGTGACCATGCCTCTGTTCTGCCAAATCTTCGCGAAATGATGTACTGCTGCAAAGACATACTGACTGTCTGTGTGTATGTTTATGCTTTTTCCTTCATTCAGCTTACATGCTCTCACAACAGCTGTAAGTTCTGCACTTTGTGCAGAGTTAGAGGAAGTCAAAGGTCTTGCTTCCAGAACTGTGTCTACTGTGGTTACTGCATAACCGACGCAGTTGCGACCTAAGCTATTTTTAGAAGCTGATCCATCTACAAAAATGTCAGTGAAAGTTGGCTGTGGTGTGCTATATATATCGGCTCGTGGTTTTGTTTCTTCATCTAGCTTTTCCATACAGCAGTGTTTTTCACCATCTTCTGATGTGGGGAGAAGTGTGCTGGGATTTAGCTGACCACACTTCTCGATTGTAATGTGTGACTGTGATAACAAGATGCCTACGTATGAGAGCTGTCTTGCATGTGTGAGATAAGACAAGTTCGCCTGCAGTAAGATGGAGGTTACAGCGTGGGGAACTTTGACGATCAATGTGTGTCCTAAGACGATGTCAGCTGATTTCTTAACTGCCTCTGCTGCAGCTGCGCATGCCTGCACGCACGAGGGCAGTCCTGAGGCCACTGAATCTAGCTTACACGAATAAAATGCAAGAGGGCGTTGCTTTTCCCCAAAGGCTTGTGTTAGAACGGCCTTCATGTAGCCTGCACCTCCGTCTACATGCAAGTAAAAAGGTTTTTCATAGTCTGGCAATGCCAAAACTGTGCGCGTCTGCAGTGCAAGTTTTAGATCATTAAATGCTTTTTCTGCTTCTGGTGTCCATTCTATTTTATCTTTCAGTGCTAGATTTTTTCCATAAATTAAGTTTTGCAAAGGTTGAGCTAGCAGAGCATATTCAGGTATCCAGCATCTGCAAAAATTGCAGAGACCTAAATAACTCATCATTTGTTGTTTTGTGAGAGGCTTTGGAGCATTCTGTACTGCTAGTTTTCTGCTGTCTAACAGTGTTCTTCCCTCTCCTGTGAGTTTGTGGCCAAGGTATGTGACCTCTTGGCTCCACAGCTGTAACTTGTGCTGTGACACTTTATGGCCCTGCTGTGCTAAATGTTTCAACACAGTCATGGTGTTTTTTCTGCAGTTGTCTCGTGTATCTCCCGTGACGAGAATGTCATCAACGTACAGAAGAAATTGCCCTGTGGCAGGGAGCGTGCATAGTGACATAGATTTCTTTAATGCCTCTGCATACAGGGTGGGACTGTTCTGAAAACCCTGTGGCAGTCTTGTATAGGTATACTTTTCGTTATCAAAGGTGAAGCCAAACAGATTTTGTGAATCTGGGTGTAATGGCACCGAGAAGAACGCGTTTGACAGATCTATGACTGAGAACCATTGTTCTTTTTGCGTCACTTGATTTAAGATTGTGTGTGGATTTGCTACCACAGGTGGGATTTGTTCTGTTACTTCGTTTATTGCTCTGAGGTCATGCACTAGGCGATATTTTCCTGTGTTTGCTTTTTTCACTGGAAAAATTGGAGTGTTACAGGTTGCTTTAGTTGTTTTCACTAAAATACCTGCTTTTTCCATATCTGCAATTACTGGCCTGATCCCTGCTTTTGCTTCTGCCGTCAAGGGATATTGTGTTTTGACTGGCCTGTAGGTTGTAGTAGTTTTTACTACAACAGGATCTGCTCCTTTAATTAATCCTACATCTGTCGATCCTGTGGACCATAGTGTTGTGGGCAATTCTTGTAGTTCTGGGTGTAATTCTAATGAGAGTATATGTCAGTTTTCACTATCTTCCTGCACATGCAAATCAGTGCTGTCAGTCATGTATGTGGCTGGGTGGGTAGTGATCACCCACCCTAATGTGTATCTCATGCATCCCGTTCTGCGACCTTGTAGCCATCCTTCATGCGTGTCCTCAGTCTTTTCATATCTGTCTCTTTCAACTTGGGTGAGAATGCGGCCTAAATCTTTCCACTCAGTACTGTCATTGTGTGCTACTGACACATGTGGATTTGGCATCCTATTTACTCGTTGTACTGCCTCAGGCTGCAGCACAGAGCACACTGCATTACCACTTTGGGTGACATATAGGTGCTGTAATGTCAGCATTTGTGGTCCTAGCTTGTGTACTTCTTGGTCATACACAGGATTAGGACCTGGACTCTGTTTGAACCTCAATGTGTTGTGATACTGAGTGTAGTCCTGTCGTGTTGAATGAGTTGGCAGATATCGATTTGCTATGTGTTGTAAAGGCTCTAGTGAGGGCAGGTCTAATGTCCAGTAGTAGTAGTGAGGTTCTCCGAGTCCTTGACACACATTAATCTGATAATCTGCTGGACTTTGTTTCTCGTTTAACATTAGCTTTGCATACATGCCCTCTGGTCCTGGCAATACTCCTATTTCCAGTTTCTCTAGCACATCTCTCCCTAGAAGATTAACTGGGCAAGATGGGTCATATATGCACTGGTTTTTACAGCTGCGGCCGCTGTCTTCATGAGATAAGAGTAGAGGCTCAGTCAGTGATTTAGTACTGACATGTCCTGATGCTGACTTAACTATCAGAGTATCATTAGAGAATTTCACTTTTGGTGGTTTTTTAATCAGTACAGTTTTACATGCTCCAGTGTCGCAGAGCATCGTCATTGGCTGCCCATTTATGTATATAATTACAGTTGGTTTATGTTCAGAGCCCAAAAGCAATTGCTCTATGTTATACACGTCCGTGTTTTCATTGCTCTCTGCTTCTGTGCTTTTTCCTAGTCATTTGTTATTTCTTTCATCCTCTTCCTCAATGTCATCCTTTTTTCTATGTCTACACTCGCGAGCAAAGTGCCCCTCCTTTCCGCAATTGTAGCAGCTTGTGTTTTTCAGTCTTCTCTCTCCTTTTCGCCCTCCTCCTGCCTTTCCTTTTCCTTTGTAGAGGCCTGGTTTATGTCTTCTGTATTCTCCAGAGAATGCCACCAATCCTGTTGCTGGATCTACAGTAAAGACGCCTCCTTTTTCTTTTTGCTTCTGTATTTTAACTGCGTGTTCGGCATATTGCAGTGCATCTGACAGACTTCCTGTATTTTGTGTGACCCAGTGTTTTTCTACGTGGGCCCTCACTTTTGGGAGGAGGCCGTTCAGAAATGCATTTTTTAGCTGTTGCTGAAATGGTGTTTGTGGCTCCTCCTGGTAATTTAAACCTGAATGTTGTCTGAAAACTGGGCGTAGGCGATCGAGGAAGTCAGAGGCAGTCTCAGCTTCCTTCTGCTTTATCTCGCCTATTTTGCCGTAATCTGCTCTTGGGGCTAGACGGACTCTAATCCTTTCATATAATCCTGCCAACTGAGCCCTTAGAGGCTCAGAGGTGGGGAGCAGGGCTATACCCTGGTCATCTGACCCCGTGAAGTCTCCCTTTACTGTTCCCATTTTTAGACCTAATAAGTCCTGAATTACCTGGAGCATTTCATGGCCATTCAAGTGCCAGTGTGTTCTAATTAACTCAACTGCCTCCCTCCATGGCTCAAAACCTTCATTTAACAGTGGAACGTCCTTTAAGACGTTAAATCTGTCAGTTTGAGACCATGCTCTGAAAACATATAGGAAAGGGTTGTTGTCTCTTTCATTATTATCGCCACCCGTTAGTTGGCCATATCTTGGGTTGGGCGTGGCTATCATTGGAAACAGACCTGACGGTCCTGGGGGGTCAATCTGTCCTCCCATATCCCTACCTGACGGGTCTTTCCCTATGTCTTCCTTATGGTGATTTGTTGTCATTAAATTTAATGCCTGTCTTGCTGAATCATATGGGCCTGGCGCGTCAGTGAAGGGGTTTTTTGATACTGGCTGATTAGACGGGCCGGGGGCAGGCACATATGGAGGAGGTGGTTTTGGGTGTTGTGGATCTTTTAGTTCACTACTTTGTTCATTTTTCTTTTTCTTTTTCTCTTCTCGCACCTTTGTGCGTTTATCATTTTCTGCCATCCAGGCTTTAAAATGTTGCCACTCTGTGAGACGTTTGGCTTTCTTTTTAAAGCTTTTTTCATTGTTTAGTTCCGCTTGGAGGGTCTCTTTTAAAGCAGTCACTGCAAAGGGAGTACATTGTCCCTCCCACGCAGGGCAGTTTAGTTTCTTTGGATTTCTCCATCTATTTGCGCTAATTAGTCCGGCGCCTGGACATTTTTTCTCTAGCCACTGCTCGTCAGCAGTGAGTTTTGTTGATTTATTACCCATTATTATTTTTTCCTCTTGTTATTATTATTTATTTATTTATAAATATATTTGCGTTTACACACACACATACACACCCGTGGTGCTTTCTCTGGCACGAGGAATGGGAGAGGCTATTGACACGGCCTTCTACTTTCAAGCTAGCCTTGAAAGCGGTGTCAATTTTATGTGATGAAACACAACCTTTTCCCGTTCCACCAGAACTCGAGCAACCAACGGTAAACAATTCGGTGGAGTAGTTCAGCCTCCTTAATGTGCTGTAAAATCAACTTACTCCACCAACAAAACAGTAAAACAACAGATTATACGCGTAATGAGTTTTTTATTCTGGGCAACACTGTGTCTTTCTACATTGCTCCAAGCCCTCTTTCAGGCGAGCTGCTTCGTAACCTCTACGAGTCCTTTTTCAGACGAGAATGTTACTATCCTGTCGTATTTTGACATTAAACTTGCTCCAAGCCCTCTTTCAGGCGAGCTGTAACCTCTACCAGTCCTTTTTCAGACGAGAATGTTACTTAATTAATCTGTCATACATTGACGGGAAACTATTTAATGTATAGACCACAGGTTGCCTCAGTCGTTTTGCGCAAGATGTGAGTGAGTGCTAAATATTCACCTGAGTTATTGTGTGGTTGCTTTGGTTTCCTTCATCAACCCCTGAAGTCGTGGACCTCTTATAAGAACGCTGGCCAGAACCCGAACGTCACGTCTCTGGACTTTATCCTCTGCCTGGAGAGGAGTCGACAGCGTGGGCTTCTCACGACGTCAGGACTTGACGAAGGTCTCCTATTGGAGCATTGAAAAAATATCAATGTCCACTCCGGCTCAGAAGGACCAATTAAATGTTAAAGATATTCTATTATCAAAGTACTCAGATGCAATGAAATATCACTCAGACACTTAGAGCAGTTTTAAACGTGCACGGGTGAGAGACTCAGGGAGAGACTCACACACCTCCTTGGTGCAGTCTGGCTTTATTTATACACATCATGAAGCATACAAAAAAGGAAATATCATCCTTATCTTGTCAAGAAAACAGGTGTGGTTTATCAAAAAACTTTGTGTTCTCTACAAGGTTGTTTCTTACTCGTGGGTGGCGGTTTCCTGCTAGTGTGAAGGCAAACAGTGACAATGTGAAGGCAAGCAGTTTCCGTTATAAAGTAGGGAGCCAGCAATTAAAATATGCAGCTGGTTGAGTACAGAACAGAAATATAAACACTCTTAGCTGATTATTATATGAATAATAAAACCTTTAAAAGCAAAAATACTCTGACAGATAATAACATATTGAACGCACATTTTACACTCAACAAAAATATAAACGCAACACCTTTGTTACTGCTCCCATTCCCCATGGGATGGACGTAGAGACCTAAAATTCATTCCAGATACACAATATAACCATCCCTCCCAAACAGTGGTCACAAATCAGTCCAAATGTGTGGTAGTGGGCACATCTGCCATATTGAGATAATCCATCCCACCTCACAGGTGTGCCACATCAGGATGCTGATCTGACATCATGAGTAGTGCACAGGTGTACCTCAGACTGCCCACAACAAAAGGCCACCCTGGAATGTGCAGTTTTGTCTCACAGCAAAATGCCACAGATGCCACAAGCAATGAGGGAGCGTGCAATTGGCATGCTGACAGCAGGAATGTCAACCAGATCTGTCGCCCGTGCATTGAATGTTCATTTCTCAACCATAAGCCGTCTCCACAGGCGTTTCAGAGAATATGGCAGCACATCCAACCGGCCTCACAACCGCAGACCTTGTGTAACCACACCAGCCCAGGACCTCCACATCCAGCAGGTTCACCTCCAAGATCGTCTGAGACCAGCCACCCAGACAGCTGCTGGAACAATTGGTTTGCACAACCAAACAATTTCTGCAAAAACTGTCAGAAACCGTCTCAGGGACGCTCAACTGCATGCCCGTCGTCCTCATCGGGGTCTTGACCTGACTCCAGCTCGTCGCCGTAACAGACTTGTGTGGGCAAATGCTCACATTCGATGGCGTCTGGCACGTTGGAGAGGTGTGCGCTTCACGGATGAATCATGGTTCACATTGTTCAGGGCAGATGGCAGCTGAGAATGTCCCAGTTCTTGCATGGCCAGCATACTCACCGGACATGTCACCCATTGAGCATGTTCGGGATGTGCTTGACCGGCGTATACGACAGCGTGTACCAGTTCCCACGAATATCCAAGAACCTCGCACAGCCATTGAAGTGGAGTGGACCAACATTCCACAGGCCACAATTGACAATCTGATAGACTCCATGCGACGATGTGTTGCACTGCATGAGGCAAATGGTGGTCACACCAGATACTGACCGGTTCTGGGTCCCCAGACCCCCAATAGTGCAAAAAACTGCACATTCCAGGGTGGCCTTTTGTTGTGGGCAGTCTGAGGTACACCTGTGCACTACTCATGATGTCAGATCAGCATCCTGATGTGGCACACCTGTGAGGTGGGATGGATTATCTCAATATGGCAGATGTGCCCACTACCACACATTTGGACTGATTTGTGACCACTGTTTGGGAGGGATGGTTATATTGTGTATCTGGAATGAATTTTAGGTCTCTACGTCCATCCCATGGGGAATGGGAGCAGTAACAAAGGTGTTGCGTTTATATTTTTGTTGAGTGTATATACCCAAAATTCAGTTGACACACTGAAATTCAAGTACATAACTGTAATTTTACATGTTTTTCAGAGATGACAATACTAATAATATATTAGCATTAAAAAAAAAACTTTGATCAAAGAGCTTGCACATATTGGTGGATTACCAATTACAGAAACATAAGAACATGATTTTGGTAATAAACAATACAGTTTATTTAACACAGTGGTGGTATAAAACTTTGAGTGGTGATGTGATAAATTTTGTGATAAAATTGCTACATATTTGGTTCATATAAGTGCAGACCCTTAATCTGATTTTCTCAGTTGTTTAAATTTCCTAAAACAACATTTATTTGTAATTGTATACCTTTGAACCATTTTTCTGTTTAGATATTTAATTTGCTGCCTGTCTGGAAAGCATCTTCTATCCCATATGAGCTTCAAGACCCATATTCAACTAAATGCTGGAATGTGAGAAAAAGAAGATATATTGCATCTGATCAATATAAAGAAGCCTACATAACTTTCCAGGTAATACATAAATATTTTCCACGAGCATGTGTTGTGTGTTTGACTTATACAAAATATAGGTCCAGCTTCTTGGTACTGGCCTTAAACCTTGACTCGTTCAAATGTTCCACATTATGTGACTCTTAATCAGTGTTCGGGAGTAACGGAATACATGCACTGGCGTTATCTATTTAAATTTCAAATTATGAGTAACTGTATTCCATTCAGTGTTGGGTAAGTCACTTAAAAAAGAAAACTTACTTAATCAATATTGTATTTAAAATACTTATCTAATTACTGTGTCTGAAAAGTACCTTAATTACTCAATACGTAATTTAACTAAATACTTCTTAAAATCCCTATGACCCTTGAGTGGACAAACAATAGAAATTAAAATTCTTTAAATAATAAATAATTTAAAAAAAAAAAAACGTGCAAGTCAACATGAAATAGTTTAGCCTTTTAGCTTTTCTGAATCATCTTTTATATGTCTAGCCCAACAGTGAGTGGCTTCAACATGATGCAAAACTCCTTTAAGAACAGATTCTCCTGATCATTTGATTCCAAACTGAGTGCAGACAGTATTCAATTCAGCAAGGGCAATGTCAGTGATCCTGGACATGAAATGAATTCCACCGTGTTTTAAATAGGCACTATAAGTTTTTTCTTGAAAAAAATATCTACTAACTCTGAAGCAACAGAAAAACGGTTTGCTTTTGCCCACATGCAGAATACTTTGAAGTTGCACTTCTGTAGATGAATTTTGACTCATTTGCTTGAAGCCATTTCTCAACATCATGAAAAATTAAGTTCAGTGTGTGATGCACACCTTAGGTGTGGAGGGAGAGAAAACTGTCCTTCAGATTCTGTGGAGAGGGTCTGCTCAACATCAGTAAATATCACCTCTTCATCTTCTTCCGATTCCTCATCAGAGTGATTTTTGGAACATTCTAAAAGCTTTGATAAAATTGGACCCATTGTCTGTCACGATGGCTGTCACTTTAGAGTTCAGTCCATAAGCTGAATGTACTTGCTCGATTATATCATATGTGTGTCTCCCTCAAACTCTTTTACATGTTTGTGCTGCATGTCCTCGTAAAAAAGTAGAAGGATCAATCCAGTGTGCAGTCATTCCGAGAAAACTTTTGTTATGGCTGGTCCAAATGTCAGCAGTCGTCGAAATATATTCCAAACTCTCGAAGGTCTCTTTAAGCTGCATTTCCATGTCCACATAACACTTATCTACGTAAGTCAAAAACATTTTTCGATCGGACAGTGCTGCTTTTTTGCCACACACAGGTATTTTGTTTAATATGCATCTAAAAGACGAAGACTCAACAGTACGCATCTCTTCCACAATTTAGCCTGCAATAATTTTTTTAAGCTCACCTTCAGACACTTTCTGTGCTTGAGTTGCCACAGTGTTATCCATCGATGATGAACAAGGATCACTCAGAAGTGTTCGTCTATGCTGCCTTGTCAGGTGCTTCAGCAGATTACTTGTGCTATTGACAGCGGCTGATAGTTTTTCTCCCCAGGACATAGCTTACATATTACTGTAATGTTCTTGTCTACTTGTTTCAGAAAAGTGAAGTAATGGGAATATTTTCGTTTCATAAAACAACCACTCGCTTCAGCCGAGTCTGACATCTTCCACTTTAGAATACGACTATGCAACAAACTGGCGCAAAAACACGTGCACCTGCACTACAACGATGTAAAAGCGGCAGAGTTTACTTTCACCTTTAGAAGATAAATTAATGAAAAAAAAATAACGATATTCAGCAATTTTAATTATTTTACAATTTAACGCAAGTACATTGTAAGTAACTGTAATTAAAACACCTAAAAATGAACAGTAATCAGTTATTCTACTTTTTCAGTGGACAAGTAATTTAATTACCCAACACTGATTCCGTTACAGTTACATTTTAAATAGGTGGTAATCAGAATACAGTTACTTTGTTGAAATAAATAGAAAACACAGCGTTCATTTCCAGTTTCATATGTTAGGCTATCCCCTCTCTATGCCTTCTCCAGTTTTGGTGATTAAACACAGTCGGGTGCAGGTTTAGCTCAGTTGGATGAGCATGTATCCATTAGTGATGTGCGATACCACTGATTTACTGTCCGATCCGATACCAAGTAATATTCAGGGTGGTATTGACGATACTGATCCGATACCGATACTTTATACAAAAACGTATTTTATTTATTGTATCTCAAATTATAGCGTCATAATGATTACAGGACATCAGATTACTTGTTCTTATCACTTAATAATGCAGAGTTCATCATATAGAAATAAAAAAACTGAAGTTGTGCGCTATTTGAACACCTTGCCTGCCTGCAGCACTAAAGGACTCCATGAGAGACGTCTGTCTCGCCCTAGCAGCACCTGTCCCTCTCCTCCTCTTCAGTTCGTCTCAACATACGCGCCTCATATTCTGTGACATGATTTACTCTGAGGTGTTTGACAAGGTTAGTGATGTTGCCACAACCATACATGGCAACCCTCCCGATTTTTCCGGGAGAATCCCGGAGCCACCATTCTCCCGAATTTCCACCTGGACAACAAAATTGAAAAACCATATTGCAGAATTCATAGCGCGGCCGAGCCAATTCCAGTTTACAACAATGGCAGCAGCTACTTAGTTTTAATATTACTCTTATTTCGGGCAGCACTGTGGCACGGGGGTTAGCACTGTTGCCGCACAGCAAGAAGGTCCTGAATTCAATTCCAACATCAGGCCGGGGTCTTTGTGTGCGGAGTTTGCATGTTCTCCCCGTGTTTGCGTGGGTTCCCTCCGGGTACTCCGACTTCCTCCCACCGTCCAAAGACATGCAGCTTGTGGGGATAGGTTAATTGGATAATCCAAATTGTCACTAGGTGTGAGTGAATGTGAGTGCGAATGGTTGTCTGTCCCTGTGTGTTAGCCCTGCGACAGACTGGCGACCTGTCCAGGGTGTACCCTGCCTCTCGCCCTATGACAGCTGGGATAGGCTCCAGCGCCCCCCGCGACCCTGAAAAGGATAAGCGGGTCGCAAAAAAAAACATGTTTTCAGGTGAGAATGTAGCTGTGTAAACTTCAAATATCTGAGCCAATCGACACATCGTCTTCAAACCCCCGCGGTCTTTCACTACTCAGGTTAAACATGTATAAGTCACTTTGATAACTTAAAAATGTTATTGTTTGGCTTTTTCAGTGTTTTATTTGTTCGTGAGTAAATCGGTTTGGCTGAGATTAAAGTTATTAGATTAGATTAAATTAAATTTAACTTTATTAATGGGTGGGTTCCTCCGGGGTTTTCACACAGCTGAATAAACATCAAACAGAAGATCATTAAACAAAGTGTGAGACGGTCGAGAGTTTACGCCAGCGCCCGGTTATATTTTAGATAGCAAGGAGCAGACGGCAGAGTTTCACTCCACTGAGAGAGCTCGTGACGTACTACCCGGCTTTCTTTAGACCGCGAAGGCCGGGTCCTCAGGTGGAAGCAGCCTCTGAATTTGGACACCCCCGCTGTTTCCGGGCCAGCCAATAATAACGGTGACATTTAACGTATTTTATCCGATAAATAAACCCTGTAAAATTTATTTATCACCCCCCCCAACAGCCCTTTTGAATGTCTCCCTAATTCTGAGGTCTCAAGGTTGGGAAAGTATGGCCACAACACCTCACTCTTGGAGCACTTTTTTGCCACATGTATCGCAAACCCCGTCTCAGCTGTTTGTGGAGGTAAAATACGTCCGCACAATTACGCTCAGCCATTGTTGTGAGTGCGCACGCCAAGGGGCTGCGAGACATTTATACAGCCGTATTTCGCACATGACTATGAAAGGCGGAAGAGGAAGTAGTTCCTTTGAATGTAGACAATCCGAATGTTATAGTTTCTTTCCACTGTGTTCCTGTTAATGATAAACTACAAATTTACCCTAAATTGCTAAAATATAGATATTTTAATGTGAGAATCGATTCTAGAACATAAATGATTGGTATCGGTGGAATCGATATTTCACGATCGATCCGCACATCACTAGTAGCCATATGTCGCATAGCTGAAAGCGGCCGATTCGAGTATGACTTGTGGCTCTTTTGTTTGTTTGTTTGTTTTAACTCAATTTCCATCTGGGATTAATAAAGTTTCTCTGATTCTGATTGCCGGAAATCCAAACAAGACATAAGAGGCTCTAATGTAAGCGTCCTGTTAATGTTGGTGGTGTCAGTTACACAATGGAGCCAGAGCCAGCATAACAGAGCCAGCAGTCCATGGGCAGGAATGCATTTATTACTTGGAATTTCCGACACCATTTCATAAGAAGAATGGGATGGGCGAAACTTCAGTGTCTTCAATCTATTATTGCTGTGTGATTTTTATTACTATTAATGAAGGCTACTCACCACCGAGCTGGCATTAACTGAGGTTCATTCATAGATTGCAGACTGTTAGGCCGTTTCTAAATACTCATGTACGCAAGTCCGTACTCTCGTTTTCGCTTGTCCGAACTTCCTAAGTTCACACGGGAGTCCGGACTTCCCAAAAGCGCAGCGCGATCGTTCCACAATTGGAACAGCAGTGTACTTGATGACATCACAGCTCTGGCTCCTTTACTGCCACCCCCTCTTAATTTAACTGTGATTAATATTTGCAATGGAAATTACACATGACATAAAAAAAATTAAACATGATTATACAGTGAATTTCTTGAAGAAAAAAAAGATAATTTGATTAAATTTGAATTGAACAAATATTTAAAATATAATCTGATCATTTTTGGAGCAACCTTCAGCATCTCCACGTAATAACATGCTGTTTTTAGACTTGATGGATAGCATTAACAACCTGCTAGCTGCAAATAATCATGTGCAGTTCTACATGATTATTAACCGACAAAAAGAAAACATATTACTGATACAGAAAGAGTTTTCTATACGAGATCACTGCAACACGTGCAGCCTTACCTAATGTCCACCCTACTGTTATTCATTTTATATTAAGATTTAAAAATCTAGTTGGTATTGGTATGGCAAGTAGCCTTCAGTAATAGTAATAAATGACACAGCAATGGTACATTCATGTAGTTGTAAAAAACATGACAATATATTAAGTAATCCAAAGTATTCAGATTACGTTACTCTCATTGAGTAACTTAACGGAATACGTTACAAAATTATGGGGCATGTATTCTGTATTCTGTGGTGGAATACATTTTAAAAGTAACCTTCCCAACACTGCTCTTAGTGGCTGCAAAATCAAATAAATAAATAAAATTCTACTGCACTGGGTAGTAAATGACAAACAGTAGTCCTTCTCTTCAGCATTGGTGAGCTTGGTATTGTCACAACATCTTTCCATCTGCAGAATTGTATTAGAGGAGCCATCTAGCTAACTTCAGAGCATATCAGCTGATAATAAATATGCTTTTTATAGCTTTAGCCGAAATTAACTCTCTGTGATGTTTGTGTGTCTAGAATGTTGGATTAAAGGTGGCAACAAACCTGCTGCTCCGAATTCCTCATTGTGTGACTTTCCTGGGAAGGAATTATCACCGGGAAAATAGTAAAATCTTTATGTTTTCTTTTCCTTTTAAATTGCAAATAATAAAAACGTTGGCAAAATCAAAGAAGAATGTCACCGCTCTCCTTTATTCAGATTCAGTATTTATAGTTTGTTTGTTTGTTTGTTTTTAACCATTCTACAGTATTTGGGAGTCCTGGAGGATCTAGAGGAGATCTTTTACCAGAACCACAACACATAAAACCCGTCCGTGCTTTCTTCCCAGAGACTTGGATATGGGACCTGGTGGAAGTTGGGTATGCTGTTTTTGTTGATCATGACATTAACTGACATTTAAATTAGTAAGGGAAAATTAGTTTGTGTATATATAGGGACATTTATGGATCCATGCGGATGTTAACCTGTTTTCATGTTTAGAATTCTGCTCAGAATTTAACATTCCTAAGAATGCACTGTTTTTGTTGGCTAATCTAGGTAATGTAGCTATGTTTTACCATCTGAAAATTTCCATATTTGTAAATCTGCTGATTCAGAGAGTCTGGAACAAAGGACGTGTCCCTCACTGTCCCTGACACCATTACCACCTGGGAGACGGAGGCTTTCTGTTTGTCCTCTCAGGGTTTTGGTTTGGCTCCTCGAAAAGAATTTAGGGTCTTCCAGCCCTTTTTCCTCGAGCTCACCTTGCCCTACTCCATCATCCGGGGGGAGCACTTTGAACTGAAGGCAACTGTTTTCAACTACCTGACAAGTTGCATCATGGTGATCAATGTTTCTATATCAGCTAAATAAATATGTCAAAAAATGTCAGCATGCTGATAGACTTTACAGATGATTTTGTCATGAACCAAAGTCCAAGTAGTAATGAGAAATCTGCATCTTTAAGCTCGGCTCACTAAAGAGAGCCGGCTCTTTTGGCTCCCAAGCGACTCTTCAGGTTGTTTTGTTGCTTTAATTTATTTATTATCAAAAACAATATAAAATTATGCACAAAATGAATTACTAATGTAAAAAAACACATTTTTATTTACATTTGTTTATTATATATATAGTTTATATAGTCAATAGAATTGAAATGTTTTCAGATTTTGCTTTTTTTCTTGGTGCCTCTCATTTTCTTTACAATACCTTTTGAATGTGTCAATGTTGTCTCTTGTTGTTGCCCCTGCCTCTCTTTCTCTCTCTCCCTTCTGTTCTGTTCGTTTGCTATTGCTGCAGCAAGTGTAACTACCACCTCTCCCCCTCTTCATCACGTGCTGCATGAAGCAAAAAAAAAAAGTGAGAGAGAGAGAGAGAGAGAAACATGCCTCCCAATAAGGAACCGGCTACCGTTCACTTTAAAGGGCCGGCTCTAAGAGCTGTTTCGTTTGTGATCGACCCATCACTAATACCAAGTGGCCACCATAATTATAACAATAAAATGGTTTATTTACAAATGTTTATAAGACATATCAACTACACAAGACATGGAACATAGACGAGACAGCGACAGACTAGACATGAAGAGCAACAAAGAACCAACAAGAACTGAGAACTAAAAATAACTCAGATGCACAAGTCAAATCTGGAACTCAATTCTAACTAAAACAACCATTTCAATCCAAATACTTTCAAAGAAATAACAAGTCCAGAACAAACCCACCCAAAAATAGCTTGAAGACCCAGCACCATGACAGTAGTAGTGTACACATTTCCCTAACAAGTGTCAGGAAGGGTATCCAGTGTAAAGATATACAAAATCAAAACATCTTATGTGACCCTTTGTGAATAAGGGAGTAGCTGAAAGTAGCGTTTTGGTTTGTCACACTTGGTCTGATGTTGTTTTCTATGAATACAACTTCTGTCCTTACAGAGTAACAAGAAAACACTGAATTCCTCTTTTACTTAGAAACTCAACCCACTGTTTTGTTCTTTGTGCAGGTCACGGTCTTTGCTACGCCTTCCTCAGATTATACCCTCACCCCTCTTTCCGGTGAGCAGTACACATCCTGTTTGTGTGACAGCGAGCGCAAGACTGTGAGCTGGACCATGAATCCAGTAGTTTTAGGTAAGGATCAAGTTTTTATCCACACCGGTGTAAATGTCCTTTCAGTCAATGCCTCTTCTCTTTTCAGTATCTACAAAATCAGTGAGATTATCTAATTAACAATATTTTAATGTGCAAGACTTTACAGGGTTTTGAAAAATGATGTTTGTTGTCCTTTTTTAGGGGCTGTGAATGTGACTGTGTCTGCTGAGGCAGTGCCATCCCATGTTTCATGTGATAATGAGGTTGTGAGAGTACCAGAGAGAGGCCGCATTGATGTGGTCACAAAATCCTTCATAGTAAAGGTTGGTGCCATTAACACAGGATGACAAAGATTCTGCGTTTGAAATAGTTTTTTCTCATGAAAGATTTTCTCATAACTTCTTTCTTCTCAGGCTGAGGGGAGTGAGATGACAAAGACGTCCAACTGGCTGCTTTGTCCAAAAGGTCAGTGTATTTTCTGCCAAACAAAACAGCCAAATATTTAGAAAAAATGATCAAATAAATTTATAAACAAACTGAATGGTATGCCCTGAGTTCAATTTCCTTTATCTTACCAATTTGTTATCTGTTCCTGTTCCCGTGGTTTTCAGATAATTCTTTGTAGTTTAACACTTTACTGGTAACTTCAGCGTCCCACCTTTTCCCATACTTACCACACAAATAACTATGTACTATACTCTTATCTGGAAATGGGAAACATTACAATGCAACAAGATCTTTAAGTTGAACCAAAAATGTTTACTGAGTGATGTGTAAAAACCAAATGCAATTAGTAAATCAAACAATCACTTGCAGTATCAAAATTCAGCAAACCACAGTCCTAAAGTTCTTTATAATATCCTTCACCAATAATAATATAATATAATAATAATAATATAATATCCAACCCAAAGTCCCATCGCTGCAGGCCTGGATCTGTCATGGTCCTGGGCCATGTGGGCCCAGTATTCTTAGTTTTCATGTATTTTTGTATTTTGTTCTTTATTTAGGCCATGCTTCCTGGGTTGATCTGTTACGTTGTTCCTTATGTGTTTTCCCTTCGTAACTCTTACCCCCTGTGTGCCCCTCTGTGTATTTATGAGCCCTCGTCTCTCTTTGTGCTTTATTCTATGTTTTCCCCAGCCCGTTATGTCTGCGTTCTCCCCGTGCTCTCTCTCCTCCTGTTTGAACCTCTGTGTACTTCCTGCTTTACTTTGCCCATCTCCCATCAGTGTTACGTTCACTCCTGCCGTGTCTTGTTATGATTATCAGTGTCACCTGTGTTCCCCGTGTGCATCCACTTCCCCTGATCATCCCTCATGTGTATTTAGTCTCTGTGTTTCGTACAGTCTGTGTCGCGTCGTCTGTGTTCCCACCCTCCGTGTTTTCATGCCCGGTCTATTGTATTCCAAGTCATAGCCTTACCTTAGTTTATTCCCAGTTTAGGTTTCTGTTTAGTTATTGCTCTTGTGCTGCCCTTATTCTGGTTTGCTTCTTTTTGTATTCATCAGCCACAATAAAAGGCTCGCTTTTGTTTAAGTTCACTTCCTTATCACTCGTGTCTGCACCTGAGTCCTCCACGCACTCTCCACTCGGTCCGTCACAGCGGACCGTGACAGTATCGCTGCGTGTGGTCGTGGAAACCAACGGTCCTCAAAACAAAGCAAACAGGTGCTTCTTCTCTGCGAAGGCACCTGGCCAAGTTGAAGCAAAACTGCCTGCCGCATTGTCCTGGAAGCTGCAAATCCAACCAGCTGGGTCTCTAGCCTCGCCAGTCTGAAGTCTTAAGCCCCGTACAGTTCTTGCTGTAATTCGTGGCCATTGGAGCTAACTCTGTCAGCCTAGTCAGCTAGCCACTAACTAGTTTTCTGGACAGAAATACAAGGCTAGTCTGAGCTGCACTAACTCATATTCTACCTTGCTCCAATTCTTGGCCTTGGACACGGGATGGGTTTTGCACACCATCCCTCACAAGTGTCCTAGCTGATGCTAGCCGCATCCAACCACCATCTCACTCCAGTGGGGGGGGGGTCCCCTCGTGCCACCCCCCCCTCCCCCCGCCTTTTCTCTCCCTCTCTCTCTCAGCTTCCTCTTCCACTTGACCTCTTCCTCCAAAATAAAAGCACCTTAACGACAACAAACTTAATTTCCACTAATCTGAATATACAAAAATTAACTAATAGAACTATTCATATATACATGTACATTAGAAACAAAACTTAACCCCTCTAAATATCTTTGGGCTACACTTACCTTGGAAAATAATTTCTCATCTTCCTCTTCTGTCTCATATTTCTCATTTGAAAAAAAAAAATGCATTTAAAGTTACCTGCCATTAAAAAAAACCATTATTCCATTTATGCTTGCACCTCTTCTGCACCGATAGCTAGTAACGCAACTGCAACTTTATCTAGCCTATGTTGAATGAATGCATCGCTGGAACAAAAAGAAAATGTGATGTGAGGAAGTACAATTTTAGTTAAAAGATTATGTACATTCACCATGGACATGAGTGTCATGGTAGGTTTGGGCTTTAATTTATTCATTTGAACTGCTGATATTTTAGACTTGAATGATTGCAGGGCACACATATCTTTAATTATTTTACAAACAAGACTTGGGTGCACACGTTTATCTGTCAGATTTTCTCTAATTTATACAGAATCAAAATATATACACCCTCAAACATATATATATACATGTACGCCCACAAACAGTGGCTAAATGTCCCTTGTCAAGTTACGCCTTGACCAGATGCCTTTGCATCAACAAAATTCTTGTATAACTCTGGCTCAATATTTAGCCACTCTTCTTGGCAGAAGTGATTGGTTTCCTGACCTGCACCTGGTTTGTAAGAGTCGCCAAATTTTCAAAAGGGTTGAGGGTGGGAATCCCAGAAGCTCAGTGATAGCCTGCTTCATCCATTCCAAAATCAATTTTGATGTGTTTTTGGGATCGTAGTCCTGTTGGAACACAAAGTCGTTTCCAATGTGAGCAGGACAGATGGAACAATTGACGGAAAAAGTGTGGACTGCATACCAGTTCTTCAATTGTGTTGATAGGCCACGTAAAACCAGAGTTATGATAAAAAAATATATGCAATGTTTGTTTTTCTTCCTGAATACTATCGTTGTTTATATTTACTGCAGGAAGAAACGGTAAAAACTGCGTTTTATAAGGAAAACGCTCGAAAGCACTCTCCCCTGGGAGCAAATACAAAACCAAAGCACCCCCACCATTTCCCACTGGTCAAAAAATGTACCATGTCGACCAATCAAAACATGGCATTTAGTTGTTTAGGAAGGGTGGAAGTTTTAGGAGTGACGGCGGTGTTTTGACATGTGAGAGATTTGTGACGTTTAGCACTACTATTGTAATAGCTGTGGGAGTCTCCTAGTGGGTTTGTGTTGTTAGCGGCAGCCATTCCATGCTGCTCGTGTTCCATTGTAAAAGAAAACCTTACCGTTGTGACGGCCTGGCGCCGGCGTTACCCATCTCCACGCATGTATGCACGGACTAAGAAGACTGTGGAGATCTGGCTCGTAAGGTGTAATGTTGCTGACAGCGAATAAAGGTCTGTTATTGGATTTAACCGACTGGCTTCGGGTTATTCAGCTAACCCCCACACCACACGCTCGCTGGACCTGCTAGCCGCTCCTTCCTCACCAGACTGCTGTTACAAGTGTATAGTCAATAGTTTTGTTGTGTGTGTCAGAACAATGAGGCGACTACTGAATGTTACAGGTGTTACAGGAGTGATACATCTCCTGCTATCAGGCCTGCAGGTATCAGGCTGTTGTTCTCCTTTATCTCATAGTGGACAGAAATTATTTTTTGTGGCACAAATAATTTGTGTGGCATCAGATTTGATGCAGAACAGCTGATTGTTCTGTAAATAGTTTGAAATGTTTGTTTAAAAAAAACGCCTTGGCAGCATTTTTAGGTAAACAGCTGCAAAAAACTTTGTTGTTTGCATAACTCAGTTACTTTTTTGAAGAAGTAACTATATAATTAATTGCCCAACATTGGTCATTATATACTGTATTTTGCAGACAGAGAGTTACAGGACTCTCTCCCAGACCACAGACTCATAATACAAGTCACAGCTTTATAATAAAAAAAAAAGAAACTTACACAGGTCATGAACAATATTTTTCTTACATTTTCATTGTAAGTGGGCTAAAGTAGTCTAAAATTAGTCTAACATAAATGTAAATGCTGTTATTTGATTATTTTAATAAACCATGTAACTTGGATGGATTTGATGCTGGCGTGACCACAGTGCACACGTCTAATGTTGTTGAGTGTTTGCTCAGACACATGAAAAATTAGAGGGAACATTGGTCAGGACACACCCCTGCGGGGACACTGTATGTATTGTGCTTGATTTGTTCTGTCCTCCCTGGACAAACTGTCCAATCTCCTCACAGGTTGACCACATCTTCCCTGAAACGTGGTCTGAATAAACTTAAGACACTGAAGCTGTTTCCGTGTGAAAGTTGAGTTTTCATTTAACAACATGCATGGCCATTCACCACGGAACAGGAAGTTGTTGTTGAGAGGCTATTAAAGCTTAAAAAGTTACAAAACTTAGTACACACCTCAGACATGATGAAGATGATGTTTTATTGGTCCTACTAGTGGGTGTGGCCGATTGCTTCTATACTGCCACATTAAGATATTAAATGAAGCAGGCGTAGGTCTGTGTTATTTGCATTTGTGAAATTTCAAAGCCTAATGTAATTTACAGTAACATCAGTAATGTATAGTAATGTAATTTTTCTGGAGTGATACTGTTAACCTAAAAATTCAAGTATTCTTATTTATTTATATTCAAATATAAATAATTGAATTTAAGATTAAACCTTTGCACCATTTTCTGCTTTTGTACTTTTACAAACCTCTAGAGAGTTAATAGGATCAGCATGGCCTTTTAGTTCAATCTAAGACCTTGGCGACACCAAATTATGAAGCTTTTGAGGCTTGGTTAAGGATGTCTGAGGCGGCACACCAAATTTTGATAATCCCCCCACAGGACATTTAGTTGTTAACGAGTATCTCAGCTATATATAAGATATTTATAGTTATATCTACATGCTTGGTAAGAGTCAGTCTGGAGACTTCTGTGTGGAATTATTAGGTCACACTCATGGTACTCATGTGGTTGTTTGCCGAATTATTATTTTTATTGTGCGTGAAACTTGGCTAATTGTAGGTGTCTGATTTCTCGTATGACCTGTGACAATTCATGATGACTACCTGCTGATTTGAAACTATTTTGGTACTGACATTCTGATTAAGCTCCTCTCTGTATGGTGATTGTTTGTCTGTACACAGGAGACACACTGACAGAGGAAACTGAGATACAGCTGCCTGAGAATATGATTGAAGGATCTGCCCGCACTTTTGTATCAGTCCTGGGTAAACCTGATCATTTTTAATTAAATGAGTTTAGATTAATCCAGAAAGAAATATAGCAAGTTTCATTTTTTAACCAGTACAATAGTAAATGAATATAAAAGACAAATACAACTGGACCGGCATTCTTTTGCCTAGTTTTGAAACACGCTATTAAATGAGACTCCAACAGTTTTGCAGTTTAGAAAATAGTTTAGAAACTACATTCCAATGACAAAGTGCAAAATATTATAATTTAGTATATACAGTTTTTATATAACCTGCTGTATTTTTCTAAATATTTAACTTCTTTACTAGTTTTAATCTATTTGTAGTTCAAGTGTTCGAACGTTGTATGTTCTGTCTCAGTGACTGAGTGCCTCTGATCAGGTGACATCCTCGGCCGGGCTCTGAAGAACTTGGATGGACTGCTCCGGATGCCATATGGATGTGGAGAGCAGAACATGGCTCTTCTAGCCCCCAACATCTACATCCTCCAGTACCTGAAAGGCACACAGCAGCTCACCCCAGCCATCATGGAAAAAGCTGCGAACTTCCTGACCAGTGGCGAGTGTGTTTGTTTCATAGTGAGACTAAAATCAAAGGTTTATGAATAGAATATCTATTTAAGAGTCATTTTCCTGTTGTTACAGGTTACCAAAGACAGCTGAACTACAAAAGTTATAAAGGCGCATACACCACATTTGGAAGAGGAACAGGAAACACTTGGTGAAAATAATAATTACCTTAATATTCCATTTGCCTCAGAAACAAAACTGAGCCTGTTGGTGAAATTTACTCCTTAAATCTCCCATCCTATTATCATTTTATTTCTGGACATGGAGAAAATCAACTCACATTATAATGGCATAACTGTGACACATTTTGATATAATTTTGAAACATGAGGAAGTTTTCTTTTGGGTGCTTTTTTATGTCAGGCTGACTGCTTTTGTGATGAGAAGTTTTGCCAAAGCTCAGTCTTTTGTCTACATTGATCCAAAAATCATTCAAGAATCTAAGACATGGCTGGAAAATAAACAACAAACAAATGGCTGTTTTAAAAAGTCAGGCAAACTCTTCAACAACAGAATGAAGGTAAGTCTATACTTTAGCTGGACACTGATACTAATTCTGTGCGGAGAGAAATTCTGGCAGCACACAGAAATAACTTGGTTTCACTCACCAGGGTGGTGTGTCTGATAAAGTGACTCTCAGTGCATACATCACTGCTGCTTTCTTGGAAATGAATATATCCCAACATGTGAGTAAACTCGATGTGATCCCATTTGATGTTTTAGAACTATAAGACGATAAGATGTGTGTCTTTTTTTTATAACAGTGACATGGTTGTATTTACCTTAATTAAACGAGTCGTCAGTCGCAGTAAACCAGCAAAAATCTCGAGCCGCCGGGCTACGTAAAAAGTGTAGAGGGGCGTGTTTGCAGTCATGTCCAGCGGGTGTCTACTGCGCAGACTCTGGCTCCAAATTTGCAAGATGGCAGCCTCCACAAGCGGGATATTTCGGCTTCATTTTTGCACAATGGTAGGAGGCGGTGTCGCGTTGTCCATCTTTTCTACAGTCAATGGTCTGGAAGTCCAGCAGTTCATCTAAACAAAAGGCACTTAGACTAAAACAGATATAGATATGTCTATCATACCACAAAACAATAAGAGAAGGACCCCAAAGTCTTTGCAGACTAGTAAGGATCAGACCCCACTTAATATGACATCGACTATAAACTCTAAGCATATATGAGTAAATATTTCTAAGCATAAATGACAATCAACAATACGAATCTAACACTGTAGGTGAAAAAGAAATTTGTTAAAGCATTATTTCTATTTCCAGTCATGAAAATAAAGTTTAAAAAATAAGTACATTGTAGGGAAATGATCAAGTTGGGTGACATATGTCCTTAGAAAATCCCACAATTTCTTAAATCCCCCCAAAAGATTTTTTTCTTAGAAAATGATGGTGTCAGAAGCTGCTTTTGTCCACTTAGCAGAAAGTGCTTTAATAAGTGTTTCTTATAAGTATTTAATTGTCCAAACATTAAACACAAGAAACACATCCACATTTTCCTTTCTGAAAATGTGGATGTGTTTCTTGGTTTTGTTTCATATGTGCTTTATGCATTTATGCACTTTGTTGGATTTATTGTTGTGGAGAGGGATGAGGTGGCGACTGAAATTTACGATACTGGCAAACCTTGACTATATGTTGCAGTTGGCACCTTTTGCATATCCAAGGCACAGTGGGCCGCAGGAGGCCATACCCATGTTGCCTCTTTAGTCTTCCTTATGGAGTATACCAGAAAGTCTCCCTCGGGTCTCCTCCAGAGTGGGGCCCTAGTCCTCTCCTGGGCAGGGTGAATTGGTCCGTTGTTCAGTTTGTCTTCATAGGGCTCTTCTTTTGATGTTTTAAAGGATCCTGTGGTGAATAATAGCTTGGCTTGTCTCAGGGAGTCCATCAATGACCTCAGCAACACCTACACTACAGCTCTGCTGGCCTATGTCTTCACCCTGGCAGGAGACATGGAGACCCGCGCTCACCTTTTGCAGCACTTAGACACAGTTGCAGTGAGGGAAGGTGAGTCACCATCTAACAGGAAATCATTCAGGTGTTATTACCATAAGTGTAACTTTTATTGTATGTTTGTAGGAGGTTTCCTGTACTGGTCTCAGACAGCAGCAGAAACATCAGCCTCCCTGTCAGTGGAAATCAGTTCTTATGTGCTGTTGGCCAAACTCAGTGCCTCCACAACTGCTGACGACCTGGGTTATGCCTCTGGCATTATTAGGTGGCTGACTGGCCAGCAGAACTACTATGGAGGCTTCTCCTCCACTCAGGTGCTACACCACCCAAACAGCTTAAATCTCACCTTTGAGTTCATATACACTGGGATAAATAAAAACGTATCTGAGAGAAGATGAAGTTTTACTTGCTGTTGCTGTCCTGTAAAATACAAAATATAAATATATATGTAAGTATGTGTAGTAGCTGTGATTTTGTTTGTAGGACACAGTGGTGGCTCTTCAGGCTCTCGCTCTGTACTCCACTCTGGTGTTCAGTCCTGAGGGTTCAAGCACAGTGACAGTTCAGTCTGACAGCAGTCAGCTGACATTTGATGTAAATCCGGGCAACAAACTGCTCTACCAGGAGGAGACGATGCAGGGCGTGTCAGGAAAATACAGCCTGGAGGTGAAGGGCACTGCATGTGTGTCAGTGCAGGTCAGTGACAGCATCCTGCTTGTTCCTTTTTTCCAAATAGAGAAGTATGATGAAAAAATGTGTTTGCACTCAGAAAAGCACATTTGCTTATCCATCTATGTATTTGCTCAAATTATCCAAATTCAGGATGCAGTGGCTTCCCACTAAGGAAATGATTTCAAACATTCCTTTTCCTCCTATGTATTTTTTTTTCTTGTTGTTGTTGTCGTTGTTCTTCATCATGGATTTCACTAAGGCCAGATGACATGTATAATATGTATAATATCTCCAGGAAGGTCTAGCTACACTGTGTGTATCCTCGCAGTTGGATTTGCCTGGAAAATCTCCAGAGGGTAGTGTCATAAAGGCATCCTGCAAACATGCCTGCACCATCTTAGCTGGCATATTTTAAGTAAATAACCAGCAGTTCTATTTCCAGATCCCTTCTCATGTCCAAGCCTTTATCTCAATTTTAAATATTTTGATGAAAGAAACTCCAAATCAACATGACATTTCTGCCCACAATTAGTGTACATATTATTCTGGCCACAACCACCAAAATAATTTAATAACTTTAATCAGTCCCCTAAAATGTGACGCCACTATATTTTGAACATAAATGCAAAACGAACATAAAAACATAAACAGATTTCTATTCTTCTTATTATTACTATTATTATAAACTGCAAACCTCTTTTGGTTGACTATTTCGCAGATTTCTGTTCACTACAACATCCCGAGTCCCACTGATGTCACTACTCTCAGCGTGGAGGTCAAATCAGGGGTTGATGCAACAAGTGAATCCAGACGCAAGCTCACTCTGACAATAAAATCCCTGTAAGTATTTAACAGATTAGATATGTGCTAGGGGAATTTTATTTACCACTGTGGGATAAGTGTTGGAAATGTGGCATCTATGGATACACATCAGTGCAATCACTTTTTAACTGTTCAAACACAGTGTCAGGGTTCGAATTTGAGGAAGAGACAAACGACTGCATGGTCTCAGTAGATGTCAGAATAGTGATTTTTATTATACATATGTACATATGGGGAAGATGAGCATCACAAGCCTTTTAGAGCCGATCTCCCCCGAACAAGCATCTCACAAGGCTTTTATTACAATGATGACGTCAAGTCCCATGATAAGTATCAGTCAGTTCTCAGAACTCAGGAAGTTCCCCTCACTCCACAAGTTCTCCTTATAAGGCCTCCAGATGTTTCCACTCAGCCCAGCACTCAGAGACTGTAAGTATTTAACAGATTAGATATGTGCTAGGGGAATTTTATTTACCACTGTGGGATAAGTGTTGGAAATGTGGCATCTATGGATACACATCAGTGCAATCACTTTTTAACTGTTCAAACACAGGTACAGTGGAAAGGAGAATACTACCAACATGGTGATCCTGGATATCAAAATGCTCTCTGGATTTGTCCCAAATGCAGTGTCTTTAAAGATGGTGGGTTGTTGCAGTTGTTAGCTGAATAGAAATGTTGCTACCATGTGTCAGTTTATGATGAGATAAAATAATAATAAGGAGACTGTTGTCTCCTCACAGCTCGAAGGTGCCCCATTGGTGGATCGTGTTGAACAAACAGAAGATCATGTTCTGGTGTATTTACAGGAGGTGAGAGATAATCACAGTGGGGATACCAGATGATGATGTTTGTATTGTTACAGAGTGTGTCTCCTGTTTTTAAATCTGTTCAGTTACCAAAGGACATGCCCATGAACTACAGCTTGACAGTCATGGAAGAACTTCGAGTGGAGAACCTGAAACCAGCCATGATCAAAATCTATGACTACTACCAGCCAAGTACAACTCTAACTCACTTCACTGCAACAGCACACTGACACACTTTGCTCCTTAGTGAAGCTGTACAACAAACAGCAGTTAACAGAATTTGAAGGATCAAATTTAAACGTGTTGTAAAAACACAGCAAGTCACATTTTTCCACTTTGTTTTCTCTCTCAGGTGACCAGGCTGAGACTGAATACATTTACCCATCAGCTGCAGGTAACAAACTGTTATAGCAAGAACACCACATTTCACACAAAATTGAATTGAAGTTATTTTTAAAATATTTGTTCAATCTCAACACAATACAATATTTGACAATACAGTTAATTCAGTACTTTTTTAGGCCTGAATGAAAATTAAATGTACAGTCTCGGTCGTTGCGTCCTTGGGCAAGACAGTTCACCTACCGCCTACTGGTGATGGCCAGAGGGGCTGATGGCGCGATACGGCAGCCTCGCCTCTGTCAGTCTGCCCCAGGGCAGCTGTGGCTACAATTGTAGCTGCCTCCACCAGTGTGTGAATGTGAGAGTGAATGATTAGTGGCATTGTAAAGCGCTTTGAGGGGTCCCGAAAAGCGCTATATAAATGCAATCCATTATTATTATTATTCATTACTAAACGATTATTTTAACACAATTGCATCCTTACGTTTTATTCTTTTTTTGCAGCTTAAAGATGTGCAGTCAGTCCTGAGGTTGTCACTCAAGTTATACAACTTGCATTTTAATAAAGATGTTTTTTAAACACAAATATGCCTCCATATGTTTTGTTTTCATCTACAAATAGGTCTTCTGTATAAAAATTTCATCCATCTCAACCTGACTCTACCATCCTATTCTGTCACACTAACACTCTGCATGTCTTCTTTCACTACATCCATGAATCTTCTCTGGTCTTTCTTTTTTCCTTCTGTCTGACAGCTCCATGTTCAACATCCTTTGTCCAGTATGTCCGCTATCCCTCTTTCTTCCACCAACCTGTCTCTCATGTACACAGATATATTCTGTCTCCATTCTACTCACTTTCATTCCTCTTCTCTCCCGTGCATACTTCCACCTTTGCAGGCTCTCTTCCACCTGCTCCATACTCTCACTACAGATCATAACATCTTGAACCCATCTGTATGTTGATGGCTAAAGGACATACTTGTGGCTTTTGATAATGGCAGCACTGACAGAGTTGCAGAGAAGGGTATCTCACTGAAGAAATTAGTGTTGTAAGTTGAGAAACGTCTATTTTGTGAAATTATTCCTAGTATTGTATCTTTTAAACAGAAAATGTGATTAAATGTTATTATATGACAAATTACTGCATTTCCCTTTTTGTACTATTTATGTACTATTCAGCTTCACCATTGCTTTAAGGAATTTTCCCAAATATGTGCATATATTTTAACTTTTTGGTTCTGTGTACACGGATAAATAGAAATCCAAAGTTTTCTGGGCTGTAGATCATTTTAAGAAATATGTATCACAAATTAAATATTTACGAATAATTTATAATAGTGTGCTGTTGTCTTTAAGCAAAAAAGTTGCATGAAAGTGTGAAACGAAAAATAGATTGGTTATTTTGAATTAAAATAGTTGCTTTGGTGACAATCAGACTGCAGGCTGCATATCACATTGGAAGTCTGTAATTACATTTATTTGTATTCATTTAATCTGAAAAAATAAAATCACGATCAGAGCGAGGCCACGGAAAGAGAAAGAGAGACAGGTGGATGTTCACAGCCCTGCAGCTCTGTAGTTAATGAGAAGAGCCAAGACTCGGGGTTTAAGACGGCACTTGGAGCTCTTCCTGAATTAATGAGGAAACTTATGATCAATAAAGTAATTAACTGCTGGTGCTAAGACTCTCCTCCTCCTCAAGGAAGAGCTCAGAGAGAGACCTCAAGTTTTCACCTGCCTGACTTTCACCTCCTGGAAAAAGCCCCTTTAATCTAATTCAATTCAATTCAATTCAATTTTATTTATATAGCGCCAAATCACAACAAAAGTCGCCTCAAGGCGCTTCATAGATACAGAGAAAAACCCAACAATCACATGACCCCCTATGAGCAAGCACTTTGGCGACAGTGGGAAGGAAAAACTCCCTTTTAACAGGAAGAAACCTCCGGCAGAACCAGGCTCAGAGAGGGGCGACCGGTTGGGGTGATAGAAGGAAGACAGGATAAAGACATGCTGTGGAAGAGAGACAGAGGTTAATAACAGGTATAATTCAATGCAGAGAGGTCTATTAATACATAGTGAGTGAGAAAGGTGACTGGAAAGGAAAAACTCAATGCATCATGGGAATCCCCGGCAGCCTACATCTATTGCAGCATAACTAAGGGAGGATTCAGGGTCACCTGGTCCAGCCCTAACTATATGCTTTAGCAAAAAGGAAAGTTTTAAGCCTAATCTTGAAAGTAGAGATAGTGTCTGTCTCCTGAATCCAAACTGGAAGCTGGTTCCACAGAAGAGGGGCCTGAAAACTGAAGGCTCTCCCTCCCATTCTACTTTTAAATACTCTAGGAACAACAAGTAAGCCTGCAGAGCGAGAGCGAAGTGCTCTAATAGGGTGATACGGTACTACAAGGTCATTAAGATAAGATGGGGCCTGATTATTTAAGACCTTGTATGTGAGGAGCAGGATTTTGAATTCAATTCTGGATTTAACAGGAAGCCAATGAAGGGAAGCCAAAGCAGGAGAAATATGCTCTCTCTTTCTAGTCCCTGTCAGTACTCTTGCTGCAGCATTTTGGATTAGCTGAAGGCTTTTCAGCGAGTTTTTTGGACATCCTGATAATAATGAATTACAGTAGTCCAGCCTGGAAGTAATAAATGCATGAACTAGTTTTTCAGCGTCACTCTGAGACAGGATATTTCTAATTTTAGAGATGTTGCGCAAATGGAAGAACGCAGTCTTACATATTTGTTTAATATGTGCGTTGAAGGACATATCCTGGTCAAAAATGACTCCGAGGTTCCTCACAGCGTTACTGGAGGCCAAGGTAATGCCATCCAGAGTAAGAATCTGGTTAGATACCATATTTCTAAGATTTTCAGGGCCGAGTACAATAACCTCAGTTTTATCTGAATTAAGAAGCAGAAAGTTAGCGGCCATCCAGGTTGTTATGTCTTTAAGACATTCCTGCAGTTTAACTAATTGGTGTGTGTTATCTGGCTTCATAGATAGATAGAGCTGGGTGTCATCTGCATAGCAGTGAAAATGTATGCTATGTCTTCTAATGATGCTGCCTAAGGAAAGCATGTATAATGTAAACAGAATTGGTCCTAGCACTGAACCCTGTGGTACTCCATAATTAACCTCAGTGTGTGAAGAAGACTCTCCATTTACATGCACAAATTGGAGTCTATTAGATAGATATGATACAAACCACTGCAGTGCAGTACCTGTAATACCTACAACATGTTCTAATCGCTCTAATAGGATATTATGGTCAACAGTATCGAATGCTGCACTAAGGTCTAGCAGGACAAGCACAGAGATGAGTCCACTGTCAGAGGCCATAAGAAGATCATTTGTAACCTTCACTAAAGCTGTTTCTGTGCTGTGATGAACTCTGAAACCTGACTGAAACTCTTCAAATCTAACTGTATCTGGTGCTCTTCAATGGACCATCAATCAATTACAGGGAGAGGTGGACCTCTCTTTGGTCAATAACCGATTTTAAGGCCTGTCCTGACCAGCTGCTTTACTGGCCGGCATCACTTTGTATCAGCAGTGATCAGTGTTGCTGGTCCCCTTGCATTGCTACTACAGTCACCTGTTTGTTCCACTTGAAACATTGCACTTTGAGATATTTTGGGATATTTTGAGATATCTTGAGAGACACCATCGACCAGAACCAAATTGTTTTGAAAGTATGTGCAATTTTCATTTAATTTTTAAACAAGCACAACATAATAACACATTTTTTTCTTACACTCTGTAATTTTGCTATAGAAGCTTTGTTCATTTTATGTATGTGTAATCATGTATCTTTAATATATAAAATATGTAATCTTGTATTTGTGTATTTTGTAGTTATTGCATAAAAATGAGTCACATGTAGCAGTGATAAGCACAAATGGCTAAAGAAATGTTCGATGGAAAAAGAAAAAAGATGTTGTTCTCTTAATCTTTAAGTTTCCAAGTCACCAATGTTTAGATAAGAAAATGCCAATAACCTGGGGCATATGAGGGGGCAGACAGCAATGTAAAGGGGGCACCTGGTGGCAATGGAAGTGAGAAAGGTGTGGGGGTTGGGTGGGGATGCTCTGGATTAGGGCTGCCACAAATGATTATTTTGATAGTCGACTAGTCACCGATTATTTTTGCGATTAGTCAACTAATCAGATCATCATCCATTGGGTATAAAACGTATAGCTTATTGCACCAGCATGCATCTACCCTTATATAACCCTTATATATATATATAACTATCATTAGCTTACAGCTTTAAGTGTTTAAGGTACGTGCTAACTAAAAATAAAGACAAGATAATTGTTTATTAAACTTTTAATAAAATTTGCAGATTGTCTCGGTGGAGTTTAATAAACTCAGCCATCTGATCTTTGCTCCCTAAAATATAAGCTCACACTTCTGTTTAATCAGTTTTCTGTTTGGCGTTTATTCAGCTGTGTGAAAACTATAACCGATTTACTGAGGAACAAATAAAACACTGAAAAAAGCCAAACAATAAAATTTTTAAGTTATCTAAGTGACTTATATATCATGTTTAACCTAAGTAGCAAAAAACCTCTGAAAATGATTTGCCGGAAAACGATGAAAACAATGTGTTCTCAGAGGCTCTAGTGAGCAAATAGAAAGTAGGTTTAAATGTTAAACTAATTTATTCAAGTCAGAGAATGTTGCATATAATAAAATTTTTGCCAGATGCATAAAGTTAAAAGATTAAAACTAATAAAACAAGTTAGAAAAAGAGACTTTTCCATTTGATTACATTTTGTATGATGGATTATGTAGAAAAAGTAGAATTGGGCTGAAAGATCTATCGCTTTATCACCTATTCAGGTTGTAAATCGTGTTTTTAAAAAGTAACTAATTTACTAAGTAATTAATTACTTTTGAAAATAAGTAATCAGTAAAGTAACGGGATTACTTTTTTGGGGAAGTAATCAGTAATTAGTTACTGATTACTTTTTTCAAGTAACTTGACCAACACTGCTAGCCACTCACCTTTCCTTTTGATTTTACATTTAAACTTTAAGCAAAGCATCTGAAGATGGACTGATTAGAATGCATGTTTTATGGGTTGGGTTATAGGTCAGGTTTTTGGAGAGGACAGGAATGTCCATGGACCAGGATGAGATTCCGGTCGAGATAGATGGCGAGCCTTTGAGGGCAAATCACCACGAAGGAGATACACATACACAAGTTGGCTGTTGTCAACATAACTCTAAATTCTTAAAGGGCCCTAGCGAGTACTTTTATTTTGTTGCAGTGTGCACACTGTTTTATTTTATACTTTTTCCTGTACAAATTGGACCATATCTTTTATGCATTGTAACAATACAAGAGTGGCTACTACTCAAAAGTTAACATAGTGTCCGAGACATTATTGCTGCTCAATACTTTGGCTCCATAGGAATTTGGTGTCTTCTGATTCAGGGTCTTATTACGAGCCCAAGTAGTTATTGTTAGTGATGTGCGGATCGATCCTGAAATATCGATTCCTCCGATACCAGTCATTTATGTTCTAGAATCGATTCTCACATTAAAATATCGATATTTTAGTAATTTAGAGTAAATTTGTAGTTTATCATTAACAGCAACACAGTGGAAAGAAACTATAACATTCGGATTGTCTACATTCAAAGGAACTACTTCCTCTTCTGTCTTTCATAGTCATGTGTGAAATACAGCTGTATAAATGTCTCGCAGCCCCTTGGCGTGCGCACTCACAACAATGGCTGAGCGTCATGTGCGGACGTATTTTACCTCCACAAACAGCTGAGACGTGGTTTGCGATACATGTGGCAAAAAAGTGCTCCAAGAGTGAGGTGTTGTGGCCATACTTTCCCAGCCTTGAGACCTCAGAATTTGGGAGACCTTCAAAAGGGCTGTTGGGGGGGGGGATAAATACATTTTACAGGGTTTATTTATCGGACAAAATACGTTAAATGTCACCGTTATTATTGGCTGGCCCGGAAACAGCGGGGGTGTCCAAATTCAGAGGCTGCTTCCACCTGAGGACCCGGCCTTTGCGGTCTAAAGAAAGCTGGGAGAAATTCAGGAGAATGGTGGCTCCGGGAGATTTTCGGGAGGGGCACTGAAATTCGGGATTCTCCCGGAAAAATCGGGAGGGTTGGCATGTATGGTTGTGGCAACATCACTAACCTTGTCAAACACCTCAGAGTAAATCATATCACAGAATATGAGGCGCGTATGTTGAGACGAACTGAAGAGAAGGAGAGGGACAGGTGCTGCTAGGACGAGACAGACGTCTCTCACGGAGTCCTTTAGTGCTGCAGGCAGGCAACGTGTTCAAATAGCACAACTTCAGTTTTTTTTTATTTCTATATGATGAACTCTGCATTATTAAGTGATAAGAACAAGTAATCTGATGCCCTGTAATCATTATGATGCTATAATTTGAGATACAATAAATAAAATACGTTTTTGTACAAAGTATCGGTATCGGATCAGTATCGTCGATACCACCCTGAATATTACTTGGTATCGGATCGGAAAGGAAATCAGTGGTATCGCACATCACTAGTTATTGTACTTTAATTCTCCTTTATATCATTAAAGTTGGTTACACATTCAAAGGGCTTTTACCGTACAGTCATTTAAAGGGCAGCAGGCCTTTGGTTTACAGCCATCTAAACGGCTGCATGCTTCTGTTGTACTTCTGTTGCTCTAAAAGGCTGCACACACCATTAAGCAGTACAATTAAATGCAGCTGCATGCCTCGAAGGGGTCCTGTGTGCATACTTTAGCAGTGCCAAGCTGAATTAACCCTATGTTCGACTAGTCACAGTTGGCTATACCACTATCAAAGGTTTCCTACTGATCCTCACTGTTACATTTTCAAACAGTATTGATCAGCATGTGTTCATACAACAAATGGCACAAACTTTTCATTAATATAGTGGTAGGAATAGTTGACCTAAATATATGGGTCATGTAATTTGAACATGCAGGTTAAATGTTTAACACAGTAACTTCACTATATAAGACACTTCATAGTAAGCGTGCATAGTATATATGAGTATATATGATTGCACAGAATTTATGAGTGATTGTTATTACATATGTAGTGTATACTGGTATATATGTGATAATACAATCCACAGCACTTGTCTCATTCTCTTTCCCGTTTCCACTAGCCTACACATAATTTCATACCCCCAATGTCTGGCTCTTTTAACCTTTGAGCAACAACATCTATCTTGCATACAGAATATTTCCACACTGGTAGTCCCCTCAACAGAAGTTAAACCACCTAACACGGATCTATGAATCATTCAAACATAAAAGGGCACCTAACTGGAGAAGTAATATATATGTCTGATAATTCTAAAACTTTAAATGTTTCTCTTTTATTTTCTCTTGTCAGGGGACCTACTTTGCTTTGCTACTGGGGATGTCCCATGATGCACTGCATGTTTCTTCTTCACTCATCTTTTTCACTCTCTATGTGTTTATAAACTGTTGTTATTTAATCATTAATTATAATTTCTGGCTCTTCCACAGTCTGTCTTTCCCCCCCTCTCTTCCGCCCTTAAACATACAACCAGTCATGTCAGATGGCTGCTCCTCCCTGAGCCTGGTTCTGCTGAAAGGTTTCATCCTGTTATAAAGGGAGTTTTTCCTTCCCACTCTCGGTTACGCTCTCAGTGCTTGCTCATAAGGGTTGTCTGATTGTTGGGGGTTACTGTGTATCTCTGTGTTATTATTTTTACCTTGCAATATAAGGTTTTGACTGTTTTGATATGGTGCTATATATTAATAAAATTGGATTGAATTGAAAAGCTGCGATTTTCTGTTGAACAACATTTTGTTTTTCCTGATAAAAGGAATCTTCTTATCTAACTTACTTTTAACTGAACAGCCAATCAAATAGTCACTCTGTAGGAAGAACTGGACAAGTAATTATTTGCTCAACTGCACAACATTAAACAGTACATAAATCGATCTTCAAAAGTCTTTGTGCTTAAATTCCTGAACTTAAATTTAAAGAGAAAAAGAAAACTGGATGTTCATGACAATATAAGTGTAACTTTGTGTAACTACTTCTGCCACTGTACAGTCTGTCTGCTTATTCAGCACAGTGAGATGAAAATAGAAGAGGCAGATTTTCCCACCCTTTGCACTGAATAGGAAAAAATATTTTTAAAGAGGCTTAGATCACTGTTGATGTCGAGACAATTCAACATATAAATTATGTAAGAAGTGTGGTCACTTCTGGTCATTCTGTCAATTTACACCTAAAATATGAGCATTTCAACAATGTTATTCTAACCACATGTGGAAAATCCATGTCATTCTTTCTTAATGCATAATAAACTAAGCTTACTTTAATTGGAGTCTAAAGATTGGCTTCTGAGCTTTAGAAGCTGATTAAATATGAATGTTGCAAAAACATATTTTTACTCAATGATTATCTCTCATTTAGATTATTGTTTGACATCCTGGTCACTTGCTTGTCCAACAACACTTAAAATTATTGAAAATATTTATAAAAGAAGTTTAAAATTACTTGACAAAAAATCGACTTCCTATCACCACTGTCATGTGTTAAAAAAACATAAATTATCAAACTTCAATAATTTAGTGAAATGTAAAAGAGTGTGCTTAATATATAAAGTCTCCACCACCACTAAAGGAGTTCATTAGGCATAAAGAAAGCTTAGACAGGACCACTCGAGCCACAACCCGCTGACACTTGTTTATACCCCACAGACAGACAGCATTTGGGCAGAACGTCCTCTCTGTCCAGGGTGGCCATTGGTGGAACAGTCTTCCTCAGTTCATTAGAGAATGCTCTACATTCACCTTGTTTAAGGCACAGGTTAAAAACTGGTTACGGACAAATCAAGTGTGTGATCATGTATAAGTTGTATACTTTTAATGTTTTACTTGGGAATAGAATGGTTTGTATGTGTGAGTTTGGTGATGGAGTTCTTATTATGTATGAATTATGAACTTTTCATGAATTATTATGTCCATTTTTAATATGTTTTTGGACAACAGATGGAAATTAGCCTTTGGCTATAATCTGGTATGTTTACATTCATGTAAATTCTTATTTTACATGTATGTTCATTAACATGCACTGTCCCAAATAAAATTTATAAAATTTATTAATTTATTAGAGATTTGTAGATTAGATGAAGACAAATTATGTAAGTGTAAACAGACATTCATGTGAAAATTGTCATGGTCTGACAGCCCCGCTGGGTTGCCTGCTCGTTGTGTCGATGTTTGTATTTCGCTCCCTCGCTTTCTCTCTCTCTTGACGGGTTTGCTTACCTCCAAGTTGAGACAAGTACTACCGAAAACGTTCCCGCACTGAAACCTGCCGCACCTGCCGCACCTGCAGTTGATCGCAGCTGTGGCTTATTATCTCCCATCTTTGGGGCCGTCTATTTAACGGTGTGATCGGGCTTCAGTCGGCGTGGGAACATTGTGTGAACCTCGGTAGTATTGCTCGGATGTGTTATTGTGTGAAAGCTTTCCTTACGCTAAAGATTGCTTAGTCATTGTGTTGTATGTGTGTTTTGTCACTAGGAGTCACGGGAGCTGTATTACCACTAAGGAAGCTGTTTGGGATGGAGTCACTGCGTGTGTGTTTTCACTTCACGACCACAAGCACTGCCAGGACACAATTCTCTGCCGTTTTATAACCAGTGGCGTGTCTAGAAAATTTTTGTTGGGGGGGGCAGGTAGGGGCACAGATTTGGAGAAGGGTGGCAGATGTAATTGGCAGATAATGTTAAAAAAAATGATACCAACCATTAACCATAATTCAATAATCCTGTAAACCTAATAACCGAATGCGCTTTTAACTCTTATTAGAATGAGATTTTAACCACTACGGTGCAAAGTTTTTAGATACTGCGTCGATGAAGTACAAGAGATACAATCAGTGCTTTGTCAGTGTTTACTCAGCATTCAAGGACAGCAATATTTGCATAGTATTTTTACTGACATATAGTGCACATATGTTTTGGGCAAAAACATTTTTGAATATTAAAATACGAACATTTGTAAACTTTATCTGCCTATTAAAAAAAGAAGATAATCTTCTCACAAACTGGTGTTTGATTTTGAAACAGGAAAAAAGTGGGGAAACAACTGAAATGACTAACATTTGAATAAAACCTGAAAGCAAGTAAATACTTTCTATGCTGCCTTATGGTAAACTTTGGTAATATTGATCAAGAACAACACTGGCTGATGATGAAATACAGTCAGCTGGCATGGTAACACTGCCAGTATTAACCTGCAGGGCTGGACCGGGACAGAAAATCGGGCATTTTGACTACAGACCGGCCCACCAGGTATTAATTAAAGCCCCAGAGAGCAGCCATTTGGCTTTTCTACCTTTAAAACCCTCCTACCAGCCAAATGGCTTTTAGCTAGGCTTTAGCTTCAGCCAAGTGGAAGCTAAATTGGCTAGTCATTCATATCTATATTAGGTTGTTACCTGGGAATTCTGGAGGGAGGGGAGTGGGGGTGTGTGAATGAGGGGGTGGGGGAGCTGCTAAAAGCTGTGAACTTCCTTTTGTGTTCGTCTGATGCATTCTCAATCATCCAGGGAAATAAATCTCCAAAAGTCACCAACTTGGAGTGTTTCAGTTTGCCATCTTAGGGAGAAATCAACACACATTGTGTGTATGTCCTTTGTTGCTGAGATTTATTGATAAAAACAGTACAAAAAACCCCCAACCATTTGTACACATATTTACAAATAATAATTGTTAGATATTTTAGTATTATGGGAGCAAGTACTGGGTACTTTTTTTGATGATATTAGAACAGAAGATTCTGTGACTCAACAAGGCTCTTTATGTTAACCTCATTTTCTCTTGCTTTGTCAACTCAAGATTTTATGGTGTGAAAGTAGATACTAAGGTTGGAGGGAAAACACCAACAAATCACTCTTTTACTTATCACTCCCTTGCAGAAGATGTTTAAGTGAAGACCATCTGGGTTGTGTCAGAACTCACGGATGTAGGAGACCTCTGTATAAGATTTATAGGCCTTGAGAGTGCATCTTACTGCAATTGTAGAACAAAGGATTCCAACTGTCTAGTGTTTAACGGACCTGTCAAAGGTATGTTGAGATACGATTGTAGAAGGCCTCTTTCAGAGCTGGGGGACCTTCCTTATATGGTTTTAACTTGAAACTTGTTGACACACGAACTTTCTGCCTATAAATACCGCTGCACAAAAGAATAAAACTTTGAGTTGATTTTGGGAAAGCAACCTGAACAGTCTCTGTATCATTTTGTTCTCCTAACTGCTCCCGACGTCGTAACTAACCCGCTGACGGCATGCTACTACATGGAGTGCTACTTGAGAATATATTGCTGAGTGTTACTTAAGAGTGAGTACATTTCAACATTTTCAGCAATCACTCACAATCCTGGCACTGCCATGGTATCTGTAGTCTGCATTTACCACATGTGTATCTGTAGCAGTGAACACATCGCACAGTGGCATGATTCTTCTTGCATTTGTGTTTGACAAAAATAACAGGAATTGACAAAAATAACAGCAATTGACAAAAATAACAGCAATTGATGAGCAACTGGATAAAGTCTTACAAGTAAAAGGTTCGTAAGAAGATGGGGTTCCTACAGCGGGGAACCATCTGAGAAACAAAACACTAAGACCAAAAACTATAACTGTGGTGGAAAATAACAGGCTAAGACTAATGTAGAACTGACAGACGAAAACCATAAGTATGACTGAGGGTGCGGAAACCTAACTAAGACTGAGGTCAAACTAAACAGACGACCCGACAATGGCATGCAGAAAACAAAGGGCTTAAATACATACATGAGGTGATCAGGGGAAGTGGAGACACATGGGGGAACAGCTGACTGACATAAACCTAATGACAGGACCAGGAGAGGAAAGCTAAATACAATGAACAAAGAACACATGACACTGTCAGAATAAAACAGGAAACACTAAAACTAGACATGACAACACAAACTAAACAAACCTAATGCGTGATGAATAATACAAGAACCCAAAACATAGAAAACCAGAGGAACAATAAACAATAACTGCCCAAACTAAAGACAGATAGGAAATGACACAAAAACTAATCACATAACAAAATGAGACAAATACAAACATGAACTCAGAGCGCTGGGTCAGAGACCCAGCCTGTGACACCTGGCTCTCATTCAGCACGTCTCTCGCCTCCAAAACTGTGAATAAGTACAAATACCACATAATACATTTTAATGACTTTCTGGTCACATTAATAAAGAACATCAATGCTCTGTTCATGTTCCAAAAATGTACAAAAAAAAAGGTTTGTTCACATTTAGCACGTGTGTGCGTGTGCTTCTGCACCACAGGGTAGAAAATATAAAAGCATATGTACCAGGCAAGCTCTTTTTGTCACGGTCCTGGGTCTCCTGACCCAGCGTTTTTAGTTCTTTGTGGTTTTTGTATTATTGTACTTATGTGTGTGATTTATTCTATGGTTTCTAGTTTCGATCCCTTGCCCTTCATGTTTCTCTGTCTCCCCTCTGTTCTGTGTAAGTCTGTGTCTGCATGTTTGAGTTCCCCTCTGTGTCCCCTCTGTTCTTAGAGTCCTCTGCCTTATGGTTTATGTCTCTGTGTTTCTTAGTTGCTGTCTCCACTGTGTCAAGTTCGCGTCTCTGTGTGATCCTTCCTGTTTTACTTTGAAGGTCCGTGTCTTATGTAAATGTGTCCTGCTTTGCTTGTCTCGTCAGTCCTGATTTCTCCCAGCTGTGCCCTCCTTCTGTGTCTCATTCCCCTCGTTACTTCCCAGTGTATTTAAACCCTGTGTTTCTCTGAGTCAGTGTCGTGTCGTCCCTCATGCTGTGTGTGATTCTCCCCTTGTCTTCTGGTATGTGTTACAATTAGCTCTTCCCAGTTTAGTTTTGTATCTCTGTTATTGTTTGTCACCTGTCAGCAATAAAGCTGCATTTTGAGTTCAATTCTGTTTTCCCGTGAGTTTGCGTTTGGGTCCTATTTCCTGCCTGCCACACACCGATACATGACACTTTTTTTCTTTGTAAATAACAAAGGGCTGCCATGTTTAGCTTGTCGGATTCTTATTAACTCACCCTCGAGTTTTTGCTTCTCATTGGAGCATGTGAAAAATGAATAAGAGGCTGTCTGACGTGTGAAATAACAAGCTGTGAAAATGATTTGCAGGAAACCATAAAGTATTTCCAGTGGCTGAGAACTGAAAAAGGAAATCAGCACGTTTTCTAGAAACAGCTGTAATTCCTGTGAGTAAATCACACTTTAATGAACTGTTCTCAGACCTTACCATTTCCAGCAAAGGCATTTTATTGTCGTGGTACAACACTAAATCAGAATTCATTCTTGTGTGTTTGCCTGGCTAAAAAAAGAAGCTTCCCTGTGGCTCAAACTCATGATTTACCTGTAGTCATCATATAATCTAAAAGTGTACACTTTTTGCTAGTTATATTACTAAGGGTAAGGGTAGGAATGTAGACTGACGGTAAATTCCGCTCAACTCTCTCTTCATCACAACAGATCTCGAACCGCCACCTTATGAAGGTTGAGGTGTTTGTGCGCTCCAGTGATCCTGGGAACTAAGTTGTCAGGAGCAATCTGCCCCTGGTAGGGTCACCCGTGCAGATCTTGGGTGAGGGGCCAGACAAAGTGATTCAGGCAACCTCTATGCAGCATAATAAATCACAGGTCCAGCGTACCACGCCTGGGGCATGGTTAATTGGGTCCTACTCTGGAGTCAGGCTGGGTAGTACAGTTGGTGGCTGAACCTTAACCCATGGGGTCCATATTGTTCAGTGGTCTGTGGATCAGGTACCAGTCAGAGCTGGCGGTCCTGGTGCTCCGATCTAAAACTGATGACTTGTTGGTTCATGACTATTTGAAGCACATGTGTGACTGCATGTATTTGGAATGTCTCACTGTTATTTATCAGGTGACAGAGGCAGCTCTGCCATGTTGTAGCTCAGAGGCGAGGTCACAGGTGACTGACTGATGATTTGGTGCTATAGTTTAAATAGTATTTATTATCATGACAGTTGTTAGGCTGCTGATGTAAATTGATTCATTAGTGTACATTTGACAGAGAATCTGAATTGACATGTCTCACTTTTTATATGGCACGAATCAATGTGTTATTTTATCAGGTGGCAATATGTCCTAGTGCAGTTAGAGAGGAAGAGCCAGGGCCAAAGCTGAGGCACATCAAGCACAGAATAATATTCATCTTAGATGAGTAGTTTTATGTACAAAAACCACCAGGTCATTCAGTGTTCCCTTAGTGCTAATGTATAAGAGATGTTGGTGTACTATAACTGAAGTAATGTTGTTAAGTCCTTAAAGTCATATTCTTTTATTGTCATGACTGTATTTGAAGCTATTTTTATTTTTGTATGATACCTGATTTATATGGATTATGGCTGAAGTAAACTAAAGTCTAAAATACTTAGTCAGTCATTTGTTTAATAGTAATTTAACATTATGTAATTTACATATAAAACTATGAATTGTAATTTTAAATGGTTTAAAAGCATGTAGAATAGCATATGTATATGTAGCATATGAGGAATATGATTAGGTTTGAGACTTTTTCAGAGATTTACAGCGGGACCTGGGTGGTCCCTCGGAATGCCGTTCACTCACTTGATGGATAAAGTGAGACATAGAGTAAGAAACTGGGCTAACAGAGAGACAGACTGACATGGGGACAGGAAGTGAGTGAGAGGCAGGTGGAAGGGTTTGATTAGAGTGTGACGTGAGAAGAGACTGCCCTGACACAGGGACAGATAGTGAATTGACTCCAACTGGAGGGCGGGGGGTGATACTGCAGGTCACCACCTGACATGTAGAGGTAATCCACACATGGGCCAGCACCGGACCACCATTGTGTCTCCAACTGGCTTTGTGCTGGCCCATGTGTGGGCCACCTCTGGTAAACCTGATCTGGGCCACCAAAGGGCCGTCATTCTTTGCGGTATGTGGGCCATGTGTAAGCACATTGTGTGGGCCATATCCAGGCCATACCAATTTTGCTATGTGGGTTGTAGTTTGTTTTTCTTTTTAAATTATTGTCACACTGTTAAAATATTGTCTATAAGCTGATATATTTTTGTTAGCTGTGGGGTTCAGGACCAGTTAAGTTTCACTGTTTATTCTTGTGTCCTGTGTGCAGTGGGGTCTGGTAGTTTCAACACTGACATACTTTGTAGAGTTATATTAAGATGTGACAAGTTGAATGAACTGCTCTATACCCTAGAACATACCCCAAAGCAAACCTTTACACTACACACACACATACACTAACGTCAGCATTCCCAACTTCAAGGCCCTCCCCACAGCTCTGCACATGACCCTAATGGAAAATTGCAATACAAACATAAATAAGTTCAGGATTTGGTGGGCTCCCAGTCAGCTTTCCTAGTGTGTGGTGACTTCACTGGCCCACTTCTGGACCTAGCAGCCTAAGACAGGGATTTTTGCATGTTTATAACTGTGGTTTATAGCTAATAGCTATTATAGCTAAAACAAACAAACAAACAAACATTGGACTGATTCAGCAGACTTCAGGGCCCTATTTCAGGAAGCCAGTTTAGTGCAAACTCTGAGTAAGTATACCCTGAGTTAACGAAAACTCTGGGTTTTCAGTTTCACAAAGCGAGTTTAGATTAATTCTGAGTGAGTTACTATGACGACACACTCCGTGAAGCTAACCTGCCCCCTAGCAGGTTTACTTCAACTAACCCTGACCTTCTCCGCCTCTTTGTCAGAAACCTGACTGTAGGAAGTGTCAGACATGGCGTGCTCCTTCCTTGAAGAGCCAGTAGATGTTGAAGCACAAATTCTCCGCAGAGCTCTCCGCCGGGAGAGAGTGATTAGAGCGTGTTTGGACATTTTATCATTTCCTGATGATTTCCTGTGTGAACGTTACCGTTTTTCAGCACAATCTATCATTTATTTGAATAACATCCTCAGGCCTAATATTGCTCATGTGACACATCGCGGACATTCTCTCAGTTCTGTACATATTATTTGTATTGCACTTCGGTTTTTTGCAAACGGGAGCTTTCTATATAATATTGGTGACGCTGAGCACGTTTCCAAGGCTACCGTCTGTCGGGCAGTCAGGAATGTTACAGTTGCACTGAAACGTCTCCTGTACTCGTTTGTGGTGTTCCCCGGTCATAGACCCACAAGATTTATCAAAGAGGGATGCCACAAAATTGCAGGTATCAGGATGAACGAAACTTAATTCATGATGTGGTGATATTTGAACTACTACTTAAATTTTACATTTATTTTCAGGGTTCCCAGGCATGATTGGCTGTATAGATGGCACTCACATTCCAATCATTGCTCCTTCAGTAAATGAAGGAGACTATGTGAACAGGAAGTCTTTCCACAGCATTAATGTACAGGTACATAGCTCCCTGTAGCATTTCAAACTAACAAATGATTTCATTATAGTAATGGATGCTAATTTGTGTTCTCTGCACTGTGAAGATCATATATGATGCTGCCAACATTATCACAAATGTGGAAGCCAACTGCTCAGCCTCTGTGAGTGGTGGTGGTGGAGGACCCCCACCTGTTTTTCGGGCCTCCGCTTTTTTTCTGTTGGCTATAACGGGTCACATTTGAGCATACAGAGTAAGCAAATATGTACTTGTAATGTGCTCAGATAATTTCAATAAGTGCTTACAGAGGGGAAATTAATGTAGCCTCTAACTGCAATTGATTTACATAGGACAAACAGACCAAGCACTATGGCTCATAATACAATTACACCTTACCTGTTTGGACTATATTTTTATATTTCATTTTTACTTGCTGCCAGGAACGTTTGGGGCCTGTTGGGTTGCACCTGCGCTCACATCACATCGCAAAATAAAATGTATAAAATAAAAAATAAAATAAAATATAATAAAATAACGTGTTATATGGGTGGAAATCCCTAGATCAATGTTTAAATTAACACTCATGCATTGACTCTGTCGGCTATGTTTTGCCATGCATGCTCCCTTTCTTTTGCAGCTGAGGCTGTGTTACTATTTTTCCGCAAAATTTGCATGTTATCGGCATATGCTGCCATCAGAATTTCGGCCTCAAGCGCTGTAAAATACATTGACCGCGCCTTCTTTCCCTCCGTCTCCATGGTGACTCGCTTAATCTGTGCTCCACTAATCAGGGCTTTATGTATCCTCGTGCGCGCGCTTAACTTGGGGTTAAAGCAACTCCGGGTTGACTGAACTAATTGTTATCAGCCTTTCTGAAACCGAATATTCCGAGTTGGACAGTTCGGGGTTACTCAACCCTGAGTATCGTTTTTCACTCTGAGTTTTCTAAACCGGCTTCCTGAAATAGGGCCCAGATCTCTTGTTAAAACCTTATATATTGTGAGGTTGAAATTGTTAAATATTGTCATTGTGTTATTAAATTTGTAAGAATGATCAAAGACATTCTTCTGTTTCTGTTGACCTCCCCAGCCTGTATTTTATTATAGGCACATCCTATGTGAAGGTTCTGTTTTCTTGTTTAGTAAGCTTCCTGCTTTTATGACCCTTTTGTGGGCAGGAGGTCACACAAACGCACCCCCAAACACACACACACACACACATACATACAGATGGTCACACATACATGCATACACACACACACACACACACACATACACACACATAGACACACGTGCTTACACGTGCACACACATACACACATAGTACCTTGTCTTTTAGAACCATAGGGGGGGTTTACAGTGGGTGGTGCTTGTGTGTACTGTAACTGTTTCCAATAAAAGGCAGCAAGCAGAAGCTGGTTCTTCGAAGTGGTCTGACCGAGGGCAGGAGGGCTGCTCTAAGGTCCTTCTCTTGCGTCTTGCTTCCTTGTCGTTAATGGGAATAAGTCTCTAAACCAGCAGGGCCTGTGGAAGCATAGACCCAACATATATAACTGTGACTGCTCACCGAAGAGCATATTTTTATGAAAATCTTCTTCATGAGGTAAAAATTCATCATGAGCCAAAAAGAAGTCCAGCTGTCATATCCTGTATTCGTGAATCCCTCCCCAATCTGGTCAGCGATTTGCTGATGGTAAATATGTCTATTGCTGCACAAAATGAGCATTAGCAAACTTAAGCAAACAATTAACCATTACCACTAAACACAACAGCTGAAACTGGGCTATGCTATACATTAATGAAGCAGCTCAGCCATGGAAACCCATGCCATGACGCTCCCAGTGCACAGTTTTTGTGCTGATATTAATCTCAGTTGGGGTTTGGAGCCCTGCAGTTAATAGCTTTCAGGCACTATCAGCATATGTACTCGGCAGCCCCACTCTGTAGGTATACATGTTCTCACACTTTGTGGCTGAGGTGCTGTGGTTCCTAAATGTTTCCACTTTGAAAAAAAAACACCTCTTTGAGGTGATAGTGGAATTTGTACAAGTAAAGAAATGTCACAAACGAACCTGTTGGCATGGTGACATCCTGTCACAGCACCATGCTCACTTCAGTGGCCTCTTTAGAGCGACCCAAGAACTATTTCTTTCACAAATGTTTATAAAGACAGACTGCACAGCTAGGCATTTGATTTGTACACCTGTGGCAATGAGACTGAAAACGCCAGAATTTAAAGATTACGAGGTGCGGCCCAATTAAAGTGAATGTAAAGACAAAGACAGAAAAACAGACAAAACATAAAGTTCATGGTATTTCGTGTATAAAACCAGTCACTGCCAGTTCCACAGTCAGCAAAATGCTTTGAAGTTTCAGTCTAGCCTTAATTTGGACTAGTTTCAGCTCTACAAAAGGGAAGGTTATTTGGTTTTGCACTTCCTTTATAAAGAGGAAATGCAAAACCAAACCTTCTATATTACGACACGAGTCAGGACAGCCGTGAGTCCATCATAAAAAACTGATTCAATAGGAGCTTTTCTGGGAAACATGGTAATGTTAAAATACATTAAGAATCGATGTAACTGATGTAACAGAGTGAGATGAAAATAGAAGAGGCAGATTTTCCCAGCCCTTGTAGGCGGGGCTGCTGAAGCACCTTTGAATGGGAAGGACATATTTAAAGAGGCACAGATCACTGTTCATGTCGAGACAGTTCAACATATAATTTATGTCAGGTCTCTGGTCTTTCTGTCAATTTACACGTAAAATATGAGCATTTCAACAATGTTATTCAAACCATATGTTGAAAAAAACATGTCAATATTTGTTCATGCATAATAAACTAAGCTTACTTCAATTGAACTCTAAAGTTTGGGGTCTGAGCTTTAGATATTTGTAGATTACTACTTGAAACTACATGTGAGAATGTGGAAGAACCCTAAGACCAAGACAAAATCTATAAGTGTAAACAGGCATTCATGTGAAAATGAAAACACTTGATGACTTATAAGTAAATGCAGAGTTTAATAATGAAGTGAATGATGTGTAATTTCCTCAGCAGTGAATATTATGGCATTTTGAGTTTGTTTAGTAGCTGTGGCTTTATGAAAATTTCAGTGTTTTAAAAATGTATTAAATCAGTGATGCTTTTTTGCCCTGTGAATTTTAACATATACTGTTTTAGCTCTTAAAATAAACTATTTGAGAAAGAATAATCAAAGATACAGGTACAAAAACTGTGACTGATTTCCAGATTTGAGATTCATTCCTCTGACACTCAGGGCCGTGTGTGTCTGAACATCCTGAACATTTATTTATTTATTAAAGAATACACACATAACACCTACATAAATGCATTTTATCAGTACATCAGTACAAGCAATAATTGTGCTTTACTTCTTAAAACGGTTTGATAGTTTCTATAAACATTTTAAATAACATCTTTTCATTCACTGTATTAACAAATTAACATTTTAGAACTGGCTCTATTGCTATTATGTTTTGTTTTCTTTCACTCTGAAAGCCACTTCATGAATTAAACCGAAATGTCACATGAAGCAAAACATGAATAAAAACACCTTAAATGTAATTATTATTACGTTTCACTGCACTGACACAGTTTTGGGTCTATAATGACACCTAGTGGGTCGGTGTGGTAATATTACAGGATATAAGGAAGGTTTTACACGAAGGGATTCCTGTATGTTCAGGGTGTGCCCCGCCTCTACAGACCTATGGTAGCTGGGATACGCTCCAGCTCCAGTGCGTCCAGATAGGGATAAGCGCAAGAGGACGAATGGATGGATGGATGGGTTTATGTGAAATATATTTGCAGATCAGATGAAGCATAAAATAGGAACCCTAATTTGTTGTAAGCATAATTACTGGTAAAATGTCTTTCTCAAAATCATATTAAGACATAAATATAATTTAGAGTTATACTCTGACAGCTGACACACCTTTAAAGTACCTGCAGAGCAGGTGAGACGAGAAAAGCCCCTGAGAATTAAATGCGGACTTTTTCCATTGCTGGGTGTGGGAGTGTAAACACCAGGATGTGATACTTTAAAAGTGAAAGTGAAACAAAAACAGGCCGTGACAGAGCGACACAAACAAGTGTTAGACGGGCTGAAAGTTCTCATGTTAGTGTAGAATTGCAGATAAAATGGATGAATATCCGTATCCACTGTTTTTTGAAGCCACTGACTTTACAGACAGAGAGAAGGAGAAAGTGAGGAGATACTTTCAGAAAAGGCGAGACTCCGGGGGTGGCGACTGCGGAAATCTTGAAAAACTCGGAGGAAGAGTTTATAAAATCTGTTTCAAGTTAAAAGAGGGTAGGACAGTCGATCATTTGTAAAAAAAAAAAATTTTTAGATTTGTGTTTAAATTCAGGCTGTTTCAGTGACTCTGTTTATGGATGTTTTCCAGATCAAGACAGAGTTTTGCAGAGGAAGTTTCACACCATCACTCTTCCGAGTGGAGAAGTGCGGCTGACCGTGAGCCGGACAAGTTCACCACAGACCTCTGACCAGCCATCGACAAGCCAATCACTGGTACAGTTTACTGCTCTTTCAAACATGACTTTTGGTTACAGTAAAAACTGAGCGCCAGAATAATGTGGCCAAACTAGTTTAAGAGGAATGAGTTAGCCTCCAGGGGAAGTTGGACAGCTGAGGACAATATTGACAAAAAACAGATGATTATAAAATATTTCAAAGACACTGTAAGTACTGCAAAGAATACATTTTAAATAGTAAAACAGTCCTTTTTAAAAAAAAAAGATACACGATCATTAAATTTGACGTCAGGGACAAATATAGAGAACGTGTTTGCTCCACTTTTGCTGGGCCCTCTTTTTTATAGCTTTCATTTCATTGTGCCTCAGTGTTTTCAGTGGCTGACAGTTCTCAGGTTTCTTTCACTTCTGAGTCTTGCTGTTAATACAGAGTGTAAATATACAGTCTAGTTCAGCATTTTTTAAATCAGAAAGCCTTCCCTGAAAAATACATCATGTAGACGGCACAGTATGTAGATACAAATACAAAAACTTTATACACTATTTTGCATTTAAAGCCTTTGTAGATAAGGAAGAAACCAGTGCCATGTATGATACTCCATCTCCATACCATCAAAGATACTGTTTTTAAAAACATAGGTCATAAAAAGCCAGATGGTAACACTCTCACTGGACACTTTATTAGGTACACCTTGAGAGTAACAGGGAAGACTTCAGTGCTGCTTTAAATCTTTGCTGTTAATTTTTTATTATAATGTTGTGATGTTATTTGAGTTAATGTTTCCTTCCTATCAAGTCAAAGCAGTCTGGCCATCCTCTGACCTCTGACATCAAGAAGACGTTTTCATGCAGAGAATTGGATATTTTCTCTTTTTCATTCCATTCTCTGTAATCCCTGGAGATGGTTGTGTGGGAAAATCCCAGTAGATATATATATCTGAAATACAACAAAATATTAAATTCTTTGTGGAATCCATTGACACTGCATCCCGTTGGCACACAAATGAAATAATATTGTGTTCTAAATTATCACAAGTCATTGCATTCTACTTTCAGTTACATTGTGCACAATATCCTGTCCGTTTTAGAAACAGGGTTGTAGTATATTTCTGTTCTAACACAGTGTCAGAGTCAGATATAACAATCAAAAACAAAAACATATAAACAGATATTAATTTAATGTGTTTTTATCAACATAGGACTGTATGAATCTGTCCCGAATTCGACAAGTGGCACAAAAACAAACCAATGGAGGCCCCAGTAGAGTGCAATCAGATGAAGAGTTTATTAAGAACACACATGCAGGAAGAAGTAAACTCGAAGCAGTCTGGCCATTCTCCTCTGACCTCTGACATCAAGAAGACGTTTTCATGCAGAGAATTGGATATTTTCTCTTTTTCAGTCCATTCTCTGTAATCCCTAGAGATGGTTGTGTAGGAAAATCCCAGTAGAAATAAATCAAAGCAGCCCAAATTTATTTTTCATTCTGATGCTGAGTTCGAACTTCAGAAGATCCTCTTGACCATGTCTATATTGTTAATTGCGTGTGATTGGCTGATTATCCTTATGTATTAATACGCTTAAAGAGGTGTACCTAATATAGTGGCCAGAGTGAACAAAATATTAAATTCTTTGTGAAATCCATGGAGACTGCACTCTGCTAGCACACAGATAAAAAACCTTTAAATTATTCACCAATCATTGCATTCTGCTTTCCTTTACATTATACACAAATACCCAGACTGTTTTAGAAACAGGCCTGTAGCATATTTCTGTTCTAACACAGTGTCACACAGTGTGAATTGGGGCAACGGACTGGACATAGCAGAGATGGCACATATTGGATGGAGTATTAATAGATTTAAAGTAAAAAGAAATTAAAAAAAAACAGACATGGTAAAGATTACGTCAATTAGAGGTTTTGAATGACGGTTGTGATTCATTTTTGACTTACTGCCCAGGCCTATGTGGTACACTCCCACTGTTTACAATAAGTAGCCTATCGTATATCATAAATTGACAGATTTTTTTTCTTTCCTTCTTTCAGATCTCTAGAAACCCAAACATAAAGGGTCTTGAGAAGACTTTCAGGATAGATGTTTTCCTGATGTTTTTCCTGAGAGACAACTGTAAAGCATACAAATTTTTGGAAAAACAACTGTCTTCAATCGGCTGCACAGTGGAGCTAAATTTTGATGAAGAAGAAGTTTTGGTTAGAGGGGAGGTTGACAAGGGTCCAGGAGGAGGATTTGGTGGTGCTGCAGAGAAATGGGAGTGTCAAGTGGATCAGGTCTTCATTCGGCTCACCGAGACCTACCTCTGCTATCATGTGTTTGAGCCAAAACAGGTGAAAATAGTACTGCAGGACTCGGCCTTTAAGACAGATGATATCAAAGTTTACACAGAGAGTGGCTATGCTGTGGTTGTAGGAGAGGTTGATGCCATGAAGGAGAAGATTGCAATTCTGGAAAAAAGCCTACCCACCAAAAAGGAAGTGCCAATTGTGGAGAAGAACTTCAAGCTCATAGAAGAAGAGTTCAATCGAGAAATGCGTGCTAATTGTCCAGAGGTTACAATCATCAGAGGTAGTGCCATGATCACTTTGGAGGGCCCTGACAAAGAGGTGCAGTCAGGAGCTGCAAAACTGGTTGAACTGATTAAGAACGTAAAGGAGAAGAGCGTTAAGTTCCCTACAGCTCTGCTAACCTTCATGAAGACCAGTGATGCCATCCCAAAATACCAAACTCGCTTCCAGCAGAGCCTCAGAAACCCTGTTTTCTTTGAGGTGGGTGCAGATCTGGTTCTGTCCAGTTTGTCCTCTGATGCTCTGAATGAGGCCGAGGCAGCAGTAATGAGAGACCTTAAAGTGACCACTGTACAGCTGCAGGGTGCAATAGATCTCAACAGGTTGAAAGAAATTCTGATGAAAGCCAAGAACGAGGCAAACAGTAGAGAGTTCAGAGTGGACATCAGCTACATGCCAGGCGCCAGGGGAACCTCAACAACCAACGTCCAACTGGTGGGCTACAGTGAAAATGTGGCCAAGCTCAATGAAGTTCTTCATGACTTCCAGTTGAATCAAGTTTCAACTCAAGAAACCATCAATCTGCTTCATCCTGAAATGGTCGACTGTTTTAATAAAATCTTAGACTTGATTGGCATGAAGCAGACCAAGGTGACCTTACAAGCCTCACATTTTCCAAATCCTTGTGTGTTGGTGTCTGGTCCTCGATGTCATGTTCAGGAGGTCAAGGATGCCCTAACATCAACTCTAGACAGTGTTGTAGTAGACACTTTGACTCTAGATGGACCAGGGGCTCAGCAGTACTTCCAGGAAGAGGGTAAAGTGACTAAAGAGCTGATAGAGAGCTCCTGTTACGTCATTATCCGAAATAAACAAACTGCAGCCATCCCAAATGTGCAAAGACCACGAAACACCAGCAGACTCAGCGACACACCTAGATCTCTCAGCTACAGCAGCAGCATGTACAGCACAGTTGGAAACTCTGCAATCAACAGAACAAACCTGAAGATCAAACTCAGCAGTTTAGAAAATGAACAGGTTTGATTATTTCCATTCAATTCTATTTCCCATAATCCCAAAATAAAATATCAACATTCATGTTATTCAATATTATTTCTGCAGGCGGATGTTCTGGTGGTCCCCATGCTCAACAAGCAGCTGACTTCTACAAATATTGGCAACAGTTTGTTGGCCAAAGCTGGGAATGTATTAAAGTTAAAGTTTGATTCAGTCTTAGCCAGTTGTGCCCTCGCCCCTGGTGATGTTCAGCTGGTTGATGCACCTCCATCTCTGGGCTGCTCCAGGATTTTCTTCATTGAGTGCTTGCCTTGGGACGGAGTAAGAGGACAGAGTGTTCAGGTAAAATTAAGGACTTTCATTAACACTTCTGGTGATGGAGAAGTGCTAATTCATATTTAATTTACCTTCAGAAAACCATTGAAATCCACTTTATAGCTGTACATAGATGAAAGTATTAATTGGAATAATCAGATGATATCTACGTGTATGTGCAAAAGTAGAATCGAGACAAAAAAATATACAATAAAATATTTCTTAATTTAATTGAAAAGCGAAAGCATTAATGTACCAACCAGATAACTGCAAGAGCAGTCTTATACAACCAAATTGAACTTTTTGTGCAGCCTCACTGTTTTCCATGTGTGCTCTGTTAGTTGCAGTGTGCAATCCAACAGTTTGAAAACATAGTTTAAAATATGTAACTTTTGATTTGCAGGCTCTTGGTAACAGTCTGAAGAGGTGTCTGGAGCTCTGTGCACAGCTGAATTTGGGTTCAGTGGCCATTCCAATCATTGGGCCAGGAATTGTTTTACAATACCCGCTGAGAGAAGCTATTCAAGTGTTGACTGACGTCATTCACCAGTTTGGATTATCTGCATCCTCTGGATCTCTTACAAACATCCACATTGTCATTAAACCTGGTTACCCTGATTCTGAGGCGGTCAGTGTCAATCGATATGTCCTGATCTGATATGCATATCATACTTTATTTATAAAACACTTTAAAAAACAAGAACAGGGCTGTCCTGACCAGACATCAATTATTTATGTTGTTATTCTTGTGTTTTTATTTACAGTGCTACCACGATGTCTACAAACAGCTCAGCTTAAATATGAACCAGGGAGGCCAAGGTAAACTAGCACTACTCAGACTGTCTTTATTATGTGACATTAATGAATAGTGAGCAGATAAAAAGCATTCAGCCAGTGTCATATTTTACCATATTCATCAGCACCCTCAGTCATCAGATTAAATGTCAAACAAAATCGAATGTGTGGAGCTCGTTCAGTGAGAGACTGAGATTACCGAAAAGCACCACTGAACGACACAGGAAATCATTCCTGCCTGTGGCCATCTCCCTGTACAACGCATCCACTTAACACACTGTTTGCTGCTACAACTACACATGTTTCTTTTCCAAATATTTATTTATAAGTGACTTATGTATGTATGTTTGTATATATATGTATATATTGTACTATTCTTAGTTAGCGTATTGTCTGTCTTGTCTTAATGTTGGTTTAAAATGGAGCACTGTAACAAAAAATAATTTCCCCCAGGGATCAATAAAGTATTCTGATTCTGATTCTGATTCTGATTCTTCATCTCAGCAATCTTCAGGTCCCTCACCAGCGACCTAGATGACATCATCATAACAGTGGGAAGTGGAGTTAAACTACATGTGGTGTTTGGTGACATCACTAATGAGACTACAGATGCTGTGGTGAACACAACAGACTTCCAAAATTTTAACCTTGGTAGGTGAAACCGAGGATGCATATAAAGGCAGGAAGGCGGAGTGAGCAGGAGGCCCATGATGTAACTTTGAAGTTATTTTTAACCACAATGGTAGCATAGCTCTCTATGGATGACAAAGGAAAACAGCTCTTCATGAAAATCTGCACAGATATAGGGATACCCATATGATTGTAATCTTTGAAGTTTTCATCTAGCATTATTAACAAGCCTCTTGGATTAGCTAAAAACCTCACTATATACTTATGAAGAGCATAACTGACAGTTTGACAATTTGTAATGCATATGGAGCTGCAACACTAGATAATTTGTTGTATTTTGGATCTCATACCTATCATGATTATAGTTTCACATAGTGAAATAAAGTGCATATTACGCATAATATGCACATTAGTCTTAGTGGATGGCAATCCAAAACTCTGAGGCACAGGCGATGGAAAGCAATCAGATGATCAAACTATAACAAAGACAAGTGAGTCAATAAAAGCCTGGCAGGGAACAGAGGTGACGTGGTGAACTGGTATACTGCCTGTGGTGTCAACCTGGCATGAGAAATGTTTGATCTCCAGCCAAGCAGGTTTGGCAGGGATTAACCTTTGACTTACCTGTGAGTACCATTTCCCATAAATGCATTTAGATTGATTAGGGGAAATAGGGTTGATGAGTCACTGTATGCTTCACAAGCTTTCCTTCACGGACAGATTATAAGTTCTTTAATATATATTTTTCTGATTTTTCGTCATCTACAGATGGAGTATGCAAAGACATCTTAACTGTAGCTGGACCAGAGGTGGAAGCTAAACTGAAAGCAGGTGAGAAAAAGAGAAGCTGCTGCTTACCTTCTCATCTTACTTATCTGACTCTCACTCATGCTTCCTGTGTCACTTTCTGTGCAGCAAAAGTGAATCGAGGAGAAATTTATGTGACCCAGTCTGGAAACTTCCCCTGTAAAGCTATTTTTCATGTATGTGGAGAAAAGGATCAAGCTCTCATTGAACAACTTGTGTGTGATATCATTTACTATTGTGAATGCTATAAATACAGTTCAGTGGCAATTCCTGCCATCTGTGCTGGTAAGTATTTTTTTTGGGCATTTCTATTCATTCAGTTTGTTGTGAAACACAAACACACACACCTAAATGCAAGTGGTGTTTTTTCAGGAGCTGGAGGGTTGAATCCTGCGATTGTAGCAGGAGCCATTCTTCAAGGGATCAAGGCTTCTGCATCATCTATGAACAGCCTCACCAACATCCGTCTCACCCTGATTAAGATCGATGTCTTCTTGGCTTTTAAAGAGAAAGCGATGCAGATGTATTCCTCAGCTGTCATCAACAGAGGTGACAGAAATATTCACAAACTGACATCTTATGTGCAATTGAATTTTAAAACGAATTTGAAAATAAAAACTGATTACAAATTTATTTTACTGAAATTTTTTACTGATTTGTTCTAGTACTTCCAGTACTTCCAGTACTTCCAGTTCAAGTACAGCAACAACAGCCTCCTCATTCTGTGAGTGCATACCTCAGCAGTCTCCAAATCAGCTCTACAAGTCAGCAGTCTGTCTTCACGTTCCTGGGTCTTTCCAAAAAAGACGTTGATGATGCCATGGAAAAGCTGAAGCATCAATATCACACACAGTGCTCCAGTAACACCTTCTTAAAGGAGGAACTGGAACCCCTCGACCAGGACGGCATGATGGAGCTGAAGGAGCTGGTGGAGTCTGAGGGTTTATTCATGCAAACTGATCAGTCTGGCTCTCTAACAGTGAGTGGGTTGAAAGACGGGGTCACCCGCGTGATGCAGAAAATGAATCAGTGTCAGTTAATGGGTCTTGCTAATGAGGTGAGAGTCAGGGTGGAGGAGGATTTGTACCTCCGAGTTGTTTGGTGCATCCTGGCACATAACGGAAACTGGGAAAGACTTCCCAGAACAGCCAATCACCAACTGGAAAACAACGAATTAACAGAAGGAATAAAAGACGCACAGGGACTCGTATGGGAGGTTAATCTACAGACAATGATGGCCACACAGCAACTGAGCAGACAGGCGATGAAGCTAAAGCGACTTGAGAATCTGAGAGGTGAGAAGAAAGAAACTAAAAAACTACTTGTAGTAAAGAAGGTTGCAAAAGTCATTGTGAAACATGAAAGCAACAATAAACTGTTCACTTTTAAACAAAAAGTATGAAAATCCTAGATCAGCTGATAAGGTTGGATCATGTTGATTTAACAGGAGTGTTATAATATTGTCAGACGGGCTCCATTGCAAGTTTTGGTTGTATTCATTCATGATACTATTAAAATCTTTTTTTCTTTTTACGTGCTTCATTAAAGATTTGCAGTAAATAGCAAAATAAAACTCAACATAGGCTCTAGGTGTCTTCTCATGTGGTATATGCTATATATGCTTGTCTCTTTCAGACTTTACTTACCCTCTGTACTGGGACAGCATGGCTGCTAATGAGAGCTTGAAGGTCGTTACACTGGAGCCTTCCTCTGCAGAGTACCGGGCAGTGAAGGAGGCCTTCAAACGAACTGTTGCCAAAACTGTGATGAAGGTGGGTGGCTGTCCTTTGTGTAAGGGAACATTTCAGTTTCTATTTATATTACCTGTCTTATAATATGAATGCTGCTTTGTCGCTACTTTATTCTTCTTTAGTCAATAGAACAGTTTATTTATTTTGATTCACTAAATATAACAGTTGTTTATTCAATTCTTTGGCTTTTTTTGTTTTGTTTTTTGACTATTAGCAAAAAACAAAATCCTGCAATGGCAATGTCATCGAAAACATGATTTTGCTTATGCGTCCACGTATTGTTATGGTTGTTTTTGCTATTGGGGCTTAACACTAAATAATCATAATCAGTAACAACATGTTAAAAGGGGGTTTGTCAAGGTCTGGCTGTGTGGCAAGCAGAGGTTGGACCCAAATGCAGCACTCCAGAGACGAAACATGAACTTATGCAGCTTTATTGCTGAGAACTACAAACTGAAAGTACAAAACAAAACTCCTGGAATGGTAACTAAGCAGCGTGGCAACATGAAGTAAACTGCACATGGGGGGTACATGGCAGTAGGACATGAAGACTGACAACATGACGAGAAACGGAGACAAACTGTGGAACAGACTTAGTGTTTGAGTTCCTCACTAAGTCTGTTCCACAGCTTCACTCCCACATTCAGTAATATGAAAACTTCTTTTATCAGTAACAAAACACATTTATATAGAAAAGGGAAGAATAAAATAATATTAAAATTTAATTCCAAATCAGTCAATGTCACATTTTACAAATAAATTCATTTCCTCTTTTAAAAGATGATTCATTTAATTAAATTGTGTTTATTTATTTCAGCATTCATTTGGGATTTTAGGAGGATTTTACTTTCAATCCACCATTGAAACTATGCCATCACTATGATGACATACTTTGAACTACCCCTCAGATGTAATTAATATCCTGGATTATCTTGTTAGGCAGCTCTTTAATCCTTTGTCCTTCTTCTCTCATGTCAAATTGAGCGTTTGCAGAACGTTCACCTGCGGCGCACCTATGAAGCACAGAGGAAGCACATTTCTGATAAGAACGCACAGGAGGGAGGAGCAGGGGAGAAACTTCTGTACCACGGGACGACCCAGGAAAATTGCGACTCCATAGTGAAAACTGGATTCAACAGGAGCTTTGCTGGACAAAATGGTAATAATCTTTTTATAGAGTCCACATTTACTGAACCAAAACTTTGTGTTATAAATGGTTCTTTACTTCTTATATTCTTTATATTCCTTAATGGAAAGATTGGTGTTCTTTATGGTTTTAGAGTTTTAAAGCTTGTTATAAAGCAGCTCTTCTCTTGATGATTATGCCTCCACCTGCTTTGGTAGATATCTAGAACTCTGTGAAAATAGAATAGTGCTTGACTTCTAAGCATAGAGACTACATCCCTGGGTCGTCTGAAATCAGCAGCCCATGAGTTAACAGCCAAATGCGTTAAACGATTTTGCACCTTAGAGTCATTCAGTCAACAATGAACGTCTCTGTTCTAGAAAGTCAAATGCTCAAAATTATACAATGCTGGGTCAATAGGACAATAAAAAATGGCTAAAAGAAGACAAGAAAAGTGCTACAATAGCCCAAAGTCAAATGTTGTGGTGGGACCTGAAGAGCAGCGGTCCCCAACCGTTTTTGCACCATGGATCAGTTTATGTCCAACAGAATTTTCACGGACCGGCCTTTAAGGTGTTGCAGATATGTACAACAAAATAAAACCAGTACCGGTACCAAAAAAAAAAAAAAAGATTTATTCATAACACAAGGGACAAGACCCAGGGACACTGAGTTAACAATAAAAACGAGGCCTAGTAGAGTAACGGCACTTGATTTCTTAAAGACATGTTTTTATGTTCCTGTATGCACTAATAAAACATGCTGCAATCCACTGCATGGTTAAAATCTTGAACACCTGGTGAAAGATATGAAATAAACAGTACTTGTAACAAAGGCAGGGTTAGTGAACTAGTAACTAGTTCTGTGTCACTACAGTGTAAATACAATCATCTGTTGTTAATTTCCTTTTCTCTTTTCACCCTCAGCAACTGCATACGGTCTTGGGACCTACTTTGCTGTAAATGCCAACTACTCGGCTCAACCCACCTACTCCAAACCAGCTGCTGATGGTTCTCAGTTAATGTTCGTCGCCCGAGTCCTCACAGGTGTCTTCGCTCAGGGCCAAGCTACCATGAAGGTGCCTCCACCTCGAAACACCCAGCAGCCTCATGACCGCTATGACAGTGTGGTAGACAAAATGGATAACCCCAGCATGTATGTTGTGTTTCATGACAACCAAGCGTACCCTGATTACCTCATCACATTCAAGTGAGAGTAAAGGAAAAGTGTTTTCCACTGTTTATAAATGAAAGTGTCTGAAAAATCAATTATGAATAATATAAAAGTTACAAATTGAATTGTCACTGTCACCGACCTAGCTAAACAGCAGCTGCTTCAAATGAAATTAAAAGTTACATATATGTACATAAACACTGGAAACATGTTACACAATTATGCAGGTTTTAATCTTTTATTTGGTTGATCTTCTTACATCTTCACCTTGCCAAGTGTAAAGTGCTTTGAATACATCTAATTAATCTGAGAACATGGCACAATACCCTAATAAAGATTTACTGACTGACAATGGTCCATTCTTGAGAAATTAGAGGTGGGTAATCAACAGCAGACTTCCTGTTTAAACCCCCAAGCTGAGGATTTTGGCAGTTATCTTAGTTTATATTTTATTTATTTATTTATTTATTTTAATAAAACCAGACCATACCAAGACAGTGTTGGACCTGACTGAGAATCTCAGGGACACGAGCTCTAATTTACACCTTCGTTATTGTCTATCTTACTCTAAATGGGAAATGAACACGTTGAACTAGGCCAGGGGTCAGCAACCTTTTACACCCAAAGAGCCATTTGGACCCGGTTTCCAAGCAAAAGAAAACACTGGGAGCCGCAAATACTTTTTGACATCTAAAATGAAGATAACACTGTATATATTGTTTTTTACTTTTATGCTTTGTGTGAACAACTAAGGTGTGTTGCTTATGAAATCCATGAAGTGCTACAGAGAAACTTACATGTTATTTATGTAATGAACACATTTTGAACTCTTAAAGAAATATAACAAAAGGAAAGACACCCAGCTGAACTAAAATGATCCATGTAGCAAACAGAAACTGTGGTGAGCCGCCAGCCTTATATCACCTTTGGGCTTTTGGAGCCTTGACCTGACTTTTAAAAAATAATTGGAAAAAAAGCACTATGCTGCAAAAAAAAAAATGAAAATTGATATTTGCAAAATTCTGCCTAAATATGTATTTTACCTGGTCAATGTGTGTGGCGGGGCGTGGTCTGAAGCGCTGCTGCAGGGGAGGCGGACGCACCTGAGCGGCACCCGCAATCACGCCTCGCCGCCTTAACGTCTGTGCTCTCTATGCTGTTGTTGGTGTGTGTCGGGCTGTGAGCTGAAAAGCTACAGCCGGCTGTATGCGTACAGCAACCGTGTGTGAAAAGTGGTCAATAAAGAGAAGCTGTAACGCGTGTTCATGGAAACATCGTCAGGTCTGCCGTGATATGTTTACAATGGGACTTCTGCTCCTGAACCTCTGCGCACAGCGTCTGCAAATCAGGGCTTTCATCTTTACGCAGGACTGTAAGCTGTCATCTGTGAGGCGTGAGCGGTGTTTGTTTTTAACATAGTTCAGGGAGGAGAATAGCTGCTGACATAATGTGGATCCGAAGATCCATAACTGGCCTACCTGGGGTTGAAAGTCTCGATAAATGCATGTTGTTTCGGCGGGTATGACGCTTATTTTGAGCGATGAAAAAATAATAGAATATAATTGTATTTTTATATTTCTAGAACTACAAGTTAAAAAAGAACTAACATAAATAAAATACACTTCAGCTAAATACTTCTAATTTATTTTCCCAAACCACGCGGAGCCACACTATAAGGACTAAAGAGCCGCATGCGGCTCCGGAGCCGCAGGTTGCCGACCCCTGAACTAGGCATAAAAACCCTCAGGTCAGTCACAAGACAACTGGTAAATAAGTCCTGAAGAGCCTCAGTCTGGTTTTCTCTGACCTGTCCATAGTTCCAGTCAGTCTCAGCAATGTCATCATAGAAACCATGATAGATGATCCCCATCTCGGTCATCACACTCCTCCCTCTCCATCTCATCATCCAGAAACACAGCATCCTCTGAGGGACGACAACATGTCAGGTGATTGAGTGGGACAAAAACCAAACTGTGATGTTACAGTTCAGACTTTAAAAGACACACACATAAAAATTAAAACAACACAACAGAGGATACCCAAACATCCTGATGAGATTTTTTTTTTTATTATTGTTGTAATTGCAGGCTAAAAGTTTCACATATGGGACATTTCAATTTATAATGTGATGCGCACCTTTAAGTCTCTACTTAAGAAGACACAGCATCGCAGCTTTACTTTACTTTAATTTTTTTTTTTTTTTTTTTTTCCGCCTGTCCCATTTGGTTCTTTAGCCATCAGAATTGTTGTCTGAAGACCAACAAGGATACCCAATGGATTTACTTTGCCAAATGGATCATTGTGGCATTGCCGTATTGGTCCATTTGGTCGATCTTTGTTTTTATTATTTATTATATTTTATTTACAGATGTTACAGACGGGACAGACATGAGTGAGAGATAGGAAAGGGAGAGAGAAAGAGGAAGGAAAGGAAAAACAGAAGGGGAGAGGGACAGAGAGAAAGGGGGGGAGAAAAAAAATAAAAATCTCCTGGATCACCTGTTGAGAGAAGAATAGAAAACAAGCAAAAAAAGACAAAAAAAAAAGAAACAAAGCAACATACTAAACACAACACCCTCGCATTAATCTAGCTAAGTGTAAACAGCAGTAAATACTAAATATTCAATGTTGTTGTGCAGCACGCAGGACAGATGTGCTTCGAAGTAGCAGCCAAGAAAGGTGTAATTTGGGTCTACGAGCAGTGAACACCCGTGTGCATACCTGTGTGGATCAGCGTGCTTGTATTCCAAAGGTTTCTCCATGTAACGATCTGCTAGGGAGTGTGGGGGGGCCACAGCCCCGTCCTCCAGGGTGTGAAGCAGGTATGGAGGAGATCAAAACTCCAGACATCCAGAGGCCCCCAGAACACAAGAAACCATGGAAGACCAACAGAGGGGCAGCCGCGCCACTGTCCCAGTAAGAGCTGAGGAGAGTCCCAGATGAGGGGTCACTCAGCAGCCGCGGAGCAGAAGCCAGGGGGAGTTGCAGTGACGCGCCCGTGAGCTCCGCCGGCCCCCAGCTGTGCCTGAGTGACCGAGCCCCAGGCCGAGAGGCCGGGGGCACCCCATCCCCGAAGGGGCCCGAGCGAGCCCCAGGCTCCAGGCCCCGATAAGCGGCCGCCAAGGAGTGAGCCGGTGTGTACCTGGACGCCCATCCCCAGACACAAAGAACCACCAACACACCGACACCTGAGGGAGTCCGCCACCGGCAGGGGAAGTGGTGGTAAGTGGAGATAGGCCTCCAAACCTTGGAGGGCCTGAGGTGTCCCCAGAGAGGTGGCGTCTGATACCCAACCTGACATATAGACACAGACATACAGGCACACACAGACACAAACATCCATTCCCCCCCTCATGCTCTCATATGCACTCACTCCACACTCAACCAACGTGGAGACAGACATAAAGAGAGGCTGTACACACGATCACACTCCCCAAGCGTACTCTACAAACCAGGTCTAGGTACCCTTGCCCCTGGAGGGGGGAACTGCACCCAGACCCAGGTGGTGTTACCCTTTTCCCTGCGGTGGGGAGAGGCAGACCACCCCGACTCCGTAGCAGCAGGGAGGCCCCACACTCCAGACCGCAGTCGGACGGCCAACTCCACCTAGCCCTCCCGCTCCAGCAGGCCGCAGAGAATGGGGGTGGGAGAAGACTCCAAACCTCCCTCAACCCGCTCATTGTAGTGTTGATGCATGTGTGTTCTAAGGTGCAGCTTTACTTTAATTCACCATAAAGTAGCTTTGAAGGTGCTTATTGTAAAGCCCTTGGTCTAAAAATATCTAAAAATCTTCCAAACTTAACTGAGATTTTTTTTTTTTTTTTTTTTTTCAAATGACATCAGAAACAGCAGTATGCGACATTACGTGATGGCAGAGCTTCAGTTCATCCTTTGTCATTTTTTTTTTTTTTTTTTTTTTTTTTTTTTTAATAAATAGGACAGGGGGAATGAATGAGAGAGAGAGGGGGAGAGAAAGAAAGAAAACCAAAGGGGAGAAGAGACGGTGAGAAGGGGGGGGAAGAGAGACAAAAAAAAAAAAAAAAAAAAAAAAAAACTCCTGGGTCACCTGTATGGAGAAAAAAAAACAAACAAACAAACAAACAAACAGAGGAGACAGCAAACAACAAAGAGCAACATAATAATAGAGAAAACTGAGATTATTAACAGATTGCAATAATGAGGTAGAACCAGAAACATGTTGAATTTTTTATGTAATACCACTTTGTACCCCTAGATGGTGCAGCGAATCAGTGAAAGCTTCATTTAAGAACACATTCTTACATTTTTATTTCTCACAGTGGCCTGGAAGAAATTTAAAGCCTGACAAGGAGACAAACAGATCAGGCTGGTTAAAAGGAAATATTAATATTTAAAGAGAAACACAGATTTGAAAATTTTGACACACAAATGCCGAAAATTCCAGGTAACAAAATCCAAAGAAGTGGATCTGATCTGGATCTGAATCAATTTTCTGAGATTGCAACAAATCCACATAGTAAAAGTCTGTCCCCTGCAGTAAAGTTTGTATTTAAATACTTTAAAGGGTAATTACATAAAGTACCTTTATGACCTGAGCTTTCTACTTTAAATACAAGAAGAAAGTGCTGGGAGAGAAAACTGAAAATTTATATTCATTTTCCAGCGAGCTGCTACTCTGTAGAGATCTTTGTACATCTACAGCACCTCCGTGGATTGAGAATACAAAGTCTACACGACTACAGGAGTTTCTTTCTTTAGTTCAAACTTGTAACATACACCTGTTAGTTGGGGTTGGATCACGTCCACAGCATAAACAAACCGCTGTGGGGTTTTGGAACTGTACCGAGACCATCTGCCAGAGCCTGGCCATGCCAATCAAAGTAAGACCAAATAGGCATTGTTTTGGTCCACACCAAGTACAATTACTGTTCACACCTGGACAATCGAACCATACCAAGGAGGAAAACTAACCCATGTTTGATTTAAATAGATTAAACGGCGCAGGTGTGAAAACACCCCAAGTCACAATTGGAGCAATGCAACCATGCAAGCAGATGAAGGTAGAAGTTTAACATTATGATTGAGCAGTGATTTCACAGTACTACCTCTGGTGCAAAAGGGTACTTGAGTATGTTGTATCCTGTGTAAATCTGGCTTTGGGGGTGGTTATAAAATGATTAATATTTGTATCGGTTCTGTTCAGGTTTATTGTATGGCTTCACTGTTGTATTTTAAGAGATATTGTAGTTTGTTTTTCTTTTCAAATTACTGTCACACTGTTAAAATATTTTCTATAAACTGATGTATTTTTCTTAGCTGCGGGGAGGCAGATGGCTGCCCCTCCCTGAGTCTGGTTCTGCTAAAAGGTTTCATCCTGTTAAAGGGAGTTTTTCCTTCCCACTCTCAGTCAACGCTGTCACTGTTTGCTGATCTAACTTACTATCAACTGAGCAGCCATAAAAATAATCACTCTGAAGGAAAAACTGCTGAAGCACCTTTGAATGGGAAGGACATATTTAAAGAAGCACAGATCACTGTTGATGTTGAGACAGTGCAACATATATACGTGGTCACTTCTGGTCTTTCTGACAATTTACACCAAAAATATGAGCATTTCAACAATGCTATTCAAACCATGTCATTATTTGTTAATGCATAATAAACAAAGCTTACTTCAATTGGACTCTAAAGATTGGGTTCTTAAATATTTGCAATTTCCTCAGAAGTGAATAATATGTGATTTTGAGTTTGTTTAGTAGCATTATCAAAAACAAAGTGTTTTTAAAATGTCTTACATCAACAATGATTTTTTTTTCCCTCTGAATTTTTAGATATACTTTTTTAGCTCTTAAAATAAATTCTTTGAGAAAGAAAAATAAAGGATATAGGTACAAAAACTGTGACTGATTTCCAGATTTTAGGATTCATTCCTCTGACACTCACTGAGTCAGGGCCGTGTGTGTCTGAACATCCAAATTAAATTTGTTGTCTTTCTTAGCTAGATCATTCATTGCCTAACATCAGTTTAAACTGTTTCATTAATGAATGAATGAATGAATGAATTAATTAATGAACACACAGTGTAACACCTACATAAATGTATTTTATCAGTACATCAATAATTGTGCTTTACTTCTTAAAACTGCTTCATAGTTTCTATAAACATTTTAAATAACATCTTTTCATTCATTGTATTAACGAATTAACATTTTAGAAATGACTCTATTGCTATTACATGTGTTTTCTTTCACTCTGGAGGCCACATCATGAATTAAACCTAAATGTCAAATGAAGCAAAACATGAATAAAAACAACTTGAATATCAAATTTCCCTGGATTACTATTACATCTCACTGCACCGACACAGTTTTGGGTCTATAATGACACCTAGTGGGTCGGTGTGGTAATACTGCAGGAAGGTTTTACACGGAGGGATTCCTGTATGTTCAGGGTGTGCCCCGCCTCTACAGACCTATGGTAGCTGGGATACGCTCCAGCTCCACTGCGTCCAGATAGGGATAAGTGCAAGAGGACGAATGGATGGATGGATGGATGGGTTTATGTGAAATATATTTGTTGTTGTTTCAGTTGTTGTTTTACTAAAATATTTCTATCTGATCAGATGAAGCATAAAACCCTTATTTGCTGTCAGGATAATTACTGGTAAAATGTCTTTCTCAAAACCATATTAAGACATAAATATAATTTAGAGTTATACTCTGACAGCTGAAACACCTTTAAAGTACCTGCAGAGCAGGTGAGACGAGAAAAGCCCCTGAGAATTAAGTGCGGACTTTTTCCATTGCTGGGTGTGGGAGTGTAAACACGAAGAGGCGATACCTTAAAACTGAAACTGAAACAAAAACAGGCACTCACAGAGCGGCACAAACAAGTGTTTGACGGGCTGAAAGTTCTCATGTCAGTGTAGAATTGCAGATAAAATGGATGAATATCAGTATCCACTGTTTTTTAAAGCCACTGACTTTACAGACAGAGAGAAGGAGAAAGTGAGGAGATACTTTCAGAAAAGGCGAGACTCCGGGGGTGGCGACTGTGGAAATCTTGAAAAACTCGGAGGAAGCGTTTATAAAATCTGTTTCAAGGAAAAAGAAGGTAGGACAGTCGGTCATTTGTAAAAAAAAAAAAAAAAAAAAAAAAAAAAAAAAAAAATTAGATTTGTGTTTAAATTCAGGCTGTTTCAGTGACTCTGTTTATGGATGTTTTCCAGATCAAGACAGAGTTTTGCAGAGGAAGTTTCACACCATCACTCTTCCGAGTGGAGAAGTGCGGCTGACCGTGAGCCGGACAAGTTCACCACAGACCTCTGACCAGCCATCGACAAGCCAATCACTGGTACAGTTTACTGCACTTTCAAACATGACTTGGTTACAGTAAAAACTGAGCGCCAGAATAATGTGGCCAAATCAGTTTAAGAGGAGTGAGTTAGCCTCCAGGAAAAGTTGGACAGCTGAGGACAATATTGACAAAAACAATTTCTTTGTTATAGTTTTCATTTCATTGTGACTCAGTGTTTTCAGTGACTGACAGTTCTCAGGCTTCTTTCACTTCTGAGTCTCGCTGTTAATACAGAGTGTAAAATACATGTTCAGCATTGTTTAAATAAGAACACATTACCTGAAAAATACATCATGGCACACTGTGCAGATACAGATATAATATTTAGTATTAAAGCTTTTGTAGACAAGCAAGTAACCAATGCCATGTATGATACTCCACTTCCATATCATCAAAGATACTGTTTTTTAAAAACAAAACAAAACACATAGGTCATAAAAGGCGAGATGGTAACACTCTCACTGGACACTTTATTAGGTACACCTTGAGAGTAACAGGGAAGACTTCAGTGCTGCTTTAAATCTTTGCAGTTAAATTTTTATTATAATGTTGTGATGTTATTTGAGTTAATGTTTCCTTCCTATCAAGTCAAAGCAGTCTGGCCATCCTCTGACCTCTGACATCAAGAAGACGTTTTCATGCAGAGAATTGGACATTTTCTCTTTTTCATTCCATTCTCTGTAATCCCTGGAGATGGTTGTGTAGGAAAATCCCAGTAGATATATATATCTGAAATACAACAAAATATTAAATTCTTTGTGGAATCCATTGACACTGCATCCCGTTGGCACACAAATGAAATAATATTGTGTTCTAAATTATCACCAGTCATTGCATTCTACTTTCAGTTACATTGTGCACAATATCCTGTCCGTTTTAGAAACAGGGTTGTAGTATATTTCTGTTCTAACACAGTGTCAGAGTCAGATATAACAATCAAAAACAAAAACATATAAACAGATATTAATTTAATGTGTTTTTATCAACATAGGACTGTATGAATCTGTCCCGAATTCGACAAGTGGCACAAAAACAAACCAATGGAGGCCCCAGTAGAGTGCAATCAGATGAAGAGTTTATTAAGAACACACATAGTTTTGCAGGGATAGCTCAGTAGGTAGAGTGGTGGCCCCATGATCGGAAGGTCGGGGGTTCAACTCCACTAAACGGCTACCCTGAGGTACCGCTGAGCAAGGTACCGTCCCTACACACTGCTCCCCGGGCGCTGCACTGGCGGCTGCCCACTGCTTCACTGGGTGAATGGGTTAAATGCAGAGGAACTATTTCCCTATGGGGACTAACATGCGCACTTTACACTTTACATGCGGGAAGAAGTACACAGCATCACATCAGCATATGTCTTCTGCCCAAAAATACACAGAGAATGGTTTATATATCATCAGGGTTTGACACCCCCTCATGCGTTCTATAACATATTTTTGTATTTCTAAGAACATCATTTGTATCTTGTACAGACAATGAGATGATTTTTAGAGCTACGGTCAGACACAGAAGTTCTTTTCCGAAATATGGCGATGATTTCAGGCCCTGGAGGTCCCCGTGGACTTGTCCTCCTGTTGACCCATCTTCTGTCACCTGTTACTAAGTAAACTCAAATGCCACAGGTTGTAACAAGAAGCTGAATACATTCAGGCCTTCACTCAAGCCTGTTTCTAGATTATATGTACTATATGTGTTTTGTAAGTGTGTATGCAGTTTTAACCTTCTGTTGCTCTTAAGTCACCTACACAATAGATTGCCTGGACATTTGTGCCAAACAAAGCTTGAGACTTTTAATTGACTGAGCTTTAACTCTTTACTGAGCACAAAATGCAATGTGTATAAAATGGTCTTAGCTGTACCTGTAATAAAAAGGTTAATATAAAGTCAGCAGGTTTTAATAAACATCTTAATGCAGTATCAATACTATAGATTATATCATTAATGATGCAGAATATATTGTAGCCACAAAATAATTTCTTTAATTCCACAGTGGCAAATGCTCAACAACTTTTTTTAGAACTGGTTTATTTAACCCTTTAAGACCTACCATAGAACCAAGTCCACCAGAGCTTATATTATATTTTTACATGCTGTAGTGCCATTTCTGGGAGCATTTCAAGTTTCTATACATCAATACAACCCAAATTTTAATAATATGTATGCATTAAGTGCATAGTAATTACATAATTTGCAAAAAAGTGCAATAAACTACAAATTTTTTTTTGTTTTTTTAACATATATTTCTAGTTAGAAAAATATAAGAGGCTTATCCCTCAAAACTGTAAATACAAAAAAGTTGCACAAAATAGTTTCCCACCACAGGAAATTTATTTTAAGTGTCTTCATAGTTTTATTTTTGAAATACACCAAATTTTATATACTGCAGGAAAAACGAAAATAAATCAACTTGCTGCAAGTGCTTTTTATGCAGTTTTTGCAAAGCTATATGTGGAAGGAAACTGTGACCTAGGACAAGCTGATGGCATAAGATGTAAGTACAACTCCTCCGGCTTCATATACAAAAAAATTATTGCGCTAGCTTACTTGGTTGCAGCGCTACGGGGATTTAAAAATAGCTATGCAAAACAGAGTGTGCCCGCTCCGACCAGCTTTAAAGGGTTAAGAAACAAATACTAAGACATGTCTTTTTTCTCTTAAGAGTTGCTGATTAAAATGGTGTTTGAGTGTTGGACGTTGTGGAGCTAGGGCTGGACGGTTGGACGTTAAATCAAAATTGTGATTAATTAAACATTTTCCTCAGGTTCGAATAATGAATGATTATGATTGTAAGGCAAGCATACAAAAACTAGGTTTGTGCTGTAAATATACTGAACCACTAAAACTGAGATAGTTTTGGTATTTTCCCATAGTTGTCTTCTTTTTGTTTGATGTTGTCTTTACTATAGCCACATATATGTCCAAGCAATGGAAATGGTAATTATATTTGGCAGTGTTTTATGTTTCCTCCATGAAGGGGGTCATGCATGCCACAGACTGGACATATACTGGACATAGCAGAGATAGTACATAATGGATGAAGAATATGATTCATTTTTGACTTACTGCCCAACCCTATGTGGTAAATTGTTTACAATAAGTAGCCCATCTTTAAGCATCAACTGACAAATTTGTTTGATTTCTTTCCTTCTTTCAGATCTCTAGAAACCCAAACATAAAAGGTCTTGAGAAGACTTTCAGGATAGATGTTTTCCTGATGTTTTTCCTGAGAGACAACTGTAAAGCATACAAATTTTTGGAAAAACAACTGTCTTCAATCGGCTGCACAGTGGAGCTAAATTTTGATGAAGAGGAGGTTTTGGTTAGAGGGGAGGTTGACAAGGGTCCAGGAGGAGGTTTTGGTGGTTCTGCAGAGAAATGGGAGTATCACGTGGATCAGGTCTTTGTCCAGCTCACCGAGACCTACCTCTGCTATCATGTGCTTGAGCCAAAACAGATGAAAATGGTACTGCAGGATTCGGCCTTTAAGACAGATGATATCAAAGTTTACACAGAGAGTGGCTATGCTGTGGTTGTAGGAGAGGTTGATGACATGAAGGAGAAGATTGCAATTCTGGAAAAAAGCCTACCCACCAAAAAGGAAGTGCCAATTGTGGAGAAGAAGTTCAAGCTCATAGAAGAAGAGTACAATCGAGAAATGCGTGCTAATTGTCCAGAGGTTGCAATCATCAGAGGTAGTGCCATGATCACTTTGGAGGGCCCTGACAAAGAGGTGCAGTCAGGAGCTACAAAACTGGTTGAACTGATTAAGAACGTAAAGGAGAAGAGCGTTAAGTTCCCTACAGCTCTGCTAACCTTCATGAAGACCAGTGATGCCATCCCAAAATACCAAACTCGCTTCCAGCAGAGCCTCAGAAACCCTGTTTTCTTTGAGGTGGGTGCAGATCTGGTTCTGTCCAGTTTGTCCTCTGATGCTCTGAATGAGGCAGAGGCAGCAGTAATGAGAGACTTTAAAGTGACCACTGTACAGCTGCAGGGTGCAATAGATCTCAACAGGTTGAAAGAAATTCTGATGAAAGCCAAGTACGAGGCAAACAGTAGAGAGTTCAGAGTGGACATCAGCTACATGCCAGGCGCCAGTGGAACCTCAACAACCAACGTCCAACTGGTGGGCTACAGTGAAAATGTGGCCAAGCTCAATGAAGTTCTTCATGACTTCCAGTTGAATCAAGTTTCAACTCAAGAAACCATCAATCTGCTTCATCCTGAAATGGTCGACTGTTTTAATAAAATCTTAGACTTGATTGGCATGAAGCAGACCAAGGTGACCTTACAAGCCTCACATTTTCCAAATCCTTGTGTGTTGGTGTCTGGTCCTCGATGTCATGTTCAGGAGGTCAAGGAGGCCCTAACATCAACTCTAGACAGTGTTGTAGTAGACACTTTGACTCTAGATGGACCAGGGGCTCAGCAGTACTTCCAGGAAGAGGGTAAAGTGACTAAAGAGCTGATAGAGGGTTCCTGTCACGTCATTATCCGAGATAAGCAAACTGCAGCCACCCCAAACGTGCAAAGACCACGAAACACCAGCAGACTCAGCGACACACCTAGATCTCTCAGCTACAGCAGCAGCATGTACAGCACAGTTGGAAACTCTGCAATCAACAGAACAAACCTGAAGATCAAACTCAGCAGTTTAGAAAATGAACAGGTTTGATTATTTCCATTCAATTCTATTTCCCATAATCCCAAAATAAAATATCAACATTCATGTTATTCAATATTATTTCTGCAGGTGGATGTTCTGGTGGTCCCCATGCTCAACAAGCAGCTGACTTCTACAAATATTGGCAACAGTTTGTTGGCCAAAGCTGGGAATGTATTAAAGTTAAAGTTTGATTCAGTCTTAGCCAGTTGTGCCCTCGCCCCTGGTGATGTTCAGCTGGTTGATGCACCTCCATCTCTGGGCTGCTCCAAGATTTTCTTCATTGAGTGCTTGCCTTGGGACGGAGTAAGAGGAAAGAGTGTTCAGGTAAAATTGAGGACATAATACTTATAGTGATGGAAAAGATCAAATTCATTTACCTTTAGAAGTACATGAATGAATTTCCTTTGGGATTGGTAAAGTTTCATGAAATTAAATAAAGTACCATTTCTGTGTATAGTCTGTGTATAGTAGTTTGGAATAACTTGATGTTATATGGCACAAACTTATAGAATGAAATCTAACTGTAACATAGTTTAAAAATATATAACTTTTGATTTGCAGGCTCTTGGTAACGGTCTGAAGAGGTGTCTGGAGCTTTGTGCACAGCTGAATTTGGGTTCAGTGGCCATTCCAATCATTGGGCCAGGAATTGTTTTACAATACCCGCTGAGAGAAGCTATTCAAGTGTTGACCGACATCATTCAGCAGTTTGGATTATCTGCATCTTCTGGATCTCTTACAAACATCCACATTGTCATTAAACCTGGCTACCCTGATTCTGAGGCGGTCAGTGTCAATCAATATGTCCTGATCTGACATGTAACATGCATATCATACTATATCACTTAATTTATAAAGCACTTTTAAAAACAAAAACAGGGCTGTTCTGACCATGCATCAATTCTTTATCGTGTTATTCTGTGTTTTTATCTACAGTGCTACCACGATGTCTACAAACAGCTCAGCTTAAATATGAACCAGGGAGGCCAAGGTAAACTTGCACTGCTCATACTGTCTTCAGTATGTGACATTGATGCATAGTGAGATAAAAGCAGATAAAAACCATTCAGCCAGTGTCATATTTTACCATATTCATCAGCACCCTCAGTATCAGAATAAATTTCAGACAAAATCTAATGTGTGGTGTTCTTCATCTCAGCAATCTTCAGGTCCCTCACCAGTGACCTAGATGACATCGTCATGATACTGGAAAGAGGAGTTAAACTACATGTGGTGTTTGGTGACATCACTAATGAGACTACAGATGCTGTGGTGAACACAACAGACTTCCAAAATTTTAACCTTGGTAGGTGAAACACAAAGGCAGGAAGGCGTAGTGAGCAGGATGTTCACCCTGTAACTGTAAAGTTATTTTTAACCACAATGGTAGCATAGCTCTCTGTGGATGCCAAAGGCAGACAGCTATTTATGAATATTTGCTCAGAAATGGGGATGTATATTTGAATGTAATCTTTGAAGATTGAAGTTTTCATTTGGCATATACTTATGAACTGGCACATCATGAAATGAGCACAAGTAGTCATGGTCCCACAATGTAAGTAATTAGTCAGTTACTTATACTTTACATTTAATGTGCATGTGGCTGCAAAACTAACTACTGGTTTACATTTTGTATTTTATATCTCGTACCTATCATGGTTGTAGTTTCACATTTTTTGTCCAAGTGCGGATCAGGCAAATTCAGCAGAATTTCCTATAAATACTTGTAGATTGATTGTGAAATAGAAACAGATCATGTGGCTTGAGTCACTGTCAGAGGAATCAAAACTAAGAAATCAAATGGGTAGAATGTCTGATATTACACTGCATGCATCTGTCTTAGAGTAGTTGAAATTGATTGAGATTTGTCCACAGCTATTTGAATGATTGCAATGAAACTAATGTAAAAAATACATCTAAGGTTGTTACTAGGTCCAGATTTATGTATTCATTAATTTTTTATTCTTTTTCTTCTCCTTCTAAGATGGGGTATGCAAAGACATCTTAACTGTAGCTGGACCACAGGTGGAAACTGAACTGAAAGCAGGTGAGAAAAAGAGAAGCAGCTATTTATCTTCTTATCTTACTTATCTGACTCTCACTCATGCTTCCTGTGTCACTTTCTGTGCAGCAAAAGTGGACCGAGGAGAAATTTATGTGACCCAGTCTGGAAACTTCCCCTGTAAAGCAATTTTTCATGTATGTGGACAAAGAGATGAAGCCCTTATTGAACAATTTGTGTGTGATATCATTTACTATTGTGAATGGTATAAATACAGCTCTGTGGCAATTCCGGCCATTTGTGCTGGTAAGTATTTTTTTTTTGGCATTCTAAGAATTTATTGTGCTACACACACACACACACACACACACACACACACACACACACACACACACACACACACACACGCATGCACCCCTAAATGCAAGTGGTGTTTTTCCAGGTGCTGGTGAGTTGGACCCTGCTGTTGTGGCAGGAGCTATTCTTCAAGGGATCAAGTCTTCTACATCATCAATGAACAGCCTCACCGACATCCGCCTCGTCCTGATTAAGATCGATGTCTTCTTGGCTTTTAAAGAGGAAGCGATGCAGATGTATTCCCCAGCTGTCATCAACAGAGGTGACAGAAATATTCACAAACTGACATCTTGTGTGGTTATTTAGTGTAGTGATTTTTAAAATAAAAGCAGATTAAAAATTATTTTACTTATTTGTTTGATCCACCTTCCAGTGTCATTTCAAGAACAACAACAGCAACAACAGTCTGCTCCTAGTGTGAGTGCATACCTCAGCAGTCTCCAAATCAGCTCCACAAGTCAGCAGTCTGTTTTCACATTTCTGGGTCTTTCCAGAACGGACATTGATGATGCCATGGAAAAGCTGAAGCATCAATATCAGACGCAGTGCTCCAGTAAAACCTTCTCAAAGGAGGAACTGGAACTCCTCAACCAGGATGACATGATGGAGCTGAAGGAGCTGGTGGAGTCTGAAGGTCTATTCATGCAAACTGATCAGTCTGGCGCCCTAACAGTGAGCGGGCTAAAAGACGGGATCACCTGGGTTATGCAGAAAATGAATCAGTGTCAGTACATGACCCTCACTAGAGAGGTGAGAGTGAGGGAGGAGGAGGATGTTTACAACAAAGTGGTTTGGTGCATCCTGGCAAATAATGGTAACTGGGAAAGACTTCCCAAATCAGCTAATCACCAATTGGAAAAAAACGAATTAACAGAAGGAATAACAGATGCACAGGGACTTATATGGGAGGTTGATGTACAGGCAATGGTGGCCACACGACCACTGAGCAGACAGGCGACAAAGCTGAAACGACTTGAGAATCTTCCAGGTGAGTAGATAGTTCTCAGAGATGTTACAAAAATGAGCCTGACTGATACTGGAGTTTGATGCTTGAGAGTAATATAAACTTCAATAAACAAATGTTAAGGTTTTGAAAGAAATAATTCTACTAAAAAAGTATTAAAAAATGTACTTGTAAAAATAGTTGCAAAAGTCACTATGAGGAATGACAGTAACAGTAAACAGTTTTGAAACAGGAAATGTCAAAATTTCAATATCAGAAATATTAAAGTCTCTCCTTATCTGCTGATTTCAAATTGCATTGCAAAGCAGTGTTAGATTGGTGTCAGAAGGGCACCAATATAGCAAACAGTGTTAAGACTGATATGTGGCTGGACTGAACCAAATCCCAATTTTAAAACATCTATGCAATGTGTAAAAGTCAATGACAGCTTTATTGCTAAGCTCTTAAAAATACAAAGAAACAGAGGAGAAAAAATACTTTTTCAACTTCTTAGAAAACACAAGGCACAGAGGAAAAGAGCTGAGAGAGAACACAACAAAGGGCAAGGGAAGATTGATGAGACAGAGGAAAGAACTGGACACGAAGCGCAAGAGACGAAATACCACCAAAGTAAAACAGGAAGTAAAAGATGACAGACTCACAACATGAAAGTGTGACAGAGAGACAGAAGATAAACATAGAGACACAGCTGAAGGAACAGAATCGGAATAGAAAAGGGCTTTAACAAACTTATCATCAGTTAAAGAAAGCAAGCACTAAAGTCACAGAAAACAGGAAATTCAAAAGACTAAGGAGCTAAGCTAAGTCCAATGCCAAAACCAAAACACAGAATGAACCGAAAAAACTTTGGAACAGGAGAAAAAAACAAGGACAAACAAGAATACACAGTTAGAGAAATACTTAAGTGTCCCACAGAAGCCAAAACCCTGTGTCTAAGCCTAAACTTACAAGTTCTGTTTTTGTTCTTTTCATGCGCCATCCTACAAAAAAAAAACAACAACAACAAAACAAAACAGTTTCTTCTGTGTCTTCTCTTGTGTATACTACATTACCTGACTTAATAAAATATAACAAACATGTTGTCTTTTTCAGACTTTACTTTCCCTCTGTACTGGGACCCCATGGCTGCCAATGAGACTATGAAGGTGGTTTCTCTGGAGACTTCTTCTGCAGAGTATCACACAGTAAAGGAGGCTTTCAAACGAACTGTCCCCAAAACTGTGATGAAGGTGGGTGGCTTTTCCTGCACAAGTACAAGTACATATATACACAAGTACATGCATACAAGCTGAAAAAGTTGATTGTGGCATTACAGTGCAAACTGGTGAGCATTACTGACTGTAATGTGGTCTGCTTAACTGGTCAGCTATCATGATACATGTTAACATTCAGGGATTGTATTAAGTGCACCAGACTTTATATCAGCAGCGCATGTGGTCATTATTTACATTTTTTGGTAATATAAAAGGTGTAACAAAAAGGTATTTCTTTTTTTTTAATCTAAAAATGGTAAAAATATTTTTCCATTGGAATTTCTTTTTCCTATATGAAGAAAGAATGTCCTGTAACCCGGGGCAACTGCAGCATCATCACATACCTGCTCTCAAATAAAGATGGCGCCGGTGAGGTCGGCTGCCGTCACGACTGCTCCGACCACTTTTTCTTTGTCTTTGTTTTTTAAGTTAGTTTTCAGCGTTTCTAAATCGGCAAAATCATCACCATTGGGTACATTAGGTATGACAGTGACACTCTTGTTTCTATTGGTATACAATGTACTCACAATTCGAAGTTTTTAACTCCGGATCCGAGCTGGCCGAGTGAGATCTCGAGGGAGAACAAAGGGAAGCGGCGGCGGCCTAGAGGGAAGCGAGCCGGCGTCAGGAACAGACTGAGAGCTCGTGCACACCGCACACCTCTGCCTAGCATCCTGCTCGCCAACGTCCAGTCACTGGAGAACAAGCTTGACGACCTCAGGGCCAGGATAAAGTTCCAGAGAGACATTCGGGACTGCAATCTCCTCTGCTTCACCGAGACATGGCTGAACCCAGCGGTGCCGGACCACGCCATCCAGCCGGCCGAGTTCTTCTCGGTTCACCGCATGGACAGGACACGGGACTCGGGGAAGTCAAGGGGAGGCGGCGTGTGTTTAATGGTGAACAACAACTGGTGCAACAGTGCGAACGTTGTTCCTCTCACACGCTCCTGCACACCAAATCTGGAACTACTGTCCATCATGTGTCGTCCTTTTTATCTACCTCGGGAATTTACATCGGTCATTGTAAGTGCCGTTTATATTCCACCACAAGCGGACACGGTCACCGCCTTATGCGAGCTGCATGAGGCACTCACACAGCACCAGACACAACACCGGGACGCTGCGCTTATTGTGACGGGGGACTTTAATAGCGCCAACCTCAAACGCGCAGCGCCGAACTTTTATCAACACATCACCTGCCCCACCAGGGGTGAAAGGACACTGGACCACTGCTACACTATGGTCAAGGACGGCTACAAGGCACAATCCCGCCCCCCGTTTGGCAAATCTGATCACGCCGCCATCTTCCTCATGCCAAAATACAAACAAAGGCTGAAACAGGAAGTTCCGGTTCAGAGGAAGGTCGCGCGCTGGACGGATCAATCGGTGGCCGCGTTACAGGACGCACTCGATGACGCAGACTGGGGCATGTTCAGAAACAGCTCCGACGATGACGTCAACGTGTTTACGGAAGCGGTTGTGGGATTCATCGGGAAACTAGCGGATGATACCGTGGAGACAAAGACTATCACAACGTTTCCCAACCAGAAGCCGTGGGTGGATAAAACCATCCGCGACGCTCTGAGATCCCGCACCGCTGCCTACAACACGGGACTCATGACGGGGGACATGGACCCGTACAAAGCCGCGTCATATAACGTGCGGAGGGCGGTGAAAGAGGCGAAGCAGCGCTACGGGAGGAAACTAGAGTCACAACTCCAACAGAGTGACTCTAGGAGCCTGTGGCGGGGACTAAGGACAATAACGGACTATAAAGCACCAACAACCGGTATGACGAACGCGGCCGTGACTCTGGCAGACGAGCTGAACACTTTCTATGCTCGCTTCGAGGCTGCAGCTAAGGTCTCTGCTAGTGTTAGCGGCGCTAACGGCTGCAGACAGGAAGATACTGCCAGCACCGGAAACGTGCTCGTCATCTCCGAGCATGAAGTAAGGAGAGCCTTCAAGAGAGTGAACACCAGGAAAGCAGCAGGACCAGACGGCATCCCAGGTCGTATCCTAAGAGACTGCGCATACCAGCTAGCTCCTGTGTTCACTGAGATATTCAACATCTCTTTATCTCAGTCGGTGATCCCCACATGCTTCAAAGAGTCCATCATTGTTCCTGTCCCGAAGAAACCCCACCCTGCTTCTCTCAATGACTATCGCCCTGTAGCCCTCACCTCAGTAGTGATGAAGTGCTTTGAACGCCTGGTCAGAGACTTCATCATTTCTTCACTACCAGACACACTGGACCCACTACAGTTCGCTTACCGTCCAAATCGTTCCACAGACGATGCCATCTCTCATCTCCTCCACACATCACTCACTCACTTGGACACTAGAAGGGGGAATTATGTTAAAATGCTCTTCATAGACTACAGCTCTGCATTTAACACCATAATTCCCTCCACACTCACCACCAAGCTGGAGCATCTGGGACTCAGCTCATCTATGTGTCAGTGGATCTCCAACTTCCTAACTGGCAGACCACAGGCAGTAAGGATGGGCGGACATGTCTCAGCCTCCACCACTCTCAGCACTGGAGCCCCCCAGGGGTGTGTTCTGAGCCCCCTGCTGTACTCTTTGTACACATATGACTGTGTGGCCACTACCAGCTCCACCACCATCATCAAGTTTGCTGACGACACCGTCGTGGTGGGCCTGATCTCTGATAACAACGAGACGGCCTACCTGAAGGAGATTAGGAATCTGGAGAACTGGTGCCAGAGGAACAACCTCCTTCTAAACGTCAGTAAGACAAAGGAGCTGATAGTGGACTTCAGCACTAAGCAGGAGAGGAACTACCAGACCCCCGTCATCAACGAGTGCCCAGTGGAGAGAGTGGACAGCTTCAAATACCTCGGAGTTCACATCACGCAGGACCTGTCATGGTCCTGTCACATCAACACCGTGGTGAAAAAGGCCCGACAGCGTCTCTACCACCTCAGACGCTTGAGAGACTTCCAACTGCCCTCCAAGGTGCTCAGGAACTTTTACTCGTGCACCATAGAGAGCATCCTGGCGGGAAACATCTTAACCTGGTTCGGGAACAGCACCATGCAGGACAGACGAGCTCTACAGAGGGTTGTGCGGTCAGCTGAGCGCACCATCTGCTCCGAGCTCCCTGACCTGCACTCAATCTACAGCAGGCGGTGCTGGACCAAGGCCAGGAAGATCGTGAAGGACCTCAGCCATCCCAACAACAGACTGTTCTCTCTGTTGAGGTCAGGAAAGCGATTCCGCTCCCTGAAGACCAACACAGAGAGACTGAGGAAGAGCTTCTTCCCGCAGGCGATACGGTCTCTCAATCACACCACCCCACAGTACTGACCCACACATATGGTTCTTACACACACACTGGACTTTCTGGACTTTGTTTTTGCACAACACTGGTCACTATATTCTTCATTTCCGGTTAATGCTTGTACAGCTGCTGTTATTGTGTATATATTTATTTATATTTAGATTTCTTCATACATTCTTATATAGTTCTATATTGTGTATTGTGTATTTTGTTGTACAGTTATTTTATTTTCAACTTTAATTTATATATTTTATCTTATTCTTCCCAGTTAAATTTACCCTTCATTCTAATTTGTGTTGTACAGTTATTTCATTTTTAACCTTAATTTATATTCTATTCCTTCCTAGTTAAATTTACCCTTTTTAATTTTTCATATTTATTTCCTATCTTATTCATAGCCTTTTCCTTTTTTGTTCTCTTTAGGTCACGAGCAGTTGTCCAAGCATTTCACTACATATCGTACTGTGTATGACTGTGTACGTGACAAATAAAATTTGAATTTGAATTTCCTACTAACCTCTGTAAATTTTGTATATTTTACTTTATTTAATTTTATATATATGTATACACACACACAGACACACACACACATATATGTATACATACATATTTGGTATACATATTGAGTAATGCGCATACATTCTTATATTTGTACATATATTTATTCTTATAATTCTCAGATTCCCATTCTTATAATTCTCTTTGTTCTTATGTTATTGTATTTTGCACACATCTGTTGCTTGTGAAGCTTGCACACAAGAATTTAACTCGCAGGGTCTATACCAGTGTACCTGCACATAAAAACAATAAAAGTGATTTTGATCCTTTTGTGTCCACACGTAAAACATGATTGGATTTAATTAATTTATTTAGTAAATTTATATATTAAAATCAAAATGAAAAAAGAGAAATACAGGAAATTAAAGAAAACAGAAATCAGTCACATTCTGTCAACAAATTAATTGCCACATTAAAAAAATAAATACATTATATTTTATTTTATCAATCAATTTATCTATCTATGTTGGATATTTGCAGTTTCCGGCCACCATATCTCTGTGGTCCATTGAACCGATGTCAATATATTTGCTCAGAAATGCTATGAAAAATTCAAACTCCCTACCTGAGAAATATCATGTTTCTAAAGTGTTTTTAATTTTTAAGTTTCTAAAGTTTTTAGTTTTGCAGTAAGAAAGTCATTAATTATTAACTGCTGTAATCTAAACTTCTCATACCTGAAACACATGCCTCAGTTTATGGTTACCACCATAAAGACATGAACTAAGCCATCAGATGTAATTAATATCCACACTGCTTTGTTTGGCATCTCTTTGATCCTTTGGCTTCGGTCTCTCTTGTCAGATTGAACGTTTGCAGAACGTTCACCTGCGGCGCGCCTATGAAGCCCAGAAGAAGCACATTTCTGATAAGAACGCACACGAGGGAGGAGCAGCGGAGAAACCTCTGTACCACGGGACGACCCAGGAAAACTGCCACTCCATCATGACAACTGGATTCAACAGGAGTTTTGCTGGACAAAACGGTGATAATTGTTACTGAACAAGACAACATTTTTCTGTTGCTTCAAAACGAATCACTAGTGTTGACTTTGTCTTAGAAATTATTACCTCCTATACACCAAGGTTTTACATATACATGTAAGTCTTTACCGCTCTGATCACTCTGACATTGTGTCTATATTGGTCCACCATTACATGGTGACAGATTGATCATTTGCAGACTGCTTCAAGTATTTTATGGTCTTGAATGTGGTTGTATTTAACCATCATTTATAGACACAAACAGGACTCTTAGGATATTAAATGCAAGACTTACAATACTTACGTAATATATGTTGGAAGTCACCATGTTTTATCAATTCAAATCAATTCAATTCAATTTTATTTATATAGCGCCAAATCACAACAAAAGTCGCCTCATATGATAACCTATTACTAATTCCTTTTTTTTCTTCCTACATTCAGCAACTGCATACGGTCATGGGACCTACTTTGCTGTAAACGCCAGCTACTCAGCCCAGCCCACCTACTCCAAGCCAGCTGCTGATGGTTCTCGGTTAATGTTCGTCGCCCGAGTCCTCACAGGCGTCTTCACTCAGGGCCAAGCTACCATGAAGGTGCTTCCACTCCGAAACAGCCAGCAGCCTCACAACCGCTTCGATAGCGCAGTGGACAAAATTGATAACCCTGCCATGTATATTGTGTTCCATGACAACCAAGCATACCCCGACTACCTCATCACATTCAAAGGAGATTAAGGGAAAAGTATTTTCTACTGTGGAAAAATGAAGGTCCAAAAAGAACAATATTAAAGTTATATTTCTAACTACATAAAGATTTATGTAGTAACTGGAAGTGTGTGGAAAAGTTACATTTGTAAAGGACCCAGAAACTTTATCATAGTTTACACTAAATATTTAAGAAGTTTTGCACACAAAACTAAATTTCCCTGTTGGGTACCTATGTGGTAGGTTTCTCTTACAAGAAGACAATGCACTTTTCATACTACAAGCAATTATATTTAATGCAAGCACGAGTTTATTTCTTCAGTGTTAAAGGATATCTTATCATAATCTAGTTCTGAAAGCTGTAAGAATTATGCCAACAGAAGCTGCTTATATATGAAGTATATGAAATATGAAGAAATATGACACGTACATACATACACACTAAAGGCATGTCACACAATTATGCAGTTTTTAATCTTTTATTTGATTGATATTTGTATCTTACATCTTCACAAGATTTACTGTATGCTTGTCTGGCACTTTCTTGTACAAAGAAAAATTAGAGGAGGTGGGTGATCAACATTCAAATAGAAACTGTATAATTTTAATTGAATTTTGGTCGCATTATGCAAACATCTCAATCATCCAAGTAAGTAAATCCCAAAAAGTTGATTCTGTTCATTTGGATGTAGCATTTTTAGTGGGAGAAACGTTTCGTCACGCATCCAAGTGACTTCTTCAGTCTCAGCTGACTGCAGGTTTCCCCAACCCTTATAAACAGTGCATTTGCATAATGACTGAAACTACCACCAATGAAGGAACAATGGGCTGGCAGGTCAGTTCCTTGTTAATTGCGATTAATTAATTTGAAAAAAAAATAACGCATTTAAACGCACTTTGCATTCCAATCAAACAAGAAATTTTGTCAATGCACAATTTCCTGGTATACCGATTACACTGATGCACACATCAGAGCTACAAAGATGGCGTGCCCAAAACCATAGGCTGCATCCTCCCGAGGACCCGGCCATTGCGGTCTATGTGGGCCGGGTCTTTAGAAGGTCGGGTAGGCCGGAAGTAAACGGCTGTGAAATTGGATGGTCTAGCCTTCAGATTTGCATCACTGCTGTCTCGGTGGAGTTTAATAAACTCAGCCGTCTGCTCCTTGCTATCTAAAATATAACAGGGCACTGGAGTAAATTCTTGACCATCTCACACTTCTGTTTATTCAGTTTTCTTCGTTTCAGCTGTGTGAAAACTAAGGAGGAACCCACCCGAGGGATTAATAAAGTTTTATTTAATCTAATCTAATCTAATAACTTTAATCTCAGCCAAACCGATTTACTCACAAACAAATAAAACACTGAAAAAGCCAAACAGTAACATTTTTAGGTAATCTAAGTGACTTATATATTACGTTTTACCTGAGTAGCGAAAGACTGCGGTGATCTGAAAATGATGTGCCGTTCTCGACGGCTCTAGTGACCCTCGAGCTCCCGGCTGGCTATCGAGCTGGTGGGTAACAGACGTCTCCAACAACGTCGGAGCACTTTTGCAAATATGCGATGTCTTGATAAACCGAGCAGATATTTGAAGATTACACAGCTACATTCTCGCCTGAAAATATATTAAAAGTTTATTTTGTGACCCAGAAAGCGTAATAAGAGTAATATTAAAACTAAGTAGCTGGGCTGGGCCGCGCTATGAATTCTGGGATATGGTGGGCCACGAAAGATACACCAGACTCATCTTCCAAATCTGGGGAAAAGGAGGATGCATTTGTCTGCTGCATTTGGAGGAGTCTATGGTTTTAGACAGCCTTCGTCACCTGGCTGTGACGTAATTGGCCTACAAATGCGTCCTCAGGAGGATGCAGCCCATGGTTTTGGACACCCCCAGAATCAGAGTAAAGCGCGTTGCTAGGACTGGTCAAAGGCAAATTTAATTTCAAAAGAATGGCAGGCGGAAGCCTTGATAAAAGTGTGGTTTTGTGCAAACTGTGCAAAAAGGAGTTTGCATACAAGCACTTTAACCTTATGTTACTATCTAAATGCAGATGTAATGTAATGTAAATTTTAGAATATTATTAGCCTTTTTTACTTCAAAGTGTATATTTACTCCTCTTACCTCAGTCTGAAAGTGTATATTTATTCTTACTCTCTATATTTATTGCTATTCTTTTGCACTGAATGGAACTGGAGCCTCGTCGTCTCCAGTTCTCTATATACTGTACTGTATATAGCAGAGATGACAATAAAGTTTACTTTGACTTTGACTCTGAAAACATGTTGCAGCGAGCACAGAAACTGTGGGAGCTATTAGTGCTAGCAGTTCCAGTTTGAGTACCAACTAAAGGTGTCGGCAGCCCAAACTTGATGAAATGACTGGTTTCAGGACCAAAATTAGTAAGTCAACACCGAACAAACTCACAAATTCTCTTGCAAAATGGACTGTTCTGGACTGTAGAACACTATCAGTGGTAGAAGATAGGGGGTTAGAAAATGTCACATTGTCATTTGACTTTGGGTCCTGAAGAAGACTGAATTTAGGACCCAGATTACTCCGTGAGGCACCTGCCTACGGTAGCTGTAATGCTCCGACAATCCATCAAGTGGCGTGCGGCTTTGTAGCTTACTAAAGTCGTACTAAAACATTTTTTGACAGTTTTTTAAGTGCCGTGTACCACATAAAATCGGTTTGAGGTCAGTAAGCACAACCAGAATTCATACATAAGGCGATTATAAGTAGGGATGGGTATCGTTTAGGTTTTATCCGATACCGGTGCCAAATCGGTACTTTTGAAACGGTGCCGGTGCTCAAACGGTGCTCGAACCGGTGCTTAAAGAATGGAGAACACAAAATTGGTCCAAAAACCTCTCATGTTCAGCTGTTTTTTTTTGTAAAAAGATAACAATGTGTGCCTTTTCTGCAGCTATGTGGCATATATGGCATCACTCTTGGCTGGAAGCAGTGCTTAAACAATGGAAAAAACACAAACTTTGTCCAAAAACCTCTCATGTTTAGCTGTTTCCCACTTTTTCTTTGGTCATTTTAGCCTTTTTGGCCAGGGTGAAGGGAGTATCTGCCATCAAACAAGAGGACAGCCGCATATAGCTATGATGATGTTTGCTAGTTCACCTTACATGCATTAATGTAATAACGTGGTTAGCCTACTCAACGTAAATTACACACGAACAACATGAAGCTACTCATGCAGAGAAGAATGGCTGCTGCTGCCATCATCATCCGTCATCATTTCTGCTACACTGGCAGGGCTAGGGGCCAGGACTCTCCTCTTCGGGTTTTTGGGGGATGTTGCTCCGGGTCCGATAACTGGCAACCCACCCGACGTGCACGGTGTGAGGTCTCGCAGCAAGCTATCAAATACGGCGCATTTCTCGGCTTTTAAAAAAACGCTATGCGTCGCCAGCTGTTTAATCGGATTCTTGGTGTTACCTCCTTTGACAGCATCACAGTATCAGCTTAAAGCACTTGTTGCAGGCTGCTGAGTTTGCATATTTTGCTGTGAAGTACAGCCAGACTTTTGACCGCTTCGCCTTGGGCATTTTTAATCTGTAGCTCTGCTCTAACAGAACGTACGTACCTGGCCCCGCCTACTATCCTCGGAAACGTAAAATGATTGGCTAGAAGTGTATCACAGCTCAGGAAAAAAAAGCACCGAAATAAAGCACCGAAATGTGCGCTGCTTTTCGGTCTGGTTACTACCGTTTATGTCAGAATTATAAGGTGCACTGTTGCTTTTTGAAAAAATCTAAGGATTTCAAGTGAGCCTTATAGTGCGGAAAATACTGTACATGTCTGGTAATTCCAAAATTTTAAATGTCTCTCTTTTATTTTCTGTTTTCAGTAACTGTATATGGTCAGACCTACTTTGCTATAAATGCCAGCTACTCGTCCAGCCCTGGGTATTCAAAACCAGGTGCTGATGGTTCTCAGACAGTGTTTGTAAGCCATCAATGGTATTTACACTCAGGGCAACAGCAGCATAAAGGTGCCTCTGCCTTGCACCAATCAGCCTGATGAACGTTATGACAGTTTGGTGGACGGAATAACAAATCCAAGCATGTTTATTATTTTCAATGGTAATAATTCTAGAGACTTATTCATCATGAAGAAAACAAGACAATCGATCGATCGATCACTTGCGCAAGGGAGGCCTGTGTCCACCACGAGAAAGACCTCGACTCTGACCTCCTCCTGCTGCCTTTTTATTGAGAGACAGTTCACACAAAAAAACATCAGAACAAAGCCACGCCCACATGGTTCTAAGACAAGGCATTATATGTATATGTGTGAACTTCTGTAAGAATGTGTGTGTGTGTGTGTGTGTCAGACCTCCTGCTGACCAAAGGGTCGTAAACGCAGGAAGCTTACATCAAAAAGCACAAGGATGTGTCTGTAATAAAAGACTACAGCCCCCCACCTAGAACCTCGAGAATCTGGGGGGAAGGACAGTAGAATTCCTTTCATCCCACAGTTAAACAATGTAGAGATGGATGGTAAGCATAAAAATGACAACATTTAACAATCCACTCTAACATAAGGCTTATCCAGATTACCTCATAATCTTCTGTTAGTGCTTCATCATGGGGAATATTTCCTATACAGCTAATACATTTTCAACACCGATTTACCATCAGTGTTCTGAACAGTCAGGCCCCATCTTATGTTAAAGACCTCATAATACTGTATCACCCCAACAGAGCACTTTGCTCTCAGACTGCAGGCTTACTTTTGGTTCTTAGGATATTTAAAAGTAGTGTGGGTTAAGATTAAATTAGGCTTAAAACTTTCATTTTTGATAAAGCATATGTTTAGTGCAGATGACCCCTCAATCCTTCCCATGATGCACTTTATGTTTCTTTTTCACTCATGTTTTTCACTCTCTGTGTGTTTATAAACTACTGTGTATTTAATTGTTAATTAGAATTTCTGGCTCTTCCACAGTGTGTCTGTTTTTCCTCTCTTCCACCATTAACTATTCAACCAGTCACAGCACATGGCTGAGCAGCCAATCAAATAGTCACTCTGTAGGAAAAAATGGATAATTAGCTGCTCAACTACACAACATTAAACAGCAAATAAATCCACCTTCAAAAGTCTCTGTGCTTAAATTCCTGAACGTAAATTCAAAGAAAAGTGGTTTCTCATGATAGCACAAGTTTTACTTTGTGTAACTGCTTCTGCCACAGCGCAGTCTGGGTCCTTACTCAGCAGCTTGAGATGAAAATAGAAGAGGTGGATTTTCCCACCCCTTAATAGGCGGGGCTGCTGAATGGGAAGGACATATTTAAAGAGGCACAGATCTGATTTCGAGACAGTTCAACATAAAATTTATGTGTGGTCACTTTCTCTCAATTTGCACGTAAAATATGACCGTTTCAATAATGTTATTCTAACCATATGTTGAAAAACCATGTAATTATTTCTTAATGCACAATAAACTAAGCTAACTTTAATTTTATGGTAACTTCAGTTGGACACTAAAGATTTGGTTCTGAGCTTTAGATATTTCTAGATTACTGCTTGAAACTACATGTGAGAATGTGGAAGATCACTGTTGGAGATCAAGACAAAATCTGTAACTGTAAACAGACATTCATGTGAAAATTAAAACATTTGGTGATTTATAGGATCACAAATATAAATGCAGTGTTTAATACTAAAATGAAAGATGTGTAATTTCCTCAGCAGTTAATAACAAGGAATTTTGACTTTGTTTAGTAGCTGTAGCTTTACGAAATTTTAAAAGTGTTTTTAAAATGTATTAAATCAGTAATGCTTTTTTGCCCGGTGATTTTTTAGATATACTGTGTTTGTTCTTACAATAAACTATTTGAGAAAGAAAAATCTAAGATGTTTATATAATTTGTTCAGCAATATGATCTTCACAAACTGATGCTTCTTCTCCATTGTTTAAAGAATCAATGTAATGTATGCTATTGTTCATGGCATGACATCTGTCCATAAAGGACCTCATCACATGAATCAGTCACTGCCACAAATCTCCTGAGCTTATTTACCTCCTTCTTAGTAAAAGTCATATCTGTAGATTTTAGTGTGATGTTTTCAGATGAAAATATGAAAACAGCTCGAGCTTGAGTTAATGTCAGACCTCACATAATTACTGGTAAAATGTCTTTCTCAAAACCATATTAAGACATAAATATGATTTAGAGCAGCGGTCCCCAACCTTTTTTGCGCCACGGACCGGTTTATGCCCATTTTCACGGACTTTAAGGTGTCGCGGATAAATACAACAAAATAAAACTAGTACCGGTACCGAAAAAAGGAAGATTTAAACACACGTGAAAAGACCCAGGAAAACCGAGTTAACGATAAAAACGATAACAAAATAACGCTGAAAACCGATAAAAAAAACCCCCTGAAAACCATACATTTCACGCCTCAACTCTCGCGGCCCGGTACCAAACGACTCACGGACCGGTACCGGTGACCGCTGATTTAGAGTTATACTCTGACAGCTGAAACACCTTGTAAAATACCTGCAGAGCAGGTGAGCTGAAAAAATCCCCTGAGAATTAAATGCGCACTTTTCCCATTGCTGGGTGTGGGAGTGTAAACATGAGGATGTGATACTTTAAAAGTGAAACTGAAAGAAAAACGGGCACTCAGAGCGGCCAAATGTTTGACGGGCTTAAAGTTCTCATGTTAGTGTAGAATTGCAGATAAAATGGATCAATATCCGTATCCACTGTTTTTTGAAGCCACTGACTTTACAGACAGAGAGAAGGAGAAAGTGAGGAGATACTTTCAGAAAAGGCGAGAGTCCGGGGGTGGCGACTGTGGAAATCTTGAAAAACTCGGAGGAAACGTTTATAAAATATGTTTTAAGGAAAAAGAAGGTAGGACAGTCGGTTATTTGTAAAATGTATTCCTATATTTGTGTTTCAGTGACTCTGTTTATGCTCGTTTTAGATCAAGACAGAGTTTTGCAGAGGAAGTTTCACACCATCACTCTTCCTAGTGGACAAGTGCAGCTGACCGTGAGCCGGACAAGTTCACCACAGACCTCTGACCAGCCAATGCCAAGCCAATCACTGGTACAGTTTACTGCTCTTTCAAACATGACTTTTGGTTACAGTAAAAACTCAGCGTCAGAGCCGGATAATGTTTCCGAATCAGTTTAAGAGTAGCGAGTTAACCTTTTTTTTATCTAACTGTCTGATGTTTGGCACTATTTACACCCCCACAGAGGAGAGTACTCGTTTTTTCACAGGTACACCACACTTATTCTAGGATGGATTATTTTCTCATCAATAATCGGTTGACTCCATGGGTCCAATCCTGTGAATACCAGGCCATAGTAACATCAGACCATACCCCTGTTGTGTTATCAATGAGTTTTCCAGACGTCCTTCAATCCAGACGACACTGGTGTTTTAATTTAACTCTCCTGGCAGATGTAAATTCCCTGGAATTCATGAATATATATATATATATATATATATATATATATATATATATATATATATATATATATATATATATATATATATATATATAAATGCATGGAGCTGCAGACTAAATTTGATCTTGATCTCTCAACCTGCCTGGAAGCCCCTTAACTGGCTGGCTAGCATCTTACCCGATTTGTCACTATGAATATAAAACAAACTCTTATTCTTCAGCTGCTGACATTCGATTGAGTGTGTTGAGAGTAGAGATGGACCGATCTGATATTATGTATCGGTATCAGTCCAATACTGACTTAAATTACTGGATCGGAGAAACAAAAAATGTAATCCATCCATTAAATATCAAAAAGCACCTCACAAAACTTGCAACATGGCATAACTCGGCTCATAACCATAGCACGTCGGAGCAGTATGCATCACGTGATAGAGGGGCTGTGTGCCAGACCCGTCTGCGGTCTGGTTGAGCAGTCGGAGCCTCGCTACCAAACCGGCATTTCATCTCCGAGAAAGTTATCCCAGAGAGAAGTAAAGCAAGTGTGTAAGTCCATCTAAATGTTTGTAAAGCATTCCCACGGTAAGCTTGACTGATATATGGAGCGACTGCCTCTTCTCTCTCCCTCCCTCTCCTGCTGCTACTTCAGCGTGAAACTGATTAGTGATCAGCTGATCGGCTTTTCTGTCGCGAGTCTGTCTCTCTTGTTTGTTTGTCGCCCAATTCGCGCCAGAAAGAGAAAACCAGCAGCTGAATAACAGCAGCACGTTTAAGCTTGATAAGCAGTTGTTAGAATTTTTTTTTTTTTTTATAAAAAAAGATCCTGGTGTACAAAGTAATTACTTTGTACACCAGGATCTACTAGCTGACGGCTGGTAACTGTGCAGGGGCGGATCTAGCAAAGTTTAGCCAGGGGGGCCGATAGGGCATGAACAGGGAAAGGGGGCACAAAGACATACTTTTCTTTCTTGTTCTCATTTAAAATGTCTAGCTTTTAATAAATAATTATCTGAATCTTACACCCAAATTTTAATCTGATGTAAAAAGTATAGAAGTCCATTATTGTATATAGTTGTTAAGTCTAATATACCCTAGTAAGCTATAGTACTTTTTCCTTTGGGAAGATACCATCTGTGCAGTCTGCACTTCTGTTGAAGAAAGATGTTGAATCTATTTAATTATTCTTGAAAAATAATTGATTTCTGTGCATTTTTTTTCACACTGCATCAAATTAAAGTTGATTACGTCGATTAAGCATCATTAGGTGGGGGGTGGTTCCCTATTTTATATATTTTTTTGCTGGGAGTTTGCAACCCTATTAATTAGGTTGCTTACTCTTTAAAATACCAGAATAAGAAGGATGGAGCAGGTTTAAGTTTATTAGATTGATCAGTATTGCTGAACTATGAAATATTTTGGGTGCAGTGTATTTTTTGCATACAGGTATAACAGAATAGCTTTAGTGTTTTTTTTTCAGGTTTGAACTTATACAAAATGCAGCAAGATATTAAAAAACAGTTTTATTTATTAAAAAACACACTATATTGGCGTCATGGTCCGGAGTCTGTGACTCCGTGTTTATGTTTTAGTTTATTATTATTCTGTGGTTTTGTTTATTCTGGGTTTCTGTACTCTCCTTTTTTCACGTTTCATGTTCCTATGCCATTTTCCAGTGCCTTCTCCCCACATCTCTGGTTCATGTCTCAAGGTTTCATGTTTGTTTTTGCTTAGCTTTTCCCAGTGTAGGTTACTCTTAAGTTTTGGTTTTCGTCCACCTCGTTCCTGTTTGTTTGACCCTTTTGTTAATAAAGCTCGCTCACGACTTAAGCAGTCTGCATCTTGGGTCCGTTAATAATTCACACACGGCTTGCCCCGGCAACCCGTGACAATCGGATTTATATCGGTATCGGCCGATATCCAAATTTATGATATCGGTATCGGATATAAAAAAGTGGTATCGTGCCATCTCTACTCATAAGCAGAGAGTGCTTGCTAGCACTGTCCTTAGACAGTAAATGTGACAAAACTATTCAGGAAAAAACGCAGCGTATATATTGTTTATCATGACTCTGGTTTTACTGGCCTATCAACACAATTTAAAAACCAGTATATATCACCTTGTTGCTTTGTCATCTTGAAGTGGTCATGTGACTGGCTTACCACGACTACTTTATTCTTCCTCAGTCAAACAGCAGCACTCATGTGATTGCCCCTTAGCTCCAGGTGTTGTGCCAAAAAGTGATTGTCTGCTGAACACATCTTCGACCGCCTGTTTGTGGAAAAATAGTAACGCACTGCACCGCACTTTTCTGTTAGTAATGGTAACGGCATTGTAACGATAGAAATAGTAACTAGTTTACTCGTTACTGAAAAAATGTAACGGTGTTAGTAACGTTATTCCTATCACTGGAAATAACGTAGACGATCCAGTAACGAACACAAGAGAACACACACTGTAAATGCACAGAGGGGAACGAGGAAACTACACACATAAGGGAGGCACAATTGACTGTAATTGACAAGACGAGACAAGCAAGTAACCAATGCCATGTATGTTACTCCACCTCCATACAATCAAAGATAGTGTTTTTTTTTTTAAAACATAGGTCATAAAAAGCCAGATGGTAACACTCTCACTGGACATTTTATTAGGTACACTTTGATAGTACCAAGTAAGACTTCAGTGCTGTTTCTTTTAAATCTTTGTTGTTAATTTTGGATTGTAATGTTGTGATGTTATTTGAGTTACTGTTTCCTTCCTATCAGCTTGAAGGAGTCTGGCCAGTAAACAAAATTTTAAATTCTTTGTGGAATCCATGGACACTGCTGCTAGCAAACAGATTAAAAAAAAAACAAAACCTCAACATCATGTTTTAACTGATTCACAAACCATTGTATTCTGCTTTCATTTACATTGTACACAATATCGAAACTGTTTTAGAAACTCGACTGTAGCATATTTCTGTTCTAACACAGTGTCATAGTCAGACATAACAACAACAAAAAAAACATATACAGAGAAATATTAATTTTATGTGTTTTTATTTACATAACAGAAAGGACTCTATGAATCAGTACAACTGAAAACTGCTGTGAAATCAACTTTTTTTTAATGTACGTTGATTAGAGTTTTTGAATGAAGGTTATGATTCGTTTTTGATTTACTACCCAGGCCTATGTGGTACACTCCAATTGTTCATGATAAGTAGTCTATCTTATAGCATTAATTGACAGATTTGTTTGATTTCTTCTCTTCTTTCAGAGCTCTACAAACCCAAACATAAATGGTCTTGAGAAGACTTTCAGAATAGATGTTTTCCTGCTGTTTTTCCTGAGAGACAACTGTAAAGCATACACATTTTTCGAAAAACAACTGTCGTCAATCGGCTGCACAGTGGAGCTAAATTTCGATGAAGAGGAGGTTTTGGTTAGAGGGGAGGTTGACAAGGGTCCAGGAGGAGGATTTGGTGGTTCTGCAGAGAAATGGGAGTATCAGGTGAATCAGGTCTTCGTCCAGCTAACTGAGAGCTACAACTGCTATCATGTGCTTGAGCCAAAACAGGTGAAAATAGTACTGCAGGACTCGGCCTTTAAGACAGATGATATCAAAGTTTACACAGAGAGTGGCTATGCTGTGGTTGTAGGAGAGGTTGATGCCATGAAGGAGAAGATTGCAATTCTGGAAAAAAGCCTACCCACCAAAAAGGAAGTGCCAATTGTGGAGAAGAAGTTCAAGCTCATAGAAGAAGACTTCAATCGAGAAATGCGTGCTAATTGTCCAGAGGTTACAATCATCAGAGGTAGTGCCATGATCACTTTGGAGGGCCCTGACAAAGAGGTGCAGTCAGGAGCTGCAAAACTGGTTGAACTGATTAAGAACATAAAGGAGAAGAGCGTTAAGTTCCCTACAGCTCTGCTAACCTTCATGAAGACCAGTGATGCCATCCCAAAATACCAAACTCGCTTCCAGCAGAGCCTCAGAAACCCTGTTTTCTTTGAGGTGGGTGCAGATCTGGTTCTGTCCAGTTTGTCCTCTGATGCTCTGAATGAGGCCGAGGCAGCAGTAATGAGAGACTTTAAAGTGACCACTGTACAGCTGCAGGGTGCAATAGATCTCAACAGGTTGAAAGAAATTCTGACAAAAGCCAAAAACGAGGCCAACAGTAGAGAGTTCAGAGTGGACATCAGCTACATGCCAGGCGCCAGGGGAACCTCAACAACCAACGTCCAACTGGTGGGCTACAGTGAAAATGTGGCCAAGCTCAATGAAGTTCTTCATGACTTCCAGTTGAATCAAGTTTCAACTCAAGAAACCATCAATCTGCTTCATCATGACACTGTCTACTGTTTTAATAAAATCTTAGACTTGATTGGCATGAAGCAGACCAAGGTGACCTTACAAGCCTCACATTTTCCAAATCCTTGTGTGTTTGTGTCTGGTCCTCGATGTCATGTTCAGGAGGCCAAGGAGGCCCTAACATCAACTCTAGACAGTGTTGTAGTAGACACTTTGACTCTAGATGGACCAGGGGCTCAGCAGTACTTCCAGGAAGAGGGTAAAGTGACTAAAGAGCTGATAGAGGGTTCCTGTCACGTCATTATCCGAGAGAAGCAAACTGCAGCCACCCCAAACGTGCAAAGACCACGAAACACCAGCAGACTCAGCGACACACCTAGATCTCTCAGCTACAGCAGCAGCATGTACAGCACAGTTGGAAACTCTGCAATCAACAGAACAAACCTGAAGATCAAACTCAGCAGTTTAGAAAATGAACAGGTTTGATTATTTCCATTCAATTCTATTTCCCATAGTCTCAAAATAAAATATCAACATTCATGTTATTCAATATTATTTCTGCAGGTGGATGTTCTGGTGGTCCCCATGCTCAACAAGCAGCTGACTTCTACAAATATTGGCAAAAGTTTGTTGGCCAAAGCTGGGAATGTATTAAAGTTAAAGTTTGATTCAGTCTTAGCCAGTTGTGCCATCACCCCTGGTGATGTTCAGCTGGTTGATGCACCTCCATCTCTGGGCTGCTCCAAGATTTTCTTCATTGAGTGCTTGCCTTGGGACGGAGTAAGAGGAAAGAGTGTTCAGGTAAAATTAAGGACTTTTATTAACACTTCTAGAGATGGATAAGAGCTTATTCATATTTAGTTTACCTTCAGAAAACCAATGAAATGCATCAATGAATTTCCTTTGGGAATAGTAAAGTTTTATGAAATTAAATAAATATCATTGCTGTGTATAGTTGAAAGGTTGGAATAACTTGATGTTATATACCACAAACTCCAAGCCAGGACTTATGCAAACAAATTTAAGTTTTTTGTGGAGCCTCAAGGTTTTCCTTGTGTGCTCAGTTGCAGTGTACAATCCAAGAGTTAAGTTTGAAAACATAGTTAAAAATATGTAACTTTTGATTTGCAGGCTCTTGGTAACGGTCTGCAGAAGTGTCTGGAGCTTTGTGTACGGCAGAATTTTGGTTCAGTGGCCGTTCCAATCATTGGGCCAGGAATTGTTTTAAACTACCCGCTGAGAGAAGCTATTCAAGTGTTGACTGACATCATTCACCAGTTTGGATTATCTGCATCTTCTGGATCTCTTACAAACATCCACATTGTCATTAAACCTGGTTACCCTGATTCTGAGGAGGTAACCCTTACTTGATGGCCTGTATCTGATATGTAACATGCAGGCATCAATTCTTTATCGTGTTATTCTGTGTTTTTATCTACAGTGCTACCACAATGTCTACAGACAGCTCAGCTTAAATATGAACCAGGGAGGCCAAGGTAAACTAGCACTACTCAGACTGTCTTTAGTATGTGACATTAATGCATAGTGAGCAGATAAAAAGCATTCAGCCTGTGCCATATTTTACCATCTTCATTAGTACCCTCAGTTATCAGATTAAATATCAAACAATAGCTAATGTGTGGTGTTCTTCCTCTAAGCAATCTTCAGGTCCCTCACCAGTGACTTGGATGACATAACCATGACAGTGGAAAGTGGGGTTAAACTACATGTTGTGTTTGGTGACATAACCAATGAAACTACAGATGTTGTAGTGAACACAACAGACTTCCAAAATTTTATCCTTGGTAAGTGAAACTGAGGATGCACACAAGTACAGTGGGGCAAAAAAGTATTTAGTCAGCCACCGATTGTGCAAGTTCCCCCACTTAAAATGATGACAGAGGTCAGTAATTTGCACCAGAGGTACACTTCAACTGTGAGAGACAGAATGTGAAAAAAAAAAAATCCATGAATCCACATGGTATGATTTGTAAAGAATTTATTCGTAAATCAGGGTGGAAAATAAATATTTGGTCAATAACAAAAATACAACTCAGTACTTTGTAACATAACCTTTACAGGCAATACCAGAGGTCAAACGTTTACTATAGGTCTTTACCAGGTTTGCACACACAGTAGCTGGTATTTTGGCCTATTCCTCCATGCAGATCTTCTCGAGAGCAGTGATGTTTTGGGGCTGTCGCCGAGCAACACGCACTTTCAACTCCCGCCACAGATTTTCTATGGGGTTGAGGTCTGGAGACTGGCTAGGCCACTCCAGGGCTTTCAAATGCTTCTTACGGAGCCACTCCTTTGTTGCCCGGGCGGTGTGTTTTGGATCATTGTCATGTTGGAAGACCCAGCCTCGTTTCATCTTCAAAGTTCTCACTGATGGAAGGAGGTGTTGGCTCAAAATCTCACGATACATGGCCCCATTCATTCTGTCCTTAACACGGATCAGTCGTCCTGTCCCCTTGGCAGAAAAACAGCCCCATAGCATGATGTTTCCATCCCCATGCTTCACAGTAGGTATGGTGTTCTTGGGATGCAACTCAGTATTCTTCTTCCTCCAAACACGACGAGTTGAGTTTATACCAAAAAGTTCTACTTTGGTTTCATCTGACCACATGACATTCTCCCAATCCTCTGCTGTATCATCCATGTGCTCTCTGGCAAACTTCAGACGGGCCTGGACATGCACTGGCTTCAGCAGCGGAACACGTCTGGCACTGCGGGATTTGATTCCCTGCCGTTGTAGTGTGTTACTGATGGTGACCTTTGTTACTTTGGTCCCAGCTCTCTGCAGGTCATTCACCAGGTCCCCCCGTGTGGTTCTGGGATCTTTGCTCACCGTTCTCATGATCATTTTGACCCCACGGGATGAGATCTTGCGTGGAGCCCCAGATGGAGGGAGATTATCAGTGGTCTTCCATTTTCTGATGATTGCTCCCACAGTTGATTTTTTCACACCAAGCTGCTTGCCTATTGTAGATTCACTCTTCCCAGTCTGGTGCAGGTCTACAATACTTTTCCTGGTGTCCTTCGAAAGCTCTTTGGTCTTGGCCATGGCGGCGTTTGGAGTCTGACTGTTTGAGGCTGTGGACAGGTGTCTTTTATACAGATGATGAGTTCAAACAGGTGCCATTCATACAGGTAACGAGTGGGGGACAGAAAAGCTTCTTACAGAAGACCAAATACTTATTTTCCACCATAATTTACGAATAAATTCTTTACAAATCCTACCATGTGAATTCATGGATTTTTTTTCACATTCTGTCTCTCACAGTTGAAGTGTACCTCTGGTGCAAATTACTGACCTCTGTCATCATTTTAAGTGGGGGAACTTGCACAATCGGTGGCTGACTAAATACTTTTTTGCCCCACTGTACATAGCATAGTGAGCAGGAGGATCATGTTGTAACTGTGACATTATTTTTTTTAGCCACAATGGTGGCATAGCTCTCTACGAATTTCAAAGGTAAACACATGTTCATGAATGTTTGCTCAGAAATGGGGATGTCTTTTTAAACATGATCTTTGAACATATTACGGGCGATCGTGGCTCAAGAGTTGGGAGTTCGCCTTGTAATCAGAAGGTTGCTGGTTCGAGCCCTGGCTCCGACAGTCTCGATCATCGTGTCCTTGGGCAAGACACTTGACCCGTTGCCTACTGGTGGTGGTCCGGTGGCGCCAGTGTCCGGCAGCCTCGCCTCTGTCAGTGCGCCCCAGGGTGGCTGTGGGCTACAATGTAGCTTGTCATCACCAATGTGTGTGTGGATTGGTGGATGACTGGATGTGTAAAGCACTTTGGGGTCCTTAGGGACTAGTAAAGCGCTATATAAATACAGGCCATTTACTATTTTTACCATCCAAGTTTTCATCTAGTATTATCAGCAGGCCACTTATTTTAAGATCAAATACTTACTTGTATTTTACATCTCGTACCTATCATGGTTGTAGTTTAATATTTTTGTGCAAGTGCTGACCAGGCAAATTCAGTCGGAACAGGTTTGGTGGATGACAAAATGCAAAGCAGAGATTTATGGGCATTGTTGTCCAATGATGACTTGCTAATTTTGGTCCTTAAGCCAGTCATTTCATCACATTTGGGCTGCCGATATCTTTTGTTGGTACTCGAACTGCTAGAGCTAACAGCTCCCACAGTTTCGTGCTTGCTGCAACATGTTTTGTAATTAGATGGTGCCGTAAAGTTGAAGTGCTTCATGGTACGCAAACTCCTTTTTGCACAGTTTGCATAAAACCATGCTTTTATCAAGGCTTCCGTCAGGTAGTCTTTTGAAATTAAATTTGCCTCCGCTCAGTCACAGCAAGTCACTTTATTCTGATTCTTTTTACCTCTGATGTGTGCATCAGTGTAATCTAGTGATGTTCGATTCGTGAACGAATCGTTCAATACTCGAGAATCACTTTACTGACTCGTAAATCATGATTCACAAGCCCAACTGACTCACTGACTCATCCCTGTTGCTGTTAGAAAACTAATTCCTAATTCCATTAGTAGAAATATATCTAGCTTATAATTAAAATTGTGGGGGGGAAAAACAACAGCCAGTTTCTTAACAAAAGCATTTCTGCTCTGAACTGAAAGAAAAAACCCTGAGTGGAAGCTCACATCAAGAAAATAGCTCCTCGGTTCACAGTAGCATCGCTCTACTAACATGCTAACACCCTCCCTTCCTGTGCTGAATCGTAAGCGTAAGCGAATCACTCACTCACTCACTCACTCACTCACTCACCCCCTCCCTCCTGGCTCACAGCTTCTTCTTCTTCTTGGTTGGCAACCAATGTTAAGGCACATTACCGCCCCCTGGCTCACAGCTCAGAGGACATTTAGATGAGAAAATATATATTTGACACATTTATGGAAAATACTAATAAAATACAAATAAACAAAATAAATGTTTATTAAGCAGTTTTGATAGGAAATTGCTTAATTTTAGAAATGTTTTTGCTCTTTTTTGCTCTATAAAATAGTTGTTGTTTTTTTAGAATCATTCATCTTAGCAGTAGGATTTACATGAAAAGAGAAACAAATTAACTTTGAGTGAAAATGTACATTTTTTGCACTCTCTAGTCAACTGACTCAGTGAATCAAATGACTCAAAAATCCGATTCACTTTGGTGAGTGACTCATCAAAACTCGATTCAGTAAAAAGAATCAAATTTACCATCACTAGTGTAATCGGTATACCAGGGAAACGAGCATTGACAAAAGTTCCCCTTTGCTTGGAATGCAAAGTGTGATTAAAAGCGCTTTTTTTAACGCGTTAAATTTTTTTCTAATTAACTAATTGCAATCAATGCATTAAAATCCCACCCCTTGTAAAAATACATGTAGGGCAGTTAGCAGGTCCAGATTTAATTATTCAGTATTTTTTTAATTCTTTTTCTCTTCTTCTTCTACAGATGGGGTATGCAAAGATATCTTAACTGTAGCTGGACCAGAGGTGGAAGCTGAACTGAAAGCAGGTGAGAAATAGAGAAGTTGCTACTTATCTTCTCATCTTACTTATCTGCCTCTCACTCATGCTTATTTTGTCACTTTCTGTGCAGCATACGTGGAACGAGGAAAAATATTTGTGACCCAGTCTGGAAATTTCCCCTGTAAAGCTATTTTTCATGTATGTGGACAAAGGGATGAAGTCTACAACTTGGACTTCATCCAACTTGTGTGTAATGTCATTTACTATTGTGAGTCGTATAAATACAGCTCAGTGGCAATTCCTGCTATCTTTGCTGGTACGTATTTTGTTTGGCATTCAAGTCTTGTTGTGCTACACACACAAACACACACACACACACACACACCTAAATGCAAGTGGTGTTTCTGCAGGTGCTGGCGAGTTGGACCCTACTATTGTGGCAGGTGCCATCCTTCGAGTGATCAAGTCTTCTACATCATCAATGAACAGCCTCACCGACATCCGCCTCGTCCTGATTAAGATCGATGTCTTCTTGGCTTTTAAAGAGGAAGCGATGCAGATGTATTCCCCAGCTGTCATCAACAGAGGTGACAGAAATATTCACAAAGTGCCATCTTGTGTGGTTATTTAGTGTAGTGATTTTTAAAATAAAAAGCAGATTAAATTATTATTTTACTGAAAATACTTGCTTATTTGTTTGATCCACCTTCCAGTGTCATTTCAAGAACAACAACAGCAACAACAGTCTGCTCCTAGTGTGAGTGCATACCTCAGCAGTCTCCAAATCAGCTCCACAAGTCAGCAGTCTGTCTTCACGTTCCTGGGTCTTTCCATATCCGACATTGACGATGCCATGGAAAAGCTGAAGCATCAATATCAGACGCAGTGCTCCAGTAACACCTTCTCAAAGGAGGAACTGGAACTCCTCAACCAGGATGACATGATGGAGCTGAAGGAGCTGGTGGAGGCTGAGGGTTTATTTGTGCAAACTGATCAGTCTGGCGCCCTAACAGTGAGCGGGCTAAAAGACGGGGTCACCCGGGTACTGCAGAAAATGAATCAGTGCCAGTACATGAACCTTGCTAGAGAGGTGAGAGTGAGGGAGGAGGAGGATGTTTACAACAAAGTGGTTTGGTGCATCCTGGCAAATCACGGTAACTGGGAAAGACTTCCCAAATCAGCTAATCACCAATTGGAAAAAAACGAATTAACAGAAGGAATAACAGATGCACAGGGACTTATATGGGAGGTTGATGTACAGGCAATGGTGGCCACACGACCACTGAGCAGACAGACGACAAAGCTGAAACGACTTGAGAATCTTCCAGGTGAGTAGATAGTTCTCAGAGATGTTACAAAAATGAGCCTGACTGATACTGGAGTTTGATGCTTGAGAGTAATATAAACTTCAATAAACAAATGTTAAGGTTTTGAAAGAAATAATTATACTAAAAAAGTATTAAAAAATGTACTTGTAAAAATAGTTGCAAAAGTCACTATGAGGAATGACAGTAACAGTAAACAGTTTTGAAACAGGAAATGTCAAAATTTCAATATTAGAAATATCAAAGTCTCTCCTTATCTGCTGATTTCAAATTGCATTGCAAAGCAGTGTTAGATTGGCGTCAGAAGGGCACCAATATAGCAAACAGTGTTAAGACTGATATGTGGCTGGACTGAACCAAATCCCAATTTTAAAACATCTATGCAATGTGTAAAAGTCAATGACAGCTTTATTGCTAAGCTCTTAAAAATACAAAGAAACAGAGGAGAAAAAAATACTTTTTCAACTTCTTAGAAAACACAAGGCACAGAGGAAAAGAGCTGAGAGAGAACACAACAAAGGGCAAGGGAAGATTGATGAGACAGAGGAAAGAACTGGACACGAAGCGCAAGAGACGAAATACCACCAAAGTAAAACAGGAAGTAAGAGATGACAGACTCACAACATGAAAGTGTGACAGAGAGACAGAAGATAAACATAGAGACACAGCTGAAGGAACAGAATGGGAATAGAAAAGGGCTTTAACAAACTTATCATCAGTTAAAGAAAGCAAGCACTAAAGTCACAGAAAACAGGAAATGCATTCCTATGCCAAACCAATAGTTACCTGAGTTAATAAGATATAACAAACATGTTGTCTTTTTCAGACTTTACTTTCCCTCTGTACTGGGACCCCATGGCTGCCAATGAGACTATGAAGGTGGTTTCTCTGGAGACTTCTTCTGCAGAGTATCACACAGTGAAGGAGGCTTTCAAACGAACTGTCCCCAAAACTGTGATGAAGGTGGGTGGCTTTTCCTGCACAAGTACAAGTACATATATACACAAGTACATGCATACAAGCTGAAAAAGTTGATTGTGTGGTTACAGTGCAAACTAGTGAGCATTACTGGCTGTAATGTGGTCTGCTTAACTGGTCAGCTATCATGATACATGTTAACATTCAGGGAAAGAAGCTAATTAAAATATTAACTGCACCAGACTTTATATCAACAGTGCATGTGGTCATTAATTACATATTTCGATAACATAAAGGGTGTAAAAAATAGATATTTTTTATTTTTAACTGACTTACTATAAATACTATTTATTTATTTTTATTTAAACATAAATAAATAGTGTTTAATTTCCTATTATTTTATCTAACCTGTAAAATGCATAAATATTAAAAAAATAATAAATGAATATTAAAAAAAAAAAAATTGAAAACATTTTTCCCTAGGAACTATTTTTTCCTATGTAAAGAAATGATGTCTTGTAACCCATGGCAACTGCAACATCATCACATACCTGCTCTTCTTTTTGTGTCCACATGTAAGACATGAATTGATTTAATACATTTATTCAGTAAATGTATATAAAAAATCGAAATCATAAAAGAAAAACAGGAAATTAAAGGAAACAGAAATCAGTCACATTCTGTCAACAAATTAATTGCCACATTAAAAAAATAAATACATTATATTTTATTTTATCAATCAATTTATCTATCTATCTATCTATGTTGGATATTTGCAGTTTCCGGCCACCATATCTCTGTGGTCCATTGAACCGATGTCAATATATTTGCTCAGAAATGCTATGAAAAATTCAAACTCCCTACCTGAGAAATATCACGTTTCTAAAGTGTGTTTTTTATTTTAATTTTTAAGTTTCTAAAGTTTTCAGTTTTGCAGTAAGAAAGTCATTAATTATTAACTGCTGTAATCTAAACTTCTCATACCTGAAACACATGCCTCAGTTTATGGTTACCACCATAAAGACATGAACTAAGCCATCAGATGTAATTAATATCCACACTGCTTTGTTTGGCATCTCTTTGATCCTTTGGCTTCGGTCTCTCTTGTCAGATTGAACGTTTGCAGAACGTTCACCTGCGGCGCGCCTATGAAGCCCAGAAGAAGCACATTTCTGATAAGAACGCACACGAGGGAGGAGCAGCGGAGAAACCTCTGTACCACGGGACGACCCAGGAAAACTGCCACTCCATCATGACAACTGGATTCAACAGGAGTTTTGCTGGACAAAACGGTGATAATTGTTACTGAACAAGACAACATTTTTCTGTTGCTTCAAAACGAATCACTAGTGTTGACTTTGTCTTAGAAATTATTACCTCCTATACACCAAGGTTTTACATATACATGTAAGTCTTTACCGCTCTGATCACTCTGACATTGTGTCTATATTGGTCCACCATTCAGGGACGTGCAGAGAGGTTTAAAGGGGCGGGTGCTCAAAGTTAAAAAGGGGCACATTGAACCATGCTGAATAACAACAACACACATTCATCAAGAATCTAATATGGGAAGGGCAGGGCTGTGTTGATCTGAGACTGTAGACATTAAAAAGTCCACAGGAGAGATGTTAGCTGATTAAACAAGTGTCATGAGATAATAACAAAATGCAAAGATTGGTGACAGCGCTTGGAACCATAAGGCAACAAAAAACTGAGAAATAATTTAGGCTCTGCCTGTGAATCACTCTTTGCTTCTCTTCTTCCTTCCATCCCATCATTTCATATATCACTCTCCACTTGCTGTCTATCTGAGAACAAGGCACAACTTGCTATTGCAATAAACTATAATCTAATTATCCACACCTAACAACTCTTGCACTTAATCTATAATAAAATGATGACAGAAAAATGTTATAGCACTGCCTTTAGTAGCCTCACACAGCTCCTACTGTTTCCTCCTCATGTCCTTACCAGGCATGTCTGGACAATGTTATATCATGAGTAATATTTTTTTAAATCCATCTAAATAAAACACACACATGCACACACAGGGACATTTTAGACCTTCTTCAGAATACTGTATATACTATGGGCATCCTTACATTATTATTTATTACTAGAGCTACAATAATAAAGCAATGAGGAGGGGGAAGTAATAAATATGAAATAATGTCATTATGATGATTCCATTTGTTTCACTATCCACTCTGTGCAGGGCAAAGCTTATTACATTTTTAAACTGTAGAGATACAATAATTTTACTGCTGTAAAATCCTAATTTTGTCTTATTTAAAATATAAATCTAATATAATCTGCTTCTTAATGTATGTTCTTTAAAATACAGCGTGTGTTTTTTTAATATATTATAATTATAATAATTATTATGTGGACATGCATATTAGATCGTTTTTTAGTGAAATATAATCCCTCCAGAAAGGCAGGAAATGCCCAGAAACGTACTTTAAAACTAAATATGTTCCCTAAAACGGTGACAGAGCTACAGACCCATGACAGCCTTACACAGGTAGCCAGCAGCTATGACTAGCACTACCTGTGCAGTTAATAAAAGGACAGGTAATGTTTGTCGCGCTGTTGCACACACAGCACGCTCGTTTGTTTCAGTTCGTCAGTTGCAACAAGACATCTTACCAACGTGTACGTAATAAGCTAATACTCCTGTGTGCTACACACTACAGTGTACGCTGTACACCTACTTACTGGGTTTGTCGCATCAGTCTGTGTCTCTGAGTTAACTTGTGTTTCTCCTACAGCTCCGGACCGCAAAAAATGCGCGTGCTCTTTGTGAGCTCGTTCCCGGCTCGTAACCCGCGCGTTCTGCCGTCGAGGGCGATCATTGGTTAAATGTGATCATGTGACTGATGCAAGCCAGATCCTTTTATTTAGCAAAACTATGATTAATAGTTAAATATTATTGTTGAGGGGCACAGACAGGACTCCGCACGCACACACACATAAAAATAAATAAATAAATAAATAAAAAAAATTTAAAAGTTGCCTCAACAAAAGGGCACTTTGGGCACTCATCAGGAAAGGGGCGGGTGCTCAAGCCCCTCTAGCCCCCCCCCCTGCACGTCCCTGCCACCATTACATGGTGACAGATTGATCATTTGCAGACTGCTTCAAGTATTTTATGGTCTTGAATGTGGTTGTATTTAACCATCATTTATAGACACAAACAGGACTCTTAGGATATTAAATGCAAACTTACAATACTTACGTAATATATGTTGGAAGTCACCATGTTTTATCTATGATAACCTATTACTAATTTCCTTTTTTTTCTTCCGACATTCAGCAACTGTACACGGTCATGGGACCTACTTTGCTGTAAACGCCAGCTACTCAGCCCAGCCCACCTACTCCAAGCCAGCTGCTGATGGTTCTCGGTTAATGTTCGTCGCCCGAGTCCTCACAGGCGTCTTCACTCAGGGCCAAGCTACCATGAAGGTGCTTCCACTCCGAAACAGCCAGCAGCCTCACAACCGCTTCGATAGCGCAGTGGACAAAATTGATAACCCTGCCATGTATATTGTGTTCCATGACAACCAAGCATACCCCGACTACCTCATCACATTCAAAGGAGATTAAGGGAAAAGTATTTTCTACTGTGGAAAAATGAAGGTCCAAAAAGAACAATATTAAAGTTATATTTCTAACTACATAAAGATTTATGTAGTAACTGGAAGTGTGTGGAAAAGTTACATTTGTAAAGGACCCAGAAACTTTATCATAGTTTACACTAAATATTTAAGAAGTTTTGCACACAAAACTAAATTTCCCTGTTGGGTACCTATGTGGTAGGTTTCTCTTACAAGAAGACAATGCACTTTTCATACTACAAGCAATTATATTTAATGTAGTGTTGACTTTTTTTTTTCAGTGTTAAATTTCTTAGGTGTTAAATTATATGTTATTTTAATCTTGTTCTGAAAGCTGTAAGAATTATGCCAACAGAAGCTGTTTATATACGAAGTATATGAAATATGAAGAAATATGACATGTATGTACAAACACACACTGAAGGCACGTCACATGATTATGCATTTCTATTCTTTTATTTGGTTGATATTTGTATCTTACATCTTCAGAAGATTTATTGTATGCTTGTCTGGCACTTTCTTGTACAAAGAAAAATAAGAGGAGGTGGGTGATCAACACTCAAATAGAAACTGTGAAATGTAAATACAATTGTGGTAACATTATGCAAACACATATAAAAACATATTCAATTCATAATTAACTAACTGTTGAACATAGCAAACTGTCTCCAGAGGAGTTTAAAATGTTAACTGTGTTAAAATGAGAGTTAAACACATGAGTGATGAGATAATAGCTCCAACGGGATGATAATCTTTCTTGTCACACAGTTAAATGTGGCTTGATATGTTTCCTTGGAAGTAATTCTCCCCCCTAGTGGCCAAAAAATGATTACAATTTAGCTTTGAAATTAAATTTATTTAAATGTGCTTATTTTAGAGCTAAGGATTATTCAGGTTGTCAAAGGGTCAAAAAGATAATTTTACCATATATCATAAAGTCAAACCTCCTGTTGTCATTTACTCAAAAGCCAAATCTTTTTAAAATATGTAATCTAGCAACTAGCTATTCATTTTATTGCTATCTCTGCAGCATTTGAAAGAAATATCAGCAGTGCTGAAGCTAAAGAGCTGAAAAACTGCAGCTACACAACACATTTTTGTATAGCACATTTATATAGGCCTATATAAATGTGCTATACAAACAGTTGTTCATCATCACTCACCTGTAATACCTGGACTTTGGCTCCAACATCCCAGGTCCTTCCATGCGAATGTGGATGTTCTCCAGGTTAAAGCTGAAGGAGTTTATAAACTCCACAGTTGCTATCATCTCTTCACTACCAGACACCTGAAGTACACACAGGAATTGTAAAAATCCAGCTTTGTATATGATAACAGATAACAGTTTCTGGATAGGGCATCAAGCAACTAACGAAAAAAAAAAAAGGCCGTCTGACTGCGTGCCACCAGGTTTGTCTTTAATGTGATGTAGGATGCATACTGCAATATAAGAAAACACCAGCAAAGAAAAATAATGTGGCAAAAGCACACAAAAAACATCAGAAATAGAAAAAAAACTGTAAGAACTAAAATTAAATAAATAAATTGTGACGATAAAGTGTTTCTGGGGACACACATGAGCTGCAGCAGTGACAGAAACCAAAACATGTGAAAGGTTACACTGAGGTACCCAAACAGAGGGTACAAGTGTTTTAACCACGAGTCATATAATGGTCATAAATTGGGGCGGCATGGTGGCACGGTGGTTAGCACTGGTACTGCACAGCAAAAAGGTCCTGAGTTCAATTGCACCATCAGGCTGGGGTCTTTCTGTGTGGAGTTTGCATGTTCTCCCCGTGTTTGCGTGGGTTCACTCCGGCTCCACCGTCCAAAGACATGCAGTTAGTGGGGATAGGTTAATTGGTTAATCCAAATTGCCCATAGGTGTGAATGTGCGAGTGAATGTGAGCGCAAATGGTTGTTTGTCCCTGTGTGTTAGCCCTGCGACAGACTGGCGACCTGTCCAGGGTGTACCCCGCTTCTCGCCCTATGACAGCTGGGATAGGCTCCTGCGCCCCACGCGACCCTGAAAAGGACAAGTAGAAGCGAATGGATGGATGGATGGAATCATATAATATTGTAGGTAATACCTATAGTATTAACTGCTGATTGGTTTTGTATTCTGATTTCCCTTTAAATTGATTTCTGATATCAGGAAACAGCTATAAAGTTAACTGGTGTTTGTTTTTGTGTTTGTTTTGGAATATTGATTGTTTTAATTGATTTTGTTATCAGTTGGAATCAATTGGAGATCATCCTGATCTTTTAATTATCAGTTAACACTCTTCACAAGTGTGAAGCAAACTGCTACTACCCTCAGGATGTTGAGATAATTTGGTACAACAAGGATCCAGTCGCTCCACATCCTAAGCCACTGAACCACAGTGTTCTGTTGAGCCACAAAAAAGTCAGGACATGACCTTCTCGCTGTCAGGTGTTTTCTGCCTCCAGGCAGTGCTCAGGGACTCTGGGAAAAGGCTCACATGCAGTGCCTGTTACAAAGAACTTCACCCTGAATGCAGAAGGTAAGTTATTAAAAAGAACTCGGGACTTGTGACTTTGCTAGAAATTATGCTGGACAGGAATGCAGATTTTGTGGCTTTAACAATCTTCTGATATTTTGATAAGCAGTCACATAGGATGCCCAAAGACGCTAGTTCTGCACTAAGGTTGGCATCAAAGAGGACAGAGTTAGTAAAAGCAGAGGAAAAGTGAGCAGCGGTCAGTGAATTTATCATGTGCAACTAACACTCAGGTCCCTCGCTGTTCAACTCAGCATTACACACTGCAATATTAAACATCACTGGGAAATGATCCGATATCCCACAATGCTTGATTTCCATAATACAAACATCCAGACCATATGACAGCACCAGATTGAGTGTGTGACCTTTTTCATGACTTGGATCACTCACCCACTGAGTGAGATTAAAAGTGTCAATACAGGGAGTGCAGAATTATTAGGCAAATTAGTATTTTGTCCACATCATCCTCTTCATGCATGTTGTCTGACTCCAAGCTGTATAGGCTCGAAAGCCTACTACCAATTAAGCATATTAGGTGATGTGCATCTCTGTAATGAGAAGGGGTGTGGTCTAATGACATCAACACCCTATATCAGGTGTGCATAATTATTAGGCAACGTCCTTTCCTTTGGCAAAATGGGTCAAAAGAAGGACTTGACAGGCTCAGAAAAGTCAAAAATAGTGAGATATCTTGCAGAGGGATGCAGCAGTCTCAAAATTGCAAAGCTTCTGAAGCGTGATCATCGAACAATCAAGCGTTTCATTCAAAATAGTCAACAGGGTCGCAAGAAGCGTGTGGAAAAACCAAGGCGCAAAATAACTGCCCATGAACTGAGAAAAGTCAAGCGTGCAGCTGCCAAGATGCCACTTGCCACCAGTTTGGCCATATTTCAGAGCTGCAACATCACTGGAGTGCCCAAAAGCACAAGGTGTGCAATACTCAGAGACATGGCCAAGGTAAGAAAGGCTGAAAGACGACCACCACTGAACAAGACACACAAGCTGAGACGTCAAGACTGGGCCAAGAAATATCTCAAGACTGGTTTTTCTAAGGTTTTATGGACTGATGAAATGAGAGTGAGTCTTGATGGGCCAGATGGATGGGCCCGTGGCTGGATTGGTAAAGGGCAGAGAGCTCCAGTCCGACTCAGACGCCAGCAAGGTGGAGGTGGAGTACTGGTTTGGGCTGGTATCACCAAAGATGAGCTTGTGGGGCCTTTTCGGGTTGAGGATGGAGTCAAGCTCAACTCCCAGTCCTACTGCCAGTTTCTGGAAGACACCTTCTTCAAGCAGTGGTACAGGAAGAAGTCTGCATCCTTCAAGAAAAACATGATTTCCATGCAGGACAATGCTCCATCACACGCGTCCAAGTACTCCACAGCGTGGCTGGCAAGAAAGGGTATAAAAGAAGAAAAACTAATGACATGGCCTCCTTGTTCACCTGATCTGAACCCCATTGAGAACCTGTGGTCCATCATCAAATGTGAGATTTACAAGGAGGGAAAACAGTACACCTCTCTGAACAGTGTCTGGGAGGCTGTGGTTGCTGCTGCACGCAATGTTGATGGTGAACAGATCAAAACACTGACAGAATCCATGGATGGCAGGCTTTTGAGTGTCCTTGCAAAGAAAGGTGGCTATATTGGTCGCTGATTTGTTTTTGTTTTGTTTTTGAATGTCAGAAATGTATATTTGTGAATGTGGAGATGTTATATTGGTTTCACTGGTAAAAATAAATAATTGAAATGGGTATATATTTGTTTTTTGTTAAGTTGCCTAATAATTATGCACAGTAATAGTCACCTGCACACACAGATATCCCCCTAAAATAGCTAAAAGTAAAAACAAACTAAAAACTACTTCCAAAAACATTCAGCTTTGATATTAATGAGTTTTTTGGGTTCATTGAGAACATGGTTGGTGTTCAATAATAACATTATTCCTCAAAAATACAACTTGCCTAATAATTCTGCACTCCCTGTACTACTGTTCCAGTCTCACAGCAAACATAGATGTTAAAATCACCAGGAATTAATTCCAATTGTAATGAATTATTCACACATTTAATTAATTATTTAACGGTGTAATTAATTAATTCATTTTGTCACTCCTGGCCCTCCATAAGATCCATGCTTACATTCTGTCTATACCAAATCAAATTCTAACTCTACTGTCTGAAGGATACAGCTGATTGTGCTCTGCAGGTAACATTTTCACTCTCTTCTGTTGTCCAAGTCTTGTGCAAACTATAGCCTCGTGTCGTGGCACTCAGTGTGGCCTTCTACTACTGTTGCCCATTAGCTTCAGAGTTTGTTGTATTGTTCATTCAGAGATGCTTTTTGGGGCAACAGTTTAGCTCAATGACAAAAAGTTTCTGATTTCTTGTCATAAAATATCAGATGTTAAAAATAACAGAAATGTTTTTTGTTTTTTTTAAATTTCCAAAACCTATAAAACTTTGGACTGTACAATGTTTAAACATGCACCCCTCCCCTCCCCCAAAATTAAAAGCAAACAAAAAACTTTTTCCCGTGAAGACAGATTATCAAGACCAAATAAGACTAAAGCAAATAGAAACACAGTGTGAGGCTGATAGGATCTGAGTGTTAGAGCTTCTTTAAAACCCATTATCAATAGTTTTAAATCTCATGTAAAGAAGAGGGCAAAAGATAACAATCCACACTCTTTTTTTCCTGAGAGATATTTTTTTAAAAATTAAATTTAACCAATGAAAACATATGAACACACACTTATAACAGGCACAGTGAAAAAGCCAAGATTGCAAGGATTGTGGAAAAAACCAAAACAAAAAATCTCTCGCCAGGTACTTTGGGATACATTAAAGGGCTTTCTAAGAGCGCAAAATATGTCTTATTCGGTAAACATAAATAAAAACTAAAAACACCAACACAAAATGACTTTAGTTAGCTAATGAAATCAAAGAAATAGATCAGCTGTATGCCTAGGATTAAATACCAAAACAAAAAACTAAATTATATAATAAACAGTTGGACTGCATTTGACCTCCTTTTGACATAGTTGAACATCAGCTTTTGAAAAAGTAAAAGTTTATTTTATATGCATAGTGACAGACCCTGTAGGGCGCTATCCAACCAGTTGAAGTGTATCCAGGCCAAACAACATGTTACAAAAGTCAGAATGAACAGATAGCTGCAGTTAAACATTCTTTCTGCACTGACCAAAAGTATGAAGAGAAGAGTAAATAGAAAAATGGCATGAGACACTCACAAGGCAGCCCCCTGAGCAGAAGTGGACAGTAACAAGGTACAAAAATTTGTTGCAGTACTTAAGTCGAATTTTCAGGTATCTGTACTTTACTTGAGTAGTTGTGTTTTTTGACTGCTTTTTAATTTCACTCCCTACATTTTAAACCAGTGTCTTTAATTTCTACTTACATTTTTAAAATAGACTCCTTACTTTTGGTTTAACATATTTGAGGGGAGTTATTATTTCATGTCACTGTAGGCCTTCAAATACCAAACCGATTTGAGCCTAAACAGTAAGACATGAAAGGCAGTCAGCGGATGTTGCATAAAAAGAGGCAAAACTGGGTGCTGTAGTCAGGGGTTAAAGTGGGACGGTATTTTTTTTTTGTTTGTTTATTTTTTTGTACAACATTGGTGTCCAAAAGTTGCAGCTGCGGTACTTCGGCATCTAGATAGCACTACTAAAGACGAGCAAACACAAAGGGAGTAACATGTGGTAAATCATTTCAAATGCAATGCTTCTATCAGCTCAACGAACATCAGCAAACACACAAACTGTTTGTGTGCAGTTTGTCACACAGTGTGTTGCTAGCTCAAGGTCCAAGGGAGGTCACAGGGAGAAAGAAGGAAGTTCAAATTTCAAATGCTGAGGGATGCCAATTACTCAAGAACTGGACCAAAAATTAGTGACAGCACATCTTATGGAGTGATGAATTCAAGCTGCAGTCATCCTGCCTGCCCTCCTGGACTCCTTTGAGCCTTGGTTTCAGTAACAGATACCAAATAAGCAACCACTTCTTCCAGCACCAGGCAGGGCATCACCCTAGGTCAGGGGTCGGCAACATGCGCGTCTTTAGTCCTTATAGTGCGGCTCCGCGTGGTTTGGGAAAATAAATTAGAAGTATTTAGCTAAAGTGTATTTTATTTATGTTAGTTCTTTTTTAACTTGTAGTTCTAGAAATACAAAAATAAAATTATATTCTATTATTTTTTCATCACTCAAAATAAGCGTCATACCCGCCAAAACGCCGTGCATTTATCGAGACTTTCAACCCCAGGTAGGCCAATTATGGATCTTCGGATCCACATTATGTCAGCAGCTATTCTCCTCCGTGAACTATGCTAAAACAAACATCGCTCACAGATGACAGCTTACAGTCCTGCGTAAAGATGAAAGTGACTTCACACAGCCCTGATTTGCAGACGCTGTGCATAGAGGTTCAGGAGCAGAAGTCCCATTGTAAACACATCACGGCAGACCCGACGATGTTTCCATGAACACGCTTTTCAGCATCTCTTTATTGACCACTTTTCACACACGGTTGCTGTACGCATACAGCCGGCTGTAGCTTTTCAGCTCACAGCCCGACACACACCAACAACAGCATAGAGAGCACAGACGTTAAGTCCCCTGGAGCGGTGCTGCAGACCACGCCCCGCCACACACATTAACCAGGTAAAATACATATTTAGGCAGAATTTTGCAAATATCTATTTTCCCTTTTTTTTATTTTTTATTTTTTAGCAACATGGTACTTTTTTTCCAATTACTTTTTAAAAGCCAGGCCAAGGCTTCAAAAGCCCAAAGGCGATTGTCACGAAATTTATGTATTGAAAGTGCTTAATTAGTACTTATTGTTAAGGCTGGCGGCTCACAACAGTTTTTGTTTGCTACATGGATCATTTTAGTTCAGCTGGGTGTCTTTCCTTTTGTTATATTTCGTTAAAAATGTGTTAATTACATAAATAGAGGCCAGAGATGGCGCGATATGGCAGCCTCGCTTCTGTCATTCTGCACCAGGCCAGCTGTGGCTACAACTGTGTGTGAATGTGAGAGTGAATGAATAGTGGAATTGTAAAGCACTTTGGGTGCCTAGAAAAGCGCTATATAAATGCAATCAATTATCATTATTATTATTAAATAAAATATAATTTTCTCTGTAGCACTTCATGGATTTCATAAGCAACACACCTTAGTTTTTCACACAAAGCATAAAGGTAAAAAACAATATATACAGTGTTATCTTCATTTTAGATGTCAACAAGTATTTGCGGCTCCCAGTGTTTTCTTTTGTGTGGAAACTGGGTCCAAATGGCTCTTTGGGGTGTAAAAGGTTGCCCTAGGTGAATATGAGCAAGCCATGAAATTCTTAGGAGAACAGCATGGATGCCCTGTATTAATACCTGTTTCTGTGCAAATCTTGCCGCGAAACCTGAACCCGTGAGGTCTATTCACATGTGTGCATGCCACTACTGGAAGTCAAAAGCCAAAAATGCCTGCTCTGTTGACTGCTTCTGTTCCCCCTTGCCTAAATCTGTAAATAAACTTGTGGAACCTTTACAGTGCTTTGTGCTCGGGTGACCTTTCTACTAATTTATGACACGTTCTTCATAATTTCATTTCATTTCATTTTTCATTTATTTATTTATTTCACACTTGGTACAACAATTCAAACAAACCAACCACACTTTCTATCAAAAAACACTACAACCATGTGTGAAAAGGAGCAGGAAGAAGAAAATATTCTTATTAAACCCTGCCCCCTAATTCACAACACAGCGATCATCCTGTGTTTCATACTCAGTCAGCATCTGCATGGTGTTACTCTGTATCACATCTGTGATATGTATGTTATGTATGTTATCTGTTATTTCAGAATGCCATTACAGATCAGTAGTTGTTACAACACTTCACTCACTGCAACCACATTTCCTTCCTGGATTTTGGTAAAATATTAGGAAAACATCAATACTTACAAAAAATAACTCTTCTCTCTCTCCAGTGTTAGCATGAATAGAATGGAATACACATTTGAAAACTAAAAACTTAAAAAAAACTACTACTTGCTTTAATTTTGAAGACAGCACCTGGTGCTAAACAAGTCTGTGGATAAAAAAAAAACTACATCTTAAGTATCTTAAAATTGTTTGAATTTTTTGACCTGTAGAATTTTTGCATGATCAACTTTTTGTGCTTTTAAGATATCTGGAGACCAAACAGAAGGGGCTGGTCATGGGTGTTGGTATCTGTGCTAAGTGGGAGGGGCATGGGGGTTGAGGGGGTGTCTATTTAACAGACGCTGACTCTGAAAATCTTTGCAGTGAGTCATGGGCTGTTCAAGAATTCTGACATGGACACTGAGTGTCCTCCTGAGCTGGATGTGTGTGGATCAAGCGGTGGCTGAACCGTAAGTTTAAGTGTTCTTTATAAAGAAAAATAGAATTTGTTTGTTTTGTGACTTTGTGTGTAACATTTGTAGTTAAAGTTTGCACGAGTACTGGTTTGGGGTTTCCTTCTTTGTCAGTGCTTTAAGCGTTCATCTGTCTGTGTCTGCAGGCAGTACCTGGTGACCATTCCTGCAGTTATAGAAGCTGGAGCTGAGACCAAATTCTGTGCAAGTCTTCTGCAGCCCAGTGAGACTGTGGTCATGACTGTCACTTTGATGTCCAGAGAGGAGAATACAACCCTGCTCACACATACATCCAATGAAGATTTTCATACTTGTACTCAGTTTAAGGTGAGCTCCCCAAGATGGGTTTTGATTCACTTGGTAATTTCTAATATAAAAAAAAAAGACTGCAGGTGAATACAGTCAAGTATTTTAAACACAGCATACAATTATTTATTTATTCTTATAAATAAATAAGAATAAATAAATAATGCGCCTCATTCTCTCAAACACTTCTCTTAAAGGCTCCTTTAGTGGAAGGAGAAAAGATTCTGGATTTTGAGGTGGAGGTAAGAGGAGACACATTTCACTCAAAAGAAGTGAGAAAAGTCATGATCAAAGCCTACAAGGCCAGGACATTCATCCAGACGGATAAACCCCTCTACCTCCCTGGACAAACAGGTAAGAGTGAGCTGATGACCCATCAGAGCTAGATGGACTTATTCTGATACAGATTCAGCCTCTTAGTATGGCTGCCCCCAGCTGCTGGGAGACCCCCCCCCCCCCCCCCCCTTTTCCTGGGTGTATTTAACTTCCACCATGAACACGTCTCTTTCACTCAAAAACAAAAACGTTTATTTCTATAATTTCCAGATATTTTGATAGCATGTCAAGCTGAACTATGATAATTACAAACTATTGAGCAAGTTTTGAAAATGTGAATTGAAGTTAGTCTGGCCATGTTTGTACAAATCACCGAAACTATTTCCAGTAAACATTCATTCATTCATGTTTTCTTTTTAGAATAATCTAAACATTAAATAGATAAATAAAAATGTGTAAAAATACAGCAGTGCTGCACAATCCAAGCACTCTCTGTGTCACCAACACTTTTGAAACACATTATTGTCTTTGAAACACTTAGATTTAAATCTTTTAAACTGTTCTGCTTTTTTAAAACACCTTCTGCCTTCAGTCTGAACAAGTATGCTACAAACTGTTTTTCTAAATTGTTCAGCATTATGATTCTATGATAAATGCAGAAGCCTTGAAAAAATTCATGGATGCTGCTTCACAATGCAGATTTTTATTAACTATAAATTATTTTAAAAAATACCTATTAAATGTATTTAACAGTTTATAAAGTGACTGACTTAAAGCACTACAGACAAAACATAACAGTTGTAGCTGACTGAAGTTTGGCTTTTTGTTATTTCTGTAAAGATACCCCTTGTTCACAAACATATCCTAATATGAGTTTGCATCCTCTTATTGTAGCTGTCAGGAAAGTCTGGTACAGTTTGAAGGTGCAAATACATCATTAACATTAATATGGACCTTTTTGTTAGGTTACAACTCAATATTCTGATTTATCCTATAAAGTTCTTTAAACTCTGACACCGTTTAAGCCAGCTATCATTTCTTTACATTTTGCTTCGGAGAAGTCAGATTCTCATCTGCTGTGTTTTTTTAAAGTGCTCTCCGGGCTTTATGAAAGTCTTTTGCTGCAACCTGATATCACAACAAGGCGTGTATAGACATGGCAGTCCACCATGTCCATTTCACGCTTTTCCTCTACAAAGGATATGAGGATGAACAATATAAAATATATACACATTTAATTTACTTAAAGCTTGTTACGAATAGAAGCAAAGAGAAAATGATGTTAGTACTACTGCTTATTTGGCAGTAATGATGTTGGAGAATGTTTCAGTTTCATTTCTTGGTCAGGATTTATTACTCATTAAGGTGTAAAATCTTTGAACTTCTTCCAAAGTGCATTTCAGGGTTGTTGCGCTGGACCCCAAGTTGAGACCTGTCAGTCAGCTGGTGAGTGTTTCTGTCTCTCCTTTCCTCCTTGACTTTTATCACTCTGAGTTTATCAGTCAACTTGCACTAACAAATCAATAGTACAATGTATTGTCTGTGTTTAGTAATTTGTTTTTTACTTATTCTGTGATAACTCTAACAAGCAAACACTTGGAGTATACAAAATAACATAAAAACATCACATACTGTTGAAATTCATTTTATGTTCAATTGTGTTACGTGTTGAATATTTTTGAACTTCTACCAAGCCTGCAGTTGGATAAAGACATTGGTAGGACACTGTATGAGAAAATCATTTCCTCTAACAATTTTCTCACTTTTGTTCATTTGATTTTTTGATTTTTTGCCTTTTAGTGCAACATCATTGAACTCGAGGTAAGAAAATATCCACACATCATTTTCTTTTCTTTTTTACATTCAGCATGTAAATCTAATAGATTTGTTAAGGGTCTAAACGTTCCTTAAAGCCAACAGCACAACAAAGTGCAGCAACTCTGAAATTTATATGCTGATTCTGATATCAGTGTTTTACCGTGGGACAATTTTGTTGATATATAAACAGTATATATTGTGTCAGGTTATTTCTTACACCTTTACATTAAACACACAGCACTGATAATTAAACTATTTTGTATAATTACAATACAAACAAGTAGAAGAACAGCTAAATGGGAGCCTAACCTTCACCATAACATATCAAAGCTGGATAGAGAAGAACATGGTGCTTTAGCAGAAAACTAAAAGTATAGCTTCAAACATTAGTCCACTGAGGGCACTCATTGGCTACAGTCATTCCAATTTCAGTGCGTGACATGAAGGTGGGAAAGATGGGAACTAAATGGAAGAAATAGAAAATACAGAAAGATCAGGGGGTTTAGGAAGCTATACAACATTATATTATAAGTAGAATGTAAGAATAGCTCAAGTATTGAATCGGTTTTTCAAAAGGCTGAAAATCATAGACAGCATCAAAGATGTCTGTAGCTGCTGTGATGTTGTCTCTAAATTTGTGAAATCCCATTATGAAGCCTTGAGGTGAGCAAAAATCTGCATCTGCACAGGATCATTATCACTGTATAATCTGTCATGATCCTGGGTTTTTTTGCCCAGCATTTTCCATTTTCCTTGTGTTAGTTGTGGAGTTTCTGTCTGTTTATATTTATGTTCATAAGTCGCTTTAGTTTTCTAGTTATCTTTAGGGTTCTCTTGGTCTTGTCTCTGTTTCCTCCCCAGCATCTCCTTTGTTATTGTGCCTCCCCGTGCAGTCTTTCATGTCTGGTTAGGTGTGTTAAGTTCTGTCTCTCGCTCTCAATTTCCCAGTCATGTCTCGGTCCCCATGTTTTTTCCTGTTCCCCAGCCATGTCTCCGTGTCTCTCTCACTCCACCTGTTGCCTGTGTTTCAGTGAGGACAGATTATTAGCAAGAATGAATATGATTTATTGCTGAATAAATTGGAGCTTAGACGCTGGTGGTGGAGATGAAGGTGTCTTGAATGGAGCTTGAGTGATGAGAGGTGGGGATGGGGATGTGTTGGATTGCACAACAGCATCTGCAAAGGAGAAAAACAGATGCACAGTGAGATTTAAAGTATGCACTATGAATGCTGATTGGCCTGGAAAAGGCTGGAGAAGGTGATTGGACTAGACCAGTGATGACACAAACAGCTTGGAAACGTGGGAAAGTGGAAGAATAAAACTTAAGATTCCCAGCACCTGGAAGCAGATAGATGTGAGGCCATCCATCTTCCTTGATGAACTTGCGCATAAGCTTCATTTACTCAGTCTGCATCTTAGTGTGTGTTTGTTGTACTTCCTGTTTTACTTTGATAGTCTCCTATCTCAGCATGTTCACTTTTGCCTCCCGTCTTTTTTGTTAGATTACGTTTAGCTGTGTTCCCACCTTCGTTTGCCCTTCGTTTGTGTGTATTTATGTCTGCATCTCCCCTCTGTTTCTTGTCACGATCTTGCTCATTCCCTGGCTGTGTGCTCTGTCTGTTTGTTTGGTTCTAGTTCATTCCTGTTTTTGTTTTGTATTGCTTAAGTCCAGCAATAAACTCATAAATTTTTGAGTTTAGTTTTTGTCTGAGAGTTTGTGTTTTGGGTCCTCCATCCTGCCTGTTTCACAACACCATATGACATAACCTCTTAAGCCCCAATGCCAAACCGATCTCCTGTCTTTTGCCCCCTTATCTGGGGTGTATGGGCTTAAGAGGATAACCACTTTGCCAAGTTCCAGAAGAAGACCCAAACTGTCACACTTAAATGAAAAAAAATAATTTAGGATTTCCAGGAAACGTTTGATGCACAGATGACACAGATTGAGCTGTTTGGTCACAATGACAAGAAGTATGTTTGGAGGAGTTAAGCTTTCAAACCAAAGAACACTGTACGAGCTGTCAAGTAGCAGTGATAGCATCACCTGTTTTGCTTCTCCTGGTACTGGTACATTGTGCAAACCAGATGAAATAATGAAGGAGGTTTATTGTATCTCCAAATTCTTCAACTTCACCTTTAGTGAATAGCTAGACAGCTGAAACTTGGACACAATTGACTGCTCCAACAAGACAATGATCCCAAACACAAACTAAAACTGAATGGATAAGGCAGGCTTACCGTATTTTCAGGACCATAAGGCGCACTTAAAAGTCTTAGATTTTCTTCAAAAAGTACGGCGCGCCCTATAGCGCAGTGCGCCCTGTGTGTTGTAATGAGGACGTAGTAGAGAACACCATGAGAACGCTAAAGGGTGAAGTGTGTGCGTTGACTTTATCGCACATACCTGTATAAAAGAACAGGTATGTGCGTTATGCAGGACATCGTTGTTTTAACAACCCTGAAAATGGCAAAGAGACACGCTTACGAAGCACAGTTTAAACTGAAGGCCATCAGCTACGCGGAGGAACATGGAAATCGAGCAGCGGCGAGAGAATTTAATATTAACGAATCGATGGTTCGCAAATGGAGGAAGCTAGAAAACAAGCTCCGGCAGGTCAAGAAAACGCAGCTGATTTTCCGCGGACATAAGGCGAGGTGGCCCGAGTTGGAGGAAAGACTCGAGCGGTGGATCATCGAGCAAAGAACGAGCGGGAGAAGTGTTTCAACGGTCACCATTCGGCTAAAAGCAGTTTCACTAGCTGAAGAGATGAACATTGAACATTTCCAAGGAGGTCCGTCTTGGTGCTTTCGTTTTATGAAACGGTGCCATTTTTCCATCCGGACCAGGACTACGGTAGCGCAGCAACTTCCAGCGGATTATAAGGAAAAGCTGGCAATCTTCCGCTCCTACTGCAGCAAACACATCGGCGACAAAAACATCCAGCCCAGCCACATCACAAACATGGACGAGGTCCCGCTCACTTTTGACATCCCGGTGAGTCACACTGTGGAGAAGAAGGGGACCAGCACGGTAGCGATACGCACAACGGGGTATGAAAAGTCTTCTTTTACTGTTGTGCTTGGCTGCCATGCTAATGGACAGAAACTGCCGCCTATGGTGATTTTTAAGCGAAAGACTTTGCCTAAAGAGAAGTTTCCAGCAGGAATCATCATTAAGGCAAATGAAAAGGGCTGGATGGATGAGGAAATGATGAAAGAGTGGCTGAGGGAGGTGTATGTAAGGAGACCAGGTGGTTTTTTCCACGCATCACCATCGCTCTTAATCTGTGACTCTATGCGTGCCCATCTCACAGCCGATGTGAAAAAACTAGTGAAACAAATGAACTGTGAGCTTGCTGTCATTCCGGGAGGCCTGACAAAGGAACTCCAACCGCTGGACATCGGTGTGAACCGCCCGTTCAAAGTAAGGCTGCGAGCGGCCTGGGAGCGATGGATGACCGATGGAGACCACAGTTTCACCAAGAGTGGAAGGCAGCGCCGGGCGAGTTACGCCACAATTTGCCAATGGATTGTAGATGCTTGGGCTAACATGTCTGCTGGCACTGTTGTTCGAGCTTTCGCAAAAGCCGGCATCATTTCCGAGGAGCCGCACGGCACGGAAAGTGACTCTGACAGTGAAGAAAGTGAACCTGGCATGTTTGATAGAGATTTAGCGCAGCTGTTCAATTCAGACACAGAGGATGAGGACTTCGATGGGTTTGATTGATGATAAAAATGTGAGTACCAAACTTTGTTTTGCTCCTGCTTTATTTTTAAATACGCACACTTGTATGCTTGTGTGTTGTTGATGATGACGATTACTGGTAATAAAAATGTGAGTACCAAACTCAGTTTTGCTCCTGCTTTATTTTTAAATATGCACACTTGTATGCTTGTGTGTTGTTGATGATGACGATTACCGGTAATAGAAATGTGAGTAAGGTACCGAATTCAGGTTTGCTCCCGCTTTATTTTTAAATACGCATACGGTACTTGTATGCGCCCTATAATCCAGTGTGCCTTATGTGTGTGTTAAATACAGTAATGGCACACATAACTGAGACTGCGCCTTTTAGTACAGTGCGTCTTAAGGTCGTGAAAATACGGTACATTACTTTCTTAAAGCGTTGTTCTTAATTCTATTAAAAATGTCTTACTTCAACCTTAATTCTACCAATTCTGATAAGAAGAATGGTCAAATAAATGACCTGAAACCCTGCCTCTCTTCTCTACTCCCACTCATCTCTGCTATCATTCAACTTTAACAACCTCTTTCTAATCTAACCTCCATTTCTAAAATACTTGAAAAAACGGTGCAGCTCAACTTCTTTCACACCTGGTTAATAATAATATCTACAAGAGATTTCAATCTGGTTTTCACTCATGTCACAGTATAGAAACTTGTAGCACTTATGTGGGTTTATATACAGTACCATTGGATAATAACCAAGGTGATGAGTAATTTGGGCTGGTATCAGAAGAATAGGAAGGACTCTTGGAGCTCTGGTACATGAATGACAGAGAAACAAAACACAGTTGTGTGGCTTAAAAGTAACTTTAGTAATTTAAGCCATTTTAAGATTTTTTTTCAAGAGATTTTTGTAACCAACACAGAATTACAACATATGTATAAAAATTTCCCCCCAAAGTAGCAAAAAAATACAATAAAATAAAATTGTGCAGAAGTAAAGAATTAGTGTTTAAAGTCCAAATGGTACCGGTGGGGCCCATGACAAATGGATGCATTGCAACAGAGTCCGTCCAGTGAGAAGTGCGTGTGTGTGATTGTCTGTCCTACTGCACTACTTGTACAGCAGAGAATTGTAGTCCATCAATGTGCAAATGTATATCGCCCCCTAGGATCTGGGATTGGCTCGCCATCCAGTGAAAACTGGAACACTCTGGGATCTGTAATTGCTGAACTGGTCCTTGGATTCGTCCCATATAAAAACCTGACCTATAAACAATGGTCAAATATATGTCACAACCAATTTAAGAATAACTCTCACAAATTACAGTACTGTCACGCTGCAGTAACTACTGTTCAGATCAGCTATCATCAATTCAATCATTATCAGTTCAGTCATGTTGTACAACATTAAAATATCAAGGTTCAAAGTTCACAGTATCAATTTTCAAAATTCACAGTTGTAACCTTCAGTAAGATTCAAGATTTTCCACAAGGCTTCAAATATTCAGGAACTATAGTCACCACTTTTATGGTAAACATTCATCACATCCATCAGAAATAAACTCACTGTATATATAATCACAAATAAATAAGTATATTACTCCCTTGAGAAATGGAGCAATATGTAAATGCTTATCAGATCTGAACAAAATACAAATAATAACATGTAAACACAAGAACTCAGTCTGTAAATAGGAGTTTTAAAATAGATGTGCTTAATCCACCTTGTACCATAGGCCTTCTAGTACACGTGGAAATACACTAAAAATTACCTCAAAGTATTCAATACTGAGTGTAGTAAAATAACTTGTTTTTCCTTTTTGTTTAGGATGATTTCAGGAACTGGATTACAAACTCCTTTACTTAAAGTTACTAATAATCTTGTAATCGGAGCTGACTCTGGTCTTCTCAACATTCTCATCCTTTTGGATCTGAGCTCAGCCTTCGACACAAACTCTCACTACGTCCTTCTGAGCAGACTTTCCTCTCTTGGCATCTCTGACACACCCCTAGCCTGATTTCAGTCATATCTCCTTGACCGCTCCCAGTTTATTCAAATTAAATCATTCCATTCTCATCTATTGCCAGTCACATCTGGTGTACCCCAAGGGTTAGTCTTAGGCCCTCTTGTCTTCATAATATACATCCTCCCTCTTGGTACCATTATCTGTGAATTTGATCTTCACTTTCACTGTTTTGCTGATGACGCCCAGTTATATTTCTCCTGCAGACCTGGTTCTTCCCTCCCAGCTTCTTCCCTTACAGAATGCATATCTGAATTGAAATCCTGATTCAGCTCTAAGTTTCTTAAGCTTAATGAGGATAAAACTGAAATCCTTCTTATTGGCACTAAATCCAACCTTTTGAAGGCAAATCATATCTCACTCACTACTGATGACTCCAGAGGTTTTCCCTTCACCTCATGTTAAGAGCCTTGGTGTCATCCTGTCCTATAAATCTCACATCAATAATCTCAATCGTTCTGCCTATTTCCATCTACGCAACATCAACAGATTACGTCCTTCTCTCTCCCACCAGTCTTTGTCCATTCTTGTCCATGGTCTCGTTACCTCCCGGCTTTGCTACTGTAATTCTCTCTTACATGGTCTCCTCCAAAAGTCCCTCCACAAGCTTTAACTGGTTCAAAACTCCACTGTCCGCATTATTACCAGAACCTCCTCGTACCAGCACATCACCCCTGTTCTTCAGGAACTTCACTGGCTCCCTGTGAAATTCTGGATAGTGTACAAACTTCTTCTGCTCACCCTCATAACCTTGCTCCTGCTTACCTTTCTGATCTGTTAAGCACTACCTCTTCTGCCTGCTCACTTCGATCCTCTTCTTCTATCCAGCTTACTGTGCCTTCTTTCCGCCTCACCAACATGGGAAGCAGAGCTTCCAGCTGCTCTGCTCCCAGACTGTGGAACTCTCTACTCCCAGATATAAGAAACATTGGTTTAAATCTCAACTCAAAACCCATCTGTTCAAATCTGTATATTCACTGTGAATCAGTTGTTTACTAATTTTATATTGTGCTTTTGTTTTTATTGTTCTTCATTTGATCATTGTTCTGTTATTTGTTTTATTCGTGTTTATTTGTTGTTTGTTAAGTGTCCTTGGGTGTCTTGAAAGGCGCTTTATGAATAAAATGTATTATTATTAAATATCCACCTGGAATTATGCCAGAAGATTCTTGATGGCTACCGATTAGAGAAAATACAAAATAATTTATTTTTTCTGTATAGTCATTTCAATCTGGAAAAATAACAGTCTACAGAAATAATAATAATAATAAAAAAAACGAAAGTCACTATGACATTTTTTCCTATGATAACTTTATGTAACATTTTGATCACAACTTTATATTGCCTATACTGGAGACCAGATGAGATGCAGTTGTCCAGTTCTCTCTTATACCAGGTTATTAGACTTTCATTTGTTTGTTTTTTACTCAATAAGCAGAAATACATACACCAATATATTAGGGGTGCAACGATACACAAAATTCACGGTTCAGTTCGGTTTGATACTTTGGTGTCACGGTTCGATATTTTTTCAATACAAAAAAATGTTCATGCTTTTTTAATTTGTCATTTATTAAAATTATAAATATATATTTTAACTCAAGCGTACAGTTTTTAAATTTAATGTTGCTGAAACAACAAAGGGATAAAATAATAAATCTATCTGATCGAGAAATCAGTCATCTTTGGAAAAGAGAGTTTATTACAGAGAAATGGCTCTTTCCAAAATAAAAGCTATACTATACGCTTCTTCTGGGCTATATTTTTAGCATAAGGAGAATCATGTGCTAACAGCTGTCTAAATGACTCAGGTAAAGTTTGTAGCATGCGTGCTTGTTGTTTTTATCTGCTTCCACTTGTCTTTGCACTAGGATGATGTCAGCATAAATGTGCAGTCATATTCATTTTGTTCCCACTAGTGCTGTCAGCGTTAATCTGAAATGACGTTAACGCCACAACATGGCAAATCTCCGTTAACGAGCTACCACGGATCGCCCCGTGCGTGGGGCTGGATGGCCAACACGTTAACGAGCTAACTGCGCTAACGCAGTAGTTCCCACCCATGTAATTGAGCATTGCGTGGCACATCCGACATACTGTTTTACTTTTGTCCATGACGCACTTACCTTCAGGGTCGTACTTCACATGAAGACCAAGATAGTTCCAAAGGCCAGATCTGAATGAGGGTGGGGGAGGTTCAATTTGCCATGTTGCAGCTTCTGTCTTGCTAGCTTGCGCTGCGCTCAGTGGATCTGCGCTCGACAGTGCAGCCTAGGCGGAGTAGTCGAACGCAGATCCACTGAGCTCTCAACACAGACAGCATCGTCAGAAGAAAAGTTGATAAAATAAATTAAAAATTTTGTATTGTTTGATACATATGCGTACCGAACCGAAGCACTGTATCGAACGGTTCAATATCGATACGAGTATCGTTGCACCCCTACAATATATGCACCAGACAACATTTGGGGTTCACCAACATATTCTTTAATATGCAAACAAGTGCAAACAATTGAAAAGGTTAAGTTGTACACGTACTTCTCTTGTATTTAACAGAATCCCAATAGAAACAGGATTGGACAGTGGTTAAATGAAACATCCAATAATAAAATATTGCAGCTTTCATACTCCTTGAACTCTGAGGCCCATGAAGGAACGTACAAAATAATTGTCTCTGTGGGTGAAGATAGATTTGTTCACAAATTCAAGGTGGAAAAGTATGGTAAGTCAGGTCTTTAAAAAGATCTTTTGACATTCTGTTTTTAAATATTCTTAATATAATGCAGATACTAACTTTGATATTTTGTCCCCAGTTTTACCCAAATTTGACGTAACAGTAAATGTATCTGAAGAAGTGAGTATTGGCCAGGAAGAAGTTGATATTAAATTATGTGCAAAGTAAGTAGGAGTCCTTTCTTGACAAATGGCAATTTAGATCTTCACAAATTGGAGTTTTGTTTTGTTTTTGTTTTTATTTTAATAGGTACACCTTTGGACAGCCTGTTCCAGGAAGTATTACAGTTACGATGTGCCGACTTCTTGGACGCTCTATTTCCTCTGCTAAGAAACACAAGACAGAGGCTCCCTGCCACACAGAGACCAAACGGGTACAGTTGTTCCAGTCTCAAATTTCTCCTGAAACAATGTGCAGATAAAAGCAGACCACATGCCCATGCAGAAGGTTTCTGTATGTCAGGAATTAATGCAGTACTTTATCATTATCTTATCTATCTCCAAATTTCGAGAATATAATGAGTAAAATTTCAAGTTGAACTTGAATTTCAATTAAATAATTTTTAGTGTCCTTAAAGCATTTATTTTTAATTCTGTATTATAAAATACCCGGTTACAGATTCAGTAATATTCACTGTTGTGCCCTCATTATTTATGAATGCTGAATTATAGCTATCGCTTTGACTCCATTTTTTTTTCTGCTGTTATGAATATGTTCTGTGGCTGATGCTTGTGTCAGTGTGTCAGCTCTTAACAAGCTAACTGATTAAATAATGAGTGTAAGTCATTTATTCCATTAGTAACACTGGTAGAGCTACAACTGGCTTAAGCGACTGCAACAAAGTCCAAATTGTTGCAACCTGCTTAACCTCCTAGAACCTGGCGTCCACATATGTTGACATCAAATTTTGGGTTGTCTAGACCACAATACTAAATTTTGCTCTACACGAGCCTGATTTTCACTTACAACAACATTATACTGATACTGTTTTATTGAAATTAAAACGAATATCCTTATATGTGGATATCAGGCCCTTGTAGAGCAAAATCAGTATAAAGATAATTCTTTGTTTTTACATTCATCAGGTCCCAATCAGCCCAAATAGCAAAGACAAATTAAAAATGCATGACATGAAAGACTTCGGGTCTTAGGAGATAAAAGTATGATGTAAGCCTTTTTAAAATTATTTATATTTTATTGTTTTGGAATTTCTAGGCTGATGGGACAGGCTGTGCAGCTGTTACATTCAAGATGTCAACCTTCACCAAAATTAACAAAAAATTCCTTAAAGATCAGCTGAATGTCATTGCCAAAATGGAAGAGGAGGGAACAGGAAAGTCTTGGAGTTGCTATTTTTCATTTTATTTTAATTGTTACATTTTTTAAATTATAGGTTATTGTGCATTTGCGGAAATATGGCATGTGCATTGTTTTAACATTGAGGTTTCGTATTCAGGCATTTCACACAAACAAGAAATGAAAATAAGAATTTCTTTTGTCCTTGGAAAAGCGTCTTTTGTTGATGTTCCCAAGATTTGGGAACCAGGATCAAATGTGGAGGGAAAAGTAAGTTCAAATTTGTGCTATGTAATTTAGAATGTAGTGTAAATAATGTGTGTTGTAGTAATGAAACATTGTGGTTTGAACAGGTTAAAGCAGTTTACTACAATGATACACCCATTTCCAAAGCACCTGTGTACCTGTTTGTGGGAGAACGTTGGTCAGAACGCTTACTAAAAAATCTAACAACTGACAGCAACGGTGTCGCTGAGTTTTCATTCAGCACAGATAACTTTCATGAGGATATTAAACTCCATGTAAGTAGATAATTACACTGAAACAGTAGTTTTTAAGTCAGCATTGGTAAGTTACATGACAATGTTTTCATTGACTTAATATGATTTCTGATGTCGCTTGTCCAATGTGCTACAATAGTAATTAGTGACTATTGTGAAACTGTTAAGATTATTTTACATTAGCTTGCTTCTAAAACCCATTTTCCAGTGTTTTCTTCTTCATCAAATTATGTATGTTTCTTTTCTACAATTCAGGCAGCCCTGACACCAACCCTATACTTCCAAAGCCATAGAACTCCTTTTTATGATTTAGGATTTCACACAGTATATACATCCCAACCTCCTTCTCAAGATGAAAAAACATTCAGCTCGCTGAAGCTGAAGATGAAGGATAAACCCCTTTCCTGCAATGCAGAAGAGGATATATCTATTCAGTACACTATAGTGAGGGAAACCGCAGTTTACATGGATGTGGTATATCTGGTGAGTTATTGCTTGTCACAAGTTCATCCACAGTAAAAAAAAAAAGAAAAAGAAAAAAAAACATTTGAAAATCTACCAGTTTATCGAATGAAACAGAAAGAGTTTATTAATATATTCACCTCAGAGAAAATGGTTTGTAAATGCTGAAGAAAAAGCAACACATCATCTGCATAAAGACTAATTTTATGTTCTACATTCTTGCATTTTATCCCCTTAATTGCTATAGCCTGATTGTTGCTGCTAGTTTGATAAAAATTGCAAACAATGAAGGGGAGAGGGGGCATCTGAGCCTTTTGCCCCACTGGAGACAGAAGCTGGAGGATGTTTGGTCATTTGTCCAAAGTCCAGTCAATTTTCAAAATAAAAGACCACAAGCAGACTGCACTGTCTGTTTCTGAAACATTCCCGGCAGGACTTAACGCTGTGAGAGACGCAAAATGCATAACGTCACGGCTGGATTACACATTTTGTGTCATTTTCTTCTATATTCTTCAGGTGTTGTCCAGAGGAGCCATTGTCATGCAAGGATTTAAACAGATTAAATTTAAAGATCAGTCAGGTATGTAAAGACTGGCTCAAATCATGAGTTCATGAAATTCTTTTGTAATATCAGGTATTAAATCCAGTTACACTTTTAAAAAAAAAGTTTGGTGATTATTAAAATAAAATTGATATTATAGCTATTTTTGGTATGCTTGTTTGTTTCAGTGAATGAGGGTGAAGTGTCCTTTAAATTGAGAATTTCTACTGACATGGCACCAGTCGTCCAGATTGTAGCATATGCTGTACTTTCCAGTACGAATGTGATTGCCCACAGCGCTGACTTCTCTACTGAGAAATGCTTCAGTCACAAGGTATGTGTTGGTGTAAACCAGGGGTAGGCAACTCCAGGCCTCGAGTGCCGGTGTCCTGGAGGTTTTAGATGTGTCCATGATCCATCACAGCTGATTTAAAGGGCTAAATGACTCCTCAGCATTTCTTGAAGTTCTCCAGAGGCCTGGTAATGAACTAATCATTTGATTCAGGTGTGCTAACCCAGGGTGCGATCTAAAACCTGCAGGACACCGGCACTCGAGGCCTGGAGTTGCCTACCCCTGGTGTAAACTGTGTGCAGCTGTACTAGATATATTGATTAGTGTAAGTTAGGTTTAATTATATGAAACCATTTAGACAAGGGTAGCCAAGGACAGTCACCAGAAGTAATTAGGGAGACTGGTCTGGTTTGATGAGTAATATGGGAAAAAATCTGATTGTTTAAAACTGTGGCTAGAATGGGAGGATCAGGTAGAACAGAGGCAAGTGCAATTACATAACCAGCTATGTAGCCTTTTCTCTCTCTCAGGCGATCCTGAGAGAGAGGGAGGAGGAAATAAACCAAATCCTTGAACGATGTGGGCTCATCATGAGAAGCTAACTCATAAATATTCCCAGGAGCACATGATCAGGCCAACCCACCTTGGCAGCTGCCATGCAGAAATCGATGAAAAACTTAGCTATGTTACATCTAACTTGACTTCAAGCTCCAAGCTACGCTGCCCTCAGAGATGGGGTGGGCAAAGGTCTTTTAAGCTTCCCTTGAAACTCATCATAAGAGCAGGATGAAAAGGAATGTGATGACAAACAAGCCTCAACCCATACCAATGCTTTACCCCTCAGCTTGCCTACCACTTACGAGAGCTCAGAGGTGTTGTCAGGGATGGAGTGTGGTGATTGAGAAAACATAAGAGCATTGCAACAGGAAACCCTTACAGCAACCCTGTACCCTGGTGAATGGCTCAGGCTGAGAAGTGCTAATGGCAGGTAAAGATGGGGCAGGTCCTATGGAAGCGGGGAAAGGAGTGGAAGTGTGCGTGGAAGTGGTTTGGCTGGGAGTGAAACTGAGCTGGAGTTCTAATAGTGAGGCAATGATTTTCACTTGAGTGTCACCAATAGATTTGCATTGTATTTTGTTAAGGGTTCAATATTGAGGAAGGATACAAGAGGTGATCGAAGAATAACCACACTGATCCGGCCGGGTGAAGTCAAACGATGATTTTAATACACGCGTGGGAAGATCACCACAGACGGCAATTGATCTTCGACTTAATCAAAGCATAAACAGATATTTTATATCATCAGGGCTTAAATTTAATGACGCCCCCTCAACGTCACAGATACATTTTATACATAGATCAGATCAAAACCACAATGACTTTTAACACAGTTTAAAAAGAACGCCGTCGTCATCTCCATGACAGGTACATCCTGTTACTGCCGGATGCTCGCTTGTCATCCAGACACATCAGCAGCAGTTCTGCGACAAACTGCTCTTTTTGCAACCCCAAGCAAAACATGATTAAACTTTCACCTATAAATGATTCTCTCTAACTGAGTGTGTGTGCGTGTGTCTGTGTGCTAACCACCATTGCACCCTACTTCACCTCGCCGACTAGCTCCTGACCTCTCACCAGACAGAGAGACAGACGCCACTCTCATATATGTAATAACCAAACTGAAACTATGTATATATCATCTACTAAATAAATGTTTTAATCAAGAACCTCTACTAAAAGCTTAATACAAAAATATGAACTTATAAATGATAATAAAAATGACCTGATATAAGTGTTTTGTAAGCATGTATTGCAATTCCTTCCATGTTCTAGTTTCCCTCAGCATGTATCACCTGGACTGTCACGCCAGTGAAGCTTAAGACCCTTAATGAACCGAACATCAACTCAAAATAAGCACAGATATGCAATGTGTATAAAATAATTATAACTGCATCTGAAATACAAGGTTAATATGATAACAGTAAGCATAAACATCTTAAGGCCCTCTTAAAGCTATCTGCTACATTGTTAAAGCAATGATCATACTGCAGATTATATTATGCTGGTAAAATACTTTTGTTCATCCCCACAATTTCTAGGAATTGGACTGACTGTTGATAATTACCTAGTATTGAACCCTACTTCGAGATCGCTGCCTGTATTGGCTCTTCTGGGTCCATTTTTCATTGGGCCAATTGTACTGTCACAAGGGCCTGGAGGTTAGTACATGGATGAGGACCCAAGAGCCGATTCAAGCATGGGAAACAGCGATAAGGTTTTCACAGGTTTTATTTGCTTAAACACATGAGTAAATAGTGTCACAAAGGAGGGATACTTGGCAGGGAACCGAATGTAGCAAAACTGAACAGAGGGAGAGCATGGTTAGAGAAAAGGCAAGGGAAGCTTGTCTGGAGAGGTGACTAATACTGAAATAGTCTTACTTGACAGGTTTGAATCGCTGGGTGTGCGTCTAGAATGGTGAGCTAGTGAGAGGGTTCCGACCTTTCTTTTCTAGAGAGCCAAGAGAGAAGGTGGCAGGAGGACAGGCGGAAGCGGTAGAAGGATTAATCCTGAGTGGCGGATGTGCAACAGAAAATGCTCCTTTAACAAAGAGAATGATAAGGCCTGTTACCAACGTGAGGTTAGCTCGAAAACAGGTGGAGAAGAGATGGGGGACCCTGGTCTTAAATGCTATCTCACTGATTGCAGTGAGGATGAGGGGAGCAGATCAGGTGAGATGACGAGGACGCCACCCCAGGGTAGATACTGGGCAACACAAGAAAAACAGAGGAAAAAACACTTGAGCTCACCCAGACTATGACACAGTGATTATCAAACCTGAACTCCAAAAACTACATAAAAGCTAGTGAATGGTTTCTGTGTGATATAGGCTTGAACTTTTGTTCTTTTAGAACCATTAAAGTTTAGATGGTCTAATTTCTGTGTTAGGTGTCATTGGAGTTCACACCTTCCTCAACTGTCCCAGGAGAAAAAACCAACATGGAGGTGACGGCGCTTCCACACTCTTTGTGTGGTTTAAGTGCCATTGACAAGAGTGTCCTCATCAAAGAGCCTGAGAATATTCTGGATGCAGATAAGGTAAGTGTGGTCTCAACCATCCTTCACTCTCAGGCTACGTCCACACTAGCCCGGATAGATTGGAAAACGGCGTTTTCATCTGAAAATGCACCGCGTCCACACTAGCGTTTTCAGTCGTTTTCACAGTTGCGCGTCCACATTGAAATGGCTGAAAATGCTTACGTTCCAGTCCTGCGCATGCGCAAAAGCGAGTGAGAGTTAAAGAATTTGAAGAAAAGCTATCTGGAGCATGTACAAACTGATATTCATCTTTTTTAGGGCTGTCAAAATTGAGAGCAATCAAAACAACCGCTGTATAATGCACTCCGCTATCTTTGTTTATTTGGTCACATGACTTTGGTCACATGACTAAAATACTTCATCGTTTTAGAAAGTCTGCATTTTTGTGTGTCCACACTGTGATAGGACAGCTGCGTTTTTAAATGTATGCGTTTTCGAGAGCTTTTTCAAAATGCTGCATTTTTCCTTGAGGAAAGCGCAGCATTTCAGTGTGGACGGGGGGCCAAAACAGAGAAAACAATGCGTTTTCAAACGAAAACACATTAGTGTGGAGTAGCCTCAGTCTCTTCTAGTGTCATAAGTAGCAGACATTATATGAAGGCAACATGGATCTTAATTTGTGGGGAAGTTCTATAATTGCCAAGACAGAGATTCTCCTGCATCTGAAGAGCCAATCAAAACTGAATGAGATCAACTATGAGGTTCACAACTGTTTAACCTGTCTCATGGCAGTTCCTTGCTGTGTAACCATAGCATCTATTCAGTTTACTGGTGTGTTGAACCAAGACCTGTGTATAACTTTAAGCATGGTTGGTATAAAATAAACTTTCAGGTGAACAAAAAAGTCTTTAAAATCTTACTTTTGACGTGGAGGTGTTTGCAACTTGCACAGCCTAGTTGTAAATCTTGCTTCTAGATAGGCTTTTTTGGTCATTTAGAGGTTTTGTTCTCTATCTATTTTTCTCTATTTGTTTTCTTTTTTGTATAATACTGCATAAAACTGTATAAAACAACTATTAATACAGTTCAACACTTATTCTGTTATAAAGCATCCTGAGACAGTGATTAAAACATTTATTTGGCTACCTGTCATAAAAAGGGGAAAAAGATAAATATTTTGGAACACTGTCAAATAACAAACTGAATTCACATTTTTATACCCAGATTTCAGCTGGCAAACTGAACTTAAAATGCTTTTTTCTGTTCAGAAATTCAAGTATATAACGATAATTTTAAATGTATTTTCAGAGATAACAATAGTATTTATATTTTAGCATTAAAAATATTTTGATTAAAGAGCTTGTTCATACTGGTATATTAACCATTACTGTCATGGTCCTGGGACTGTGACCCAGTGTTTATGTGTTTTTGGGTTTTATTAATATTCTTATATTTAGTGTCATTCATGGTTCTGGTTCTCTTAGTTGTTTTCTGCTTAGAACTTAGAAGAACTTAGAATTTTTTTATCGTCATTGTGCAGCTGTTGCACGGCAAAATTAGGCAGCAAGACCACAAAGGTGCAAAAGTACAGAAAACAATATTCAAAGAAGAAAAACAATATAAGTTCAGCAATATTAGTACACTATATGCACGGTGTATGAGTTACAGAAACCTTTTGGGGTTATGTACAAGGGCAATAATAGAATATAATAAATAAATAACAGTGGAACGGCTGTGGTCATTAAGGATGGGGTGGTAATTGCACATTTGCTAGAATATTGCACAGGGGCCAAAATATTGCTCAGAAAAAGGAAACACCAAAATATTGCATAGGGAATGGCAACAACAGAGTCAAAAGCAGCGACAGAATGAAGTCTGTTCACACTCTTAATTTGCATTAATGGTTCTGACAGCCCACGGGTAGAAGCTGTTCTTTAGTCTGCTGGTTTTGCATCTGATGGATCTGAACCAGGATGTTGAAGAGGTGGTGGTTAGGATGGAGGTGGTCTTTTAAGATAGCCCTGGCTCTGGAGAGACATCTAGAGCTGGCAATAGAATCCAGGGGGGTGAGTGGTCAGCCGATCACCTTCTCTGCAGTTCTGGTGACCCTCTGGAGTCTCTTATCGGCTATTGTGCAACAAGCGTACCACACAAAGATGGGGTGGACCAGCACACTCTCGATTGTGGCTCAATAGAAGGAAACTAGTAGAAGGACACTTATGTTATATTTATAGTTTCTTGTCTTTAATTTTCTTATTCTGTGTTTTCCCTGTGTTCCACGTCTCTCACTTAGTTACTCTTTTCTTCGTGATCTGTGTTCTCTCTCTGTCCCCCCAGTCAGTTATGTCCCCATGTCTATTTCTCCCCCGGTCACAGCTTTAATCCTGCGTGTCTTAGTGTTCGTCTCCATGTTTGTTGTGCTTCCTGTTTTATTTTGACAGTCTCTTGCTTCCCCTGTCCTGTTATGTCTGATTAGTTCCTGATGTGTGTCTGATATGTTCCCCAGCTGCTTCGACTTCCCTGATCATCCTGCTGTGTGTTATAATTTGAGCTTCCCTTTGTCACTTGTCGGTTTCTCTGTTCGCCACTCACGTTTCTGGTCTTGGTTTTAATGGCTTAGGGCTTCACGTTCCATGTTATTTTTCTTCACATCCAGGTACTTAGTGCTTATTTTTTTTCCCCAGTTTAGGTCTTGTTAGTTTCAACTCTATCTCCATTTGCTTTTTGTTTGTTATTTGTACAGCCAAGAATAAAAGGCTCACGTTTGTTAAAAATTCAATTCTGTCTCCGTAGTCTGCATTTGGGTCCACTCTCTCTCTTCTCCACACAGTCCTGAGAATTACAGAACCATAAAAATTGATTTTGGTAATTACCAATCCTGTTCATTTATGACAGCTGTGGTATAAACCTTACATTGAATAGTGATCTGATCATTTGTAAATACTACATATGTGGTTCATATAAGTATAGATCTTTAATCTGATTTTCTCAATTGTTTGAACTTCTTTGAACCATTTTTTTTCTTAGATATTTAACTTGCTGCCTGTCATGAAAGCATCTTTTTTCTCATATCGGCTACGAGAACCAAGAAAATGCTTGAAAGTGAGAACAAGAAGATATAGTTCACCTAAAGGAGATAATGAAGCCTACATTGCTTTTGAGGTAATATATAAATATTTTCCATGAGCATGTGTTATGTGTTTCACTGGATCCACGGATCCAGCTTCTTGATGTTGGCCTTGCACCTTGACTGTTTCAAATGTTCCACATAAGGTGAGTCTTAATAGTTGCATAAATAAATAATATTCTACTACACTATGTAATATATGACAAACAATAGTCCTTCTCTGCAGCATTGGTGAACTTGGTATAGTTACAACAGCATTCCATCTGCAGATTTTGCATCCAGCTAACAGTAAAACTCCAGAGCATATCAGCTGATGATAAATATAATGCTTTTCATGGCTTTAGCTGCAATTAACTCTGTGATGTTTGTGTGTCTAGAGAGTAGGATTAAAGGTGGCAACAAACCTGCTGCTCGAAATTCCTTCATGTCTGAGTTTCATGGGAAGAGAATACAAGTTCATGCCCTTAGGTGATATTTTTGTTTTGATTTGCTTTGCAAATTCCAAATCATAAAAAAGTTCCCAAAATCAAAGCAGTGTGTTACACCTTCTTATTCATTCTGATTAAGTATTTATTTTTCATTTTTCTTTTTTTTTTTCTTTTTTTTAATGATTCTAAATTACAAGCGGGTTCAAGTTACTCTGGAGGATCTTTAGGTCCATCAGAAGGACCGATGAAAACTGTCCGTGCTTTCTTCCCCGAGACTTGGATTTGGGACCTGGTGGAAGTTGGGTATGTCTTAGTTTTTGGAGATCGATCTATCTATCTATCTATCTATCTATCTATCTATCTATCTATCTATCTATCTATCTATCTATCTATCTATCTATCTATCTATCTATCTATCTATCTATCTATCTATCTATCTATCTGTCTGTCTGTCTGTCTGTCTGTCTGTCTGTCTGTCTGTCTGTCTGTCTGTCTATCTATAGTGAGTCTATTTTATATATAAAATGTCTATGAACGTGGTGACTGCTACACTGTCATTTGCATTGTTGGCTAATCTGTGTTATCACCACCTGACAATGTGCATATTTTGAATCTGCTGATTCAGAGAGTCTGGATCAAAGGATGTGTCCCTCACTGTCCCTGACACCATCACGACCTGGGAGACGGAGGCTTTCTGCTTGTCCTCTCAGGGTTTTGGTTTGGCTCCTCGTCAAGAAGTTGAGGTCTTCCAGCCGTTCTTCCTCGAGCTCACCATGCCCTACTCCATCATCCGCGGGGAGCACTTTGAACTGAAGGCAACTGTCTTCAGCTACCTGACCAGCTGCATCATGGTGATCAATATTTCTATATCAAAAATTACAAATGTCAACAAATGTTAGCATGCTGATAGACTTTGCAGATGGTTTTGAAGTGGCCCCTGATGCAGGACTCATCAGACAGAATAAAACTCAAAATCTCAGCTTTATTTGACTGGGCAGGATAGGAATTCACTAATTTAATAGAATACATCCACAATGAAGGACGATGCAGTGGGGAATAGAAGGGTGATTAAGGGAAGTGGAGACACGTGGAAACACAGCTGACTTGAATCAAAACTAATAACACAAAGGAAGCAAAAGTCAACATCATACCCATGAGACAAGACACTATCAAAATAAAACAGGAAGTAACAGAAGGACTGCAGAAAAATAGACATATCAACTACATTAGATAAGGAACACAGACAGCCATTGAGACAGAACCCAGAGAGACCAAAAAACACTATCACAAGATACTGACAGACTGGACAAAAAGGGGAACAAACACGACTGAACAAGAGGTGAGAACTAAAAATAACACAGAAACACAAGTCTAATCCGGAACGCAAAACTAACTAATAAAAACTCTGAACATCAGTCCAAGGTCTTTCAAACAAATAAATAATTCCAGAGCATAACTAAAAAAAAAAACTGGGTTGAAGAGCCAGTACCATGACATTAGTGGTGTACACACTTCCCATCAAGTATCAGGAAGGATATTCAGTGCAAAATTATACCAAATCAAAACATGTGAAGCAACTCTTGGTGAATGAGGCAATAACTGAAAGTATTCTGTCCTCACAGAGTAACAAGAAAACACTGAATTCCTCTTTTACTTAGAAACTCAACCCACTGTTTTGTTCTTTGTGCAGGTCACAGTCTTTTCTACGCCTTCCTCAGATTATACCCTCACCCCTCTTTCCGGTGAGCAGTACACATCCTGTTTGTGTGCTAAGGAGCGCAAGACTGTGAGCTGGACCATGATTCCAACAGTTTTAGGTAAGGATCAAGTTTTTATCCACACCGGTGTAAATGTCCTTTCAGTCAATGCCCCTTCTCTTTTCAGTATCTACAAAATCAGTGAGATTATCTAATTAACAGTATTTTAATGTGCAAGACTTTACAGGGTTGAGAAAAATGATGTTTGTTGTCCTTTTTTAGGGGCTGTGAATGTGACTGTGTCTGCTGAGGCAGTGCCATCCCATGTTTCATGTGATAATGAGGTTGTGAGAGTACCAGAGAGAGGCCGCATTGATGTGGTCACAAAATCCTTCATAGTAAAGGTTGGTGCCATTAACACAAGATGAAAAACATTCTGCATTTGAAAACTTGTTTTCTCACGAAGGTGAAACTGTAACTTGTTCTTTCTCAGGCTGAGGGGACTGAGATGACAAAGACATCCAACTGGCTGCTTTGTCCAAAAGGTTGGTGTGGTTTATACACCAACCAAATACACGGGGAACACAGCTGACACAAATAAACATGACACCGCAGGGGATGCAAAACTAAACACACCGAACATGGAAACGTGAGACTGTCAAAATAAAACGGGAAACAAAGGAACGCAAGACTGACATACGAGCTTGGCACAGGAGTGGGAGAAAGTCAGAGGAGAGTGAGTGAGGAAACAAGAGAGGGCGAGAGAGCACAAGAGACAAAGAGGATGAGAGAAAGGGGAACATGGATAAACAAGATGGAATGAAACACAAGGAGGGCAAACAAAACACACACACAGACACACAAACTCACATAAACACAGACACACAGACAGGGACACACATGACAACAACACAAAGCGAGACTAAATGGACAAACAGACTAAACTTAAGACTACTAATGTACCTAAAACATAAACCACAATACACAATAACAAAAGCACTGGGTCAAAATGACCCAGAACCATGACAGCTAAATATCCCTTGTCAAGTTGCACCTTGACCACATGCCTTTGGTAGTCATCAACAAACTAATGGTATAATTCTGGCTCGACATTTAGACACAATCTCTTGTGTACCCAAGTCTTGTTTTTTAAAGTCATTAAAGATGTGTGCCATGTAGTCATTCCAGTTTTGAGTTTTTGTTGAGGGGTGTTTGTGGGTGTCACACCAAATTTTGATAATTCCCCACAGGACATTTAGTTGTTACAGTATATCTCAACTATATATGAGATATTTATAGTTATATCTCATATATACACTATTTTACAAACTTGACACGCTTGGTAAGAGTCAGTCTGGACACATCTGTGTGGAAATATTAGGTCACACTCATAGTACTCTTATTGTTGTTGTTGTTGTTGTTGTTATTGTTTTAATAATATTTTTTTGCTCATACACTCAGAAAAATTATGGTTCTTAAGTGGTTCTTCAGATGTCTTCATGGTTCTTTAAAGAACCATCATACGTCAAAGAACCTTTTTATTTTGTGGATGGTTCTTCAGCTATTACAAATGGTTCTTTAAAGAACAAAAGGTTCTTTATCCTTAGCAATCTAAGTTTGATGGTGTAAATGGCATAAATATTTATTCACTATAACGAGGCTGTGAATTATACTGTGTGTTTTCTTTGTGTGCATGTGTGTGCGAAGGGGGAGGGCGGGATACCTGGCAATTACCCTTTAAGAGAAGATGGTAGGAAACTGAATATTCAAATAAAAGTTAGAAATATTTGCAAACAATAGACACAATACACACATTCAAATACTGTACTTTAGTTTTAAATTTTAATAAAGCATTACTATTTTCTACTCCAAGGCATTACTTTTGAGATTATTATATATTTTTGAAAATATAGCATAATGATAATACTAGTTATTGTAAACTTTACAAACCACCCAGCAGTATGTAAAGTCAAATTATAAAATACAAGTAAATAACAATTGCAGAACAGAATGTCAGTGTAATGAACACAGACTTCGTTTTGACAAAGCGCACTGCTTAGGTAAATGATCTGAGTAGTTGTTCATCACTGATCAATTTGTTAATATGTGTTTCGAGCCAAATAAATGACAGGGAGAGAGAGTGACGTCAGAACAGGTCATACTGTAACCTCCCGGGAGCGGACGGAGGGGGTCAGTCGTTGGGATGCGCATGCGCAGACAGAGTGTGCGAGCGGCGGGCCTTGACCTTCGGGGAAAAAAAACTCACGGACGGTGACAGCGAAACGGATAACAGTCTTCAGTACCTGCTGGACTTTGAAGCTGTGGATTCTGGGATTGTTAGAAAAGGTAAAACATTTCCATTAAAACCTTATTACTGTTTTGTTTTTGTTACTCGTCATTGTAGCTTGCTGTTAATGTTGTGCTAACAGTAGCGATTAGCTAGATACGTTAGCCGTTGAGGTCAACGCAATTTAGTATCCAACTGTTTTCCTAACAAAACCACTGTTATAATTAAGTGAAGCTGCTCCCAGCTAATTTGAACCTTTGGCTTCTAAAATATGTGGTTCAATTGCGTGCTGCGTACATAACCCAATGTCAGCTAGACCGAAATTAAAATTTTATATATTGTTAAAGTCACTAAAATGGCGCCTGAAGCCTGTTGTGGCGTGAGCTCTGTGTCTGCTCTAGAAACTCTGAAATTCTGTAGATCTGAGCCGTACATTAAATACTCACATGAACCTGTACTTTGAATTCTGTATGAGCTGTATAAAATGCAGCTATGCATAAGTGTTTTGAATGAATAATTAGATAACTCTTTATTGTCTAATCGAATTATATAGAAATGAATATAAATGTGACATGAGAAGGTGTGTCTTTGACTGTTCCTGCATAACTTAGTTTCGGACTAGTTGACAAGTTATGCTCCGGTCATTTGATGTTTCCAAGGTAGATGTTCTTTTGTAATATAGTTAATTTTTTTGTATATTTCATTTATCCACCATCATACATCATACATACAAGCTAAGAAGAGGTCGTTATACTAACAAGAGGTATCAACGCCGGGCCAAAGTTCAGCACATGGTTAAAGTTTGTAATCCAGCCAGGGTGTAAATATCACTCAGCAGCCAGAGCTGAAGCAGGTAGCATCAACACATAAATCTACTCTACCCGGCTTAAATCACAAGAGCACCTCTGACCAAAAAGCTGTAGATTTTTCTTGTTTGCACAAATTAATCCAGATTCACATTAATTGTGTTCACAGCTCCAACAAAATGAGGAAGAGGAGGGGGAGAAACACAATTAGGTTGAATTACAATTGGATGGAAGGCGAGGACAAGAAGAAGGAAGCTTAGGATGAGGAGGAAGAGAAGCAGCAGGAGCATCTTTAGGGATCCCTATGATGTCATTGAGGTTGGTTTCATTAATATGGTCCTCTCACAAAGAACGATGACTTGTTTTAGTTCACGTACTTCCTGTATTAAATAGTGATGTGCAAAATGTTGTGAAAAACCATGGAGCAGGTATGTATAGTGCATCTGCAGGTAAATGAACATCAAATCTCTAAGACAGACTGAAATTTGTATATTTATCACCCTTATGATAAAACCCATGTCAGCCATTGGTTTATGGACTTTGTATTTTGAAGCCTCAACATTTGCTTTCTTGCTGTTGCTATGTTGGGACCATATTAGGATGAGGGATCAGAATCTGGAGTCATGCACACTATTGTTTCATTTAGTGTGTATCCATAAGATTCGTACAGCAGATCCAAGTTGTGCCTTGAAAACAGGAAAGTCGTCTGCATAGAGGAGAACTGTAATAGCAGGCTTGTACAAAGTGAAGCTTTGTGCTCTCGTTTTACTTCTGTCACCCTGTTTTGATGCAGAATTCACTTGAAATCAGGCAAGAACTGGACTTATTTTTTTATGTGTTCTTGTGAATTGATTGTGTATCGCATATGTTTGATTTGACTTTCTGCAAGACAACAGTCGTCCGCTGACCAAAAAAGTTTTCCAAATACCTCCACTTGATCTAGCCTGGATTTAGAAAAGAATAGCAAAAAAATCTGCACCTCCTGCTTCAGATGCAATTTGTGTTTCTGTGTTCAGAGGCAGCGGCGAGAGGGGAGACCTCGGCTCATCCAGCTGGAGAGCCTGACCAGGAGGAGTCGAACATTAACTGAGCTCTTCCAGGGCACCCTGCAGACTCGGCTGCTGGCATCGGCGAGGGATGACGTGAACGCCAAACTGGAGTCCATCACAGGTCAACTGCAGGTATGCGAGTCAGACCTTCTGAGGAGGGTTTCACTTTTCTCTTCTTTATAATTGACTCTTTTCTCGATCTCTTTCAGCTCCTTGTCTCAGAGTGGGAGGGATTTGAAGCACAAAGGGAGGAACTTGTCATTTGGTTGGCTGATATGGATGTGAGGTTGACCAGCTGACAGGAAACACCAGTGAAAAACTGAAACAACTGCAGGTGTGGGCTTGTTTTGATATGACATATACAGGGAGTGCAGAATTATTAGGCAAGTTGTATTTCTGAGGAATAATTTTATTATTGAACAACAACCATGTTCTCAATGAACCCAAAAAACTCATTAATATCAAAGCTGAATGTTTTTGGAAGTAGTTTTTAGTTTGTTTGTAGTTTTAGCTATTTTAGGGGGATATCTGTGTGTGCAGGTGACTATTACTGTGCATAATTATTAGGCAACTTAACAAAAAACAAATATATACCCATTTCAATTATTTATTTTTACCAGTGACACCAATATAACATCTCCACATTCACAAATATACATTTCTGACATTCAAAAACAAAACAAAAACAAATCAGCGACCAATATAGCCACCTTTCTTTGCAAGGACGCTCAAAAGCCTGCCATCCATGGATTCTGTCAGTGTTTTGATCTGTTCACCATCAACATTGCGTGCAGCAGCAACCACAGCCTCCCAGACACTGTTCAGAGAGGTGTACTGTTTTCCCTCCTTGTAAATCTCACATTTGATGATGGACCACAGGTTCTCAATGGGGTTCAGATCAGGTGAACAAGGAGGCCATGTCATTAGTTTTCTTCTTTTATACCCTTTCTTGCAGCCACGCTGTGGAGTACTTGGACGCGTGTGATGGAGCATTGTCCTGCATGAAAATCATGTTTTTCTTGAAGGATGCAGACTTCTTCCTGTACCACTGCTTGAAGAAGGTGTCTTCCAGAAACTGGCAGTAGGACTGGGAGTTGAGCTTGACTCCATCCTCAACCCGAAAAGGCCCCACAAGCTCATCTTTGATGATACCAGCCCAAACCAGTACTCCACCTCCACCTTGCTGGCGTCTGAGTCGGACTGGAGCTCTCTGCCCTTTACCAATCCAGCCACGGGCCCATCCATCTGGCCCATCAAGACTCACTCTCATTTCATCAGTCCATAAAACCTTAGAAAAACCAGTCTTGAGATATTTCTTGGCCCAGTCTTGACGTTTCAGCTTGTGTGTCTTGTTCAGTGGTGGTCGTCTTTCAGCCTTTCTTACCTTGGCCATGTCTCTGAGTATTGCACACCTTGTGCTTTTGGGCACTCCAGTGATGTTGCAGCTCTGAAATATGGCCAAACTGGTGGCAAGTGGCATCTTGGCAGCTGCACGCTTGACTTTTCTCAGTTCATGGGCAGTTATTTTGCGCCTTGGTTTTTCCACACGCTTCTTGCGACCCTGTTGACTATTTTGAATGAAACGCTTGATTGTTTGATGATCACGCTTCAGAAGCTTTGCAATTTTGAGACTGCTGCATCCCTCTGCAAGATATCTCACTATTTTTGACTTTTCTGAGCCTGTCAAGTCCTTCTTTTGACCCATTTTGCCAAAGGAAAGGACGTTGCCTAATAATTATGCACACCTGATATAGGGTGTTGATGTCATTAGACCACACCCCTTCTCATTACAGAGATGCACATCACCTAATATGCTTAATTGGTAGTAGGCTTTCGAGCCTATACAGCTTGGAGTAAGACAACATGCATGAAGAGGATGATGTGGACAAAATACTCATTTGCCTAATAATTCTACACTCCCTGTATTTGATATGAAACATACGTCAGAGACATTATCCTAAACTGGACTAACAAAGGACCATGAGTACAACATGAAACGTACATTACATAGCGTAATGCTAAAGTTCATTGATCATTTTAATCATAAACTTGTTGTTGAAATATTTTTACTGAACATGCAAACATCTGCTGATGAAAATGTGTTGATTTATTGGTCTGTTATGAAGCTATTGCTATTTCTAATGTGTTTTATCACTTTCTGATGTTTTATTAATTAAACAATACATGTATTGTTGTGTTATCTGTAGCTATAGTATTTATATATATATTTATTTATAGTATAGCAAATATATTTAATTATTACTGTTTAAAACACTAATATGTGACATGTATTAGTAGTGATGTTGTGCTGAGGGTTAAAATGCCTTTTTGTCTTTTGGTAACTACAAAATGACAATAAACCATTAATATATGTCTATGCTGTGCTCGTATTTATTTTTACCCTACTCAAATTCAATTTATGATGCATTTTATTTTGAAAGATTTAAAATGTTTTTTTAAAGAACCACTCAAAAAAGGTTCTTTAAAATGGTTCTTTTAAAGAACCATTTGAAGGACCTTTTTAAAAATGGTTCTTTAAAGAACCATTTTTAAAAAGGTTCTTTGAAAAACCATTAAAGGTGCCCCAAAGAACCATTTCTTGATGGTTCTTTGGGGCACCTTTAAAGGTTCTTCAATGAACCACTGAAAGAAATGGTTCTTCAAAGAACCATTGTTTGAAAGGTTCTTTGTGGCACCAAAAAAGGTTCTTCTATGGCATCAGTCTAAAGAACCACTTTTGGTTCCAGTTGGCACCTTTATTTTTCTGAGTGTAGGTTTAATTATAGGTGTCTGATTTCTTATATGACCTGTTACAGTTCATGATGCTGTGACCACCTGCTGATTTGAAACTATTTTGGTACTGACATTCTGATTAAGCTCCTCTCTGTATGGTGATTGTTTGTCTGTACACAGGAGACACACTGACAGAGGAAACTGAGATACAGCTGCCTGAGAATATGATTGAAGGATCTGCCCGCACTTTTGTATCAGTCCTGGGTAAACCTGATCATTTTTAATTAAATGAGTTTAGATTAATCCAGAAAGAAATATAAGAAGTTTATTTTTTCAATCAATAGTGAATTAATATAAAAGACAAATACAACTGGACTGGCATTGTTTTTGCCTAGTTTTGAAACACGCTATTAAATGACACTCCAACAGTTTTGTAGTGTAGAAAATAGTTTAGAAACTACATTCCAATAACAAAGTGCAAAATATTATAATTTAGTATATACAGTTTTTTATAACCTGCTGTATTTTTCTAAATATTTAACTTCTTTACTAGTTTTAATCTATTTGTAGTTCAAGTGTTCGAACGTTGTATGTTCTGTCTCAGTGACTGAGTGCCTCTGATCAGGTGACATCCTCGGCCGGGCTCTGAAGAACTTGGATGGACTGCTCCGGATGCCATATGGATGTGGAGAGCAGAACATGGCTCTTCTAGCCCCCAACATCTACATCCTCCAGTACCTGAAAAGCACACAGCAGCTCACCCCAGCCATCATGGAAAAAGCTGCGAACTTCCTGACCAGTGGTGAGTGTGTTTGTTTCATAGTGAGACTAAAATCAAAGGTTTATGAATAGAATATCTATTTAAGAGTCATTTTCCTGTTGTTACAGGTTACCAAAGACAGCTGAACTACAAAAGTGATGAAGGCGCATACACCACATTTGGAAGAGGACCAGGAAACACTTGGTGAAAATAATAATTACCTTATATTCCATTTGCCTCAGAAACAAAACTGAGCCTGTTGGTGAAATTTACTCCTTAAATCTCCCATCCTATTATCATTTTATTTCTGGACATGGAGAAAATCAACTCACATTATAATGGCATAACTGTGACACATTTTGATATAATTTCGAAACATGAGGAAGTTTTCTTTTGGGTGCTTTTTTATGTCAGGCTGACTGCCTTTGTGATGAGAAGTTTTGCCAAAGCTCAGTCTTTTGTCTACATTGATCCAAAAATCATTGAAGAGTCTAAGACATGGCTGGAAAATAAACAACAAACAAATGGCTGTTTTAAAAAGTCAGGCGAACTCTTCAACAACAGAATGAAGGTAAGTCTATACTTTAGCTGGACACTGATACTAATTCTGTGCGGAGAGAAATTCTGGCAGCACACAGAAATAACTTGGTTTCACTCACCAGGGTGGTGTGTCTGATGAAGTGACTCTCAGTGCATACATCACTGCTGCTTTCTTGGAAATGAATATATCCCAACATGTGAGTAAATTTGAGTGATGTAATCAAATTTGTACAATGTAAAAAAAAAAAAATACAACACGACTTGTATATGTTTATTTCATTTTCTTCTTTTGACATCCATTTTCCCCTCATTTTAAAAATACATTTTTATGATAGATTTCTAAGTCACTTACGTCGATACTTTCTGTCTGTAGGTGAAAAGGAAATATGTTAAAGCATTATTTCTATTTCCAGTCATGAAAATGAAGTTAAACAAATAATTACATAAAGGAAATGATCAACTTTGGTGATATAAGATAAGATAAGATAAGATAAGAAGAACTTTATTTATCCTGAGGGAAATTCTTTTGTCATACACATGCTCAATGCTGCAAGAGAGACAAAGGAACAGAGGAATAAGATATACAATATATACAATAAGAATAGTAGTATACAGTAATATGCAGTAGGATAGTGCAAAATATAATATCAAATAAATCTAATAAAGTAACAATATAACTATATCCTGAAAAATAAATAGCTTAGCTATCAGTGCAGGTGATTCTAAAAAGTGACATAGTATTGTGCAATTGAATAAAAGAGAGTGGCAGCGTATGTCCTGTCCTGGGCAGGGTCAATAGTTTGTCTTCATAGGGCTCTTCTTTTGATGTTTTAAAGGATCCTGTGGTGAATAATAGCTTGGCTTGTCTCAGGGAGTCCATCAATGACCTCAGCAACACCTACACTACAGCTCTGCTGGCCTATGTCTTCACCCTGGCAGGAGACACGGAGACCCGCACTCACCTTTTGCAGCACTTAGACACAGTTGCAGTGAGGGAAGGTGAGTCACCATCTAACAGGAAATCATTCAGGTGTTATTACCATAAGTGTAACTTTTATTGTATGTTTGTAGGAGGTTTCCTGTACTGGTCTCAGACAGCAGCAGAAACATCAGCCTCCCTGTCAGTGGAAATCAGTTCTTATGTGCTGTTGGCCAAACTCAGTGCCTCCACAACTGCTGACGACCTGGGTTATGCCTCTGGCATTATTAGGTGGCTGACTGACCAGCAGAACTACTATGGAGGCTTCTCCTCCACTCAGGTGCTACACCACCCAAACAGCTTAAATCTCACCTTTGAGTTCATATAAACTGGGATAAATAAAAACGTATCTGAGAGAAGCTGAATACTGAAGTTTTACTTGTCCTGTAAAATACAAAATATAAATATATATGTAAGTATGTGTAGTAGCTGTGATTTTGTTTGTAGGACACAGTGGTGGCTCTTCAGGCTCTGGCTCTCTACTCCACTCTGGTGTTCAGTCCTGAGGGTTCAAGCACAGTGACAGTTCAGTCTGACAGCAGTCAGCTGACATTTGATGTAAATCCGGGCAACAAACTGCTCTACCAGGAGGAGACGATGCAGGGCGTGTCAGGAAAATACAGCCTGGAGGTGAAGGGCACTGCATGTGTGTCAGTGCAGGTCAGTGACAGCATCCTGCTTGTTCCTTTTTCCAAATAGAGAAGTATGATGAAAAAATGTGTTTGCACTCAGAAAAGCACATTTGCTTATCCATCTATGTATTTGCTCAAATTATCCAAATTCAGGATGCAGTGGCTTCCCACTAAGGAAATGATTTCAAACATTCCTTTTCCTCCTATGTATTTTTTTTTCTTGTTGTTGTTGTCGTTGTTCTTCATCATGGATTTCACTAAGGCCAGATGACATGTATAATATGTATAATATCTCCAGGAAGGTCTAGCTACACTGTGTGTATCCTCGCAGTTGGATTTGCCTGGAAAATCTCCAGAGGGTAGTGTCATAAAGGCATCCTGCAAACATGCCTGCACCATCTTAGCTGGCATATTTTAAGTAAATAACCAGCAGTTCTATTTCCAGATCCCTTCTCATGTCCAAGCCTTTATCTCAATTTTAAATATTTTGATGAAAGAAACTCCAAATCAACATGACATTTCTGCCCACAATTAGTGTACATATTATTCTGGCCACAACCACCAAAATAATTTAATAACTTTAATCAGTCCCCTAAAATGTGACGCCACTATATTTTGAACATAAATGCAAAACAAACATAAAAACATAAACAGATTTCTATTCTTCTTATTATTACTATTATTATAAACTGCAAACCTCTTTTGGTTGACTATTTCGCAGATTTCTGTTCACTACAACATCCCGAGTCCCACTGATGTCACTACTCTCAGCGTGGAGGTCAAATCAGGGGTTGATGCAACAAGTGAATCCAGACGCAAGCTCACTCTGACAATAAAATCCCTGTAAGTATTTAACAGATTAGATATGTGCTAGGGGAATTTTATTTACCACTGTGGGATAAGTGTTGGAAATGTGGCATCTATGGATACACATCAGTGCAATCACTTTTTAACTGTTCAAACACAGGTACAGTGGAAAGGAGAATACTACCAACATGGTGATCCTGGATATCAAAATGCTCTCTGGATTTGTCCCAAATGCAGTGTCTTTAAAGATGGTGGGTTGTTGCAGTTGTTAGCTGAATAGAAATGTTGCTACCATGTGTCAGTTTATGATGAGATAAAATAATAATAAGGAGACTGTTGTCTCCTCACAGCTCGAAGGTGCCCCATTGGTGGATCGTGTTGAACAAACAGAAGATCATGTTCTGGTGTATTTACAGGAGGTGAGAGATAATCACAGTGGGGATACCAGATGATGATGTTTGTATTGTTACAGAGTGTGTCTCCTGTTTTTAAATCTGTTCAGTTACCAAAGGACATGCCCATGAACTACAGCTTGACAGTCATCGAAGAACTTCGAGTGGAGAACCTGAAACCAGCCATGATCAAAATCTATGACTACTACCAGCCAAGTACAACTCTAACTCGCTTCACTGCAACAGCACACTGACACACTTTGCTCCTTAGTGAAGCTGTACAACAAACAGCAGTTAACAGAATTTGAAGGATCAAATTTAAACGTGTTGTAAAAACACAGCAAGTCACATTTTTCCACTTTGTTTTCTCTCTCAGGTGACCAGGCTGAGACTGAATACATTTACCCATCAGCTGCAGGTAACAAACTGTTATAGCAAGAACACCACATTTCACACAAAATTGAATTGAAGTTATTTTTAAAATATTTGTTCAATCTCAACACAATACAATATTTGACAATACAGTTAATTCAGTACTTTTTTAGGCCTGAATGAAAATTAAATGTACAGTCTCGGTCGTTGCGTCCTTGGGCAAGACAGTTCACCTACCGCCTACTGGTGATGGCCAGAGGGGCTGATGGCGCGATACGGCAGCCTCGCCTCTGTCAGTCTGCCCCAGGGCAGCTGTGGCTACAATTGTAGCTGCCTCCACCAGTGTGTGAATGTGAGAGTGAATGATTAGTGGCATTGTAAAGCGCTTTGAGGGGTCCCGAAAAGCGCTATATAAATGCAATCCATTATTATTATTATTCATTACTAAACGATTATTTTAACACAATTGCATCCTTACGTTTTATTCTTTTTTTGCAGCTTAAAGATGTGCAGTCAGTCCTGAGGTTGTCACTCAAGTTATACAACTTGCATTTTAATAAAGATGTTTTTTAAACACAAATATGCCTCCATATGTTTTGTTTTCATCTACAAATAGGTCTTCTGTATAAAAATTTCATCCATCTCAACCTGACTCTACCATCCTATTCTGTCACACTAACACTCTGCATGTCTTCTTTCACTACATCCATGAATCTTCTCTGGTCTTTCTTTTTTCCTTCTGTCTGACAGCTCCATGTTCAACATCCTTTGTCCAGTATGTCCGCTATCCCTCTTTCTTCCACCAACCTGTCTCTCATGTACACAGATATATTCTGTCTCCATTCTACTCACTTTCATTCCTCTTCTCTCCCGTGCATACTTCCACCTTTGCAGGCTCTCTTCCACCTGCTCCATACTCTCACTACAGATCATAACATCTTGAACCCATCTGTATGTTGATGGCTAAAGGACATACTTGTGGCTTTTGATAATGGCAGCACTGACAGAGTTGCAGAGAAGGGTATCTCACTGAAGAAATTAGTGTTGTAAGTTGAGAAACGTCTATTTTGTGAAATTATTCCTAGTATTGTATCTTTTAAACAGAAAATGTGATTAAATGTTATATGACAAATTACTGCATTTCCCTTTTTGTACTATTTATGTACTATTCAGCTTCACCATTGCTTTAAGGAATTTTCCCAAATATGTGCATATATTTTAACTTTTTGGTTCTGTGTACACGGATAAATAGAAATCCAAAGTTTTCTGGGCTGTAGATCATTTTAAGAAATATGTATCACAAATTAAATATTTACGAATAATTTATAATAGTGTGCTGTTGTCTTTAAGCAAAAAAGTTGCATGAAAGTGTGAAACGAAAAATAGATTGGTTATTTTGAATTAAAATAGTTGCTTTGGTGACAATCAGACTGCAGGCTGCATATCACATTGGAAGTCTGTAATTACATTTATTTGTATTCATTTAATCTGAAAAAATAAAATCACGATCAGAGCGAGGCCACGGAAAGAGAAAGAGAGACAGGTGGATGTTCACAGCCCTGCAGCTCTGTAGTTAATGAGAAGAGCCAAGACTCAGGGTTTAAGACGGCACTTGGAGCTCTTCCTGAATTAATGAGGAAACTTATGATCAATAAAGTAATTAACTGCTGGTGCTAAGACTCTCCTCCTCCTCAAGGAAGAGCTCAGAGAGAGACCTCAAGTTTTCACCTGCCTGACTTTCACCTCCTGGAAAAAGCCCCTTTAATCTAATTCAATTCAATTCAATTCAATTTTATTTATATAGCGCCAAATCACAACAAAAGTCGCCTCAAGGCGCTTCATAGATACAGAGAAAAACCCAACAATCACATGACCCCCTATGAGCAAGCACTTTGGCGACAGTGGGAAGGAAAAACTCCCTTTTAACAGGAAGAAACCTCCGGCAGAACCAGGCTCAGAGAGGGGCGACCGGTTGGGGTGATAGAAGGAAGACAGGATAAAGACATGCTGTGGAAGAGAGACAGAGGTTAATAACAGGTATAATTCAATGCAGAGAGGTCTATTAATACATAGTGAGTGAGAAAGGTGACTGGAAAGGAAAAACTCAATGCATCATGGGAATCCCCCAGCAGCCTACGTCTATTGCAGCATAACTAAGGGAGGATTCAGGGTCACCTGGTCCAGCCCTAACTATATGCTTTAGCAAAAAGGAAAGTTTTAAGCCTAATCTTGAAAGTAGAGATAGTGTCTGTCTCCCGAATCCAAACTGGAAGCTGGTTCCACAGAAGAGGGGCCTGAAAACTGAAGGCTCTGCCTCCAATTCTACTTTTAAATACTCTAGGAACAACAAGTAAGCCTGCAGAGCGAGAGCGAAGTGCTCTAATAGGGTGATACGGTACTACAAGGTCATTAAGATAAGATGGGGCCTGATTATTTAAGACCTTGTATGTGAGGAGCAGGATTTTGAATTCAATTCTGGATTTAACAGGAAGCCAATGAAGGGAAGCCAAAGCAGGAGAAATATGCTCTCTCTTTCTAGTCCCTGTCAGTACTCTTGCTGCAGCATTTTGGATTAGCTGAAGGCTTTTCAGCGAGTTTTTTGGACATCCTGATAATAATGAATTACAGTAGTCCAGCCTGGAAGTAATAAATGCATGAACTAGTTTTTCAGCGTCACTCTGAGACAGGATATTTCTAATTTTAGAGATGTTGCGCAAATGGAAGAACGCAGTCTTACATATTTGTTTAATATGTGCGTTGAAGGACATATCCTGGTCAAAAATGACTCCGAGGTTCCTCACAGCGTTACTGGAGGCCAAGGTAATGCCATCCAGAGTAAGAATCTGGTTAGATACCATATTTCTAAGATTTTCAGGGCCGAGTACAATAACCTCAGTTTTATCTGAATTAAGAAGCAGAAAGTTAGCGGCCATCCAGGTTGTTATGTCTTTAAGACATTCCTGCAGTTTAACTAATTGGTGTGTGTTATCTGGCTTCATAGATAGATAGAGCTGGGTGTCATCTGCATAGCAGTGAAAATGTATGCTATGTCTTCTAATGATGCTGCCTAAGGAAAGCATGTATAATGTAAACAGAATTGGTCCTAGCACTGAACCCTGTGGAACTCCATAATTAACCTCAGTGTGTGAAGAAGACTCTCCATTTACATGCACAAATTGGAGTCTATTAGATAGATATGATACAAACCACTGCAGTGCAGTACCTGTAATACCTACAACATGTTCTAATCGCTCTAATAGGATATTATGGTCAACAGTATCGAATGCTGCACTAAGGTCTAGCAGGACAAGCACAGAGATGAGTCCACTGTCAGAGGCCATAAGAAGATCATTTGTAACCTTCACTAAAGCTGTTTCTGTGCTGTGATGAACTCTGAAACCTGACTGAAACTCTTCAAATCTAACTGTATCTGGTGCTCTTCAATGGACCATCAATCAATTACAGGGAGAGGTGGACCTCTCTTTGGTCAATAACCGATTTTAAGGCCTGTCCTGACCAGCTGCTTTACTGGCCGGCATCACTTTGTATCAGCAGTGATCAGTGTTGCTGGTCCCCTTGCATTGCTACTACAGTCACCTGTTTGTTCCACTTGAAACATTGCACTTTGAGATATTTTGGGATATTTTGAGATATCTTGAGAGACACCATCGACCAGAACCAAATTGTTTTGAAAGTATGTGCAATTTTCATTTAATTTTTAAACAAGCACAACATAATAACACATTTTTTTCTTACACTCTGTAATTTTGCTATAGAAGCTTTGTTCATTTTATGTATGTGTAATCATGTATCTTTAATATATAAAATATGTAATCTTGTATTTGTGTATTTTGTAGTTATTGCATAAAAATGAGTCACATGTAGCAGTGATAAGCACAAATGGCTAAAGAAATGTTCGATGGAAAAAGAAAAAAGATGTTGTTCTCTTAATCTTTAAGTTTCCAAGTCACCAATGTTTAGATAAGAAAATGCCAATAACCTGGGGCATATGAGGGGGCAGACAGCAATGTAAAGGGGGCACCTGGTGGCAATGGAAGTGAGAAAGGTGTGGGGGTTGGGTGGGGATGCTCTGGATTAGGGCTGCCACAAATGATTATTTTGATAGTCGACTAGTCACCGATTATTTTTGCGATTAGTCAACTAATCAGATCATCATCCATTGGGTATAAAACGTATAGCTTATTGCACCAGCATGCATCTACCCTTATATAACCCTTATATATATATATATAACTATCATTAGCTTACAGCTTTAAGTGTTTAAGGTACGTGCTAACTAAAAATAAAGACAAGATAATTGTTTATTAAACTTTTAATAAAATTTGCAGATTGTCTCGGTGGAGTTTAATAAACTCAGCCATCTGATCTTTGCTCCCTAAAATATAAGCTCACACTTCTGTTTAATCAGTTTTCTGTTTGGCGTTTATTCAGCTGTGTGAAAACTATAACCGATTTACTGAGGAACAAATAAAACACTGAAAAAAGCCAAACAATAAAATTTTTAAGTTATCTAAGTGACTTATATATCATGTTTAACCTAAGTAGCAAAAAACCTCTGAAAATGATTTGCCGGAAAACGATGAAAACAATGTGTTCTCAGAGGCTCTAGTGAGCAAATAGAAAGTAGGTTTAAATGTTAAACTAATTTATTCAAGTCAGAGAATGTTGCATATAATAAAATTTTTGCCAGATGCATAAAGTTAAAAGATTAAAACTAATAAAAGAAGTTAGAAAAAGAGACTTTTCCATTTGATTACATTTTGTATGATGGATTATGTAGAAAAAGTAGAATTGGGCTGAAAGATCTATCGCTTTATCACCTATTCAGGTTGTAAATCGTGTTTTTAAAAAGTAACTAATTTACTAAGTAATTAATTACTTTTGAAAATAAGTAATCAGTAAAGTAACGGGATTACTTTTTTGGGGAAGTAATCAGTAATTAGTTACTGATTACTTTTTTCAAGTAACTTGACCAACACTGCTAGCCACTCACCTTTCCTTTTGATTTTACATTTAAACTTTAAGCAAAGCATCTGAAGATGGACTGATTAGAATGCATGTTTTATGGGTTGGGTTATAGGTCAGGTTTTTGGAGAGGACAGGAATGTCCATGGACCAGGATGAGATTCCGGTCGAGATAGATGGCGAGCCTTTGAGGGCAAATCACCACGAAGGAGATACACATACACAAGTTGGCTGTTGTCAACATAACTCTAAATTCTTAAAGGGCCCTAGTGAGTACTTTTATTTTGTTGCAGTGTGCACACTGTTTTATTTTATACTTTTTCCTGTACAAATTGGACCATATCTTTTATGCATTGTAACAATACAAGAGTGGCTACTACTCAAAAGTTAACATAGTGTCCGAGACATTATTGCTGCTCAATACTTTGGCTCCATAGGAATTTGGTGTCTTCTGATTCAGGGTCTTATTACGAGCCCAAGTAGTTATTGTTAGTGATGTGCGGATCGATCCTGAAATATCGATTCCTCCGATACCAGTCATTTATGTTCTAGAATCGATTCTCACATTAAAATATCGATATTTTAGTAATTTAGAGTAAATTTGTAGTTTATCATTAACAGCAACACAGTGGAAAGAAACTATAACATTCGGATTGTCTACATTCAAAGGAACTACTTCCTCTTCTGTCTTTCATAGTCATGTGTGAAATACAGCTGTATAAATGTCTCGCAGCCCCTTGGCGTGCGCACTCACAACAATGGCTGAGCGTCATGTGCGGACGTATTTTACCTCCACAAACAGCTGAGACGTGGTTTGCGATACATGTGGCAAAAAAGTGCTCCAAGAGTGAGGTGTTGTGGCCATACTTTCCCAGCCTTGAGACCTCAGAATTTGGGAGACCTTCAAAAGGGCTGTTGGGGGGGGGGGGATAAATACATTTTACAGGGTTTATTTATCGGACAAAATACGTTAAATGTCACCGTTATTATTGGCTGGCCCGGAAACAGCGGGGGTGTCCAAATTCAGAGGCTGCTTCCACCTGAGGACCCGGCCTTTGCGGTCTAAAGAAAGCTGGGAGAAATTCAGGAGAATGGTGGCTCCGGGAGATTTTCGGGAGGGGCACTGAAATTCGGGATTCTCCCGGAAAAATCGGGAGGGTTGGCATGTATGGTTGTGGCAACATCACTAACCTTGTCAAACACCTCAGAGTAAATCATATCACAGAATATGAGGCGCGTATGTTGAGACGAACTGAAGAGAAGGAGAGGGACAGGTGCTGCTAGGACGAGACAGACGTCTCTCACGGAGTCCTTTAGTGCTGCAGGCAGGCAACGTGTTCAAATAGCACAACTTCAGTTTTTTTTTATTTCTATATGATGAACTCTGCATTATTAAGTGATAAGAACAAGTAATCTGATGCCCTGTAATCATTATGATGCTATAATTTGAGATACAATAAATAAAATACGTTTTTGTACAAAGTATCGGTATCGGATCAGTATCGTCGATACCACCCTGAATATTACTTGGTATCGGATCGGAAAGGAAATCAGTGGTATCGCACATCACTAGTTATTGTACTTTAATTCTCCTTTATATCATTAAAGTTGGTTACACATTCAAAGGGCTTTTACCGTACAGTCATTTAAAGGGCAGCAGGCCTTTGGTTTACAGCCATCTAAACGGCTGCATGCTTCTGTTGTACTTCTGTTGCTCTAAAAGGCTGCACACACCATTAAGCAGTACAATTAAATGCAGCTGCATGCCTCGAAGGGGTCCTGTGTGCATACTTTAGCAGTGCCAAGCTGAATTAACCCTATGTTCGACTAGTCACAGTTGGCTATACCACTATCAAAGGTTTCCTACTGATCCTCACTGTTACATTTTCAAACAGTATTGATCAGCATGTGTTCATACAACAAATGGCACAAACTTTTCATTAATATAGTGGTAGGAATAGTTGACCTAAATATATGGGTCATGTAATTTGAACATGCAGCTCACGGGCGCGTCACTGCAACTCCCCCTGGCTTCTGCTCCGCGGCTGCTGAGTGACCCCTCATCTGGGACTCTCCTCAGCTCTTACTGGAACAGTGGCGCGGCTGCCCCTCTGTTGGTCTTCCATGGTCTTTTGTGTTCTGGGGGCCTCTGGATGTCTGGAGTTTTGATCTCCTCCATACCCGCTTCACACCCTGGAGGACGGGGCTGAGGCCCCCCCACACTCCCTAGCAGATCATTACATGGAGAAACCTTTGGAATGCAAGCATGCTGATCCACACAGGTATGCACACATGGGTATTCACAGACACGGACTAAAGCTTTCTTGGCTGCTGCCTCAAAGCACACTGTGCGCTGTCTATCTTGCGTGCTGCACAATATTGTTTATTACTTAGTAAATACTGATATCTATGACTAGCTAGTTTATTGTGATGGTGCTTTGTTTTCTCTATTATTATGTTGCTCTTTGTTGTTTGCTGTCTCCTCTGTTTGTTTGTTTGTTTGTTTGTTTTTTTTTCTCCATACAGGTGACCCAGGAGTTTTTTTTTTTTTTTTTTTTTTTTTTGTCTCTCTTCCCCCCCCTTCTCACCGTCTCTTCTCCCCTTTGGTTTTCTTTCTTTCTCTCCCCCTCTCTCTCTCATTCATTCCCCCTGTCCTATTTATTAAAAAAAAAAAAAAAAAAAAAAAAAAAAAAAAAATGACAAAGGATGAACTGAAGCTCTGCCATCACGTAATGTCGCATACTGCTGTTTCTGATGTCATTTAGAAAAAAAAAAAAAAAAAAAAAAAAAAAAAAAATATAGTGGTAGGAATAGTTGACCTAAATATATGGGTCATGTAATTTGAACATGCAGGTTAAATGTTTAACACAGTAACTTCACTATATAAGACACTTCATAGTAAGCGTGCATAGTATATATGAGTATATATGATTGCACAGAATTTATGAGTGATTGTTATTACATATGTAGTGTATACTGGTATATATGTGATAATACAATCCACAGCACTTGTCTCATTCTCTTTCCCGTTTCCACTAGCCTACACATAATTTCATACCCCCAATGTCTGGCTCTTTTAACCTTTGAGCAACAACATCTATCTTGCATACAGAATATTTCCACACTGGTAGTCCCCTCAACAGAAGTTAAACCACCTAACACGGATCTATGAATCATTCAAACATAAAAGGGCACCTAACTGGAGAAGTAATATATATGTCTGATAATTCTAAAACTTTAAATGTTTCTCTTTTATTTTCTCTTGTCAGGGGACCTACTTTGCTTTGCTACTGGGGATGTCCCATGATGCACTGCATGTTTCTTCTTCACTCATCTTTTTCACTCTCTATGTGTTTATAAACTGTTGTTATTTAATCATTAATTATAATTTCTGGCTCTTCCACAGTCTGTCTTTCCCCCCCTCTCTTCCGCCCTTAAACATACAACCAGTCATGTCAGATGGCTGCTCCTCCCTGAGCCTGGTTCTGCTGAAAGGTTTCATCCTGTTATAAAGGGAGTTTTTCCTTCCCACTCTCGGTTACGCTCTCAGTGCTTGCTCATAAGGGTTGTCTGATTGTTGGGGGTTACTGTGTATCTCTGTGTTATTATTTTTACCTTGCAATATAAGGTTTTGACTGTTTTGATATGGTGCTATATATTAATAAAATTGGATTGAATTGAAAAGCTGCGATTTTCTGTTGAACAACATTTTGTTTTTCCTGATAAAAGGAATCTTCTTATCTAACTTACTTTTAACTGAACAGCCAATCAAATAGTCACTCTGTAGGAAGAACTGGACAAGTAATTATTTGCTCAACTGCACAACATTAAACAGTACATAAATCGATCTTCAAAAGTCTTTGTGCTTAAATTCCTGAACTTAAATTTAAAGAGAAAAAGAAAACTGGATGTTCATGACAATATAAGTGTAACTTTGTGTAACTACTTCTGCCACTGTACAGTCTGTCTGCTTATTCAGCACAGTGAGATGAAAATAGAAGAGGCAGATTTTCCCACCCTTTGCACTGAATAGGAAAAAATATTTTTAAAGAGGCTTAGATCACTGTTGATGTCGAGACAATTCAACATATAAATTATGTAAGAAGTGTGGTCACTTCTGGTCATTCTGTCAATTTACACCTAAAATATGAGCATTTCAACAATGTTATTCTAACCACATGTGGAAAATCCATGTCATTCTTTCTTAATGCATAATAAACTAAGCTTACTTTAATTGGAGTCTAAAGATTGGCTTCTGAGCTTTAGAAGCTGATTAAATATGAATGTTGCAAAAACATATTTTTACTCAATGATTATCTCTCATTTAGATTATTGTTTGACATCCTGGTCACTTGCTTGTCCAACAACACTTAAAATTATTGAAAATATTTATAAAAGAAGTTTAAAATTACTTGACAAAAAATCGACTTCCTATCACCACTGTCATGTGTTAAAAAAACATAAATTATCAAACTTCAATAATTTAGTGAAATGTAAAAGAGTGTGCTTAATATATAAAGTCTCCACCACCACTAAAGGAGTTCATTAGGCGTAAAGAAAGCTTAGACAGGACCACTCGAGCCACAACCCGCTGACACTTGTTTATACCCCACAGACAGACAGCATTTGGGCAGAACGTCCTCTCTGTCCAGGGTGGCCATTGGTGGAACAGTCTTCCTCAGTTCATTAGAGAATGCTCTACATTCACCTTGTTTAAGGCACAGGTTAAAAACTGGTTACGGACAAATCAAGTGTGTGATCATGTATAAGTTGTATACTTTTAATGTTTTACTTGGGAATAGAATGGTTTGTATGTGTGAGTTTGGTGATGGAGTTCTTATTATGTATGAATTATGAACTTTTCATGAATTATTATGTCCATTTTTAATATGTTTTTGGACAACAGATGGAAATTAGCCTTTGGCTATAATCTGGTATGTTTACATTCATGTAAATTCTTATTTTACATGTATGTTCATTAACATGCACTGTCCCAAATAAAATTTATAAAATTTATTAATTTATTAGAGATTTGTAGATTAGATGAAGACAAATTATGTAAGTGTAAACAGACATTCATGTGAAAATTGTCATGGTCTGACAGCCCCGCTGGGTTGCCTGCTCGTTGTGTCGATGTTTGTATTTCGCTCCCTCGCTTTCTCTCTCTCTTGACGGGTTTGCTTACCTCCAAGTTGAGACAAGTACTACCGAAAACGTTCCCGCACTGAAACCTGCCGCACCTGCCGCACCTGCAGTTGATCGCAGCTGTGGCTTATTATCTCCCATCTTTGGGGCCGTCTATTTAACGGTGTGATCGGGCTTCAGTCGGCGTGGGAACATTGTGTGAACCTCGGTAGTATTGCTCGGATGTGTTATTGTGTGAAAGCTTTCCTTACGCTAAAGATTGCTTAGTCATTGTGTTGTATGTGTGTTTTGTCACTAGGAGTCACGGGAGCTGTATTACCACTAAGGAAGCTGTTTGGGATGGAGTCACTGCGTGTGTGTTTTCACTTCACGACCACAAGCACTGCCAGGACACAATTCTCTGCCGTTTTATAACCAGTGGCGTGTCTAGAAAATTTTTGTTGGGGGGGGCAGGTAGGGGCACAGATTTGGAGAAGGGTGGCAGATGTAATTGGCAGATAATGTTAAAAAAAATGATACCAACCATTAACCATAATTCAATAATCCTGTAAACCTAATAACCGAATGCGCTTTTAACTCTTATTAGAATGAGATTTTAACCACTACGGTGCAAAGTTTTTAGATACTGCGTCGATGAAGTACAAGAGATACAATCAGTGCTTTGTCAGTGTTTACTCAGCATTCAAGGACAGCAATATTTGCATAGTATTTTTACTGACATATAGTGCACATATGTTTTGGGCAAAAACATTTTTGAATATTAAAATACGAACATTTGTAAACTTTATCTGCCTATTAAAAAAAGAAGATAATCTTCTCACAAACTGGTGTTTGATTTTGAAACAGGAAAAAAGTGGGGAAACAACTGAAATGACTAACATTTGAATAAAACCTGAAAGCAAGTAAATACTTTCTATGCTGCCTTATGGTAAACTTTGGTAATATTGATCAAGAACAACACTGGCTGATGATGAAATACAGTCAGTTGGCATGGTAACACTGCCAGTATTAACCTGCAGGGCTGGACCGGGACAGAAAATCGGGCATTTTGACTACAGACCGGCCCACCAGGTATTAATTAAAGCCCCAGAGAGCAGCCATTTGGCTTTTCTACCTTTAAAACCCTCCTACCAGCCAAATGGCTTTTAGCTAGGCTTTAGCTTCAGCCAAGTGGAAGCTAAATTGGCTAGTCATTCATATCTATATTAGGTTGTTACCTGGGAATTCTGGAGGGAGGGGAGTGGGGGTGTGTGAATGAGGGGGTGGGGGAGCTGCTAAAAGCTGTGAACTTCCTTTTGTGTTCGTCTGATGCATTCTCAATCATCCAGGGAAATAAATCTCCAAAAGTCACCAACTTGGAGTGTTTCAGTTTGCCATCTTAGGGAGAAATCAACACACATTGTGTGTATGTCCTTTGTTGCTGAGATTTATTGATAAAAACAGTACAAAAAACCCCCAACCATTTGTACACATATTTACAAATAATAATTGTTAGATATTTTAGTATTATGGGAGCATGTACTGGGTACTTTTTTTGATGATATTAGAACAGAAGATTCTGTGACTCAACAAGGCTCTTTATGTTAACCTCATTTTCTCTTGCTTTGTCAACTCAAGATTTTATGGTGTGAAAGTAGATACTAAGGTTGGAGGGAAAACACCAACAAATCACTCTTTTACTTATCACTCCCTTGCAGAAGATGTTTAAGTGAAGACCATCTGGGTTGTGTCAGAACTCACGGATGTAGGAGACCTCTGTATAAGATTTATAGGCCTTGAGAGTGCATCTTACTGCAATTGTAGAACAAAGGATTCCAACTGTCTAGTGTTTAACGGACCTGTCAGAGGTATGTTGAGATACGATTGTAGAAGGCCTCTTTCAGAGCTGGGGGACCTTCCTTATATGGTTTTAACTTGAAACTTGTTGACACACGAACTTTCTGCCTATAAATACCGCTGCACAAAAGAATAAAACTTTGAGTTGATTTTGGGAAAGCAACCTGAACAGTCTCTGTATCATTTTGTTCTCCTAACTGCTCCCGACGTCGTAACTAACCCGCTGACGGCATGCTACTACATGGAGTGCTACTTGAGAATATATTGCTGAGTGTTACTTAAGAGTGAGTACATTTCAACATTTTCAGCAATCACTCACAATCCTGGCACTGCCATGGTATCTGTAGTCTGCATTTACCACATGTGTATCTGTAGCAGTGAACACATCGCACAGTGGCATGATTCTTCTTGCATTTGTGTTTGACAAAAATAACAGGAATTGACAAAAATAACAGCAATTGACAAAAATAACAGCAATTGATGAGCAACTGGATAAAGTCTTACAAGTAAAAGGTTCGTAAGAAGATGGGGTTCCTACAGCGGGGAACCATCTGAGAAACAAAACACTAAGACCAAAAACTATAACTGTGGTGGAAAATAACAGGCTAAGACTAATGTAGAACTGACAGACGAAAACCATAAGTATGACTGAGGGTGAGGAAACCTAACTAAGACTGAGGTCAAAATAAACAGACGACCCGACAATGGCATGCAGAAAACAAAGGGCTTAAATACATACATGAGGTGATCAGGGGAAGTGGAGACACATGGGGGAACAGCTGACTGACATAAACCTAATGACAGGACCAGGAGAGGAAAGCTAAATACAATGAACAAAGAACACATGACACTGTCAGAATAAAACAGGAAACACTAAAACTAGACATGACAACACAAACTAAACAAACCTAATGCGTGATGAATAATACAAGAACCCAAAACATAGAAAACCAGAGGAACAATAAACAATAACTGCCCAAACTAAAGACAGATAGGAAATGACACAAAAACTAATCACATAACAAAATGAGACAAATACAAACATGAACTCAGAGCGCTGGGTCAGAGACCCAGCCTGTGACACCTGGCTCTCATTCAGCACGTCTCTCGCCTCCAAAACTGTGAATAAGTACAAATACCACATAATACATTTTAATGACTTTCTGGTCACATTAATAAAGAACATCAATGCTCTGTTCATGTTCCAAAAATGTACAAAAAAAAAGGTTTGTTCACATTTAGCACGTGTGTGCGTGTGCTTCTGCACCACAGGGTAGAAAATATAAAAGCATATGTACCAGGCAAGCTCTTTTTGTCACAGTCCTGGGTCTCCTGACCCAGCGTTTTTAGTTCTTTGTGGTTTTTGTATTATTGTACTTATGTGTGTGATTTATTCTATGGTTTCTAGTTTCGATCCCTTGCCCTTCATGTTTCTCTGTCTCCCCTCTGTTCTGTGTAAGTCTGTGTCTGCATGTTTGAGTTCCCCTCTGTGTCCCCTCTGTTCTTAGAGTCCTCTGCCTTATGGTTTATGTCTCTGTGTTTCTTAGTTGCTGTCTCCACTGTGTCAAGTTCGCGTCTCTGTGTGATCCTTCCTGTTTTACTTTGAAGGTCCGTGTCTTATGTAAATGTGTCCTGCTTTGCTTGTCTCGTCAGTCCTGATTTCTCCCAGCTGTGCCCTCCTTCTGTGTCTCATTCCCCTCGTTACTTCCCAGTGTATTTAAACCCTGTGTTTCTCTGAGTCAGTGTCGTGTCGTCCCTCATGCTGTGTGTGATTCTCCCCTTGTCTTCTGGTATGTGTTACAATTAGCTCTTCCCAGTTTAGTTTTGTATCTCTGTTATTGTTTGTCACCTGTCAGCAATAAAGCTGCATTTTGAGTTCAATTCTGTTTTCCCGTGAGTTTGCGTTTGGGTCCTATTTCCTGCCTGCCACACACCGATACATGACACTTTTTTTCTTTGTAAATAACAAAGGGCTGCCATGTTTAGCTTGTCGGATTCTTATTAACTCATCCTCGAGTTTTTGCTTCTCATTGGAGCATGTGAAAAACGAATAAGAGGCTGTCTGACGTGTGAAATAACAAGCTGTGAAAATGATTTGCAGGAAACCATAAAGTATTTCCAGTGGCTGAGAACTGAAAAAGGAAATCAGCATGTTTTCTAGAAACAGCTGTAATTCCTGTGAGTAAATCACACTTTAATGAACTGTTCTCAGACCTTACCATTTCCAGCAAAGGCATTTTATTGTCGTGGTACAACACTAAATCAGAATTCATTCTTGTGTGTTTGCCTGGCTAAAAAAAGTAGCTTCCCTGTGGCTCAAACTCATGATTTACCTGTAGTCATCATATAATCTAAAAGTGTACACTTTTTGCTAGTTATATTACTAAGGGTAAGGGTAGGAATGTAGACTGACGGTAAATTCCGCTCAACTCTCTCTTCATCACAACAGATCTCGAACCGCCACCTTATGAAGGTTGAGGTGTTTGTGCGCTCCAGTGATCCTGGGAACTAAGTTGTCAGGAGCAATCTGCCCCTGGTAGGGTCACCCGTGCAGATCCTGGGTGAGGGGCCAGACAAAGTGATTCAGGCAACCTCTATGCAGCATAATAAATCACAGGTCCAGCGTACCACGCCTGGGGCATGGTTAATTGGGTCCTACTCTGGAGTCAGGCTGGGTAGTACAGTTGGTGGCTGAACCTTAACCCATGGGGTCCATATTGTTCAGTGGTCTGTGGATCAGGTACCAGTCAGAGCTGGCGGTCCTGGTGCTCCGATCTAAAACTGATGACTTGTTGGTTCATGACTATTTGAAGCACATGTGTGACTGCATGTATTTGGAATGTCTCACTGTTATTTATCAGGTGACAGAGGCAGCTCTGCCATGTTGTAGCTCAGAGGCGAGGTCACAGGTGACTGACTGATGATTTGGTGCTATAGTTTAAATAGTATTTATTATCATGACAGTTGTTAGGCTGCTGATGTAAATTGATTCATTAGTGTACATTTGACAGAGAATCTGAATTGACATGTCTCACTTTTTATATGGCACGAATCAATGTGTTATTTTATCAGGTGGCAATATGTCCTAGTGCAGTTAGAGAGGAAGAGCCAGGGCCAAAGCTGAGGCACATCAAGCACAGAATAATATTCATCTTAGATGAGTAGTTTTATGTACAAAAACCACCAGGTCATTCAGTGTTCCCTTAGTGCTAATGTATAAGAGATGTTGGTGTACTATAACTGAAGTAATGTTGTTAAGTCCTTAAAGTCATATTCTTTTATTGTCATGACTGTATTTGAAGCTATTTTTATTTTTGTATGATACCTGATTTATATGGATTATGGCTGAAGTAAACTAAAGTCTAAAATACTTAGTCAGTCATTTGTTTAATAGTAATTTAACATTATGTAATTTACATATAAAACTATGAATTGTAATTTTAAATGGTTTAAAAGCATGTAGAATAGCATATGTATATGTAGCATATGAGGAATATGATTAGGTTTGAGACTTTTTCAGAGATTTACAGCGGGACCTGGGTGGTCCCTCGGAATGCCGTTCACTCACTTGATGGATAAAGTGAGACATAGAGTAAGAAACTGGGCTAACAGAGAGACAGACTGACATGGGGACAGGAAGTGAGTGAGAGGCAGGTGGAAGGGTTTGATTAGAGTGTGACGTGAGAAGAGACTGCCCTGACACAGGGACAGATAGTGAATTGACTCCAACTGGAGGGCGGGGGGTGATACTGCAGGTCACCACCTGACATGTAGAGGTAATCCACACATGGGCCAGCACCGGACCACCATTGTGTCTCCAACTGGCTTTGTGCTGGCCCATGTGTGGGCCACCTCTGGTAAACCTGATCTGGGCCACCAAAGGGCCGTCATTCTTTGCGGTATGTGGGCCATGTGTAAGCACATTGTGTGGGCCATATCCAGGCCATACCAATTTTGCTATGTGGGTTGTAGTTTGTTTTTCTTTTTAAATTATTGTCACACTGTTAAAATATTGTCTATAAGCTGATATATTTTTGTTAGCTGTGGGGTTCAGGACCAGTTAAGTTTCACTGTTTATTCTTGTGTCCTGTGTGCAGTGGGGTCTGGTAGTTTCAACACTGACATACTTTGTAGAGTTATATTAAGATGTGACAAGTTGAATGAACTGCTCTATACCCTAGAACATACCCCAAAGCAAACCTTTACACTACACACACACATACACTAACGTCAGCATTCCCAACTTCAAGGCCCTCCCCACAGCTCTGCACATGACCCTAATGGAAAATTGCAATACAAACATAAATAAGTTCAGGATTTGGTGGGCTCCCAGTCAGCTTTCCTAGTGTGTGGTGACTTCACTGGCCCACTTCTGGACCTAGCAGCCTAAGACAGGGATTTTTGCATGTTTATAACTGTGGTTTATAGCTAATAGCTATTATAGCTAAAACAAACAAACAAACAAACATTGGACTGATTCAGCAGACTTCAGGGCCCTATTTCAGGAAGCCGGTTTAGTGCAAACTCTGAGTAAGTATACCCTGAGTTAACGAAAACTCTGGGTTTTCAGTTTCACAAAGCGAGTTTAGATTAATTCTGAGTGAGTTACTATGACGACACACTCCGTGAAGCTAACCTGCCCCCTAGCAGGTTTACTTCAACTAACCCTGACCTTCTCCGCCTCTTTGTCAGAAACCTGACTGTAGGAAGTGTCAGACATGGCGTGCTCCTTCCTTATTTTCAGGGTTCCCAGGCATGATTGGCTGTATAGATGGCACTCACATTCCAATCATTGCTCCTTCAGTAAATGAAGGAGACTATGTGAACAGGAAGTCTTTCCACAGCATTAATGTACAGGTACATAGCTCCCTGTAGCATTTCAAACTAACAAATGATTTCATTATAGTAATGGATGCTAATTTGTGTTCTCTGCACTGTGAAGATCATATATGATGCTGCCAACATTATCACAAATGTGGAAGCCAACTGCTCAGCCTCTGTGAGTGGTGGTGGTGGAGGACCCCCACCTGTTTTTCGGGCCTCCGCTTTTTTTCTGTTGGCTATAACGGGTCACATTTGAGCATACAGAGTAAGCAAATATGTACTTGTAATGTGCTCAGATAATTTCAATAAGTGCTTACAGAGGGGAAATTAATGTAGCCTCTAACTGCAATTGATTTACATAGGACAAACAGACCAAGCACTATGGCTCATAATACAATTACACCTTACCTGTTTGGACTATATTTTTATATTTCATTTGTACTTGCTGCCAGGAACGTTTGGGGCCTGTTGGGTTGCACCTGCGCTCACATCACGTCACAAAATAAAATGTATAAAATAAAAAATAAAATAAAATATAATAAAATAACGTGTTATATGGGTGGAAATCCCTAGATCAATGTTTAAATTAACACTCATGCATTGACTCTGTCGGCTATGTTTTGCCATGCATGCTCCCTTTCTTTTGCAGCTGAGGCTGTGTTACTATTTTTCCGCAAAATTTGCATGTTATCGGCATATGCTGCCATCAGAATTTCGGCCTCAAGCGCTGTAAAATACATTGACCGCGCCTTCTTTCCCTCCGTCTCCATGGTGACTCGCTTAATCTGTGCTCCACTAATCAGGGCTTTATGTATCCTCGTGCGCGCGCTTAACTTGGGGTTAAAGCAACTCCGGGTTGACTGAACTAATTGTTATCAGCCTTTCTGAAACCGAATATTCCGAGTTGGACAGTTCGGGGTTACTCAACCCTGAGTATCGTTTTTCACTCTGAGTTTTCTAAACCGGCTTCCTGAAATAGGGCCCAGATCTCTTGTTAAAACCTTATATATTGTGAGGTTGAAATTGTTAAATATTGTCATTGTGTTATTAAATTTGTAAGAATGATCAAAGACATTCTTCTGTTTCTGTTGACCTCCCCAGCCTGTATTTTATTATAGGCACATCCTATGTGAAGGTTCTGTTTTCTTGTTTAGTAAGCTTCCTGCTTTTATGACCCTTTTGTGGGCAGGAGGTCACACAAACGCACCCCCAAACACACACACACACACACATACATACAGATGGTCACACATACATGCATACACACACACACACACACATACACACACACATAGACACACGTGCTTACACGTGCACACACATACACACATAGTACCTTGTCTTTTAGAACCATAGGGGGGGTTTACAGTGGGTGGTGCTTGTGTGTACTGTAACTGTTTCCAATAAAAGGCAGCAAGCAGAAGCTGGTTCTTCGAAGTGGTCTGACCGAGGGCAGGAGGGCTGCTCTAAGGTCCTTCTCTTGCGTCTTGCTTCCTTGTCGTTAATGGGAATAAGTCTCTAAACCAGCAGGGCCTGTGGAAGCATAGACCCAACATATATAACTGTGACTGCTCACCGAAGAGCATATTTTTATGAAAATCTTCTTCATGAGGTAAAAATTCATCATGAGCCAAAAAGAAGTCCAGCTGTCATATCCTGTATTCGTGAATCCCTCCCCAATCTGGTCAGCGATTTGCTGATGGTAAATATGTCTATTGCTGCACAAAATGAGCATTAGCAAACTTAAGCAAACAATTAACCATTACCACTAAACACAACAGCTGAAACTGGGCTATGCTATACATTAATGAAGCAGCTCAGCCATGGAAACCCATGCCATGACGCTCCCAGTGCACAGTTTTTGTGCTGATATTAATCTCAGTTGGGGTTTGGAGCCCTGCAGTTAATAGCTTTCAGGCACTATCAGCATATGTACTCGGCAGCCCCACTCTGTAGGTATACATGTTCTCACACTTTGTGGCTGAGGTGCTGTGGTTCCTAAATGTTTCCACTTTGAAAAAAAAACACCTCTTTGAGGTGATAGTGGAATTTGTACAAGTAAAGAAATGTCACAAACGAACCTGTTGGCATGGTGACATCCTGTCACAGCACCATGCTCACTTCAGTGGCCTCTTTAGAGCGACCCAAGAACTATTTCTTTCACAAATGTTTATAAAGACAGACTGCACAGCTAGGCATTTGATTTGTACACCTGTGGCAATGAGACTGAAAACGCCAGAATTTAAAGATTACGAGGTGCGGCCCAATTAAAGTGAATGTAAAGACAAAGACAGAAAAACAGACAAAACATAAAGTTCATGGTATTTCGTGTATAAAACCAGTCACTGCCAGTTCCACAGTCAGCAAAATGCTTTGAAGTTTCAGTCTAGCCTTAATTTGGACTAGTTTCAGCTCTACAAAAGGGAAGGTTATTTGGTTTTGCACTTCCTTTATAAAGAGGAAATGCAAAACCAAACCTTCTATATTACGACACGAGTCAGGACAGCCGTGAGTCCATCATAAAAAACTGATTCAATAGGAGCTTTTCTGGGAAACATGGTAATGTTAAAATACATTAAGAATCGATGTAACTGATGTAACAGAGTGAGATGAAAATAGAAGAGGCAGATTTTCCCAGCCCTTGTAGGCGGGGCTGCTGAAGCACCTTTGAATGGGAAGGACATATTTAAAGAGGCACAGATCACTGTTCATGTCGAGACAGTTCAACATATAATTTATGTCAGGTCTCTGGTCTTTCTGTCAATTTACACGTAAAATATGAGCATTTCAACAATGTTATTCAAACCATATGTTGAAAAAAACATGTCAATATTTGTTCATGCATAATAAACTAAGCTTACTTCAATTGAACTCTAAAGTTTGGGGTCTGAGCTTTAGATATTTGTAGATTACTACTTGAAACTACATGTGAGAATGTGGAAGAACCCTAAGACCAAGACAAAATCTATAAGTGTAAACAGGCATTCATGTGAAAATGAAAACACTTGATGACTTATAAGTAAATGCAGAGTTTAATAATGAAGTGAATGATGTGTAATTTCCTCAGCAGTGAATATTATGGCATTTTGAGTTTGTTTAGTAGCTGTGGCTTTATGAAAATTTCAGTGTTTTAAAAATGTATTAAATCAGTGATGCTTTTTTGCCCTGTGAATTTTAACATATACTGTTTTAGCTCTTAAAATAAACTATTTGAGAAAGAATAATCAAAGATACAGGTACAAAAACTGTGACTGATTTCCAGATTTGAGATTCATTCCTCTGACACTCAGGGCCGTGTGTGTCTGAACATCCTGAACATTTATTTATTTATTAAAGAATACACACATAACACCTACATAAATGCATTTTATCAGTACATCAGTACAAGCAATAATTGTGCTTTACTTCTTAAAACGGTTTGATAGTTTCTATAAACATTTTAAATAACATCTTTTCATTCACTGTATTAACAAATTAACATTTTAGAACTGGCTCTATTGCTATTATGTTTTGTTTTCTTTCACTCTGAAAGCCACTTCATGAATTAAACCGAAATGTCACATGAAGCAAAACATGAATAAAAACACCTTAAATGTAATTATTATTACGTTTCACTGCACTGACACAGTTTTGGGTCTATAATGACACCTAGTGGGTCGGTGTGGTAATATTACAGGATATAAGGAAGGTTTTACACGAAGGGATTCCTGTATGTTCAGGGTGTGCCCCGCCTCTACAGACCTATGGTAGCTGGGATACGCTCCAGCTCCAGTGCGTCCAGATAGGGATAAGCGCAAGAGGACGAATGGATGGATGGATGGGTTTATGTGAAATATATTTGCAGATCAGATGAAGCATAAAATAGGAACCCTAATTTGTTGTAAGCATAATTACTGGTAAAATGTCTTTCTCAAAATCATATTAAGACATAAATATAATTTAGAGTTATACTCTGACAGCTGACACACCTTTAAAGTACCTGCAGAGCAGGTGAGACGAGAAAAGCCCCTGAGAATTAAATGCGGACTTTTTCCATTGCTGGGTGTGGGAGTGTAAACACCAGGATGTGATACTTTAAAAGTGAAAGTGAAACAAAAACAGGCCGTGACAGAGCGACACAAACAAGTGTTAGACGGGCTGAAAGTTCTCATGTTAGTGTAGAATTGCAGATAAAATGGATGAATATCCGTATCCACTGTTTTTTGAAGCCACTGACTTTACAGACAGAGAGAAGGAGAAAGTGAGGAGATACTTTCAGAAAAGGCGAGACTCCGGGGGTGGCGACTGCGGAAATCTTGAAAAACTCGGAGGAAGAGTTTATAAAATCTGTTTCAAGTTAAAAGAGGGTAGGACAGTCGATCATTTGTAAAAAAAAAAAAAATTTAGATTTGTGTTTAAATTCAGGCTGTTTCAGTGACTCTGTTTATGGATGTTTTCCAGATCAAGACAGAGTTTTGCAGAGGAAGTTTCACACCATCACTCTTCCGAGTGGAGAAGTGCGGCTGACCGTGAGCCGGACAAGTTCACCACAGACCTCTGACCAGCCATCGACAAGCCAATCACTGGTACAGTTTCCTGCTCTTTCAAACATGACTTTTGGTTACAGTAAAAACTGAGCGCCAGAATAATGTGGCCAAACTAGTTTAAGAGGAGTGAGTTAGCCTCCAGGGGAAGTTGGACAGCTGAGGACAATATTGACAAAAAACAGATGATTATAAAATATTTCAAAGACACTGTAAGTACTGCAAAGAATACATTTTAAATAGTAAAACAGTCCTTTTTAAAAAAAAGATACACGATCATTAAATTTGACGTCAGGGACAAATATAGAGAACTATGTGTTTGCTCCACTTTTGCTGGGCCCTCTTTTTTATAGCTTTCATTTCATTGTGCCTCAGTGTTTTCAGTGGCTGACAGTTCTCAGGTTTCTTTCACTTCTGAGTCTTGCTGTTAATACAGAGTGTAAATATACAGTCTAGTTCAGCATTTTTTAAATAAGAAAGCCTTCCCTGAAAAATACATCATGTAGACGGCACAGTATGTAGATACAAATACAAAAACTTTATACACTATTTTGCATTTAAAGCCTTTGTAGATAAGGAAGAAACCAGTGCCATGTATGATACTCCATCTCCATACCATCAAAGATACTGTTTTTAAAAACATAGGTCATAAAAAGCCAGATGGTAACACTCTCACTGGACACTTTATTAGGTACACCTTGAGAGTAACAGAGAAGACTTCAGTGCTGCTTTAAATCTTTGCTGTTAATTTTTTATTATAATGTTGTGATGTTATTTGAGTTAATGTTTCCTTCCTATCAAGTCAAAGCAGTCTGGCCATCCTCTGACCTCTGACATCAAGAAGACGTTTTCATGCAGAGAATTGGATATTTTCTCTTTTTCATTCCATTCTCTGTAATCCCTGGAGATGGTTGTGTGGGAAAATCCCAGTAGATATATATATCTGAAATACAACAAAATATTAAATTCTTTGTGGAATCCATTGACACTGCATCCCGTTGGCACACAAATGAAATAATATTGTGTTCTAAATTATCACCAGTCATTGCATTCTACTTTCAGTTACATTGTGCACAATATCCTGTCCGTTTTAGAAACAGGGTTGTAGTATATTTCTGTTCTAACACAGTGTCAGAGTCAGATATAACAATCAAAAACAAAAACATATAAACAGATATTAATTTAATGTGTTTTTATCAACATAGGACTGTATGAATCTGTCCCGAATTCGACAAGTGGCACAAAAACAAACCAATGGAGGCCCCAGTAGAGTGCAATCAGATGAAGAGTTTATTAAGAACACACATGCAGGAAGAAGTAAACTCGAAGCAGTCTGGCCATTCTCCTCTGACCTCTGACATCAAGAAGACGTTTTCATGCAGAGAATTGGATATTTTCTCTTTTTCAGTCCATTCTCTGTAATCCCTAGAGATGGTTGTGTAGGAAAATCCCAGTAGAAATAAATCAAAGCAGCCCAAATTTATTTTTCATTCTGATGCTGAGTTCGAACTTCAGAAGATCCTCTTGACCATGTCTATATTGTTAATTGCGTGTGATTGGCTGATTATCCTTATGTATTAATACGCTTAAAGAGGTGTACCTAATATAGTGGCCAGAGTGAACAAAATATTAAATTCTTTGTGAAATCCATGGAGACTGCACTCTGCTAGCACACAGATAAAAAACCTTTAAATTATTCACCAATCATTGCATTCTGCTTTCCTTTACATTATACACAAATACCCAGACTGTTTTAGAAACAGGCCTGTAGCATATTTCTGTTCTAACACAGTGTCACACAGTGTGAATTGGGGCAACGGACTGGACATAGCAGAGATGGCACATATTGGATGGAGTATTAATAGATTTAAAGTAAAAAGAAATTAAAAAAAAACAGACATGGTAAAGATTACGTCAATTAGAGGTTTTGAATGACGGTTGTGATTCATTTTTGACTTACTGCCCAGGCCTATGTGGTACACTCCCACTGTTTACAATAAGTAGCCTATCGTATATCATAAATTGACAGATTTTTTTTCTTTCCTTCTTTCAGATCTCTAGAAACCCAAACATAAAGGGTCTTGAGAAGACTTTCAGGATAGATGTTTTCCTGATGTTTTTCCTGAGAGACAACTGTAAAGCATACAAATTTTTTGAAAAACAACTGTCTTCAATCGACTGCACAGTGGAGCTAAATTTTGATGAAGAAGAAGTTTTGGTTAGAGGGGAGGTTGACAAGGGTCCAGGAGGAGGATTTGGTGGTGCTGCAGAGAAATGGGAGTGTCAAGTGGATCAGGTCTTCATTCGGCTCACCGAGACCTACCTCTGCTATCATGTGCTTGAGCCAAAACAGATGAAAATGGTACTGCAGGACTCGGCCTTTAAGACAGATGATATCAAAGTTTACACAGAGAGTGGCTATGCTGTGGTTGTAGGAGAGGTTGATGCCATGAAGGAGAAGATTGCAATTCTGGAAAAACGCCTACCCACCAAAAAGGAAGTGCCAATTGTGGAGAAGAAGTTCAACCTCATAGAAGAAGAGTTCAATCGAGAAATGCGTGCTAATTGTCCAGAGGTTGCAATCATCAGAGGTAGTGCCATGATCACTTTGGAGGGCCCTGACAAAGAGGTGCAGTCAGGAGCTGCAAAACTGGTTGAACTGATTAAGAACGTAAAGGAGAAGAGCGTTAAGTTCCCTACAGCTCTGCTAACCTTCATGAAGACCAGTGATGCCATCCCAAAATACCAAACTCGCTTCCAGCAGAGCCTCAGAAACCCTGTTTTCTTTGAGGTGGGTGCAGATCTGGTTCTGTCCAGTTTGTCCTCTGATGCTCTGAATGAGGCAGAGGCAGCAGTAATGAGAGACCTTAAAGTGACCACTGTACAGCTGCAGGGTGCAATAGATCTCAACAGGTTGAAAGAAATTCTGATGAAAGCCAACAACGAGGCAAACAGTAGAGAGTTCAGAGTGGACATCAGCTACATGCCAGGCGCCAGGGGAACCTCAACAACCAACATCCAACTGGTGGGCTACAGTGAAAATGTGGCCAAGCTCAATGAAGTTCTTCATGACTTCCAGTTGAATCAAGTTTCAACTCAAGAAAACATCAATCTGCTTCATCCTGAAATGGTCGACTGTTTTAATAAAATCTTAGACTTGATTGGCATGAAGCAGACCAAGGTGACCTTACAAGCCTCACATTTTCCAAATCCTTGTGTGTTTGTGTCTGGTCCTCGATGTCATGTTCAGGAGGTCAAGGAGGCCCTAACATCAACTCTAGACAGTGTTGTAGTAGACACTTTGACTCTAGATGGACCAGGGGCTCAGCAGTACTTCCAGGAAGAGGGTAAAGTGACTAAAGAGCTGATAGAGGGTTCCTGTCACGTCATTATCCGAGAGAAGCAAACTGCAGCCACCCCAAACGTGCAAAGACCACGAAACACCAGCAGACTCAGCGACACACCTAGATCTCTCAGCTACAGCAGCAGCATGTACAGCACAGTTGGAAACTCTGCAATCAACAGAACAAACCTGAAGATCAAACTCAGCAGTTTAGAAAATGAACAGGTTTGATTATTTCCATTCAATTCTATTTCCCATAGTCTCAAAATAAAATATCAACATTCATGTTATTCAATATTATTTCTGCAGGCGGATGTTCTGGTGGTCCCCATGCTCAACAAGCAGCTGACTTCTACAAATATTGGCAACAGTTTGTTGGCCAAAGCTGGGAATGTATTAAAGTTAAAGTTTGATTCAGTCTTAGCCAGTTGTGCCCTCGCCCCTGGTGATGTTCAGCTGGTTGATGCACCTCCATCTCTGGGCTGCTCCAGGATTTTCTTCATTGAGTGCTTGCCTTGGGACGGAGTAAGAGGAAAGAGCGTTCAGGTAAAATTAAGGACTTTCATTAACACTTCTGGTGATGGAGAAGTGCTAATTCATATTTAATTTACCTTCAGAAAACCATTGAAATCCACTTTATAGCTGTACATAGATGAAAGTATTAATTGGAATAATCAGATGATATCTACGTGTATGTGCAAAAGTAGAATCGAGACAAAAAAATATACAATAAAATATTTCTTAATTTAATTGAAAAGCGAAAGCATTAATGTACCAACCAGATAACTGCAAGAGCAGTCTTATGCAACCAAATTGAACTTTTTGTGCAGCCTCACTGTTTTCCATGTGTGCTCTGTTAGTTGCAGTGTGCAATCCAACAGTTTGAAAACATAGTTTAAAAATATGTAACTTTTGATTTGCAGGCTCTTGGTAACGGTCTGAAGAGGTGTCTGGAGCTCTGTGCACAGCTGAATTTGGGTTCAGTGGCCATTCCAATCATTGGGCCAGGAATTGTTTTACAATACCCGCTGAGAGAAGCTATTCAAGTGTTGACTGACGTCATTCACCAGTTTGGATTATCTGCATCCTCTGGATCTCTTACAAACATCCACATTGTCATTAAACCTGGTTACCCTGATTCTGAGGCGGTCAGTGTCAATCGATATGTCCTGATCTGATATGCATATCATACTTTATTTATAAAACACTTTAAAAAACAAGAACAGGGCTGTCCTGACCAGACATCAATTATTTATGTTGTTATTCTTGTGTTTTTATTTACAGTGCTACCATGATGTCTACAAACAGCTCAGCTTAAATATGAACCAGGGAGGCCAAGGTAAACTAGCACTACTCAGACTGTCTTTATTATGTGACATTAATGAATAGTGAGCAGATAAAAAGCATTCAGCCAGTGTCATATTTTACCATATTCATCAGCACCCTCAGTCATCAGATTAAATGTCAAACAAAATCTAATGTGTGGTGTTCTTCATCTCAGCAATCTTCAGGTCCCTCACCAGCGACCTAGATGACATCATCATAACAGTGGGAAGTGGAGTTAAACTACATGTGGTGTTTGGTGACATCACTAATGAGACTACAGATGCTGTGGTGAACACAACAGACTTCCAAAATTTTAACCTTGGTAGGTGAAACCGAGGATGCATATAAAGGCAGGAAGGCGGAGTGAGCAGGAGGCCCATGATGTAACTTTGAAGTTATTTTTAACCACAATGGTAGCATAGCTCTCTATGGATGACAAAGGAAAACAGCTCTTCATGAAAATCTGCACAGATATAGGGATACCCATATGATTGTAATCTTTGAAGTTTTCATCTAGCATTATTAACAAGCCTCTTGGATTAGCTAAAAACCTCACTATATACTTATGAAGAGCATAACTGACAGTTTGACATTTTGTGATGCATATGGAGCTGCAACACTAGATAATTTGTTGTATTTTGGATCTCATACCTATCATGATTATAGTTTCACATAGTGAAATAAAGTGCATATTACGCATAATATGCACATTAGTCTTAGTGGATGGCAATCCAAAACTCTGAGGCACAGGCGATGGAAAGCAATCAGATGATCAAACTATAACAAAGACAAGTGAGTCAATAACAGTCTGGCAGGGAACAGAGGTGACGTGGTGAACTGGTATACTGCCTGTGGTGTCAACCTGGCATGAGAAATGTTTGATCTCCAGCCAAGCAGGTTTGGCAGGGATTAACCTTTGACTTACCTGTGAGTACCATTTCCCATAAATGCATTTAGATTGATTAGGGGAAATAGGGTTGATGACTCACTGTATGCTTCACAAGCTTTCCTTCACGGACAGATTATAAGTTCTTTAATATATATTTTTCTGATTTTTCGTCATCTACAGATGGAGTATGCAAAGACATCTTAACTGTAGCTGGACCAGAGGTGGAAGCTAAACTGAAAGCAGGTGAGAAAAAGAGAAGCTGCTACTTACCTTCTCATCTTACTTATCTGACTCTCACTCATGCTTCCTGTGTCACTTTCTGTGCAGCAAAAGTGAATCGAGGAGAAATTTATGTGACCCAGTCTGGAAACTTCCCCTGTAAAGCTATTTTTCATGTATGTGGAGAAAAGGATCAAGCTCTCATTGAACAACTTGTGTGTGATATCATTGCCTATTGTGAATGCTATAAATACAGTTCAGTGGCAATTCCTGCCATCTGCGCTGGTAAGTATTTTTTTTTGGGCATTTCTATTCATTCAGTTTGTTGTGAAACACAAACACACACACCTAAATGCAAGTGGTGTTTTTTCAGGAGCTGGAGGGTTGAATCCTGCGATTGTAGCAGGAGCCATTCTTCAAGGGATCAAGGCTTCTGCATCATCTATGAACAGCCTCACCAACATCCGTCTCACCCTGATTAAGATCGATGTCTTCTTGGCTTTTAAAGAGAAAGCGATGCAGATGTATTCCTCAGCTGTCATCAACAGAGGTGACAGAAATATTCACAAACTGACATCTTATGTGCAATTGAATTTTAAAACGAATTTGAAAATAAAAACTGATTACAAATTTATTTTACTGAAATTTTTTACTGATTTGTTCTAGTACTTCCAGTACTTCCAGTACTTCCAGTTCAAGTACAGCAACAACAGCCTCCTCATTCTGTGAGTGCATACCTCAGCAGTCTCCAAATCAGCTCTACAAGTCAGCAGTCTGTCTTCACGTTCCTGGGTCTTTCCAAAAAAGACGTTGATGATGCCATGGAAAAGCTGAAGCATCAATATCACACACAGTGCTCCAGTAACACCTTCTTAAAGGAGGAACTGGAACCCCTCGACCAGGACGGCATGATGGAGCTGAAGGAGCTGGTGGAGTCTGAGGGTTTATTCATGCAAACTGATCAGTCTGGCTCTCTAACAGTGAGTGGGTTGAAAGACGGGGTCACCCGGGTGATGCAGAAAATGAATCAGTGTCAGTTAATGGGTCTTGCTAATGAGGTGAGAGTCAGGGTGGAGGAGGATTTGTACCTCCGAGTTGTTTGGTGCATCCTGGCACATAACGGAAACTGGGAAAGACTTCCCAGAACAGCCAATCACCAACTGGAAAACAACGAATTAACAGAAGGAATAAAAGACGCACAGGGACTCGTATGGGAGGTTAATCTACAGACAATGATGGCCACACAGCAACTGAGCAGACAGGCGATGAAGCTAAAGCGACTTGAGAATCTGAGAGGTGAGAAGAAAGAAACTAAAAAACTACTTGTAGTAAAGAAGGTTGCAAAAGTCATTGTGAAACATGAAAGCAACAATAAACTGTTCACTTTTAAACAAAAAGTATGAAAATCCTAGATCAGCTGATAAGGTTGGATCATGTTGATTTAACAGGAGTGTTATAATATTGTCAGACGGGCTCCATTGCAAGTTTTGGTTGTATTCATTCATGATACTATTAAAATCTTTTTTTCTTTTTACGTGCTTCATTAAAGATTTGCAGTAAATAGCAAAATAAAACTCAACATAGGCTCTGGGTGTCTTCTCATGTGGTATATGCTATATATGCTTGTCTCTTTCAGACTTTACTTACCCTCTGTACTGGGACAGCATGGCTGCTAATGAGAGCTTGAAGGTCGTTACACTGGAGCCTTCCTCTGCAGAGTACCGGGCAGTGAAGGAGGCCTTCAAACGAACTGTTGCCAAAACTGTGATGAAGGTGGGTGGCTGTCCTTTGTGTAAGGGAACATTTCAGTTTCTATTTATATTACCTGTCTTATAATATGAATGCTGCTTTGTCGCTACTTTATTCTTCTTTAGTCAATAGAACAGTTTATTTATTTTGATTCACTAAATATAACAGTTGTTTATTCAATTCTTTGGCTTTTTTTGTTTTGTTTTTTGACTATTAGCAAAAAACAAAATCCTGCAATGGCAATGTCATCGAAAACATGATTTTGCTTATGCGTCCACGTATTGTTATGGTTGTTTTTGCTATTGGGGCTTAACACTAAATAATCATAATCAGTAACAACATGTTAAAAGGGGGTTTGTCAAGGTCTGGCTGTGTGGCAAGCAGAGGTTGGACCCAAATGCAGCACTCCAGAGACGAAACATGAACTTATGCAGCTTTATTGCTGAGAACTACAAACTGAAAGTACAAAACAAAACTCCTGGAATGGTAACTAAGCAGCGTGGCAACATGAAGTAAACTGCACATGGGGGGTACATGGCAGTAGGACATGAAGACTGACAACATGACGAGAAACGGAGACAAACTGTGGAACAGACTTAGTGTTTGAGTTCCTCACTAAGTCTGTTCCACAGCTTCACTCCCACATTCAGTAATATGAAAACTTCTTTTATCAGTAACAAAACACATTTATATAGAAAAGGGAAGAATAAAATAATATTAAAATTTAATTCCAAATCAGTCAATGTCACATTTTACAAATAAATTCATTTCCTCTTTTAAAAGATGATTCATTTAATTAAATTGTGTTTATTTATTTCAGCATTCATTTGGGATTTTAGGAGGATTTTACTTTCAATCCACCATTGAAACTATGCCATCACTATGATGACATACTTTGAACTACCCCTCAGATGTAATTAATATCCTGGATTATCTTGTTAGGCAGCTCTTTAATCCTTTGTCCTTCTTCTCTCATGTCAGATTGAGCGTTTGCAGAACGTTCACCTGCGGCGCACCTATGAAGCACAGAGGAAGCACATTTCTGATAAGAACGCACAGGAGGGAGGAGCAGGGGAGAAACTTCTGTACCACGGGACGACCCAGGAAAATTGCGACTCCATAGTGAAAACTGGATTCAACAGGAGCTTTGCTGGACAAAATGGTAATAATCTTTTTATAGAGTCCACATTTACTGAACCAAAACTTTGTGTTATAAATGGTTCTTTACTTCTTATATTCTTTATATTCCTTAATGGAAAGATTGGTGTTCTTTATGGTTTTAGAGTTTTAAAGCTTGTTATAAAGCAGCTCTTCTCTTGATGATTATGCCTCCACCTGCTTTGGTAGATATCTAGAACTCTGTGAAAATAGAATAGTGCTTGACTTCTAAGCATAGAGACTACATCCCTGGGTCGTCTGAAATCAGCAGCCCATGAGTTAACAGCCAAATGCGTTAAACGATTTTGCACCTTAGAGTCATTCAGTCAACAATGAACGTCTCTGTTCTAGAAAGTCAAATGCTCAAAATTATACAATGCTGGGTCAATAGGACAATAAAAAATGGCTAAAAGAAGACAAGAAAAGTGCTACAATAGCCCAAAGTCAAATGTTGTGGTGGGACCTGAAGAGCAGCGGTCCCCAACCGTTTTTGCACCATGGATCAGTTTATGTCCAACAGAATTTTCACGGACCGGCCTTTAAGGTGTTGCAGATATGTACAACAAAATAAAACCAGTACCGGTACCAAAAAAAAAAAAAAAGATTTATTCATAACACAAGGGACAAGACCCAGGGACACTGAGTTAACAATAAAAACGAGGCCTAGTAGAGTAACGGCACTTGATTTCTTAAAGACATGTTTTTATGTTCCTGTATGCACTAATAAAACATGCTGCAATCCACTGCATGGTTAAAATCTTGAACACCTGGTGAAAGATATGAAATAAACAGTACTTGTAACAAAGGCAGGGTTAGTGAACTAGTAACTAGTTCTGTGTCACTACAGTGTAAATACAATCATCTGTTGTTAATTTCCTTTTCTCTTTTCACCCTCAGCAACTGCATACGGTCTTGGGACCTACTTTGCTGTAAATGCCAACTACTCGGCTCAACCCACCTACTCCAAACCAGCTGCTGATGGTTCTCAGTTAATGTTCGTCGCCCGAGTCCTCACAGGTGTCTTCGCTCAGGGCCAAGCTACCATGAAGGTGCCTCCACCTCGAAACACCCAGCAGCCTCATGACCGCTATGACAGTGTGGTAGACAAAATGGATAACCCCAGCATGTATGTTGTGTTTCATGACAACCAAGCGTACCCTGATTACCTCATCACATTCAAGTGAGAGTAAAGGAAAAGTGTTTTCCACTGTTTATAAATGAAAGTGTCTGAAAAATCAATTATGAATAATATAAAAGTTACAAATTGAATTGTCACTGTCACCGACCTAGCTAAACAGCAGCTGCTTCAAATGAAATTAAAAGTTACATATATGTACATAAACACTGGAAACATGTTACACAATTATGCAGGTTTTAATCTTTTATTTGGTTGATCTTCTTACATCTTCACCTTGCCAAGTGTAAAGTGCTTTGAATACATCTAATTAATCTGAGAACATGGCACAATACCCTAATAAAGATTTACTGACTGACAATGGTCCATTCTTGAGAAATTAGAGGTGGGTAATCAACAGCAGACTTCCTGTTTAAACCCCCAAGCTGAGGATTTTGGCAGTTATCTTAGTTTATATTTTATTTATTTATTTATTTATTTTAATAAAACCAGACCATACCAAGACAGTGTTGGACCTGACTGAGAATCTCAGGGACACGAGCTCTAATTTACACCTTCGTTATTGTCTATCTTACTCTAAATGGGAAATGAACACGTTGAACTAGGCCAGGGGTCAGCAACCTTTTACACCCAAAGAGCCATTTGGACCCGGTTTCCAAGCAAAAGAAAACACTGGGAGCCGCAAATACTTTTTGACATCTAAAATGAAGATAACACTGTATATATTGTTTTTTACTTTTATGCTTTGTGTGAACAACTAAGGTGTGTTGCTTATGAAATCCATGAAGTGCTACAGAGAAACTTACATGTTATTTATGTAATGAACACATTTTGAACTCTTAAAGAAATATAACAAAAGGAAAGACACCCAGCTGAACTAAAATGATCCATGTAGCAAACAGAAACTGTGGTGAGCCGCCAGCCTTATATCACCTTTGGGCTTTTGGAGCCTTGACCTGACTTTTAAAAAATAATTGGAAAAAAAGCACTATGCTGCAAAAAAAAAAATGAAAATTGATATTTGCAAAATTCTGCCTAAATATGTATTTTACCTGGTCAATGTGTGTGGCGGGGCGTGGTCTGAAGCGCTGCTGCAGGGGAGGCGGACGCACCTGAGCGGCACCCGCAATCACGCCTCGCCGCCTTAACGTCTGTGCTCTCTATGCTGTTGTTGGTGTGTGTCGGGCTGTGAGCTGAAAAGCTACAGCCGGCTGTATGCGTACAGCAACCGTGTGTGAAAAGTGGTCAATAAAGAGAAGCTGTAACGCGTGTTCATGGAAACATCGTCAGGTCTGCCGTGATATGTTTACAATGGGACTTCTGCTCCTGAACCTCTGCGCACAGCGTCTGCAAATCAGGGCTTTCATCTTTACGCAGGACTGTAAGCTGTCATCTGTGAGGCGTGAGCGGTGTTTGTTTTTAACATAGTTCAGGGAGGAGAATAGCTGCTGACATAATGTGGATCCGAAGATCCATAACTGGCCTACCTGGGGTTGAAAGTCTCGATAAATGCATGTTGTTTCGGCGGGTATGACGCTTATTTTGAGCGATGAAAAAATAATAGAATATAATTGTATTTTTATATTTCTAGAACTACAAGTTAAAAAAGAACTAACATAAATAAAATACACTTCAGCTAAATACTTCTAATTTATTTTCCCAAACCACGCGGAGCCACACTATAAGGACTAAAGAGCCGCATGCGGCTCCGGAGCCGCAGGTTGCCGACCCCTGAACTAGGCATAAAAACCCTCAGGTCAGTCACAAGACAACTGGTAAATAAGTCCTGAAGAGCCTCAGTCTGGTTTTCTCTGACCTGTCCATAGTTCCAGTCAGTCTCAGCAATGTCATCATAGAAACCATGATAGATGATCCCCATCTCGGTCATCACACTCCTCCCTCTCCATCTCATCATCCAGAAACACAGCATCCTCTGAGGGACGACAACATGTCAGGTGATTGAGTGGGACAAAAACCAAACTGTGATGTTACAGTTCAGACTTTAAAAGACACACACATAAAAATTAAAACAACACAACAGAGGATACCCAAACATCCTGATGAGATTTTTTTTTTTATTATTGTTGTAATTGCAGGCTAAAAGTTTCACATATGGGACATTTCAATTTATAATGTGATGCGCACCTTTAAGTCTCTACTTAAGAAGACACAGCATCGCAGCTTTACTTTACTTTAATTTTTTTTTTTTTTTTTTTTTCCGCCTGTCCCATTTGGTTCTTTAGCCATCAGAATTGTTGTCTGAAGACCAACAAGGATACCCAATGGATTTACTTTGCCAAATGGATCATTGTGGCATTGCCGTATTGGTCCATTTGGTCGATCTTTGTTTTTATTATTTATTATATTTTATTTACAGATGTTACAGACGGGACAGACATGAGTGAGAGATAGGAAAGGGAGAGAGAAAGAGGAAGGAAAGGAAAAACAGAAGGGGAGAGGGACAGAGAGAAAGGGGGGGAGAAAAAAAATAAAAATCTCCTGGATCACCTGTTGAGAGAAGAATAGAAAACAAGCAAAAAAAGACAAAAAAAAAAGAAACAAAGCAACATACTAAACACAACACCCTCGCATTAATCTAGCTAAGTGTAAACAGCAATAAATACTAAATATTCAATGTTGTTGTGCAGCACGCAGGACAGATGTGCTTCGAAGTAGCAGCCAAGAAAGGTGTAATTTGGGTCTACGAGCAGTGAACACCCGTGTGCATACCTGTGTGGATCAGCGTGCTTGTATTCCAAAGGTTTCTCCATGTAACGATCTGCTAGGGAGTGTGGGGGGGCCACAGCCCCGTCCTCCAGGGTGTGAAGCAGGTATGGAGGAGATCAAAACTCCAGACATCCAGAGGCCCCCAGAACACAAGAAACCATGGAAGACCAACAGAGGGGCAGCCGCGCCACTGTCCCAGTAAGAGCTGAGGAGAGTCCCAGATGAGGGGTCACTCAGCAGCCGCGGAGCAGAAGCCAGGGGGAGTTGCAGTGACGCGCCCGTGAGCTCCGCCGGCCCCCAGCTGTGCCTGAGTGACCGAGCCCCAGGCCGAGAGGCCGGGGGCACCCCATCCCCGAAGGGGCCCGAGCGAGCCCCAGGCTCCAGGCCCCGATAAGCGGCCGCCAAGGAGTGAGCCGGTGTGTACCTGGACGCCCATCCCCAGACACAAAGAACCACCAACACACCGACACCTGAGGGAGTCCGCCACCGGCAGGGGAAGTGGTGGTAAGTGGAGATAGGCCTCCAAACCTTGGAGGGCCTGAGGTGTCCCCAGAGAGGTGGCGTCTGATACCCAACCTGACATATAGACACAGACATACAGGCACACACAGACACAAACATCCATTCCCCCCCTCATGCTCTCATATGCACTCACTCCACACTCAACCAACGTGGAGACAGACATAAAGAGAGGCTGTACACACGATCACACTCCCCAAGCGTACTCTACAAACCAGGTCTAGGTACCCTTGCCCCTGGAGGGGGGAACTGCACCCAGACCCAGGTGGTGTTACCCTTTTCCCTGCGGTGGGGAGAGGCAGACCACCCCGACTCCGTAGCAGCAGGGAGGCCCCACACTCCAGACCGCAGTCGGACGGCCAACTCCACCTAGCCCTCCCGCTCCAGCAGGCCGCAGAGAATGGGGGTGGGAGAAGACTCCAAACCTCCCTCAACCCGCTCATTGTAGTGTTGATGCATGTGTGTTCTAAGGTGCAGCTTTACTTTAATTCACCATAAAGTAGCTTTGAAGGTGCTTATTGTAAAGCCCTTGGTCTAAAAATATCTAAAAATCTTCCAAACTTAACTGAGATTTTTTTTTTTTTTTTTTTTTTTTCAAATGACATCAGAAACAGCAGTATGCGACATTACGTGATGGCAGAGCTTCAGTTCATCCTTTGTCATTTTTTTTTTTTTTTTTTTTTTTTTTTTTTAATAAATAGGACAGGGGGAATGAATGAGAGAGAGAGGGGGAGAGAAAGAAAGAAAACCAAAGGGGAGAAGAGACGGTGAGAAGGGGGGGGAAGAGAGACAAAAAAAAAAAAAAAAAAAAAAAAAAACTCCTGGGTCACCTGTATGGAGAAAAAAAAACAAACAAACAAACAAACAAACAGAGGAGACAGCAAACAACAAAGAGCAACATAATAATAGAGAAAACTGAGATTATTAACAGATTGCAATAATGAGGTAGAACCAGAAACATGTTGAATTTTTTATGTAATACCACTTTGTACCCCTAGATGGTGCAGCGAATCAGTGAAAGCTTCATTTAAGAACACATTCTTACATTTTTATTTCTCACAGTGGCCTGGAAGAAATTTAAAGCCTGACAAGGAGACAAACAGATCAGGCTGGTTAAAAGGAAATATTAATATTTAAAGAGAAACACAGATTTGAAAATTTTGACACACAAATGCCGAAAATTCCAGGTAACAAAATCCAAAGAAGTGGATCTGATCTGGATCTGAATCAATTTTCTGAGATTGCAACAAATCCACATAGTAAAAGTCTGTCCCCTGCAGTAAAGTTTGTATTTAAATACTTTAAAGGGTAATTACATAAAGTACCTTTATGACCTGAGCTTTCTACTTTAAATACAAGAAGAAAGTGCTGGGAGAGAAAACTGAAAATTTATATTCATTTTCCAGCGAGCTGCTACTCTGTAGAGATCTTTGTACATCTACAGCACCTCCGTGGATTGAGAATACAAAGTCTACACGACTACAGGAGTTTCTTTCTTTAGTTCAAACTTGTAACATACACCTGTTAGTTGGGGTTGGATCACGTCCACAGCATAAACAAACCGCTGTGGGGTTTTGGAACTGTACCGAGACCATCTGCCAGAGCCTGGCCATGCCAATCAAAGTAAGACCAAATAGGCATTGTTTTGGTCCACACCAAGTACAATTACTGTTCACACCTGGACAATCGAACCATACCAAGGAGGAAAACTAACCCATGTTTGATTTAAATAGATTAAACGGCGCAGGTGTGAAAACACCCCAAGTCACAATTGGAGCAATGCAACCATGCAAGCAGATGAAGGTAGAAGTTTAACATTATGATTGAGCAGTGATTTCACAGTACTACCTCTGGTGCAAAAGGGTACTTGAGTATGTTGTATCCTGTGTAAATCTGGCTTTGGGGGTGGTTATAAAATGATTAATATTTGTATCGGTTCTGTTCAGGTTTATTGTATGGCTTCACTGTTGTATTTTAAGAGATATTGTAGTTTGTTTTTCTTTTCAAATTACTGTCACACTGTTAAAATATTTTCTATAAACTGATGTATTTTTCTTAGCTGCGGGGAGGCAGATGGCTGCCCCTCCCTGAGTCTGGTTCTGCTAAAAGGTTTCATCCTGTTAAAGGGAGTTTTTCCTTCCCACTCTCAGTCAACGCTGTCACTGTTTGCTGATCTAACTTACTATCAACTGAGCAGCCATAAAAATAATCACTCTGAAGGAAAAACTGCTGAAGCACCTTTGAATGGGAAGGACATATTTAAAGAAGCACAGATCACTGTTGATGTTGAGACAGTGCAACATATATACGTGGTCACTTCTGGTCTTTCTGACAATTTACACCAAAAATATGAGCATTTCAACAATGCTATTCAAACCATGTCATTATTTGTTAATGCATAATAAACAAAGCTTACTTCAATTGGACTCTAAAGATTGGGTTCTTAAATATTTGCAATTTCCTCAGAAGTGAATAATATGTGATTTTGAGTTTGTTTAGTAGCATTATCAAAAACAAAGTGTTTTTAAAATGTCTTACATCAACAATGATTTTTTTTTCCCTCTGAATTTTTAGATATACTTTTTTAGCTCTTAAAATAAATTCTTTGAGAAAGAAAAATAAAGGATATAGGTACAAAAACTGTGACTGATTTCCAGATTTTAGGATTCATTCCTCTGACACTCACTGAGTCAGGGCCGTGTGTGTCTGAACATCCAAATTAAATTTGTTGTCTTTCTTAGCTAGATCATTCATTGCCTAACATCAGTTTAAACTGTTTCATTAATGAATGAATGAATGAATGAATTAATTAATGAACACACAGTGTAACACCTACATAAATGTATTTTATCAGTACATCAATAATTGTGCTTTACTTCTTAAAACTGCTTCATAGTTTCTATAAACATTTTAAATAACATCTTTTCATTCATTGTATTAACGAATTAACATTTTAGAAATGACTCTATTGCTATTACATGTGTTTTCTTTCACTCTGGAGGCCACATCATGAATTAAACCTAAATGTCAAATGAAGCAAAACATGAATAAAAACAACTTGAATATCAAATTTCCCTGGATTACTATTACATCTCACTGCACCGACACAGTTTTGGGTCTATAATGACACCTAGTGGGTCGGTGTGGTAATACTGCAGGAAGGTTTTACACGGAGGGATTCCTGTATGTTCAGGGTGTGCCCCGCCTCTACAGACCTATGGTAGCTGGGATACGCTCCAGCTCCACTGCGTCCAGATAGGGATAAGTGCAAGAGGACGAATGGATGGATGGATGGATGGGTTTATGTGAAATATATTTGTTGTTGTTTCAGTTGTTGTTTTACTAAAATATTTCTATCTGATCAGATGAAGCATAAAACCCTTATTTGCTGTCAGGATAATTACTGGTAAAATGTCTTTCTCAAAACCATATTAAGACATAAATATAATTTAGAGTTATACTCTGACAGCTGAAACACCTTTAAAGTACCTGCAGAGCAGGTGAGACGAGAAAAGCCCCTGAGAATTAAGTGCGGACTTTTTCCATTGCTGGGTGTGGGAGTGTAAACACGAAGAGGCGATACCTTAAAACTGAAACTGAAACAAAAACAGGCACTCACAGAGCGGCACAAACAAGTGTTTGACGGGCTGAAAGTTCTCATGTCAGTGTAGAATTGCAGATAAAATGGATGAATATCAGTATCCACTGTTTTTTAAAGCCACTGACTTTACAGACAGAGAGAAGGAGAAAGTGAGGAGATACTTTCAGAAAAGGCGAGACTCCGGGGGTGGCGACTGTGGAAATCTTGAAAAACTCGGAGGAAGCGTTTATAAAATCTGTTTCAAGGAAAAAGAAGGTAGGACAGTCGGTCATTTGTAAAAAAAAAAAAAAAAAAAAAAAAAAAAAAAAAAAATTAGATTTGTGTTTAAATTCAGGCTGTTTCAGTGACTCTGTTTATGGATGTTTTCCAGATCAAGACAGAGTTTTGCAGAGGAAGTTTCACACCATCACTCTTCCGAGTGGAGAAGTGCGGCTGACCGTGAGCCGGACAAGTTCACCACAGACCTCTGACCAGCCATCGACAAGCCAATCACTGGTACAGTTTACTGCACTTTCAAACATGACTTGGTTACAGTAAAAACTGAGCGCCAGAATAATGTGGCCAAATCAGTTTAAGAGGAGTGAGTTAGCCTCCAGGAAAAGTTGGACAGCTGAGGACAATATTGACAAAAACAATTTCTTTGTTATAGTTTTCATTTCATTGTGACTCAGTGTTTTCAGTGACTGACAGTTCTCAGGCTTCTTTCACTTCTGAGTCTCGCTGTTAATACAGAGTGTAAAATACATGTTCAGCATTGTTTAAATAAGAACACATTACCTGAAAAATACATCATGGCACACTGTGCAGATACAGATATAATATTTAGTATTAAAGCTTTTGTAGACAAGCAAGTAACCAATGCCATGTATGATACTCCACTTCCATATCATCAAAGATACTGTTTTTTAAAAACAAAACAAAACACATAGGTCATAAAAGGCGAGATGGTAACACTCTCACTGGACACTTTATTAGGTACACCTTGAGAGTAACAGGGAAGACTTCAGTGCTGCTTTAAATCTTTGCAGTTAAATTTTTATTATAATGTTGTGATGTTATTTGAGTTAATGTTTCCTTCCTATCAAGTCAAAGCAGTCTGGCCATCCTCTGACCTCTGACATCAAGAAGACGTTTTCATGCAGAGAATTGGACATTTTCTCTTTTTCATTCCATTCTCTGTAATCCCTGGAGATGGTTGTGTAGGAAAATCCCAGTAGATATATATATCTGAAATACAACAAAATATTAAATTCTTTGTGGAATCCATTGACACTGCATCCCGTTGGCACACAAATGAAATAATATTGTGTTCTAAATTATCACCAGTCATTGCATTCTACTTTCAGTTACATTGTGCACAATATCCTGTCCGTTTTAGAAACAGGGTTGTAGTATATTTCTGTTCTAACACAGTGTCAGAGTCAGATATAACAATCAAAAACAAAAACATATAAACAGATATTAATTTAATGTGTTTTTATCAACATAGGACTGTATGAATCTGTCCCGAATTCGACAAGTGGCACAAAAACAAACCAATGGAGGCCCCAGTAGAGTGCAATCAGATGAAGAGTTTATTAAGAACACACATAGTTTTGCAGGGATAGCTCAGTAGGTAGAGTGGTGGCCCCATGATCGGAAGGTCGGGGGTTCAACTCCACTAAACGGCTACCCTGAGGTACCGCTGAGCAAGGTACCGTCCCTACACACTGCTCCCCGGGCGCTGCACTGGCGGCTGCCCACTGCTTCACTGGGTGAATGGGTTAAATGCAGAGGAACTATTTCCCTATGGGGACTAACATGCGCACTTTACACTTTACATGCGGGAAGAAGTACACAGCATCACATCAGCATATGTCTTCTGCCCAAAAATACACAGAGAATGGTTTATATATCATCAGGGTTTGACACCCCCTCATGCGTTCTATAACATATTTTTGTATTTCTAAGAACATCATTTGTATCTTGTACAGACAATGAGATGATTTTTAGAGCTACGGTCAGACACAGAAGTTCTTTTCCGAAATATGGCGATGATTTCAGGCCCTGGAGGTCCCCGTGGACTTGTCCTCCTGTTGACCCATCTTCTGTCACCTGTTACTAAGTAAACTCAAATGCCACAGGTTGTAACAAGAAGCTGAATACATTCAGGCCTTCACTCAAGCCTGTTTCTAGATTATATGTACTATATGTGTTTTGTAAGTGTGTATGCAGTTTTAACCTTCTGTTGCTCTTAAGTCACCTACACAATAGATTGCCTGGACATTTGTGCCAAACAAAGCTTGAGACTTTTAATTGACTGAGCTTTAACTCTTTACTGAGCACAAAATGCAATGTGTATAAAATGGTCTTAGCTGTACCTGTAATAAAAAGGTTAATATAAAGTCAGCAGGTTTTAATAAACATCTTAATGCAGTATCAATACTATAGATTATATCATTAATGATGCAGAATATATTGTAGCCACAAAATAATTTCTTTAATTCCACAGTGGCAAATGCTCAACAACTTTTTTTAGAACTGGTTTATTTAACCCTTTAAGACCTACCATAGAACCAAGTCCACCAGAGCTTATATTATATTTTTACATGCTGTAGTGCCATTTCTGGGAGCATTTCAAGTTTCTATACATCAATACAACCCAAATTTTAATAATATGTATGCATTAAGTGCATAGTAATTACATAATTTGCAAAAAAGTGCAATAAACTACAAATTTTTTTTTGTTTTTTTAACATATATTTCTAGTTAGAAAAATATAAGAGGCTTATCCCTCAAAACTGTAAATACAAAAAAGTTGCACAAAATAGTTTCCCACCACAGGAAATTTATTTTAAGTGTCTTCATAGTTTTATTTTTGAAATACACCAAATTTTATATACTGCAGGAAAAACGAAAATAAATCAACTTGCTGCAAGTGCTTTTTATGCAGTTTTTGCAAAGCTATATGTGGAAGGAAACTGTGACCTAGGACAAGCTGATGGCATAAGATGTAAGTACAACTCCTCCGGCTTCATATACAAAAAAATTATTGCGCTAGCTTACTTGGTTGCAGCGCTACGGGGATTTAAAAATAGCTATGCAAAACAGAGTGTGCCCGCTCCGACCAGCTTTAAAGGGTTAAGAAACAAATACTAAGACATGTCTTTTTTCTCTTAAGAGTTGCTGATTAAAATGGTGTTTGAGTGTTGGACGTTGTGGAGCTAGGGCTGGACGGTTGGACGTTAAATCAAAATTGTGATTAATTAAACATTTTCCTCAGGTTCGAATAATGAATGATTATGATTGTAAGGCAAGCATACAAAAACTAGGTTTGTGCTGTAAATATACTGAACCACTAAAACTGAGATAGTTTTGGTATTTTCCCATAGTTGTCTTCTTTTTGTTTGATGTTGTCTTTACTATAGCCACATATATGTCCAAGCAATGGAAATGGTAATTATATTTGGCAGTGTTTTATGTTTCCTCCATGAAGGGGGTCATGCATGCCACAGACTGGACATATACTGGACATAGCAGAGATAGTACATAATGGATGAAGAATATGATTCATTTTTGACTTACTGCCCAACCCTATGTGGTAAATTGTTTACAATAAGTAGCCCATCTTTAAGCATCAACTGACAAATTTGTTTGATTTCTTTCCTTCTTTCAGATCTCTAGAAACCCAAACATAAAAGGTCTTGAGAAGACTTTCAGGATAGATGTTTTCCTGATGTTTTTCCTGAGAGACAACTGTAAAGCATACAAATTTTTGGAAAAACAACTGTCTTCAATCGGCTGCACAGTGGAGCTAAATTTTGATGAAGAGGAGGTTTTGGTTAGAGGGGAGGTTGACAAGGGTCCAGGAGGAGGTTTTGGTGGTTCTGCAGAGAAATGGGAGTATCACGTGGATCAGGTCTTTGTCCAGCTCACCGAGACCTACCTCTGCTATCATGTGCTTGAGCCAAAACAGATGAAAATGGTACTGCAGGATTCGGCCTTTAAGACAGATGATATCAAAGTTTACACAGAGAGTGGCTATGCTGTGGTTGTAGGAGAGGTTGATGACATGAAGGAGAAGATTGCAATTCTGGAAAAAAGCCTACCCACCAAAAAGGAAGTGCCAATTGTGGAGAAGAAGTTCAAGCTCATAGAAGAAGAGTACAATCGAGAAATGCGTGCTAATTGTCCAGAGGTTGCAATCATCAGAGGTAGTGCCATGATCACTTTGGAGGGCCCTGACAAAGAGGTGCAGTCAGGAGCTACAAAACTGGTTGAACTGATTAAGAACGTAAAGGAGAAGAGCGTTAAGTTCCCTACAGCTCTGCTAACCTTCATGAAGACCAGTGATGCCATCCCAAAATACCAAACTCGCTTCCAGCAGAGCCTCAGAAACCCTGTTTTCTTTGAGGTGGGTGCAGATCTGGTTCTGTCCAGTTTGTCCTCTGATGCTCTGAATGAGGCAGAGGCAGCAGTAATGAGAGACTTTAAAGTGACCACTGTACAGCTGCAGGGTGCAATAGATCTCAACAGGTTGAAAGAAATTCTGATGAAAGCCAAGTACGAGGCAAACAGTAGAGAGTTCAGAGTGGACATCAGCTACATGCCAGGCGCCAGTGGAACCTCAACAACCAACGTCCAACTGGTGGGCTACAGTGAAAATGTGGCCAAGCTCAATGAAGTTCTTCATGACTTCCAGTTGAATCAAGTTTCAACTCAAGAAACCATCAATCTGCTTCATCCTGAAATGGTCGACTGTTTTAATAAAATCTTAGACTTGATTGGCATGAAGCAGACCAAGGTGACCTTACAAGCCTCACATTTTCCAAATCCTTGTGTGTTGGTGTCTGGTCCTCGATGTCATGTTCAGGAGGTCAAGGAGGCCCTAACATCAACTCTAGACAGTGTTGTAGTAGACACTTTGACTCTAGATGGACCAGGGGCTCAGCAGTACTTCCAGGAAGAGGGTAAAGTGACTAAAGAGCTGATAGAGGGTTCCTGTCACGTCATTATCCGAGATAAGCAAACTGCAGCCACCCCAAACGTGCAAAGACCACGAAACACCAGCAGACTCAGCGACACACCTAGATCTCTCAGCTACAGCAGCAGCATGTACAGCACAGTTGGAAACTCTGCAATCAACAGAACAAACCTGAAGATCAAACTCAGCAGTTTAGAAAATGAACAGGTTTGATTATTTCCATTCAATTCTATTTCCCATAATCCCAAAATAAAATATCAACATTCATGTTATTCAATATTATTTCTGCAGGTGGATGTTCTGGTGGTCCCCATGCTCAACAAGCAGCTGACTTCTACAAATATTGGCAACAGTTTGTTGGCCAAAGCTGGGAATGTATTAAAGTTAAAGTTTGATTCAGTCTTAGCCAGTTGTGCCCTCGCCCCTGGTGATGTTCAGCTGGTTGATGCACCTCCATCTCTGGGCTGCTCCAAGATTTTCTTCATTGAGTGCTTGCCTTGGGACGGAGTAAGAGGAAAGAGTGTTCAGGTAAAATTGAGGACATAATACTTATAGTGATGGAAAAGATCAAATTCATTTACCTTTAGAAGTACATGAATGAATTTCCTTTGGGATTGGTAAAGTTTCATGAAATTAAATAAAGTACCATTTCTGTGTATAGTCTGTGTATAGTAGTTTGGAATAACTTGATGTTATATGGCACAAACTTATAGAATGAAATCTAACTGTAACATAGTTTAAAAATATATAACTTTTGATTTGCAGGCTCTTGGTAACGGTCTGAAGAGGTGTCTGGAGCTTTGTGCACAGCTGAATTTGGGTTCAGTGGCCATTCCAATCATTGGGCCAGGAATTGTTTTACAATACCCGCTGAGAGAAGCTATTCAAGTGTTGACCGACATCATTCAGCAGTTTGGATTATCTGCATCTTCTGGATCTCTTACAAACATCCACATTGTCATTAAACCTGGCTACCCTGATTCTGAGGCGGTCAGTGTCAATCAATATGTCCTGATCTGACATGTAACATGCATATCATACTATATCACTTAATTTATAAAGCACTTTTAAAAACAAAAACAGGGCTGTTCTGACCATGCATCAATTCTTTATCGTGTTATTCTGTGTTTTTATCTACAGTGCTACCACGATGTCTACAAACAGCTCAGCTTAAATATGAACCAGGGAGGCCAAGGTAAACTTGCACTGCTCATACTGTCTTCAGTATGTGACATTGATGCATAGTGAGATAAAAGCAGATAAAAACCATTCAGCCAGTGTCATATTTTACCATATTCATCAGCACCCTCAGTATCAGAATAAATTTCAGACAAAATCTAATGTGTGGTGTTCTTCATCTCAGCAATCTTCAGGTCCCTCACCAGTGACCTAGATGACATCGTCATGATACTGGAAAGAGGAGTTAAACTACATGTGGTGTTTGGTGACATCACTAATGAGACTACAGATGCTGTGGTGAACACAACAGACTTCCAAAATTTTAACCTTGGTAGGTGAAACACAAAGGCAGGAAGGCGTAGTGAGCAGGATGTTCACCCTGTAACTGTAAAGTTATTTTTAACCACAATGGTAGCATAGCTCTCTGTGGATGCCAAAGGCAGACAGCTATTTATGAATATTTGCTCAGAAATGGGGATGTATATTTGAATGTAATCTTTGAAGATTGAAGTTTTCATTTGGCATATACTTATGAACTGGCACATCATGAAATGAGCACAAGTAGTCATGGTCCCACAATGTAAGTAATTAGTCAGTTACTTATACTTTACATTTAATGTGCATGTGGCTGCAAAACTAACTACTGGTTTACATTTTGTATTTTATATCTCGTACCTATCATGGTTGTAGTTTCACATTTTTTGTCCAAGTGCGGATCAGGCAAATTCAGCAGAATTTCCTATAAATACTTGTAGATTGATTGTGAAATAGAAACAGATCATGTGGCTTGAGTCACTGTCAGAGGAATCAAAACTAAGAAATCAAATGGGTAGAATGTCTGATATTACACTGCATGCATCTGTCTTAGAGTAGTTGAAATTGATTGAGATTTGTCCACAGCTATTTGAATGATTGCAATGAAACTAATGTAAAAAATACATCTAAGGTTGTTACTAGGTCCAGATTTATGTATTCATTAATTTTTTATTCTTTTTCTTCTCCTTCTAAGATGGGGTATGCAAAGACATCTTAACTGTAGCTGGACCACAGGTGGAAACTGAACTGAAAGCAGGTGAGAAAAAGAGAAGCAGCTATTTATCTTCTTATCTTACTTATCTGACTCTCACTCATGCTTCCTGTGTCACTTTCTGTGCAGCAAAAGTGGACCGAGGAGAAATTTATGTGACCCAGTCTGGAAACTTCCCCTGTAAAGCAATTTTTCATGTATGTGGACAAAGAGATGAAGCCCTTATTGAACAATTTGTGTGTGATATCATTTACTATTGTGAATGGTATAAATACAGCTCTGTGGCAATTCCGGCCATTTGTGCTGGTAAGTATTTTTTTTTTGGCATTCTAAGAATTTATTGTGCTACACACACACACACACACACACACACACACACACACACACACACACACACACACACACACGCATGCACCCCTAAATGCAAGTGGTGTTTTTCCAGGTGCTGGTGAGTTGGACCCTGCTGTTGTGGCAGGAGCTATTCTTCAAGGGATCAAGTCTTCTACATCATCAATGAACAGCCTCACCGACATCCGCCTCGTCCTGATTAAGATCGATGTCTTCTTGGCTTTTAAAGAGGAAGCGATGCAGATGTATTCCCCAGCTGTCATCAACAGAGGTGACAGAAATATTCACAAACTGACATCTTGTGTGGTTATTTAGTGTAGTGATTTTTAAAATAAAAGCAGATTAAAAATTATTTTACTTATTTGTTTGATCCACCTTCCAGTGTCATTTCAAGAACAACAACAGCAACAACAGTCTGCTCCTAGTGTGAGTGCATACCTCAGCAGTCTCCAAATCAGCTCCACAAGTCAGCAGTCTGTTTTCACATTTCTGGGTCTTTCCAGAACGGACATTGATGATGCCATGGAAAAGCTGAAGCATCAATATCAGACGCAGTGCTCCAGTAAAACCTTCTCAAAGGAGGAACTGGAACTCCTCAACCAGGATGACATGATGGAGCTGAAGGAGCTGGTGGAGTCTGAAGGTCTATTCATGCAAACTGATCAGTCTGGCGCCCTAACAGTGAGCGGGCTAAAAGACGGGATCACCTGGGTTATGCAGAAAATGAATCAGTGTCAGTACATGACCCTCACTAGAGAGGTGAGAGTGAGGGAGGAGGAGGATGTTTACAACAAAGTGGTTTGGTGCATCCTGGCAAATAATGGTAACTGGGAAAGACTTCCCAAATCAGCTAATCACCAATTGGAAAAAAACGAATTAACAGAAGGAATAACAGATGCACAGGGACTTATATGGGAGGTTGATGTACAGGCAATGGTGGCCACACGACCACTGAGCAGACAGGCGACAAAGCTGAAACGACTTGAGAATCTTCCAGGTGAGTAGATAGTTCTCAGAGATGTTACAAAAATGAGCCTGACTGATACTGGAGTTTGATGCTTGAGAGTAATATAAACTTCAATAAACAAATGTTAAGGTTTTGAAAGAAATAATTCTACTAAAAAAGTATTAAAAAATGTACTTGTAAAAATAGTTGCAAAAGTCACTATGAGGAATGACAGTAACAGTAAACAGTTTTGAAACAGGAAATGTCAAAATTTCAATATCAGAAATATTAAAGTCTCTCCTTATCTGCTGATTTCAAATTGCATTGCAAAGCAGTGTTAGATTGGTGTCAGAAGGGCACCAATATAGCAAACAGTGTTAAGACTGATATGTGGCTGGACTGAACCAAATCCCAATTTTAAAACATCTATGCAATGTGTAAAAGTCAATGACAGCTTTATTGCTAAGCTCTTAAAAATACAAAGAAACAGAGGAGAAAAAATACTTTTTCAACTTCTTAGAAAACACAAGGCACAGAGGAAAAGAGCTGAGAGAGAACACAACAAAGGGCAAGGGAAGATTGATGAGACAGAGGAAAGAACTGGACACGAAGCGCAAGAGACGAAATACCACCAAAGTAAAACAGGAAGTAAAAGATGACAGACTCACAACATGAAAGTGTGACAGAGAGACAGAAGATAAACATAGAGACACAGCTGAAGGAACAGAATCGGAATAGAAAAGGGCTTTAACAAACTTATCATCAGTTAAAGAAAGCAAGCACTAAAGTCACAGAAAACAGGAAATTCAAAAGACTAAGGAGCTAAGCTAAGTCCAATGCCAAAACCAAAACACAGAATGAACCGAAAAAACTTTGGAACAGGAGAAAAAAACAAGGACAAACAAGAATACACAGTTAGAGAAATACTTAAGTGTCCCACAGAAGCCAAAACCCTGTGTCTAAGCCTAAACTTACAAGTTCTGTTTTTGTTCTTTTCATGCGCCATCCTACAAAAAAAAAACAACAACAACAAAACAAAACAGTTTCTTCTGTGTCTTCTCTTGTGTATACTACATTACCTGACTTAATAAAATATAACAAACATGTTGTCTTTTTCAGACTTTACTTTCCCTCTGTACTGGGACCCCATGGCTGCCAATGAGACTATGAAGGTGGTTTCTCTGGAGACTTCTTCTGCAGAGTATCACACAGTAAAGGAGGCTTTCAAACGAACTGTCCCCAAAACTGTGATGAAGGTGGGTGGCTTTTCCTGCACAAGTACAAGTACATATATACACAAGTACATGCATACAAGCTGAAAAAGTTGATTGTGGCATTACAGTGCAAACTGGTGAGCATTACTGACTGTAATGTGGTCTGCTTAACTGGTCAGCTATCATGATACATGTTAACATTCAGGGATTGTATTAAGTGCACCAGACTTTATATCAGCAGCGCATGTGGTCATTATTTACATTTTTTGGTAATATAAAAGGTGTAACAAAAAGGTATTTCTTTTTTTTTAATCTAAAAATGGTAAAAATATTTTTCCATTGGAATTTCTTTTTCCTATATGAAGAAAGAATGTCCTGTAACCCGGGGCAACTGCAGCATCATCACATACCTGCTCTCAAATAAAGATGGCGCCGGTGAGGTCGGCTGCCGTCACGACTGCTCCGACCACTTTTTCTTTGTCTTTGTTTTTTAAGTTAGTTTTCAGCGTTTCTAAATCGGCAAAATCATCACCATTGGGTACATTAGGTATGACAGTGACACTCTTGTTTCTATTGGTATACAATGTACTCACAATTCGAAGTTTTTAACTCCGGATCCGAGCTGGCCGAGTGAGATCTCGAGGGAGAACAAAGGGAAGCGGCGGCGGCCTAGAGGGAAGCGAGCCGGCGTCAGGAACAGACTGAGAGCTCGTGCACACCGCACACCTCTGCCTAGCATCCTGCTCGCCAACGTCCAGTCACTGGAGAACAAGCTTGACGACCTCAGGGCCAGGATAAAGTTCCAGAGAGACATTCGGGACTGCAATCTCCTCTGCTTCACCGAGACATGGCTGAACCCAGCGGTGCCGGACCACGCCATCCAGCCGGCCGAGTTCTTCTCGGTTCACCGCATGGACAGGACACGGGACTCGGGGAAGTCAAGGGGAGGCGGCGTGTGTTTAATGGTGAACAACAACTGGTGCAACAGTGCGAACGTTGTTCCTCTCACACGCTCCTGCACACCAAATCTGGAACTACTGTCCATCATGTGTCGTCCTTTTTATCTACCTCGGGAATTTACATCGGTCATTGTAAGTGCCGTTTATATTCCACCACAAGCGGACACGGTCACCGCCTTATGCGAGCTGCATGAGGCACTCACACAGCACCAGACACAACACCGGGACGCTGCGCTTATTGTGACGGGGGACTTTAATAGCGCCAACCTCAAACGCGCAGCGCCGAACTTTTATCAACACATCACCTGCCCCACCAGGGGTGAAAGGACACTGGACCACTGCTACACTATGGTCAAGGACGGCTACAAGGCACAATCCCGCCCCCCGTTTGGCAAATCTGATCACGCCGCCATCTTCCTCATGCCAAAATACAAACAAAGGCTGAAACAGGAAGTTCCGGTTCAGAGGAAGGTCGCGCGCTGGACGGATCAATCGGTGGCCGCGTTACAGGACGCACTCGATGACGCAGACTGGGGCATGTTCAGAAACAGCTCCGACGATGACGTCAACGTGTTTACGGAAGCGGTTGTGGGATTCATCGGGAAACTAGCGGATGATACCGTGGAGACAAAGACTATCACAACGTTTCCCAACCAGAAGCCGTGGGTGGATAAAACCATCCGCGACGCTCTGAGATCCCGCACCGCTGCCTACAACACGGGACTCATGACGGGGGACATGGACCCGTACAAAGCCGCGTCATATAACGTGCGGAGGGCGGTGAAAGAGGCGAAGCAGCGCTACGGGAGGAAACTAGAGTCACAACTCCAACAGAGTGACTCTAGGAGCCTGTGGCGGGGACTAAGGACAATAACGGACTATAAAGCACCAACAACCGGTATGACGAACGCGGCCGTGACTCTGGCAGACGAGCTGAACACTTTCTATGCTCGCTTCGAGGCTGCAGCTAAGGTCTCTGCTAGTGTTAGCGGCGCTAACGGCTGCAGACAGGAAGATACTGCCAGCACCGGAAACGTGCTCGTCATCTCCGAGCATGAAGTAAGGAGAGCCTTCAAGAGAGTGAACACCAGGAAAGCAGCAGGACCAGACGGCATCCCAGGTCGTATCCTAAGAGACTGCGCATACCAGCTAGCTCCTGTGTTCACTGAGATATTCAACATCTCTTTATCTCAGTCGGTGATCCCCACATGCTTCAAAGAGTCCATCATTGTTCCTGTCCCGAAGAAACCCCACCCTGCTTCTCTCAATGACTATCGCCCTGTAGCCCTCACCTCAGTAGTGATGAAGTGCTTTGAACGCCTGGTCAGAGACTTCATCATTTCTTCACTACCAGACACACTGGACCCACTACAGTTCGCTTACCGTCCAAATCGTTCCACAGACGATGCCATCTCTCATCTCCTCCACACATCACTCACTCACTTGGACACTAGAAGGGGGAATTATGTTAAAATGCTCTTCATAGACTACAGCTCTGCATTTAACACCATAATTCCCTCCACACTCACCACCAAGCTGGAGCATCTGGGACTCAGCTCATCTATGTGTCAGTGGATCTCCAACTTCCTAACTGGCAGACCACAGGCAGTAAGGATGGGCGGACATGTCTCAGCCTCCACCACTCTCAGCACTGGAGCCCCCCAGGGGTGTGTTCTGAGCCCCCTGCTGTACTCTTTGTACACATATGACTGTGTGGCCACTACCAGCTCCACCACCATCATCAAGTTTGCTGACGACACCGTCGTGGTGGGCCTGATCTCTGATAACAACGAGACGGCCTACCTGAAGGAGATTAGGAATCTGGAGAACTGGTGCCAGAGGAACAACCTCCTTCTAAACGTCAGTAAGACAAAGGAGCTGATAGTGGACTTCAGCACTAAGCAGGAGAGGAACTACCAGACCCCCGTCATCAACGAGTGCCCAGTGGAGAGAGTGGACAGCTTCAAATACCTCGGAGTTCACATCACGCAGGACCTGTCATGGTCCTGTCACATCAACACCGTGGTGAAAAAGGCCCGACAGCGTCTCTACCACCTCAGACGCTTGAGAGACTTCCAACTGCCCTCCAAGGTGCTCAGGAACTTTTACTCGTGCACCATAGAGAGCATCCTGGCGGGAAACATCTTAACCTGGTTCGGGAACAGCACCATGCAGGACAGACGAGCTCTACAGAGGGTTGTGCGGTCAGCTGAGCGCACCATCTGCTCCGAGCTCCCTGACCTGCACTCAATCTACAGCAGGCGGTGCTGGACCAAGGCCAGGAAGATCGTGAAGGACCTCAGCCATCCCAACAACAGACTGTTCTCTCTGTTGAGGTCAGGAAAGCGATTCCGCTCCCTGAAGACCAACACAGAGAGACTGAGGAAGAGCTTCTTCCCGCAGGCGATACGGTCTCTCAATCACACCACCCCACAGTACTGACCCACACATATGGTTCTTACACACACACTGGACTTTCTGGACTTTGTTTTTGCACAACACTGGTCACTATATTCTTCATTTCCGGTTAATGCTTGTACAGCTGCTGTTATTGTGTATATATTTATTTATATTTAGATTTCTTCATACATTCTTATATAGTTCTATATTGTGTATTGTGTATTTTGTTGTACAGTTATTTTATTTTCAACTTTAATTTATATATTTTATCTTATTCTTCCCAGTTAAATTTACCCTTCATTCTAATTTGTGTTGTACAGTTATTTCATTTTTAACCTTAATTTATATTCTATTCCTTCCTAGTTAAATTTACCCTTTTTAATTTTTCATATTTATTTCCTATCTTATTCATAGCCTTTTCCTTTTTTGTTCTCTTTAGGTCACGAGCAGTTGTCCAAGCATTTCACTACATATCGTACTGTGTATGACTGTGTACGTGACAAATAAAATTTGAATTTGAATTTCCTACTAACCTCTGTAAATTTTGTATATTTTACTTTATTTAATTTTATATATATGTATACACACACACAGACACACACACACATATATGTATACATACATATTTGGTATACATATTGAGTAATGCGCATACATTCTTATATTTGTACATATATTTATTCTTATAATTCTCAGATTCCCATTCTTATAATTCTCTTTGTTCTTATGTTATTGTATTTTGCACACATCTGTTGCTTGTGAAGCTTGCACACAAGAATTTAACTCGCAGGGTCTATACCAGTGTACCTGCACATAAAAACAATAAAAGTGATTTTGATCCTTTTGTGTCCACACGTAAAACATGATTGGATTTAATTAATTTATTTAGTAAATTTATATATTAAAATCAAAATGAAAAAAGAGAAATACAGGAAATTAAAGAAAACAGAAATCAGTCACATTCTGTCAACAAATTAATTGCCACATTAAAAAAATAAATACATTATATTTTATTTTATCAATCAATTTATCTATCTATGTTGGATATTTGCAGTTTCCGGCCACCATATCTCTGTGGTCCATTGAACCGATGTCAATATATTTGCTCAGAAATGCTATGAAAAATTCAAACTCCCTACCTGAGAAATATCATGTTTCTAAAGTGTTTTTAATTTTTAAGTTTCTAAAGTTTTTAGTTTTGCAGTAAGAAAGTCATTAATTATTAACTGCTGTAATCTAAACTTCTCATACCTGAAACACATGCCTCAGTTTATGGTTACCACCATAAAGACATGAACTAAGCCATCAGATGTAATTAATATCCACACTGCTTTGTTTGGCATCTCTTTGATCCTTTGGCTTCGGTCTCTCTTGTCAGATTGAACGTTTGCAGAACGTTCACCTGCGGCGCGCCTATGAAGCCCAGAAGAAGCACATTTCTGATAAGAACGCACACGAGGGAGGAGCAGCGGAGAAACCTCTGTACCACGGGACGACCCAGGAAAACTGCCACTCCATCATGACAACTGGATTCAACAGGAGTTTTGCTGGACAAAACGGTGATAATTGTTACTGAACAAGACAACATTTTTCTGTTGCTTCAAAACGAATCACTAGTGTTGACTTTGTCTTAGAAATTATTACCTCCTATACACCAAGGTTTTACATATACATGTAAGTCTTTACCGCTCTGATCACTCTGACATTGTGTCTATATTGGTCCACCATTACATGGTGACAGATTGATCATTTGCAGACTGCTTCAAGTATTTTATGGTCTTGAATGTGGTTGTATTTAACCATCATTTATAGACACAAACAGGACTCTTAGGATATTAAATGCAAGACTTACAATACTTACGTAATATATGTTGGAAGTCACCATGTTTTATCAATTCAAATCAATTCAATTCAATTTTATTTATATAGCGCCAAATCACAACAAAAGTCGCCTCATATGATAACCTATTACTAATTCCTTTTTTTTCTTCCTACATTCAGCAACTGCATACGGTCATGGGACCTACTTTGCTGTAAACGCCAGCTACTCAGCCCAGCCCACCTACTCCAAGCCAGCTGCTGATGGTTCTCGGTTAATGTTCGTCGCCCGAGTCCTCACAGGCGTCTTCACTCAGGGCCAAGCTACCATGAAGGTGCTTCCACTCCGAAACAGCCAGCAGCCTCACAACCGCTTCGATAGCGCAGTGGACAAAATTGATAACCCTGCCATGTATATTGTGTTCCATGACAACCAAGCATACCCCGACTACCTCATCACATTCAAAGGAGATTAAGGGAAAAGTATTTTCTACTGTGGAAAAATGAAGGTCCAAAAAGAACAATATTAAAGTTATATTTCTAACTACATAAAGATTTATGTAGTAACTGGAAGTGTGTGGAAAAGTTACATTTGTAAAGGACCCAGAAACTTTATCATAGTTTACACTAAATATTTAAGAAGTTTTGCACACAAAACTAAATTTCCCTGTTGGGTACCTATGTGGTAGGTTTCTCTTACAAGAAGACAATGCACTTTTCATACTACAAGCAATTATATTTAATGCAAGCACGAGTTTATTTCTTCAGTGTTAAAGGATATCTTATCATAATCTAGTTCTGAAAGCTGTAAGAATTATGCCAACAGAAGCTGCTTATATATGAAGTATATGAAATATGAAGAAATATGACACGTACATACATACACACTAAAGGCATGTCACACAATTATGCAGTTTTTAATCTTTTATTTGATTGATATTTGTATCTTACATCTTCACAAGATTTACTGTATGCTTGTCTGGCACTTTCTTGTACAAAGAAAAATTAGAGGAGGTGGGTGATCAACATTCAAATAGAAACTGTATAATTTTAATTGAATTTTGGTCGCATTATGCAAACATCTCAATCATCCAAGTAAGTAAATCCCAAAAAGTTGATTCTGTTCATTTGGATGTAGCATTTTTAGTGGGAGAAACGTTTCGTCACGCATCCAAGTGACTTCTTCAGTCTCAGCTGACTGCAGGTTTCCCCAACCCTTATAAACAGTGCATTTGCATAATGACTGAAACTACCACCAATGAAGGAACAATGGGCTGGCAGGTCAGTTCCTTGTTAATTGCGATTAATTAATTTGAAAAAAAAATAACGCATTTAAACGCACTTTGCATTCCAATCAAACAAGAAATTTTGTCAATGCACAATTTCCTGGTATACCGATTACACTGATGCACACATCAGAGCTACAAAGATGGCGTGCCCAAAACCATAGGCTGCATCCTCCCGAGGACCCGGCCATTGCGGTCTATGTGGGCCGGGTCTTTAGAAGGTCGGGTAGGCCGGAAGTAAACGGCTGTGAAATTGGATGGTCTAGCCTTCAGATTTGCATCACTGCTGTCTCGGTGGAGTTTAATAAACTCAGCCGTCTGCTCCTTGCTATCTAAAATATAACAGGGCACTGGAGTAAATTCTTGACCATCTCACACTTCTGTTTATTCAGTTTTCTTCGTTTCAGCTGTGTGAAAACTAAGGAGGAACCCACCCGAGGGATTAATAAAGTTTTATTTAATCTAATCTAATCTAATAACTTTAATCTCAGCCAAACCGATTTACTCACAAACAAATAAAACACTGAAAAAGCCAAACAGTAACATTTTTAGGTAATCTAAGTGACTTATATATTACGTTTTACCTGAGTAGCGAAAGACTGCGGTGATCTGAAAATGATGTGCCGTTCTCGACGGCTCTAGTGACCCTCGAGCTCCCGGCTGGCTATCGAGCTGGTGGGTAACAGACGTCTCCAACAACGTCGGAGCACTTTTGCAAATATGCGATGTCTTGATAAACCGAGCAGATATTTGAAGATTACACAGCTACATTCTCGCCTGAAAATATATTAAAAGTTTATTTTGTGACCCAGAAAGCGTAATAAGAGTAATATTAAAACTAAGTAGCTGGGCTGGGCCGCGCTATGAATTCTGGGATATGGTGGGCCACGAAAGATACACCAGACTCATCTTCCAAATCTGGGGAAAAGGAGGATGCATTTGTCTGCTGCATTTGGAGGAGTCTATGGTTTTAGACAGCCTTCGTCACCTGGCTGTGACGTAATTGGCCTACAAATGCGTCCTCAGGAGGATGCAGCCCATGGTTTTGGACACCCCCAGAATCAGAGTAAAGCGCGTTGCTAGGACTGGTCAAAGGCAAATTTAATTTCAAAAGAATGGCAGGCGGAAGCCTTGATAAAAGTGTGGTTTTGTGCAAACTGTGCAAAAAGGAGTTTGCATACAAGCACTTTAACCTTATGTTACTATCTAAATGCAGATGTAATGTAATGTAAATTTTAGAATATTATTAGCCTTTTTTACTTCAAAGTGTATATTTACTCCTCTTACCTCAGTCTGAAAGTGTATATTTATTCTTACTCTCTATATTTATTGCTATTCTTTTGCACTGAATGGAACTGGAGCCTCGTCGTCTCCAGTTCTCTATATACTGTACTGTATATAGCAGAGATGACAATAAAGTTTACTTTGACTTTGACTCTGAAAACATGTTGCAGCGAGCACAGAAACTGTGGGAGCTATTAGTGCTAGCAGTTCCAGTTTGAGTACCAACTAAAGGTGTCGGCAGCCCAAACTTGATGAAATGACTGGTTTCAGGACCAAAATTAGTAAGTCAACACCGAACAAACTCACAAATTCTCTTGCAAAATGGACTGTTCTGGACTGTAGAACACTATCAGTGGTAGAAGATAGGGGGTTAGAAAATGTCACATTGTCATTTGACTTTGGGTCCTGAAGAAGACTGAATTTAGGACCCAGATTACTCCGTGAGGCACCTGCCTACGGTAGCTGTAATGCTCCGACAATCCATCAAGTGGCGTGCGGCTTTGTAGCTTACTAAAGTCGTACTAAAACATTTTTTGACAGTTTTTTAAGTGCCGTGTACCACATAAAATCGGTTTGAGGTCAGTAAGCACAACCAGAATTCATACATAAGGCGATTATAAGTAGGGATGGGTATCGTTTAGGTTTTATCCGATACCGGTGCCAAATCGGTACTTTTGAAACGGTGCCGGTGCTCAAACGGTGCTCGAACCGGTGCTTAAAGAATGGAGAACACAAAATTGGTCCAAAAACCTCTCATGTTCAGCTGTTTTTTTTTGTAAAAAGATAACAATGTGTGCCTTTTCTGCAGCTATGTGGCATATATGGCATCACTCTTGGCTGGAAGCAGTGCTTAAACAATGGAAAAAACACAAACTTTGTCCAAAAACCTCTCATGTTTAGCTGTTTCCCACTTTTTCTTTGGTCATTTTAGCCTTTTTGGCCAGGGTGAAGGGAGTATCTGCCATCAAACAAGAGGACAGCCGCATATAGCTATGATGATGTTTGCTAGTTCACCTTACATGCATTAATGTAATAACGTGGTTAGCCTACTCAACGTAAATTACACACGAACAACATGAAGCTACTCATGCAGAGAAGAATGGCTGCTGCTGCCATCATCATCCGTCATCATTTCTGCTACACTGGCAGGGCTAGGGGCCAGGACTCTCCTCTTCGGGTTTTTGGGGGATGTTGCTCCGGGTCCGATAACTGGCAACCCACCCGACGTGCACGGTGTGAGGTCTCGCAGCAAGCTATCAAATACGGCGCATTTCTCGGCTTTTAAAAAAACGCTATGCGTCGCCAGCTGTTTAATCGGATTCTTGGTGTTACCTCCTTTGACAGCATCACAGTATCAGCTTAAAGCACTTGTTGCAGGCTGCTGAGTTTGCATATTTTGCTGTGAAGTACAGCCAGACTTTTGACCCGCTTCGCCTTGGGCATTTTTAATCTGTAGCTCTGCTCTAACAGAACGTACGTACCTGGCCCCGCCTACTATCCTCGGAAACGTAAAATGATTGGCTAGAAGTGTATCACAGCTCAGGAAAAAAAAGCACCGAAATAAAGCACCGAAATGTGCGCTGCTTTTCGGTCTGGTTACTACCGTTTATGTCAGAATTATAAGGTGCACTGTTGCTTTTTGAAAAAATCTAAGGATTTCAAGTGAGCCTTATAGTGCGGAAAATACTGTACATGTCTGGTAATTCCAAAATTTTAAATGTCTCTCTTTTATTTTCTGTTTTCAGTAACTGTATATGGTCAGACCTACTTTGCTATAAATGCCAGCTACTCGTCCAGCCCTGGGTATTCAAAACCAGGTGCTGATGGTTCTCAGACAGTGTTTGTAAGCCATCAATGGTATTTACACTCAGGGCAACAGCAGCATAAAGGTGCCTCTGCCTTGCACCAATCAGCCTGATGAACGTTATGACAGTTTGGTGGACGGAATAACAAATCCAAGCATCTTTATTATTTTCAATGGTAATAATTCTAGAGACTTATTCATCATGAAGAAAACAAGACAATCGATCGATCGATCACTTGCGCAAGGGAGGCCTGTGTCCACCACGAGAAAGACCTCGACTCTGACCTCCTCCTGCACAAAAAACATCAGAACAAAGCCACGCCCACATGGTTCTAAGACAAGGCATTATATGTATATGTGTGAACTTCTGTAAGAATGTGTGTGTGTGTGTGTGTGTGTGTGTGTGTGTCAGACCTCCTGCTGACCAAAGGGTCGTAAACGCAGGAAGCTTACATCAAAAAGCACAAGGATGTGTCTGTAATAAAAGACTACAGCCCCCCACCTAGAACCTCGAGAATCTGGGGGGAAGGACAGTAGAATTCCTTTCATCCCACAGTTAAACAATGTAGAGATGGATGGTAAGCATAAAAATGACAACATTTAACAATCCACTCTAACATAAGGCTTATCCAGATTACCTCATAATCTTCTGTTAGTGCTTCATCATGGGGAATATTTCCTATACAGCTAATACATTTTCAACACCGATTTACCATCAGTGTTCTGAACAGTCAGGCCCCATCTTATGTTAAAGACCTCATAATACTGTATCACCCCAACAGAGCACTTTGCTCTCAGACTGCAGGCTTACTTTTGGTTCTTAGGATATTTAAAAGTAGTGTGGGTTAAGATTAAATTAGGCTTAAAACTTCCATTTTTGATAAAGCATATGTTTAGTGCAGATGACCCCTCAATCCTTCCCATGATGCACTTTATGTTTCTTTTTCACTCATGTTTTTCACTCTCTGTGTGTTTATAAACTACTGTGTATTTAATTGTTAATTAGAATTTCTGGCTCTTCCACAGTGTGTCTGTTTTTCCTCTCTTCCACCATTAACTATTCAACCAGTCACAGCACATGGCTGAGCAGCCAATCAAATAGTCACTCTGTAGGAAAAAATGGATGATTAGCTGCTCAACTACACAACATTAAACAGCAAATAAATCCATCTTCAAAAGTCTCTGTGCTTAAATTCCTGAACGTAAATTCAAAGAAAAGTGGTTTCTCATGATAGCACAAGTTTTACTTTGTGTAACTGCTTCTGCCACAGCGCAGTCTGGGTCCTTACTCAGCAGCTTGAGATGAAAATAGAAGAGGTGGATTTTCCCACCCCTTAATAGGCGGGGCTGCTGAATGGGAAGGACATATTTAAAGAGGCACAGATCTGATTTCGAGACAGTTCAACATAAAATTTATGTGTGGTCACTTTCTCTCAATTTGCACGTAAAATATGACCGTTTCAATAATGTTATTCTAACCATATGTTGAAAAACCATGTAATTATTTCTTAATGCACAATAAACTAAGCTAACTTTAATTTTATGGTAACTTCAGTTGGACACTAAAGATTTGGTTCTGAGCTTTAGATATTTCTAGATTACTGCTTGAAACTACATGTGAGAATGTGGAAGATCACTGTTGGAGATCAAGACAAAATCTGTAACTGTAAACAGACATTCATGTGAAAATTAAAACATTTGGTGATTTATAGGATCACAAATATAAATGCAGTGTTTAATACTAAAATGAAAGATGTGTAATTTCCTCAGCAGTTAATAACAAGGAATTTTGACTTTGTTTAGTAGCTGTAGCTTTACGAAATTTTAAAAGTGTTTTTAAAATGTATTAAATCAGTAATGCTTTTTTGCCCGGTGATTTTTTAGATATACTGTGTTTGTTCTTACAATAAACTATTTGAGAAAGAAAAATCTAAGATGTTTATATAATTTGTTCAGCAATATGATCTTCACAAACTGATGCTTCTTCTCCATTGTTTAAAGAATCAATGTAATGTATGCTATTGTTCATGGCATGACATCTGTCCATAAAGGACCTCATCACATGAATCAGTCACTGCCACAAATCTCCTGAGCTTATTTACCTCCTTCTTAGTAAAAGTCATATCTGTAGATTTTAGTGTGATGTTTTCAGATGAAAATATGAAAACAGCTCGAGCTTGAGTTAATGTCAGACCTCACATAATTACTGGTAAAATGTCTTTCTCAAAACCATATTAAGACATAAATATGATTTAGAGCAGCGGTCCCCAACCTTTTTTGCGCCACGGACCGGTTTATGCCCATTTTCACGGACTTTAAGGTGTCGCGGATAAATACAACAAAATAAAACTAGTACCGGTACCGAAAAAAGGAAGATTTAAACACACGTGAAAAGACCCAGGAAAACCGAGTTAACGATAAAAACGATAACAAAATAACGCTGAAAACCGATAAAAAAAAACCCCCTGAAAACCATACATTTCACGCCTCAACTCTCGCGGCCCGGTACCAAACGACTCACGGACCGGTACCGGTGACCGCTGATTTAGAGTTATACTCTGACAGCTGAAACACCTTGTAAAATACCTGCAGAGCAGGTGAGCTGAAAAAATCCCCTGAGAATTAAATGCGCACTTTTCCCATTGCTGGGTGTGGGAGTGTAAACATGAGGATGTGATACTTTAAAAGTGAAACTGAAAGAAAAACGGGCACTCAGAGCGGCCAAATGTTTGACGGGCTTAAAGTTCTCATGTTAGTGTAGAATTGCAGATAAAATGGATGAATATCCGTATCCACTGTTTTTTGAAGCCACTGACTTTACAGACAGAGAGAAGGAGAAAGTGAGGAGATACTTTCAGAAAAGGCGAGAGTCCGGGGGTGGCGACTGTGGAAATCTTGAAAAACTCGGAGGAAACGTTTATAAAATCTGTTTTAAGGAAAAAGAAGGTAGGACAGTCGGTTATTTGTAAAATGTATTCCTATATTTGTGTTTCAGTGACTCTGTTTATGCTCGTTTTAGATCAAGACAGAGTTTTGCAGAGGAAGTTTCACACCATCACTCTTCCTAGTGGACAAGTGCGGCTGACCGTGAGCCGGACAAGTTCACCACAGACCTCTGACCAGCCAATGCCAAGCCAATCACTGGTACAGTTTACTGCTCTTTCAAACATGACTTTTGGTTACAGTAAAAACTCAGCGTCAGAGCCGGATAATGTTGCCGAATCAGTTTAAGAGTAGCGAGTTAACCTTTTTTTTTTTATCTAACTGTCTGATGTTTGGCACTATTTACACCCCCACAGAGGAGAGTACTCGTTTTTTCACAGGTACACCACACTTATTCTAGGATGGATTATTTTCTCATCAATAATCGGTTGACTCCATGGGTCCAATCCTGTGAATACCAGGCCATAGTAACATCAGACCATACCCCTGTTGTGTTATCAATGAGTTTTCCAGACGTCCTTCAATCCAGACGACACTGGTGTTTTAATTTAACTCTCCTGGCAGATGTAAATTCCCTGGAATTCATGAATATATATATATATATATATATATATATATATATATATATATATATATATATATATATATATATATATATATATATATATATAATGCATGGAGCTGCAGACTAAATTTGATCTTGATCTGTCAACCTGCCTGGAAGCCCCTTAACTGGCTGGCTAGCATCTTACCCGATTTGTCACTATGAATATAAAACAAACTCTTATTCTTCAGCTGCTGACATTCGATTGAGTGTGTTGAGAGTAGAGATGGACCGATCTGATATTATGTATCGGTATCAGTCCAATACTGACTTAAATTACTGGATCGGAGAAACAAAAAATGTAATCCATCCATTAAATATCAAAAAGCACCTCACAAAACTTGCAACATGGCATAACTCGGCTCATAACCATAGCACGTCGGAGCAGTATGCATCACGTGATAGAGGGGCTGTGTGCCAGACCCGTCTGCGGTCTGGTTGAGCAGTCGGAGCCTCGCTACCAAACCGGCATTTCATCTCCGAGAAAGTTATCCCAGAGAGAAGTAAAGCAAGTGTGTAAGTCCATCTAAATGTTTGTAAAGCATTCCCACGGTAAGCTTGACTGATATATGGAGCGACTGCCTCTTCTCTCTCCCTCCCTCTCCTGCTGCTACTTCAGCGTGAAACTGATTAGTGATCAGCTGATCGGCTTTTCTGTCGCCAGTCTGTCTCTCTTGTTTGTTTGTCGCCCAATTCGCGCCAGAAAGAGAAAACCAGCAGCTGAATAACAGCAGCACGTTTAAGCTTGATAAGCAGTTGTTAGAATTTTTTTTTTTTTTTATAAAAAAAGATCCTGGTGTACAAAGTAATTACTTTGTACACCAGGATCTACTAGCTGACGGCTGGTAACTGTGCAGGGGCGGATCTAGCAAAGTTTAGCCAGGGGGGCCGATAGGGCATGAACAGGGAAAGGGGGCACAAAGACATACTTTTCTTTCTTATTCTCATTTAAAAGGTCTAGCTTTCAATAAATAATTATCTGAATCTTACACCCAAATTTTAATCTGATGTAAAAAGTATAGAAGTCCATTATTGTATATAGTTGTTAAGTCTAATATACCCTAGTAAGCTATAGTACTTTTTCCTTTGGGAAGATACCATCTGTGCAGTCTGCACTTCTGTTGAAGAAAGATGTTGAATCTATTTAATTATTCTTGAAAAATAATTGATTTCTGTGCATTTTTTTTCACACTGCATCAAATTAAAGTTGATTACGTCGATTAAGCATCATTAGGTGGGGGGTGGTTCCCTATTTTATATATTTTTTTGCTGGGAGTTTGCAACCCTATTAGTTAGGTTGCTTACTCTTTAAAATACCAGAATAAGAAGGATTGAGTAGGTTTAAGTTTATTAGATTGATCAGTATTGCTGAACTATGAAATATTTTGGGTGCAGTGTATTTTTTGCATACAGGTATAACAGAATAGCTTTAGTGTTTTTTTTCAGGTTTGAACTTATACAAAATGCAGCAAGATATTAAAAAACAGTTTTATTTATTAAAAAACACACTATATTGGCGTCATGGTCCGGAGTCTGTGACTCCGTGTTTATGTTTTAGTTTATTATTATTCTGTGGTTTTGTTTATTCTGGGTTTCTGTACTCTCCTTTTTTCACGTTTCATGTTCCTATGCCATTTTCCAGTGCCTTCTCCCCACATCTCTGGTTCATGTCTTAAGGTTTCATGTTTGTTTTTGCTTAGCTTTTCCCAGTGTAGGTTACTCTTAAGTTTTGGTTTTCGTCCACCTCGTTCCTGTTTGTTTCACCCTTTTGTTAATAAAGCTCGCTCACGACTTAAGCAGTCTGCATCTTGGGTCCGTTAATAATTCACACACGGCTTGCCCCGGCAACCCGTGACAATCGGATTCATATCGGTATCGGCCGATATCCAAATTTATGATAACGGTATCGGATATAAAAAAGTGGTATCGTGCCATCTCTACTCATAAGCAGAGAGTGCTTGCTAGCACTGTCCTTAGACAGTAAATGTGACAAAACTATTCAGGAAAAAACGCAGCGTATATATTGTTTATCATGACTCTGGTTTTACTGGCCTATCAACACAATTTAAAAACCAGTATATATCACCTTGTTGCTTTGTCATCTTGAAGTGGTCATGTGACTGGCTTACCACGACTACTTTATTCTTCCTCAGTCAAACAGCAGCACTCATGTGATTGCCCCTTAGCTCCAGGTGTTGTGCCAAAAAGTGATTGTCTGCTGAACACATCTTCGACCGCCTGTTTGTGGAAAAATAGTAACGCACTGCACCGCACTTTTCTGTTAGTAATGGTAACGGCATTGTAACGATAGAAATAGTAACTAGTTTACTCGTTACTGAAAAAATGTAACGGTGTTAGTAACGTTATTCCTATCACTGGAAATAACGTAGACGATCCAGTAACGAACACAAGAGAACACACACTGTAAATGCACAGAGGGGAACGAGGAAACTACACACATAAGGGAGGCACAATTGACTGTAATTGACAAGACGAAACAAGCAAGTAACCAATGCCATGTATGTTACTCCACCTCCATACAATCAAAGATAGTGTTTTTTTTTAAAAACATAGGTCATAAAAAGCCAGATGGTAACACTCTCACTGGACATTTTATTAGGTACACTTTGATAGTACCAAGTAAGACTTCAGTGCTGTTTCTTTTAAATCTTTGTTGTTAATTTTGGATTGTAATGTTGTGATGTTATTTGAGTTACTGTTTCCTTCCTATCAGCTTGAAGGAGTCTGGCCAGTAAACAAAATTTTAAATTCTTTGTGGAATCCATGGACACTGCTGCTAGCAAACAGATTAAAAAAAAAACAAAAAAACCTCAACATCATGTTTTAACTGATTCACAAACCATTGTATTCTGCTTTCATTTACATTGTACACAATATCGAAACTGTTTTAGAAACTCGACTGTAGCATATTTCTGTTCTAACACAGTGTCATAGTCAGACATAACAACAACAAAAAAAACATATACAGAGAAATATTAATTTTATGTGTTTTTATTTACATAACAGAAAGGACTCTATAAATCAGTACAACTGAAAACTGCTGTGAAATCAACTTTTTTTTTAATGTACGTTGATTAGAGTTTTTGAATGAAGGTTATGATTCGTTTTTGATTTACTACCCAGGCCTATGTGGTACACTCCAATTGTTCATGATAAGTAGTCTATCTTATAGCATTAATTGACAGATTTGTTTGATTTCTTCTCTTCTTTCAGAGCTCTACAAACCCAAACATAAATGGTCTTGAGAAGACTTTCAGAATAGATGTTTTCCTGCTGTTTTTCCTGAGAGACAACTGTAAAGCATACACATTTTTTGAAAAACAACTGTCGTCAATCGGCTGCACAGTGGAGCTAAATTTCGATGAAGAGGAGGTTTTGGTTAGAGGGGAGGTTGACAAGGGTCCAGGAGGAGGATTAGGTGGTTCTGCAGAGAAATGGGAGTATCAGGTGAATCAGGCCTTCGTCCAGCTAACTGAGAGCTACAACTGCTATCATGTGCTTGAGCCAAAACAGGTGAAAATAGTACTGCAGGACTCGGCCTTTAAGACAGATGATATCAAAGTTTACACAGAGAGTGGCTATGCTGTGGTTGTAGGAGAGGTTGATGCCATGAAGGAGAAGATTGCAATTCTGGAAAAAAGCCTACCCACCAAAAAGGAAGTGCCAATTGTGGAGAAGAACTTCAAGCTCATAGAAGAAGACTTAAATCGAGAAATGCGTGCTAATTGTCCAGAGGTTACAATCATCAGAGGTAGTGCCATGATCACTTTGGAGGGCCCTGACAAAGAGGTGCAGTCAGGAGCTGCAAAACTGGTTGAACTGATTAAGAACATAAAGGAGAAGAGCGTTAAGTTCCCTACAGCTCTGCTAACCTTCATGAAGACCAGTGATGCCATCCCAAAATACCAAACTCGCTTCCTGCAGAGCCTCAGAAACCCTGTTTTCTTTGAGGTGGGTGCAGATCTGGTTCTGTCCAGTTTGTCCTCTGATGCTCTGAATGAGGCCGAGGCAGCAGTAATGAGAGACTTTAAAGTGACCACTGTACAGCTGCAGGGTGCAATAGATCTCAACAGGATGAAAGAAATTCTGACAAAAGCCAAAAACGAGGCCAACAGTAGAGAGTTCAGAGTGGACATCAGCTACATGCCAGGCGCCAGTGGAACCTCAACAACCAACGTCCAACTGGTGGGCTACAGTGAAAATGTGGCCAAGCTCAATGAAGTTCTTCATGACTTCCAGTTGAATCAAGTTTCAACTCAAGAAACCATCAATCTGCTTCATCATGACACTGTCTACTGTTTTAATAAAATCCTAGACTTGATTGGCATGAAGCAGACCAAGGTGACCTTACAAGCCTCACATTTTCCAAATCCTTGTGTGTTTGTGTCTGGTCCTCGATGTCATGTTCAGGAGGCCAAGGAGGCCCTAACATCAACTCTAGACAGTGTTGTAGTAGACACTTTGACTCTAGATGGACCAGGGGCTCAGCAGTACTTCCAGGAAGAGGGTAAAGTGACTAAAGAGCTGATAGAGGGTTCCTGTCACGTCATTATCCGAGATAAACAAACTGCAGCCATCCCAAACGTGCAAAGACCACGAAACACCAGCAGACTCAGCGACACACCTAGATCTCTCAGCTACAGCAGCAGCATGTACAGCACAGTTGGAAACTCTGCAATCAACAGAACAAACCTGAAGATCAAACTCAGCAGTTTAGAAAATGAACAGGTTTGATTATTTCCATTCAATTCTATTTCCCATAGTCTCAAAATAAAATATCAACATTCATGTTATTCAATATTATTTCTGCAGGCGGATGTTCTGGTGGTCCCCATGCTCAACAAGCAGCTGACTTCTACAAATATTGGCAAAAGTTTGTTGGCCAAAGCTGGGAATATATTAAAGTTAAAGTTTGATTCAGTCTTAGCCAGTTGTGCCATCACCCCTGGTGATGTTCAGCTGGTTGATGCACCTCCATCTCTGGGCTGCTCCAAGATTTTCTTCATTGAGTGCTTGCCTTGGGACGGAGTAAGAGGAAAGAGTGTTCAGGTAAAATTAAGGACTTTTATTAACACTTCTAGAGATGGATAAGAGCTTATTCATATTTAATTTACCTTCAGAAAACCAATGAAATGTATCAATGAATTTCCTTTGGGAATAGTAAAGTTTTATGAAATTAAATAAATATCATTGCTGTGTATAGTTGAAAGGTTGGAATAACTTGATGTTATATACCACAAACTCCAAGCCAGGACTTATGCAAACAAATTTAAGTTTTTTGTGGAGCCTCAAGGTTTTCCTTGTGTGCTCAGTTGCAGTGTACAATCCAAGAGTTAAGTTTGAAAACATAGTTAAAAATATGTAACTTTTGATTTGCAGGCTCTTGGTAACGGTCTGCAGAAGTGTCTGGAGCTTTGTGTACGGCAGAATTTTGGTTCAGTGGCCATTCCAATCATTGGGCCAGGAATTGTTTTACAATACCCGCTGAGAGAAGCTATTCAAGTGTTGACTGACATCATTCACCAGTTTGGATTATCTGCATCTTCTGGATCTCTTACAAACATCCACATTGTCATTAAACCTGGTTACCCTGATTCTGAGGAGGTAACCCTTACTTGATGGCCTGTATCTGATATGTAACATGCAGGCATCAATTCTTTATCGTGTTATTCTGTGTTTTTATCTACAGTGCTACCACGATGTCTACAGACAGCTCAGCTTAAATATGAACCAGGGAGGCCAAGGTAAACTAGCACTACTCAGACTGTCTTTATTATGTGACATTAATGCATAGTGAGCAGATAAAAAGCATTCAGCCTGTGCCATATTTTACCATCTTCATTAGTACCCTCAGTTATCAGATTAAATATCAAACAATAGCTAATGTGTGGTGTTCTTCCTCTAAGCAATCTTCAGGTCCCTCACCAGTGACTTGGATGACATAACCATGACAGTGGAAAGTGGGGTTAAACTACATGTTGTGTTTGGTGACATAACCAATGAAACTACAGATGTTGTAGTGAACACAACAGACTTCCAAAATTTTATCCTTGGTAAGTGAAACTGAGGATGCACACAAGTACAGTGGGGCAAAAAAGTATTTAGTCAGCCACTGATTGTGCAAGTTCCCCCACTTAAAATGATGACAGAGGTCAGTAATTTGCACCAGAGGTACACTTCAACTGTGAGAGACAGAATGTGAAAAAAAAATCCATGAATCCACATGGTAGGATTTGTAAAGAATTTATTGGTAAATCAGGGTGGAAAATAAGTATTTGGTCAATAACAAAAATACAACTCAATACTTTGTAACATAACCTTTATTGGCAATAACAGAGGTCAAACGTTTACTATAGGTCTTTACCAGGTTTGCACACACAGTAGCTGGTATTTTGGCCCATTCCTCCATGCAGATCTTCTCGAGAGCAGTGATGTTTTGGGGCTGTCGCCGAGCAACACGGACTTTCAACTCCCGCCACAGATTTTCTATGGGGTTGAGGTCTGGAGACTGGCTAGGCCACTCCAGGACTTTCAAATGCTTCTTACGGAGCCACTCCTTTGTTGCCCGGGCGGTGTGTTTTGGATCATTGTCATGTTGGAAGACCCAGCCTCGTTTCATCTTCAAAGTTCTCACTGATGGAAGGAGGTTTTGGCTCAAAATCTCACGATACATGGCCCCATTCATTCTGTCCTTAACACGGATCAGTCGTCCTGTCCCCTTGGCAGAAAAACAGCCCCATAGCATGATGTTTCCACCCCCATGCTTCACAGTAGGTATGGTGTTCTTGGGATGCAACTCAGTATTCTTCTTCCTCCAAACACGACGAGTTGAGTTTATACCAAAAAGTTCTACTTTGGTTTCATCTGACCACATGACATTCTCCCAATCCTCTGCTGTATCATCCATGTGCTCTCTGGCAAACTTCAGACGGGCCTGGACATGCACTGGCTTCAGCAGCGGAACACGTCTGGCACTGCGGGATTTGATTCCCTGCCGTTGTAGTGTGTTACTGATGGTGACCTTTGTTACTTTGGTCCCAGCTCTCTGCAGGTCATTCACCAGGTCCCCCCGTGTGGTTCTGGGATCTTTGCTCACCGTTCTCATGATCATTTTGACCCCACGGGATGAGATCTTGCGTGGAGCCCCAGATCGAGGGAGATTATCAGTGGTCTTGTATGTCTTCCATTTTCTGATGATTGCTCCCACAGTTGATTTTTTCACACCAAGCTGCTTGCCTATTGTAGATTCACTCTTCCCAGTCTGGTGCAGGTCTACAATACTTTTCCTGGTGTCCTTCGAAAGCTCTTTGGTCTTGGCCATGGCGGAGTTTGGAGTCTGACTGTTTGAGGCTGTGGACAGGTGTCTTTTATACAGATGATGAGTTCAAACAGGTGCCATTCATACAGGTAACGAGTGGGGGACAGAAAAGCTTCTTACAGAAGACGTTACAGGTCTGTGAGAGCCAGAGATTTTCTATGTTTGAGGTGACCAAATACTTATTTTCCACCCTAATTTACGAATCAATTCTTTACAAATCCTACCATGTGAATTCATGGATTTTTTTTCACATTCTGTCTCTCACAGTTGAAGTGTACCTCTGGTGCAAATTACTGACCTCTGTCATCATTTTAAGTGGGGGAACTTGCACAATCGGTGGCTGACTAAATACTTTTTTGCCCCACTGTACATAGCATAGTGAGCAGGAGGATCATGTTGTAACTGTGACATTATTTTTTTTAGCCACAATGGTGGCATAGCTCTCTACGAATTTCAAAGGTAAACACATGTTCATGCATGTTTGCTCAGAAATGGGGATGTCTTTTTAAACATGATCTTTGAACATATTACGGGCGATCGTGGCTCAAGAGTTGGGAGTTCGCCTTGTAATCAGAAGGTTGCTGGTTCGAGCCCTGGCTCTGACAGTCTCGATCATCGTGTCCTTGGGCAAGACACTTGACCCGTTGCCTACTGGTGGTGGTCCGGTGGCGCCAGTGTCCGGCAGCCTCGCCTCTGTCAGTGCGCCCCAGGGTGGCTGTGGGCTACAATGTAGCTTGTCATCACCAATGTGTGTGTGAATGGGTGGATGACTGGATGTGTAAAGCACTTTGGGGTCCTTAGGGACTAGTAAAGCGCTATATAAATACAGGCCATTTACTATTTTTACCATCCAAGTTTTCATCTAGTATTATCAGCAGGCCACTTATTTTAAGATCAAATACTTACTTGTATTTTACATCTCGTACCTATCATGGTTGTAGTTTAATATTTTTGTGCAAGTGCTGACCAGGCAAATTCAGTCGGAACAGGTTTGGTGGATGACAAAATGCAAAGCAGAGATTTATGGGCATTGTTGTCCAATGATGACTTGCTAATTTTGGTCCTTAAGCCAGTCATTTCATCACATTTGGGCTGCCGATATCTTTTGTTGGTACTCGAACTGCTAGAGCTAACAGCTCCCACAGTTTCGTGCTTGCTGCAACATGTTTTGCAATTAGATGGTGCCGTAAAGTTGAAGTGCTTCATGGTACGCAAACTCCCTTTTGCACAGTTTGCATAAAACCATGCTTTTATCAAGGCTTCCGTCAGGTAGTCTTTTGAAATTAAATTTGCCTCCGCTCAGTCACAGCAAGTCACTTTATTCTGATTCTTTTTACCTCTGATGTGTGCATCAGTGTAATCTAGTGATGTTCGATTCGTGAACGAATCGTTCAATACTCGAGAATCACTTTACTGACTCGTAAATCATGATTCACAAGCCCAACTGACTCACTGACTCATCCCTGTTGCTGTTAGAAAACTAATTCCATTAGTAGAAATATATCTAGCTTATAATTAAAATTGTGGGGGGGGGAAACAACAGCCAGTTTCTTAACAAAAGCATTTCTGCTCTGAACTGAAAGAAAAAACCCTGAGTGGAAGCTCACATCAAGAAAATAGCTCCTCGGTTCACAGTAGCATCGCTCTACTAACATGCTAACACCCTCCCTTCCTGTGCTGAATCGTAAGCGTAAGCGAATCACTCACTCACTCACTCACTCACTCACTCACTCACCCCCTCCCTCCTGGCTCACAGCTTCTTCTTCTTCTTGGTTGGCAACCAATGTTAAGGCACATTACCGCCCCCTGGCTCACAGCTCAGAGGACATTTAGATGAGAAAATATATATTTGACACATTTATGGAAAATACTAATAAAATACAAATAAAAAAAATAAATGTTTATTAAGCAGTTTTGATAGGAAATTGCTTAATTTTAGAAATGTTTTTGCTCTTTTTTGCTCTATAAAATAGTTGTTGTTTTTTTAGAATCATTCATCTTAGCAGTGGGATTTACATGAAAAGAGAAACAAATTAACTTTGAGTGAAAATGTACATTTTTTGCACTCTCTAGTCAACTAACTCAGTGAATCAAATGACTCAAAAATCCGATTCACTTTGGTGAGTGACTCATCAAAACTCGATTCAGTAAAAAGAATCAAATTTACCATCACTAGTGTAATCGGTATACCAGGGAAACGAGCATTGACAAAAGTTCCCCTTTGCTTGGAATGCAAAGTGTGATTAAAAGAGCTTTTTTTAACGCGTTAAATTTTTTTCTAATTAACTAATTGCAATCAATGCATTAAAATCCCACCCCTTGTAAAAATACATGTAGGGCAGTTAGCAGGTCCAGATTTAATTATTCAGTATTTTTTTTATTCTTTTTCTCTTCTTCTTCTACAGATGGGGTATGCAAAGATATCTTAACTGTAGCTGGACCAGAGGTGGAAGCAGAACTGAAAGCAGGTGAGAAATAGAGAAGTTGCTACTTATCTTCTCATCTTACTTATCTGCCTCTCACTCATGCTTATTTTGTCACTTTCTGTGCAGCATACGTGGAACGAGGAAAAATATTTGTGACCCAGTCTGGAAATTTCCCCTGTAAAGCTATTTTTCATGTATGTGGACAAAGGGATGAAGTCTACAACTTGGACTTCATCCAACTTGTGTGTAATGTCATTTACTATTGTGAGTCGTATAAATACAGCTCAGTGGCAATTCCTGCCATCTTTGCTGGTACGTATTTTGTTTGGCATTCAAGTCTTGTTGTGCTACACACACACACACACACACACACACACACACACACACACACACACACACACACACACACACACACACACACACACCTAAATGCAAGTGGTGTTTCTGCAGGTGCTGGCGAGTTGGACCCTACTATTGTGGCAGGTGCCATCCTTCGAGTGATCAAGTCTTCTACATCATCAATGAACAGCCTCACCGACATCCGCCTCGTCCTGATTAAGATCGATGTCTTCTTGGCTTTTAAAGAGGAAGCGATGCAGATGTATTCCCCAGCTGTCATCAACAGAGGTGACAGAAATATTCACAAAGTGCCATCTTGTGTGGTTATTTAGTGTAGTGATTTTTAAAATAAAAAGCAGATTAAATTATTATTTTACTGAAAATACTTGCTTATTTGTTTGATCCACCTTCCAGTGTCATTTCAAGAACAACAACAGCAACAACAGTCTGCTCCTAGTGTGAGTGCATACCTCAGCAGTCTCCAAATCAGCTCTTCTAGTCATCAGTCTGTCTTCACATTCCTGGGTCTTTCCATATCCGACATTGATGATGCCATGGAAAAGCTGAAGCATCAATATCAGACGCAGTGCTCCAGTAAAACCTTCTCAAAGGAGGAACTGGAACTCCTCAACCAGGATGACATGATGGAGCTGAAGGATCTTGTGGAGGCTGAGGGTTTATTTGTGCAAACTGATCAGTCTGGCGCCCTAACAGTGAGCGGGCTAAAAGACGGGGTCACCCGGGTACTGCAGAAAATGAATCAGTGCCAGTACATGAACCTTGCTAGAGAGGTGAGAGTGAGGGAGGAGGAGGATGTTTACAACAAAGTGGTTTGGTGCATCCTGGCAAATCACGGTAACTGGGAAAGACTTCCCAAATCAGCTAATCACCAATTGGAAAAAAACGAATTAACAGAAGGAATAACAGATGCACAGGGACTTATATGGGAGGTTGATGTACAGGCAATGGTGGCCACACGACCACTGAGCAGACAGGCGACAAAGCTGAAACGACTTGAGAATCTTCCAGGTGAGTAGATAGTTCTCAGAGATGTTACAAAAATGAGCCTGACTGATACTGGAGTTTGATGCTTGAGAGTAATATAAACTTCAATAAACAAATGTTAAGGTTTTGAAAGAAATAATTCTACTAAAAAAGTATTAAAAAATGTACTTGTAAAAATAGTTGCAAAAGTCACTATGAGGAATGACAGTAACAGTAAACAGTTTTGAAACAGGAAATGTCAAAATTTCAATATCAGAAATATTAAAGTCTCTCCTTATCTGCTGATTTCAAATTGCATTGCAAAGCAGTGTTAGATTGGTGTCAGAAGGGCACCAATATAGCAAACAGTGTTAAGACTGATATGTGGCTGGACTGAACCAAATCCCAATTTTAAAACATCTATGCAATGTGTAAAAGTCAATGACAGCTTTATTGCTAAGCTCTTAAAAATACAAAGAAACAGAGGAGAAAAAATACTTTTTCAACTTCTTAGAAAACACAAGGCACAGAGGAAAAGAGCTGAGAGAGAACACAACAAAGGGCAAGGGAAGATTGATGAGACAGAGGAAAGAACTGGACACGAAGCGCAAGAGACGAAATACCACCAAAGTAAAACAGGAAGTAAGAGATGACAGACTCACAACATGAAAGTATGACAGAGAGACAGAAGATAAACATAGAGACACAGCTGAAGGAACAGAATGGGAATAGAAAAGGGCTTTAACAAACTTATCATCAGTTAAAGAAAGCAAGCACTAAAGTCACAGAAAACAGGAAATGCATTCCTATACCAAACCAATAGTTACCTGACTTAATAAAATATAACAAACATGTTGTCTTTTTCAGACTTTACTTTCCCTCTGTACTGGGACCCCATGGCTGCCAATGAGACTATGAAGGTGGTTTCTCTGGAGACTTCTTCTGCAGAGTATCACACAGTGAAGGAGGCTTTCAAACGAACTGTCCCCAAAACTGTGATGAAGGTGGGTGGCTTTTCCTGCACAAGTACAAGTACATATATACACAAGTACATGCATACAAGCTGAAAAAGTTGATTGTGGCATTACAGTGCAAACTAGTGAGCATTACTGGCTGTAATGTGGTCTGCTTAACTGGTCAGCTATCATGATACATGTTAACATTCAGGGAAAGAAGCTAATTAAAATATTAACTGCACCAGACTTTATATCAACAGTGCATGTGGTCATTAATTACATATTTCGATAACATAAAGGGTGTAACAAATAGATATTTTTTATTTTTAACTGACTTACTATAAACACTATTTATTTATTTTTATTTAAACATAAATAAATAGTGTTTAATTTCCTATTATTTTATCTAACCTGTAAAATGCATAAATATTAAAAAAAGATAATAAATGAGTATTAAAAAAAAAATTTGAAAACATTTTTCCCTAGGAACTTTTTTTTCCTATGTAAAGAAATGATGTCTTGTAACCCATGGCAACTGCAACATCATCACATACCTGCTCTTCTTTTTGTGTCCACATGTAAGACATGAATTGATTTAATATATTTATTCAGTAAATGTATATAAAAAATCGAAATCATAAAAGAAAAACAGGAAATTAAAGGAAACAGAAATCAGTCACATTCTGTCAACAAATTAATTGCCACATTAAGAAAATAAGTACATTATATTTTATTTTATCAATCAATTTATCTATCTATCTATCTATCTATCTATCTATCTATCTATCTATCTATCTATCTATCTATCTATCTATCTATCTATCTATCTATGTTGGATATTTGCAGTTTCCGGCCACCATATCTCTGTGGTCCATTGAACCGATGTCAATATATTTGCTCAGAAATGCTATGAAAAATTCAAACTCCCTACCTGAGAAATATCACGTTTCTAAAGTGTGTTTTTTATTTTAATTTTTAAGTTTCTAAAGTTTTCAGTTTTGCAGTAAGAAAGTCATTAATTATTCACTGCTGTAATCTAAACTTCTCATACCTGAAACACATGCCTCAGTTTATGGTTACCACCATAAAGACATGAACTAAGCCATCAGATGTAATTAATATCCACACTGCTTTGTTTGGCATCTCTTTGATCCTTTGGCTTCGGTCTCTCTTGTCAGATTGAACGTTTGCAGAACGTTCACCTGCGGCGCGCCTATGAAGCCCAGAAGAAGCACATTTCTGATAAGAACGCACACGAGGGAGGAGCAGCGGAGAAACCTCTGTACCACGGGACGACCCAGGAAAACTGCCACTCCATCATGACAACTGGATTCAACAGGAGTTTTGCTGGACAAAACGGTGATAATTGTTACTGAACAAGACAACATTTTTCTGTTGCTTCAAAACGAATCACTAGTGTTGACTTTGTCTTAGAAATTATTACCTCCTATACACCAAGGTTTTACATATACATGTAAGTCTTTACCGCTCTGATCACTCTGACATTGTGTCTATATTGGTCCACCATTACATGGTGACAGATTGATCATTTGCAGACTGCTTCAAGTATTTTATGGTCTTGAATGTGGTTGTATTTAACCATCATTTATAGACACAAACAGGACTCTTAGGATATTAAATGCAAGACTTACGTAATATATGTTGGAAGTCACCATGTTTTATCTATGATAACCTATTACTAATTTCCTTTTTTTTCTTCCTACATTCAGCAACTGTACACGGTCATGGGACCTACTTTGCTGTAAACGCCAGCTACTCAGCCCAGCCCACCTACTCCAAGCCAGCTGCTGATGGTTCTCGGTTAATGTTCGTCGCCCGAGTCCTCACAGGCGTCTTCACTCAGGGCCAAGCTACCATGAAGGTGCTTCCACTCCGAAACAGCCAGCAGCCTCACAACCGCTTCGATAGCGCAGTGGACAAAATTGATAACCCTGCCATGTATATTGTGTTCCATGACAACCAAGCATACCCCGACTACCTCATCACATTCAAAGGAGATTAAGGGAAAAGTATTTTCTACTGTGGAAAAATGAAGGTCCAAAAAGAACAATATTAAAGTTATATTTCTAACTACATAAAGATTTATGTAGTAACTGGAAGTGTGTGGAAAAGTTACATTTGTAAAGGACCCAGAAACTTTATCATAGTTTACACTAAATATTTAAGAAGTTTTGCACACAAAACTAAATTTCCCTGTTGGGTACCTATGTGGTAGGTTTCTCTTACAAGAAGACAATGCACTTTTCATACTACAAGCAATTATATTTAATGTAGTGTTGACTTTTTTTTTTCAGTGTTAAATTTCTTAGGTGTTAAATTATATGTTATTTTAATCTTGTTCTGAAAGCTGTAAGAATTATGCCAACAGAAGCTGTTTATATACGAAGTATATGAAATATGAAGAAATATGACATGTATGTACAAACACACACTGAAGGCACGTCACATGATTATGCATTTCTATTCTTTTATTTGGTTGATATTTGTATCTTACATCTTCAGAAGATTTATTGTATGCTTGTCTGGCACTTTCTTGTACAAAGAAAAATAAGAGGAGGTGGGTGATCAACACTCAAATAGAAACTGTGAAATGTAAATACAATTGTGGTAACATTATGCAAACACATATAAAAACATATTCAATTCATAATTAACTAACTGTTGAACATAGCAAACTGTCTCCAGAGGAGTTTAAAATGTTAACTGTGTTAAAATGAGAGTTAAACACATGAGTGATGAGATAATAGCTCCAACGGGATGATAATCTTTCTTGTCACACAGTTAAATGTGGCTTGATATGTTTCCTTGGAAGTAATTCTCCCCCCTAGTGGCCAAAAAATGATTACAATTTAGCTTTGAAATTAAATTTATTTAAATGTGCTTATTTTAGAGCTAAGGATTATTCAGGTTGTCAAAGGGTCAAAAAGATAATTTTACCATATATCATAAAGTCAAACCTCCTGTTGTCATTTACTCAAAAGCCAAATCTTTTTAAAATATGTAATCTAGCAACTAGCTATTCATTTTATTGCTATCTCTGCAGCATTTGAAAGAAATATCAGCAGTGCTGAAGCTAAAGAGCTGAAAAACTGCAGCTACACAACACATTTTTGTATAGCACATTTATATAGGCCTATATAAATGTGCTATACAAACAGTTGTTCATCATCACTCACCTGTAATACCTGGACTTTGGCTCCAACATCCCAGGTCCTTCCATGCGAATGTGGATGTTCTCCAGGTTAAAGCTGAAGGAGTTTATAAACTCCACAGTTGCTATCATCTCTTCACTACCAGACACCTGAAGTACACACAGGAATTGTAAAAATCCAGCTTTGTATATGATAACAGATAACAGTTTCTGGATAGGGCATCAAGCAACTAACGAAAAAAAAAAAAGGCCGTCTGACTGTGTGCCACCAGGTTTGTCTTTAATGTGATGTAGGATGCATACTGCAATATAAGAAAAAACCAGCAAAGAAAAATAATGTGGCAAAAGCACACAAAAAACATCAGAAATAGAAAAAAAACTGTAAGAACTAAAATTAAATAAATAAATTGTGACGATAAAGTGTTTCTGGGGACACACATGAGCTGCAGCAGTGACAGAAACCAAAACATGTGAAAGGTTACACTGAGGTACCCAAACAGAGGGTACAAGTGTTTTAACCACATGAGTCATATAATGGTCATAAATTGGGGCGGCATGGTGGCACGGTGGTTAGCACTGGTACTGCACAGCAAAAAGGTCCTGAGTTCAATTGCACCATCAGGCTGGGGTCTTTCTGTGTGGAGTTTGCATGTTCTCCCCGTGTTTGCGTGGGTTCACTCCGGCTCCACCGTCCAAAGACATGCAGTTAGTGGGGATAGGTTAATTGGTTAATCCAAATTGCCCATAGGTGTGAATGTGCGAGTGAATGTGAGCGCAAATGGTTGTTTGTCCCTGTGTGTTAGCCCTGCGACAGACTGGTGACCTGTCCAGGGTGTACCCCACTTCTCGCCCTATGACAGCTGGGATAGGCTCCTGCGCCCCCCGCGACCCTGAAAAGGACAAGTAGAAGCGAATGGATGGATGGATGGATGGATGGAATCATATAATATTGTAGGTAATACCTATAGTATTAACTGCTGATTGGTTTTGTATTCTGATTTCCCTTTAAATTGATTTCTGATATCAGGAAACAGCTATAAAGTTAACTGGTGTTTGTTTTTGTGTTTGTTTTGGAATATTGATTGTTTTAATTGATTTTGTTATCAGTTGGAATCAATTGGAGATCATCCTGATCTTTTAATTATCAGTTAACACTCTTCACAAGTGTGAAGCAAACTGCTACTACCCTCAGGATGTTGAGATAATTTGGTACAACAAGGATCCAGTCGCTCCACATCCTAAGCCACTGAACCACAGTGTTCTGTTGAGCCACAAAAAAGTCAGGACATGACCTTCTCGCTGTCAGGTGTTTTCTGCCTCCAGGCAGTGCTCAGGGACTCTGGGAAAAGGCTCACATGCAGTGCCCGTTACAAAGAACTTCACCCTGAATGCAGAAGGTAAGTTATTAAAAAGAACTCGGGACTTGTGACTTTGCTAGAAATTATGCTGGACAGGAATGCAGATTTTGTGGCTTTAACAATCTTCTGATATTTTGATAAGCAGTCACATAGGATGCCCAAAGACGCTAGTTCTGCACTAAGGTTGGCATCAAAGAGGACAGAGTTAGTAAAAGCAGAGGAAAAGTGAGCAGCGGTCAGTGAATTTATCATGTGCAACTAACACTCAGGTCCCTCGCTGTTCAACTCAGCATTACACACTGCAATATTAAACATCACTGGGAAATGATCCGATATCCCACAATGCTTGATTTCCATAATACAAACATCCAGACCATATGACAGCACCAGATTGAGTGTGTGACCTTTTTCATGACTTGGATCACTCACCCACTGAGTGAGATTAAAAGTGTCAATACAGGGAGTGCAGAATTATTAGGCAAATGAGTATTTTGTCCACATCATCCTCTTCATGCATGTTGTCTGACTCCAAGCTGTATAGGCTCGAAAGCCTACTACCAATTAAGCATATTAGGTGATGTGCATCTCTGTAATGAGAAGGGGTGTGGTCTAATGACATCAACACCCTATATCAGGTGTGCATAATTATTAGGCAACGTCCTTTCCTTTGGCAAAATGGGTCAAAAGAAGGACTTGACAGGCTCAGAAAAGTCAAAAATAGTGAGATATCTTGCAGAGGGATGCAGCAGTCTCAAAATTGCAAAGCTTCTGAAGCGTGATCATCGAACAATCAAGCGTTTCATTCAAAATAGTCAACAGGGTCGCAAGAAGCGTGTGGAAAAACCAAGGCGCAAAATAACTGCCCATGAACTGAGAAAAGTCAAGCGTGCAGCTGCCAAGATGCCACTTGCCACCAGTTTGGCCATATTTCAGAGCTGCAACATCACTGGAGTGCCCAAAAGCACAAGGTGTGCAATACTCAGAGACATGGCCAAGGTAAGAAAGGCTGAAAGACGACCACCACTGAACAAGACACACAAGCTGAAACGTCAAGACTGGGCCAAGAAATATCTCAAGACTGGTTTTTCTAAGGTTTTATGGACTGATGAAATGAGAGTGAGTCTTGATGGGCCAGATGGATGGGCCCGTGGCTGGATTGGTAAAGGGCAGAGAGCTCCAGTCCGACTCAGACGCCAGCAAGGTGGAGGTGGAGTACTGGTTTGGGCTGGTATCATCAAAGATGAGCTTGTGGGGCCTTTTCGGGTTGAGGATGGAGTCAAGCTCAACTCCCAGTCCTACTGCCAGTTTCTGGAAGACACCTTCTTCAAGCAGTGGTACAGGAAGAAGTCTGCATCCTTCAAGAAAAACATGATTTTCATGCAGGACAATGCTCCATCACACGCGTCCAAGTACTCCACAGCGTGGCTGGCAAGAAAGGGTATAAAAGAAGAAAAACTAATGACATGGCCACCTTGTTCACCTGATCTGAACCCCATTGAGAACCTGTGGTCCATCATCAAATGTGAGATTTACAAGGAGGGAAAACAGTACACCTCTCTGAACAGTGTCTGGGAGGCTGTGGTTGCTGCTGCACGCAATGTTGATGGTGAACAGATCAAAACACTGACAGAATCCATGGATGGCAGGCTTTTGAGTGTCCTTGCAAAGAAAGGTGGCTATATTGGTCGCTGATTTGTTTTTGTTTTGTTTTTGAATGTCAGAAATGTATATTTGTGAATGTGGAGATGTTATATTGGTGTCACTGGTAAAAATAAATAATTGAAATGGGTATATATTTGTTTTTTGTTAAGTTGCCTAATAATTATGCACAGTAATAGTCACCTGCACACACAGATATCCCCCTAAAATAGCTAAAAGTAAAAACAAACTAAAAACTACTTCCAAAAACATTCAGCTTTGATATTAATGAGTTTTTTGGGTTCATTGAGAACATGGTTGGTGTTCAATAATAACATTATTCCTCAAAAATACAACTTGCCTAATAATTCTGCACTCCCTGTACTACTGTTCCAGTCTCACAGCAAACATAGATGTTAAAATCACCAGGAATTAATTCCAATTGTAATGAATTATTCACACATTTAATTAATTATTTAACGGTGTAATTAATTAATTCATTTTGTCACTCCTGGCCCTCCATAAGATCCATGCTTACATTCTGTCTATACCAAATCAAATTCTAACTCTACTGTCTGAAGGATACAGCTGATTGTGCTCTGCAGGTAACATTTTCACTCTCTTCTGTTGTCCAAGTCTTGTGCAAACTATAGCCTCGTGTCGTGGCACTCAGTGTGGCCTTCTACTACTGTTGCCCATTAGCTTCAGAGTTTGTTGTATTGTTCATTCAGAGATGCTTTTTGGGGCAACAGTTTAGCTCAATGACAAAAAGTTTCTGATTTCTTGTCATAAAATATCAGATGTTAAAAATAACAGAAATGTTTTTTGTTTTTTTTTTAAATTTCCATAACCTATAAAACTTTGGACTGTACAATGTTTAAACATGCACCCCTCCCCTCCCCCAAAATGAAAAGCAAACAAAAAACTTTTTCCCGTGAAGACAGATTATCAAGACCAAATAAGACTAAAGCAAATAGAAACACAGTGTGAGGCTGATAGGATCTGAGTGTTAGAGCTTCTTTAAAACCCATTATCAATAGTTTTAAATCTCATGTAAAGAAGAGGGCAAAAGATAACAATCCACACTCTTTTTTCCTGAGAGATATTTTTAAAAAAATTAAATTTAACCAATGAAAACATATGAACACACACTTATAACAGGCACAGTGAAAAAGCCAAGATTGCAAGGATTGTGGAAAAAACCAAAACAAAAAATCTCTCGCCAGGTACTTTGGGATACATTAAAGGGCTTTCTAAGAGCGCAAAATATGTCTTATTCGGTAAACATAAATAAAAACTAAAAACACCAACACAAAATGACTTTAGTTAGCTAATGAAATCAAAGAAATAGATCAGCTGTATGCCTAGGATTAAATACCAAAACAAAAAACTAAATTATATAATAAACAGTTGGACTGCATTTGACCTCCTTTTGACATAGTTGAACATCAGCTTTTGAAAAAGTAAAAGTTTATTTTATATGCATAGTGACAGACCCTGGGCGCTATCCAACCAGTTGAAGTGTATCCAGGCCAAACAACATGTTACAAAAGTCAGAATGAACAGATAGCTGCAGTTAAACATTCTTTCTGCACTGACCAAAAGTATGAAGAGAAGAGTAAATAGAAAAATGGCATGAGACACTCACAAGGCAGCCCCCTGAGCAGAAGTGGACAGTAACAAGGTACAAAAATTTGTTGCAGTACTTAAGTCGAATTTTCAGGTATCTGTACTTTACTTGAGTAGTTGTGTTTTTTGACTGCTTTTTAATTTCACGCCCTACATTTTAAACCAGTGTCTGTAATTTCTACTTACATTTTTAAAATAGACTCCTTACTTTTGGTTTAACATATTTGAGGGGAGTTATTATTTCATGTCACTGTAGGCCTTCAAATACCAAACCGATTTGAGCCTAAACAGTAAGACATGAAAGGCAGTCAGCGGATGTCGCATAAAAAGAGGCAAAACTGGGTGCTGTAGTCAGGGGTTAAAGTGGGACGGTATTTTTATTTTTTTTTGTTTATTTATTTTTTTGTACAACATTGGTGTCCAAAAGTTGCAGCTGCGGTACTTCGGCATCTAGATAGCACTACTAAAGACGAGCAAACACAAAGGGAGTAACATGTGGTAAATCATTTCAAATGCAATGCTTCTATCAGCTCAACGAACATCAGCAAACACACAAACTGTTTGTGTGCAGTTTGTCACACAGTGTGTTGCTAGCTCAAGGTCCAAGGGAGGTCACAGGGAGAAAGAAGGAAGTTCAAATTTCAAATGCTGAGGGATGCCAATTACTCAAGAACTGGACCAAAAATTAGTGACAGCACATCTTATGGAGTGATGAATTCAAGCTGCAGTCATCCTGCCTGCCCTCCTGGACTCCTTTGAGCCTTGGTTTCAGTAACAGATACCAAATAAGCAACCACTTCTTCCAGCACCAGGCAGGGCATCACCCTAGGTCAGGGGTCGGCAACATGCGCGTCTTTAGTCCTTATAGTGCGGCTCCGCGTGGTTTGGGAAAATAAATTAGAAGTATTTAGCTAAAGTGTATTTTATTTATGTTAGTTCTTTTTTAACTTGTAGTTCTAGAAATACAAAAATAAAATTATATTCTATTATTTTTTCATCACTCAAAATAAGCGTCATACCCGCCAAAACGCCGTGCATTTATCGAGACTTTCAACCCCAGGTAGGCCAATTATGGATCTTCGGATTATGTCAGCAGCTATTCTCCTCCGTGAACTATGCTAAAACAAACACCGCTCACAGATGACAGCTTACAGTCCTGCGTAAAGATGAAAGTGACTTCACACAGCCCTGATTTGCAGACGCTGTGCACAGAGGTTCAGGAGCAGAAGTCCCATTGTAAACACATCACGGCAGACCCGACGATGTTTCCATGAACACGCTTTTCAGCATCTCTTTATTGACCACTTTTCACACACGGTTGCTGTACGCATACAGCCGGCTGTAGCTTTTCAGCTCACAGCCCGACACACACCAACAACAGCATAGAGAGCACAGACGTTAAGTCCCCTGGAGCGGTGCTGCAGACCACGCCCCGCCACACACATTAACCAGGTAAAATACATATTTAGGCAGAATTTTGCAAATATCTATTTTCCCTTTTTTTTATTTTTTATTTTTTAGCAACATGGTACTTTTTTTCCAATTACTTTTTAAAAGCCAGGCCAAGGCTTCAAAAGCCCAAAGGCGATTGTCACGAAATTTATGTATTGAAAGTGCTTAATTAGTACTTATTGTTAAGGCTGGCGGCTCACAACAGTTTTTGTTTGCTACATGGATCATTTTAGTTCAGCTGGGTGTCTTTCCTTTTGTTATATTTCGTTAAAAATGTGTTAATTACATAAATAGAGGCCAGAGATGGCGCGATATGGCAGCCTCGCTTCTGTCAGTCTGCACCAGGCCAGCTGTGGCTACAACTGTGTGTGAATGTGAGAGTGAATGAATAGTGGAATTGTAAAGCACTTTGGGTGCCTAGAAAAGCGCTATATAAATGCAATCAATTATCATTATTATTATTAAATAAAATATAATTTTCTCTGTAGCACTTCATGGATTTCATAAGCAACACACCTTAGTTTTTCACACAAAGCATAAAGGTAAAAAGCAATATATACAGTGTTATCTTCATTTTAGATGTCAACAAGTATTTGCGGCTCCCAGTGTTTTCTTTTGTGTGGAAACTGGGTCCAAATGGCTCTTTGGGTGTAAAAGGTTGCTGACCCCTGCCCTAGGTGAATATGAGCAAGCCATGAAATTCTTAGGAGAACAGCATGGATGCCCTGTATTAATACCTGTTTCTGTGCAAATCTTGCCGCGAAACCTGAACCCGTGAGGTCTATTCACATGTGTGCATGCCACTACTGGAAGTCAAAAGCCAAAAATGCCTGCTCTGTTGACTGCTTCTGTTCCCCCTTGCCTAAATCTGTAAATAAACTTGTGGAACCTTTACAGTGCTTTGTGCTCGGGTGACCTTTCTACTAATTTATGACACGTTCTTCATAATTTCATTTCATTTCATTTTTCATTTATTTATTTATTTCACACTTGGTACAACAATTCAAACAAACCAACCACACTTTCTATCAAAAAACACTACAACCATGTGTGAAAAGGAGCAGGAAGAAGAAAATATTCTTATTAAACCCTGCCCCCTAATTCACAACACAGCGATCATCCTGTGTTTCATACTCAGTCAGCATCTGCATGGTGTTACTCTGTATCACGTCTGTGATATGTATGTTATGTATGTTATCTGTTATTTCAGAATGCCATTACAGATCAGTAGTTGTTACAACACTTCACTCACTGCAACCACATTTCCTTCCTGGATTTTGGTAAAATATTAGGAAAACATCAATACTTACAAAAAATAACTCTTCTCTCTCTCCAGTGTTAGCATGAATAGAATGGAATACACATTTGAAAACTAAAAACTTAAAAAAACTACTACTTGCTTTAATTTTGAAGACAGCACCTGGTGCTAAACAAGTCTGTGGATAAAAAAAAACAACTACATCTTAAGTATCTTAAAATTGTTTGAATTTTTTGACCTGTAGAATTTTTGCATGATCAACTTTTTGTGCTTTTAAGATATCTGGAGACCAAACAGAAGGGGCTGGTCATGGGTGTTGGTATCTGTGCTAAGTGGGAGGGGCATGGGGGTTGAGGGGGTGTCTATTTAACAGACGCTGACTCTGAAAATCTTTGCAGTGAGTCATGGGCTGTTCAAGAATTCTGACATGGACACTGAGTGTCCTCCTGAGCTGGATGTGTGTGGATCAAGCGGTGGCTGAACCGTAAGTTTAAGTGTTCTTTATAAAGAAAAATAGAATTTGTTTGTTTTGTGACTTTGTGTGTAACATTTGTAGTTAAAGTTTGCACGAGTACTGGTTTGGGGTTTCCTTCTTTGTCAGTGCTTTAAGCGTTCATCTGTCTGTGTCTGCAGGCAGTACCTGGTGACCATTCCTGCAGTTATAGAAGCTGGAGCTGAGACCAAATTCTGTGCAAGTCTTCTGCAGCCCAGTGAGACTGTGGTCATGACTGTCACTTTGATGTCCAGAGAGGAGAATACAACCCTGCTCACACATACATCCAATGAAGATTTTCATACTTGTACTCAGTTTAAGGTGAGCTCCCCAAGATGGGTTTTGATTCACTTGGTAATTTCTAATATAAAAAAAAAAGACTGCAGGTGAATACAGTCAAGTATTTTAAACACAGCATACAATTATTTATTTATTCTTATAAATAAATAAGAATAAATAAATAATGCGCCTCATTCTCTCAAACACTTCTCTTAAAGGCTCCTTTAGTGGAAGGAGAAAAGATTCTGGATTTTGAGGTGGAGGTAAGAGGAGACACATTTCACTCAAAAGAAGTGAGAAAAGTCATGATCAAAGCCTACAAGGCCAGGACATTCATCCAGACGGATAAACCCCTCTACCTCCCTGGACAAACAGGTAAGAGTGAGCTGATGACCCATCAGAGCTAGATGGACTTATTCTGATACAGATTCAGCCTCTTAGTATGGCTGCCCCCAGCTGCTGGGAGACCCCCCCCCCCCCCCCCCCTTTTCCTGGGTGTATTTAACTTCCACCATGAACACGTCTCTTTCACTCAAAAACAAAAACGTTTATTTCTATAATTTCCAGATATTTTGATAGCATGTCAAGCTGAACTATGATAATTACAAACTATTGAGCAAGTTTTGAAAATGTGAATTGAAGTTAGTCTGGCCATGTTTGTACAAATCACCGAAACTATTTCCAGCAAACATTCATTCATTCATGTTTTCTTTTTAGAATAATCTAAACATTAAATAGATAAATAAAAATGTGTAAAAATACAGCAGTGCTGCACAATCCAAGCACTCTCTGTGTCACCAACACTTTTGAAACACATTATTGTCTTTGAAACACTTAGATTTAAATCTTTTAAACTGTTCTGCTTTTTTAAAACACCTTCTGCCTTCAGTCTGAACAAGTATGCTACAAACTGTTTTTCTAAATTGTTCAGCATTATGATTCTATGATAAATGCAGAAGCCTTGAAAAAATTCATGGATGCTGCTTCACAATGCAGATTTTTATTAACTATAAATTATTTTAAAAAATACCTATTAAATGTATTTAACAGTTTATAAAGTGACTGACTTAAAGCACTACAGACAAAACATAACAGTTGTAGCTGACTGAAGTTTGGCTTTTTGTTATTTCTGTAAAGATACCCCTTGTTCACAAACATATCCTAATATGAGTTTGCATCCTCTTATTGTAGCTGTCAGGAAAGTCTGGTACAGTTTGAAGGTGCAAATACATCATTAACATTAATATGGACCTTTTTGTTAGGTTACAACTCAATATTCTGATTTATCCTATAAAGTTCTTTAAACTCTGACACCGTTTAAGCCAGCTATCATTTCTTTACATTTTGCTTCGGAGAAGTCAGATTCTCATCTGCTGTGTTTTTTTAAAGTGCTCTCCGGGCTTTATGAAAGTCTTTTGCTGCAACCTGATATCACAACAAGGCGTGTATAGACATGGCAGTCCACCATGTCCATTTCACGCTTTTCCTCTACAAAGGATATGAGGATGAACAATATAAAATATATACACATTTAATTTACTTAAAGCTTGTTACGAATAGAAGCAAAGAGAAAATGATGTTAGTACTACTGCTTATTTGGCAGTAATGATGTTGGAGAATGTTTCAGTTTCATTTCTTGGTCAGGATTTATTACTCATTAAGGTGTAAAATCTTTGAACTTCTTCCAAAGTGCATTTCAGGGTTGTTGCGCTGGACCCCAAGTTGAGACCTGTCAGTCAGCTGGTGAGTGTTTCTGTCTCTCCTTTCCTCCTTGACTTTTATCACTCTGAGTTTATCAGTCAACTTGCACTAACAAATCAATAGTACAATGTATTGTCTGTGTTTAGTAATTTGTTTTTTACTTATTCTGTGATAACTCTAACAAGCAAACACTTGGAGTATACAAAATAACATAAAAACATCACATACTGTTGAAATTCATTTTATGTTCAATTGTGTTACGTGTTGAATATTTTTGAACTTCTACCAAGCCTGCAGTTGGATAAAGACATTGGTAGGACACTGTATGAGAAAATCATTTCCTCTAACAATTTTCTCACTTTTGTTCATTTGATTTTTTGATTTTTTGCCTTTTAGTGCAACATCATTGAACTCGAGGTAAGAAAATATCCACACATCATTTTCTTTTCTTTTTTACATTCAGCATGTAAATCTAATAGATTTGTTAAGGGTCTAAACGTTCCTTAAAGCCAACAGCACAACAAAGTGCAGCAACTCTGAAATTTATATGCTGATTCTGATATCAGTGTTTTACCGTGGGACAATTTTGTTGATATATAAACAGTATATATTGTGTCAGGTTATTTCTTACACCTTTACATTAAACACACAGCACTGATAATTAAACTATTTTGTATAATTACAATACAAACAAGTAGAAGAACAGCTAAATGGGAGCCTAACCTTCACCATAACATATCAAAGCTGGATAGAGAAGAACATGGTGCTTTAGCAGAAAACTAAAAGTATAGCTTCAAACATTAGTCCACTGAGGGCACTCATTGGCTACAGTCATTCCAATTTCAGTGCGTGACATGAAGGTGGGAAAGATGGGAACTAAATGGAAGAAATAGAAAATACAGAAAGATCAGGGGGTTTAGGAAGCTATACAACATTATATTATAAGTAGAATGTAAGAATAGCTCAAGTATTGAATCGGTTTTTCAAAAGGCTGAAAATCATAGACAGCATCAAAGATGTCTGTAGCTGCTGTGATGTTGTCTCTAAATTTGTGAAATCCCATTATGAAGCCTTGAGGTGAGCAAAAATCTGCATCTGCACAGGATCATTATCACTGTATAATCTGTCATGATCCTGGGTTTTTTTGCCCAGCATTTTCCATTTTCCTTGTGTTAGTTGTGGAGTTTCTGTCTGTTTATATTTATGTTCATAAGTCGCTTTAGTTTTCTAGTTATCTTTAGGGTTCTCTTGGTCTTGTCTCTGTTTCCTCCCCAGCATCTCCTTTGTTATTGTGCCTCCCCGTGCAGTCTTTCATGTCTGGTTAGGTGTGTTAAGTTCTGTCTCTCGCTCTCAATTTCCCAGTCATGTCTCGGTCCCCATGTTTTTTCCTGTTCCCCAGCCATGTCTCCGTGTCTCTCTCACTCCACCTGTTGCCTGTGTTTCAGTGAGGACAGATTATTAGCAAGAATGAACATGATTTATTGCTGAATAAATTGGAGCTTAGACGCTGGTGGTGGAGATGAAGGTGTCTTGAATGGAGCTTGAGTGATGAGAGGTGGGGATGGGGATGTGTTGGATTGCACAACAGCATCTGCAAAGGAGAAAAACAGATGCACAGTGAGATTTAAAGTATGCACTATGAATGCTGATTGGCCTGGAAAAGGCTGGAGAAGGTGATTGGACTAGACCAGTGATGACACAAACAGCTTGGAAACGTGGGAAAGTGGAAGAATAAAACTTAAGATTCCCAGCACCTGGAAGCAGATAGATGTGAGGCCATCCATCTTCCTTGATGAACTTGCGCATAAGCTTCATTTACTCAGTCTGCATCTTAGTGTGTGTTTGTTGTACTTCCTGTTTTACTTTGATAGTCTCCTATCTCAGCATGTTCACTTTTGCCTCCCGTCTTTTTTGTTAGATTACGTTTAGCTGTGTTCCCACCTTCGTTTGCCCTTCGTTTGTGTGTATTTATGTCTGCATCTCCCCTCTGTTTCTTGTCACGATCTTGCTCATTCCCTGGCTGTGTGCTCTGTCTGTTTGTTTGGTTCTAGTTCATTCCTGTTTTTGTTTTGTATTGCTTAAGTCCAGCAATAAACTCATAAATTTTTGAGTTTAGTTTTTGTCTGAGAGTTTGTGTTTTGGGTCCTCCATCCTGCCTGTTTCACAACACCATATGACATAACCTCTTAAGCCCCAATGCCAAACCGATCTCCTGTCTTTTGCCCCCTTATCTGGGGTGTATGGGCTTAAGAGGATAACCACTTTGCCAAGTTCCAGAAGAAGACCCAAACTGTCACACTTAAATGAAAAAAAATAATTTAGGATTTCCAGGAAACGTTTGATGCACAGATGACACAGATTGAGCTGTTTGGTCACAATGACAAGAAGTATGTTTGGAGGAGTTAAGCTTTCAAACCAAAGAACACTGTACGAGCTGTCAAGTAGCAGTGATAGCATCACCTGTTTTGCTTCTCCTGGTACTGGTACATTGTGCAAACCAGATGAAATAATGAAGGAGGTTTATTGTATCTCCAAATTCTTCAACTTCACCTTTAGTGAATAGCTAGACAGCTGAAACTTGGACACAATTGACTGCTCCAACAAGACAATGATCCCAAACACAAACTAAAACTGAATGGATAAGGCAGGCTTACCGTATTTTCAGGACCATAAGGCGCACTTAAAAGTCTTAGATTTTCTTCAAAAAGTACGGCGCGCCCTATAGCGCAGTGCGCCCTGTGTGTTGTAATGAGGACGTAGTAGAGAACACCATGAGAACGCTAAAGGGTGAAGTGTGTGCGTTGACTTTATCGCACATACCTGTATAAAAGAACAGGTATGTGCGTTATGCAGGACATCGTTGTTTTAACAACCCTGAAAATGGCAAAGAGACACGCTTACGAAGCACAGTTTAAACTGAAGGCCATCAGCTACGCGGAGGAACATGGAAATCGAGCAGCGGCGAGAGAATTTAATATTAACGAATCGATGGTTCGCAAATGGAGGAAGCTAGAAAACAAGCTCCGGCAGGTCAAGAAAACGCAGCTGATTTTCCGCGGACATAAGGCGAGGTGGCCCGAGTTGGAGGAAAGACTCGAGCGGTGGATCATCGAGCAAAGAACGAGCGGGAGAAGTGTTTCAACGGTCACCATTCGGCTAAAAGCAGTTTCACTAGCTGAAGAGATGAACATTGAACATTTCCAAGGAGGTCCGTCTTGGTGCTTTCGTTTTATGAAACGGTGCCATTTTTCCATCCGGACCAGGACTACGGTAGCGCAGCAACTTCCAGCGGATTATAAGGAAAAGCTGGCAATCTTCCGCTCCTACTGCAGCAAACACATCGGCGACAAAAACATCCAGCCCAGCCACATCACAAACATGGACGAGGTCCCGCTCACTTTTGACATCCCGGTGAGTCACACTGTGGAGAAGAAGGGGACCAGCACGGTAGCGATACGCACAACGGGGTATGAAAAGTCTTCTTTTACTGTTGTGCTTGGCTGCCATGCTAATGGACAGAAACTGCCGCCTATGGTGATTTTTAAGCGAAAGACTTTGCCTAAAGAGAAGTTTCCAGCAGGAATCATCATTAAGGCAAATGAAAAGGGCTGGATGGATGAGGAAATGATGAAAGAGTGGCTGAGGGAGGTGTATGTAAGGAGACCAGGTGGTTTTTTCCACGCATCACCATCGCTCTTAATCTGTGACTCTATGCGTGCCCATCTCACAGCCGATGTGAAAAAACTAGTGAAACAAATGAACTGTGAGCTTGCTGTCATTCCGGGAGGCCTGACAAAGGAACTCCAACCGCTGGACATCGGTGTGAACCGCCCGTTCAAAGTAAGGCTGCGAGCGGCCTGGGAGCGATGGATGACCGATGGAGACCACAGTTTCACCAAGAGTGGAAGGCAGCGCCGGGCGAGTTACGCCACAATTTGCCAATGGATTGTAGATGCTTGGGCTAACATGTCTGCTGGCACTGTTGTTCGAGCTTTCGCAAAAGCCGGCATCATTTCCGAGGAGCCGCACGGCACGGAAAGTGACTCTGACAGTGAAGAAAGTGAACCTGGCATGTTTGATAGAGATTTAGCGCAGCTGTTCAATTCAGACACAGAGGATGAGGACTTCGATGGGTTTGATTGATGATAAAAATGTGAGTACCAAACTTTGTTTTGCTCCTGCTTTATTTTTAAATACGCACACTTGTATGCTTGTGTGTTGTTGATGATGACGATTACTGGTAATAAAAATGTGAGTACCAAACTCAGTTTTGCTCCTGCTTTATTTTTAAATATGCACACTTGTATGCTTGTGTGTTGTTGATGATGACGATTACCGGTAATAGAAATGTGAGTAAGGTACCGAATTCAGGTTTGCTCCCGCTTTATTTTTAAATACGCATACGGTACTTGTATGCGCCCTATAATCCAGTGTGCCTTATGTGTGTGTTAAATACAGTAATGGCACACATAACTGAGACTGCGCCTTTTAGTACAGTGCGTCTTAAGGTCGTGAAAATACGGTACATTACTTTCTTAAAGCGTTGTTCTTAATTCTATTAAAAATGTCTTACTTCAACCTTAATTCTACCAATTCTGATAAGAAGAATGGTCAAATAAATGACCTGAAACCCTGCCTCTCTTCTCTACTCCCACTCATCTCTGCTATCATTCAACTTTAACAACCTCTTTCTAATCTAACCTCCATTTCTAAAATACTTGAAAAAACGGTGCAGCTCAACTTCTTTCACACCTGGTTAATAATAATATCTACAAGAGATTTCAATCTGGTTTTCACTCATGTCACAGTATAGAAACTTGTAGCACTTATGTGGGTTTATATACAGTACCATTGGATAATAACCAAGGTGATGAGTAATTTGGGCTGGTATCAGAAGAATAGGAAGGACTCTTGGAGCTCTGGTACATGAATGACAGAGAAACAAAACACAGTTGTGTGGCTTAAAAGTAACTTTAGTAATTTAAGCCATTTTAAGATTTTTTTTCAAGAGATTTTTGTAACCAACACAGAATTACAACATATGTATAAAAATTTCCCCCCAAAGTAGCAAAAAAATACAATAAAATAAAATTGTGCAGAAGTAAAGAATTAGTGTTTAAAGTCCAAATGGTACCGGTGGGGCCCATGACAAATGGATGCATTGCAACAGAGTCCGTCCAGTGAGAAGTGCGTGTGTGTGATTGTCTGTCCTACTGCACTACTTGTACAGCAGAGAATTGTAGTCCATCAATGTGCAAATGTATATCGCCCCCTAGGATCTGGGATTGGCTCGCCATCCAGTGAAAACTGGAACACTCTGGGATCTGTAATTGCTGAACTGGTCCTTGGATTCGTCCCATATAAAAACCTGACCTATAAACAATGGTCAAATATATGTCACAACCAATTTAAGAATAACTCTCACAAATTACAGTACTGTCACGCTGCAGTAACTACTGTTCAGATCAGCTATCATCAATTCAATCATTATCAGTTCAGTCATGTTGTACAACATTAAAATATCAAGGTTCAAAGTTCACAGTATCAATTTTCAAAATTCACAGTTGTAACCTTCAGTAAGATTCAAGATTTTCCACAAGGCTTCAAATATTCAGGAACTATAGTCACCACTTTTATGGTAAACATTCATCACATCCATCAGAAATAAACTCACTGTATATATAATCACAAATAAATAAATATATTACTCCCTTGAGAAATGGAGCAATATGTAAATGCTTATCAGATCTGAACAAAATACAAATAATAACATGTAAACACAAGAACTCAGTCTGTAAATAGGAGTTTTAAAATAGATGTGCTTAATCCACCTTGTACCATAGGCCTTCTAGTACACGTGGAAATACACTAAAAATTACCTCAAAGTATTCAATACTGAGTGTAGTAAAATAACTTGTTTTTCCTTTTTGTTTAGGATGATTTCAGGAACTGGATTACAAACTCCTTTACTTAAAGTTACTAATAATCTTGTAATCGGAGCTGACTCTGGTCTTCTCAACATTCTCATCCTTTTGGATCTGAGCTCAGCCTTCGACACAAACTCTCACTACGTCCTTCTGAGCAGACTTTCCTCTCTTGGCATCTCTGACACACCCCTAGCCTGATTTCAGTCATATCTCCTTGACCGCTCCCAGTTTATTCAAATTAAATCATTCCATTCTCATCTATTGCCAGTCACATCTGGTGTACTCCAAGGGTTAGTCTTAGGCCCTCTTGTCTTCATAATATACATCCTCCCTCTTGGTACCATTATCTGTGAATTTGATCTTCACTTTCACTGTTTTGCTGATGACGCCCAGTTATATTTCTCCTGCAGACCTGGTTCTTCCCTCCCAGCTTCTTCCCTTACAGAATGCATATCTGAATTGAAATCCTGATTCAGCTCTAAGTTTCTTAAGCTTAATGAGGATAAAACTGAAATCCTTCTTATTGGCACTAAATCCAACCTTTTGAAGGCAAATCATATCTCACTCACTACTGATGACTCCAGAGGTTTTCCCTTCACCTCATGTTAAGAGCCTTGGTGTCATCCTGTCCTATAAATCTCACATCAATAATCTCAATCGTTCTGCCTATTTCCATCTACGCAACATCAACAGATTACGTCCTTCTCTCTCCCACCAGTCTTTGTCCATTCTTGTCCATGGTCTCGTTACCTCCCGGCTTTGCTACTGTAATTCTCTCTTACATGGTCTCCTCCAAAAGTCCCTCCACAAGCTTTAACTGGTTCAAAACTCCACTGTCCGCATTATTACCAGAACCTCCTCGTACCAGCACATCACCCCTGTTCTTCAGGAACTTCACTGGCTCCCTGTGAAATTCTGGATAGTGTACAAACTTCTTCTGCTCACCCTCATAACCTTGCTCCTGCTTACCTTTCTGATCTGTTAAGCACTACCTCTTCTGCCTGCTCACTTCGATCCTCTTCTTCTATCCAGCTTACTGTGCCTTCTTTCCGCCTCACCAACATGGGAAGCAGAGCTTCCAGCTGCTCTGCTCCCAGACTGTGGAACTCTCTACTCCCAGATATAAGAAACATTGGTTTAAATCTCAACTCAAAACCCATCTGTTCAAATCTGTATATTCACTGTGAATCAGTTGTTTACTAATTTTATATTGTGCTTTTGTTTTTATTGTTCTTCATTTGATCATTGTTCTGTTATTTGTTTTATTCGTGTTTATTTGTTGTTTGTTAAGTGTCCTTGGGTGTCTTGAAAGGCGCTTTATGAATAAAATGTATTATTATTAAATATCCACCTGGAATTATGCCAGAAGATTCTTGATGGCTACCGATTAGAGAAAATACAAAATAATTTATTTTTTCTGTATAGTCATTTCAATCTGGAAAAATAACAGTCTACAGAAATAATAATAATAATAAAAAAAACGAAAGTCACTATGACATTTTTTCCTATGATAACTTTATGTAACATTTTGATCACAACTTTATATTGCCTATACTGGAGACCAGATGAGATGCAGTTGTCCAGTTCTCTCTTATACCAGGTTATTAGACTTTCATTTGTTTGTTTTTTACTCAATAAGCAGAAATACATACACCAATATATTAGGGGTGCAACGATACACAAAATTCACGGTTCAGTTCGGTTTGATACTTTGGTGTCACGGTTCGATATTTTTTCAATACAAAAAAATGTTCATGCTTTTTTAATTTGTCATTTATTAAAATTATAAATATATATTTTAACTCAAGCGTACAGTTTTTAAATTTAATGTTGCTGAAACAACAAAGGGATAAAATAATAAATCTATCTGATCGAGAAATCAGTCATCTTTGGAAAAGAGAGTTTATTACAGAGAAATGGCTCTTTCCAAAATAAAAGCTATACTATACGCTTCTTCTGGGCTATATTTTTAGCATAAGGAGAATCATGTGCTAACAGCTGTCTAAATGACTCAGGTAAAGTTTGTAGCATGCGTGCTTGTTGTTTTTATCTGCTTCCACTTGTCTTTGCACTAGGATGATGTCAGCATAAATGTGCAGTCATATTCATTTTGTTCCCACTAGTGCTGTCAGCGTTAATCTGAAATGACGTTAACGCCACAACATGGCAAATCTCCGTTAACGAGCTACCACGGATCGCCCCGTGCGTGGGGCTGGATGGCCAACACGTTAACGAGCTAACTGCGCTAACGCAGTAGTTCCCACCCATGTAATTGAGCATTGCGTGGCACATCCGACATACTGTTTTACTTTTGTCCATGACGCACTTACCTTCAGGGTCGTACTTCACATGAAGACCAAGATAGTTCCAAAGGCCAGATCTGAATGAGGGTGGGGGAGGTTCAATTTGCCATGTTGCAGCTTCTGTCTTGCTAGCTTGCGCTGCGCTCAGTGGATCTGCGCTCGACAGTGCAGCCTAGGCGGAGTAGTCGAACGCAGATCCACTGAGCTCTCAACACAGACAGCATCGTCAGAAGAAAAGTTGATAAAATAAATTAAAAATTTTGTATTGTTTGATACATATGCGTACCGAACCGAAGCACTGTATCGAACGGTTCAATATCGATACGAGTATCGTTGCACCCCTACAATATATGCACCAGACAACATTTGGGGTTCACCAACATATTCTTTAATATGCAAACAAGTGCAAACAATTGAAAAGGTTAAGTTGTACACGTACTTCTCTTGTATTTAACAGAATCCCAATAGAAACAGGATTGGACAGTGGTTAAATGAAACATCCAATAATAAAATATTGCAGCTTTCATACTCCTTGAACTCTGAGGCCCATGAAGGAACGTACAAAATAATTGTCTCTGTGGGTGAAGATAGATTTGTTCACAAATTCAAGGTGGAAAAGTATGGTAAGTCAGGTCTTTAAAAAGATCTTTTGACATTCTGTTTTTAAATATTCTTAATATAATGCAGATACTAACTTTGATATTTTGTCCCCAGTTTTACCCAAATTTGACGTAACAGTAAATGTATCTGAAGAAGTGAGTATTGGCCAGGAAGAAGTTGATATTAAATTATGTGCAAAGTAAGTAGGAGTCCTTTCTTGACAAATGGCAATTTAGATCTTCACAAATTGGAGTTTTGTTTTGTTTTTGTTTTTATTTTAATAGGTACACCTTTGGACAGCCTGTTCCAGGAAGTATTACAGTTACGATGTGCCGACTTCTTGGACGCTCTATTTCCTCTGCTAAGAAACACAAGACAGAGGCTCCCTGCCACACAGAGACCAAACGGGTACAGTTGTTCCAGTCTCAAATTTCTCCTGAAACAATGTGCAGATAAAAGCAGACCACATGCCCATGCAGAAGGTTTCTGTATGTCAGGAATTAATGCAGTACTTTATCATTATCTTATCTATCTCCAAATTTCGAGAATATAATGAGTAAAATTTCAAGTTGAACTTGAATTTCAATTAAATAATTTTTAGTGTCCTTAAAGCATTTATTTTTAATTCTGTATTATAAAATACCCGGTTACAGATTCAGTAATATTCACTGTTGTGCCCTCATTATTTATGAATGCTGAATTATAGCTATCACTTTGACTCCATTTTTTTTTTCTGCTGTTATGAATATGTTCTGTGGCTGATGCTTGTGTCAGTGTGTCAGCTCTTAACAAGCTAACTGATTAAATAATGAGTGTAAGTCATTTATTCCATTAGTAACACTGGTAGAGCTACAACTGGCTTAAGCGACTGCAACAAAGTCCAAATTGTTGCAACCTGCTTAACCTCCTAGAACCTGGCGTCCACATATGTTGACATCAAATTTTGGGTTGTCTAGACCACAATACTAAATTTTGCTCTACACGAGCCTGATTTTCACTTACAACAACATTATACTGATACTGTTTTATTGAAATTAAAACGAATATCCTTATATGTGGATATCAGGCCCTTGTAGAGCAAAATCAGTATAAAGATAATTCTTTGTTTTTACATTCATCAGGTCCCAATCAGCCCAAATAGCAAAGACAAATTAAAAATGCATGACATGAAAGACTTCGGGTCTTAGGAGATAAAAGTATGATGTAAGCCTTTTTAAAATTATTTATATTTTATTGTTTTGGAATTTCTAGGCTGATGGGACAGGCTGTGCAGCTGTTACATTCAAGATGTCAACCTTCACCAAAATTAACAAAAAATTCCTTAAAGATCAGCTGAATGTCATTGCCAAAATGGAAGAGGAGGGAACAGGAAAGTCTTGGAGTTGCTATTTTTCATTTTATTTTAATTGTTACATTTTTTAAATTATAGGTTATTGTGCATTTGCGGAAATATGGCATGTGCATTGTTTTAACATTGAGGTTTCGTATTCAGGCATTTCACACAAACAAGAAATGAAAATAAGAATTTCTTTTGTCCTTGGAAAAGCGTCTTTTGTTGATGTTCCCAAGATTTGGGAACCAGGATCAAATGTGGAGGGAAAAGTAAGTTCAAATTTGTGCTATGTAATTTAGAATGTAGTGTAAATAATGTGTGTTGTAGTAATGAAACATTGTGGTTTGAACAGGTTAAAGCAGTTTACTACAATGATACACCCATTTCCAAAGCACCTGTGTACCTGTTTGTGGGAGAACGTTGGTCAGAACGCTTACTAAAAAATCTAACAACTGACAGCAACGGTGTCGCTGAGTTTTCATTCAGCACAGATAACTTTCATGAGGATATTAAACTCCATGTAAGTAGATAATTACACTGAAACAGTAGTTTTTAAGTCAGCATTGGTAAGTTACATGACAATGTTTTCATTGACTTAATATGATTTCTGATGTCGCTTGTCCAATGTGCTACAATAGTAATTAGTGACTATTGTGAAACTGTTAAGATTATTTTACATTAGCTTGCTTCTAAAACCCATTTTCCAGTGTTTTCTTCTTCATCAAATTATGTATGTTTCTTTTCTACAATTCAGGCAGCCCTGACACCAACCCTATACTTCCAAAGCCATAGAACTCCTTTTTATGATTTAGGATTTCACACAGTATATACATCCCAACCTCCTTCTCAAGATGAAAAAACATTCAGCTCGCTGAAGCTGAAGATGAAGGATAAACCCCTTTCCTGCAATGCAGAAGAGGATATATCTATTCAGTACACTATAGTGAGGGAAACCGCAGTTTACATGGATGTGGTATATCTGGTGAGTTATTGCTTGTCACAAGTTCATCCACAGTAAAAAAAAAAAGAAAAAGAAAAAAAAACATTTGAAAATCTACCAGTTTATCGAATGAAACAGAAAGAGTTTATTAATATATTCACCTCAGAGAAAATGGTTTGTAAATGCTGAAGAAAAAGCAACACATCATCTGCATAAAGACTAATTTTATGTTCTACATTCTTGCATTTTATCCCCTTAATTGCTATAGCCTGATTGTTGCTGCTAGTTTGATAAAAATTGCAAACAATGAAGGGGAGAGGGGGCATCTGAGCCTTTTGCCCCACTGGAGACAGAAGCTGGAGGATGTTTGGTCATTTGTCCAAAGTCCAGTCAATTTTCAAAATAAAAGACCACAAGCAGACTGCACTGTCTGTTTCTGAAACATTCCCGGCAGGACTTAACGCTGTGAGAGACGCAAAATGCATAACGTCACGGCTGGATTACACATTTTGTGTCATTTTCTTCTATATTCTTCAGGTGTTGTCCAGAGGAGCCATTGTCATGCAAGGATTTAAACAGATTAAATTTAAAGATCAGTCAGGTATGTAAAGACTGGCTCAAATCATGAGTTCATGAAATTCTTTTGTAATATCAGGTATTAAATCCAGTTACACTTTTAAAAAAAAAGTTTGGTGATTATTAAAATAAAATTGATATTATAGCTATTTTTGGTATGCTTGTTTGTTTCAGTGAATGAGGGTGAAGTGTCCTTTAAATTGAGAATTTCTACTGACATGGCACCAGTCGTCCAGATTGTAGCATATGCTGTACTTTCCAGTACGAATGTGATTGCCCACAGCGCTGACTTCTCTACTGAGAAATGCTTCAGTCACAAGGTATGTGTTGGTGTAAACCAGGGGTAGGCAACTCCAGGCCTCGAGTGCCGGTGTCCTGGAGGTTTTAGATGTGTCCATGATCCATCACAGCTGATTTAAAGGGCTAAATGACTCCTCAGCATTTCTTGAAGTTCTCCAGAGGCCTGGTAATGAACTAATCATTTGATTCAGGTGTGCTAACCCAGGGTGCGATCTAAAACCTGCAGGACACCGGCACTCGAGGCCTGGAGTTGCCTACCCCTGGTGTAAACTGTGTGCAGCTGTACTAGATATATTGATTAGTGTAAGTTAGGTTTAATTATATGAAACCATTTAGACAAGGGTAGCCAAGGACAGTCACCAGAAGTAATTAGGGAGACTGGTCTGGTTTGATGAGTAATATGGGAAAAAATCTGATTGTTTAAAACTGTGGCTAGAATGGGAGGATCAGGTAGAACAGAGGCAAGTGCAATTACATAACCAGCTATGTAGCCTTTTCTCTCTCTCAGGCGATCCTGAGAGAGAGGGAGGAGGAAATAAACCAAATCCTTGAACGATGTGGGCTCATCATGAGAAGCTAACTCATAAATATTCCCAGGAGCACATGATCAGGCCAACCCACCTTGGCAGCTGCCATGCAGAAATCGATGAAAAACTTAGCTATGTTACATCTAACTTGACTTCAAGCTCCAAGCTACGCTGCCCTCAGAGATGGGGTGGGCAAAGGTCTTTTAAGCTTCCCTTGAAACTCATCATAAGAGCAGGATGAAAAGGAATGTGATGACAAACAAGCCTCAACCCATACCAATGCTTTACCCCTCAGCTTGCCTACCACTTACGAGAGCTCAGAGGTGTTGTCAGGGATGGAGTGTGGTGATTGAGAAAACATAAGAGCATTGCAACAGGAAACCCTTACAGCAACCCTGTACCCTGGTGAATGGCTCAGGCTGAGAAGTGCTAATGGCAGGTAAAGATGGGGCAGGTCCTATGGAAGCGGGGAAAGGAGTGGAAGTGTGCGTGGAAGTGGTTTGGCTGGGAGTGAAACTGAGCTGGAGTTCTAATAGTGAGGCAATGATTTTCACTTGAGTGTCACCAATAGATTTGCATTGTATTTTGTTAAGGGTTCAATATTGAGGAAGGATACAAGAGGTGATCGAAGAATAACCACACTGATCCGGCCGGGTGAAGTCAAACGATGATTTTAATACACGCGTGGGAAGATCACCACAGACGGCAATTGATCTTCGACTTAATCAAAGCATAAACAGATATTTTATATCATCAGGGCTTAAATTTAATGACGCCCCCTCAACGTCACAGATACATTTTATACATAGATCAGATCAAAACCACAATGACTTTTAACACAGTTTAAAAAGAACGCCGTCGTCATCTCCATGACAGGTACATCCTGTTACTGCCGGATGCTCGCTTGTCATCCAGACACATCAGCAGCAGTTCTGCGACAAACTGCTCTTTTTGCAACCCCAAGCAAAACATGATTAAACTTTCACCTATAAATGATTCTCTCTAACTGAGTGTGTGTGCGTGTGTCTGTGTGCTAACCACCATTGCACCCTACTTCACCTCGCCGACTAGCTCCTGACCTCTCACCAGACAGAGAGACAGACGCCACTCTCATATATGTAATAACCAAACTGAAACTATGTATATATCATCTACTAAATAAATGTTTTAATCAAGAACCTCTACTAAAAGCTTAATACAAAAATATGAACTTATAAATGATAATAAAAATGACCTGATATAAGTGTTTTGTAAGCATGTATTGCAATTCCTTCCATGTTCTAGTTTCCCTCAGCATGTATCACCTGGACTGTCACGCCAGTGAAGCTTAAGACCCTTAATGAACCGAACATCAACTCAAAATAAGCACAGATATGCAATGTGTATAAAATAATTATAACTGCATCTGAAATACAAGGTTAATATGATAACAGTAAGCATAAACATCTTAAGGCCCTCTTAAAGCTATCTGCTACATTGTTAAAGCAATGATCATACTGCAGATTATATTATGCTGGTAAAATACTTTTGTTCATCCCCACAATTTCTAGGAATTGGACTGACTGTTGATAATTACCTAGTATTGAACCCTACTTCGAGATCGCTGCCTGTATTGGCTCTTCTGGGTCCATTTTTCATTGGGCCAATTGTACTGTCACAAGGGCCTGGAGGTTAGTACATGGATGAGGACCCAAGAGCCGATTCAAGCATGGGAAACAGCGATAAGGTTTTCACAGGTTTTATTTGCTTAAACACATGAGTAAATAGTGTCACAAAGGAGGGATACTTGGCAGGGAACCGAATGTAGCAAAACTGAACAGAGGGAGAGCATGGTTAGAGAAAAGGCAAGGGAAGCTTGTCTGGAGAGGTGACTAATACTGAAATAGTCTTACTTGACAGGTTTGAATCGCTGGGTGTGCGTCTAGAATGGTGAGCTAGTGAGAGGGTTCCGACCTTTCTTTTCTAGAGAGCCAAGAGAGAAGGTGGCAGGAGGACAGGCGGAAGCGGTAGAAGGATTAATCCTGAGTGGCGGATGTGCAACAGAAAATGCTCCTTTAACAAAGAGAATGATAAGGCCTGTTACCAACGTGAGGTTAGCTCGAAAACAGGTGGAGAAGAGATGGGGGACCCTGGTCTTAAATGCTATCTCACTGATTGCAGTGAGGATGAGGGGAGCAGATCAGGTGAGATGACGAGGACGCCACCCCAGGGTAGATACTGGGCAACACAAGAAAAACAGAGGAAAAAACACTTGAGCTCACCCAGACTATGACACAGTGATTATCAAACCTGAACTCCAAAAACTACATAAAAGCTAGTGAATGGTTTCTGTGTGATATAGGCTTGAACTTTTGTTCTTTTAGAACCATTAAAGTTTAGATGGTCTAATTTCTGTGTTAGGTGTCATTGGAGTTCACACCTTCCTCAACTGTCCCAGGAGAAAAAACCAACATGGAGGTGACGGCGCTTCCACACTCTTTGTGTGGTTTAAGTGCCATTGACAAGAGTGTCCTCATCAAAGAGCCTGAGAATATTCTGGATGCAGATAAGGTAAGTGTGGTCTCAACCATCCTTCACTCTCAGGCTACGTCCACACTAGCCCGGATAGATTGGAAAACGGCGTTTTCATCTGAAAATGCACCGCGTCCACACTAGCGTTTTCAGTCGTTTTCACAGTTGCGCGTCCACATTGAAATGGCTGAAAATGCTTACGTTCCAGTCCTGCGCATGCGCAAAAGCGAGTGAGAGTTAAAGAATTTGAAGAAAAGCTATCTGGAGCATGTACAAACTGATATTCATCTTTTTTAGGGCTGTCAAAATTGAGAGCAATCAAAACAACCGCTGTATAATGCACTCCGCTATCTTTGTTTATTTGGTCACATGACTTTGGTCACATGACTAAAATACTTCATCGTTTTAGAAAGTCTGCATTTTTGTGTGTCCACACTGTGATAGGACAGCTGCGTTTTTAAATGTATGCGTTTTCGAGAGCTTTTTCAAAATGCTGCATTTTTCCTTGAGGAAAGCGCAGCATTTCAGTGTGGACGGGGGGCCAAAACAGAGAAAACAATGCGTTTTCAAACGAAAACACATTAGTGTGGAGTAGCCTCAGTCTCTTCTAGTGTCATAAGTAGCAGACATTATATGAAGGCAACATGGATCTTAATTTGTGGGGAAGTTCTATAATTGCCAAGACAGAGATTCTCCTGCATCTGAAGAGCCAATCAAAACTGAATGAGATCAACTATGAGGTTCACAACTGTTTAACCTGTCTCATGGCAGTTCCTTGCTGTGTAACCATAGCATCTATTCAGTTTACTGGTGTGTTGAACCAAGACCTGTGTATAACTTTAAGCATGGTTGGTATAAAATAAACTTTCAGGTGAACAAAAAAGTCTTTAAAATCTTACTTTTGACGTGGAGGTGTTTGCAACTTGCACAGCCTAGTTGTAAATCTTGCTTCTAGATAGGCTTTTTTGGTCATTTAGAGGTTTTGTTCTCTATCTATTTTTCTCTATTTGTTTTCTTTTTTGTATAATACTGCATAAAACTGTATAAAACAACTATTAATACAGTTCAACACTTATTCTGTTATAAAGCATCCTGAGACAGTGATTAAAACATTTATTTGGCTACCTGTCATAAAAAGGGGAAAAAGATAAATATTTTGGAACACTGTCAAATAACAAACTGAATTCACATTTTTATACCCAGATTTCAGCTGGCAAACTGAACTTAAAATGCTTTTTTCTGTTCAGAAATTCAAGTATATAACGATAATTTTAAATGTATTTTCAGAGATAACAATAGTATTTATATTTTAGCATTAAAAATATTTTGATTAAAGAGCTTGTTCATACTGGTATATTAACCATTACTGTCATGGTCCTGGGACTGTGACCCAGTGTTTATGTGTTTTTGGGTTTTATTAATATTCTTATATTTAGTGTCATTCATGGTTCTGGTTCTCTTAGTTGTTTTCTGCTTAGAACTTAGAAGAACTTAGAATTTTTTTATCGTCATTGTGCAGCTGTTGCACGGCAAAATTAGGCAGCAAGACCACAAAGGTGCAAAAGTACAGAAAACAATATTCAAAGAAGAAAAACAATATAAGTTCAGCAATATTAGTACACTATATGCACGGTGTATGAGTTACAGAAACCTTTTGGGGTTATGTACAAGGGCAATAATAGAATATAATAAATAAATAACAGTGGAACGGCTGTGGTCATTAAGGATGGGGTGGTAATTGCACATTTGCTAGAATATTGCACAGGGGCCAAAATATTGCTCAGAAAAAGGAAACACCAAAATATTGCATAGGGAATGGCAACAACAGAGTCAAAAGCAGCGACAGAATGAAGTCTGTTCACACTCTTAATTTGCATTAATGGTTCTGACAGCCCACGGGTATAAGCTGTTCTTTAGTCTGCTGGTTTTGCATCTGATGGATCTGAACCAGGATGTTGAAGAGGTGGTGGTTAGGATGGAGGTGGTCTTTTAAGATAGCCCTGGCTCTGGAGAGACATCTAGAGCTGGCAATAGAATCCAGGGGGGTGAGTGGTCAGCCGATCACCTTCTCTGCAGTTCTGGTGACCCTCTGGAGTCTCTTATCGGCTATTGTGCAACAAGCGTACCACACAAAGATGGGGTGGACCAGCACACTCTCGATTGTGGCTCAATAGAAGGAAACTAGTAGAAGGACACTTATGTTATATTTATAGTTTCTTGTCTTTAATTTTCTTATTCTGTGTTTTCCCTGTGTTCCACGTCTCTCACTTAGTTACTCTTTTCTTCGTGATCTGTGTTCTCTCTCTGTCCCCCCAGTCAGTTATGTCCCCATGTCTATTTCTCCCCCGGTCACAGCTTTAATCCTGCGTGTCTTAGTGTTCGTCTCCATGTTTGTTGTGCTTCCTGTTTTATTTTGACAGTCTCTTGCTTCCCCTGTCCTGTTATGTCTGATTAGTTCCTGATGTGTGTCTGATATGTTCCCCAGCTGCTTCGACTTCCCTGATCATCCTGCTGTGTGTTATAATTTGAGCTTCCCTTTGTCACTTGTCGGTTTCTCTGTTCGCCACTCACGTTTCTGGTCTTGGTTTTAATGGCTTAGGGCTTCACGTTCCATGTTATTTTTCTTCACATCCAGGTACTTAGTGCTTATTTTTTTTCCCCAGTTTAGGTCTTGTTAGTTTCAACTCTATCTCCATTTGCTTTTTGTTTGTTATTTGTACAGCCAAGAATAAAAGGCTCACGTTTGTTAAAAATTCAATTCTGTCTCCGTAGTCTGCATTTGGGTCCACTCTCTCTCTTCTCCACACAGTCCTGAGAATTACAGAACCATAAAAATTGATTTTGGTAATTACCAATCCTGTTCATTTATGACAGCTGTGGTATAAACCTTACATTGAATAGTGATCTGATCATTTGTAAATACTACATATGTGGTTCATATAAGTATAGATCTTTAATCTGATTTTCTCAATTGTTTGAACTTCTTTGAACCATTTTTTTTCTTAGATATTTAACTTGCTGCCTGTCATGAAAGCATCTTTTTTCTCATATCGGCTACGAGAACCAAGAAAATGCTTGAAAGTGAGAACAAGAAGATATAGTTCACCTAAAGGAGATAATGAAGCCTACATTGCTTTTGAGGTAATATATAAATATTTTCCATGAGCATGTGTTATGTGTTTCACTGGATCCACGGATCCAGCTTCTTGATGTTGGCCTTGCACCTTGACTGTTTCAAATGTTCCACATAAGGTGAGTCTTAATAGTTGCATAAATAAATAATATTCTACTACACTATGTAATATATGACAAACAATAGTCCTTCTCTGCAGCATTGGTGAACTTGGTATAGTTACAACAGCATTCCATCTGCAGATTTTGCATCCAGCTAACAGTAAAACTCCAGAGCATATCAGCTGATGATAAATATAATGCTTTTCATGGCTTTAGCTGCAATTAACTCTGTGATGTTTGTGTGTCTAGAGAGTAGGATTAAAGGTGGCAACAAACCTGCTGCTCGAAATTCCTTCATGTCTGAGTTTCATGGGAAGAGAATACAAGTTCATGCCCTTAGGTGATATTTTTGTTTTGATTTGCTTTGCAAATTCCAAATCATAAAAAAGTTCCCAAAATCAAAGCAGTGTGTTACACCTTCTTATTCATTCTGATTAAGTATTTATTTTTCATTTTTCTTTTTTTTTTTCTTTTTTTTAATGATTCTAAATTACAAGCGGGTTCAAGTTACTCTGGAGGATCTTTAGGTCCATCAGAAGGACCGATGAAAACTGTCCGTGCTTTCTTCCCCGAGACTTGGATTTGGGACCTGGTGGAAGTTGGGTATGTCTTAGTTTTTGGAGATCGATCTATCTATCTATCTATCTATCTATCTATCTATCTATCTATCTATCTATCTATCTATCTATCTATCTATCTATCTATCTATCTATCTGTCTGTCTGTCTGTCTGTCTGTCTGTCTGTCTGTCTGTCTGTCTGTCTGTCTGTCTATCTATAGTGAGTCTATTTTATATATAAAATGTCTATGAACGTGGTGACTGCTACACTGTCATTTGCATTGTTGGCTAATCTGTGTTATCACCACCTGACAATGTGCATATTTTGAATCTGCTGATTCAGAGAGTCTGGATCAAAGGATGTGTCCCTCACTGTCCCTGACACCATCACGACCTGGGAGACGGAGGCTTTCTGCTTGTCCTCTCAGGGTTTTGGTTTGGCTCCTCGTCAAGAAGTTGAGGTCTTCCAGCCGTTCTTCCTCGAGCTCACCATGCCCTACTCCATCATCCGCGGGGAGCACTTTGAACTGAAGGCAACTGTCTTCAGCTACCTGACCAGCTGCATCATGGTGATCAATATTTCTATATCAAAAATTACAAATGTCAACAAATGTTAGCATGCTGATAGACTTTGCAGATGGTTTTGAAGTGGCCCCTGATGCAGGACTCATCAGACAGAATAAAACTCAAAATCTCAGCTTTATTTGACTGGGCAGGATAGGAATTCACTAATTTAATAGAATACATCCACAATGAAGGACGATGCAGTGGGGAATAGAAGGGTGATTAAGGGAAGTGGAGACACGTGGAAACACAGCTGACTTGAATCAAAACTAATAACACAAAGGAAGCAAAAGTCAACATCATACCCATGAGACAAGACACTATCAAAATAAAACAGGAAGTAACAGAAGGACTGCAGAAAAATAGACATATCAACTACATTAGATAAGGAACACAGACAGCCATTGAGACAGAACCCAGAGAGACCAAAAAACACTATCACAAGATACTGACAGACTGGACAAAAAGGGGAACAAACACGACTGAACAAGAGGTGAGAACTAAAAATAACACAGAAACACAAGTCTAATCCGGAACGCAAAACTAACTAATAAAAACTCTGAACATCAGTCCAAGGTCTTTCAAACAAATAAATAATTCCAGAGCATAACTAAAAAAAAAAACTGGGTTGAAGAGCCAGTACCATGACATTAGTGGTGTACACACTTCCCATCAAGTATCAGGAAGGATATTCAGTGCAAAATTATACCAAATCAAAACATGTGAAGCAACTCTTGGTGAATGAGGCAATAACTGAAAGTATTCTGTCCTCACAGAGTAACAAGAAAACACTGAATTCCTCTTTTACTTAGAAACTCAACCCACTGTTTTGTTCTTTGTGCAGGTCACAGTCTTTTCTACGCCTTCCTCAGATTATACCCTCACCCCTCTTTCCGGTGAGCAGTACACATCCTGTTTGTGTGCTAAGGAGCGCAAGACTGTGAGCTGGACCATGATTCCAACAGTTTTAGGTAAGGATCAAGTTTTTATCCACACCGGTGTAAATGTCCTTTCAGTCAATGCCCCTTCTCTTTTCAGTATCTACAAAATCAGTGAGATTATCTAATTAACAGTATTTTAATGTGCAAGACTTTACAGGGTTGAGAAAAATGATGTTTGTTGTCCTTTTTTAGGGGCTGTGAATGTGACTGTGTCTGCTGAGGCAGTGCCATCCCATGTTTCATGTGATAATGAGGTTGTGAGAGTACCAGAGAGAGGCCGCATTGATGTGGTCACAAAATCCTTCATAGTAAAGGTTGGTGCCATTAACACAAGATGAAAAACATTCTGCATTTGAAAACTTGTTTTCTCACGAAGGTGAAACTGTAACTTGTTCTTTCTCAGGCTGAGGGGACTGAGATGACAAAGACATCCAACTGGCTGCTTTGTCCAAAAGGTTGGTGTGGTTTATACACCAACCAAATACACGGGGAACACAGCTGACACAAATAAACATGACACCGCAGGGGATGCAAAACTAAACACACCGAACATGGAAACGTGAGACTGTCAAAATAAAACGGGAAACAAAGGAACGCAAGACTGACATACGAGCTTGGCACAGGAGTGGGAGAAAGTCAGAGGAGAGTGAGTGAGGAAACAAGAGAGGGCGAGAGAGCACAAGAGACAAAGAGGATGAGAGAAAGGGGAACATGGATAAACAAGATGGAATGAAACACAAGGAGGGCAAACAAAACACACACACAGACACACAAACTCACATAAACACAGACACACAGACAGGGACACACATGACAACAACACAAAGCGAGACTAAATGGACAAACAGACTAAACTTAAGACTACTAATGTACCTAAAACATAAACCACAATACACAATAACAAAAGCACTGGGTCAAAATGACCCAGAACCATGACAGCTAAATATCCCTTGTCAAGTTGCACCTTGACCACATGCCTTTGGTAGTCATCAACAAACTAATGGTATAATTCTGGCTCGACATTTAGACACAATCTCTTGTGTACCCAAGTCTTGTTTTTTAAAGTCATTAAAGATGTGTGCCATGTAGTCATTCCAGTTTTGAGTTTTTGTTGAGGGGTGTTTGTGGGTGTCACACCAAATTTTGATAATTCCCCACAGGACATTTAGTTGTTACAGTATATCTCAACTATATATGAGATATTTATAGTTATATCTCATATATACACTATTTTACAAACTTGACACGCTTGGTAAGAGTCAGTCTGGACACATCTGTGTGGAAATATTAGGTCACACTCATAGTACTCTTATTGTTGTTGTTGTTGTTGTTGTTATTGTTTTAATAATATTTTTTTGCTCATACACTCAGAAAAATTATGGTTCTTAAGTGGTTCTTCAGATGTCTTCATGGTTCTTTAAAGAACCATCATACGTCAAAGAACCTTTTTATTTTGTGGATGGTTCTTCAGCTATTACAAATGGTTCTTTAAAGAACAAAAGGTTCTTTATCCTTAGCAATCTAAGTTTGATGGTGTAAATGGCATAAATATTTATTCACTATAACGAGGCTGTGAATTATACTGTGTGTTTTCTTTGTGTGCATGTGTGTGCGAAGGGGGAGGGCGGGATACCTGGCAATTACCCTTTAAGAGAAGATGGTAGGAAACTGAATATTCAAATAAAAGTTAGAAATATTTGCAAACAATAGACACAATACACACATTCAAATACTGTACTTTAGTTTTAAATTTTAATAAAGCATTACTATTTTCTACTCCAAGGCATTACTTTTGAGATTATTATATATTTTTGAAAATATAGCATAATGATAATACTAGTTATTGTAAACTTTACAAACCACCCAGCAGTATGTAAAGTCAAATTATAAAATACAAGTAAATAACAATTGCAGAACAGAATGTCAGTGTAATGAACACAGACTTCGTTTTGACAAAGCGCACTGCTTAGGTAAATGATCTGAGTAGTTGTTCATCACTGATCAATTTGTTAATATGTGTTTCGAGCCAAATAAATGACAGGGAGAGAGAGTGACGTCAGAACAGGTCATACTGTAACCTCCCGGGAGCGGACGGAGGGGGTCAGTCGTTGGGATGCGCATGCGCAGACAGAGTGTGCGAGCGGCGGGCCTTGACCTTCGGGGAAAAAAAACTCACGGACTGTGACAGCGAAACGGATAACAGTCTTCAGTACCTGCTGGACTTTGAAGCTGTGGATTCTGGGATTGTTAGAAAAGGTAAAACATTTCCATTAAAACCTTATTACTGTTTTGTTTTTGTTACTCGTCATTGTAGCTTGCTGTTAATGTTGTGCTAACAGTAGCGATTAGCTAGATACGTTAGCCGTTGAGGTCAACGCAATTTAGTATCCAACTGTTTTCCTAACAAAACCACTGTTATAATTAAGTGAAGCTGCTCCCAGCTAATTTGAACCTTTGGCTTCTAAAATATGTGGTTCAATTGCGTGCTGCGTACATAACCCAATGTCAGCTAGACCGAAATTAAAATTTTATATATTGTTAAAGTCACTAAAATGGCGCCTGAAGCCTGTTGTGGCGTGAGCTCTGTGTCTGCTCTAGAAACTCTGAAATTCTGTAGATCTGAGCCGTACATTAAATACTCACATGAACCTGTACTTTGAATTCTGTATGAGCTGTATAAAATGCAGCTATGCATAAGTGTTTTGAATGAATAATTAGATAACTCTTTATTGTCTAATCGAATTATATAGAAATGAATATAAATGTGACATGAGAAGGTGTGTCTTTGACTGTTCCTGCATAACTTAGTTTCGGACTAGTTGACAAGTTATGCTCCGGTCATTTGATGTTTCCAAGGTAGATGTTCTTTTGTAATATAGTTAATTTTTTTGTATATTTCATTTATCCACCATCATACATCATACATACAAGCTAAGAAGAGGTCGTTATACTAACAAGAGGTATCAACGCCGGGCCAAAGTTCAGCACATGGTTAAAGTTTGTAATCCAGCCAGGGTGTAAATATCACTCAGCAGCCAGAGCTGAAGCAGGTAGCATCAACACATAAATCTACTCTACCCGGCTTAAATCACAAGAGCACCTCTGACCAAAAAGCTGTAGATTTTTCTTGTTTGCACAAATTAATCCAGATTCACATTAATTGTGTTCACAGCTCCAACAAAATGAGGAAGAGGAGGGGGAGAAACACAATTAGGTTGAATTACAATTGGATGGAAGGCGAGGACAAGGAGAAGGAAGCTTAGGATGAGGAGGAAGAGAAGCAGCAGGAGCATCTTTAGGGATCCCTATGATGTCATTGAGGTTGGTTTCATTAATATGGTCCTCTCACAAAGAACGATGACTTGTTTTAGTTCACGTACTTCCTGTATTAAATAGTGATGTGCAAAATGTTGTGAAAAACCATGGAGCAGGTATGTATAGTGCATCTGCAGGTAAATGAACATCAAATCTCTAAGACAGACTGAAATTTGTATATTTATCACCCTTATGATAAAACCCATGTCAGCCATTGGTTTATGGACTTTGTATTTTGAAGCCTCAACATTTGCTTTCTTGCTGTTGCTATGTTGGGACCATATTAGGATGAGGGATCAGAATCTGGAGTCATGCACACTATTGTTTCATTTAGTGTGTATCCATAAGATTCGTACAGCAGATCCAAGTTGTGCCTTGAAAACAGGAAAGTCGTCTGCATAGAGGAGAACTGTAATAGCAGGCTTGTACAAAGTGAAGCTTTGTGCTCTCGTTTTACTTCTGTCACCCTGTTTTGATGCAGAATTCACTTGAAATCAGGCAAGAACTGGACTTATTTTTTTATGTGTTCTTGTGAATTGATTGTGTATCGCATATGTTTGATTTGACTTTCTGCAAGACAACAGTCGTCCGCTGACCAAAAAAGTTTTCCAAATACCTCCACTTGATCTAGCCTGGATTTAGAAAAGAATAGCAAAAAAATCTGCACCTCCTGCTTCAGATGCAATTTGTGTTTCTGTGTTCAGAGGCAGCGGCGAGAGGGGAGACCTCGGCTCATCCAGCTGGAGAGCCTGACCAGGAGGAGTCGAACATTAACTGAGCTCTTCCAGGGCACCCTGCAGACTCGGCTGCTGGCATCGGCGAGGGATGACGTGAACGCCAAACTGGAGTCCATCACAGGTCAACTGCAGGTATGCGAGTCAGACCTTCTGAGGAGGGTTTCACTTTTCTCTTCTTTATAATTGACTCTTTTCTCGATCTCTTTCAGCTCCTTGTCTCAGAGTGGGAGGGATTTGAAGCACAAAGGGAGGAACTTGTCATTTGGTTGGCTGATATGGATGTGAGGTTGACCAGCTGACAGGAAACACCAGTGAAAAACTGAAACAACTGCAGGTGTGGGCTTGTTTTGATATGACATATACAGGGAGTGCAGAATTATTAGGCAAGTTGTATTTCTGAGGAATAATTTTATTATTGAACAACAACCATGTTCTCAATGAACCCAAAAAACTCATTAATATCAAAGCTGAATGTTTTTGGAAGTAGTTTTTAGTTTGTTTGTAGTTTTAGCTATTTTAGGGGGATATCTGTGTGTGCAGGTGACTATTACTGTGCATAATTATTAGGCAACTTAACAAAAAACAAATATATACCCATTTCAATTATTTATTTTTACCAGTGACACCAATATAACATCTCCACATTCACAAATATACATTTCTGACATTCAAAAACAAAACAAAAACAAATCAGCGACCAATATAGCCACCTTTCTTTGCAAGGACGCTCAAAAGCCTGCCATCCATGGATTCTGTCAGTGTTTTGATCTGTTCACCATCAACATTGCGTGCAGCAGCAACCACAGCCTCCCAGACACTGTTCAGAGAGGTGTACTGTTTTCCCTCCTTGTAAATCTCACATTTGATGATGGACCACAGGTTCTCAATGGGGTTCAGATCAGGTGAACAAGGAGGCCATGTCATTAGTTTTCTTCTTTTATACCCTTTCTTGCAGCCACGCTGTGGAGTACTTGGACGCGTGTGATGGAGCATTGTCCTGCATGAAAATCATGTTTTTCTTGAAGGATGCAGACTTCTTCCTGTACCACTGCTTGAAGAAGGTGTCTTCCAGAAACTGGCAGTAGGACTGGGAGTTGAGCTTGACTCCATCCTCAACCCGAAAAGGCCCCACAAGCTCATCTTTGATGATACCAGCCCAAACCAGTACTCCACCTCCACCTTGCTGGCGTCTGAGTCGGACTGGAGCTCTCTGCCCTTTACCAATCCAGCCACGGGCCCATCCATCTGGCCCATCAAGACTCACTCTCATTTCATCAGTCCATAAAACCTTAGAAAAACCAGTCTTGAGATATTTCTTGGCCCAGTCTTGACGTTTCAGCTTGTGTGTCTTGTTCAGTGGTGGTCGTCTTTCAGCCTTTCTTACCTTGGCCATGTCTCTGAGTATTGCACACCTTGTGCTTTTGGGCACTCCAGTGATGTTGCAGCTCTGAAATATGGCCAAACTGGTGGCAAGTGGCATCTTGGCAGCTGCACGCTTGACTTTTCTCAGTTCATGGGCAGTTATTTTGCGCCTTGGTTTTTCCACACGCTTCTTGCGACCCTGTTGACTATTTTGAATGAAACGCTTGATTGTTTGATGATCACGCTTCAGAAGCTTTGCAATTTTGAGACTGCTGCATCCCTCTGCAAGATATCTCACTATTTTTGACTTTTCTGAGCCTGTCAAGTCCTTCTTTTGACCCATTTTGCCAAAGGAAAGGACGTTGCCTAATAATTATGCACACCTGATATAGGGTGTTGATGTCATTAGACCACACCCCTTCTCATTACAGAGATGCACATCACCTAATATGCTTAATTGGTAGTAGGCTTTCGAGCCTATACAGCTTGGAGTAAGACAACATGCATGAAGAGGATGATGTGGACAAAATACTCATTTGCCTAATAATTCTACACTCCCTGTATTTGATATGAAACATACGTCAGAGACATTATCCTAAACTGGACTAACAAAGGACCATGAGTACAACATGAAACGTACATTACATAGCGTAATGCTAAAGTTCATTGATCATTTTAATCATAAACTTGTTGTTGAAATATTTTTACTGAACATGCAAACATCTGCTGATGAAAATGTGTTGATTTATTGGTCTGTTATGAAGCTATTGCTATTTCTAATGTGTTTTATCACTTTCTGATGTTTTATTAATTAAACAATACATGTATTGTTGTGTTATCTGTAGCTATAGTATTTATATATATATTTATTTATAGTATAGCAAATATATTTAATTATTACTGTTTAAAACACTAATATGTGACATGTATTAGTAGTGATGTTGTGCTGAGGGTTAAAATGCCTTTTTGTCTTTTGGTAACTACAAAATGACAATAAACCATTAATATATGTCTATGCTGTGCTCGTATTTATTTTTACCCTACTCAAATTCAATTTATGATGCATTTTATTTTGAAAGATTTAAAATGTTTTTTTAAAGAACCACTCAAAAAAGGTTCTTTAAAATGGTTCTTTTAAAGAACCATTTGAAGGACCTTTTTAAAAATGGTTCTTTAAAGAACCATTTTTAAAAAGGTTCTTTGAAAAACCATTAAAGGTGCCCCAAAGAACCATTTCTTGATGGTTCTTTGGGGCACCTTTAAAGGTTCTTCAATGAACCACTGAAAGAAATGGTTCTTCAAAGAACCATTGTTTGAAAGGTTCTTTGTGGCACCAAAAAAGGTTCTTCTATGGCATCAGTCTAAAGAACCACTTTTGGTTCCAGTTGGCACCTTTATTTTTCTGAGTGTAGGTTTAATTATAGGTGTCTGATTTCTTATATGACCTGTTACAGTTCATGATGCTGTGACCACCTGCTGATTTGAAACTATTTTGGTACTGACATTCTGATTAAGCTCCTCTCTGTATGGTGATTGTTTGTCTGTACACAGGAGACACACTGACAGAGGAAACTGAGATACAGCTGCCTGAGAATATGATTGAAGGATCTGCCCGCACTTTTGTATCAGTCCTGGGTAAACCTGATCATTTTTAATTAAATGAGTTTAGATTAATCCAGAAAGAAATATAAGAAGTTTATTTTTTCAATCAATAGTGAATTAATATAAAAGACAAATACAACTGGACTGGCATTGTTTTTGCCTAGTTTTGAAACACGCTATTAAATGACACTCCAACAGTTTTGTAGTGTAGAAAATAGTTTAGAAACTACATTCCAATAACAAAGTGCAAAATATTATAATTTAGTATATACAGTTTTTTATAACCTGCTGTATTTTTCTAAATATTTAACTTCTTTACTAGTTTTAATCTATTTGTAGTTCAAGTGTTCGAACGTTGTATGTTCTGTCTCAGTGACTGAGTGCCTCTGATCAGGTGACATCCTCGGCCGGGCTCTGAAGAACTTGGATGGACTGCTCCGGATGCCATATGGATGTGGAGAGCAGAACATGGCTCTTCTAGCCCCCAACATCTACATCCTCCAGTACCTGAAAAGCACACAGCAGCTCACCCCAGCCATCATGGAAAAAGCTGCGAACTTCCTGACCAGTGGTGAGTGTGTTTGTTTCATAGTGAGACTAAAATCAAAGGTTTATGAATAGAATATCTATTTAAGAGTCATTTTCCTGTTGTTACAGGTTACCAAAGACAGCTGAACTACAAAAGTGATGAAGGCGCATACACCACATTTGGAAGAGGACCAGGAAACACTTGGTGAAAATAATAATTACCTTATATTCCATTTGCCTCAGAAACAAAACTGAGCCTGTTGGTGAAATTTACTCCTTAAATCTCCCATCCTATTATCATTTTATTTCTGGACATGGAGAAAATCAACTCACATTATAATGGCATAACTGTGACACATTTTGATATAATTTCGAAACATGAGGAAGTTTTCTTTTGGGTGCTTTTTTATGTCAGGCTGACTGCCTTTGTGATGAGAAGTTTTGCCAAAGCTCAGTCTTTTGTCTACATTGATCCAAAAATCATTGAAGAGTCTAAGACATGGCTGGAAAATAAACAACAAACAAATGGCTGTTTTAAAAAGTCAGGCGAACTCTTCAACAACAGAATGAAGGTAAGTCTATGCTTTAGCTGGACACTGATACTAATTCTGTGTGGAGAGAAATTCTGGCAGCACACAGAAATAACTTGGTTTCACTCACCAGGGTGGTGTGTCTGATGAAGTGACTCTCAGTGCATACATCACTGCTGCTTTCTTGGAAATGAATATATCCCAACATGTGAGTAAATTTGAGTGATGTAATCAAATTTGTACAATGTAAAAAAAAAAAAATACAACACGACTTGTATATGTTTATTTCATTTTCTTCTTTTGACATCCATTTTCCCCTCATTTTAAAAATACATTTTTATGATAGATTTCTAAGTCACTTACGTCGATACTTTCTGTCTGTAGGTGAAAAGGAAATATGTTAAAGCATTATTTCTATTTCCAGTCATGAAAATGAAGTTAAACAAATAATTACATAAAGGAAATGATCAACTTTGGTGATATAAGATAAGATAAGATAAGATAAGAAGAACTTTATTTATCCTGAGGGAAATTCTTTTGTCATACACATGCTCAATGCTGCAAGAGAGACAAAGGAACAGAGGAATAAGATATACAATATATACAATAAGAATAGTAGTATACAGTAATATGCAGTAGGATAGTGCAAAATATAATATCAAATAAATCTAATAAAGTAACAATATAACTATATCCTGAAAAATAAATAGCTTAGCTATCAGTGCAGGTGATTCTAAAAAGTGACATAGTATTGTGCAATTGAATAAAAGAGAGTGGCAGCGTATGTCCTGTCCTGGGCAGGGTCAATAGTTTGTCTTCATAGGGCTCTTCTTTTGATGTTTTAAAGGATCCTGTGGTGAATAATAGCTTGGCTTGTCTCAGGGAGTCCATCAATGACCTCAGCAACACCTACACTACAGCTCTGCTGGCCTATGTCTTCACCCTGGCAGGAGACACGGAGACCCGCACTCACCTTTTGCAGCACTTAGACACAGTTGCAGTGAGGGAAGGTGAGTCACCATCTAACAGGAAATCATTCAGGTGTTATTACCATAAGTGTAACTTTTATTGTATGTTTGTAGGAGGTTTCCTGTACTGGTCTCAGACAGCAGCAGAAACATCAGCCTCCCTGTCAGTGGAAATCAGTTCTTATGTGCTGTTGGCCAAACTCAGTGCCTCCACAACTGCTGACGACCTGGGTTATGCCTCTGGCATTATTAGGTGGCTGACTGACCAGCAGAACTACTATGGAGGCTTCTCCTCCACTCAGGTGCTACACCACCCAAACAGCTTAAATCTCACCTTTGAGTTCATATAAACTGGGATAAATAAAAACGTATCTGAGAGAAGCTGAATACTGAAGTTTTACTTGTCCTGTAAAATACAAAATATAAATATATATGTAAGTATGTGTAGTAGCTGTGATTTTGTTTGTAGGACACAGTGGTGGCTCTTCAGGCTCTGGCTCTCTACTCCACTCTGGTGTTCAGTCCTGAGGGTTCAAGCACAGTGACAGTTCAGTCTGACAGCAGTCAGCTGACATTTGATGTAAATCCGGGCAACAAACTGCTCTACCAGGAGGAGACGATGCAGGGCGTGTCAGGAAAATACAGCCTGGAGGTGAAGGGCACTGCATGTGTGTCAGTGCAGGTCAGTGACAGCATCCTGCTTGTTCCTTTTTCCAAATAGAGAAGTATGATGAAAAAATGTGTTTGCACTCAGAAAAGCACATTTGCTTATCCATCTATGTATTTGCTCAAATTATCCAAATTCAGGATGCAGTGGCTTCCCACTAAGGAAATGATTTCAAACATTCCTTTTCCTCCTATGTATTTTTTTTTTCTTGTTGTTGTTGTCGTTGTTCTTCATCATGGATTTCACTAAGGCCAGATGACATGTATAATATGTATAATATCTCCAGGAAGGTCTAGCTACACTGTGTGTATCCTCGCAGTTGGATTTGCCTGGAAAATCTCCAGAGGGTAGTGTCATAAAGGCATCCTGCAAACATGCCTGCACCATCTTAGCTGGCATATTTTAAGTAAATAACCAGCAGTTCTATTTCCAGATCCCTTCTCATGTCCAAGCCTTTATCTCAATTTTAAATATTTTGATGAAAGAAACTCCAAATCAACATGACATTTCTGCCCACAATTAGTGTACATATTATTCTGGCCACAACCACCAAAATAATTTAATAACTTTAATCAGTCCCCTAAAATGTGACGCCACTATATTTTGAACATAAATGCAAAACAAACATAAAAACATAAACAGATTTCTATTCTTCTTATTATTACTATTATTATAAACTGCAAACCTCTTTTGGTTGACTATTTCGCAGATTTCTGTTCACTACAACATCCCGAGTCCCACTGATGTCACTACTCTCAGCGTGGAGGTCAAATCAGGGGTTGATGCAACAAGTGAATCCAGACGCAAGCTCACTCTGACAATAAAATCCCTGTAAGTATTTAACAGATTAGATATGTGCTAGGGGAATTTTATTTACCACTGTGGGATAAGTGTTGGAAATGTGGCATCTATGGATACACATCAGTGCAATCACTTTTTAACTGTTCAAACACAGGTACAGTGGAAAGGAGAATACTACCAACATGGTGATCCTGGATATCAAAATGCTCTCTGGATTTGTCCCAAATGCAGTGTCTTTAAAGATGGTGGGTTGTTGCAGTTGTTAGCTGAATAGAAATGTTGCTACCATGTGTCAGTTTATGATGAGATAAAATAATAATAAGGAGACTGTTGTCTCCTCACAGCTCGAAGGTGCCCCATTGGTGGATCGTGTTGAACAAACAGAAGATCATGTTCTGGTGTATTTACAGGAGGTGAGAGATAATCACAGTGGGGATACCAGATGATGATGTTTGTATTGTTACAGAGTGTGTCTCCTGTTTTTAAATCTGTTCAGTTACCAAAGGACATGCCCATGAACTACAGCTTGACAGTCATCGAAGAACTTCGAGTGGAGAACCTGAAACCAGCCATGATCAAAATCTATGACTACTACCAGCCAAGTACAACTCTAACTCGCTTCACTGCAACAGCACACTGACACACTTTGCTCCTTAGTGAAGCTGTACAACAAACAGCAGTTAACAGAATTTGAAGGATCAAATTTAAACGTGTTGTAAAAACACAGCAAGTCACATTTTTCCACTTTGTTTTCTCTCTCAGGTGACCAGGCTGAGACTGAATACATTTACCCATCAGCTGCAGGTAACAAACTGTTATAGCAAGAACACCACATTTCACACAAAATTGAATTGAAGTTATTTTTAAAATATTTGTTCAATCTCAACACAATACAATATTTGACAATACAGTTAATTCAGTACTTTTTTAGGCCTGAATGAAAATTAAATGTACAGTCTCGGTCGTTGCGTCCTTGGGCAAGACAGTTCACCTACCGCCTACTGGTGATGGCCAGAGGGGCTGATGGCGCGATACGGCAGCCTCGCCTCTGTCAGTCTGCCCCAGGGCAGCTGTGGCTACAATTGTAGCTGCCTCCACCAGTGTGTGAATGTGAGAGTGAATGATTAGTGGCATTGTAAAGCGCTTTGAGGGGTCCCGAAAAGCGCTATATAAATGCAATCCATTATTATTATTATTCATTACTAAACGATTATTTTAACACAATTGCATCCTTACGTTTTATTCTTTTTTTGCAGCTTAAAGATGTGCAGTCAGTCCTGAGGTTGTCACTCAAGTTATACAACTTGCATTTTAATAAAGATGTTTTTTAAACACAAATATGCCTCCATATGTTTTGTTTTCATCTACAAATAGGTCTTCTGTATAAAAATTTCATCCATCTCAACCTGACTCTACCATCCTATTCTGTCACACTAACACTCTGCATGTCTTCTTTCACTACATCCATGAATCTTCTCTGGTCTTTCTTTTTTCCTTCTGTCTGACAGCTCCATGTTCAACATCCTTTGTCCAGTATGTCCGCTATCCCTCTTTCTTCCACCAACCTGTCTCTCATGTACACAGATATATTCTGTCTCCATTCTACTCACTTTCATTCCTCTTCTCTCCCGTGCATACTTCCACCTTTGCAGGCTCTCTTCCACCTGCTCCATACTCTCACTACAGATCATAACATCTTGAACCCATCTGTATGTTGATGGCTAAAGGACATACTTGTGGCTTTTGATAATGGCAGCACTGACAGAGTTGCAGAGAAGGGTATCTCACTGAAGAAATTAGTGTTGTAAGTTGAGAAACGTCTATTTTGTGAAATTATTCCTAGTATTGTATCTTTTAAACAGAAAATGTGATTAAATGTTATATGACAAATTACTGCATTTCCCTTTTTGTACTATTTATGTACTATTCAGCTTCACCATTGCTTTAAGGAATTTTCCCAAATATGTGCATATATTTTAACTTTTTGGTTCTGTGTACACGGATAAATAGAAATCCAAAGTTTTCTGGGCTGTAGATCATTTTAAGAAATATGTATCACAAATTAAATATTTACGAATAATTTATAATAGTGTGCTGTTGTCTTTAAGCAAAAAAGTTGCATGAAAGTGTGAAACGAAAAATAGATTGGTTATTTTGAATTAAAATAGTTGCTTTGGTGACAATCAGACTGCAGGCTGCATATCACATTGGAAGTCTGTAATTACATTTATTTGTATTCATTTAATCTGAAAAAATAAAATCACGATCAGAGCGAGGCCACGGAAAGAGAAAGAGAGACAGGTGGATGTTCACAGCCCTGCAGCTCTGTAGTTAATGAGAAGAGCCAAGACTCAGGGTTTAAGACGGCACTTGGAGCTCTTCCTGAATTAATGAGGAAACTTATGATCAATAAAGTAATTAACTGCTGGTGCTAAGACTCTCCTCCTCCTCAAGGAAGAGCTCAGAGAGAGACCTCAAGTTTTCACCTGCCTGACTTTCACCTCCTGGAAAAAGCCCCTTTAATCTAATTCAATTCAATTCAATTCAATTTTATTTATATAGCGCCAAATCACAACAAAAGTCGCCTCAAGGCGCTTCATAGATACAGAGAAAAACCCAACAATCACATGACCCCCTATGAGCAAGCACTTTGGCGACAGTGGGAAGGAAAAACTCCCTTTTAACAGGAAGAAACCTCCGGCAGAACCAGGCTCAGAGAGGGGCGACCGGTTGGGGTGATAGAAGGAAGACAGGATAAAGACATGCTGTGGAAGAGAGACAGAGGTTAATAACAGGTATAATTCAATGCAGAGAGGTCTATTAATACATAGTGAGTGAGAAAGGTGACTGGAAAGGAAAAACTCAATGCATCATGGGAATCCCCCAGCAGCCTACGTCTATTGCAGCATAACTAAGGGAGGATTCAGGGTCACCTGGTCCAGCCCTAACTATATGCTTTAGCAAAAAGGAAAGTTTTAAGCCTAATCTTGAAAGTAGAGATAGTGTCTGTCTCCCGAATCCAAACTGGAAGCTGGTTCCACAGAAGAGGGGCCTGAAAACTGAAGGCTCTGCCTCCAATTCTACTTTTAAATACTCTAGGAACAACAAGTAAGCCTGCAGAGCGAGAGCGAAGTGCTCTAATAGGGTGATACGGTACTACAAGGTCATTAAGATAAGATGGGGCCTGATTATTTAAGACCTTGTATGTGAGGAGCAGGATTTTGAATTCAATTCTGGATTTAACAGGAAGCCAATGAAGGGAAGCCAAAGCAGGAGAAATATGCTCTCTCTTTCTAGTCCCTGTCAGTACTCTTGCTGCAGCATTTTGGATTAGCTGAAGGCTTTTCAGCGAGTTTTTTGGACATCCTGATAATAATGAATTACAGTAGTCCAGCCTGGAAGTAATAAATGCATGAACTAGTTTTTCAGCGTCACTCTGAGACAGGATATTTCTAATTTTAGAGATGTTGCGCAAATGGAAGAACGCAGTCTTACATATTTGTTTAATATGTGCGTTGAAGGACATATCCTGGTCAAAAATGACTCCGAGGTTCCTCACAGCGTTACTGGAGGCCAAGGTAATGCCATCCAGAGTAAGAATCTGGTTAGATACCATATTTCTAAGATTTTCAGGGCCGAGTACAATAACCTCAGTTTTATCTGAATTAAGAAGCAGAAAGTTAGCGGCCATCCAGGTTGTTATGTCTTTAAGACATTCCTGCAGTTTAACTAATTGGTGTGTGTTATCTGGCTTCATAGATAGATAGAGCTGGGTGTCATCTGCATAGCAGTGAAAATGTATGCTATGTCTTCTAATGATGCTGCCTAAGGAAAGCATGTATAATGTAAACAGAATTGGTCCTAGCACTGAACCCTGTGGAACTCCATAATTAACCTCAGTGTGTGAAGAAGACTCTCCATTTACATGCACAAATTGGAGTCTATTAGATAGATATGATACAAACCACTGCAGTGCAGTACCTGTAATACCTACAACATGTTCTAATCGCTCTAATAGGATATTATGGTCAACAGTATCGAATGCTGCACTAAGGTCTAGCAGGACAAGCACAGAGATGAGTCCACTGTCAGAGGCCATAAGAAGATCATTTGTAACCTTCACTAAAGCTGTTTCTGTGCTGTGATGAACTCTGAAACCTGACTGAAACTCTTCAAATCTAACTGTATCTGGTGCTCTTCAATGGACCATCAATCAATTACAGGGAGAGGTGGACCTCTCTTTGGTCAATAACCGATTTTAAGGCCTGTCCTGACCAGCTGCTTTACTGGCCGGCATCACTTTGTATCAGCAGTGATCAGTGTTGCTGGTCCCCTTGCATTGCTACTACAGTCACCTGTTTGTTCCACTTGAAACATTGCACTTTGAGATATTTTGGGATATTTTGAGATATCTTGAGAGACACCATCGACCAGAACCAAATTGTTTTGAAAGTATGTGCAATTTTCATTTAATTTTTAAACAAGCACAACATAATAACACATTTTTTTCTTACACTCTGTAATTTTGCTATAGAAGCTTTGTTCATTTTATGTATGTGTAATCATGTATCTTTAATATATAAAATATGTAATCTTGTATTTGTGTATTTTGTAGTTATTGCATAAAAATGAGTCACATGTAGCAGTGATAAGCACAAATGGCTAAAGAAATGTTCGATGGAAAAAGAAAAAAGATGTTGTTCTCTTAATCTTTAAGTTTCCAAGTCACCAATGTTTAGATAAGAAAATGCCAATAACCTGGGGCATATGAGGGGGCAGACAGCAATGTAAAGGGGGCACCTGGTGGCAATGGAAGTGAGAAAGGTGTGGGGGTTGGGTGGGGATGCTCTGGATTAGGGCTGCCACAAATGATTATTTTGATAGTCGACTAGTCACCGATTATTTTTGCGATTAGTCAACTAATCAGATCATCATCCATTGGGTATAAAACGTATAGCTTATTGCACCAGCATGCATCTACCCTTATATAACCCTTATATATATATATATAACTATCATTAGCTTACAGCTTTAAGTGTTTAAGGTACGTGCTAACTAAAAATAAAGACAAGATAATTGTTTATTAAACTTTTAATAAAATTTGCAGATTGTCTCGGTGGAGTTTAATAAACTCAGCCATCTGATCTTTGCTCCCTAAAATATAAGCTCACACTTCTGTTTAATCAGTTTTCTGTTTGGCGTTTATTCAGCTGTGTGAAAACTATAACCGATTTACTGAGGAACAAATAAAACACTGAAAAAAGCCAAACAATAAAATTTTTAAGTTATCTAAGTGACTTATATATCATGTTTAACCTAAGTAGCAAAAAACCTCTGAAAATGATTTGCCGGAAAACGATGAAAACAATGTGTTCTCAGAGGCTCTAGTGAGCAAATAGAAAGTAGGTTTAAATGTTAAACTAATTTATTCAAGTCAGAGAATGTTGCATATAATAAAATTTTTGCCAGATGCATAAAGTTAAAAGATTAAAACTAATAAAAGAAGTTAGAAAAAGAGACTTTTCCATTTGATTACATTTTGTATGATGGATTATGTAGAAAAAGTAGAATTGGGCTGAAAGATCTATCGCTTTATCACCTATTCAGGTTGTAAATCGTGTTTTTAAAAAGTAACTAATTTACTAAGTAATTAATTACTTTTGAAAATAAGTAATCAGTAAAGTAACGGGATTACTTTTTTGGGAAAGTAATCAGTAATTAGTTACTGATTACTTTTTTCAAGTAACTTGACCAACACTGCTAGCCACTCACCTTTCCTTTTGATTTTACATTTAAACTTTAAGCAAAGCATCTGAAGATGGACTGATTAGAATGCATGTTTTATGGGTTGGGTTATAGGTCAGGTTTTTGGAGAGGACAGGAATGTCCATGGACCAGGATGAGATTCCGGTCGAGATAGATGGCGAGCCTTTGAGGGCAAATCACCACGAAGGAGATACACATACACAAGTTGGCTGTTGTCAACATAACTCTAAATTCTTAAAGGGCCCTAGTGAGTACTTTTATTTTGTTGCAGTGTGCACACTGTTTTATTTTATACTTTTTCCTGTACAAATTGGACCATATCTTTTATGCATTGTAACAATACAAGAGTGGCTACTACTCAAAAGTTAACATAGTGTCCGAGACATTATTGCTGCTCAATACTTTGGCTCCATAGGAATTTGGTGTCTTCTGATTCAGGGTCTTATTACGAGCCCAAGTAGTTATTGTTAGTGATGTGCGGATCGATCCTGAAATATCGATTCCTCCGATACCAGTCATTTATGTTCTAGAATCGATTCTCACATTAAAATATCGATATTTTAGTAATTTAGAGTAAATTTGTAGTTTATCATTAACAGCAACACAGTGGAAAGAAACTATAACATTCGGATTGTCTACATTCAAAGGAACTACTTCCTCTTCTGTCTTTCATAGTCATGTGTGAAATACAGCTGTATAAATGTCTCGCAGCCCCTTGGCGTGCGCACTCACAACAATGGCTGAGCGTCATGTGCGGACGTATTTTACCTCCACAAACAGCTGAGACGTGGTTTGCGATACATGTGGCAAAAAAGTGCTCCAAGAGTGAGGTGTTGTGGCCATACTTTCCCAGCCTTGAGACCTCAGAATTTGGGAGACCTTCAAAAGGGCTGTTGGGGGGGGGGATAAATACATTTTACAGGGTTTATTTATCGGACAAAATACGTTAAATGTCACCGTTATTATTGGCTGGCCCGGAAACAGCGGGGGTGTCCAAATTCAGAGGCTGCTTCCACCTGAGGACCCGGCCTTTGCGGTCTAAAGAAAGCTGGGAGAAATTCAGGAGAATGGTGGCTCCGGGAGATTTTCGGGAGGGGCACTGAAATTCGGGATTCTCCCGGAAAAATCGGGAGGGTTGGCATGTATGGTTGTGGCAACATCACTAACCTTGTCAAACACCTCAGAGTAAATCATATCACAGAATATGAGGCGCGTATGTTGAGACGAACTGAAGAGAAGGAGAGGGACAGGTGCTGCTAGGACGAGACAGACGTCTCTCACGGAGTCCTTTAGTGCTGCAGGCAGGCAACGTGTTCAAATAGCACAACTTCAGTTTTTTTTTATTTCTATATGATGAACTCTGCATTATTAAGTGATAAGAACAAGTAATCTGATGCCCTGTAATCATTATGATGCTATAATTTGAGATACAATAAATAAAATACGTTTTTGTACAAAGTATCGGTATCGGATCAGTATCGTCGATACCACCCTGAATATTACTTGGTATCGGATCGGAAAGGAAATCAGTGGTATCGCACATCACTAGTTATTGTACTTTAATTCTCCTTTATATCATTAAAGTTGGTTACACATTCAAAGGGCTTTTACCGTACAGTCATTTAAAGGGCAGCAGGCCTTTGGTTTACAGCCATCTAAACGGCTGCATGCTTCTGTTGTACTTCTGTTGCTCTAAAAGGCTGCACACACCATTAAGCAGTACAATTAAATGCAGCTGCATGCCTCGAAGGGGTCCTGTGTGCATACTTTAGCAGTGCCAAGCTGAATTAACCCTATGTTCGACTAGTCACAGTTGGCTATACCACTATCAAAGGTTTCCTACTGATCCTCACTGTTACATTTTCAAACAGTATTGATCAGCATGTGTTCATACAACAAATGGCACAAACTTTTCATTAATATAGTGGTAGGAATAGTTGACCTAAATATATGGGTCATGTAATTTGAACATGCAGGTTAAATGTTTAACACAGTAACTTCACTATATAAGACACTTCATAGTAAGCGTGCATAGTATATATGAGTATATATGATTGCACAGAATTTATGAGTGATTGTTATTACATATGTAGTGTATACTGGTATATATGTGATAATACAATCCACAGCACTTGTCTCATTCTCTTTCCCGTTTCCACTAGCCTACACATAATTTCATACCCCCAATGTCTGGCTCTTTTAACCTTTGAGCAACAACATCTATCTTGCATACAGAATATTTCCACACTGGTAGTCCCCTCAACAGAAGTTAAACCACCTAACACGGATCTATGAATCATTCAAACATAAAAGGGCACCTAACTGGAGAAGTAATATATATGTCTGATAATTCTAAAACTTTAAATGTTTCTCTTTTATTTTCTCTTGTCAGGGGACCTACTTTGCTTTGCTACTGGGGATGTCCCATGATGCACTGCATGTTTCTTCTTCACTCATCTTTTTCACTCTCTATGTGTTTATAAACTGTTGTTATTTAATCATTAATTATAATTTCTGGCTCTTCCACAGTCTGTCTTTCCCCCCCTCTCTTCCGCCCTTAAACATACAACCAGTCATGTCAGATGGCTGCTCCTCCCTGAGCCTGGTTCTGCTGAAAGGTTTCATCCTGTTATAAAGGGAGTTTTTCCTTCCCACTCTCGGTTACGCTCTCAGTGCTTGCTCATAAGGGTTGTCTGATTGTTGGGGGTTACTGTGTATCTCTGTGTTATTATTTTTACCTTGCAATATAAGGTTTTGACTGTTTTGATATGGTGCTATATATTAATAAAATTGGATTGAATTGAAAAGCTGCGATTTTCTGTTGAACAACATTTTGTTTTTCCTGATAAAAGGAATCTTCTTATCTAACTTACTTTTAACTGAACAGCCAATCAAATAGTCACTCTGTAGGAAGAACTGGACAAGTAATTATTTGCTCAACTGCACAACATTAAACAGTACATAAATCGATCTTCAAAAGTCTTTGTGCTTAAATTCCTGAACTTAAATTTAAAGAGAAAAAGAAAACTGGATGTTCATGACAATATAAGTGTAACTTTGTGTAACTACTTCTGCCACTGTACAGTCTGTCTGCTTATTCAGCACAGTGAGATGAAAATAGAAGAGGCAGATTTTCCCACCCTTTGCACTGAATAGGAAAAAATATTTTTAAAGAGGCTTAGATCACTGTTGATGTCGAGACAATTCAACATATAAATTATGTAAGAAGTGTGGTCACTTCTGGTCATTCTGTCAATTTACACCTAAAATATGAGCATTTCAACAATGTTATTCTAACCACATGTGGAAAATCCATGTCATTCTTTCTTAATGCATAATAAACTAAGCTTACTTTAATTGGAGTCTAAAGATTGGCTTCTGAGCTTTAGAAGCTGATTAAATATGAATGTTGCAAAAACATATTTTTACTCAATGATTATCTCTCATTTAGATTATTGTTTGACATCCTGGTCACTTGCTTGTCCAACAACACTTAAAATTATTGAAAATATTTATAAAAGAAGTTTAAAATTACTTGACAAAAAATCGACTTCCTATCACCACTGTCATGTGTTAAAAAAACATAAATTATCAAACTTCAATAATTTAGTGAAATGTAAAAGAGTGTGCTTAATATATAAAGTCTCCACCACCACTAAAGGAGTTCATTAGGCGTAAAGAAAGCTTAGACAGGACCACTCGAGCCACAACCCGCTGACACTTGTTTATACCCCACAGACAGACAGCATTTGGGCAGAACGTCCTCTCTGTCCAGGGTGGCCATTGGTGGAACAGTCTTCCTCAGTTCATTAGAGAATGCTCTACATTCACCTTGTTTAAGGCACAGGTTAAAAACTGGTTACGGACAAATCAAGTGTGTGATCATGTATAAGTTGTATACTTTTAATGTTTTACTTGGGAATAGAATGGTTTGTATGTGTGAGTTTGGTGATGGAGTTCTTATTATGTATGAATTATGAACTTTTCATGAATTATTATGTCCATTTTTAATATGTTTTTGGACAACAGATGGAAATTAGCCTTTGGCTATAATCTGGTATGTTTACATTCATGTAAATTCTTATTTTACATGTATGTTCATTAACATGCACTGTCCCAAATAAAATTTATAAAATTTATTAATTTATTAGAGATTTGTAGATTAGATGAAGACAAATTATGTAAGTGTAAACAGACATTCATGTGAAAATTGTCATGGTCTGACAGCCCCGCTGGGTTGCCTGCTCGTTGTGTCGATGTTTGTATTTCGCTCCCTCGCTTTCTCTCTCTCTTGACGGGTTTGCTTACCTCCAAGTTGAGACAAGTACTACCGAAAACGTTCCCGCACTGAAACCTGCCGCACCTGCCGCACCTGCAGTTGATCGCAGCTGTGGCTTATTATCTCCCATCTTTGGGGCCGTCTATTTAACGGTGTGATCGGGCTTCAGTCGGCGTGGGAACATTGTGTGAACCTCGGTAGTATTGCTCGGATGTGTTATTGTGTGAAAGCTTTCCTTACGCTAAAGATTGCTTAGTCATTGTGTTGTATGTGTGTTTTGTCACTAGGAGTCACGGGAGCTGTATTACCACTAAGGAAGCTGTTTGGGATGGAGTCACTGCGTGTGTGTTTTCACTTCACGACCACAAGCACTGCCAGGACACAATTCTCTGCCGTTTTATAACCAGTGGCGTGTCTAGAAAATTTTTGTTGGGGGGGGCAGGTAGGGGCACAGATTTGGAGAAGGGTGGCAGATGTAATTGGCAGATAATGTTAAAAAAAATGATACCAACCATTAACCATAATTCAATAATCCTGTAAACCTAATAACCGAATGCGCTTTTAACTCTTATTAGAATGAGATTTTAACCACTACGGTGCAAAGTTTTTAGATACTGCGTCGATGAAGTACAAGAGATACAATCAGTGCTTTGTCAGTGTTTACTCAGCATTCAAGGACAGCAATATTTGCATAGTATTTTTACTGACATATAGTGCACATATGTTTTGGGCAAAAACATTTTTGAATATTAAAATACGAACATTTGTAAACTTTATCTGCCTATTAAAAAAAGAAGATAATCTTCTCACAAACTGGTGTTTGATTTTGAAACAGGAAAAAAGTGGGGAAACAACTGAAATGACTAACATTTGAATAAAACCTGAAAGCAAGTAAATACTTTCTATGCTGCCTTATGGTAAACTTTGGTAATATTGATCAAGAACAACACTGGCTGATGATGAAATACAGTCAGCTGGCATGGTAACACTGCCAGTATTAACCTGCAGGGCTGGACCGGGACAGAAAATCGGGCATTTTGACTACAGACCGGCCCACCAGGTATTAATTAAAGCCCCAGAGAGCAGCCATTTGGCTTTTCTACCTTTAAAACCCTCCTACCAGCCAAATGGCTTTTAGCTAGGCTTTAGCTTCAGCCAAGTGGAAGCTAAATTGGCTAGTCATTCATATCTATATTAGGTTGTTACCTGGGAATTCTGGAGGGAGGGGAGTGGGGGTGTGTGAATGAGGGGGTGGGGGAGCTGCTAAAAGCTGTGAACTTCCTTTTGTGTTCGTCTGATGCATTCTCAATCATCCAGGGAAATAAATCTCCAAAAGTCACCAACTTGGAGTGTTTCAGTTTGCCATCTTAGGGAGAAATCAACACACATTGTGTGTATGTCCTTTGTTGCTGAGATTTATTGATAAAAACAGTACAAAAACCCCCCAACCATTTGTACACATATTTACAAATAATAATTGTTAGATATTTTAGTATTATGGGAGCATGTACTGGGTACTTTTTTTGATGATATTAGAACAGAAGATTCTGTGACTCAACAAGGCTCTTTATGTTAACCTCATTTTCTCTTGCTTTGTCAACTCAAGATTTTATGGTGTGAAAGTAGATACTAAGGTTGGAGGGAAAACACCAACAAATCACTCTTTTACTTATCACTCCCTTGCAGAAGATGTTTAAGTGAAGACCATCTGGGTTGTGTCAGAACTCACGGATGTAGGAGACCTCTGTATAAGATTTATAGGCCTTGAGAGTGCATCTTACTGCAATTGTAGAACAAAGGATTCCAACTGTCTAGTGTTTAACGGACCTGTCAGAGGTATGTTGAGATACGATTGTAGAAGGCCTCTTTCAGAGCTGGGGGACCTTCCTTATATGGTTTTAACTTGAAACTTGTTGACACACGAACTTTCTGCCTATAAATACCGCTGCACAAAAGAATAAAACTTTGAGTTGATTTTGGGAAAGCAACCTGAACAGTCTCTGTATCATTTTGTTCTCCTAACTGCTCCCGACGTCGTAACTAACCCGCTGACGGCATGCTACTACATGGAGTGCTACTTGAGAATATATTGCTGAGTGTTACTTAAGAGTGAGTACATTTCAACATTTTCAGCAATCACTCACAATCCTGGCACTGCCATGGTATCTGTAGTCTGCATTTACCACATGTGTATCTGTAGCAGTGAACACATCGCACAGTGGCATGATTCTTCTTGCATTTGTGTTTGACAAAAATAACAGGAATTGACAAAAATAACAGCAATTGATGAGCAACTGGATAAAGTCTTACAAGTAAAAGGTTCGTAAGAAGATGGGGTTCCTACAGCGGGGAACCATCTGAGAAACAAAACACTAAGACCAAAAACTATAACTGTGGTGGAAAATAACAGGCTAAGACTAATGTAGAACTGACAGACGAAAACCATAAGTATGACTGAGGGTGAGGAAACCTAACTAAGACTGAGGTCAAAATAAACAGACGACCCGACAATGGCATGCAGAAAACAAAGGGCTTAAATACATACATGAGGTGATCAGGGGAAGTGGAGACACATGGGGGAACAGCTGACTGACATAAACCTAATGACAGGACCAGGAGAGGAAAGCTAAATACAATGAACAAAGAACACATGACACTGTCAGAATAAAACAGGAAACACTAAAACTAGACATGACAACACAAACTAAACAAACCTAATGCGTGATGAATAATACAAGAACCCAAAACATAGAAAACCAGAGGAACAATAAACAATAACTGCCCAAACTAAAGACAGATAGGAAATGACACAAAAACTAATCACATAACAAAATGAGACAAATACAAACATGAACTCAGAGCGCTGGGTCAGAGACCCAGCCTGTGACACCTGGCTCTCATTCAGCACGTCTCTCGCCTCCAAAACTGTGAATAAGTACAAATACCACATAATACATTTTAATGACTTTCTGGTCACATTAATAAAGAACATCAATGCTCTGTTCATGTTCCAAAAATGTACAAAAAAAAAGGTTTGTTCACATTTAGCACGTGTGTGCGTGTGCTTCTGCACCACAGGGTAGAAAATATAAAAGCATATGTACCAGGCAAGCTCTTTTTGTCACAGTCCTGGGTCTCCTGACCCAGCGTTTTTAGTTCTTTGTGGTTTTTGTATTATTGTACTTATGTGTGTGATTTATTCTATGGTTTCTAGTTTCGATCCCTTGCCCTTCATGTTTCTCTGTCTCCCCTCTGTTCTGTGTAAGTCTGTGTCTGCATGTTTGAGTTCCCCTCTGTGTCCCCTCTGTTCTTAGAGTCCTCTGCCTTATGGTTTATGTCTCTGTGTTTCTTAGTTGCTGTCTCCACTGTGTCAAGTTCGCGTCTCTGTGTGATCCTTCCTGTTTTACTTTGAAGGTCCGTGTCTTATGTAAATGTGTCCTGCTTTGCTTGTCTCGTCAGTCCTGATTTCTCCCAGCTGTGCCCTCCTTCTGTGTCTCATTCCCCTCGTTACTTCCCAGTGTATTTAAACCCTGTGTTTCTCTGAGTCAGTGTCGTGTCGTCCCTCATGCTGTGTGTGATTCTCCCCTTGTCTTCTGGTATGTGTTACAATTAGCTCTTCCCAGTTTAGTTTTGTATCTCTGTTATTGTTTGTCACCTGTCAGCAATAAAGCTGCATTTTGAGTTCAATTCTGTTTTCCCGTGAGTTTGCGTTTGGGTCCTATTTCCTGCCTGCCACACACCGATACATGACACTTTTTTTCTTTGTAAATAACAAAGGGCTGCCATGTTTAGCTTGTCGGATTCTTATTAACTCATCCTCGAGTTTTTGCTTCTCATTGGAGCATGTGAAAAACGAATAAGAGGCTGTCTGACGTGTGAAATAACAAGCTGTGAAAATGATTTGCAGGAAACCATAAAGTATTTCCAGTGGCTGAGAACTGAAAAAGGAAATCAGCATGTTTTCTAGAAACAGCTGTAATTCCTGTGAGTAAATCACACTTTAATGAACTGTTCTCAGACCTTACCATTTCCAGCAAAGGCATTTTATTGTCGTGGTACAACACTAAATCAGAATTCATTCTTGTGTGTTTGCCTGGCTAAAAAAAGTAGCTTCCCTGTGGCTCAAACTCATGATTTACCTGTAGTCATCATATAATCTAAAAGTGTACACTTTTTGCTAGTTATATTACTAAGGGTAAGGGTAGGAATGTAGACTGACGGTAAATTCCGCTCAACTCTCTCTTCATCACAACAGATCTCGAACCGCCACCTTATGAAGGTTGAGGTGTTTGTGCGCTCCAGTGATCCTGGGAACTAAGTTGTCAGGAGCAATCTGCCCCTGGTAGGGTCACCCGTGCAGATCCTGGGTGAGGGGCCAGACAAAGTGATTCAGGCAACCTCTATGCAGCATAATAAATCACAGGTCCAGCGTACCACGCCTGGGGCATGGTTAATTGGGTCCTACTCTGGAGTCAGGCTGGGTAGTACAGTTGGTGGCTGAACCTTAACCCATGGGGTCCATATTGTTCAGTGGTCTGTGGATCAGGTACCAGTCAGAGCTGGCGGTCCTGGTGCTCCGATCTAAAACTGATGACTTGTTGGTTCATGACTATTTGAAGCACATGTGTGACTGCATGTATTTGGAATGTCTCACTGTTATTTATCAGGTGACAGAGGCAGCTCTGCCATGTTGTAGCTCAGAGGCGAGGTCACAGGTGACTGACTGATGATTTGGTGCTATAGTTTAAATAGTATTTATTATCATGACAGTTGTTAGGCTGCTGATGTAAATTGATTCATTAGTGTACATTTGACAGAGAATCTGAATTGACATGTCTCACTTTTTATATGGCACGAATCAATGTGTTATTTTATCAGGTGGCAATATGTCCTAGTGCAGTTAGAGAGGAAGAGCCAGGGCCAAAGCTGAGGCACATCAAGCACAGAATAATATTCATCTTAGATGAGTAGTTTTATGTACAAAAACCACCAGGTCATTCAGTGTTCCCTTAGTGCTAATGTATAAGAGATGTTGGTGTACTATAACTGAAGTAATGTTGTTAAGTCCTTAAAGTCATATTCTTTTATTGTCATGACTGTATTTGAAGCTATTTTTATTTTTGTATGATACCTGATTTATATGGATTATGGCTGAAGTAAACTAAAGTCTAAAATACTTAGTCAGTCATTTGTTTAATAGTAATTTAACATTATGTAATTTACATATAAAACTATGAATTGTAATTTTAAATGGTTTAAAAGCATGTAGAATAGCATATGTATATGTAGCATATGAGGAATATGATTAGGTTTGAGACTTTTTCAGAGATTTACAGCGGGACCTGGGTGGTCCCTCGGAATGCCGTTCACTCACTTGATGGATAAAGTGAGACATAGAGTAAGAAACTGGGCTAACAGAGAGACAGACTGACATGGGGACAGGAAGTGAGTGAGAGGCAGGTGGAAGGGTTTGATTAGAGTGTGACGTGAGAAGAGACTGCCCTGACACAGGGACAGATAGTGAATTGACTCCAACTGGAGGGCGGGGGGTGATACTGCAGGTCACCACCTGACATGTAGAGGTAATCCACACATGGGCCAGCACCGGACCACCATTGTGTCTCCAACTGGCTTTGTGCTGGCCCATGTGTGGGCCACCTCTGGTAAACCTGATCTGGGCCACCAAAGGGCCGTCATTCTTTGCGGTATGTGGGCCATGTGTAAGCACATTGTGTGGGCCATATCCAGGCCATACCAATTTTGCTATGTGGGTTGTAGTTTGTTTTTCTTTTTAAATTATTGTCACACTGTTAAAATATTGTCTATAAGCTGATATATTTTTGTTAGCTGTGGGGTTCAGGACCAGTTAAGTTTCACTGTTTATTCTTGTGTCCTGTGTGCAGTGGGGTCTGGTAGTTTCAACACTGACATACTTTGTAGAGTTATATTAAGATGTGACAAGTTGAATGAACTGCTCTATACCCTAGAACATACCCCAAAGCAAACCTTTACACTACACACACACATACACTAACGTCAGCATTCCCAACTTCAAGGCCCTCCCCACAGCTCTGCACATGACCCTAATGGAAAATTGCAATACAAACATAAATAAGTTCAGGATTTGGTGGGCTCCCAGTCAGCTTTCCTAGTGTGTGGTGACTTCACTGGCCCACTTCTGGACCTAGCAGCCTAAGACAGGGATTTTTGCATGTTTATAACTGTGGTTTATAGCTAATAGCTATTATAGCTAAAACAAACAAACAAACAAACATTGGACTGATTCAGCAGACTTCAGGGCCCTATTTCAGGAAGCCGGTTTAGTGCAAACTCTGAGTAAGTATACCCTGAGTTAACGAAAACTCTGGGTTTTCAGTTTCACAAAGCGAGTTTAGATTAATTCTGAGTGAGTTACTATGACGACACACTCCGTGAAGCTAACCTGCCCCCTAGCAGGTTTACTTCAACTAACCCTGACCTTCTCCGCCTCTTTGTCAGAAACCTGACTGTAGGAAGTGTCAGACATGGCGTGCTCCTTCCTTATTTTCAGGGTTCCCAGGCATGATTGGCTGTATAGATGGCACTCACATTCCAATCATTGCTCCTTCAGTAAATGAAGGAGACTATGTGAACAGGAAGTCTTTCCACAGCATTAATGTACAGGTACATAGCTCCCTGTAGCATTTCAAACTAACAAATGATTTCATTATAGTAATGGATGCTAATTTGTGTTCTCTGCACTGTGAAGATCATATATGATGCTGCCAACATTATCACAAATGTGGAAGCCAACTGCTCAGCCTCTGTGAGTGGTGGTGGTGGAGGACCCCCACCTGTTTTTCGGGCCTCCGCTTTTTTTCTGTTGGCTATAACGGGTCACATTTGAGCATACAGAGTAAGCAAATATGTACTTGTAATGTGCTCAGATAATTTCAATAAGTGCTTACAGAGGGGAAATTAATGTAGCCTCTAACTGCAATTGATTTACATAGGACAAACAGACCAAGCACTATGGCTCATAATACAATTACACCTTACCTGTTTGGACTATATTTTTATATTTCATTTGTACTTGCTGCCAGGAACGTTTGGGGCCTGTTGGGTTGCACCTGCGCTCACATCACGTCACAAAATAAAATGTATAAAATAAAAAATAAAATAAAATATAATAAAATAACGTGTTATATGGGTGGAAATCCCTAGATCAATGTTTAAATTAACACTCATGCATTGACTCTGTCGGCTATGTTTTGCCATGCATGCTCCCTTTCTTTTGCAGCTGAGGCTGTGTTACTATTTTTCCGCAAAATTTGCATGTTATCGGCATATGCTGCCATCAGAATTTCGGCCTCAAGCGCTGTAAAATACATTGACCGCGCCTTCTTTCCCTCCGTCTCCATGGTGACTCGCTTAATCTGTGCTCCACTAATCAGGGCTTTATGTATCCTCGTGCGCGCGCTTAACTTGGGGTTAAAGCAACTCCGGGTTGACTGAACTAATTGTTATCAGCCTTTCTGAAACCGAATATTCCGAGTTGGACAGTTCGGGGTTACTCAACCCTGAGTATCGTTTTTCACTCTGAGTTTTCTAAACCGGCTTCCTGAAATAGGGCCCAGATCTCTTGTTAAAACCTTATATATTGTGAGGTTGAAATTGTTAAATATTGTCATTGTGTTATTAAATTTGTAAGAATGATCAAAGACATTCTTCTGTTTCTGTTGACCTCCCCAGCCTGTATTTTATTATAGGCACATCCTATGTGAAGGTTCTGTTTTCTTGTTTAGTAAGCTTCCTGCTTTTATGACCCTTTTGTGGGCAGGAGGTCACACAAACGCACCCCCAAACACACACACACACACACATACATACAGATGGTCACACATACATGCATACACACACACATACACACACACATAGACACACGTGCTTACACGTGCACACACATACACACATAGTACCTTGTCTTTTAGAACCATAGGGGGGGTTTACAGTGGGTGGTGCTTGTGTGTACTGTAACTGTTTCCAATAAAAGGCAGCAAGCAGAAGCTGGTTCTTCGAAGTGGTCTGACCGAGGGCAGGAGGGCTGCTCTAAGGTCCTTCTCTTGCGTCTTGCTTCCTTGTCGTTAATGGGAATAAGTCTCTAAACCAGCAGGGCCTGTGGAAGCATAGACCCAACATATATAACTGTGACTGCTCACCGAAGAGCATATTTTTATGAAAATCTTCTTCATGAGGTAAAAATTCATCATGAGCCAAAAAGAAGTCCAGCTGTCATATCCTGTATTCGTGAATCCCTCCCCAATCTGGTCAGCGATTTGCTGATGGTAAATATGTCTATTGCTGCACAAAATGAGCATTAGCAAACTTAAGCAAACAATTAACCATTACCACTAAACACAACAGCTGAAACTGGGCTATGCTATACATTAATGAAGCAGCTCAGCCATGGAAACCCATGCCATGACGCTCCCAGTGCACAGTTTTTGTGCTGATATTAATCTCAGTTGGGGTTTGGAGCCCTGCAGTTAATAGCTTTCAGGCACTATCAGCATATGTACTCGGCAGCCCCACTCTGTAGGTATACATGTTCTCACACTTTGTGGCTGAGGTGCTGTGGTTCCTAAATGTTTCCACTTTGAAAAAAAAACACCTCTTTGAGGTGATAGTGGAATTTGTACAAGTAAAGAAATGTCACAAACGAACCTGTTGGCATGGTGACATCCTGTCACAGCACCATGCTCACTTCAGTGGCCTCTTTAGAGCGACCCAAGAACTATTTCTTTCACAAATGTTTATAAAGACAGACTGCACAGCTAGGCATTTGATTTGTACACCTGTGGCAATGAGACTGAAAACGCCAGAATTTAAAGATTACGAGGTGCGGCCCAATTAAAGTGAATGTAAAGACAAAGACAGAAAAACAGACAAAACATAAAGTTCATGGTATTTCGTGTATAAAACCAGTCACTGCCAGTTCCACAGTCAGCAAAATGCTTTGAAGTTTCAGTCTAGCCTTAATTTGGACTAGTTTCAGCTCTACAAAAGGGAAGGTTATTTGGTTTTGCACTTCCTTTATAAAGAGGAAATGCAAAACCAAACCTTCTATATTACGACACGAGTCAGGACAGCCGTGAGTCCATCATAAAAAACTGATTCAATAGGAGCTTTTCTGGGAAACATGGTAATGTTAAAATACATTAAGAATCGATGTAACTGATGTAACAGAGTGAGATGAAAATAGAAGAGGCAGATTTTCCCAGCCCTTGTAGGCGGGGCTGCTGAAGCACCTTTGAATGGGAAGGACATATTTAAAGAGGCACAGATCACTGTTCATGTCGAGACAGTTCAACATATAATTTATGTCAGGTCTCTGGTCTTTCTGTCAATTTACACGTAAAATATGAGCATTTCAACAATGTTATTCAAACCATATGTTGAAAAAAACATGTCAATATTTGTTCATGCATAATAAACTAAGCTTACTTCAATTGAACTCTAAAGTTTGGGGTCTGAGCTTTAGATATTTGTAGATTACTACTTGAAACTACATGTGAGAATGTGGAAGAACCCTAAGACCAAGACAAAATCTATAAGTGTAAACAGGCATTCATGTGAAAATGAAAACACTTGATGACTTATAAGTAAATGCAGAGTTTAATAATGAAGTGAATGATGTGTAATTTCCTCAGCAGTGAATATTATGGCATTTTGAGTTTGTTTAGTAGCTGTGGCTTTATGAAAATTTCAGTGTTTTAAAAATGTATTAAATCAGTGATGCTTTTTTGCCCTGTGAATTTTAACATATACTGTTTTAGCTCTTAAAATAAACTATTTGAGAAAGAATAATCAAAGATACAGGTACAAAAACTGTGACTGATTTCCAGATTTGAGATTCATTCCTCTGACACTCAGGGCCGTGTGTGTCTGAACATCCTGAACATTTATTTATTTATTAAAGAATACACACATAACACCTACATAAATGCATTTTATCAGTACATCAGTACAAGCAATAATTGTGCTTTACTTCTTAAAACGGTTTGATAGTTTCTATAAACATTTTAAATAACATCTTTTCATTCACTGTATTAACAAATTAACATTTTAGAACTGGCTCTATTGCTATTATGTTTTGTTTTCTTTCACTCTGAAAGCCACTTCATGAATTGAACCGAAATGTCACATGAAGCAAAACATGAATAAAAACACCTTAAATGTAATTATTATTACGTTTCACTGCACTGACACAGTTTTGGGTCTATAATGACACCTAGTGGGTCGGTGTGGTAATATTACAGGATATAAGGAAGGTTTTACACGAAGGGATTCCTGTATGTTCAGGGTGTGCCCCGCCTCTACAGACCTATGGTAGCTGGGATACGCTCCAGCTCCAGTGCGTCCAGATAGGGATAAGCGCAAGAGGACGAATGGATGGATGGATGGGTTTATGTGAAATATATTTGCAGATCAGATGAAGCATAAAATAGGAACCCTAATTTGTTGTAAGCATAATTACTGGTAAAATGTCTTTCTCAAAATCATATTAAGACATAAATATAATTTAGAGTTATACTCTGACAGCTGACACACCTTTAAAGTACCTGCAGAGCAGGTGAGACGAGAAAAGCCCCTGAGAATTAAATGCGGACTTTTTCCATTGCTGGGTGTGGGAGTGTAAACACCAGGATGTGATACTTTAAAAGTGAAAGTGAAACAAAAACAGGCCGTGACAGAGCGACACAAACAAGTGTTAGACGGGCTGAAAGTTCTCATGTTAGTGTAGAATTGCAGATAAAATGGATGAATATCCGTATCCACTGTTTTTTGAAGCCACTGACTTTACAGACAGAGAGAAGGAGAAAGTGAGGAGATACTTTCAGAAAAGGCGAGACTCCGGGGGTGGCGACTGCGGAAATCTTGAAAAACTCGGAGGAAGAGTTTATAAAATCTGTTTCAAGTTAAAAGAGGGTAGGACAGTCGATCATTTGTAAAAAAAAAAAAAAATTTTAGATTTGTGTTTAAATTCAGGCTGTTTCAGTGACTCTGTTTATGGATGTTTTCCAGATCAAGACAGAGTTTTGCAGAGGAAGTTTCACACCATCACTCTTCCGAGTGGAGAAGTGCGGCTGACCGTGAGCCGGACAAGTTCACCACAGACCTCTGACCAGCCATCGACAAGCCAATCACTGGTACAGTTTCCTGCTCTTTCAAACATGACTTTTGGTTACAGTAAAAACTGAGCGCCAGAATAATGTGGCCAAACTAGTTTAAGAGGAGTGAGTTAGCCTCCAGGGGAAGTTGGACAGCTGAGGACAATATTGACAAAAAACAGATGATTATAAAATATTTCAAAGACACTGTAAGTACTGCAAAGAATACATTTTAAATAGTAAAACAGTCCTTTTTAAAAAAAAGATACACGATCATTAAATTTGACGTCAGGGACAAATATAGAGAACTATGTGTTTGCTCCACTTTTGCTGGGCCCTCTTTTTTATAGCTTTCATTTCATTGTGCCTCAGTGTTTTCAGTGGCTGACAGTTCTCAGGTTTCTTTCACTTCTGAGTCTTGCTGTTAATACAGAGTGTAAATATACAGTCTAGTTCAGCATTTTTTAAATAAGAAAGCCTTCCCTGAAAAATACATCATGTAGACGGCACAGTATGTAGATACAAATACAAAAACTTTATACACTATTTTGCATTTAAAGCCTTTGTAGATAAGGAAGAAACCAGTGCCATGTATGATACTCCATCTCCATACCATCAAAGATACTGTTTTTAAAAACATAGGTCATAAAAAGCCAGATGGTAACACTCTCACTGGACACTTTATTAGGTACACCTTGAGAGTAACAGAGAAGACTTCAGTGCTGCTTTAAATCTTTGCTGTTAATTTTTTATTATAATGTTGTGATGTTATTTGAGTTAATGTTTCCTTCCTATCAAGTCAAAGCAGTCTGGCCATCCTCTGACCTCTGACATCAAGAAGACGTTTTCATGCAGAGAATTGGATATTTTCTCTTTTTCATTCCATTCTCTGTAATCCCTGGAGATGGTTGTGTGGGAAAATCCCAGTAGATATATATATCTGAAATACAACAAAATATTAAATTCTTTGTGGAATCCATTGACACTGCATCCCGTTGGCACACAAATGAAATAATATTGTGTTCTAAATTATCACCAGTCATTGCATTCTACTTTCAGTTACATTGTGCACAATATCCTGTCCGTTTTAGAAACAGGGTTGTAGTATATTTCTGTTCTAACACAGTGTCAGAGTCAGATATAACAATCAAAAACAAAAACATATAAACAGATATTAATTTAATGTGTTTTTATCAACATAGGACTGTATGAATCTGTCCCGAATTCGACAAGTGGCACAAAAACAAACCAATGGAGGCCCCAGTAGAGTGCAATCAGATGAAGAGTTTATTAAGAACACACATGCAGGAAGAAGTAAACTCGAAGCAGTCTGGCCATTCTCCTCTGACCTCTGACATCAAGAAGACGTTTTCATGCAGAGAATTGGATATTTTCTCTTTTTCAGTCCATTCTCTGTAATCCCTAGAGATGGTTGTGTAGGAAAATCCCAGTAGAAATAAATCAAAGCAGCCCAAATTTATTTTTCATTCTGATGCTGAGTTCGAACTTCAGAAGATCCTCTTGACCATGTCTATATTGTTAATTGCGTGTGATTGGCTGATTATCCTTATGTATTAATACGCTTAAAGAGGTGTACCTAATATAGTGGCCAGAGTGAACAAAATATTAAATTCTTTGTGAAATCCATGGAGACTGCACTCTGCTAGCACACAGATAAAAAACCTTTAAATTATTCACCAATCATTGCATTCTGCTTTCCTTTACATTATACACAAATACCCAGACTGTTTTAGAAACAGGCCTGTAGCATATTTCTGTTCTAACACAGTGTCACACAGTGTGAATTGGGGCAACGGACTGGACATAGCAGAGATGGCACATATTGGATGGAGTATTAATAGATTTAAAGTAAAAAGAAATTAAAAAAAAACAGACATGGTAAAGATTACGTCAATTAGAGGTTTTGAATGACGGTTGTGATTCATTTTTGACTTACTGCCCAGGCCTATGTGGTACACTCCCACTGTTTACAATAAGTAGCCTATCGTATATCATAAATTGACAGATTTTTTTTCTTTCCTTCTTTCAGATCTCTAGAAACCCAAACATAAAGGGTCTTGAGAAGACTTTCAGGATAGATGTTTTCCTGATGTTTTTCCTGAGAGACAACTGTAAAGCATACAAATTTTTTGAAAAACAACTGTCTTCAATCGACTGCACAGTGGAGCTAAATTTTGATGAAGAAGAAGTTTTGGTTAGAGGGGAGGTTGACAAGGGTCCAGGAGGAGGATTTGGTGGTGCTGCAGAGAAATGGGAGTGTCAAGTGGATCAGGTCTTCATTCGGCTCACCGAGACCTACCTCTGCTATCATGTGCTTGAGCCAAAACAGATGAAAATGGTACTGCAGGACTCGGCCTTTAAGACAGATGATATCAAAGTTTACACAGAGAGTGGCTATGCTGTGGTTGTAGGAGAGGTTGATGCCATGAAGGAGAAGATTGCAATTCTGGAAAAACGCCTACCCACCAAAAAGGAAGTGCCAATTGTGGAGAAGAAGTTCAACCTCATAGAAGAAGAGTTCAATCGAGAAATGCGTGCTAATTGTCCAGAGGTTGCAATCATCAGAGGTAGTGCCATGATCACTTTGGAGGGCCCTGACAAAGAGGTGCAGTCAGGAGCTGCAAAACTGGTTGAACTGATTAAGAACGTAAAGGAGAAGAGCGTTAAGTTCCCTACAGCTCTGCTAACCTTCATGAAGACCAGTGATGCCATCCCAAAATACCAAACTCGCTTCCAGCAGAGCCTCAGAAACCCTGTTTTCTTTGAGGTGGGTGCAGATCTGGTTCTGTCCAGTTTGTCCTCTGATGCTCTGAATGAGGCAGAGGCAGCAGTAATGAGAGACCTTAAAGTGACCACTGTACAGCTGCAGGGTGCAATAGATCTCAACAGGTTGAAAGAAATTCTGATGAAAGCCAACAACGAGGCAAACAGTAAAGAGTTCAGAGTGGACATCAGCTACATGCCAGGCGCCAGGGGAACCTCAACAACCAACATCCAACTGGTGGGCTACAGTGAAAATGTGGCCAAGCTCAATGAAGTTCTTCATGACTTCCAGTTGAATCAAGTTTCAACTCAAGAAAACATCAATCTGCTTCATCCTGAAATGGTCGACTGTTTTAATAAAATCTTAGACTTGATTGGCATGAAGCAGACCAAGGTGACCTTACAAGCCTCACATTTTCCAAATCCTTGTGTGTTTGTGTCTGGTCCTCGATGTCATGTTCAGGAGGTCAAGGAGGCCCTAACATCAACTCTAGACAGTGTTGTAGTAGACACTTTGACTCTAGATGGACCAGGGGCTCAGCAGTACTTCCAGGAAGAGGGTAAAGTGACTAAAGAGCTGATAGAGGGTTCCTGTCACGTCATTATCCGAGAGAAGCAAACTGCAGCCACCCCAAACGTGCAAAGACCACGAAACACCAGCAGACTCAGCGACACACCTAGATCTCTCAGCTACAGCAGCAGCATGTACAGCACAGTTGGAAACTCTGCAATCAACAGAACAAACCTGAAGATCAAACTCAGCAGTTTAGAAAATGAACAGGTTTGATTATTTCCATTCAATTCTAGTTCCCATAATCCCAAAATAAAATATCAACATTCATGTTATTCAATATTATTTCTGCAGGCGGATGTTCTGGTGGTCCCCATGCTCAACAAGCAGCTGACTTCTACAAATATTGGCAACAGTTTGTTGGCCAAAGCTGGGAATGTATTAAAGTTAAAGTTTGATTCAGTCTTAGCCAGTTGTGCCCTCGCCCCTGGTGATGTTCAGCTGGTTGATGCACCTCCATCTCTGGGCTGCTCCAGGATTTTCTTCATTGAGTGCTTGCCTTGGGACGGAGTAAGAGGAAAGAGCGTTCAGGTAAAATTAAGGACTTTCATTAACACTTCTGGTGATGGAGAAGTGCTAATTCATATTTAATTTACCTTCAGAAAACCATTGAAATCCACTTTATAGCTGTACATAGATGAAAGTATTAATTGGAATAATCAGATGATATCTACGTGTATGTGCAAAAGTAGAATCGAGACAAAAAAATATACAATAAAATATTTCTTAATTTAATTGAAAAGCGAAAGCATTAATGTACCAACCAGATAACTGCAAGAGCAGTCTTATGCAACCAAATTGAACTTTTTGTGCAGCCTCACTGTTTTCCATGTGTGCTCTGTTAGTTGCAGTGTGCAATCCAACAGTTTGAAAACATAGTTTAAAAATATGTAACTTTTGATTTGCAGGCTCTTGGTAACGGTCTGAAGAGGTGTCTGGAGCTCTGTGCACAGCTGAATTTGGGTTCAGTGGCCATTCCAATCATTGGGCCAGGAATTGTTTTACAATACCCACTGAGAGAAGCTATTCAAGTGTTGACTGACGTCATTCACCAGTTTGGATTATCTGCATCCTCTGGATCTCTTACAAACATCCACATTGTCATTAAACCTGGTTACCCTGATTCTGAGGCGGTCAGTGTCAATCGATATGTCCTGATCTGATATGCATATCATACTTTATTTATAAAACACTTTAAAAAACAAGAACAGGGCTGTCCTGACCAGACATCAATTATTTATGTTGTTATTCTTGTGTTTTTATTTACAGTGCTACCATGATGTCTACAAACAGCTCAGCTTAAATATGAACCAGGGAGGCCAAGGTAAACTAGCACTACTCAGACTGTCTTTATTATGTGACATTAATGAATAGTGAGCAGATAAAAAGCATTCAGCCAGTGTCATATTTTACCATATTCATCAGCACCCTCAGTCATCAGATTAAATGTCAAACAAAATCTAATGTGTGGTGTTCTTCATCTCAGCAATCTTCAGGTCCCTCACCAGCGACCTAGATGACATCATCATAACAGTGGGAAGTGGAGTTAAACTACATGTGGTGTTTGGTGACATCACTAATGAGACTACAGATGCTGTGGTGAACACAACAGACTTCCAAAATTTTAACCTTGGTAGGTGAAACCGAGGATGCATATAAAGGCAGGAAGGCGGAGTGAGCAGGAGGCCCATGATGTAACTTTGAAGTTATTTTTAACCACAATGGTAGCATAGCTCTCTATGGATGACAAAGGAAAACAGCTCTTCATGAAAATCTGCACAGATATAGGGATACCCATATGATTGTAATCTTTGAAGTTTTCATCTAGCATTATTAACAAGCCTCTTGGATTAGCTAAAAACCTCACTATATACTTATGAAGAGCATAACTGACAGTTTGACATTTTGTGATGCATATGGAGCTGCAACACTAGATAATTTGTTGTATTTTGGATCTCATACCTATCATGATTATAGTTTCACATAGTGAAATAAAGTGCATATTACGCATAATATGCACATTAGTCTTAGTGGATGGCAATCCAAAACTCTGAGGCACAGGCGATGGAAAGCAATCAGATGATCAAACTATAACAAAGACAAGTGAGTCAATAACAGTCTGGCAGGGAACAGAGGTGACGTGGTGAACTGGTATACTGCCTGTGGTGTCAACCTGGCATGAGAAATGTTTGATCTCCAGCCAAGCAGGTTTGGCAGGGATTAACCTTTGACTTACCTGTGAGTACCATTTCCCATAAATGCATTTAGATTGATTAGGGGAAATAGGGTTGATGACTCACTGTATGCTTCACAAGCTTTCCTTCACGGACAGATTATAAGTTCTTTAATATATATTTTTCTGATTTTTCGTCATCTACAGATGGAGTATGCAAAGACATCTTAACTGTAGCTGGACCAGAGGTGGAAGCTAAACTGAAAGCAGGTGAGAAAAAGAGAAGCTGCTACTTACCTTCTCATCTTACTTATCTGACTCTCACTCATGCTTCCTGTGTCACTTTCTGTGCAGCAAAAGTGAATCGAGGAGAAATTTATGTGACCCAGTCTGGAAACTTCCCCTGTAAAGCTATTTTTCATGTATGTGGAGAAAAGGATCAAGCTCTCATTGAACAACTTGTGTGTGATATCATTGCCTATTGTGAATGCTATAAATACAGTTCAGTGGCAATTCCTGCCATCTGCGCTGGTAAGTATTTTTTTTTGGGCATTTCTATTCATTCAGTTTGTTGTGAAACACAAACACACACACCTAAATGCAAGTGGTGTTTTTTCAGGAGCTGGAGGGTTGAATCCTGCGATTGTAGCAGGAGCCATTCTTCAAGGGATCAAGGCTTCTGCATCATCTATGAACAGCCTCACCAACATCCGTCTCACCCTGATTAAGATCGATGTCTTCTTGGCTTTTAAAGAGAAAGCGATGCAGATGTATTCCTCAGCTGTCATCAACAGAGGTGACAGAAATATTCACAAACTGACATCTTATGTGCAATTGAATTTTAAAACGAATTTGAAAATAAAAACTGATTACAAATTTATTTTACTGAAATTTTTTACTGATTTGTTCTAGTACTTCCAGTACTTCCAGTACTTCCAGTTCAAGTACAGCAACAACAGCCTCCTCATTCTGTGAGTGCATACCTCAGCAGTCTCCAAATCAGCTCTACAAGTCAGCAGTCTGTCTTCACGTTCCTGGGTCTTTCCAAAAAAGACGTTGATGATGCCATGGAAAAGCTGAAGCATCAATATCACACACAGTGCTCCAGTAACACCTTCTTAAAGGAGGAACTGGAACCCCTCGACCAGGACGGCATGATGGAGCTGAAGGAGCTGGTGGAGTCTGAGGGTTTATTCATGCAAACTGATCAGTCTGGCTCTCTAACAGTGAGTGGGTTGAAAGACGGGGTCACCCGGGTGATGCAGAAAATGAATCAGTGTCAGTTAATGGGTCTTGCTAATGAGGTGAGAGTCAGGGTGGAGGAGGATTTGTACCTCCGAGTTGTTTGGTGCATCCTGGCACATAACGGAAACTGGGAAAGACTTCCCAGAACAGCCAATCACCAACTGGAAAACAACGAATTAACAGAAGGAATAAAAGACGCACAGGGACTCGTATGGGAGGTTAATCTACAGACAATGATGGCCACACAGCAACTGAGCAGACAGGCGATGAAGCTAAAGCGACTTGAGAATCTGAGAGGTGAGAAGAAAGAAACTAAAAAACTACTTGTAGTAAAGAAGGTTGCAAAAGTCATTGTGAAACATGAAAGCAACAATAAACTGTTCACTTTTAAACAAAAAGTATGAAAATCCTAGATCAGCTGATAAGGTTGGATCATGTTGATTTAACAGGAGTGTTATAATATTGTCAGACGGGCTCCATTGCAAGTTTTGGTTGTATTCATTCATGATACTATTAAAATCTTTTTTTCTTTTTACGTGCTTCATTAAAGATTTGCAGTAAATAGCAAAATAAAACTCAACATAGGCTCTGGGTGTCTTCTCATGTGGTATATGCTATATATGCTTGTCTCTTTCAGACTTTACTTACCCTCTGTACTGGGACAGCATGGCTGCTAATGAGAGCTTGAAGGTCGTTACACTGGAGCCTTCCTCTGCAGAGTACCGGGCAGTGAAGGAGGCCTTCAAACGAACTGTTGCCAAAACTGTGATGAAGGTGGGTGGCTGTCCTTTGTGTAAGGGAACATTTCAGTTTCTATTTATATTACCTGTCTTATAATATGAATGCTGCTTTGTCGCTACTTTATTCTTCTTTAGTCAATAGAACAGTTTATTTATTTTGATTCACTAAATATAACAGTTGTTTATTCAATTCTTTGGCTTTTTTTGTTTTGTTTTTTGACTATTAGCAAAAAACAAAATCCTGCAATGGCAATGTCATCGAAAACATGATTTTGCTTATGCGTCCACGTATTGTTATGGTTGTTTTTGCTATTGGGGCTTAACACTAAATAATCATAATCAGTAACAACATGTTAAAAGGGGGTTTGTCAAGGTCTGGCTGTGTGGCAAGCAGAGGTTGGACCCAAATGCAGCACTCCAGAGACGAAACATGAACTTATGCAGCTTTATTGCTGAGAACTACAAACTGAAAGTACAAAACAAAACTCCTGGAATGGTAACTAAGCAGCGTGGCAACATGAAGTAAACTGCACATGGGGGGTACATGGCAGTAGGACATGAAGACTGACAACATGACGAGAAACGGAGACAAACTGTGGAACAGACTTAGTGTTTGAGTTCCTCACTAAGTCTGTTCCACAGCTTCACTCCCACATTCAGTAATATGAAAACTTCTTTTATCAGTAACAAAACACATTTATATAGAAAAGGGAAGAATAAAATAATATTAAAATTTAATTCCAAATCAGTCAATGTCACATTTTACAAATAAATTCATTTCCTCTTTTAAAAGATGATTCATTTAATTAAATTGTGTTTATTTATTTCAGCATTCATTTGGGATTTTAGGAGGATTTTACTTTCAATCCACCATTGAAACTATGCCATCACTATGATGACATACTTTGAACTACCCCTCAGATGTAATTAATATCCTGGATTATCTTGTTAGGCAGCTCTTTAATCCTTTGTCCTTCTTCTCTCATGTCAGATTGAGCGTTTGCAGAACGTTCACCTGCGGCGCACCTATGAAGCACAGAGGAAGCACATTTCTGATAAGAACGCACAGGAGGGAGGAGCAGGGGAGAAACTTCTGTACCACGGGACGACCCAGGAAAATTGCGACTCCATAGTGAAAACTGGATTCAACAGGAGCTTTGCTGGACAAAATGGTAATAATCTTTTTATAGAGTCCACATTTACTGAACCAAAACTTTGTGTTATAAATGGTTCTTTACTTCTTATATTCTTTATATTCCTTAATGGAAAGATTGGTGTTCTTTATGGTTTTAGAGTTTTAAAGCTTGTTATAAAGCAGCTCTTCTCTGGATGATTATGCCTCCACCTGCTTTGGTAGATATCTAGAACTCTGTGAAAATAGAATAGTGCTTGACTTCTAAGCATAGAGACTACATCCCTGGGTCGTCTGAAATCAGCAGCCCGTGAGTTAACAGCCAAATGCGTTAAACGATTTTGCACCTTAGAGTCATTCAGTCAACAATGAACGTCTCTGTTCTAGAAAGTCAAATGCTCAAAATTATACAATGCTGGGTCAATAGGACAATAAAAAATGGCTAAAAGAAGACAAGAAAAGTGCTACAATAGCCCAAAGTCAAATGTTGTGGTGGGACCTGAAGAGCAGTGGTCCCCAACCGTTTTTGCACCATGGATCAGTTTATGTCCAACAGAATTTTCACGGACCGGCCTTTAAGGTGTTGCAGATATGTACAACAAAATAAAACCAGTACCGGTACCAAAAAAAAAAAAAAGATTTATTCATAACACAAGGGACAAGACCCAGGGACACTGAGTTAACAATAAAAACGAGGCCTAGTAGAGTAACGGCACTTGATTTCTTAAAGACATGTTTTTATGTTCCTGTATGCACTAATAAAACATGCTGCAATCCACTGCATGGTTAAAATCTTGAACACCTGGTGAAAGATATGAAATAAACAGTACTTGTAACAAAGGCAGGGTTAGTGAACTAGTAACTAGTTCTGTGTCACTACAGTGTAAATACAATCATCTGTTGTTAATTTCCTTTTCTCTTTTCACCCTCAGCAACTGCATACGGTCTTGGGACCTACTTTGCTGTAAATGCCAACTACTCGGCTCAACCCACCTACTCCAAACCAGCTGCTGATGGTTCTCAGTTAATGTTCGTCGCCCGAGTCCTCACAGGTGTCTTCGCTCAGGGCCAAGCTACCATGAAGGTGCCTCCACCTCGAAACACCCAGCAGCCTCATGACCGCTATGACAGTGTGGTAGACAAAATGGATAACCCCAGCATGTATGTTGTGTTTCATGACAACCAAGCGTACCCTGATTACCTCATCACATTCAAGTGAGAGTAAAGGAAAAGTGTTTTCCACTGTTTATAAATGAAAGTGTCTGAAAAATCAATTATGAATAATATAAAAGTTACAAATTGAATTGTCACTGTCACCGACCTAGCTAAACAGCAGCTGCTTCAAATGAAATTAAAAGTTACATATATGTACATAAACACTGGAAACATGTTACACAATTATGCAGGTTTTAATCTTTTATTTGGTTGATCTTCTTACATCTTCACCTTGCCAAGTGTAAAGTGCTTTGAATACATCTAATTAATCTGAGAACATGGCACAATACCCTAATAAAGATTTACTGACTGACAATGGTCCATTCTTGAGAAATTAGAGGTGGGTAATCAACAGCAGACTTCCTGTTTAAACCCCCAAGCTGAGGATTTTGGCAGTTATCTTAGTTTATATTTTATTTATTTATTTATTTATTTTAATAAAACCAGACCATACCAAGACAGTGTTGGACCTGACTGAGAATCTCAGGGACACGAGCTCTAATTTACACCTTCGTTATTGTCTATCTTACTCTAAATGGGAAATGAACACGTTGAACTAGGCCAGGGGTCAGCAACCTTTTACACCCAAAGAGCCATTTGGACCCGGTTTCCAAGCAAAAGAAAACACTGGGAGCCGCAAATACTTTTTGACATCTAAAATGAAGATAACACTGTATATATTGTTTTTTACTTTTATGCTTTGTGTGAACAACTAAGGTGTGTTGCTTATGAAATCCATGAAGTGCTACAGAGAAACTTACATGTTATTTATGTAATGAACACATTTTGAACTCTTAAAGAAATATAACAAAAGGAAAGACACCCAGCTGAACTAAAATGATCCATGTAGCAAACAGAAACTGTGGTGAGCCGCCAGCCTTATATCACCTTTGGGCTTTTGGAGCCTTGACATGACTTTTAAAAAATAATTGGAAAAAAAGCACTATGCTGCAAAAAAAAAAAAGAAAATTGATATTTGCAAAATTCTGCCTAAATATGTATTTTACCTGGTCAATGTGTGTGGCGGGGCGTGGTCTGAAGCGCTGCTGCAGGGGAGGCGGACGCACCTGAGCGGCACCCGCAATCACGCCTCGCCGCCTTAACGTCTGTGCTCTCTATGCTGTTGTTGGTGTGTGTCGGGCTGTGAGCTGAAAAGCTACAGCCGGCTGTATGCGTACAGCAACCGTGTGTGAAAAGTGGTCAATAAAGAGAAGCTGTAACGCGTGTTCATGGAAACATCGTCAGGTCTGCCGTGATATGTTTACAATGGGACTTCTGCTCCTGAACCTCTGCGCACAGCGTCTGCAAATCAGGGCTTTCATCTTTACGCAGGACTGTAAGCTGTCATCTGTGAGGCGTGAGCGGTGTTTGTTTTTAACATAGTTCAGGGAGGAGAATAGCTGCTGACATAATGTGGATCCGAAGATCCATAACTGGCCTACCTGGGGTTGAAAGTCTCGATAAATGCATGTTGTTTCGGCGGGTATGACGCTTATTTTGAGCGATGAAAAAATAATAGAATATAATTGTATTTTTATATTTCTAGAACTACAAGTTAAAAAAGAACTAACATAAATAAAATACACTTCAGCTAAATACTTCTAATTTATTTTCCCAAACCACGCGGAGCCACACTATAAGGACTAAAGAGCCGCATGCGGCTCCGGAGCCGCAGGTTGCCGACCCCTGAACTAGGCATAAAAACCCTCAGGTCAGTCACAAGACAACTGGTAAATAAGTCCTGAAGAGCCTCAGTCTGGTTTTCTCTGACCTGTCCATAGTTCCAGTCAGTCTCAGCAATGTCATCATAGAAACCATGATAGATGATCCCCATCTCGGTCATCACACTCCTCCCTCTCCATCTCATCATCCAGAAACACAGCATCCTCTGAGGGACGACAACATGTCAGGTGATTGAGTGGGACAAAAACCAAACTGTGATGTTACAGTTCAGACTTTAAAAGACACACACATAAAAATTAAAACAACACAACAGAGGATACCCAAACATCCTGATGAGATTTTTTTTTTTATTATTGTTGTAATTGCAGGCTAAAAGTTTCACATATGGGACATTTCAATTTATAATGTGATGCGCACCTTTAAGTCTCTACTTAAGAAGACACAGCATCGCAGCTTTACTTTAATTCTTTTTTTTTTTTTTTTTCCGCCTGTCCCATTTGGTTCTTTAGCCATCAGAATTGTTGTCTGAAGACCAACAAGGATACCCAATGGATTTACTTTGCCAAATGGATCATCGTGGCATTGCCGTATTGGTCCATTTGGTCGATCTTTGTTTTTATTATTTATTATATTTTATTTACAGATGTTACAGACGGGACAGACATGAGTGAGAGATAGGAAAGGGAGAAAGAAAGAGGAAGGAAAGGAAAAACAGAAGGGGAGAGGGACAGAGAGAAAGGGGGGGAGAAAAAAAATAAAAATCTCCTGGATCACCTGTTGAGAGAAGAATAGAAAACAAGCAAAAAAAGACAAAAAAAAAAAGAAACAAAGCAACATACTAAACACAACACCATCGCATTAATCTAGCTAAGTGTAAACAGCAGTAAATACTAAATATTCAATGTTGTTGTGCAGCACGCAGGACAGATGTGCTTCGAAGTAGCAGCCAAGAAAGGTGTAATTTGGGTCTACGAGCAGTGAACACCCGTGTGCATACCTGTGTGGATCAGCGTGCTTGTATTCCAAAGGTTTCTCCATGTAACGATCTGCTAGGGAGTGTGGGGGGGCCACAGCCCCGTCCTCCAGGGTGTGAAGCAGGTATGGAGGAGATCAAAACTCCAGACATCCAGAGGCCCCCAGAATACAAGAAACCAAGGAAGACCAACAGAGGGGCAGCCGCGCCACTGTCCCAGTAAGAGCTGAGGAGAGTCCCAGATGAGGGGTCACTCAGCAGCCGCGGAGCAGAAGCCAGGGGGAGTTGCAGTGACGCGCCCGTGAGCTCCGCCGGCCCCCAGCTGTGCCTGAGTGACCGAGCCCCAGGCCGAGAGGCCGGGGGCACCCCATCCCCGAAGGGGCCCGAGCGAGCCCCAGGCTCCAGGCCCCGATAAGCGGCCGCCAAGGAGTGAGCCGGTGTGTACCTGGACGCCCATCCCCAGACACAAAGAACCACCAACACACCGACACCTGAGGGAGTCCGCCACCGGCAGGGGAAGTGGTGGTAAGTGGAGATAGGCCTCCAAACCTTGGAGGGCCTGAGGTGTCCCCAGAGAGGTGGCGTCTGATACCCAACCTGACATATAGACACAGACATACAGGCACACACAGACACAAACATCCATTCCCCCCCTCATGCTCTCATATGCACTCACTCCACACTCAACCAACGTGGAGACAGACATAAAGAGAGGCTGTACACACGATCACACTCCCCAAGCGTACTCTACAAACCAGGTCTAGGTACCCTTGCCCCTGGAGGGGGGAACTGCACCCAGACCCAGGTGGTGTTACCCTTTTCCCTGCGGTGGGGAGAGGCAGACCACCTCGACTCCGTAGCAGCAGGGAGGCCCCACACTCCAGACCGCAGTCGGACGGCCAACTCCACCTAGCCCTCCCGCTCCAGCAGGCCGCAGAGAATGGGGGTGGGAGAAGACTCCAAACCTCCCTCAACCCGCTCATTGTAGTGTTGATGCATGTGTGTTCTAAGGTGCAGCTTTACTTTAATTCACCATAAAGTAGCTTTGAAGGTGCTTATTGTAAAGCCCTTGGTCTAAAAATATCTAAAAATCTTCCAAACTTAACTGAGATTATTAACAGATTGCAATAATGAGGTAGAACCAGAAACATGTTGAATTTTTTATGTAATACCACTTTGTACCCCTAGATGGTGCAGCGAATCAGTGAAAGCTTCATTTAAGAACACATTCTTACATTTTTATTTCTCACAGTGGCCTGGAAGAAATTTAAAGCCTGACAAGGAGACAAACAGATCAGGCTGGTTAAAAGGAAATATTAATATTTAAAGAGAAACACAGATTTGAAAATTTTGACACACAAATGCCGAAAATTCCAGGTAACAAAATCCAAAGAAGTGGATCTGATCTGGATCTGAATCAATTTTCTGAGATTGCAACAAATCCACATAGTAAAAGTCTGTCCCCTGCAGTAAAGTTTGTATTTAAATACTTTAAAGGGTAATTACATAAAGTACCTTTATGACCTGAGCTTTCTACTTTAAATACAAGAAGAAAGTGCTGGGAGAGAAAACTGAAAATTTATATTCATTTTCCAGCGAGCTGCTACTCTGTAGAGATCTTTGTACATCTACAGCACCTCCGTGGATTGAGAATACAAAGTCTACACGGCTACAGGAGTTTCTTTCTTTAGTTCAAACTTGTAACATACACCTGTTAGTTGGGGTTGGATCACGTCCACAGCATAAACAAACCGCTGTGGGGTTTTGGAACTGTACTGAGACCATCTGCCAGAGCCTGGCCATGCCAATCAAAGTAAGACCAAATAGGCATTGTTTTGGTCCACACCAAGTACAATTACTGTTCACACCTGGACAATCGAACCATACCAAGGAGGAAAACTAACCCATGTTTGATTTAAATAGATTAAACGGCGCAGGTGTGAAAACACCCCAAGTCACAACTGGAGCAATGCAACCATGCAAGCAGATGAAGGTAGAAGTTTAACATTATGATTGAGCAGTGATTTCACAGTACTACCTCTGGTGCAAAAGGGTACTTGAGTATGTTGTATCCTGTGTAAATCTGGCTTTGGGGGTGGTTATAAAATGATTAATATTTGTATCGGTTCTGTTCAGGTTTATTGTATGGCTTCACTGTTGTATTTTAAGAGATATTGTAGTTTGTTTTTCTTTTCAAATTACTGTCACACTGTTAAAATATTTTCTATAAACTGATGTATTTTTCTTAGCTGCGGGGAGGCAGATGGCTGCCCCTCCCTGAGTCTGGTTCTGCTAAAAGGTTTCATCCTGTTAAAGGGAGTTTTTCCTTCCCACTCTCAGTCAACGCTGTCACTGTTTGCTGATCTAACTTACTATCAACTGAGCAGCCATAAAAATAATCACTCTGAAGGAAAAACTGCTGAAGCACCTTTGAATGGGAAGGACATATTTAAAGAAGCACAGATCACTGTTGATGTTGAGACAGTGCAACATATATACGTGGTCACTTCTGGTCTTTCTGACAATTTACACCAAAAATATGAGCATTTCAACAATGCTATTCAAACCATATTTTGAAAAACCATGTCATTATTTGTTAATGCATAATAAACAAAGCTTACTTCAATTGGACTCTAAAGATTGGGTTCTTAAATATTTGCAATTTCCTCAGAAGTGAATAATATGTGATTTTGAGTTTGTTTAGTAGCATTATGAAAAACAAAGTGTTTTTAAAATGTCTTACATCAACAATGATTTTTTTTTTCCCTCTGAATTTTTAGATATACTTTTTTAGCTCTTAAAATAAATTCTTTGAGAAAGAAAAATAAAGGATATAGGTACAAAAACTGTGACTGATTTCCAAATTTTAGGATTCATTCCTCTGACACTCACTGAGTCAGGGCCGTGTGTGTCTGAACATCCAAATTAAATTTGTTGTCTTTCTTAGCTAGATCATTCATTGCCTAACATCAATTTAAACTGTTTCATTAATGAATGAATGGATTAATTAATTAATGAACACACAGTGTAACACCTGCATAAATGTATTTTATCAGTACATCAATAATTGTGCTTTACTTCTTAAAACTGCTTCATAGTTTCTATAAACATTTTAAATAACATATTTTCATTCATTGTATTAACGAATTAACATTTTAGAAATGACTCTATTGCTATTACATGTGTTTTCTTTCACTCTGGAGGCCACATCATGAATTAAACCTAAATGTCAAATGAAGCAAAACATGAATAAAAACAACTTGAATATCAAATTTCCCTGGATTACTATTACATCTCACTGCACCGACACAGTTTTGGGTCTATAATGACACCTAGTGGGTCGGTGTGGTAATACTGCAGGAAGGTTTTACACGGAGGGATTCCTGTATGTTCAGGGTGTGCCCCGCCTCTACAGACCTATGGTAGCTGGGATACGCTCCAGCTCCACTGCGTCCAGATAGGGATAAGCGCAAGAGGACGAATGGATGGATGGATGGATGGATGGATGGGTTTATGTGAAATATATTTGTTGTTGTTTCAGTTGTTGTTTTACTAAAATATTTCTATCTGATCAGATGAAGCATAAAACCCTTATTTGCTGTCAGGATAATTACTGGTAAAATGTCTTTCTCAAAACCATATTAAGACATAAATATAATTTAGAGTTATACTCTGACAGCTGAAACACCTTTAAAGTACCTGCAGAGCAGGTGAGACGAGAAAAGCCCCTGAGAATTAAGTGCGGACTTTTTCCATTGCTGGGTGTGGGAGTGTAAACACGAAGAGGCGATACCTTAAAACTGAAACTGAAACAAAAACAGGCACTCACAGAGCGGCACAAACAAGTGTTTGACGGGCTGAAAGTTCTCATGTCAGTGTAGAATTGCAGATAAAATGGATGAATATCAGTATCCACTGTTTTTTAAAGCCACTGACTTTACAGACAGAGAGAAGGAGAAAGTGAGGAGATACTTTCAGAAAAGGCGAGACTCCGGGGGTGGCGACTGTGGAAATCTTGAAAAACTCGGAGGAAGCGTTTATAAAATCTGTTTCAAGGAAAAAGAAGGTAGGACAGTCGGTCATTTGTAAAAAAAAAAAAAAAAAAAAAAAAAAAAAAAAATTAGATTTGTGTTTAAATTCAGGCTGTTTCAGTGACTCTGTTTATGGATGTTTTCCAGATCAAGACAGAGTTTTGCAGAGGAAGTTTCACACCATCACTCTTCCGAGTGGAGAAGTGCGGCTGACCGTGAGCCGGACAAGTTCACCACAGACCTCTGACCAGCCATCGACAAGCCAATCACTGGTACAGTTTACTGCACTTTCAAACATGACTTTTGGTTACAGTAAAAACTGAGCGCCAGAATAATGTGGCCAAATCAGTTTAAGAGGAGTGAGTTAGCCTCCAGGAAAAGTTGGACAGCTGAGGACAATATTGACAAAAACAATTTCTTTGTTATAGTTTTCATTTCATTGTGACTCAGTGTTTTCAGTGACTGACAGTTCTCAGGCTTCTTTCACTTCTGAGTCTCGCTGTTAATACAGAGTGTAAAATACATGTTCAGCATTGTTTAAATAAGAACACATTACCTGAAAAATACATCATGGCACACTGTGCAGATACAGATATAATATTTAGTATTAAAGCTTTTGTAGACAAGCAAGTAACCAATGCCATGTATGATACTCCACTTCCATATCATCAAAGATACTGTTTTTTAAAAACAAAACAAAACACATAGGTCATAAAAGGCCAGATGGTAACACTCTCACTGGACACTTTATTAGGTACACCTTGAGAGTAACAGGGAAGACTTCAGTGCTGCTTTAAATCTTTGCAGTTAAATTTTTATTATAATGTTGTGGTGTTATTTGAGTTAATGTTTCCTTCCTATCAAGTCAAAGCAGTCTGGCCATCCTCTGACCTCTGACATCAAGAAGACGTTTTCATGCAGAGAATTGGATATTTTCTCTTTTTCATTCCATTCTCTGTAATCCCTGGAGATGGTTGTGTAGGAAAATCCCAGTAGATATATATATCTGAAATACAACAAAATATTAAATTCTTTGTGGAATCCATTGATACTGCATCCCGTTGGCACACAAATGAAATAATATTGTGTTCTAAATTATCACCAGTCATTGCATTCTACTTTCAGTTACATTGTGCACAATATCCTGTCCGTTTTAGAAACAGGGTTGTAGTATATTTCTGTTCTAACACAGTGTCAGAGTCAGATATAACAATCAAAAACAAAAACATATAAACAGATATTAATTTAATGTGTTTTTATCAACATAGGACTGTATGAATCTGTCCCGAATTCGACAAGTGGCACAAAAACAAACCAATGGAGGCCCCAGTAGAGTGCAATCAGATGAAGAGTTTATTAAGAACACACATAGTTTTGCAGGGATAGCTCAGTAGGTAGAGTGGTGGCCCCATGATCGGAAGGTCGGGGGTTCAACTCCACTGAACGGCTACCCTGAGGTACCGCTGAGCAAGGTACCGTCCCTACACACTGCTCCCCGGGCGCTGCACTGGCGGCTGCCCACTGCTTCACTGGGTGAATGGGTTAAATGCAGAGGAACTATTTCCCTATGGGGACTAACACGCACACTTTACACTTTACATGCGGGAAGAAGTACACAGCATCACATCAGCATATGTCTTCTGCCCAAAAATACACAGAGAATGGTTTATATATCATCAGGGTTTGACACCCCCTCATGCGTTCTATAACATATTTTTGTATTTCTAAGGACATCATTTGTATCTTGTACAGACAATGAGATGATTTTTAGAGCTACGGTCAGACACAGAAGTTCTTTTCCGAAATATGGCGATGATTTCAGGCCCTGGAGGTCCCCGTGGACTTGTCCTCCTGTTGACCCATCTTCTGTCACCTGTTACTAAGTAAACTCAAATGCCACAGGTTGTAACAAGAAGCTGAATACATTCAGGCCTTCACTCAAGCCTGTTTCTAGATTATATGTACTATATGTGTTTTGTAAGTGTGTATGCAGTTTTAACCTTCTGTTGCTCTTAAGTCACCTACACAATAGATTGCCTGGACATTTGTGCCAAACAAAGCTTGAGACTTTTAATTGACTGAGCTTTAACTCTTTACTGAGCACAAAATGCAATGTGTATAAAATGGTCTTAGCTGTACCTGTAATAAAAAGGTTAATATAAAGTCAGCAGGTTTTAATAAACATCTTAATGCAGTATCAATACTATAGATTATATCATTAATGATGCAGAATATATTGTAGCCACAAAATAATTTCTTTAATTCCACAGTGGCAAATGCTCAACAACTTTTTTTAGAACTGGTTTATTTAACCCTTTAAGACCTACCATAGAACCAAGTCCGCCAGAGCTTATATTATATTTTTACATGCTGTAGTGCCATTTCTGGGAGCATTTCAAGTTTCTATACATCAATACAACCCAAATTTTAATAATATGTATGCATTAAGTGCATAGTAATTACATAATTTGCAAAAAAGTGCAATAAACTACAAATTTTTTTTTGTTTTTTTAACATATATTTCTAGTTAGAAAAATATAAGAGGCTTATCCCTCAAAACTGTAAATACAAAAAAGTTGCACAAAATAGTTTCCCACCACAGGAAATTTATTTTAAGTGTCTTCATAGTTTTATTTTTGAAATACACCAAATTTTATATACTGCAGGAAAAACGAAAATAAATCAACTTGCTGCAAGTGCTTTTTATGCAGTTTTTGCAAAGCTATATGTGGAAGGAAACTGTGACCTAGGACAAGCTGATGGCATAAGATGTAAGTACAACTCCTCCGGCTTCATATACAAAAAAATTATTGCGCTAGCTTACTTGGTTGCAGCGCTACGGGGATTTAAAAATAGCTATGCAAAACAGAGTGTGCCCGCTCCGACCAGCTTTAAAGGGTTAAGAAACAAATACTAAGACATGTCTTTTTTCTCTTAAGAGTTGCTGATTAAAATGGTGTTTGAGTGTTGGACGTTGTGGAGCTAGGGCTGGACGGTTGGACGTTAAATCAAAATTGTGATTAATTAAACATTTTCCTCAGGTTCGAATAATGAATGATTATGATTGTAAGGCAAGCATACAAAAACTAGGTTTGTGCTGTAAATATACTGAACCACTAAAACTGAGATAGTTTTGGTATTTTCCCATAGTTGTCTTCTTTTTGTTTGATGTTGTCTTTACTATAGCCACATATATGTCCAAGCAATGGAAATGGTAATTATATTTGGCAGTGTTTTATGTTTCCTCCATGAAGGGGGTCATGCATGCCACAGACTGGACATATACTGGACATAGCAGAGATAGTACATAATGGATGAAGAATATGATTCATTTTTGACTTACTGCCCAACCCTATGTGGTAAATTGTTTACAATAAGTAGCCCATCTTTAAGCATCAACTGACAAATTTGTTTGATTTCTTTCCTTCTTTCAGATCTCTAGAAACCCAAACATAAAAGGTCTTGAGAAGACTTTCAGGATAGATGTTTTCCTGATGTTTTTCCTGAGAGACAACTGTAAAGCATACAAATTTTTGGAAAAACAACTGTCTTCAATCGGCTGCACAGTGGAGCTAAATTTTGATGAAGAGGAGGTTTTGGTTAGAGGGGAGGTTGACAAGGGTCCAGGAGGAGGTTTTGGTGGTTCTGCAGAGAAATGGGAGTATCACGTGGATCAGGTCTTTGTCCAGCTCACCGAGACCTACCTCTGCTATCATGTGCTTGAGCCAAAACAGATGAAAATGGTACTGCAGGATTCGGCCTTTAAGACAGATGATATCAAAGTTTACACAGAGAGTGGCTATGCTGTGGTTGTAGGAGAGGTTGATGACATGAAGGAGAAGATTGCAATTCTGGAAAAAAGCCTACCCACCAAAAAGGAAGTGCCAATTGTGGAGAAGAAGTTCAAGCTCATAGAAGAAGAGTACAATCGAGAAATGCGTGCTAATTGTCCAGAGGTTGCAATCATCAGAGGTAGTGCCATGATCACTTTGGAGGGCCCTGACAAAGAGGTGCAGTCAGGAGCTACAAAACTGGTTGAACTGATTAAGAACGTAAAGGAGAAGAGCGTTAAGTTCCCTACAGCTCTGCTAACCTTCATGAAGACCAGTGATGCCATCCCAAAATACCAAACTCGCTTCCAGCAAAGGCTCAGAAACCCTGTTTTCTTTGAGGTGGGTGCAGATCTGGTTCTGTCCAGTTTGTCCTCTGATGCTCTGAATGAGGCAGAGGCAGCAGTAATGAGAGACTTTAAAGTGACCACTGTACAGCTGCAGGGTGCAATAGATCTCAACAGGTTGAAAGAAATTCTGATGAAAGCCAAGTACGAGGCAAACAGTAGAGAGTTCAGAGTGGACATCAGCTACATGCCAGGCGCCAGTGGAACCTCAACAACCAACGTCCAACTGGTGGGCTACAGTGAAAATGTGGCCAAGCTCAATGAAGTTCTTCATGACTTCCAGTTGAATCAAGTTTCAACTCAAGAAAACATCAATCTGCTTCATCCTGAAATGGTCGACTGTTTTAATAAAATCTTAGACTTGATTGGCATGAAGCAGACCAAGGTGACCTTACAAGCCTCACATTTTCCAAATCCTTGTGTGTTGGTGTCTGGTCCTCGATGTCATGTTCAGGAGGTCAAGGAGGCCCTAACATCAACTCTAGACAGTGTTGTAGTAGACACTTTGACTCTAGATGGACCAGGGGCTCAGCAGTACTTCCAGGAAGAGGGTAAAGTGACTAAAGAGCTGATAGAGGGTTCCTGTCACGTCATTATCCGAGATAAGCAAACTGCAGCCACCCCAAATGTGCAAAGACCACGAAACACCAGCAGACTCAGCGACACACCTAGATCTCTCAGCTACAGCAGCAGCATGTACAGCACAGTTGGAAACTCTGCAATCAACAGAACAAACCTGAAGATCAAACTCAGCAGTTTAGAAAATGAACAGGTTTGATTATTTCCATTCAATTCTATTTCCCATAATCCCAAAATAAAATATCAACATTCATGTTATTCAATATTATTTCTGCAGGCGGATGTTCTGGTGGTCCCCATGCTCAACAAACAGCTGACTTCGACAAATATTGGCAACAGTTTGTTGGCCAAAGCTGGGAATGTATTAAAGTTAAAGTTTGATTCAGTCTTAGCCAGTTGTGCCCTCGCCCCTGGTGATGTTCAGCTGGTTGATGCACCTCCATCTCTGGGCTGCTCCAAGATTTTCTTCATTGAGTGCTTGCCTTGGGACGGAGTAAGAGGAAAGAGCGTTCAGGTAAAATTAAGGACTTTCATTAACACTTCTGGTGATGGAAAACACAAAAGAAAAGATAATTAAAGATAATAAAATACTAAATTAATGCCAAAATATTAATGCACAAACCAGATAACTGCAAAGGAAGATTTATGCAACCAAACTGAACTTTTTTGTGGATCCCACAGTTTTCCGTGCTCTGTTGCAGTGTGCAATACAAGAGTTAAGTTTGAAAGCATTGTTTAAAAATATGTAAATTTTGATTTGCAGGCTCTTGGTAACGGTCTAAAAAAGTGTCTGAAGCTTTGTGTACGGCAGAATTTTGGTTCAGTGGCCATTCCAATCATTGGGGCAGGTGTTATTTTAAAATACCCGCTGAGAGAAGCCATTCAAGTGTTGACTGACGTCATTCACCAGTTTGGATTATCTGCATCCTCTGGATCTCTTACAAACATCCACATTGTCATTAAACCTGGTTACCCTGATTCTGAGGAGGTCAGTGTCAGTTGATATGTCCTGATCTGATCTGTAACATGCAGGAATCAATTATCTATCATGTTATTCTGTGTTTTTATCTACAGTGCTACCACGATGTCTACAAACAGCTCAGCTTAAATATGAACCAGGGAGGCCAAGGTAAACTTGCACTACTCATACTGTCTTCATTATGTGACATTAATGCATAGTGAGCAGATAAAAACATTCATTAAGCCTGTGCCATATTTTACCATCTTCATTAGTACCCTCAGTCATCAGATTAAATATATCAAACAAAAGCTAATGTGTGGTCTTCTTCCTCTCAGCAATCTTCAGGTCCCTCACCAGCGACCTAGATGACATCATCATGACAGTGGGAAGCGCGGTTAAACTACACGTGGTGTTTGGTGACATCACTAATGAGACTACAGATGCTGTGGTGAACACAACCAACTTCAAAAGTTTTGACCTTGGTAGGTGAAACTGGGAAAGACAAGAAGATGTAGTGAGCAGGACAACCCAGTTGCATCTGTAAAATTATTTTTATCCACAATGGTAGCATAGCTCTTTACGGATGGCAAAGGCAGACAGCTGTTCATTAATATCTGCACAGAAATGGGGATAGCCATATGAATATAATCTTTGAAGATCAAAGTTTTCATCTAGCATTATCAGTAGGTCACGTATATTAGCTAAAAACCATATAATTATATATACTCAGCAAAAATACAATAGATAGTCATGGTCCAGCAGCATAAGTAATTATGCCACTACTTTCTAATGCACATGGGCCAGCAAAACTAGATAACTTTTTGTATTTGGGATCTAGTACTGATCATGGTTATAGTTTCACATATTATATAATTCCCTCGAAGCACAGACCAACGCAATTGGTTTTCTGTCACTGGTTTATTTGAAGACTGCTCTCCAAAGCCACCGTGAAAACTACACAGCATTAACAACATAAAGACTCAACGTAAGACACAGCGCCTAAAATAACACTGTACAACAAAACAAAATAGACCAATAATACCTCGTTGGCTGCAAAAAATGAATTAGTCACCATTCTTCAGAGGTTTCCTTTTAAGCGTGTAGTTAAAGTTCATTGTACTTAATGTGACTTTCAATAAAGAACATTACAGGCTCATTCTTGCTCCACACTTACAGGTGTTTCCCCGACTTCCAGAAAGGAAAAAGCGAGACTTGTAAACAAGCTTGACTTTCAAAATAAAAGCACCATAACTTTAACTACATAAAATAACATAACATAAATAATCTACATCTTAAACAATTTACAACAATGACACAGACCTTGACAAGATAAAGAAATGATCCAAATTATATAAAAAATGTCATCATCCCAGCAGGTACATATTATATGTGTGAAACTATATATGTGAAATCATAGTGCTTTTTTTTTCTCAAAGATTTATTTTTTATTTATTGCTTTTCCAACAACATTTTAACCAACAGGAAGAGAGAGTTTACATAAAATAGAGGAGGAAATTAATAAAAAAAAAATTTGAGTGTATAATAGTAATGTATGTACATCGTGTATGAACAGTGTTGGGGAAACACATAGATATAGTTATACATACTCTCCCATGTAGATCATTCAGATATTATTACAGAAAATATATATATATATAGATAAGTAAAACAAAGCAAAACAACCCCCCCCCCCAAAAAAAAAAAAAAACAAACAAACCCCCCCCCCCCCCCCCCCCCCCAAAAAAGAAAAAAAAAAAAAAAAAAAAAAAAAAAATCAAGGGTTAACAGACAGTGCTCCAGAAAAAAACAGGTATAACACAGTGAGACATTAGGTTTAAGTGCATTATTCCAGGGCTTCGGTCTTAAGTTTAGTCCAAGGGTGTCAAGTTAGTTAGAGAGGCATCCGACCTAACGGTTGCAATGATAAGCTGTGTCCTCTTCAGTTCCAGTCCATTTAATTTCACATCTCTTCTCCTGTCCTTCTATTGAACAGGCCCAGCACTCGCAGGCCCCCCAGGTTCTCTTTAACAGCTGCAACACTACTTCTCCCATACAGGTTAAATGGATATAGTCATTTCTGTTCACTATCGATCATCTCCTCACTTTCCAAAAATAACAAAAACTTTCCCCACATTTTTTTAAAGGAAGCATGTTTACCCTTTATCATAGACGTAAGTTTCTCCAAAGCAAGGGATTTTGACAGTGTCGACAACCAAGTTCTCAAGTGTGGTCTACTAATGGATCTCCATGATTTGGCTATGCTATATTTCGCCTGTAACAGGCAGAAGATTGTGGTTAAAAAAAACCACAATCCCCGAATTTCAGCAGGGAAAATTCCTAGGATGCATAGTTTAGGACATAGGTCCAGCTTGACACTTGTAATATGAGCAATTACATCTAAAACTTCTTTCCAAAACTTTTGGATTTCTGAGCATTCCCACAGGCAATGCATCAGTGTGCCTTTTTTCCCACATTTAACACATTTGTCCAGAGTTTTGGGGTCAAATTTGTTTAATAATGTTGGGGTGATATATGTTCTCATTAGCCATTTATACTGGATTAGTTTAAATTGGGTGTTTATAGATTGTGTTTGGGCTTTCAAGCAGGCTTTTTGCCATTCCTCTGTAGTTATTCTACACTCTAAGTCTTGACACCATGCGAGTCTTTCTTTTTCTGAGGATGTTTGAGAGCCATCTCTGAGGTTGCTGTAAAAACGGGATATTAAACCTTTATTCAGCTGATGGTTTATTGCTATGTCCTCTAATGAGTTTAGAGTGGGCAATGTTAGGGATTTTTGAGTTTTTGATATGAAGCTTCTGATTTGAAGAAATGTTTGGTTGGAATGCCAAATTTCTGTGTCAAGCCATTAAAACATAGTAGGGTGTCCTTGTCAAATAGGTCTCCAACTTTGGCCACAGGCCTCTGACGGCCCACATTTTAAAGCCCATAGTGCATATTAGGCATATTCAGCAGGAACAGGCTTAGTGGATGACAAAATGCAAAACTCTGAGGCACAGGTGCTGGAAAGCAATCAGGACTGAGATTATCAAACAGTAAAAAAAATAAGTGACTCAGTGACAGTCCGGCAGGGAACAAAGGTGAACAGGTATGCTGCCTGTAGTGTGTACTCGGCGTGAGTATCGTTTGATTTCTAGCCAAGCATGTTTGGCAAGGATTAACCTTTTACATACCTTAGAATACCAATTCTCATAAATGTATGTGGATTGATTTGGGGAAATTGGGTTGATGAGTAACTGTAAGCAGGAAGCAAGACTAAGAAATTAAATGGGTAGAATGTCTGATACTACACTGCAAGTATTCAACTGTGCCACAAAAGGGAACATAAAATAATACTGTGGCATCAAGTGTCTTATTGTTGTTGCTGTCTACTGTTGATCCAAAGTTGTGCTTACTAATTAAATACAATTATTAAATATGTAAATATATCAGTATTTAACCAATAGGCACTACATATTCATTTTAATAAGATTATCTTAGACTTTTTGGAGTCCTAACTTTTCCTTTCCTGCTACTAAAAGGTTGGCTTTTGTGATTTTTATTATATGCTAACAAATCGAAATCTATTTGTTAACCAACTGTGCAACTTGCCCTAAACTTTACAGTAGCAAAAGTCGGCATGTTACTAAAAAAATGGATGGCAATAGTTATGTAAAGGTCAATAACCACCATCATCACCAGTCAGTCCTGGTGCTGATTAGCTGTGTTAGCATGCTAAAATTAGAACAAGATTAGCATATAGCACAGCTTCACAAACTTGCCTTTATTGACGGATTGTAAGACCTTTAATATATATTTTCTTATTTTTCGTCATCTACAGATGGAGTATGCAAAGACATCTTAACTGTAGCTGGACCAGAGGTGGAAGCTAAACTGAAAGCAGGTGAGAAAAAGAGAAGCTGCTACTTACCTTCTCATCTTACTTATCTGACTCTCACTCATCCATCCTCTGTCACTTTCTGTGCAGCAAAAGTGAATCGAGGACAAATTTTCGAGACCCAGTCTGGAAACTTCCCATGTAAAACTATTTTACACGTGCATGGGAAACAGGATGAGGTCCTCATTGAACAACTTGTGTGTGGTATCATGCGTTATTGTGAAATTCATAAATACAACTCAGTGGCAATTCCTGCCATGTGTGCTGGTAAGTATCTTGTTCAGCATTTCTATTTATTCTGTTTGTTGTGAAACACACACATACACCTAAATGCAAGTGGTGTTTTAACAGGAGCTGGAGGGTTAAATCCTGCGATTGTAGCAGGAGCCATTCTTCGAGGGATCAAGTCATCTGCATCAATCATGACCAGCCTCACCAACATCCGTCTCGTCCTGATTAAGATCGATGTCTTCTTGACTTTTAAAGAGGAAGCGATGCAGATGTATTCCCCAGCTGTCATCAACAGAGGTGACAGAAATATTCACAAACTGACATTTTGTGTAGTTATTTAGTGTAATGAATTTTAAAATAAAAACTGATTCAAAATATTTTACTGAAAACTTTTCCTGATTTGTTCTAGTACTTCCAGTACTTCCAGTTCAAGTACAGCAACAACAGCCTCCTCATTCTGTGAGTGCATACCTCAGCAGTCTCCATATCAGCTCTACAAGTCAGCAGTCTGTCTTCACGTTCCTGGGTCTTTCCAAAAAAGACGTTGACGATGCCATGGAAAAGCTGAAGCATCAATATCACACACAGTGCTCCAGTAACACCTTCTCAAAGGAGGAACTGGAACTCCTCGACCAGGACGACATGATGGAGCTGAAGGAGCTGGTGGAGTCTGAGGGTTTATTCATGCAAACAGATCAGTCTGGCGCCCTAACAGTGAGCGGGCTAAAAGGCGGGGTCACCCGGGTGATGCAGAAAATGAATCAGTGTCAATTAATGGGTCTTGCTAATGAGGTGAGAGTCAGGGTGGAGGAGGATTTGTACCTCCGAGTTGTTTGGTGCATCCTGGCACATAACGGAAACTGGGAAAGACTTCCCAGAACAGCCAATCACCAACTGGAAAACAACGAATTAACAGAAGGAATAACAGATGCACAGGGACTCGTATGGGAGGTTAATCTACAGATGATGGTGGCCACACAGCAACTGAACAGACAGGCGATGAAGCTAAAGCGACTTGAGAATCTGACAGGTGAGAAGATCTCAGTGTTGTGTAAAGAGCCTGACTGATACTAGAGTTTGATGCTTGAGAGCAATATAAAGTTAAAACAAACAATTGTTAAGATTTTGATTTAATGATTTATTAAAGAGATTTCCATGAAATGAAATCAAGATTTAATGAAAGGACAGTGTAGAAATAGAAATGAATAATGTATAGCAAACTACTGTACCTGTAAGAAAAACAAACATACAACAGCTGGTACACAGAAATTTGCAAATGCACAGGTACATAAATGCAGTGCTCTAGATTAACTTTTTGCCTCAGTTGCACTGGTGCGCCTAACTTTTTTTCTTAGGTCCACCAGCACAAAAGTTAAGCGCACCCAAATTTTTCAACCACATCATTTAACCCCACAGTTAGGGGCGATTGTGGCTCAAGAGTTGGGAGTTCGCCTTGTAATCGGAAGGTTGCTGGTTCGAGCCCTGGCTTGGACAGTCTCGGTCGTTGTGTCCTTCGGCAAGACACTTCACCCGTTGCCTGCTGGTGGTGGTCAGAGGGCCCGGTGGCGCCAGTGTCCGGCAGCCTCGCCTCTGTCAGTGCGCCCCAGGGTGGCTGTGGCTACAATGTAGCTTGCCATCACGAGTGTGTGAATGGGTGGATGACTGGATATGTAAAGCGCTTTGGGGTCCTTAGGGACTAGTAAAGCGCTATATAAATACAGACCATTTTACATGTTCACTTTTTTTTTACTTGCTGTCCATACAGACAGTATTGATTTGTAAATAATCTTGTCAACACAAAGTTCTTTATTTGGTGCACATTTCTACAAGAAAGATAAGTTACTGAAAAAGTGCTTGTGCTTAAAGTGCTTTGGCATAATCTAAGGGTTTCACAATTTGGCATAATTTTAAAAAGTTAAAATTTCTTCACTATTAAACAGCAGAAATGAGGCTTTCTTGTCGGAAGTCATTTTATCCCTTCAAGCTACTCACCTCTATTCACCTGCACTTTCAAACGCATACACGCAAAGGACTACAGGAATATCTGGACCACGGCCAATCACAGAGGTCCCGCCCGGTTATCTCTGATTGATTTAGACCACAATATGGGCATAATGTGTGTCTGTTGTTGACCACACGGAGACTTTCGGAATTGCGGACACTTTTTATTTTTTTTGTACTGAACGGCTGGTCACACCGGTGCGACCTAGGATTTTTTTTAGTCACACCATGGAAAAACTAAGGTGCATATGCAACCAAACTGGTCACACTCTAGAGCCCTGAGAGTCCCAGAGTACTATTGGCAATAGGTAACCGACCCTGCTAGAGGCCAGCCACTGTGGTGTGAGCAAAAAAGCTCAAGTTCCTGAGCTCCAGGCGCCCAAGAATTGTCCAGTACCCGGCAGATGTATGTGGGGGTATGAAACAGGGGCGTGTGAAACGCAACCCACAACCCTCCGTCAAGACACTACGTGTATGAGTGATAAAAAACAGTTTGAAGTAAAGAAGGTTGCAAAAGTCATTATGAAAGTAAGCATAAACAGTTCATTTTTAAACAAGAAATATAAAAATCCCACATCAGCAGATAACTGAGGATCATATTGCCCTGTTATTTCATGTTTAAATGTCTAACTTAGAAGCAGTGTTATGTTATTGTCAGACAGGCCCTATTACATGTTTCATTTTGGTTTTATTCACAGACCATCCCATGAAAATATAGATTTTTTGATTTGTTGTTTGTTGATTGGTATTTACTGCAAGATTTGTAGTAAATAGCAAAAAATAAATCTCAGCATAGGCTCTTTCTGTGTCTTCTCGTTTGTATGCTATATATGCTTGTCTCTTTTAGACTTTACTTTCCCTCTGTACTGGGACAGCATGGCTGCCAGTGAAAGTATGAAGGTCATTCCCCTGGAGTCTTCTTCTCCAGAGTACCAGACAGTGAAGGAGGCCTTCAAACGAACTGTCACCAAAACTGTGATGAAGGTGTGTTGCTCTCCCTGCATCAGTTTCTACTTATATTACCTGTCTTATTATACGCATGCTGCTTCATCACTACTTTATTCTTCTTAAATGTTATTAATGAAATATTATGCAACTGTGAAGTGGAACACAGATATTTCTGTTTTAACTTGCTTTAATATTTATGTATATTATTCACAGTAATTCCCCATTATTTATTTATTATTGCTTCATGTTTATGACGTATCCTATCATAAATTCTTCCTCACAGTTTGTTGAGATATACATATTTACAGATATATGTACATATAAACAGATACTGACACAAATATACATGAACATACATGCGCACACCCGTACATGTATATACACACTGTCTGTGTAAATAGTGGGTGAGAACGACCGGTCAGAGCGGTCATGCTGGGACTTTGTTTCAGTTCCTCACTCAGCCTGTTCCAGTGCTTCACTTCCACATACAGAGATGCTAAAACTTCATTTATTAATAAATAAATTATATTTAAATAATTAATGTACATATAAAATGGAAGAGTAAAACATCATAATATAATTTCAAGTTACAAGAAATCAGTCAATGTCACATTATATAAACAAACTAAATTCACCATTTGAAAGATATGATTTATTTAATTCAATTGTATTTATTCATTCATTTGGGATTTTAGGAGGATTTTAGTTTCAGTCCACCATATCGCTGAAGTCCACTGAATTGATGACGACATAATTTGCAGTATTAAAGTAATTAATTGATTGCTGTTCATAACACAGACGCTTCTCATACCTGAGATGCACGCCTCATTTTATGTCCCAGAGAATATATAAGCATAAAACGACCCCTCAGATGTAATTAATATCCTTGACTACCTTGTTTGGCAGCTTGTTGATCCTTTGTCCTTCTTCTCTGTCGTCAGATTGAGCGTTTGCAGAACGTTCACCTGCGTCGCGCCTATGAAGCACAGAAGAAGCTCATTTCTGATAAGAATGCACAGGAGGGAGGAGCAGGGGAGAAACTTCTGTACCACGGGACGACCCAGGACAATTGCGACTCCATAATGAAAACTGGATTCAACAGGCGCTTTGCTGGACAAAATGGTGATGGTCTTTTTATAATCCACAACTACAGAACATGCCAGCATTTATCTCTTAAGCTTTTGGAAAGTACCACATGCAATCTGTCAGTGCCAAAACCATGTTCTAACCAAAGTCAACACCGGAGTCTTCTTACAATTGCACAAATATTTGCAAAACACTAAATATCACTCCCTCCAGGTAATACACAACTCCATGGTTCTTCATTCACAGATGGATTTATTCTTCCGTCACACTTCTCCTCCAAACCACCATAAAATCCACAGTCAAACTGTCATTACATAACCGTAAAGAATGACCAGGCATAAATATTACAAATAAACATTTAAATCAAAGTTAACAAATATGCGATAAACAAAACACAGTTACTGTACCTCGCTGGCTGCATGTAACCATGGGGGAATTAAACAATGCTTAACAAAAACACTCCCCAACTTCTTTCACCTCTTCTTTCAACACTTCGCTTCACTTTGAAACAGATTATTTAATCTTTTTTGTGACTTATTTAACTTACAACTTAGCTTCTTTGCACATGCTTTCTTAACTTCCCTTTGCGTCTCTTAAAGGAGCCTATGCGCAACACAGAAAGTAACATAGTACCTACCCCAAAAGAAACAACAATAAATAAAGGAAATAGAAAACATACATAAACACAATAAATTAAACACATTGAAATAATTTACATTTATGGCAGTTAAAGTAAACAAGTAGAGTTACAATTAAATGTTGAAAGAAAAAACATTGTCTTTACATTAAAAGGTTTTAGTTATCAGAGCATAATAAAAGTAACCTTGTCATTAGCAGTCTTGAAATTAAGTAAATAAAAACCTCAGATGACAGGAAGATATATAAGGTATATTAAGTTTCATTATTCATTTAACAAAAATTAAGCCAAAAGGAGGAAGCAGTGTATGAAAGCCAAAGTGACCCCTTTATAAAGTATTTTTATAAAAACAGAAGTTTTGGCAATCGTTTTTATCGTTAATTTTTTATCTTTTTTATCATTAACTTGGTTTCCCTGGGTCTTTTCCCTTGTGTTATGAATAAATCTTCTTTTTTGGGGGGGGGGTACCAGTACTGGTTTTATTTTGTTGTATTTCACGGACCGACACACAAAATATTGTCGGTTATAAACCAGTCCATGACACAAAAAAGGTTGGGGACCGCTGTTCTAGAGTATTCAGGTGTGTGTCAACTGTTGCAACCACAAGACCTGGGCACATTGCAGTCATTGAGTAAACCATGAGCGCCTCTGTTCTAAAGAGTCTAATGTGACATTATCTGTCTGACAGCTAAAGCATATCCAATATAGATCATGCAGTAAGACAGTGATCCCAAGCACAGCAGAAAATCTACAACAGAATGGCTGCAAATGCTGCAATGGCCCAGTGTCCTTGCTTAAATGATGTGGTGGGACCTTAAGAGAGCTGTGCATGAATGAATTCCTGCAAACCTCGATGAAGTGAAGCAAGAGTAAAGAAGAGCGGGACGAAATTTCTCCATAACAATGTTAGAGCTAGATAAAGTGACACAGGGAATGACTACTTAAAGTCATTGCTGCTTATGATGGTTTAATTATTAAGGTACTGAGTCATAGCTTGTACTTAGTTTTGTTATTCACTGCTTCTGCATTTTGGTTTAGTTTTTGTTAAATAAATAATAACATCCTGTATGAGACTTAGCTTGATCAGTTTTTTTACCTTATGAAGTGGCACATGAAAAAAAACCCACTTTGTATTAATAGTTTTTTTTTACTGTATTTGCCCACCGGGCAAGCGTTGTTTGACATGAGCAACCGACTTCGTGAACACCATAACACAAAACAAGGCGACATAGGATTGTCAAATAGATACCATAGGCGTCTCTATTAAAAATCTTGTTGTCTGATGTTCCACGCTTCACAAAACTGACTCTAATGGTGAACAGATTTATTTGTTTATTACAGTATTTGTTATTAATTACAAATGATGAGAGTCAATGTGTTTAAATAGACCTTTGACAAGTAACAGCCCATCAAGTATTACACTATTTGGTCCTGTATACTGTCAGGACAATGCAGGTAAGAATACACTGTGAGTATGAGAGCATTCATGTATTAAGACTGAATAAATTATTTTCACTTCTGGTGACACTGATGTTTCAAGGATGGCATGGAAGGCAGGGATTTTTTTTTTTTGGGGGGGGGGGGGGGGGGGGGGGGGGTTGTGTTTGTTTAAACATTAGTAAGCATTTGTGGCTTTGGGACACATAAAAACTGGTGTTTTATGTGACTGTGAAGGTGTTTTCAGGCCTAGTACAATAACAGCATTTGATTCCTTATCGGGTTGAACAGATATTTTATGTTCCTGCATGCACTAATAAAACATGTCAGTTACAGTCAACAATGTGGTCTAAACACCTGGTGAAAGATATGAAATTAACAGTATAGTGAACTAGTAATTCTGTGTTCTACAGCTTGTACTTCCAGGGTATTTGTGACACCTAAAGATCTACTGCCAGGAGGCTGAGCGGTATCATGTGATTGATGCTGCAAGTCACTACAGTTTAAAGAGGATCACCTATTGTTAACTTTCTTTTTTTCTTCCTACCCTCAGCAACTTCATACGGTCGTGGGACCTACTTTGCTGTAAAAGCCAGCTACTCAGCCCACCCCACCTACTCCAAGCCAGCTGCTGATGGTTCTCAGTTAATGTTCGTCGCCCGAGTCCTCACAGGCGTCTACACTCTGGGCCAAAGTGATATGATGGTGCCTCCACCTCGAGACCCCCAGCAGCCTCACGACCGCTATGACAGTGTGGTAGACAGAATAGATAACCCCAGCATGTATGTTGTGTTTCATGACAACCAAGCGTACCCTGACTACCTCATCACGTTCAAGTGAGAGTAAAGGAAAAGTGTTTTCCACTGTTGACAAATGATGGTGTCTGAAAAATACAAAAAGAAAATTATAAAACTTATATATGTACATTTCACATTACAAACAATTATATTTAATGAAATTACGAGTTTATTTCTTAAGTATTGAATTCTGTCTGATTTTATGCTTAATTATTGACCTGCTACTGAAGTAGAAATATATGTACATAAACACTGGAAACATATTACGCAATCATGCCGTTTAAAATTTTTATTTGGCAAAAATTTGCACCTTATATCTTCACTTTGCCAAGTGTAAAGCACTTTGAATCACACCTAATTAATCTGAGAACATGGCACATAACCCTAATAAAGATTTACTGTATGACTGTGTGGTCCATTCTTGAAAAAGGAAAAATTAGAGGACGTGGGTGATCAACATTTAAAAAGAAACTGTGATATTTAATTAAATTGTGATCAAATTAAGCAAACACATATGCAAACTTGTTCAGTTCATAATCAGGTAACTGCTGAACATAGCAAACCATCTGGTATAGTAGTTTAAAATGTTAACTGTGGTAAAATGAGCGTTAAACACATGAGTGATGAGATAATAGCTCCAAAGGATGATAATCTTTCTTGTCTGTGTCTTGAGATGTTTCTTTTGGAGTAATTCTCCCCCCTAGTGGCCAAAAAATTATCAAAAATTTATTTAAATGTACTAATTTTAGAGCTAAAAATTATTCACTTTGTCAAAGGGTCAAAAAGATAGCTTTCCCATATATCAAAAAGGCAAGTCAACCTTCCTTGTGTTTTCATTTACTACAAAACTGAATCTATGTTTAAAATATAAGCCATCTAGCTACTAGCTATTCATTTTACTACTATCTGCAGCATTTGAAAAAAATATCACCAATGCTAAAGCTATATAGCTGAAAAACTGGAGTTGGATAATGACGATATAGGCCTCTATGTGGTAAAAGAATAACTGAAGAATGAACGGATAAATGAATATCCGTTTATTTAGCTTCATGTTCACGGATTCTCAGGGGTTGATGGTGACAGACGCCTGGCCGTGAACCTGCCGGAGAGCAGGACAGTCCAGAGTGGTGATCACCCTGCTTGTCCCGGTCCTCTGCAGAGTGAAATACTCAGTCCAGGTCAGAGAAGAGCCTCCTATGACCAACCTGAGAAAAGACAAACACGTCAAAAATATTAAAGCAAAAAGTGGGTTTTTTTTCCTTTTGCTACTATTTAGAGGCTATAAAATTCACTTGTATTTTTATTTTTTATTCCTATTTATTCTATTTATCCCCTTTGTATATTTTATTTATATTTGTCTCTGTATTTATATATGTGTGTGTGTGTGTGTGTGTGTGTGTGTGTGTGTGTGTGTGTGTGTGTGTGTGTGTGTGTGTGTGTGTGTGTGTGTGTGTGTGTGTATATATAACAATTCTGTAACTGTAACTTCGGTCGTTGCTGTGCTTTTTTTGGAAGTCGAATTTCCCAGAGGAACCCACCCGAGGGATTAATAAAGTTCTATCTTATCTTATCTTATCTTATCTTATCTTATCTTATCTTAAAATCGTTAATCTGGAAAGATCCAAAGGAATAAGATGAAACTGAAACCAGTTTTTGGTTTTATGTGGAAATATTTTATACAAACAGTTGTTCATGATCACTCACCTGTAATACCTGGACTTTGGCTCCATCATCCCAGGTCCTTCCATGCGAATGTAGACGTTCTCCAGGTTGAAGCTGAAGGGGTTTGTGAACTCCACAGTTGCTATCATCTCTTCACTCACTTTGCCTCTACCAGACACCTGAAGTACACACAGGACATGTAAAAATCCACCCCTAAAATCCAACTTTGATAAACAGGACATCAAACATGTAATGAAAGCAAAGCAAACCGTTTGCTCATAGGGGGCTGTCTGTTTTGTGTTGAACAACATTTTTGCTCTAATGATCTTATTATTATTATTATTATTATTATTATTATTATTATTATTATTATTATTATTATTATTGTTGTTGTTGTTGTTGTTGTTGTTGTTGTTGTTATTATTATCTTCTTATATAACTTACTATTAACTGAGCAGCCAATCAAATAGTCACTCTGTCAACTACACAACATTAACGGCACATAAATCCATCTTCAAACATCTCTGTGTTTAAATTCCTGAACTTAAATTTAAAGAAAACTGGCTGCTCATGACAGCACAAGTTTTACTTTGTGTAACTGCTTCTGCCACAGTGCAGTCTGGGTCCTTACTTAGCAGAGTGAGATGGAAATAGAAGAGGCGGATTTTCCCAGCCCTTGTAGGCGGGGCTGCTGAAGCACCTTTGAATGGGAAGGACATATTTAAAGAGGCACAGATCATTGCTGATGTTGAGACATACAATTTATGTGTGGTCACTTCTGGTCTTTCTGACAATTTACACCTAAAATATGAGCATTTCAACAATGTTATTCAAACCATATGTTGAAAAATTTGTTTATTTGTTCATGCATAATAAACTAAGCTTACTTCAATTGGACTCTAAAGTTTGGGTTCTGAGCTTTAGATATTTTTAGATTACTACTTGAAACTACATGTGAGAATGTGGAAGATCAAGACAAATCTGTAACTGATGACTTATGAGAGCACAAAAGTAACTGTAGTGTTTCACACTAAAGTGAAAGATGTTTAATTTCCTGAGCAGTGAATAATAAAGGATGTTGAGTTTGTTTAGTAGCTTCATGAAAATTTTAAACTGTTTCAAAATTTATTAAATCAATAACGCTTTTTTGCCCTGTGAATTTTTAGATACACTGTGTTTGCTCTTAAAATAAACTCTTTGAGAATGAAAAATGAAAGATACAGGTACAAAACCTGGGACTGATGTCCAGATTTTAAGATTCATTCCTCTGACACTCGTTCAGTCGGGGTTGGTGTGGTAAGGGTTATAAGGAAGGTTTTACACGGAGGGATTCCTGTATGTTCAGGGTGTGCCCCGCCTCTACAGACCTATGGTAGCTGGGATACGCTCCAGCTCCACTGCGTCCAGATAGTGATAAGCGCAAGAGGACGAATGGATGGATGGATGGGTTTATGTGAAATATATTTGTTGTTGTTTCAGATTTTCTCAAATGTTTCTATCGGATCAGATAAAACATAAAGTTCAAACCCTTATTTGCTGTCAGCATAATTACTGGTAAAATGTCTTTCTCAAAACCATATTAAGACATGAATATAATTTAGAGTTATACTCTGACAGCTGAAACACCTTTAAAGTACCTGCAGAGCAGGTGAGACGAGAAAAGCCCCTTAGAATTAAATGTGCACTTTTCCTACTGCTGTGTGGGAGTGTAAACACGAGGATGCGATTCTTGAAAACTGAAACTGAAACAAAAACGGGCCGTGACAGAGCGGCACAAACGAGTGTTTGACGGGTTGAAAGTTCTCGTGTTAGTGTAGAATTGCAGATAAAATGGATGAATATCCGTATCCACTGTTTTTTGAAGCCACTGACTTTACAGACAGAGAGAAGGAGAAAGTGAGGAGATACTTTCAGAAAAGGCGAGACTCCGGGGGTGGCGACTGCGGAAATCTTGAAAAACTCGGAGGAAGCGTTTATAAAATCTGTTTCAAGTTAAAAGAGGGTAGGACAGTCGGTCATTTGTAAAATATTTTTTTTTAGATTTGTGTTTAAATTCAGGCTGTTTCAGTGACTCTGTTTATGGATGTTTTCCAGATCAAGACAGAGTTTTGCAGAGGAAGTTTCACACCATCACTCTTCCGAGTGGAGAAGTGCGGCTGACCGTGAGCCGGACAAGTTCACCACAGATCTCTGACCAGCCAACGCCAAGCCAATCACTGGTACAGTTTACTGCTCTTTCAAACATGACTTTTGGTTACAGTAAAAACTGAGTGTCAGAATAATGTGGCCAAATCAGTTTAAGAGGAGTGAGTTAGCCTCCAGGGGAAGTTGGACAGCTGAGGACAATATTGACAAAAAACAGATGATTATAAAATATTTCAAAGACACTGTAAGTACTGCAAAGAATACATTTTAAATAGTAAAACAGTGCTTTTTAAAAAAAAGATACACGATCATTAAATTTGACGTCAGGGACAAATATAGAGAACTATGTGTTTGTTCCACTTTTGCTGGGCCCTCTTTTTTTATAGCTTTCATTTCATTGTGACTCAGTGTTTTCAGTGGCTGACACTTCTCAGGTTTCTTTCACTTCTGAGTCTTGCTGTTAATACAGAGTGTAAATATACAGTCTAGTTCAGCATTTTTTAAATAAGAAAGCCTTCCCTGAAAAATACATCATGTGGATGGCACAGTGTGCAGATACAGATGCAAATACTTCACATACTATTTTGCATTAATGCCTTTGTAGACAAGGAAGCAATGCCATGTACAGGGAGTGCAGAATTATTAGGCAAGTTGTATTTTTGAGGAATAATTTTATTATTGAACAACAACCATGTTCTCAATGAACCCAAAAAACTCATTAATATCAAAGCTGAATGTTTGTGGAAGTAGTTTTTAGTTTGTTTTTAGTTTTAGCTATTTTAGGGGGATATCTGTGTGTGCAGGTGACTATTACTGTGCATAATTATTAGGCAACTTAACAAAAAACAAATATATACCCATTTCAATTATTTATTTTTACCAGTGACACCAATATAACATCTCCACATTCACAAATATACATTTCTGACATTCAAAAACAAAACAAAAACAAATCAGCGACCAATATAGCCACCTTTCTTTGCAAGGACACTCAAAAGCCTGCCATCCATGGATTCTGTCAGTGTTTTGATCTGTTCACCATCAACATTGCGTGCAGCAGCAACCACAGCCTCCCAGACACTGTTCAGAGAGGTGTACTGTTTTCCCTCCTTGTAAATCTCACATTTGATGATGGACCACAGGTTCTCAATGGGGTTCAGATCAGGTGAACAAGGTGGCCATGTCATTAGTTTTTCTTCTTTTATACCCTTTCTTGCCAGCCACGCTGTGGAGTACTTGGACGCGTGTGATGGAGCATTGTCCTGCATGGAAATCATGTTTTTCTTGAAGGATGCAGACTTCTTCCTGTACCACTGCTTGAAGAAGGTGTCTTCCAGAAACTGGCAGTAGGACTGGGAGTTGAGCTTGACTCCATCCTCAACCCGAAAAGGCCCCACAAGCTCATCTTTGATGATACCAGCCCAAACCAGTAATCCACCTCCACCTTGCTGGCGTCTGAGTCGGACTGGAGCTCTCTGCCCTTTACCAATCCAGCCACGGGCCCATCCATCTGGCCCATCAAGACTCACTCTCATTTCATCAGTCCATAAAACCTTAGAAAAACCAGTCTTGAGATATTTCTTGGCCCAGTCTTGACGTTTCAGCTTGTGTGTCTTGTTCAGTGGTGGTCGTCTTTCAGCCTTTCTTACCTTGGCCATGTCTCTGAGTATTGCACACCTTGTGCTTTTGGGCACTCCAGTGATGTTGCAGCTCTGAAATATGGCCAAACTGGTGGCAAGTGGCATCTTGGCAGCTGCACGCTTGACTTTTCTCAGTTCATGGGGAGTTATTTTGCGCCTTGGTTTTTCCACACGCTTCTTGCGACCCTGTTCAAAGTCAAAGTCAAAGTCAACTTTATTTGTCAATTCTGCCACATGTACAGGACATACGGAGAATAGAAATTTCGTTACTCTCAAACCCTAGATGAAATAGCAAATGAACATTTAAATAAAGAGAGTGATTAAAAAATGCAAATAAAATAATTAAAAAGTAAAAATTTAAATAAATAAATACAATACAAATTAGCAAGAAAGCTATGCAATATACAATATACAATATTCAGGTAAGGGTAAATGACATTGAGTGTAAACCAGGCAGAGTAGTGCAAATAGGCAAATAGTGCAAATGGAGATTTAGTAATGTTGACTATTTTGAATGAAACGCTTGATTGTTCGATGATCACGCTTCAGAAGCTTTGCAATTTTGAGACTGCTGCATCCCTCTGCAAGATATCTCACTATTTTTGACTTTTCTGAGCCTGTCAAGTCCTTCTTTTGACCCATTTTGCCAAAGGAAAGGACGTTGCCTAATAATTATGCACACCTGATATAGGGTGTTGATGTCATTAGACCACGCCCCTTCTCATTACAGAGATGCACATCACCTAATATGCTTAATTGGTAGTAGGCTTTCGAGCCTATACAGCTTGGAGTAAGACAACATGCATGAAGAGGATGATGTGGACAAAATACTCATTTGCCTAATAATTCTGCACTCCCTGTATGTTACTCCACCTCCATACCATCAAAGATACTGTGTCATGGTCCTGGGTCCTTTTGACAAAGTGTTTTGAGTTCGCTTGTATTTTTGTCACTTGGTGTTATTATTTGTGTTTTACGTCCACTGTGTTTATTCTATAATTGGTTTTTCTGCTTTGCTTTTGATTATTAGATTCCCCTCGTGTCTTTACCCCCTGTGTCTCCCTCTGTGTTTGTTTCTTTGTGTGAGTCCTTGTGCCTTGTGTTCCATCATGTTTCCCCAGGCCGTCTGCCTGTGCTCTCCCTTGTGTTCCCTCGTTCCCACCTGCCTCTCCTCCACTCCCACCCATATCATGTTTCCTGTTTTACTGTGAAGGTCCCGTGTTTTTTCTGTTCAGTCTAGCTTCCCCTGTCTCGTTATGGTTATTCGTATCAGCTGTACTCCTCGTGTGTTCTCACTTCCTTGTCATCCCTCTGTGGATTTAGGTAAGTGTCCTCCCTCATAGCTGTGTGACTCTCCCTGTGTCTCCCCATGAGTTTATAGGTTGTCGCAGTTTAGTTTATTTCTATTTGTATCACCTCTACACCTGCAATAAAGCAGTTCACATTTTTCATCTCTGTGAGTTTCCGTTTGGGTCCTTTTCCTTCCCTCACACAGCCGTTTTGTGACATACTGTTTTTAAAAACATAGGTCATAAAAAGCCAGATGGTAACACTCTCACTGGACACTTTATTAGGTACACCTTGAGAGTAACAGAGAAGACTTCAGTGCTGCTTTAAATCTTTGCTGTTAATTTTTTATTATAATGTTGTGATGTTATTTGAGTTACTGTTTCCTTCCTATCAACTCGAAGCAGTCTGGCCATCCTCTGACCTCTGACATCAAGAAGACGTTTTCATGCAGAGAATTGGATATTTTCTCTTTTTCAGTCCATTCTCTGTAATCCCTAGAGATGGTTGTGTGGGAAAATAAATAAATTAAAGCAGCTCAAATTTATTTTTCATTCTGATGCTCAGTTTGAACTTCAGAAGATCCTCTTGACCATGTCTAAATGGTTAGTGGCATGTGATTGGTTGATTATCCATATGTATTAATAAGCTTAAACAGGTGTACCTAATATAGTGGCCAGAGATTGTTTGTCTGTGTGGTTCGGTCACACAAAATTTTAAATTCCTTGTGGAATCCATGGACACTGCGTCTCGTTTGCACACAGATTAAAAAAAAACCCTCAACATCATGTTTTAGATTATTCACCAGTCATTGCATTCTGCTTTCATTTACATTGTACACAAATACCCAGACTGTTTTAGAAACAGGCCTGTAGCATATTTCTTTTATAACACAGTGTCATAGTCAGACATAGCAATCAAAAAGAAAAACATATAAACAAAAATATTAATTTAAGGTGGTTTTACCTACATAACAGAAAGGACTGTATGAATTGGGGCAACTGCCATAAAATCAATGTTGTTGTTTTTTGTTTGTTTTTTTGTAGAACTAGTTTATGATGATTGAATGATTGATGTGTCCAAACAACAAACACTGAATTTTAATTTAGCAGTGGGCTCAGTGTTTCATGTTTACTCCATGATGGATCTCGTGTATGCTGTAGACTGGACATAGCTAACATAGTACATAATGGATGAATTATTAACAGATTTAAAAAGAAAAGAAATAAAATACATGACATGGCGAAGATTACGTTGATTAGAGGTTTTGAATAAGGGTTATGTATTACTTAATGTCCAACCCTATGTGGTACACTCCCACTGTTTACAATAAGTAGCCTATCGTATATCATAAATTGACAGATTTTTTTTTCTTTCCCTCTTTCAGATCTCTAGAAACTCAAACATAAAAGGTCTTGAGAAGACTTTCAGGATAGATGTTTTCCTGCTGTTTTTCCTGAGAGACAACTGTAAAGCATACACAATTTTTGAAAAACAACTGTCATCAATCGGCTGCACAGTGGAGCTAAATTTCGATGAAGAGGAGGTTTTGGTTAGAGGAGAGGTTGACAAGGGGCCAGGAGGTGGTTTTGGTGGCGCTGCAGAGAAATGGGAGTGCCAAGTGGATCGGGTCTTTATTCGGCTTACCGAGACCTACCTCTGCTATCATGTGCTTGAGCCAAAACTGGTGAAAATGATACTGCAGGACTCGGCCTTTAAGACAGATGATATCAAAGTTTACACAGAGAGTGGCTATGCTGTGGTTGTGGGAGAGGTTGATGCCGTGAAGGAGAAGATTGCAATTCTGGAAAAACGCCTACCCACCAAAAAGGTAATGCCAATTGTGGAGAGGAACTTCAAGCTCATAGAAGAAGAGTTCAATCGAGAAATGCGTGCTAATTGTCCAGAGGTTACAATCATCAGAGGTAGTGCCATGATCACTTTGGAGGGCCCTGACAAAGAGGTGCAGTCAGGAGCTACAAAACTGGTTGAACTGATTAAGAACGTAAAGGAGAAGAGCGTTAAGTTCCCTACAGCTCTGCTAACCTTCATGAAGACCAGTGATGCCATCCCAAAATACCAAACTCGCTTCCAGCAAAGGCTCAGAAACCCTGTTTTCTTTGAGGTGGGTGCAGATCTGGTTCTGTCCAGTTTGTCCTCTGATGCTTTAAATATGGCTGAGGCAGCAGTAATGAGAGACTTTAAAGTGACCACTGTACAGCTGCAGGGTGCAATAGATCTCAACAGGTTGAAAGAAATTCTGATGAAAGCCAAGAACGAGGCAAACAGTAGAGAGTTCAGAGTGGACATCAGCTACATGCCAGGCGCCAGGGGAACCTCAACAACCAACGTCCAACTGGTGGGCTTCAGTGAAAATGTGGCCAAGCTCAATGAAGTTCTTCATGACTTCCAGTTGAATCAAGTTTCAACTCAAGAAACCATCAATCTGCTTCATCCTGAAATGGTCGACTGTTTTAATAAAATCCTAGACTTGATTGGCATGAAGCAGACCAAGGTGACCTTACAAGCCTCACATTTTCCAAATCCTTGTGTGTTTGTGTCTGGTCCTCGATGTCATGTTCAGGAGGCCAAGGAGGCCCTAACATCAACTCTAGACAGTGTTGTAGTAGACACTTTGACTCTAGATGGACCAGGGGCTCAGCAGTACTTCCAGGAAGAGGGTAAAGTGACTAAAGAGCTGATAGAGAGCTCCTGTTACGTCATTATCCGAGATAAGCAAACTGCAGCCATCCCAAACGTGCAAAGACCACGAAACACCAGCAGACTCAGTGATACACCTAGATCTCTCAGCTACAGCAGCAGCATGTACAGCACAGTTGGAAACTCTGCAATCAACAGAACAAACCTGAAGATCAAACTCAGCAGTTTAGAAAATGAACAGGTTTGATTATTTCCATTCAATTCTATTTCCCATAGTCTCAAAATAAAATATCAACATTCATGTTATTCAATATTATTTCTGCAGGTGGATGTTCTGGTGGTCCCCATGCTCAACAAACAGCTGACTTCTACAAATATTGGCAAAAGTTTGTTGGCCAAAGCTGGGAATATATTAAAGTTAAAGTTTGATTCAGTCTTAGCCAGTTGTGCCCTCGCCCCTGGTGATGTTCAGCTGGTTGATGCACCTCCATCTCTGGGCTGCTCCAGGATTTTCTTCATTGAGTGCTTGCCTTGGGATGGAGTAAGAGGACAGAGTGTTCAGGTAAAATTAAGGACTTTCATTAACACTTCTGGTGATGGAAAAGTGCTAATTCATATTTAATTTACCTTCAGAAAACCATTGAAATGCACTTTATAGCTGTACATAGATGAAAGTATTAATTTGAATAATCAGATGATATCTAAGCATGTATACTCAAAACTAGAGGAACAGACAAAAGAAAAGATAATAAAATATTTAACTGAAAAGTAAAAGCATTAACACACAAACTAGTCAATTAACTGTACCTATAACTGCAAGGGAGGATTTATCCTCCAAAGCCTCACTGTTTTCCATGTGTGCTCTGTTAGTTGCAGTGTGCAATCCAAGAGTTTGAAAACATAGTTTAAAATATGTAACTTTTGATTTGCAGGCTCTTGGTAACGGTCTGAAGAGGTGTCTGGAGCTTTGTGCACAGCTGAATTTGGGTTCAGTGGCCATTCCAATCATTGGGCCAGGAATTGTTTTACAATACCCGCTGAGAGAAGCTATTCAGGTGTTGACCGACATCATTCACCAGTTTGGATTATCTGCATCCTCTGGATCTCTTACAAACATCCACATTGTCATTAAACCTGGTTACCCTGATTCTGAGGAGGTCAGTGTCAGTTGGTATGTCCTGATCTGATATGTAACATGAAGGCATCCATCTTTCATCATGTTATTCTGTGTTTTTATCTACAGTGCTACCACGATGTCTACAAACAGCTCGGCTTAAATATGAACCAGGGAGGCCAAGGTAAACTAGCACTACTCAGACTGTCTTCATTATGTGAGATTAATGAATAGTGAGCAGATAAAAAGCCTTCAGCCAGTGTTATATTTTACCATCTTCATTATCACCCTCAGCCATCAGACTAAATATCAGACAAAATCAATGTGTGGTGTTCTTCGTCTCAGCAATCTTCAGGTCCCTCACCAGCGACCTAGATGACATCGTCATAACAGTGGGAAGTGGAGTTAAACTACATGTGGTGTTTGGTGACATCACTAATGAGACTACAGATGCTGTGGTGAACATAACAGACTCCCAAAGTTTTAACTTTGGTAAGTAACCTTGGTGAGCAGGAGGATCACTATGGCAAAGTCAAACAGCTGTTCATGAATATCTGCTCAAAAATGGGGATGCCCATATGAATATAATCTTTGAGGATCAAAGTTTTCATGTAGCATTATCAGCAGGTCACTTACATTAGCTAAAAACCTCAGCATATAATTACGAAGAGCTTAACAGATAGTCATGGTTGAACATCATAAGTATTAGAAAGCCACTAATTTCTAATGTATATGGAGCTGTAAAACTAGATAATTTCTTATATTTTGGATCTCATACCTATCATGGTTATAGTTTCACATAATGAAATCTAGTGCAAATTAGGCACATTCAGCAGGAACAGGCTTAGTGGATGGCAAAATGTAAAACTCTCAGGCGTAGGTGATGGAAAGCAATCAAACTGTAACACAGACAAGTGACTCAGTGACAGTCTGGCAGGGAACAGAGATGAACAGGTGAACTGGTACGCTGCCTGTGGTGTCAACTCAGCATGAGAAATGTTTGATCTTCAGCCAAGAAGGTTTGGCAGGGATTAGCCTTTGACTTACCTTTGAGTACCATTTCCCATAAATGCATGTGGATTGATTTGGGAATATAGGGTTGATGAGTAACTATTCAGGAAACGTATCCAACTGTGACACAAATTGGAACTTAAGATGAAACTGTGGCATTATTATTATTGTTGCTATTTCCAAAGCTGTACTTACTAATTAAATACATTTATTAAATATATTTTACCAATAGGCATTAGACATTCATTTTACTAAGATTATCTTACTCTTTTTGAAACCCCAGTTTTTCTTTTAATGTTACCATAAGATTGGTATTTGTGATTTTTATTACATGCTAACAAATCAAAATGTATTTGTTACTCAACTGTGCAACTGACCCTAAACATTACAGTAGCAAAATTTGGCATGTTACTAACAAAATCAGTGCGCTCCAGGGTAGCTGTGGCTACAATGTAGCTTGCCATCACCAGTGTGTGAATGGGTGGATGACTGAATGTAGTGTAAAGCGCTTTGAGGTCCATAGGGACTAAGTAAAGCGCTATACAAATACAGGCCATTTACCATTTTTTACCATTTACCAAAATAGATGGCAATAGTTATGTAAAGGTTGGTAACCTCCATCATCAGAATCATCAGTCCTGGTGCTGATTAGCTTTTTTAGCATGCTAAAACTAGCACAAGATTAGCATGTAGCACAAACTTGCCTTCACTGACATCCTTTAAAATATATTTTTTCTTTCTCTATATATGGCTTATGCAAAGACATCTCAACTTTAGCTGAACCACAGGCGGCAGCAACAGTGAATCGAGGAGAAATTTTCGTGACCCAGTCTGGAAACTTCCTCAGTAAAGCTATTTTACATGTGCATGGAGAACAGGATGAAGTCCTCATTGAACAACTTGTGTGTGATATCATTTGTTACTGTGAATCACATAAATATAATTCAGTGGCAATTCCTGCCATGTGTGCTGGTAAGTATTTTGTTCAGCATTTCTATTTATTCTGTTTGTTGTGCTACACACACACACACCTAAGAGGCAGGGGTGTTTTTGCAGGAGCTGGAGGTTTGGATCCTGCGATTGTGGCAGGAGCCATTTTTCGAGGGATCAAGTCATCTGCATCAATCATGACCAGCCTCACTGACATCCGTCTCATCCTGATTAAGATCGATGTCTTCTTGACTTTTAAAGAGGAAGCGATGCAGATGTATTCCCCAGCTGTCATCAACAGAGGTGACAGAAATATTCACAAACTGACATTTTGTGTAGTTATTTAGTGTAATGAATTTTAAAATAAAAACTGATTACAAATTTATTTTACTGAAATTTTTTACTGATTTGTTCTAGTACTTCCAGTACTTCCAGTACTTCCAGTTCAAGTACAGCAACAACAGCCTCCTCATTCTGTGAGTGCATACCTCAGCAGTCTCCAAATCAGCTCTACAAGTCAGCAGTCTGTCTTCACGTTCCTGGGTCTTTCCAAAAAGGACGTTGACGATGCCATGGAAAAGCTGAAGCATCAATATCAGACGCAGTGCTCCAGTAACACCTTCTCAAAGGAGGAACTGGAACCCCTCGACCAGGATGACATGATGGAGCTGAAGGAGCTGGTGGAGTCTGAGGGTTTATTCATGCAAACAGATCAGGCTGGCACCCTAACAGTGAGCGGGCTAAAAGACGGGGTCACCCGGGTGATGCAGAAAATGAATCAGTGTCAGTTAATGGCTCTTGCTAGAGAGGTAAGAGTCAGGGAGGAGGAGGATTTGTACCTTCGAGTTGTTTGGTGCATCCTGGCACATAACGGTAACTGGGAAAGACTTCCCAGAACAGCCAATCACCAACTGGAAAGCGACGAATTAACAGAAGGAATAACAGATGCACAGGGACTCACATGGGAGGTTAATCTACAGAGAATGGTGGCCACACAATCACTGAGACAGACAACGAAGCTGAAACGACTTGAGAATCTCACAGGTGAGAAGATAGTTCTCAATGATTTACAAAATGAGCCCGACTGATACTGGAGTTTGATGCTTGAGAGTAATACAAACTCAAAAGAAACAAATGTTAAAGTGTATAAGATGTAATGAAAGGATGGAGTACAAATAGAAATGCATAATATATTGCAACCTGCCGCACCTGTAAGAAAAACAATCATACAACACCTCGAACACAAAACTTTAAAAATGCACAGCTACATAAATATCTGTGTGTGCATGTGTGTGTGACAGACAGAGAGAGAGAGAGTGAGAGAGAAGAGTATGTGTATGCGTCTTTGTCACGAAATATACATGAAAATGAGTGTGGGAAGCTGCAATAACACCTCTCAGGAGCCAGAGCATGATAGAGATGGATCCAGGAGAACCATTTGAAGCCCCCAAGAGTACCAAAGACCTGAGGCCACACATCTCAGTGATATCTGTGCCTCCATGCCAGCAGGAGAAGAAAGGAGGCCCTTAAATGGGCAGCTCAGAGCCAAGGGGTGGGAGTCCCAGAGGGCTAGAGGCAACAGGCAACTGACCCTCCTAGACTTTGGCCACCCTAGTGTGAGCCAAGCTCAAATTCCCGGGCTCAAGGTGCCAAAGAATTGCCCAGTAGCTGGCAGACGTGTGTGGGTTTGTGAAACAGGGGTCTAGGAAGATGGCTCTACCCACTGTGACCTACGCTACCCACAACCCTCCATCAAGACACTACATCTATGGTTGATGCATTGTATGAGGGAATGAGAATTTACTACAAGAATTTGTAGTAAATGGCAAATAATAAAGCTTAGCATAAGCTCTTTCTGTGTCTTCTTGTTTGTATGCTGTATAAGCTATATATGCTTGTCTCTTTCAGACTTTACTTTCCCTCTGTACTGGGACAGCATGGCTGCCAGTGAAAATATGATGGTCATTCCCCTGGAGTCTTCTTCTGCAGAGTACCGAACAGTGAAGGAGGCCTTCAAACGAACCGTCGCCAAAACTGTGATGAAGGTGGGTGGCTCTCCTTGCGTAAAGGAACGTTTCAGTTTCTAATTGTATTACCTGTTTTATTATATGCATGCTGCTTCATCACTACTTTATTCTTTTGTAGTCAGTACAACCAATGATATTAAATGTTATTAATGAAGTGTAAAGTGTAAAAAATATTTCTGTTTTTATTTGCTTTAATATTTATGTATATTTAGGTATATTATTTACAGTAATTCCTATCATTTATTTATTTATTTATTTATTCATTTATTTATTTATTATTGCTTCCTTTTTATGACATATCCTATCATAAATTCTACCTCGAAGTTTGTTCCGTGTATTTGGTTTTGTAACCCCAGTAACATGCCCAGAGATATATACATACATATACACACATACTGATGCAAATATACATGTGCACACACATACACATATATAAACACAGTGTTTGTGTAAAAAGCGAGTGCAAACCGTATCTTTGTAGTGGTCATGCTGGGACATTGTTTCAGTTCCTCACTCAGTCTGTTCCAGTGCTTCACTCCCAACATAGATGCAAAAACTTCATTTATCAGTAAATAAAGGATATTTAACTAATAAATTTATAGATAAAATGGAAGAGTAAAAAAGATCACAATGTAATTCCAAGTTACAAGAAATCAGTCAATGTCACATTATATAAACAAACTAAATTCACCATTTGAAAGATATGATTTATTTAATTAAATTGTATTTATTTATTTTTTAATTGTATTCATTCATTCTGGATTTTAGTTTTAGTTTCATATATCTGAAGTCCACTGAATTGATGATGACATAATTTTCTCATTCACAATACAAAGAAAGTTTCAATACAGTTGTAAAACCTGCCTGCAAATCATCATGTTTTCAGTTTTTCAGATTTGCAGATTTAAGGTAATTAATTGATCGATGTTTACAACACAGAATCTTCTCATACCTGAGATGCACACCTCAATTTATGGCCCTCAGAATATGAGCATAAAACTACCCCTCAGATGTAATTAATATCCTTGATTACCTTGTTTGGCAGCTTGTTGATCCTTTGTCCATCTTCTCTCTTGTCAGATTGAGCGTTTGCAGAACGTTCACCTGCGTCGCGCCTATGAAGCACAGAAGAAGCACATTTCTGATAAGAATGCACAGGAGGGAGGAGCAGGGGAGAAACTTCTGTACCACGGGACGACCCAGGAAAATTGCAACTCCATAATGAAAACTGGATTCAACAGGCGCTTTGCTGGACAAAATGGTGATAATCTTTTTATAATCCACAAGTGCAAACTGTCAGTGCCAATAATTTGCATAACATGTTCTAACCAAAGTCAACACCAGAGTCTTCTTAGAGTTGCAGGTTTTCTGTTGCAGGGCAAAATAAAAGTAACCTTGTCATTAGCAGTTGTTGAAATCTCCCAATTCTTTGAATCTTTGGGCTGAAGGAAGGACAATACTCGGTGTATTTATGCTCAATCAACAATCATTTATTTCCATACAATTCAACACTTAAGAGCATAAGGACCATCATGATGGGGAGACATGCCTGAAGAGGGTCACAGCAAGTCTCAAAATGGTGACGGGTTGCTCAGCTTTTTATAGTCTCTAGTGGCCCCCATCTAGTCGTAAAAGCCAAAACATCACATTCTTTCTCTGTTACAGCGCCTAAGTTATGACCTCGGCTCCCTGTCTTTCTCTGCTTTCTGTAAGGTGGGGGTGTGGAATGTGGTCTGTCTCTTCTATTATCGGCACAAGGTCCTCTGCACACAGCATTCTCTTCATGATTCAGCAGTATGAAATGTCAAGAAACAGTGTAACACATTCAACAGTGTCGAGTAATACAGGTCAATCCAATAGATCTAATGATTTTCACACTCTTTTAGGTCAGAAGTATAATGCAAACTAAAACTACATACTAATCACACACTCTATATTAAAGGGTATAATATGATCTACAGCAGTTAACATAATTCAACTATTTTGATTACATATATAAGGTAGCATATAATAACAGAATAATATCACAATTCCCCCTTTGATCTCTTTTCTTCAAAGAGATCACTTACAACATGCACTCCAGCATTGCAAGGTCCAGGTCTTCTTGATCCTGAGGCCCTCTGTCCCCCTTTAACGGGTGGACCATCTGTGGGATGACCTCTGTGTTCACGCAGTTCAGATGCAAGCAAAGTTAGATTTACAACCATAACAGCAGTTACAGATGACACTCCCATCACTCCCAATTTTCCCACAGCTTTATTTTGGTGCTCCAGTTTTCCACTCCCATTTTAATGCCCCCTTATACCTTTCAAATGTACTTAGACTAGAACCTCTGTCTAAGGAGCTTTTAACCTTCATTTTTATTGCTGCAGCTACCAGTGTCTTCCAGTTGGGTGATTCTCAGCTTCTTTCTTCGACCTCCGGGGTTAGACCACCCTTTCGTCGTTGCAGAGTTAGTCTAAAATTAAGTAAATAAAACCTCAGATGATAGGAAAACGTGGTATATTAAGTTTCATTATTCATTTAACAAAAATTAAGCTAAAAGGAGGAAGCAGTGTATGAAAGCCAAAGTGTCCCCTTAATGCTTACATGTGTGTGAGCATCTTTATAAAAACAGAAGTTTTGGCACTACTACTGGTCGAGAGCATTCAGGTGTGTGTCAACACAATACCACAATCTTCCTAGGAGTGGACGTCCCAGCAAACTTGCCCCAAGATCAAGATCTTGCAATGCTCAGAGAAATTGCAAAACACCCAAGAGCTACATCTCAGACTCTGCAGGTGTCGTTAGCATGTTAAATGTTAAAGTTTATGACTGTACAACTAAAAACAGACTGTCTGTTGACTGTGTGTTGTTTGTAAGGGTTGCTTCTTTTTTTTTTTTTTTTTTTGCAACCACAAGTCAACATGAGCACCTCTGTTCTAGAGAGTCTAATGTGAGGCTGACAGCTAAAAAAAATCCAATACTGGATTACGTAAAAGCACAATGATTTCAAGCATAGCAGCAAATCTACAACACAATAGCTGCAAATGCTGCAATGGCCCAGTGTCCTTGCTCAAATGATGTGGTGGGACCTTAAGAGAGCTGTGCATAAATGAATGCCTGCAAACCTTAATGAACTGAAGCAACGCGCTAAAGAAGAGTGGGCTGAAATGTCACCAGAACAATGTGTGAGACTGATAAAGCCACACAGGAAATGATTACTTAAAGTTATTGCTGCTAAAGATGATTTAATTATTAAGGTATTGAGTTTCGGGTTTTTGGGGGGATTTTTTTACCCCATCAGTCCATCGAGCGGGCATTGGTTGGCATAAGTGACCAACTTTGCAAACAAAATAACACAAAACAAGGCAACATAGGATTTTCAAATCGATACCATAGGTGTCTCTAATAAAGATCTTGTTTGAGTTCAAATCTCATTAGCCTTGACCTCAAGGTCAGCACCCCTGCTTCAATCTTTTTTAGGGTGACATTCAGTTTTTTCACAGTTTGCATTCAGTGAATTTTCATAATGGTAATAAGTATTTTCCTGTTATATGAGTGTAAGTATAACTGTATGGATTTTCAGGCCAGGGCACAACTTGATACGAGAATGGTTAAAAGATGATCCCCGCTTCAGAGAATTGACTCTAATGGTGCATCAATTTAAGTTTTTACTATAGTATTTGTTACTAATTACAAAGGAGGAGAGCTAATGTGTTTAAATAGACCTTTGACAAGTAACAGGCAATCCAGTATAACCACTGCTTGTTCCTGTATACTGTCAGGACAATGCAGGTAAAAATACACTGTGATTATGAGAGCATTCATATATTAAGGCTGAATAAATTATTTTCTCTTCTGGTGACTTTGGTGTTTCAAGGGTGATATGAAAGGCAAGGCTTTGTTGTTGTTGTTTTTAATCTTGTTAAGCATTTGTGGCTTTCGTGACACATAAAACCTTGGGTTTAAGTGATTGTGGAGGTGTTTTCAGGTCTAGTACAATAACAGCGCTTGATTCCTTATTGGGCTGAAAGGAAAGATTTTCATGTTCCTGCATGCACTAATAAAACATGTCAATTACAATCAACAGTGTAGTTAAAACACCTGGTGGAAGATATTAAAGTAGCAGTACATGTAACAAAGGAGGGTTTAGTGAACTAGTAATTCTGTGTTCTACAGCTTGTACTTCCAGGGTATTTGTGACACCTAAAGAATCTACTGCTAGAAGACTGAGGGGTATCATGTGATTTATATTTCAAGACACTACAGTGTAAATGTGATCAGCTATTGTTAATTTTCTTTTTCTTTTCTTCCTACCCTCAGCAACTTCATATGGTCGTGGGACCTACTTTGCTGTAAATGCCAACTACTCGGCTCAGCCCACCTACTCCAAGCCAGCTGCTGATGGTTCTCAGTTAATGTTCGTCGCCCGAGTCCTCACAGGCGTCTGCACTCATGGCCGACATGATATGAAGGTGCCTCCACCTAGAAACCACCAGCAGCCTCACGACCGCTATGACAGTGTGGTAGACAGAATAGATAACCCCAGCATGTATGTTGTGTTTCATGACAACCAAGCGTACCCTGACTACCTCATCACATTCAAGTGAGAGTAAAGGAAAAGTTTTTTCCACTGTTTACAAACAAAGGTGTCTGAAAAATCCAAAAAGAAAAATAATAAAACTAATATGCACATTTCACACTACAGTTATATACAGTGAGATTTCGAGTTTGAATTATAGAATTATGTCTGATTTTAAGCTTAATTATTGACCTGTCACTGAATTAGAAAAGTTACATATGTGTACATAAACACTGGAAACATGTTACACAATCATGCAGTTTTTAATCTTTGATTTGGTTGACATTTGCATCTTACATCTTCACTTTGTAAAGTGTAAAGCACTTTGAATCACATCTAATTAGTCCAAGAACATGTCACAATACTCTAATAAAGATTTACTGTATGATTGCCTGGTCCATTCGTAAACTGTGACATTTCATTTGAATTGTGGTGACATTATGCAAACAACATCTAAAAAATATTTGAATTCATAATCAAGTAACTGTTAAACATAGTAAACCATCTGGTAGAAGAGTTAAAAAAGTTAACTGTGTTAAAATGAGAGTTAAAAACATGAGTGAAGAGAGAAAAGCTCCAGTGGGATGATAATCTTTCTTGTCTGTGGCATTTTTGTCCACAGCTAAATGTGTTTTACAAGAAAAGGGCTCTATATGTTTCCTTTGGAGTTCATTTACTACAAAACTGAATCTGTTATATATATCCGTTCGTTAAGTCTGACGTCACTAGCCGTGTCTGGGCCTAAACTCCGCTGCAGGTCCATATATCAAACGATCACTATGGCATTACTGAGAGTTGAAAAACTGTCTAAAGTCTTTCATCTTTAATAAAATGATCAGCGTTCTGCTCTACCAGGTGTAACAATTGAGTTTAACATCCAGGCATCCATGAAAACGGAATTTATGACATTTAACGGAGTTAGAAGTTAGCAGGAAGTTAGCTCGCTAGCTTCTATCTAAATACAATATAGCATGTCCTGACTGTGGGGTTTTGGAAACAAATTCAAACGTACAGCTCTGTTATCACTTCCAGCATAAATGAAGACAGAAAACTAAACAGCAGTGACGTTTGTAGGGTTACTGAAGTTTGGCTAGCTGGTATATAATGATGTGCCTCATGACCGCTAGCGACACAGCTATGTTAGCATAATGTAAACAAGCTAACTTTTTTTCCACTCGATAAAAGTTAACGTGAGTGTTCTCGGTGGTCAGGAACAAATGTAATCGCATGGCAGGATGCTGTAAAAGGACCAAACTTCAGCCAGGACAACAACTGAGATAATCCATCCACAATACGAGGTTAGTCATTCATATACTGCTGCATGGGCTGGGCTGTAGTTACATCCTAAGGTTTTAAAAACTGAGCTTAAATAAATGATTAGCGGTAATAAAAGCCGAGGGAGGTCAACAGTGATCACTGACTGTTTTAGGAGCTTTTTGAGATTAAATAGAAGAAAATACAAAACATTAAACATGTTAACAACACAAAAGCCATATTAAACGCAGACTACTTTAGGCACGGAAGTAGGATTTGTCACGTCATCACTTAACAACCGGATTATATTATATAAAATATAAGCCATTTAGCAGCTAGCTATTAATTTGACTACTATCTGTGCAGCATTTGAAAACAATATCAGCAATGCTGAAGCTATGTAGCTGAAAAACTGTAGTTGCATAACAATGATATAGGCCTATATGTGGTAAAAGAATAACTGAGGCTAAATAATGCTGGGCGTTTGTGAACGTAGCAATTCTCAGGGGTTGATGGTGACAGACGCCTGGCCTTGGACCTGCCGGAGAGCAGGACAGTCCAGAGTGGCGATCACCCTGCTTGTCCCGGCCCTCTGCGGAGTGAAATACTCAGTCCAGGTCAGAGAAGAGCCTCCTATGACCAACCTGAGAAAAGACAAACACGTCAAAAATATTAAAGCAAGACGCAGAATCCTTTGAAATAGGTGTTTTGTTTTTTTTCCTTTTGCTACTATTTGGAGGTTATAAAATCTCATCCAAAGGAATAAGATGAAACTGAAACCAGTTTTTGGTTTTATGTGGAAATATTTTATACAAACAGTTGTTCATGATCACTCACCTGTAATACCTGGACTTTGGCTCCATCATCCCAGGTCCTTCCATGCGAATGTAGACGTTCTCCAGGTTGAAGCTGAAGGGGTTTGTGAACTCCACAGTTGCTATCATCTCTTCACTCACTTTGCCTCTACCAGACACCTGAAGTACACACAGGAAATGTAAAAAATCTACCCCCAAAATCCAACTTTGTATATGATAAACAGTTGCTGGATAGGACATCAAACATGTAATAAAAGCAAAGTAAACTGCCCGAGTGGAACCAGGTTTGTCTTTAATGTGATGTAGGATGCACACTGCAACTGAAGAAACACCAGCAAAGAGAAAAATGCTGCAAAAGCACACAAAACACATCAGAAATAGAAAAAAAAACTCTAAGGACAAAAAATAAATAAATTGTGAAACAAAGTGTTTCTAGGGACAAGATAAAATGACGGACGAACTGCAGCAGTGAAGAAACGTGCAGTGTTACACTGAGGCTCACTTAAAAGAAGCAGAGGGTTCATCATTGTCGAGAGGAAAGAAAGGATACAGGTATCGTGTGTTTTAACCACACGAGTCATATGTTTGCTATTAGCCGTTTACTGTTAGCTTGTCACTTTCACAGCTGTTCCATCACATAATGGTGAAACACTTCATTTTGTTTTGTGATTTTATTTATTTATTTATTTATTTATTTTTGGATTTTGTGGTATTTCCTTGTTTTGCTTCTGTTGTTTTTTATTCAATTTCCATTGTGTTTGTGTGCTTTTCCAGCATTTTTCTATTTGCTAGCGTTTCCTTAAGACGCAATGTGTTTGATCTCTCGGGGGCCACCACAAGGAATCATTTCAGACCTCGATGATGAGTTTGGGGTTGCGCAGGGTGACGACTTTCATTGCGGTGATGATTAGACCGGTCTCTCTGATCTTCCCCGTAACAATGAAGTGGAGGTTAGCTTGTTCCACCAGACGCTTCATATATTTCTTCGACTCCACAATTGCCACCTCCTTCTTATCTGTTAAATATAAAAATATTTCTACTTTGATGTGTGTATATTTCCTTAAATCAAAGTTAGAGATAAGATAAAAGATTAAATACTCATCGAGGCAGACATTTGTCCATAACTCAGGATTACACTGAAACAGTTGTCTACATTTGGTAATCATCTGTGGTTTCATGACTATGCCTCTTCATTTCCATGCCGTACACCTGACTCACTCATTTTGGGTTCAATCACCACCCTGGGGGTCAGGAACAGGAATTCGGTGCTGGCAACTCCAGTATAATACACCACACTCCCGCTGATGTAGGCGTCCACAGTGCGGCGCTCATCGCTCTTGTTTTCGAACTCCACGTTCAGCTCAAAGTTGTCACCCACGCTGATCTCCAGGTTGGGCAGGACCACGTCCACATCAGCCGCGGGAGGGCTGGACTTCTCTCGTTTGCAGCCGTACTCCTCTGCTTTTTCCAGGACTGTCCGCTCCTCTGTGCTGCCTGTGTTGGGCATTTGAAAAACATTAGTGTGTTTGTATATTAACAGAATAAATTCTGACGTCCTTTTTTATTTGCTTTGCATTTTTAAAATGGTCTTGTCTCAGAATCGTCTAATCTTTGCCCAGTTTGTGATAAATGAAGCACCAGGAGTCTTTTAGTCCAGAGTACCAACTGTGGATAAAAACAATACAGCACGATGCCAAATGGAGCTGATTTCCAAATGAAAATAACTCAAATTCACAGTGTTTTCCTAAAAACACTGCCTAATCTGGCAACCGTATTGGAGTTCATGATGCCCGACAGCATTCAAGAGTGCCAACAATGAGCTGTTCTCCCGTTTGAACTTGCCACCTGGCATTTCAGCTCCAAGGATTTAAACACTGACTTAGAGACTGGCGGAGCAGGGTAATCCATCACTGTAAAAATGAAGCCTAACAGTGTGTTTCTGCTCAAGTGTTTCCATTTTCTTTTCTTTTTTTCATTATTTCATGATGTCAAGGTGACTGCATTTATTTTGCACATTTTAAAGCTGCTCCTTCATTTACTGTGGCATTCTGAGCTCAGGCTCCAGCACAGAAAACAGATCTGCTGCTTCCTGAAACACTGACATTTGTGTTCGATGTAGTCCCTGACCTTCAGCAAATTTGTATTGATCTGTAATGTCGCGGCGGGTCACATCTCCTGGAGATTTGGTCAGAACCAGGCGGCCTACGTGAGTTCGGTTCACTCTGACTGGCTCCATGGTCCCATCTTTCCTCCGGGAATGAAACACCACATCACTGTTAATCTGTAGAAGGAAAGAAATAGGCACTGTAAAAACAAATACTGTGTGCCTTCTGTCATCAAACTGCCTGGTTATTGGTCATAAAACACAACAACCAGCGAGCGACGTCATTAAATACAAACACATTCTCAGTAATTCTAGAAAGAGAGTAATTCAAAGGCATTCACCTCGGCAAACACGAACGCAGCGTCAAATGGGAAGCAAATCTGTCCGTGCTTGATGGCCTGGACTGACGCAGGTCCACATCTGTACATGCCTTTATGGATTACAAAGGAAAAATCAAAAAATCAGTGTGACTCAAAGCACAGAAAACATTTGCCTCTCCTTTTACATTGCTTTGACCTAACCCTACAGCATTGGGAAAACCAAGGGAGGAGATTATAGAATTCCCTAACCTTATTACTAAATTTTTGCTAAATTTTTGCTCACCATCACTGGTCTCCTGTGGTGTTGCATCCACAACCTGCCAGCCCCCAAAGCCAGGAGGGAGGTCAGGTCTGGACATGTAGCACTCGTTCCAGCAGTGATAGTTCCTGACAAAAAAAGAAACAGTGGTAAATATATAATCCAGTTTAGTTTGTATCTAATAATTTAATTTAGGTATATTTTCAGAATCAATTACTTAATCTTGATTATCTGGTGCTCCTACGAGAATACTGTAAATTTATTTCTCAGTAAATTTTGTTGCAATTCTCTGGAGAACAAAAAAGTCTGATTCTGAGTACTACCATTTGAAGTGTGTTAACAGACACCTACCAACAGGAGTGCAAAACATGTAGACCAAGGCAAGTAAAGAAATCTCAGGATATCTGTTAAATGGAAAGTTTCAGTACCAGATGGAGTCCCTGGTTCTGTTTCGATCAATCTTGCCGTTTTCATCCATGATTATGTCAGTCTTCAAGTTTCCATCGTTGTCGTGAGCTGAGTAGTAGTTGGTGACGACCCGAGATGGGATGCCCAGACAGCGTAAGACTGAAATGCAGAGGCAGAACTTACAGTCAAATCAAAAACAAGGGCGGGAGTCAAGAGCTTAAGAAATGTGGTTCTAAACTGAGTGAGCTGGTGCAGAGTCAAAGGAGACTGTATGTAAAAGGCACCCACTGTGACATCAACCAATGATGAGCAGACATCATGTTTAAACCCCCAAACTGAGGATTTTGGCAGTTATCTTAGTCTATATTTTTGTTTATTTATTTATTTATTTATGTATTTTAATAAAATCAGACATACCAAGACAGGGTTGGACCTGACTGAGAATCTAAAGGAACTAGAGACCATAAACTCATTATGGACATTTTTCGTGAGGTCAAAGATGAAGGGAGCCAAAGGGCTTTCCCTTTTCTTTTTCCAACCAGAGCAGTCACTGAGTAGTGGCCATTATGCTGTGTGTGTGTGTGTGTGTGTGTATATATATATATATATATATATATATATATATATATATATATATATATATATATATATATAGATATATATATATATATATAGATATACATATATATATACAGCAGCTGGATAGCGTAGTGGTTAGACTACACGCCTTTGGAACAGAGGATCGCAAGTTCGATTCCTGCCTGGGGCGTCTGTATCCAGTAAGGGTCCTAAGGCTAGACCCCCTATGCTAAGCAAGCCTACCGCAGACATGAGTGAGACAGATAAATATGAAGGCATGCCGGCTCGGACGTCGCCCGGATCAACAAGGTCCGCGTCAGGTGTTGAGGAACCAGGGCACCCTGACGAAAAGTGGGCTACTGGAACAAGAAGGCATCGGTGGGCAAGGGACGAAAACAGGGCGTTGTTGGAATGCTACTACGCAAGTAACCCCGGCGGAAGGGGCTACATGAATAGGATGAGGGACCTATGGATTCTTCGATACCCAACATCCACAATGACGGCGAAACAACTAGTAGCTCAGTGTTCCAACATTCGAAAGAAGGGACTGCTCTCACAGCTAGAGATTGACGAGGTACAACACAAATGCTACGGCAAGGAGGAGTCAGGACGCCAGGTCAGTGGGGAGATATCATCACCCCCACCCGAGATTGGGTACATAGCCCCAAGTGCGATAGGAGAAGGATCGTTGAGTGCGAGAGGAACTGACCTGAAAAATAGGATCATGGCCAAGCTTGAAACCTGGATCCCCCGTAGCCGGTTACCAAGATTACGTGAAGTACCCTCAGAAGGTCTGCTAGATGATGTTAATGCAGCACTACGGGCAATACCTACAACCACGATTACCGACACTAACAAGCTGATCTACAATACGGCAGCAGTGATCAGTGAGATGCTTGGCTACAAGTTGAACAGCCACAAGGGGCAGTGCCCTCCATGGAGAAGGAGGCTAGAGGGCAAGATCAAAGTAGCACGGAGGGAGGTTAGCCAACTAACGGAGTTGCAGAAAGGTGCGACGAATAAGGTGCCTAAGAAATACAGCAAGCTGTCCATACCTGAGGCCTTGGAAACTGCCAAGCAAAGACTCACAGCCTTGGCCAGCCGCTTGAGGAGGTACACCAGAGAGATAGAAGGCAGGAGAATAAACCAGCTGTTCTCCACAGAACCAGCAAAGGTGTACTCTCAGTGGCAAGGGAACAATAAGAGAACAGCACCACCAAGGCTGGAGACGGAGCAATACTGGAAGAGCATATGGGAGAAGGATGCAACCCATAACGGCAATGCTCAGTGGCTAGTGGATCTGAGGGCAGACCACAGCGACCTCCCTGAACAGGGTCCAGTAACAGTGGCAGATATCCAAGAAAGGGTCTCCAGTATGAAGAGTTGGACAGCACCAGGGCCCGACATGGTTCACGCCTACTGGCTGAAGAAGCTGACTGCACTCCACGAGCGTCTGGCAGCACAAATGAACCAGCTGCTAGTTAACGAGAGCCACCCGGAATGGCTAACTGAAGGCCGGACGGTCCTGATCCCCAAGGACCCCAAGAAGGGACCGGTCCCCTCCAACTACCGACCAATAACCTGCCTCAGTACTACATGGAAGCTCCTGTCAGGCATCATATCGGCTAAGATGAACAGGCACATGGGTCAATACATGAGCGGGACACAGAAAGGAATTGGCAAGAATACCAGAGGCGCAAAACACCAGCTACTGGTAGACAGAACAATCAGCCAAGACTGCAAGACCAGACTGACCAACCTGTGCACTGCCTGGATTGATTACAAGAAGGCCTATGACTCAATGCCCCACAGCTGGATACTGGAATGCCTAGAATTGTACAAGATCAATGGGACCCTAAGAGCCTTCATCAGGAACTCAATGGGGATGTGGCGTACAACACTAGAGGCCAACTCCAAGCCCATAGCACAAGTTACCATCAAGTGCGGGATCTACCAAGGAGATGCTCTGTCCCCACTGCTGTTCTGCATAGGCCTGAACCCCCTCAGTGAGATCATTAACAAGACTGGCTACGGATACCGACTACGGAACGGAGCAGTTGTCAGCCACCTCCTGTACATGGATGACATCAAGCTGTATGCCAAGAGTGAACGAGACATCGATTCACTGATCCACACTACCAGGCTATACAGCAATGACATTGGAATGTCGTTCGGACTGGAGAAGTGTAGTCGGATGGTAACAAAGAGAGGGAAGGTAGTCAGAACTGAGGGGATTGAACTACCAGAAGGCAACATTGCAGACATAGAGGACAGTTACAAGTACCTGGGGATCCCGCAGGCAAATGGGAACCATGAAGAGGCCGCTAGAAAGGCTGCAACCACCAAGTACCTGCAGAGGGTCAGGCAAGTCCTGAGGAGTCAGCTGAATGGTAAGAACAAGATCCGGGCCATCAACACATACGCCCTGCCCGTGATCAGGTACCCTGCTGGGGTAATAGGCTGGCCAAAGGAGGAGATAGAAGCCACTGACATAAAGACAAGAAAGCTCCTTACCATGCATGGAGGGTTTCACCCCAAGTCCAGCACCCTGAGGCTGTACGCTAAGCGGAAGGAAGGGGGCCGGGGACTGGTGAGTGTCAGCACCACAGTCCAGGATGAGACAACGAACATCCAAGAATACATTGGGAAGATGGCCCCAACTGACCGAGTGCTCAGTGAATACCTCAGGCAGCAGAAACCCAAGAAAGAGGAGGGAGACGAGGAACCATCATGGAAGGACAGGCCCCTGCACGGTATGTACCACCGGCAGATAGAGGAGGTGGCTGATATCCAGAAATCCTACCAGTGGCTGGACAAAGCTGGACTGAAAGACAGCACAGAGGCACTAATCATGGCAGCACAAGAACAAGCTCTGAGTACAAGATCCATAGAGGCTGGGGTCTATCACACCAGGCAAGACCCCAGGTGCAGGCTGTGTAAAGATGCCCCAGAGACAATCCAGCACATAACAGCAGGGTGCAAGATGCTAGCAGGCAAGGCATACATGGAACGCCATAACCAAGTGGCCGGCATAGTGTACAGGAACATCTGTGCCGAGTATAACCTGGAAGTCCCGAGGTCAAAATGGGAGATGCCCCCAAGGGTGGTGGAGAATGACCGAGCTAAGATCCTGTGGGACTTCCAGATACAGACGGACAAAATGGTGGTGGCTAACCAACCGGACATAGTGGTGGTAGACAAACAGAAGAAGACGGCCGTAGTGATCGATGTAGCGGTTCCGAATGACAGCAATATCAGGAAGAAGGAACACGAGAAGCTGGAGAAATACCAAGGGCTCAGAGAAGAGCTCGAGAGGATGTGGAGGGTGAAGGTAACGGTGGTCCCCGTGGTAATCGGAGCACTAGGTGCGGTGACTCCCAAGCTAGGCGAGTGGCTCCAGCAGATCCCGGGAATAACATCGGAGATCTCTGTCCAGAAGAGCGCAGTCCTGGGAACAGCTAAGATACTGCGCAGGACCCTCAAGCTCCCAGGCCTCTGGTAGAGGACCCGAGCTTGAAGGATAAACCGCCCGCAGGGGCGTGCTGGGTGTGTGTATATAAGGTTCAGCATATATCTTATGCTGAACCTTCCTTAACAGATTTGTTTTTCCCCACAGAGTTCTTATAAATAAATAAATAGTTTGAAATGGAGAGTCATTTTTGAGCTACTTAGATCCAGTAAAGCTCTCACAGGTGTTGAAAACAGCAGCGTACACCCAGCACTGAGCGTAGCAGACAGGCATCTTGCTGCTGTTGTAGGTGAGCAGGATGTCCGTGCTGCCGGTCCAGGAAGTGGGTGCCACTCCATAGGTGTAGTCACCACTCCAGTTCCCCACCAAAACGCCTTCATCATCCCGAGAGTTCAGCTGCAAGGAAAAAGACAAGGCTTTAGATATTCACTGATTAAACACAGGGTACGGGAAAGCACCACTCATATTAGCATTGCTCTCACCATGGCAGAGGCTACTCTGACGATCTTGATGGGGTCTCCTCTGTTGGTGATGGGCATTTCAGCCCGGTCCATGATGTACAAACAGGAATCCAGGATTCCATAGTTGAACTAGGCATAAAAACCCTCAGGTCAGTCACAAGACTTAACTGATAAGCCCTGAAGTGCCTCAGTCTTGTTTTCTCCTACCTGTCCATAGTTCCAGTCCCTCTCAGCAATGTCATCATAGGAGCCGTGATAGATGATCCCCATCTCGGTCATCACACACTCCTGCCTCTCCGTCTCATCATCCAGGAACACAGCATCCTCTGAGGGAAGACAACATGTGGGGTGCTTGAGTAGGACGAAAGCCAAACTGGGATGTTACAGTTCAGACTTTCAAAGACATACACATAAAAAAAGAAAACAACACAGCACACCTGCCACCCAGGGATTGAAGAGGATGTACATGTCCCTGGTGCTTTCCTTCCTGGTCCTGCGGATGCCATAAGGTGTCACCACGGCAACGTACATCTGGTACTTCCCCACAATGCAGTTTGCTGCTGGGGTGATGGCCATGGTGACCACGTTGTCAGAGGTGTTTGTGATGCGGCCTTCCCAAGTGGTCTGACGCTGCTTTGTGGGGAAGACAGGGACGTAGGTGCCCTTGCTGAACTGAGGGCTGGAGCCTGAGGGAGCAGCAAACATCAGCACATTTACATCATCACCTTTAAGTAAATATATTCTGGTGATTTATGTTTATGCAGGTCTGCTCTGATTGTTCCTAAAGCAATAATAATAATAAAAAACTGTACTCTTTTTTTTAGATATCCCCCCTGGGTCAACCCACCTGAATCAAATGATTAGTTCATTACCAGGCCTCGGGAGAACTTCAAGACATGTTGAGGAGGTAATGTAGCCATTTAAATCAGCTGTGTTGGGTCAAAGACACATAAAGCCTTTTGTCTAAAACTATTTAGAAATACTCCAAACTTAACTAACATTATTAACAGGATGCAAAACTGAGGTAGCACCAAGAATAGAAATAGAACAATCCTTTAATTGTCCCACAAGGGGAAATTTGGTTGTAACAGCAGCAAGAAAGACACATATACAAACAAACAGGACACAGAATAGAAACATACACAATTTTTTATATATTTACATCAAGGACTATAGTTACCAAAAAACTGAGTATTGTACCGTTATTAAAATTAAATAAAATTAAATACAGATAAGAGGCAAACCCAGGTTGTAGTGTGAATCGGTTGATAAAATTACAGCGCTGATGTAAACATCTGTGTTTGGTGGGAGCAGTTTTGATTGTACAGTCTGACAGCTGCAGGGAGAAAGAACGTGTGGAAACGCTCCTTCATGCATCTAGGATGCAGCAGTCTGTCACTGAAGGAGCTCGGTTGATCTGATATCCTCGTGTTGGTGTTGTTCCCAGATCATCATACTAAATGTTGTTCCAGGATCAACATTGCAAGTGACCAATCAGAATGTTGTGACGTCATACCTTTGCGACTTCGGGAAAAACCGGCGTAAAACAAAAAACTGTACTTAAGCTGCGTGAAACCGCCTCTGTCCGCCGATCAACGGACCCTGACCCTAACCCTAACCGTAACCCTTTAATAAACAGTAAGCAGAATTAATATTGTCCTTGCAACATTGGAATTTCATAAATGCACGAATGGCTTGGCGCGCAAAGGAATAACGTCACAACAATGTGATTGGTCACTTGCAATGTTGAACCTGGAACAACATTTTCATGATGGTCTGGGAACAACACCAACACGAGGATATCAGATCATCCGAAGGGGGGGCTCTGCAGTTCGGCGACAGAGACGTGTTGACTTTTGCATGTAATACCACTTTGTACCACTAGATGGTGCAGCGAATCAGTGAAATCTTCATTTAAGAACACCTTGAATTTTTATTTGTCACAGTGGCCTGGAAGAAATTTAAGGCCTCACTAGGAGAGAAACAGATCAGGCTGGTTGAAAAGAAAAATTAAAACTTGAAGAGAAGCACAGATGTGAAAATGTCGACACCCCGGCTTGATGCATGCCAAATAATCCAGGTAAGGAAATCCTAAAAAGTGAATCTGATCTGCATCTGAATCAAGTTTCTTGCATTGCAACACATCTATCTGGTAAAATTTTGTCCCCTGGTAGTGTTTTTAGTTAAATACTGTAAAGGGTAATTACAAAAAGTACCTTTAAGCCCTTAGTTGTTTACTTTAAAACTACGTTACCACCTGCTCCATGGGGACCACAGATAAGAGTAGTACTTAGTGGATTTAACTCACCGATGACAAACTCCAAAGCGAACTTATCTTCAGCAGGTTTGTAGGGACGACTGAAGGTGATCTTGACCTGGAACTCTTGTCCTCTGCGCACGATTAGATAGTCAGAGTGGTACAGCGCGGTGTGATGAGCTATCTTGTTGCTCTCATCGGGCCTTTTCATCATGTCCACCTCACTGATGTCCAGATATTCTGAACAGACAGGGAGAAACAAAGAGAGAAGACACAGGATGCATAAATTCTCAATGTTTCTTTTTTTTGTCTCCTACCACAAGAGGACAGTGATCGCCCCACTTTGGAGGAAATCAGATGAGTGACAGAAAATGAAGAGAAGCATCTGTAGAGAAAGTGGATATCAGATGCTGCTGATCATGCTTCCAGAAAAAAACTGTATTTTCTAGAAAAACGTATTTTTTTTTTTTTATTATTTCTGACCTACATGATATTCAGAACCCAGTATGTTCTTCAAAAGTTCAAAACTTTATCAAGCTTATTCACTTGCAGTGGGGACGGCTGAGCTGAAAGTCCTCAAATGACCTTATCTGAAAACTTTAACTTGGTTATTTCTCTGGCTTAATATTACACTTCAGTGGTTCCCCAGTCCTGCTCTCGGCATTGAAAAGGTCACTCTTATTTTGTGCTTTGCCTCCCACAGAAAGCCTTTGGATGGTCGTAGTCAACAGTTTATGTGATGAAAAGCTATCTTTTGGGAACACAGTCTGAACTGTTCTCTCCTTATTAAAAACATAAGTGTTGCGCCAATAGGGAAATTCAATCGACTGTTCATTTGCGGTTGTTTACTGATGTAATTCCAGTCATTGCTTTCATAAATTCCTGTTACATCTGGATATCTCTGTGTGTGCAGCTCTTTGACGGTAATTCAGACTGCAGTGCAGTGACATGCAGCAGGAAGTGAGCAGAATTTATCCCCTTTGGACGTCATTCATGTGTCAGTCATGCGTAAAACGTACTGGAAACTGACAGGAAAGGGGCTTTATCTTCTCCACAGAAGACCCACTGTGTCATCAAATAACTTTTTTTTTTAAATTTTCTATAAATAACAGCTTACTGTCGAGAAGAACAGACTCGTCCAGTTCTTTACATGATCTGACAAGCGTCTTCCCCTTTGGGTTTACTGAACTTTTTTCTCACTTCAATGCATGCATATTTTCAAGAAACGTATCACATACATAAACATGAAATTCCTCCTTCACCTGTCAGAGGAGGGTATCCCCTGGGGCCTGGTTGAATAAAGTACTCATACTCGGGGATGTCGCTTGTCTCAGAGTTGGCGCTGGCAGCAGGAGCTGCGGCGCGGCCACGGTTTGTCACTTTGGGAGGAGGTCCAGTGGGAGCGGGAGGAGCAGGAGAAGGAGCCGCGATGGTAGCTTCATCAGACATGATAGTGATTGCTCAGGGTGGGTGATTTCAGACAGGAACTAGGAGGGAAGAGAGGATGTGTGAATACTAAATTATTAGCAATGCTGGGTGAAATAGTAGAGTCAGTGTCATGCAACTTTAAACAAGTCCAAATCTGGGCACATGCCACAGACTGAAGCAGAATCTGTAAGAACATAAAGAAAGTGAAGAAGAATGTGCTCACCTCCATAACAGAATTAAAGACCGACACCATTACCATCAACAACAACAACCATCTTGTTTTATTTACTGTTGGTAAAATTATTTTCTTTCCAATTCATCTGTCAAGCTCCTAAAGGCCTGTTTTCAAATTGATCTGCCTTCCACCTCTGGAAAATTGGGGAAAGATTTTCATACATATATAGATAGATTAAAGTCCAAAAAGATCACACGCTAAGATGAAGTTGGGGTGTAACCAAACCTTCCACATGCCTCGATAAATACTTTTCGGGTTATATCTTTTATGTCACACATGGCTTGCATGTGTGTTTGTGGCTTGGATAGAGACTTGGTTTATAGTCACTCCCATTCCTGCAAGCTCCTGGTCATGAAAGACAATTTTAGTGTTTTATGATTTATTTTCACTCCACAAATAATGTTTGTTTTTGTGGTTACAGAACGTGGAAAAAATGACATAAGCTTCAGCACAGAGCATTTATCATGTCTAAAAGAAAAGGACTTATTCCAGTCATGAATGGAAACCACAAAGAATCTTACTTCAGTGTGTTTACTGAAGTAAGATTACTTAGTTTGGCAATAATATCAATAGACTTTATTCACATGTCAGTTTGCAAAGTGTTTTGAAAGACAGACAACACATTGTAGGTGATAAAGGTACATGAAGCTGAGCTGTGGCAGAAAACAAAAGCAAAGCTCCTGAAATCATTACGAGGAGATTTAAAAATGGGGGTATGTGTTATTACTACTAGTAGTACCAGTGATTGTATGTTATACAGTGGCAGTAGTTTTTTCCCCAAATGTTTGAAATGTAACTGCATGCTTTTATTACTGTGATATTTATATATTTTTTTACTTTTAAATCTGAATCTTTAGGTGGTTTGGGGCATTTTATATCCATATCTTACATATTCTAACTTACTGAGCCAGTCATATCTGTCACTGGTGGTCAAAAGGTTGAGTCTGTTTGAGTTTATAGAAAAGGGAACAGTCTGTATTTGTTCAAAGTTGTTTTTTGCTAACATCGGGTCAGATTACATAAAGGTTGTGACATAAAGCACAATGCCACTGGTGAAAATCGATAACTTTTTGCTTTTAATTCATGGTTAATCCACGTATAGAGGTGTCTTCGTGGTGCTAATAGTGAGCCACACTGTGACCTCAGTGTTTTCAAACTGCGGTTGTTTCTTTGGTAATAGGTCAGCACATTCGGCTGCTACCTTTGTGGTTTGAGCCCACTCATGAGAGTTTCCTGCTTTAGCAGTGTAGTCACTCTTAGTTCAGATATCAAAACCTTCATACAAAAACTCAGGAAATAAAGCTGTGGATTAACAGAGCCTGGCTGTTTAATCAATATGGGCAGGGATAGCTCAGTAGGTAAAGTGGTCGCCCCATGATCGGAAGGTCGGCGATTCGAATCCACTTAACGGCTACCCTGAGGTACCCCTGAGCAAGGTACCGTCCCTACACACTGCTCCCCGGGCGCCTGCTTAGTGGGCTGCCCACTGCTTCACTGAGTGAATGGGTCAAATGCAGAGAAAAACAAGTAATTTCCCCATGGGGATCAATAAAGTATCCATTATTATTATTATTATTAATGAGAGAAAAGATGTAAAGATACAGCTTCTATAACTTAAGAGCAAATAGAGGCCCATTAGACAGGAAGACACAGCACACTCTGCAGCCCCGTAGTTCAGCCTGTTTCTGTTTCAACCAAAGAGCTGGTGGGTTGAGCCCCCCTGGGACGCCCATTGTTTTTGACAATGTAAGCTCTCTGATTATGGTGGTAAGCTTGCTACTCTTTGCATTCACATACATAATCTAAGGACAAAGGAGAAGCTTTTCATTACTGGAAATGTGTGGTTTCTCTCAGCAGCCACTTGTGGTCTGTGTTTTATTAGCCAATCACATCAGAGCAGGCTTTTTTGCATGCTGGTAAACAGTGAGTAAAATGAGGATTGCATTTGCTGAACTCCAATCTCAAATGCAGTGGTTGTTGTCTGATGATAATGTGCCTTTTGTTAGCTTTTTAAAATGACCTGCATTCATAAACAATAGATGGTGGCCAGGATAGGAATTATTTGATTGGATATCCACCGGCTCACCTGGAAGTTCCCAGTAAATTACTCTTTGCTTGGAGAGGTTAAGTCATCAGAGTAAGAACTGTGATGAGGATGAATTGGAATATCAGGTTGTGCTTTATGCTTTATGATGCATAAAGAGATAACTTGCATGTTTGACCTTTTGAATCCATTTAATGTCAAAGTCACACCCCTCACGCCCTCGAGGCTTCGGGTTGTTTTTGGCTTAATCATGCAACTACTGTTGCTAAGAGCCTTGCTTTTAGACTTGAGACTTGAGTAAAGGCAAAAAAACAAACAGAGGTATAACTTAGCAGAGCTGTTTGACATGTATTTCCTCTTACTGGGGATGAAAGGTTCAACCAGCATGCCCACTCCAAGAGGTCCTCCCACATTACGTTTTGTGCCATAATGCATGGGATATTTCAAATTATGTAGGCTATATTGGGCTTAATGATACTTTGCATCACTCTGTCTTTCCAAGGCATCCCAATGAGGCAATCTGTGCCACTGGTGGTTCAGGTGAAAACAGAGCGCTCACTGTGCTGTATGATGAGTCATCCAGCACACACCCCCACATTATACAACAGTGGGTTTTACTCTGAGCCAGGTGTTTTTACCACAGACTCCACATAGTGTGCACCCTGCAAGCATCTTATGAAAGCAGCACTTGTGTATATAATGCTTAAATCAGCCTTTCCTATACTTATGTAATCTTTATGGCACTAGCTGCACGCCTTCCTGCACGGCAGTGGCAGCCCACTCTGCCTGTTGCAAGCAGGGTTTTGGTAACCCCCATCTGGGCTAAAGGGTTGATGTCATTTTTGTCCTGTTTCTTGTTTTGTGGATTTAATGAGTCACTGAGTACACCAACTGTGTCTGTTTGCATCCTTTTGGTTTATTCACACCTAGGGCCAAGTTTGAATCCAGCAGTTTGATTAGTCACCACAGTGGTCATTACCTTTTCTCTTTTTGCAGCTGAGCTATTATACGGTCATATTTAGTAAAATATTAACTTGGGAGAGTAATAATACCCACCAAATGAATATATTAAAGCAAAAAGGACACAATTAACCTAACTCAAAAAGTTAGTGGATTGGATAAAGTATGACACTGTGAATGCTGAAGTGAATCTGCAAAACTGTCATAAACTGAATAGCTGCAATCATAATTAAACCTGTTTTGTTACTTTACAACACTACTTCTCTGTTTTCGAATAACACTGGAGTGCTTAATGTGTTTGTTTTTTTCAGTGTTTTTGGGGCAACTGCTGACACAGAAAAAAAAACCCTGCAGGTAAAACAATAAAACCCTGAAAAGAGCCAAAGACTCTCGTTAAAGCCTTTATTTAAGCAGACTAAGTCTGGGATGCATTAAAGGGTTTGTAGACGCAGCATGTGCATAGTTAGTGATTAACCTCTGGTTATAGTTTTTTCATTTGCACATATATTAATAACTCTGGTCATTTTCTCACAGTTACTGCCCACTGATAATGTTCAGGTTATAACCACTTGGTTATTACATTTAGTTAATTTGGTGGAAAATGTGAAAATGTGACCCACTAAACATAACTAAATTAAAATGCAACAAAGTGTATCAGTAAGAGTGATGATAGGGCATATAGTGATGTGCTAGAAGCTTCGTTAGACACACTCAGAGTTGTTGTGATTGCACAACAACAGTTCTTAAATGACTCTCAGATGGAAATACATTTCTTCACATCTGGAAGTTATAAACAAACATTTGCCAAATTGCAAAGGAATTTTAGTGTAGTAAAATAGTTTCACCAAAGCTGTTACTTACCAGTCAATCTTCGTATATGGAAAGAGCTCAAAATGTGGAGCGGACACAGACACACCTCAGCTGAAGTTGTAGAGGAAAGCTGTTGTTTGTTGGAGTCGGTCTGCTGCTGCCCCATGCAGGAGTCTTCTGCTTCTCCTTATATACCCCACTGAAGGAAGGAAAAGCGCGTGTGTGTGTGTGTGTGTGTGTGTGTGTGTGTGTGTGTGTGTGTGTGTGTGTGTGTGTGTGTGTGTGAGACATCTGCAGAGAAAGACGTGTAACTGTGCTGTCCAGCTTAGAAACAGGATGTGGAATGTACCATCTTCATACAACCCACAGATGGATGCGGCTCAGGCACATAAAGTCACTGACTAAGTTTCTGGTTTGAGATATTTGAGGACTCACATGAATAAACCTGCACTTAACTCTTTCTACCTTGAACACTGCGGAAACTGTTATTAAACACAACACTTCTTAAATGTTGCTGTTTACAGTCATAAAAGTAGATGCAGTACGTGGCAGAGTAGCAATTCAGAATGTTTTTATTTTATTTTGTTTTCAGAAATGCTTCAAATAAAACCACCTTTTTCTAGCTCATTTTACATCACACATCGTGCAGTTTAAAACATATAACAATAGTATCAAAAAGGTATTATTACAGTTTCTGTTAGGCAGTGTGATCTTTAAAAAATGAGGAAAATTTATACATTTTTGTCTGATTGACAAGCTTCCTTTTTCATCATGGCAATGATCCCAAACATACTGTCAAAGCAGTAAGAACATACCTGGATGGAAAAACACACAGAATGAGACACTTTGTGTGCTATCCCTAAATCATTGCACCTTTTTCCCACTTTCAAAGCTAAATATAAAGAAATGAGAATGGCTCAAGACTTTTGCACAGTACTGTACACCTAGAAGGTTCACTCTAGACTTAAACATAAGTGCTTCTGAAATTAATAGTAAATTTAACTCACAAAAAGTAGCTGTCGACCTTGTGTTATGTTTGTTATGTATTAATTTAGCATTGTAAATTATTTATAGTTTCCTCCCACTTATGTCGGTTCATTGTTGGTTCAAAAGCATTTTGATGGAGGATGTCTATTTCAGTGTGTTTATAAATTAAATGTGATTTGTTTTAGCTTTCTTTTTTAAATATAACCCTTTTACTCAGTATAAGATGTGGTCTTTGTGCTGCATGTTCATTCACTTTTAATAGCGGTGACTCTGTTTGTTGTTGCTATTTGCTCATGTGCTAGTTTTATTGAAAGTGTTGGCTTTGGTTTTTTATTATTTCAAGGTTATGATAACTCTGCTACGCCACTAAAAAGTATTTGCCATCTCAGTCTGTTTGTGCTGTGTTTAAAGTATATTTGTATGTATATAATAAATAGCTTCACAAATCAAGCTTCTTGGTTTGTCAAATGACTCCAAGAAAAAAGCATAACATTTTCTCTGCTGGCAGGAATACAAAGTTTATGTAGAAACCATATCAGATGTGAAAGAAAAATCCTGATGTGAAAAACTGGGGTTAAAGCCTGGTCAGCTTGGGGGAATAAAAACATACCTGGTTATGTTTGTAAGAGCGTGGTCTGGTTTTTTTTAAAAAGGCTAAGGTTAGACGGTATGGCAAAGCTATTTATTCTATCATTTCTAAAACTGGCTCATGGGAACATTTTAACTCTTGAAAGCCCAATGATCCACTGGAATCACTGGGTGAAAATTCCTATTTTAACACTAAGGCAACTAAGGAAGTACTTGCTTTACTTGTTGGGACATTTCTACACTGCTTCAGCCTCACACTCGTTGAATCTCAAGTTGCATACATTGTTTTTGTTACAGTCTGGCTGAGTAGCTGACTGTGTGAAGTATGAACAGTAGACCCGAGTGCAGACAGAACGTAGAACGTAATTGAGTCAACAAGAAAAAAGAGCCGTTTAATATGGCTGATGGAAAAATACAAAGTAATGCATATGTCAAACAAAGACGAGAACAAACAATGACCTAAACTGGGGAAACTAAAAATAAAACATGAAAAACTCTAAACATGAAACTTGGCGTGGATACAAAGATACCTGATATGACATAGACATGGCGCAAAAGACAACAGACGCCCTGACATTAAACAAAGGAGGACAGAGGACTTAAATACACAGAAAGATAAAGAGAGGATTGGGAACAGGTGGGCCCTCAGCTGGGACAAATCAGACCTAACGAGACAAGGGGAAGCAAAACAAGACACACTGCACACAGGAAAGTGCTCTAGCACTATATGAGTGCTTGTGTATAAATACACAAGCACTCATATAGTATATTCAAGTATATTCAAATAATTTAAAAAAACTTTCATTTACCTGTTACTACCACACACCAAATCCGGTCGTTGGTACTTGCTGGCTTGTGTAGCCTCTGGGTAACAAAAGCTCAGCACTGCGCCCAGCATCCTGGAGTACTTCTGTTGTGTTTTGGAGTTTTTACGTGTTTTTGAGTTTGTAGGTGCTTCGGAGTTGTTATGTGCTTCTAAGTTTTTACGTGTTTTGTCTGTTGGGGCCACCGTAAATATACTTTTATTTATTCACTCCACATAAAATGTAATAAATAAATCATATAATACAAAAACCAACTGGTCACAGTTCAACTTTTAACTAAACCTGCAAACCACAACACAATTAAATATAAATTAAAATATGAAAACAAAAAGAAGATGCACATTCTCTGTCATACGGGCCTGCATGAATAAACTTTCTGAATCCTTTATCATCCGCAGCTGAAAATAGTTGTGGATGATTACTATACCTTTCCAATGTGACTGTCACAATCCTGGGTCTTATGACCCAGTGTTTTGAGTTTTAGTTCATTTTGATGTTTTAGTTTATGTAAGCCCTTCAGGTTCCTAAGTTCATTTGTTATCATGCTTAAGTGTTCTAGTTATTATTTCCCCCTCGTGTTTCCAACTATGGTAAATCTCCCCTGCTCTTCATGTGTTTCATGTCTGCGTCTTTCATTGTGAAGTTTGTCTACGTCTCATTATGTTTCCTGTTTTATTGTGAAGAGGTCTGGTGTTTCTGTGTTCATCGTGTTCAGTTTTACTCTTCCCCTGTGGCGTTGTTATGTTCATGTTGATCTTCTGTGCCTTTCTGTTCCATGTTTCAGATCCCTATGTTCTGTCTCCCCCAGCCTGTTAAGTTCACATGTCTTGAGTTCCGTCAGTGTGTTTCCTGTTTTACTTTCACAGTCTGTTCTATGTTAATGTTTCTAGTTTTGCTTCCCTTGCCTCGTCCTGCTTAATTACTCTCAGCTGTGCTCTCCTCCTGTGGCTCATTCCCCCTCGTTATCCCTCAGTGTATTTAAGCCCCAAGTTTCTCTTTGTCAGTGTTGCGTCCTCCCTCATAGCTGTGTGATTTTTCCCTGTGGCACCTTGTGCTTTAGTTTTCCCAGGTTAGTTTACTTTGTATTGTTTTTCGTGTCCCACTTCACGCCAGCAATAAAGCTGTGTTTTTTGAGTTTACCTTTTGACTCTGTGAGTTTGCGTTTGGGTCCTACTCTTGCCTGCACACAGCCGTACTGTGACAGTGACGTTGTTATCCCTGGCTCTCTTTCTCTCTTTCCCTCCCGCTCTCTTCCTGTGCTACTGCGAGTGTAACTACCGCCTCTGATGGGTTTAGATTTTATTATTGTCATTTGTATTAAGAAATATTTAACCATATATGCTTAGAGGTGTATAATCGATTGTTTAGTGATTGGATGTGTAGGGTTAGGGTTAGGGGTAGTTAGACTACTTTAGTAGTCTGCAACTTTGTGTGCATTCCAGAGTGTTCTGGCATTCACACCCACATCCTAGGAGCATGGGAGAGGTCGTACCTTCTCTTATTGTTTTGTGGTAGGATAAACGTATCTATATCTGTTTTAGTCTAAGTGCCTTTTGTTTAGATGAACTGCTGGACTTCCAGACCAGCAGGTTTAGGGAAGTCTTTATGTGGTCACACACTGACCCCACACACACACACTTACACAACGCACAGGTAAGGTACTCTTTGTGTGTATGTAGACGTCGTATGTCAATGAACCTATGCATATTCATGTAACCTCAATAAAAGAGCAGTGTTACAGGGGAGCGGATGAGAGCGACTGGGGTCAAGCGAAGGGACGGCGTTTTTCCAGTTCTCTCCTGTGCACGAGAAAGATAAAGAACTTTGCCTACTCGTGTCTTGCTTTGCTGTGTAATTAAATTGTCCTTAACGTTCCAGTGAATAGGTTTATGCTACAAACCTATCAGCCGCTCCCCCCTCTTCCCAGTGCAAAGCACAAGGCTCGCGTGTGGAGTAAAGCAGAAAAAAAGTGCAAGAGAGAGGGTGAGAGAAGGAAAAAAAAACCCACGGCTCGCGATAAGGAGCCGGCTCGCGTCGTTCATGTCAAAGATCCGGCTCTAAGAGCCGTTTCGTTCGCAACCGACACATCACTATGTTCCAGTTTGTATTCTGCTAATGTTACCACTGCTATTTTTGCTAATATGGTATTACCACCTTTGCAAACACTGCTACATCTGTGGCTGCTCGCAGTCACAGTTAGCCTGCTCTAGCATTAACATGTTGCTGTGGAGTCACTAGATGTAAACAGTTTTCCATACTGGCACTGATATTGTGTCAAAGGTTAATAAAGAGCAACAAATGAGTCCAAAAACAATAGAAGTCAAAACTTCCGAGGAGTGGATGGTTAGTACATGAACAAAATATCTCTTTCATTAATACGTGAGAAAGACTTTCCATCAGTGGTACTCAAACCATAAAATATGGTTTAATTTTCAGAGCTGGAAAGACGTGCACTCTTAAATCAGCCATAAAAAGAAACTTTATTGGCCGCAGTTCTTTTACTTTAAAAATGAAACCCCACAAGCCTCACGGTTCAACTAAAATTACAGAGGGAACACGGCACTGTACATTTCTGTGTTTCCCATTTCCACCACTAGCACTTATCTTCTCCATTGACCAGTTAATTTCAGGGGCAAACTAATCAGCAAATGCCGATGGAAATTTACATGATACATTAAAGAGAGCTCCAGCACAGATGGTGGAATTTTTCGGGCTGATTTTTTATTCATGATATGGACTCTTTTAGATGCTGGACAGCCTCACATTTGGATGGGATTGCTGCCGCTGCTGCAGGGAGTCCAATAAAAGTAATTCATTTGACATTTACAAAAAGCAGCGCGCGTGTCAAAAGGCATCCATCATGGTAATACTCGCAGAACACTTAACAGACCTCAAAACAGCTCCGCTTGGGTTAATGGTGCCAAATCAATATGGCTGATTCAGTCCTTTCCATAAACAGGGTTTGTTTTTATTAACCCTGAGCAGTGCTGGAGGAAAGGTTGAATCATAAAGAACATGATCTAATATTTGTGTGTGTTTTCATGGTGCTCACTGGACAGGACAGGAGAACATGGTGTACCATGTGTGTATACCCAGAGAGGCCACACAGCCAAGGTGCAGGGACACAATACAACAACTGTTAGGAAATAAATGCATCCCGTATTTCAGATTGACCTGGGGTAAAGCTAAATTGTTATTTTCCTCTGTGCTAATCTAGCTTCTCTCTCATACTATATTTAAGTAAAAATAAAATATATACAGCATGTATAATATGTCTGCCTATGAACAAACTGAAGAAATGGGAAAAATTCTGTTCAGTCCATTATTTCAATATTTCATCTCAGAATCTCAGTTCTTTTCTCCTGCTTTTTGTGTAACTGGGAACATAATCTCTCTGTGAGGCCCATTTAATAGCTGTTCTAGCTTTTCTATCATATCGCCTAAGTTTGTTGTCAGTTAGCCCGAAAGACCCACAAAATCGTTGTCCATCACTTGAAGGTGGTTGGATGCTACTGGATATTTCAGGACACGGTTGCTTAGGTAATCCTTCAATGTCTTTTACTACCAGGTCTTTATCCTACACTCATTGGCAATCGCTTCACTCACTCATCTGGAAGTTATAGGAATACAGTGGCTTGCAAAACCCTAAAAGACTGGCAGCTGTAATTGCAGCAAAAGGTGGTTCTACAAAGTATTGACTCAGGGGGCTGAATAATTACGCACACCCCACTTTGCAGTTATTTATTTGTAAAAAATGTTTGGAATCATGTATGATTTTCGTTCCACTTCTCACATGTACACCACTTTGTATTGGTCTTTCACGTGGAATTCAAGGGGGCCGAATACTTTTGCAAGCCACTGTATTTGACCTGCGCGGTCACCATGCCACCATTTTTCTTTGTAGTTTCTGGTGTTCATATCATTATGAATCCCTCCTAGTATGGCTGTAGCTTTGATTTGTTGGTCAAACATCACTTTGAAGCTGATGGACAGTCACTTGTAGACATTACGAGTTCAGTTGCCTAGAGGAGGCTCTTAAGCTTCACTGGAAGCAACATGGAAACCAGAAACCACAGAACGTGAATAAGATTCTGCAAGTAAGGAAGAAATAAGTGTTGGTAATGGGAAGTGGGTGAGAGCCAAGATAAACTTCTCAACTTCCAGGTGAGCGACTGGAGAGTCTGGAATGTGTGACCAGATGTCAATTTGTCAGCAAATTGGTATTTACAACAAGGTCATATATCAGAGCCATTCTTCACTGTAATTGGTAGTGAAGTGAATTACTGTCAGTGCGCCCCAGGGCAGCTGTGGCTACAATGTAGCTTGCCATCGCCAGTGTGTGAATGTGTGTGTGAATGGGTGAATGACTGAATGTAGTGTGAAGCGCTTTGGGGTCCTTAGGGACTAGAAAAGTGCTATACAAATGCAGGCCATTTACCATTTACCATTTTTACTTCAGTCGCTCACATGGATTTTGATTGTAATTTATCTCAGTTCTTCAACATTAGCGGTTCATTTTCCCATAGTTGCTCGATGCTGTGAATGTCATTCAGTTTCTGTGCAACCCGGTCACCATGTCACTTCTAGTTTGGACACAACTTAAGGTCAAGATGTTCAGATCCATAAAACCACAGAAAATAAATAACCAGGGATAAATGGACAAAACAACACTGAGAACAGGAATACCAGAGGGTAAAGATGCACAGCTGTGCCAAATCTTGCCAGAAGAGGAAGTAAAACTAAAACATGGAAACAACTAAAACAACATAATGTAGAAAGATAAGTGAATCAATAGAGGAAGAAATATGGGAGAGCAGGGGGATTACTGTTACTATAAATACAAGAACCAAGCACCAGAAAATAAAAAAAAACCAAACTCATCCCTAGAAAATTGTAAAAAAGAAACCAGAGACTACTTGCTAACAAAGTAAAAACAGGAAAATACCCAAGAGATGACCACTTAATACTGAGACAGACTACAGTGTACAAAAGGAGCCCCAGAGATACATAAATGAAGAAAAAACTTATGAACAGCAACTAGAAATCAAGTATAACAAAAGATAAAAATCAAAACCCCGAGCCACCAACAAAAAACAGACATAAAACTAAGAACATAGAATCACAGTGAAATCAAACAGAGGGGGAAGAATACTGAATGCTAAATACAAATGAACCACTACCAGAGAGCACAGAAAGACAAAGGGAAATGCTTTAACAACTAAATAAACACCATAAACACAAAAAGTCAGCAGAACTAAAATACAAGGACTAAAGGGTACAAATCCATCCATCCATTCGCTTCCGCTTATCCTTTTCAGGGTCGCGGGGGGCGCCGGAGCCTATCCCACCTGTCATAGGGCGAGAGGCGGGGTACACCCTGGACAGGTCGCCAGTCTGTCGCAGGGCCTAAAGGGTACAAATACTAAATACAAATACATTTAAAGTAATAAATGAAACCAAAACCACACAGAAGCATAATGAAACCAGAAAACAGCTAATAATAAACACTATTTCTTTTTTTTTTTTTTTTTTTTTTTTTTCTAAATGACATCAGAAACAGCAGTATGCGACATTACGTGATGGCAGAGCTTCAGTTCATCCTTTGTCATTTTTTTTTTTTTTTTTTTTTTTTTAATAAATAGGACAGGGGGAATGAATGAGAGAAAGAGGGGGAGAGAAAGAAAGAAAACCAAAGGGGAGAAGAGACGGTGAGAAGGGGGGGGAAGAGAGAGAAAAAAAAAAAGAACTCCTGGGTCACCTGTATGGAGAAAAAAAAACAAAAACAAAAAAAAAAAAACAAACAAACATCACGTCCACCATCAGTACATACAAATCTAAATAAGGGAGTGTACTGGGACTGGGTAATTCATTGTAAATATTTTGACTTACAAAATTAATTTATTACCAGTTAGGAAAAGTCCCATTGATTAAATCTGTATCCCTGCAGCTTAACCTCTGGGTGATGTGTGCACATCTTTATTGTAATGTAATGTTTTATCTGAGGAGCTACGGCAGATTATCTAAGAATGACTCAGAGCTTAACATTATCTGCTGCTCTACCAAACATGTGGCACAGTTCACTGCCATGTTAGATTTGAATTAAGTGTAAATGAGGTACTTGATATTATATTTTGGTGCTACAGTAAATGTCTTCAACTTTAAACAGAGTATGCTGCCAAAGGGCAGGACACACACAAGAGCCCTGATCATGAGGGGCATTACGACGTCAGAGGGTCGGGTTCATTGGGATTTATGTGTGCCTTGTTTTCACATCGTTATCTACAGCAGTATTATGGAAATCCATGTAAAGTTTATATGAAAGTGAAAAGCTGGAGGGCTGGATTAGGTTCTTTGCTATTTACATAAAAAATAAAGCCTATTGGTGGATTTTGTTTTCTGCAGGAATATGCAAAGTGTTTCATCACAAGGTCTGTTTGTTTCAACAGGTCCTTTCATTGCTCCCCCCCATCTGAAAACTGCCCTGTGCATACAGCTCAGCTCCTGACCAGTGAGGGAGCATAAATCCCAGAGCAGTAAAAACATATGCTTAAATTAAAGCTTTGAAAAAACAAACAAACAATGAATGTGAATGTATTTATACCCCAGACTGAATAGAAAAGATGGATGTAGCCAGAATGACAACACTCATTAATTTGATTAGTGAGGTACTTATCAATCAGAAGATAGCCACACTCCAAATCACTCCATGTTTAGTGTTTAATTTATTATTATAAATGAGGAAAAATTACAAAATGAACATCATATCATATTAAATGAGACTTGAAACTAAGAACAGAGACCACAAACTCACAATTAAAATCTTGAAAGAAAGAAAAAGAAAAAAAAACAAACAAACAAACAAAACAAACAAACAGAGGAGACAGCAAACAACAAAGAGCAACATAATAATAGAGAAAACAAAGCACCATCACAATAAACTAGCTAGCCATAGATATCAATATTTACTAAATAATAAACGATATTGTGCAGCACGCAAGATAGACAGCGCACAGTGTGCTTTGAGGCAGCAGCCAAGAAAGCTTTAGTCCGCGTCTGTGAATACCCATGTGTGCATACCTGTGTGGATCAGCATGCTTGCATTCCAAAGGTTTCTCCATGTAATGATCTGCTAGGGAGTGTGGGGGGGCCACAGCCCCGTCCTCCAGGGTGTGAAGCGGGTATGGAGGAGATCAACAAAACTCCAGACATCCAGAGGCCCCCAGAACACAAGAGACCATGGAAGACCAACAGAGGGGCAGCCGCGCCACTGTTCCAGTAAGAGCTGAGGAGAGTCCCAGATGAGGGCTCGCCCAGCAGCCGCGGAGCAGAAGTCAGGGGGAGTTGCAGTGACGCGCCCGTGAGCTCCGCCGGCCCCCAGCTGTGCCTGAGTGACCGAGCCCCAGGCCGAGAGGCCGGGGGCACCCCACCTCCAAAGGGGCCCGAGCGAGCCCCAGGCCCCAGGCCCCGACAAGCGGCCGCCAAGGAGTGAGCCGGTGTGTACCCGGACGCCCACCCCCAGACACAAAGAACCACCAACACACCGACACCTGAGGGAGTCCGCCACCGGCAGGGGAAGTGGTGGTGGGTGGAGATAGGCCTCCAAACCTTGGAGGGCCTGAGGTGTCCCCAGAGAGGTGGCGTCTGATACCCAACCTGACATATAGACACAGACATACAGGCACACACAGACACAAACATCCATTCCCACCCTCATGCTCTCATATGCACTCACTCCACACTCAACCAACGTGGAGACAGACATAAAGAGACGCTGTACACACAATCACACTCCCCAAGCGTACTCTACAAACCGGGTCTAGGTACCCTTGCCCCTGGAGGGGGGAATTGCACCCAGACCCAGGTGGTGTTACCCTTTTCCCTGCGGTGGGGGGAGGCAGACCGCCCCGACTCCGCAGCAGCAGGGAGGCCCCACACCCCAGACCGCAGTCGGACGGCCAACTCCTCCTACTAGCCCTCCCGCTCCAGCAGGCCGCAGAGAATGGGGGTGGGAGAAGACTCCAAACCTCCCTCCACCCGCTCATTGTAGTGTTGATGCATATGTGTTCTAAGGTGCAATTAAAACCCAGGAGGGCATGGAGCTACCTGCCAAGGAGCAGCAGGTAAGCGCATAGTCCCTCCTGCTAGCCCTCAATGACTAAGTGTATTTAAAATTGAGAGGTGGGCAACGACGTCAGGGGTGAGGTATACACCCTGATGGTGATTTGGACTCCGTGATTGTGCCCACCCCCAAGATCCTATATGTATGTGTAATGAGAGTGTGAATAATGTGAATGTCTAAGTTGTGGGATAAAATTGAGGCAGAGGCAGCCAGAAGGGGACAGAGGGGGGGGGGGGGGGGGGGTAGCCTCCTCTGCACCCTGGTGACATACCCCCACTCCAAGGCCCTGCATGTGTGGGTGGTTGTGGAGGAGCGGGAAGAGGGAGGCAGCTGGAGATGGGGAGGGAAGGAAGGGAGGGGCAGGTAACCCCTCCCTGGGGCCAGCTCCCCTGCTGACCCCAGTAGGCACTCCCACCCTCCGCGACCCGCCAGGGAAGGGGGGCCCAGGCCCATCAGACCGGGGCCCAGTACAGTAGCGCCCCCCGGCTCCACAGAGCCCTGGACAGTCCACCCAACCCCACCACAGAGAAAACTGCACCCACCCCACCATCCACTCATCTTCCAGACTACATAAGACGGTAAACGCCCAGGCTGAGATCTTCCTCCACCTCTCCTGTATCTCCCCCTCCTGCAGAGAGTTCCTGAAGAGAAGAAAGCTCCTGCAAGATGTGACCATCCCCCCCACCAGTTGAAGAGCCCCCCAGGCGGCTCGACGCACCGGCGGCACCCTGCTCCAGGGCCGGGCCCCCATGCACCCACCCGCCCACAACCCCGGCAACACACCAACCAGGACCCAAGCCCCCGAGGCCTGGCCCGGGCCCCAGCCCAGAGACGGAGCGCCCCCAGAACCTCACGCCCATCCCGGACCCACCCAGGGGCAGCCAGGTTGCCAGGTCAGTAACCCACGTCCGTCAGCACAGACCCTCCCCTAGCCCCGCTGCACGCACAGTGAAATCAAACAGAGGGGAGAGGATGTGGAGGAGGGAAGAATACTGAATGCTAAATACAAATGAACCACTACCAGAGAGCACAGAAAGACAAAGGGAAATGCTTTAACAACTAAATAAACACCATAAACACAAAAAGTCAGCAGAACTAAAATACAAGGACTAAAGGGTACAAATCCATCCATCCATTCGCTTCCGCTTATCCTTTTCAGGGTCGCGGGGGGCGCCAGAGCCTATCCCACCTGTCATAGGGCGAGAGGCGGGGTACACCCTGGACAGGTCGCCAGTCTGTCGCAGGGCCTAAAGGGTACAAATACTAAATACAAATACATTTAAAGTAATAAATGAAACCAAAACCACACAGAAGCATAATGAAACCAGAAAACAGCTAATAATAAACACTATTTCAAGACATGCGTTGTATGTGTAGTCCACAGTTGATTTTAAACAGTGATGGAAGTTATTCTTCATTAACTATAAATAAAGTTTACGACTCAGTGAGTTTGTGCCAGTGCTGAAAAAAGGAAAAAATAAATGGTTCCAAAAACAGTTTACTAAAGAAAACTGTAGTTGGAGCAGAGTCTTTCTCATGGCTCTGTATCTAAATCAACAGCTTGTTCAGCTGTCATGACAATCATCATAGTTTTTCTCTATGCTGTTTGAAGACTTGTCATCGGAGCCCACCATGTCTAAATCAGGGATGTCACACTCATGGTACATTGAGGTCCACACACAGCGCACTTTGATCTGGAGTGGGATGAATGAAACTGCACTTTCTGTCAGTGTAAAGATGTTTAGACAGTGAAAAACAGAAACTGGTTTTCAGCTCTGTCATTTAATTACTTATTACTTAACTACTTTGGTGTAGCATAACTGGCTTTAGTCTATAAAACTTGATGTTAAAAGTCCAAAGATTTATGGCCTCCTTTTCCAAAGCTGTCCAGCAGGTTGAAGTCTTTGCTGGCCCTCATTTTTGACCCACCGGTCTAGATCTGTAAGGTTTGATCAATATTTGTTGGTTGTACCAACATCCAAAACTGTAGTTTTGAGGTTGTGGGCCCCAAATCATGGCACTTGTTTCCGTTGGACGTAAGACTCATTGAAGCTGTTCATGTTTCTAAAATAAAGAAAGAGGCTTGCCTTTATTTAGTTTTATCTGTTTATGCTATTTTAATTGTTGCATCTTATTCTGTATTGTGAAACACTTTGTGAATGTCGTTATTGAGAAGCGCTATTTAAATAAAACCTTACTCACTAACAGCGGAAACATTTGCTCTTTTTAGTTGTTTTTTTTCCTCTCTCTCAGCTGCCGTTTCCGAGTTCACTCTGAATTTGCATGATGTAAATATGGGGAAGTGATTGTAGGATGGTTGGCGGCTTCAGTTAGTGTAGTGTAGCCGTCAGTAAAATGAGGAACATAGTGCATCGTGGTGCTCTGATAAACGTGATGAAACGTGCTCTTCCTTCTTCGACACAGTTAGTTTCAGTTAGCAACACGTTTCTGAAGTAGAAAACAAACATTAAAATTCTGCATCTTAAATAAATGCAAACCTGTCTTCATCCTTTGTGCTTTATAAAACGGGATCTTAAATTAAAGTTTGCATGTGCTTCCTCAGTATGAAAAACCTCTGTGGCGATGACAGTTATCTTATTTCGAGTCGTCTCTTGTCGCTCATGGGTAGAGGAAACCGAAGTTCCACACTCTCAACCACAGAGCACCATTTGACGGTAAGGAGCTCTGCAGTTCTCAAGATAACACATGCATCTGCTCGTGTCTGCATGCAGAAGCATGTTCTGTGTATGTACACCGTGTGCATACATGTGTGAACCGTTGCATCTGTGTGCGGCATGCAGGAGCAGGGACGTGTTGCCTGCGTTTACTTTGCAAACATGGACTGTCACAAAAGCTCACCGTGCCACCCGTCTGACTTCCTGTCGTGTTCAATGAGAGCAAGTTAAAAAACCACAGACAGGTCACGTGAGGCAGCGAGTCTGCCTCCCTCAGACAGTCTTTGTTCACTTTGTGTGACTGCAATCATCAGCTTGGGTCAGTTATTTAGCAAGCGGGGGAGGGTTTTTTTGTGTTTCCCTTCGTAATGATGGTGAAGAAATCGTTGCTGTAGAAAAAAACACAGGAACTAAAAAAGAGGAAGAGGAAGAAGAGGAGGAAAGTGCACGCAGGGGCGATGGACATGACTAATGAGAACTGCAGTCCGGCCGTAAGCACAAACGGTGGTGAGTTTCTTGTAGATCTTTTACTTTTATAAAACAGTAATTTTTATTTTAGCTTGCACTCTGGCCCCTTTGAGTGACGCTGAAGACAGACTGATAACGACAATGATAAACAGTCTCACTTGATGATGCAGATGTGCTTTAATGTGTTACAATCAGTATATAATTTGCAAGCATAGTATAATAGTCCTCTTACAGATGTTGGGTAACACTGGGTGTTGAAACTGAGGGCTTCAGGTGCAGTTTTAAGAATAAAGTAGTGAGCAGATGTCTGACTATTATCGCATTTCTGTGTCTGTGTCATTCAGCTTATCCGGTGCGGTGCATTGAGGAAGTACTTCTCCCTTTCTTCACAGATGAGAGCCTGCAGGCCACCATGAAGCCACAACACCCCCCTGCCTCAGACAGTAGCCCCCCTGCTCTTCAGGAACTTAGGCTGGTCCTCCTTGGCCGGAAAGGAACCGGGAAGAGCGCCGCAGGCAACACGATACTGGGAGGAGTGGGGGGATTTGAAAGCGGGAAGCCCACAGAGGAGTGTGTGAAAAGGCGAGCTGATGTGGTGGGGCGAAAACTCACAGTGGTGGACACACCTGGGTGGGAGTGGTACTACCCGCTTAATAGCACTCCAAACTGGGTGAGGAGAGAAACTTTGAGAAGCGTGTCGCTTTGTCCTCCCGGGCCTCACGCTGTGCTGCTGGCCGTGCGGGCCTGTGCTTCTGTGACAGATGACTACATCATAGAGATTGAGGAACACCTGGAGCCGCTGGGGAAACACGTGTGGGAGCACACTATGGTGCTGTTCACCAGAGGAGACGAACTGGGCATGGGCACCATGGAGCAACGAATCGTGTCAAGCGGCCCGTCGCTCCACAGACTCCTGCAGAAGTGTGGAAACAGATACCATGTTGTGAATAACCGGAGCAAAGGAGATGAGACACAGGTTAAAGAGCTGATAAGGAAGCTGGAGGAGATGGTAGATAAGAAGAGGGATGGAAGCAACCATTTAGAGATGGATACCGTCGTGTTGGGGCTGGAGGCCGATGGGAAGAGGAGAGCCAGGGAGAGGAGAAAGAAACAGCGACAGATGGAGGCGCAGATGCAGAGAGGGACCATCAAAGCCACTCTCATTAGTAAGTCTGTTTATTTTTATAACACTTCCCAAGTTTTCTTAAGTTCATGAAATCATTTCATATGATTAGAAGGCCCAGAAAAAAGGTTGATCGAGACCAGAACAAAGTTAATATCAGTCGTCACTGCATCACAAAGATGGAGGAGTTATAAATGATGATATTCAACAAGCATCAGGTGCAAACACAAAGTTTAGTTTGTGCCAAAATTATCTTGAGATCCACACTGTCTGCACCAGCCACTTTATTAGGTACACCTTGCTAGCACCATGTTTGACCCCCACCTTGAATGGACCTAATGTGTTTGTAGGAAGAGCTTCAGTCAGGATTTAGAGTTTATCTTTACACAGAAACAGCACTGCTAAGTGACTTCTCATCACTTTAAAGGTTTTGCATTAGTTTCATTAGTTAGTGCTAGTATTAGGTTCGTTTTCCTTTTTGCCTTCAGCACGGCCTTAATTCTTTGTGACACAGATTTAACACGGTACTCGAAAAATTCTCAGGGATTTTGGTTCATATTGACATGATAAGCTCACACAGTTGCTGCTCATCTGCGATATTAACCTCATGTTCCACCACATCCCAAAGGTGCCCTATTAAATTGAGATCTGGTGACTGGGAGGTCATTTAAATACAGTGGACCCATCGTCATGTTCAAGAAACCAGTGACAATTGTTTGTTATCCTGCTAGAAGTAGCCATCACTGTCGTCACAGAGTGTATCCATCTTTACAGCTTGAAGTGAAAAAGTGATTGTCAAATGTTTTTTCAATGTGTTCAGTTCAGACATAGACATTGTGCATGATTTTGGCACAAATAAAACGTCACAGACCAGAAATACAACTCTAAATAACAGTGCTGATTTGTGTTTAGGTAGGTTGTATTTGCTAGGATGAAGCTCAGAAGCTGACAGAGACTGAAGTCACTAAAGTAATGTGATTATTAGATTTAAAGTGAAAAGAAACACAAGTGTGTTTCAGAAATGTCTTCATTTACACACAGACAAAGAAGACAGAGTTTTATATTGCAACATTCTGATTATTGTCTTTTGATTGGCCAGTATAGTCAGTGTTATATCCCCACCTCTTGCTTTGGGATGCTGTAGTTAGTGCTTGAGATCCATGGAGATGGAGATATTTTTCAATATGACTTTTAAATTATTTTAAGGTGGAAAAAAATACCCGTTTACGTGTGAATGTAGCCTGAGCGATTATTCTGGGCAATTTTTTTTACAAAAAAAATTAAAAATTAAATGAAAAACATGAAATATTTGGAGATTACAGCTGGGTTATGGTATTAAAATAGTTCTCTTTTACTGAAAATGTCCCCTTTTTTTCCTGTCAGGCGATGGGCCACAGGGTTCTGAGCTGGACGCCCACCAGTCTTTCTCCAAATCCCCTCGACGTCTTCCTGAGATCAGACTGGTTCTACTGGGCGAGCGTGAAACTGGAAAAAGTTCTGCTGGGAACACCATCCTTGGAAAACCAGGGTTCTTCCAGTCGGGAGCCGTAACAGAAGAGTGCATTCGTCAACAAGCGGAGGTGGCCATGCGGCTGGTGACTGTGGTGGACACGCCGGGCTGGGAGGCGGGTGTGGCAGGTGCAACTCCAGAGAGAGTGAAGAGAGAGATTGTCTGCAGCGTATCTTTGTGCCCTCCGGGTCCTCATGCACTCCTGCTGACTCTGAGGGTGGACACACTGGTGAAAGCGGGACATGTGAGAGAACATCTGGAACTTCTGGGAGAAGGTGTATGGAGACACACAATCTTGCTGTTCACCCATGGAGATCAGCTCAGAGAGGGAGTGGATATTGAGCAGCACATCCAGAGTGGAGGCAGGGACCTGCAGTTGCTTCTGGAGAAGTGCAGGCGGCGATACCACGTCATCAGCAGTGTAGATGGTGGAGGAAGAGGAGGTAGAGGTTCCAGTAAGGTGACAGAGCTGCTAGAGAAAGTGGAAAAGATGGCAACAATGAACAGATGCGAGGCTTTCTCCGGTCTGGTTCAAGAAGTCAGGGATTTGAGCCAACAAAGAAACGAAAAGTTCAACCAGCGTCTGAAGGAGATGGCAGATAAGATGCTTCGTCAGGAGGCAGAGCTGAAGAACATGAGGGACAGGGAGATGAAGAGCATCAGATGGTTCTTTGATAGAAGGAAGAAGGTGAAATCTCCAGGAAAAGCTGACATTCAAAAGGAAGAAGCGGAGGATGAAGACATGAGGGTCGGCGAGAGGAAGAACGATTTTGGTGAGCTGGAGGACAGGATGCGATGGCTGACAGAGGACAGAGAGAAAGAAATTCAGGATCTGAGCCTGGAAAAGGAGAGAATCTGCATAGCACTGAGCCAAGCTCAACAAGAAAGGGAAAAACTGCTTTACAAACTGGAGATAAAAGAGAGAGAGATTGAGGAACTGCAGGAAAGAACCGAGGAGCAGCAAATTAAGCTTCTCGACCTTGAGCGTGCCAGCGTAGAAAAGGAACATGAGACGAAACAAAGGGAGGATGCTTTTAGAGCAAAGACACAAGAATGGATGAAAGAATATGAGAAACTGAGGCAGACCATAGAGCTCCTCAACAAAGAGATATCTGACTGGACTGAAAAACACGAGTCTTTAATAGCAGAAATCAGCCGGACTAAAACCCACTATGAGAACACTCTAAAGAGAACAGTACAAGAAAAAAACAGGGAGACGGCAGAGATGGAACAAAAACTAAAGAGTGAGATGGAAGTAAAAGTGCTCGAAAAAGACAAACTGATGGAAGAACTGAGGAAGAAAGCCTCGGAGGAAAAACAGGTAACTCTCAATAACGTAAAACAACATGAGACAGATATGGAGAGGAAATTGGAAGAAATCAAATCACAGCATAAGAAAGAGATGGAGGTAAAAATACAGGAGAAGGAAGCAGAGATACAAGGCATAAGGAAGCAGCACGAGGAAGAGATGGCCACAAGGATTAATGAAATAGAAAAAATGATGGAGACAGCAAAAGTTCAACAACAGCAAGAATATGAAAAGAAGCTGAAAGAAAAAGCTGATGACTTGGAAAGGATGGCACAAGAGCACGGTGATGAAATAAAGAACATACAGCAAGAAAAACAAAGGCAGGCCGCAGAGCTGAAAGAGCTGTTTGCTAAAGAAAAGAAGGAATGTGTGGAGGCCAAAGAGAAAGCAATAGCAGATATAGAAGAAAAGTGCCGTGCACAAATGGAAGAAAAGATGCTGGAAAATGACAAAGACAAAGAGATGATTCATCAAAACCACAAAAGAGAACTGGAACAAAAGATGAGGGAGAAAGAAAAGGAGATAGAGGCCTTAAAACATCAGCATCAAGAGATGACGCTAAAAATCAGTGAGATGGTAAATCTGATGGAGACGAGAAGTGCCCAACACCAGGAGGAAGTTCATAAAAATGTGAAACAAAAGGAGGAGGATGTGGAGAGGATCCAGCAACAGTACACTGAAAAACTAAGGAGCGTAGAGCAAGAAAGGCAAAAGGAGACCGAAGAGCTGAAACAACAGTTTGCAAAAGAAATAGATAAACAACTGCAGGAAAGACAGAGACAGATAAGAGACTTGGAAGAAACCTATGCTGCCCAAGTTGAAGAGATAAAGCTAAAGCATGCAAAAGAAAAGCAAATACTGAATCAGAACCATGAAAAGTACGTTCTGGAAAAACTGCAAGAGAGAGATCGGCTAACAGAGGAGTTAAAGTGTCAGCTTAAAAACGAAATCGAAGAAAGTGAAAAGGACAAAGAGCGATACAAGAGAGAGATGGAGCAAACGCTGGAGGAGAAGGAAAAAGAGATCAAGGAGTTTAAAGCGTTTGTGGAAGAAATGAAAGAAAAAATGCAACAACAGCAGGAGAAAGAAAGGGATCACTTAAAAAACATGCAAGAGACTGAGCAACAGCTGCAAGAAAAGGAAAAGGAAACAGAGGAGATGAAATCCAAACTCGTGGAAATGAAGGAGAAGCTTCGACAGATGGAGGAGAAAGAAAATGTTTATTTGAACTACAAAAAAGCTTTGGAGCAAAAGCTGGAGGAACAAGAGGCAGAATTAGAAAGGTTGAAAGAACGTGTAAAGGATCTCGAGCAACGGTTGCAGCAGACAGAAGAGGAAAGAGAAAGAGACAAGTTAAATCACGAGAAACAGATGGAGCAATCTGCGGAAGAAAACAGCCGAGTTATAGAAAAGTTAAAACAGCACATTAAAGATATTGATGAGATCCTGCAAAGAAAGGAAGAAGAAAGAGGGGAAATCATTCTCAGCCAAAAGAAAGAGGCAGAGCAACGGCTGCAAGACAGAGAACGAGAGATGGAGGAGATGAGACGGCAGCTTTTAAGTGACATGGAGAGAAAACTGAAAGAGAAGGAGGCTGACATTGAAGGCGCCAAACAGCTGGCCGACTCCAGGGAGACACGATGGAAGGAAGAGCAGAAGGTGAAGGATGAGAAAGCGGCGAACGAGGTGAACAAGCTGATAGAGATCATCGACAAGAAGACAAAGGAACTGACACAAGCCCAAAGTCTTCTTGCACAGAGAGACGGCGAGATTGATGAGGCAAAACAGACATGTGCGAGCTCCTTAAGAGAAATAGAAGAGCTGAAAGAAAGCAACGACCGCAAAACATCCGCTATCGACGAGATACAGCAGCGGCAAAAAGACCAAGAGAGGGAAAAGGATGCGGAAATGACAGAAAAACTGCACGAGAAAGAGAAAGAGCTTGACCGCCTCAGGCAAAGAGACAGGGAAAATGAGAAGGAGACCTTCCAGCTGAGGCTAACAATCGAGCAGACAAAGTCAGAGCTGAAGGAACTCACTGAGAAAATGGAAAAGGAGATGACGGCCATGATTCGGGAATACGAAAAGGAGATCAAGATGAAAGATGAGGATATTGAGTCAATCACACAGGAAAAGGACGGCACCATAAGTCGGCTAGAGGAAGAAACGCTTAAGAGCATTCAAGTCATCACAGAGAAATACAAGTTAAGTCAGAGGAGAGTTGAGGAGCTGCAGGAGCAAAATGAGATGATGAGAAAAGAGACTGACAACCTCAGAGCTAAGTGTGAGGAAGTGAAGAAGGAGAGTGACGAAGAGGTCAGGAAATATCTCAGAGGATACGAGGAAATCCAAATCACGCTAAGAGAGAAAGATCTGGAGCTGGGGCCTTTAAAAGACGCCAGTGCCCAACTAAAAGTGGAGCTAGAAATGGTGAAGGAGAGAGAAGATGAGACTAAGGCGCAGATGAATGAGCTGAGAGAGCATTTTGAGAAGCAGATGATGGAGAAACAAAGCGAACAGAGAACGAGGGATGAGGAGCTCGAAGAGAAATTCCTAAGAAGGGAGAAAGAAGTGAGTGAAAGGGAGCAAGTTCTGCTACGAAGCAAAGAAGAACTGAGCAAAAGACGTCGCGACGTCAACGCACAACAGGAGGAGCTTGGCGAAAAACAGGCAAAGTTGGAAAGTAAAGAACAAGAACTTAGAGAACTGGAAATCAGTCTGCAAAGAAAAGAACAAAAGAAACGAGAGGAGAAGGATAAATACGAGCAAGAAGTACAGCAGAAGGCGCAGAATGTTGAGAAAATGGAGAGGGAGCTGGAAAGCTTACTGAAAGTCCTGGAGGGCAGACAGAAGGAGCTAAGCTCTCACGGTCACGATCTACAGAAGAAGGTCAGAGGACTGAAAGACCAAGGGAAAGAGCTGAAAGACAGGGAGTACTACTTGAAGAACGAAGAACAGGAGTTGCTCAATTGGAAGTCGGAGCTGCAGATGCAGAACGAGCACGTGAACTACACAACACAGCAGTTGAATGAGATGGGCAGGGAAATGACTCTGCTGAAGGAAGAGCTTCGCAAGAAGGAGAGGAATCTAAAGGAGTCGCTGAAAAAACTGAGCACGTGGGAGCAGAACCTCAAAGAGCGAGAGGAAGAGTTGAACCGGAGACAGCACAGCGTTTTGGAGAACGGACAACATGGGACTGATGATAAGAGATCGGAAGACAGCTCGCCTTTAGAGTGCCGAGAGGTCAGCGAGAGGAGGGAAAGAGGAAGAGGAAAAGATTCAGATAATGAAGATCAGAGGATGAAAACAACTTTGTCAGCTGCAGAGAGCAATAACTGTCATCTTGAAACACTAAAAGTCGAAACGCTGACGGAGACAAAGAAGACAAAAGTGAGACAAGAAGCGGCCGAAAGTGCAAAGGTGATCGGCGAGTTGAAGCTCCTGTCTCGACCTCGCACAAGAGCAAACAGCAAAGGCTCTCCCGGGTCAGATTTGAGGGTGATGGTTTTGGGAGAGACCTGGTCTTCCTGCTCCCCTGCTGGTGTCACCATCTTGGGTGGAGAAGCGCCCAAATTCAGCGGCTCTAGTTTCAGGTCGTGGAAAGGCCAAATAGCCGGAAGGCGCCTCGCCGTCGCAGAGCCGCTCAGCCTGAGGTGGCGAGACGGACCCGACGAGGCAAACGCCTCTCAGCTGAAAGGCATTCTCGACAGCATCTCCTGGTGCCACCCGGGTCCCCACGTCGTCCTGCTGCTCATGCCGGCCTTCCTGACCTGCACGCAGAAGTACAGACGAGCCGTGGAGGAGCACATGAGCCTGCTCGGACAGGAGATCTGGCAGCGCGCCCTGGTGCTGTTCACATGGGGGGAGATTTTAGGGGAGAGCGCAGAGCAGCACATCCTCAGGAACGGAGAACTGATGGGGCTCGTAGAGCGCTGCGGGGGCAGGTACCATGTGCTGACCAGCAAAAAGAATAACGCCGCGATTGAAGGCTTATTCGACAAGATGGATGACATTGTTACCCTGCCCAGCAGAGAGCAGTTTCCGGTGTAAAACTTTTACAGAACTGATTGAATTCATCATGCAAAAAATAAAAATGTTAAAATGTATATTTCCTCCTAATATGTAGAAATATTTGAATAAATGTGAGTAAAGGAAGAATAAGCTCTCACATCCGGATTTTTGCTACAGATAATCTGTAATCAGTCTGATTAGTTTTACCTTTTCAAGCCTCGAGTTTAGAGTGTTTGATCGAGCTGCTGCATTTATAACACAGTCTCATGGGTGTCAGGCCACACAATGAACTGATAAACTGATTCACGTGGGACAATAACTGTAGTTTGAAAAAGCAAGTATCATTTAACCGCTAGATCCAAACAGGTCTGCTGCATTTATACTTTGGTATTTGTTTATCTCCAGGTTTAGAATGATTCGGGTTAAAATAGAGCTCATGCCTCTAAGTTTAAAAATCTTTTCTCTGTGTCGCCTGGGTTAGATTTATCATAAGATAAGTGCAATGTGAAAAAATATGTGACACATAGAAAAAAACACATCCCACTGAAACACATTTAGTCCAAAGCTGTGCTGACTGTCACAAAAAAGGCAGTTTGTGTGTGCGCACATGAACAAGCACCACATTCTGTGACTAACTCAGGATTAGCCATGAGACTGAGCTGACATTTAGAGCCACAACTACAAACTGACTGTGTGTGTAGGAGGTTACATGATTGGTAGTTTGTCTTTTACCAGGATTACTCAGAAAGTTATGGATGGATGTGGACGGAAATATTTTCGGAGATAGGTCTTAGCTTAGGAATTTTTTTAATGTATTCTTTCTCACTGTGACATAAGGCAAAACTGAACATTTGACATCACAGCTTCACAAATACCTATCAATGTGACACAAGGACGCTTGGGAATATCTTTATTTTCTTAAGAGGACTGTGAAATTCATCACCCTTTATATCCTTCTGGATCCAGGGATTCAGTCTGAGCGTGGCGTCAGGGGAATTTTGAGCCTCGGTGAAAGTGTGTGGTCTCCTGTTTTTATGAGGTCACGCTAGCGATAAAGAACAAAGTGTTTTAAAAGCTTGTCATTTATTGGATAAACGTGAAATCTTAATCTAAAACCTTTATGGCTGTTAAAAAATTGTAAGAGTAAAATGTACGACGACACGACACCGGTGTGTTTGAAACACGTGGGATGCTGCCTGCAGGTCAGCTAAAGTTCATCTATATGTGTTTCATCATGTTAAACTTATAGATCATGCTATTTATATCTCTTAATAAAGCTATATATATATAGTCAATCACACAGGATATATATATATATATATATATATATATATATATATATATATATATATATATATATATATATACATAGATAGTGATATATAGACACAGTATATATCTCCTATCCGGCGTGCACCCTGCCTCTCGCCCTGTGACAGCTGGGTTAGGCTCCAGCCCAACCGTGACCCTGAATTGGATAAGCAAAAGAAGATGGATGTTTGGATGGATAAATACATATACATATAAAATTATCCAACATGGTCTCACACGTACACATGTATATTTACATATTTCTATATATAAGATAATCGAGCATGATTTTTTTAGATGAACCTTGGCTGACCTGCAGGCAGCATTTAAGTCACTTTCATACTTCATCCACAAGGTGGAGACCTTGTGTCAGTGTAGAGATTACCAAAGTAATCAGTGTTGAAAGTCACAGATTATAAGGAGTTGATGGTGAAAGTATAGTGAAGCTACTCAAATATATATATATAAATATATATATATATATATATATATATATATATATATATATATATATATATATATATATATATATATATATATATATATATATATATATATATATATATATATTCGTTTTTTACCGTGTTTTACAATTTTCTGTGTAAATGGCTACTTTTAAAAGGAAAGAGTACACAAAGCCTGAGTAGCAGGCCCGTGCTCCGTCTTGCCTGGAGGCATTTCAGGAGAACCAAACCGTCTCGCAATTATAACCCCAGGGAGCCTCCCACATGCTGAGAGGACTCCTGCTTTGACAAGTAAATTATGACTCTTGATGAGAGAAGTACGGCTTTCTCAGAATGCAATTTTTGACAACCAGAAAAATGCGGGTGGATACATACAACAACTTCCATCATCCGCCGAGCCAGATGCAGCATCCAAAAACACTTGTGTGCAATCATCAGGCTAATAATTATGTAGTGGGAGTGCTGGTCTGTAGCTAACATGGCAGCAATGTTTTTATAATCTGTCCATTCAATGCGAGCTGCCTTTAGAGGCGAGATGAGAGGGTGTTGTGTCAAGATGGAGCGCTGCTCTTTTGATCATCTCCGCAGGGTAGGCCTGCTTTCAAAGCGTCTGGGGGGAAATTAGGAAGAAAAAAGTTGTCAAATTAAAGTTGATAGAGACATAATTTTCATACATTTAGCATAATGTCTTAAAGATATGAGGCAGCCAACACAAACCCAGCTATAATATTCCACAAGCATTGCTCTTTTTCATTTGTAAATCCTTTAGATTTATCATTACATATATTATTTATAATATCACAACACTTGATTTATTGATTATAAGTTTGCATTGATTGGAGTGCATTTCTGAAAAAATGGTAATAGCCATAGATAGATAGATAGATAGATAGATAGATAGATAGATAGATAGATAGATAGATAGATAGATAGATAGATAGATAGATAGATTCAGCATTTAGTGCTTTACCACATATGTCTTAGTGCGTGTATAACATAAATATTGTAGCAAACAAATAATAGTCCTGTAAATTTGCTTTCTATCATGGACTTTGTTGCTCTTTTGGTTCTGAAAGCACTCAATCTTTGAACGATTTCACAAACTGACATAAGACTTTGTTGTCCTACAGACTAAAAACTGCTGTGATTATACATTGAGCGGCCACTTTATTAAGTACACCTTGTTACTACCATGTTCAACCACCTTTTGCCTTCATAACTACTTTAATTCTTCATGACACAGTTTCAACAAGATGCTGGAAACATCCCTTCAAGATTTTGGTCCATATTGACATGAAAAAAATCATACAGTTGCAGATTTGTTGGCTGCTTGTCCATGATGCGAATCTCCCGTTTCACCACACCCAAAAGCTCTGAAGATTCTGAAGATTCAGCTCTGAAGACTGTAGAGGTCATTTGAGTACAGTGAACTCACTGTCAGGTTTAAGAAACCAGCTGAAGATGATCGGAGCTTTGTGACAAGAAGTGCACCTATTTTCTGGAAGCAGCCATCAAAAGATGGGTACATTGCGGTTGTAAATGGATAGATATGGTCTGTCACTCCGTTATACCAAATTCTGACCCTACCATCTGAATGTTGCAACAAAAATCAAGACTAAGCAACATTTTTCCGATCTTCTTTTGTCCACTTCTGCTGAGCCTGTGCCCGCTGTAGCCTGAATTTCTTGTTCTTAGCTGACAGCAGTAGTACCTGATGCGGTCTTCTGCCCCAGCCCATCTGTGCATTGCGATGCTCTTCTGCATACCTTGGTTGTAATAAGTGGTCATTTGAATTATTGTTTCCTTCCAATCATGTGAAAGCAGTCTGACCATTCTTCTCTGACCTCCGGCAAAAACAAAGCATTTTCACTTAGGAAACTTAGGGAACATTTTCTCATGTTTGTACCAACTCTTGAAAACTTAAGAGATGGTTGTGTACAAACATGTGGGTACTTGCCTTCCAGAAAACACAAATAGGCCTTCACCTAGTAGAGAAAAACAAATAATCTACAAGTTTAGGATTTTAAAAGTAGAAGCATATAAAATATGTTTATTATGTAAACTGTGACCCCAGGAAATCCATCACGCCTGTTCTTCTTCCCATTCAAGGTCACTCGCCATCCAAAAATCAACACTATATCTGTGAGTTCAAATGTGAATACGTGCTCCACATCAGGATTGTCTCACTGAATGGTGAAAACAGTGCTTGATGAAACGACTCTTGGGCACTCATTTCGGTTTTAGCTGGCATTATTTCAGATTAAGGCAAAATGCTAACCCTAGTTTATCTTTATTTGGAACCTTTTAAGGACCTGAATGAGGCTTTTTGGGAAATATGGAAGAGGGCCACATTTACATCCACCACAATAGACAGGAACAGCTCAGTCAATCACATCCACAAATGCTGGAAACAAAATTACTGGGCTGCGTTAAAACAGAAGTTAATGGTTTGGCTGATTTCTATTAAGGTCTGTGCACTCTCATTTGAATAATGGTCTTTCCAGCACTGTTTTTTTCTTTTCGGTACTTGACCCGGGAAGGAAATAAATGTGATTCCGCTTTAACACCTCCATTAATATTCAAGTGCCTTTAATACTCCAGGTTTAATTCGGATTCACCGTAATTAGCACGGCAGCCTGGTGCCAGTTTATGACAACTCATGTTGTGATTGCACATTTGCTGTTGCTAAAAAAAAAAAAGTGCCATTCAGAAAACACAAAGCCACCGCGAGGATCGAATACCTGGAAGACAAGATAGGGATTTCTTCACCGTGCTCGAGGATGATTAGTCGCAACAAAGAATCCGATGCTTTGGTCACGTGTGACGAATGCTTTGGATGAGCGTATCTTTATCACCATGACGCACTGATTTAAAGTTTCAAGCCAGTTTTCTTCCTTTTGTGACTGTTGACATGAAACCCCCCGCTTTTGATTCAATTATGCAAATCCATTTGGTCTTATAGCATTTTTATAGCTGCATCTTTAAATCAAATCTAAATTGCCCATTAGTGATTAATTGAAGTGAAACTAATGGGATTTATTAGAAAGCATGACTCCTATGTTGCATTTCCAGTTTGAAATGTAGGTATCTGCGTGATTGTGGTTGCAAAGGTCAGCACTGATCCCTCGGTCCTTATTGAACCTGATGGACCATGAGGAGATCCAAATCTGCGCTCCCTACTGACTCTCCCCACCCCAGCCACCTCCCAGGGGATGCATTTAGATAGCGTTAGTCTTTTGAAATGAGAGGGACCGTTCCACACGGTTACATAAACCACCCATGGTCCCACACAGGCCCTCTGGAGTATGTACCCAAAATAGTTGTAGTGTAAAGGAGCACCACAAAAGCACAAAATGTTCCTGCCGGAGTAAAGAGGTGGCCAGATGTCTCAGAGAGCAGCCACTTTAGCTGAGCTTGAAACCAGAGTCGACTTATCGTGTATGAATTGTTCATATTTTGGATGTTGGAGAGAGTTGGTTATCAAAAAATCAAACTGTACAGTGATCTAGTGTGCAACAACACATAACAGCACAAGCGGCAGGCACTGTTGGCATTAGCTATGTAGATATATGGAGAAACCAGCTAATTATAACAGAAAAATGTGTAAAATGAGGAGATTATGATTGTTAAATGACAGTGTGTTTATGATTTTCAGAAAAAAAAATCGAAGAGGCTGCCATTTTTTTTCCTTTGTGCTTCAGTTCAAATTCCTCCTCCTCCTCCTTCTCGTCTGCTGAAGATGGAGCAAAAGAAGAGAGAGAGAGAGAACAAGGAAGAGGAGATGATGCTGCAAATGTTGAATCCCCCTCTGGACTGCATCCTTTCTGGCTGAGCGCTTCCAGTGGGCCACAGCCAGGTCCTGGAATCTAGCTAATGAGACCCACACCCCACCACCGCCACCACCTACCCACCCACCCCGAGGGCTTAATGTCACCCTATTGGCTGAAAACCTGTCAGGAGGCAAATGATTGGCTGATCAAGTCCTGCGCGAGCAGCTGTCAGAGCGTGTTACGAGTCAAACTCACAGCATTCATATCCAGTGTGGCACAAGGTAAAGAAGCTAAATAAGCGAAGTATAAGTATAGACAAACTCAACAACTTGCACACTACAGGTGCTCTGTGGGGCAGACATTTGCATTTTTCTTTCTTTTTTAAATGTTATTAACTTTTGGTGTAACACATGAGAGTGTCGAATTATCTAAAATGATGTAAAAATGTGGCAACATTCGTTTACTGCTTTTTTATTTGAAGCAGTTTCATGCACATGTACATCACTCTGTATCTGCAGCAGGCGAGCTGTATCGTTCGTGTGTTTCGGTTCCCTCTTATGGCTGAATGAGTTATGATGCGTCCACAGAGGATCTTTTTTTCAGGGCTGTAATTCATTCTTCCTTCAAGGCTTCATTGAATGTAAAAACATTGCAAAACATCATCAGGATATGATTTACTTCCACTCACTGTAAAAAAAAAAAAAAAAAAAAAAAAAGAGTATGTACATATGGCTTTTATTTATTCAGAGAGACTTCTAAAAGTTGGGATTGCAGCAAGAATAAAATATTTTAGTTTTTACATATTAAAGACAGAACCTCTTATGTGGAACATCCTACAAATGTTTTTATAGTTGTACTTTGACTTGAATAAGCTGAACAGGATCTGGCCAGCTGGGTCAAAGAGAAACTTTTTTACACACACTGAAACTTTTGTCTTGACAGGTGGTGAAGAAAGACGTTCCTGGATCCAGGCTTAAAAACAGATGAGAAACGGAGGCTTTCACTTGTTCTTCAGCAAGATAAATGACTTTTTATCACGTGAGCATAGTCTAATTTATTTCTAAAATGGTGTATGCAGTGATGTTTTCATTTAGGTTTATTCTGTACTGGTTGAATTACAGTTGTTAATTGTATGTATATTTTGCACAGCCTGTACAACACTTTGGTCACCTGAGGTTGTTTTAAATATGATATAGATTCAAAGCTTGGTTTGACTTGACCTGACAAATGCCACTTGCTGACTGGGTTTGGTGACAGTCTTTTTTTTCTTTAAAGTTTGGGGTTTTCTATTTGTTAATAAAGATTTTCTGTTTGTCTTATAATCAGCCAATCTATCCACCCATGTTCTTCTTTTTCTTTTTCACTTCAGGTCCGTGGTGGGGCCGGAGCCTATCTCATCTGTCTTTGCGGAGGAGTCTGGGAACACCATGGACAGGTTACCAGTCTATCAAAGGGTTACAACACTTACATTCACACCTATGGCCAATTAGCCTTTCACTACCACTGAGACCAACCACCAAATGTTGATGCTGATGAAAATGATGATAGCCGGGATGCTGACTGAAGACAGCAGTGGCTCTCATTTGAGAGTGATTGACAATGGTGAGAAAACTACAAAACAGGTGGCGGAGTGTGGGGCACAGAAATGAGAACAAACAGGTGTGTAGTGCAAGTAGTTATGTATTTACACATGACAGGAAGGGAAGTGTTTCAGGTCTGTTTAAGATCCTGAAACCAAAACATAGTATCTCAAAAACATGCATGTCTTCAGACTGTGACAGGAAACTGCAGCCGAAAAGAGCCTACACAGACAGACCTCAGTCAACAGATAAAGTGTTTCCTGTTTCATTGTCGTTACAGAATATTGGTCACTATTTCTTATTGCATTTGAGTTCTTGTTGCCATTTACTCTACATCAGGGCCTCGAGTGTCAGTGTCCTGGAGGTTTTAGATGTGTCCATGATCCATCACAGCTGATTTAAAGGGCTAAATGACTCCTCAGCATTTCTTGAAGTTCTCCAGAGGCCTGGTAATGAACTAATCCTTTGATTCAGGTGTGTTAACTCAGGGTGCGATCTAAAACCTGCAGGACACCGGCAGGTTAGAGTTTAGTTCCCTGAGTGTTGTTCTAACCGTTCCTCCTTCTGTCTCATGGTTCTCTGTTCTCACCTGAATTAGCTCGTTCACGTGTACTATTTCTTTTCATGTTTCAGTCATGGCTGGTTGCTCAATATCTGTTTTACTTCTGTAGTCGCCTCTATATGGGCGGCAATGGGTGGAGGGAAACCTAACAGCCACAAAGTTAGCATCACAAAGATCCCCATCTATTCATAGTGTCTTCATCAGTGACTGCCAAGCCAGCTACTCGTGCTGCTGCACCACACAAATCGGTTGCTTGATTTGGCCATACATACAAGGAGAAATTATCTGAAATATTCAGACATATTTTCTACATTTTGCCCAAAAAAATAAAACCAAGGGGGACAACAGAAGTTTAAGACATTAGAAATGTACTGAAGCTTTTTCAGTCCATGTTTGACATTCAGCCTTTCTGTCTGAGTGGCCTCCTTGGAGCTGGGAGTTGAGTTCAACAGAAGGTCAGGATGTGTCTGACAAGAAAGCATGGATGGGTTTTAAAGCTGTATGTCCTTAGACATTCACATGTAAAATGCCCACCAAGCTCTCCACATATGAGCCAGATGCATCTCTTCCTATTTATTTGATTGACTTATAAAGCATTTTAAACCTGAGTCCCCTGACCCCTGAGGTTTCTGGGGGCAGCAGTGCAATTTAGTGATCTAACCTTGGTAGAAATAGATGAAAGATGAAGAGAGCCATCAGAGCTACACGTCTATGAGTGGAATCTGTTGGCACTCTTGTGTCACCCACCCTCTCCCTTTTCCACCCACGTTGGCATCTTTCTCTTTTCTCTTCCTCCTCTCTTTCATAGTTTGTCAATTTGCATCACTTCAAGGCTCTGCTTGCGTTGCCCCTTTAATCATCTGGCAGAGGTTCTGTCCGCATTTGGAGAAGCCAGTACTACCATGTTCGCCTAATACATCAAAGTTAGATCACGTAATAACAGATGTTGTCTGAATGCCCAGGAGCAGGGGTCAAAAATTCACAGAGGATGAGCGCACAAATCCCCGTGTGTGCAAGTATGTGCTCTGTACAGTCTGTGCGCTCTATAATGTGTTTCGCTTATTGCGTAATGGCTGTCGATGTATACACCGTAGCGATGCGAGCGTGAATGTACAGCTGTAGGCAGTGTTTATTCTAGCGTATTTGCATCACTTGCAAGCGGTTTCTCTGCCTCTTCCTGTGCACTGATGCGTCACTGGCAGTTACACACACTGAAACTCACACACCACATGCCTAATCCAGCATATCCTCGAATGACCTGGTAACCTTATGTAGCTACTTTATATAAGACTGAGCAGAAAAAAACCAGATCTCTGTGATGGAGTAATGGGTATTACACGACTTATTACTCATGCCCTCACTCTCTTTTCCACTCTGCAACAAGACAAGGACGCTTTTTACCTTATTTGAACTCCTTCCTTTCTTAATCTCTCAAAGATAAAGAATTTCAATTGCATTTTAGAACAAAATATCCACCCTCTACGCGGGAAAGGCTTAGCACTATGAACCACACATACACACACAGAGACCACTTCCCTGGCCCCTGCAGAATATTTTAGTGGCTGCATATCTGGGAAGAAAAGCCAAGTTGGAGAGCTGTCTGGCACCATGTAACACCTTGAAAACGTTTTCTTTCACCTTTCCTCTGGGATTACAGGGAAGGAGGGGGTTTTTTCTTCTAGTTTTATCTCGATTACTCTTATGAAATTTTGATAAGTGACAGCTCTGGGTTGAGGGTGAGGAGATTAAAGATTAATTTTGCATGTACGCTGAAGTCACTTTGAGAAGAACTATTCTTCCACTGCTTAGTGTGCAAAAGTGTTACATGTTAAGTAGACAGTATCGGTGGCTTGCATGTTGTGGATAAATCCATGCAACTACAGTCCAAGAGTCTTGAGCCAACTCGTATTTCTTTATGTTTTGCTAGAAAGATGAGAAATAGGTGCAGTAATTTACTGAAACATGTACAAACATACATAAAATGCAGTTTTAAAAAAGGCAGAGATTGTATAATTCTAACAAGTTTTGAAAATAACATGTAACTTCCAGATGGTATTACATGGTGGATCAAATCAGTTTTGACAAGGTCTCCAACACCACTGACTGCAATGTAGCAACGAATCATGACAGAGCCTCCACATGGCTGTAGACACTCACCTCCATATCCCTTTCCTTACCTCCTCTCAATGATTTTCCTTCCTATGTTTTAAGACGATGACTTTCAGATGGGAATAACCTCATTGGTGAAAAAATACTATTTTATTCCTGTGAAACTGCATCATCTTTGACAATCACTGCAAATTCAACTAAAGAAATACAAATGATGTATTTTTGTGACAGGCTGCTGATGACAAAGTCTATAGAGATAGAATTTCAGTTTTGTTCTTTGTTAAGTTATCTATGTGTAGATGTTTGAATGTTGTGTTTGAATGAAGGTCTGTGTTAACTAGTTATAGTTAACAAAGAAAGAAATAATCAGATACAAGGACTCTACTGAAAATGAATGAAAACACATCAGCAAGGCAAACTTTGAAAGAACCCGGAGAACTATTGCTTTAAAAATGACAAAGAACTCGATTTTCCATTTCTTCCGGAAGAGGAGACAATTTTTAAGCTCCTTCTGAGTTTCTGAGTGCCCTTGTTGTGTTGTCGGTTTTGTTTTGTTTTTTTGTTTTTTTATATTAAAAATCTTAATAAACATATTTCTTTTAAATGACAAGGAAGACTGGCTGCTGTCTTATATTAGGGTCTTTACCTTATGATAAAAGCTCCTTGAAGCAACTGTTGTTGTGATTTGACACTATATAAATACAGTTGAACTGAACTGAATTTAATTGGAAGAAAACTGTAGAGAAAGGAGGAGTGCGTCAAGGTTTTTGTACAGCAACGTGTTTCTGTTTCAGTCAGTTTCAGTTAAATAATTTCATTAATTTTTTTCAGTAGATCTCACCATACAGGGAGTGCAAAATTATTAGGCAAGTTGTATTTTTGAGGAATAATTTTATTATTGAACAGCAACCATGTTCTCAATGAACCCAAAAAACTCATTAATATCAAAGCTGAATGTTTTTGGAAGTAGTTTTTAGTTTGTTTTTAGTTTGAGCTATTTTAGGGGGATATCTGTGTGTGCAGGTGACTATTACTGTGCATAATTATTAGGCAACTTAACAAAAAACAAATATATACCCATTTCAATTATTTATTTTTACCAGTGAAACCAATATAACATCTCCACATTCACAAATATACATTTCTGACATTCAAAAACAAAACAAAAACAAATCAGCGACCAATATAGCCACCTTTCTTTGCAAGGACACTCAAAAGCCTGCCATCCATGGATTCTGTCAGTGTTTTGATCTGTTCACCATCAACATTGCGTGCAGCAGCAACCACAGCCTCCCAGACACTGTTCAGAGAGGTGTACTGTTTTCCCTCCTTGTAAATCTCACATTTGATGATGGACCACAGGTTCTCAATGGGGTTCAGATCAGGTGAACAAGGAGGCCATGTCATTAGTTTTTCTTCTTTTATACCCTTTCTTGCCAGCCACGCTGTGGAGTACTTGGACGCGTGTGATGGAGCATTGTCCTGCATGAAAATCATGTTTTTCTTGAAGGATGCAGACTTCTTCCTGTACCACTGCTTGAAGAAGGTGTCTTCCAGAAACTGGCAGTAGGACTGGGAGTTGAGCTTGACTCCATCCTCAACCCGAAAAGGCCCACAAGCTCATCTTTGATGATACCAGCCCAAACCAGTACTCCACCTCCACCTTGCTGGCGTCTGAGTCGGACTGGAGCTCTCTGCCCTTTACCAATCCAGCCACGGGCCCATCCATCTGGCCCATCAAGACTCACTCTCATTTCATCAGTCCATAAAACCTTAGAAAAACCAGTCTTCAGATATTTCTTGGCCCAGTCTTGACGTCTCAGCTTGTGTGTCTTGTTCAGTGGTGGTCATCTTTCAGCCTTTCTTACCTTGGCCATGTCTCTGAGTATTGCACACCTTGTGCTTTTGGGCACTCCAGTGATGTTGCAGCTCTGAAATATGGCCAAACTGGTGGCAAGTGGCATCTTGGCAGCTGCACGCTTGACTTTTCTCAGTTCATGGGCAGTTATTTTGCGCCTTGGTTTTTCCACACGCTTCTTGCGACCCTGTTGACTATTTTGAATGAAACGCTTGATTGTTCGATGATCACGCTTCAGAAGCTTTGCAATTTTGAGACTGCTGCATCCCTCTGCAAGATATCTCACTATTTTTGACTTTTCTGAGCCTGTCAAGTCCTTCTTTTGACCCATTTTGCCAAAGGAAAGGACGTTGCCTAATAATTATGCACACCTGATATAGGGTGTTGATGTCATTAGACCACACCCCTTCTCATTACAGGGATGCACATCACCTAATATGCTTAATTGGTAGTAGGCTTTCGAGCCTATACAGCTTGGAGTAAGACAACATGCACGAAGAGGATGATGTGGACAAAATACTCATTTGCCTAATAATTCTGCACTCCCTGTATATGCACCAAATATCTCAGCGAAAAGAGACGAGACAACATTGTTCCCTCAGTAAAACACGGTCACGATTGGACAGCAATTTCAAACAAGAGAAACTGAACACATTATTACTGTGAAAAACAAATCCATTTGGTTTTGTTTTTTAATTCAATGTTTTCATTGACAGTTGTGAAATGGCTGCAATCACACCGCCAGACAACATCTACTCCATGTATCTGATGAGCAGGTTTTTTCTATATAAAGCTCAGTTGTTCATTCATATATATCTACTCAGATAACATAATTGAGTATAAATTGTTGTGTTTCTCATTGTTCCCATGTTCTAGATTTATTATTGCTTTGGTTTAATTAATAAAAGAATAAAATGCACAAAAACAAGTTTCGCAAGCAAGCTCATCTGATGTTCATGAAGGAAAAATAGCAGTCTTAAAAATCTAAATCGTTCGGCTGAACACCAACTCCACTGATTGTAGTAAATGAACCACCCTCAGTTGTCTTACTACAGAAGATATTAACACACACACACACAAGCAGAAAAATTTCTAGCTGGTTAACTGAAAATGTCTTGGCACGCATGATGAGGGTCACATTTAATGCCTGAGTCAACAACCACAAGTTCACAGACACCTATAAAGTCAATGGACTCACAAGATTAAGCTGTTGTCCTACCACTTCTCTGACCCCAAGTTTTTTGTTAGAAGCATTTTAGAAGAAACGAACATCAAACACCCTTGTTTTTTTCCACATCATAATCTGAATACATCAACAATGGAGAGACAATAAATACCAGTAACTACACATGGCCAGAACATTAATAAGCCATTTTACTGAACATGATGCTGATTATTTCTATGTTGTAGCTAAAATCTAAGGTGAGGATGTCACACACGCTGCCATGCTTTCTATGAACAGTACCCATGACCTCATAAGAGCTCAGTCTTGATGATCATTATGAAATGATGTCAGTTTTATTTCATCCATCCAGCAGAGTTTTATTTAAGGGAAAACACAGCAAACCTCACAAATTCAAGGTTTCAGAATTCCAAGAAGGAAAAACACTGACCTTAACTTCATGTTAGGTGCCTGGAATTCATAGTTAGTTAGCGTTTCTATAACTCTTTCATATCTCCCTGTATTTTCTTTTAATTTGGCACCAACCCAACATAGTCTTTTGCATACTACTCCAACCCACCTTGACCTGAAACACCATTATAATATGACCTTATACGAAGTCATCAGGGTATGTCTCCAGCACCTTCTACTTTATAAGCGATAAATGACGGGGTTTTTAAAAAATGATTCGTTTTATAGCGCCACACACCCGCGGGTCAATGTCGCTTTTTTTCAAACAAATACCATCTCATTTTGAATCGCATATTTTCCTCACACTTTGATCCGCAACCACGTCAAGGCTACTGTCAGGGACGCAAATGACATTCAAATCTGAAACATCCAGTATGGCAACCTTGTGGTAAAAGAAGCAATCCTGTAATGGTCAGATCATTTCCTCAACCCCTGCAGTACCCGATGTGTCTTTTATTATGTCCTTGAGCGAGATGTCGCTTACCTCAAACACTATAAAAACAAGACCCCCTGAACCAGAGAGTTTAAACCAAGAGGTATAAGGCCTGTCATGCCTCTGTGCGCTGGGAAGGCTGATGGGTGGGGGAAATAATCAGCTCAGTGGCCGGACAGAAATGGGTTTGTCTCTTTGCGTTTGTTGTAGAACTGACCCAGATTTAGAGTGAATAAGAGGGCCAACTATGAAAATAACACCATTTTTAGTTAACGTTTTAGCAGCTTAGGCAGTTTTAATCTTAATAAGTCAGTAAACAGGCATGAAATAGAGAGAAAGATCATCACAGAGCAACAGTAGAGGAAAACACTACTTACTTTCTGACTTACTATATGTAAACTAAGTAGTTGACTGTATAGGAATACATAGGATTAAATTTTTTAAGAAACCTAATTAAATAAATTATAACAGACGAATTGAAGTTTTTGGATTCTTTCCTAGAGTCCAGCCTGAGGCCAGTTTTAACAATGATGGCTTAATAATCCCTGAAGTCTCCTGTGAACTCGTAGGAAATGATTACAGGATACAGCGCAAATCTGCTGCTAAATACACAACATAAATGCTACCAAAAGAGACAATCATCCAGCTTCTTGTCTGTGTATGTAAGATGTCACAGTGCCTCTGCACACTGCATATTGTCTCCTTTGAAAAGCATGCAGAAGAAGGCCCTTATGGTTACTGTAGCTTTGCTGTGACTCACGTTGTGCCCAAAGCCATTATATTTGTATCCCAATCTGTCAAATTAGATCTACAGCGGGTTCAGACGTGTGTGTGCGTGTCTGTGCACGTATGTTTGTGAGAGTGTCCCATTCAGCAGGTTCAGCCATTCTGCATTCGATTGCAGTGCATTGTTTCCACTACACTTTGATTTATTGCATCGATCCTCGTCTACAGCAGAGCCAGAGATTTAACATGGCTGCAAAAAACCTGCTGGAGGGGACAGAGGTTTGACTCTAAAGAGCCCAAAAGCAGAGTGAACGTGCGCTGCAGAGGAGCCTTAAACCTGGCGAGCAGAGTAAATCATTAAATGCTTGCGAGTAAGAAGGCCCGCATCATGAAAAATGCAAACGGTGGCATATGGGGTGCCAAGCTGTGTCAGAGGCAACATAGTTACAGCCCATAGATAAATCCATATCCATTACTGCCATTCCTCTCTCTCTCTCTCTCTCTTTCTCTCTCTCTTTTTAAAGGCAGAGGTCAAGAGTTCAAATCTCATCACACAGGAAACACCCCTCTATGTCTGCTTCTGTTGCCATGGTAACTGCCTGCGGCTGCCACCGCCATCTGACGGACAGATAAAAACGAGAACGAGAGAGCAGGGGGTGCTTTCATTGCTGCAGGTGCATTTTGATGCAGTCTGACGCAAACTAGACGCCTTTCTACTGCTCTGCAGGTCTCGGTCCCCCAATCCTCTCACACACCTGGACTATTACAAGTGTTTTTCCAACACATCACAACGCATCTTATTCACACGCTCCTGAAGGGAACATGTGCAGCAGCACCGTACATCAGAGAACTACAACGATACGTGTGGGGTTTGATATATTAACCCGGTTCTGCTGAAGAACACTCTGTGGAAAGTGTTCTTAATAGAGGTGAACTCAGGTGCTCCATTCTAAAATGTTCTGAAACAATATAACAGAATGAATATGATAATATTAATAAATGAGCAAATATTAACACAACATAAATGTTTTAGTACATAGTGATTACTGAGAGTATATGGGCCATAGGCAGGTCATTTGATAGTGAGATGAATATTGCTATGATTGATTAGGCAGGAAGGAAGGGGATCATTTAAGTTTGTAGATCATTATACTCCTTCTAATAAGTAAAAATATGGGTTACTTATATACTATTGATTAATATAATGGGTGTTTTGTTTAGTTAAAAGTCAATATATGTCAGTTGTACTATCTATCTATCTATCTATCTATCTATCTATCTATCTATCTATCTATCTATCTATCTATCTATCTATCTATCTATCTATCTCTGTCATGGTCTCTTGGTATCTGACTTGTGATTCTTTGGGGGTTTGGGGGCTAGAGAATTCAAGTTCAATATTATTTGCTCCTTCTAATTTTGTAGTCATTCCTAGTTCTTTTTATTCTTGTTAAATTTTTATACCTTTGTTAGATGGTGGTTTAGATTAGGTTGGTGATATCCCATTTGTTTCTATTCCGTCCCAGTCTTGTTTCTGTGTTTTGTACTTTAATATCTTCTCTAAGAAGTCAGTCTTGTCTCCATGTTTGTTTACCTTTTGTTTTTGTGTTAAGTTCGGATGTTTGATGTTCGATGTTGACTGTCGGTGTCTTGCTGTTGGTTAGTTCCTGTTTTATTTTGGTAGTCTGTTGTTTCGCGCAATTTGTTTTGAGTTTTACCTCTGCTGCCTTGTTATTTCCTTATTTGTTGCTGCTGTGTTTCCCACCTGTTTACTCTTCTTTCATTACTTGGTGTATTTATTGTCTGCCTCTTCCCTCATCCTTTGTGATGTCCTCCCTCAGTGCTGAGTCTGCCTGGATTCCAGCTTAATTTTGAATTCCTGCCCGCTGCTCTTCATTTTCAACACAGTTCCAGCAAAAAAGCTGAGTTTAAGTTCAGCGTCTTCAAAACCCTGCATTTGGTCCCTATTCTGCCTGTGACGCAGCATTTCATGGCAATCTTATATATTGTGAAACTAACCTCCGAAAGGTTTTGAAATCATTTTTATTTATTTGAAATCTTTTGAAAGTCTCAAAAAAAACCACCGTAGTAGCTGTAAAAGTGGTCAAGTTGTGAATTTGGATTTACGTGATACGCTGAAAAAGGTAAACTATCATTTATTCAACTATCTTATGAAATATAAAAGTTCAAATTAATAAGAAATACAACAGGGTCGCGACATATGAAACGTTTCATGCAGCTAGCATCCATATCCGTGCACGCAGAAAGGAAGTAGCAGTAAACCAGCTGGGCCTTTAGCATCGAGCAGTAAGTGTAGTTGTTCCATCAATTTTAAATGTAACCTGAAGTGTCTTTTTTATGTCAGTGCGAACCTCTCCTTCCCCCCCAAAAAACAATAAAAGTGTGTGAAAGAAGGGAGAAAAGTACATTCAGGAAATATATTTACTCCGTCATGAACTTAACGTGCCCTAATTATGTTTGGATTAAGACTCAACACGTGTTAACCTCCGTTTAATCGCATCACTGTAAGGCGTACACTCAGCTGTCGGGTGTTTTAAAGGAGAACACACACACTCACATAATACACACTAATGCGACTCTGTGTTTGTGAGTGCTCCACTGGAATGCTAATTTGACATTAAAGAATTACCAAGGGACATAAAGTGAAGGAAGCGGGCTAAAGTAGCAGCTCTAATATGGGCCTTAAGTGACTATTGAAGAAAAACAACTTCTGGCATTTTTTTTTCTTCCTACACATAAAATGCTGATCAGAATTTGTTTTCAATATTTAGCTCCACGCTGACTTTATTTAATCCTCTGAGGCTCCTCCCCAACACACTGGCTCGAAAAGAAATATTAGCATATATCCACTGGCAAAAATAAGCAGAGCTATTACACAAATTAATACTTAAATTAGCTGTTTGGAGTTTGTCGTCTTCCCCTCGCAAACTGTGCTCAAATTTGAAATTAATTTCCCAGAATGTGTTTTCAAATTAACAAGAGGGTTAATGCAGGGCTATTAGAAAAATATTTTTCTCACCATCACATTAATTTAATTTCGTGTTTAATTGCACCGCAGCAGAGATGGGAATAATAACAATAATAGTGATTGTGATATATTTGAAAAAAAAAAAGGCAACCAATTATCATTTGTGATTCTGACTGTGTGATGAATTATTCATGAAATCAGAGTTAACGAGACGCAGAATGAAGGGATCAGCTTGCCCACTGAGGAGAGATTGGTATAAAGACAGGAGACTGCCTTTTCTGAGAGGACACACATTCAGGCTGCTGATGCTGCTGCTGCTGCTGCTTGGAGACAGAAATCAGGTAATTATTTTTTTTTCTCAAACAAATATAATAATTTATAATTTAGTGGCAATTTACAGCCTGACTTGTTGTTATCTATTTTTAACCAATACTTTTTAAATAATAAGACAGCTTATTTACCTTAAAGAGCTTGCAGTGCTTAATGATGTTTAGAATTATTTTAGAAATATTGCGTGGAAATATATCTGCTTTTAAATAACAATTTGTATTTTTTTTAAATTTACAAAACAGTCACCTTCATATTTTATTGCATTCTTCTTGCTGTTAATATTTTATTAACTGTTATTAAAAGTATATATATATATATATATATATATATATATATTTTTTTTTTAAGGCTCTATAATCTAATGAGAATGCAAACATATATGTTAAAATTTCTACTCTACTTTTTTTTTAATGACACAGGGATTAATTGCACTCCTCATTCAGCAAACTCAGGCATGATTATAAAAACACTCCCTCAGCACAGTAACCTTCCCCTGAATTCGGCGGACGTCAGGACCCGGGAGCCTCAGCGTGGCCGAGTCCCTCCGTGCGGTTCTTTCACAGTTCACAGGCATCTCGACCTAAATGCAATGTGACGGGAGAACCTTTACAGAAACAAACGGGAATATAGTATCAGGGAAGGCTGACCGAGCTGTGAACCAGGGCCCTAACACAGAGCAAATTAACATCAGCAAAAATAGCTCCACGTTTTCAGATCGCTTATGTTCCGGGCAGCGAAATGCATCAAGTCCTGTCAGGTCATTTAGGCCAATGTGAGAGGGCTCCTTTAACCAGGCATCATCTTCAAACTTTGACCATTGAGCTAGACCAGTACTGAGGTGCTGCTGTTTGTGTCCTGCGGGCAAAAGTCCCCCTTGGTATAAGCTTTCAGTTCCACTATAATCCATCATGAGATCTCTTTTCTGATGCCTTTGGCTGAGCTGACTTGTCTAATGATGCCATCTTTGCCACTCTGCCCATCCAGCCGGAAGAAAGACTGAAGAGGCTGTCCTGCTATTAATACAGTTAGTTTGTAGGGCCACTTAAAGGCTTTTCCCTGTACTGTGATTGTGCAAGGTCAGCATTTAAAGAGCGCGACAAACAGCTGTCAAACCAAACCCTCTTTCCAGCGGACAGAAAGCTAATCATAGAGCCCAGACTGGACTGGTCTGGTGATATTAACATAGGACAGCTTCATAAGATGGATTTCAAGGTCAGTCTGGTTCAATAGATGGACCAGCAAAGGGTTTCAGACCAGTGCAAATCAGGTCTTGAAAGATCTAGTAGGCATACAGGTTTTGGTTGCTCCTTTTAATTGCATTTGACTACATGAGCTGATTATACCGACACAAACACCTAAAGTAACAAATTCCATTTCTTTTAGACTGATATGATCCTGGATCAAATCACTTCTTGCATTTCCAGCGTGATCGGTTTGTGCTGTTTCAGTCATGCAGTGAATTAATTGATCTCCCTCATTAAAGCTGCTAATGAGGAGAAAAAGCTACAAAGGGGTAACATCTACACAAAAGGGGGGCAAATAGTAAATGAACTCTCTCCCCAACCATGATCCCAAGGCTGAACCCAGTCTGACTGTGATCTCTTCAAACATGTGAAATGTTCGATTTCTAAGCATCAAACGCGTAGCTTCACCCCAGCGCATGCCTGTGGGCGAATTCTTCTTCTGATTAATTGTAGACCAGCAAATTCACAGGAAAAATACAGCCAGGATCAAATACTGAACCGAAAATATGAAAAGATGGAACATGCACAGGAGAAAACAGACAGGCAGAGGTGTGAGATAGCCAGCCCCCTACCCCTCCTCCCCGCCCTCAATGCTTTACAGCCCATTAGGTCAGAGCAGAGCAGGGAGCACAGCTCTTAGGCTGGCGGTGTAATATTGGAGAGGACACAGCTGAGGAAAGGACCGGGGAGGTTTTTAAAAGCCCGTGTTGTTGGCTGTGTAGGTGAGGTGAGATGTCATTTCCTCTCACTGCCTGAGAGCAAAATCGCAGTGATATAAAAGCGTGCGGTTCCTCTGCAGCTGCTGAAGGGTGAAGGGACCTGGCGGGGAGCAGATGATGTGGAGGGTAAAGGATATTCTGACATTTGCACGGGCGAACAGAATGTGATGGAGCTGCTGCTGCATAGGAGCAGCAACACCAAAGGAATTGTTGGTAGGACATTACAGTAGAGCCCACTTGGGAATAGTGGGGTAATATTTTCATAATAGTGCTGTAATAAAGGGTAAATATTGTGTAATTACAAAGTCATAACATAATAAAGCTGGTGCTATTAGAATGACGTTTAGATAACAGGCAAAAGGGGCATTTAGCAGCCTATAATACATATAATATATAGTTTATCCTAATGGGGATGTCTGGGATTATAATATGAGGTGGAGTGAGTAAGACGTCATCAACATAAAAACAGACCATCATGTAAAAAAGAATGTTTTCACAGTATTCGACAATGTCCTTTAACCTCCTAAGACCCGAACTCTTCCACAGCCATTTTTAATTTCTCTTTGATATTCGGGCATATTGGGGCCTGATGAATGTAAAAACAACGAATTACCAGATTTTTTTTTTACCTTATTTTTGTTTTGAAGAAAAATAAGAGCCACATATGAGGATATTCGTTTAAAATTTTGATAGAACAGTAGCAGTATAACGTCCTAGTAAGTGGATATCAGGCCCTTGTAGAGCAAAATTTAGTATTTTGGTCTAAATAACCCAAAATGTGATGTCCATATATGTGGACGCCAGGTCCTTGGAGGTTAAAGTTTGACAATGATGCACTGTGCCACATTAGGAAAAAAAACTAACACAGCATATCAACACAAACAACTATCAGCAATTGTCAAGCACGGTGGTGGAGGGGTGATGATTCTGGCTTTTATTTGCAGCCAAAGCACCTTGCAGTCATTGACTCGAACCATGGACTACTCTGTATACCAAAGTATTCTAGATTCAAATGTGAGGTCATGTAAAAGCAAAATGATCCCAAACACAGGCAACGGTCCAGTCAAAGTCCAGACTTGAGCCTGATTTAAATGCTGTGGTGGGACCTTAAGACAGCTGTGCATAAATGAGTGTCACTAGACATCAGTGAACTGAAGTAATGCTGTAAAGAAGAGTGGGACAGAACTGCTCTACAAAGATGTGAGAGACTCAGAGACATACAAGAAACAATTACTTCAGGTTACGTCAAGTAGTTGCTAAATGTGATTATACAAGCTCCTGAATTATGGTGTGCAGTTAATTTTTCTCAGAATTGGTCTCCTTTGAAAATTTTGTTTTTTTATATAGCTGTAACTAGTTCCTGACACAGTGAACACAGCGGTTGGAGGTCTCTGTGTAACTGATTGTCACATTAACCAAAAGATTAATGGATTGAGTAAACCCAGGAAAGTTCTGTGCCAAATAATGAGGTGTTTTCTAAACCTCTTCACCATCAACTGGTTAGTTTAGTTTAGCATGAAGGGTGACAACTTTTGAGAACAAATCTAAGTCAACAGTAGATTAATCTGAAAAACAGACAAATGGCAGGTGTCCTTTTGCACGAGGTCCTTTTGTGCATAACCTTTGAACACCACGAGCACTAAGATGACTCTTTATCTCTCAACAAGCACTTAAAAGATTACACCAAAACAGCTCTGTAGTAATATATATGTAGAGTTTAGTGTCTCGTCTTTTTAGCCGTCATATTTGCAACTATTAATTTCAACTAAACTTTCGTGGGCAACATAACAGGAGCAGCAAATGTCGTTTTTGCTGGCCTCTAGTGGATTAACCGGCTATCCAGCAGCGGTGACGTAGCGGTGCACCCCAGGTTATGTCGGGACATCTGATTAACTGTGAGAGCACAGTAGAAGACAGCAGAAACACGAGCTGCTCTATCGGTTTTTCTTTCCTTTTTACCATCTATATGGTGCACATGCTGTACCTCTGAGTCATTTTTATAAAGTTAAATATGTGTGGGGACAAACCAAATATTAAAGCTGCTTTCTCTACAATAAACTTTTCCCCCCTCCCTCAAAAGAAACCCTGCAGTGCTCATCACCCTCCCCCATGATCCGCTCTGTATCTTCACCCTGCACGTTTCTGTCTTGTCATGTGCCGCGCTTCATTTTCGGTGCATATATTCATATTCATATCCGCAACTCTGGAGTTGTTACACACAAATGTTGGATAATATGTAACTCTGCTTGTCTCCGGGGAAACTTTTACTTTGCTTTCAAATCTGTGACTCGCCGGTGTTTGAGATGAGAGAAACGTGAGAGAACAATAGCCCTCTAACAGTGTCTCTTTGTCCACCACTTTTATGAAAACACCCTCTCAACACTCCTCTCTTCTCTGCACATTAGAATTATCTGAGGTGAGAAAACACCTGAGAACAGAGGAGCTAGACTCCAGGTCCAGGGTGCGATTCAACCCTGATTTCTCATGCCCAGACTTCTTTTCACACTTTGATCACAATTGCTAAGTCGACCTTGGGTCAAGTATCTGGAGAAACCCTCACCTGACTTGCCTGAATTTATGGGTCATAACCCATCAGCGCAAGCTGGAAACAGACAGAAGTGACCGTGTGAAGCCGCACACGCATAGCATCCACACGTTTTACTGATATACAGATCATGTGACAGTGTAAACGAGCACCACATGTTGCAACTATACGCACAAGAGGAACGAGACGTGCACCAAGCTGTAGGTGTCTTCACGCGGACTGACTGAAAGTGCAGGAAAACCCAGACATGCCAGACGGCATCAAAATCTATTGCCCTGTGCCCCGCCGACATCGAGACCCCCGGTAAGAGGAGCCGGAGAGGAAGGGTGGCAGACCTCAGCGTTGGCACTGCAGGGAATGCCAGGGGAGGTGAGGATCACACACTTGCTGAAGAAAAAACATCTTAGCCCGGCTCCTCTTACTGTATCTGAGAAAGCAGCGTATCACATTTTCACATTTGAGTCAGTACTGTTAGTTAAAGCTGCTCTGATCACTATACTGAACTTTATGGGTCTTTATCAGTTATAAAATAATGACTTTTCAATATAATAATACAAACTGAAGGGGAAATCTAGCTTTAAACATTGAAACAATAATATTATTGGGAGAATCTTTTACATATTTGTGGAAATAATACGCACCGTGACCTCAAACTAATAAGCAGCTGCAGCACAAATTGAGTAAAAAAAAACATTTTGAATAATCTATCAAATGTTTTCAGCATTTTTAATCACCAGGAGTGCTCAGACTGAACACTGACGACCTTCCATTCATGCCCAGCAGAGGAATGCTGGCTTGATCATTTTCATTTCTGCTTTTATTTTTGTTTCTTTCACAGTAAAGAAGGAAGACCTTTGTTTGAACTTTGTATCCTCGTGCTCTGCAGCCTGAAACTGCAGTCCCTTTACTGATGATTTTTACATCTGCCCAAAGGGGAATCCCTTCCCAACCTCTTGAACTTTTGAACCCCTTTCATAATCAACCTGATAATGCCAAAAAAGGTTTGCTGTCAAACTAAAAACCAAAGTTCTGTTTTTTTCATCTCCCCCCCAAAAAAGCCAGCGTTTATGCCCTTTTTTGCGCTGATTCTAAAGCTGTTTTATCTCTCTGCAAACAATATTGACCGAACCAGCAGCAAAAGAAGATCCAAACTACGCCTCACATAAACATCGTCATTAATTCCCTCTGACTTTTGCTGTTTTGCTTCCACCACAATAAAATCACACTTCATGCACATCTCTCTCTCTGTACTTCAAGAACAGCTTCCCATCTAAAAATCTGTTTTCTGCATTATTCGCTTGCTTGTCACGCACAAGTCTACCATTGTTTTTTCCTTTTACTTACTTCTGAAAAGAAAGCCTCATTTCTGCTCTTCAATAGGCTTCTGAACAAATGTAAACTTTTTAAAATTATGCAAAATGCAAAATGCTGTGTCTCTAATAAAACCGCTGTAACTTCAGAGGTAATGTGCATATGTTGATTAATAGTTTTCCTTCATTTTTGATGTACTGCAGAATATTTTTATAAAATCCCAGGCCAGGAAAATCACCTTCATGTTTTTCTGTGTTTTATCTTCAGCTACTTTGACACGAAGGCATCTGCTGTGATGCTCACTCCTTTGATAAAGTCTTGCGAGTGTCAGCGTCCTTTTTATAGATACAAAAATATGTAAATGTACTGATCTGAATTATAATATTTCTGACTGTCTGAGGCAAAATTTCCCAGATTTAAATCGAATTGAATTGAATCGATTCTAGAAATCAGTGATGATACCCAGCACTAATACAGAGCGCCTCTATTCTGAGCACCATAGTTAAAACATGCCTGCTCTCCCTTGTCAGACCAGCCACTTGTACTCAGAGAGTATGAAGAGCAATAAGAACTACACATTTATGCACTGTTTCAGTTTCAGTGCACCCTAAATTGCTTTCCAAAGTGGATGTTGGTTTTTCATGCGTCAACCGGTACTAGCTGCACTAGTTTACCCTCAGCTGAACTTGATGCGCTAAATATTTCTGCATAAGACATCTGAGTCTCCCACATGTTGCAGGAGTGACGTGAGTTTAATCAGAGTTCTTCGAGCACAAGTAAATGTGGCCTTAGAAGATTTGCTCAACAATAAACTGATTCAGCAGGTTTTATTTGCGATGCTATTCACTTACACTTCTTCAGTTTGTTTGTTTTTTTAATTTATGTGCGCTTTAGTCATTGTGGTGAAACACTGGTCTTCCTCAGTTCTATCTGATAAAACCGGCAGCACATCCAGCATCAAAAAACAGCAATCAGCGTGTGATACACGTGGTGTGAAGCTACATCATTTTAGCCTGAAAATGGACATTTTATTCTGCATGTAACTTCCATCCTACTGAATCATTTAAGGTGGTAACTGGGTGATTGAGGTTGGTGTGTGGCAAGTTCTGTCAGAATACTCTTAGGTTTTGTTTTTAAGAATAAGTGAGGGCTTGTCAAACTTTTGGGGGTTTCACAGACTTCCTCTTGTTCCTAAAGGAGGCTTAGCTAATTCATGTGAACTGACGCAAACATTCCTCTGTGCTTACCACCAGCTTACTAGTTGCTAATACACCAAGAGGTTTGTCGCGGTCTGAGACAAGTGACAGAGGACAGTGTTTCTGCTGACTCAATGATGACATGCAAGGCTGTAATGGATACACACTGATGACAAAAGAATTAAGGGAACAGTGGCTCATCAGAGTTTCCTAACAGATGTTTTTCTATTTTTTTCTTTTTGCTAGCATTCTTCTCACTACATGAAATATATACATGGTACCTGTTGCCCACTCAAGTTGCACTGATAGACCAGCTCTTCCACATCCATCAAAAGAAAGTGTGCTGTTCCTCCCATCACAGCCTCAAAGTGTGGAGGAGATACCACACAAACAGAACTGGACAGGGTCAGGGCAGGAGGACTGGTATCTGCTCTTTTGTGGGTACATAAAGACCACTGCTGGAACCCTGCAATGACCTCCAGCAGGCTACTCATCTGGATGTTTCTATCAAAACTGTCATAAACAGACTGCATGAGGTCCTTTAGTGGGACTTGTGCTCACAGTCGAGCATCATGCACTGATCATACTCGGATTTTCTTTCCACTTGTCTTAACAAAACCTCCTCAGAGCCTCTGTAGGTTCTTCAGAACATCACTGCTCAAAAAGTCCTCGAAATGATCATACGAGGCTGAAAACTGAAGGTAAAGGTGACAGACGTTTTGCAACAATGCCCCTCAGACTCTGAAGCTCTCGTCCACTGAGCCTGAGCTCTGTGGATCCACCTGATCTGTAACATTTTATGTTTATTTTGCAGTAATTTGGCCTCTAAGGACTTTGTGATATTTATCTTAAAAGATATGAGATTAATTAATTTTACTGTATTTACTTACCTGGACATATTCATATCCCAGAAGTTTGACTTTGTGCTATGCTGAGTTATACTACTATACTAAATATTTTAAAACCTGAAAATTTTGCAGACTCCTGTCACCGTGCCCTGTAGTCATAACACTCTGAGATCCAATCAATTAAATCATCATATCAGTTGTCCATCTACTAGACACACATCTATCCATCCTCCACAAACATCACTGTGTTTGCTTTGGCCTAATTCCAGCACTGTGGCTTCAGAAAATGAGTAAAATGCAAGCACTTTAATTGAATAGATAAAAAAAAAACCTCAGGCAGAAAACACCATTTGTACTTTGTGTTGGCCAGCATGCTTGTGTGTGTCTTTCACTTCTGGTTGTATCATGTTTGTTTAAGCGTTGTGTGCACACATTATAAAGTGGCTGACTGACCTGAAGCTGTTATGGTATCACTGTCCCAGTGGCATTAGCATTTTGCGTCATGGTGTCCCTTCCAACACTATTTTATGAATATAATCAGGATGTGTGTCAGAAGGGCAATGAGTTTTGTGGAGCGCTGCCCTCATGATGGAAGAGGAGAGGTGATCCTATAAGAAAGGATCAGAGTGTTAGTTGCAACACAACATATGACTCTGCATACAGGACAGATTGGTTATCGTACACTAAGTCATGTTGTTTTCACTTTAGTGTCTCAACATTTTAGGTTCATCTGCAGTGCAGCTGCTAAAGCGCACTCCCCTGACAGATATAAAGTACATGTAAATTCGACCTTGTTTGTGCTGTTGCTGAGTGGTTGATCTTTGCAGCTTTACACACACTGACGGTAAGTGCACGCAGGAGTTGAGCGAGTAAACTGTGAGACCGTAAAGTCAATGAGTATCAAAGAAATCTGTCTTCAGAGTGCTTTTGTATGGTTTATTGATTTTATTTAAGCCCTCCTTTGTTCTTTTACCATCTTCAAAGCAACCATATGATATATGCATCTCAGACTAGTCCCTGATGCTAGGAGAGACGTGCTTGTTTTAATGCAAGTTAAATTTAAGTTTGCTATCTTACCATGAGGCTAAAACCCACGTTTCCCTGCTAACAGTTAGTGACATTGCCTGACCACTGGCACTAAATTTCATTAAAAGGAAAACATGGATTATAATTTATGGCTTACTAATGATCTAGTGGAGCAAGTAATGAGAAGCAAAAGAGTATTTACATATTGCAGATTGAACTTGATGCAAATATTCAGTCATTTTCAGCTAGAATGAGCAGATGTGGTTACTCAGACTGAAAAAGCCATGTAGGCTCTCCTATACAACCAGGTGATGGTTGTCTTCGCTCTTTACCTCTTGAAAGCCTACTGGGGTAACCCTAGAAGCTCGTTTGTCAACAGAGCAGTTTGTGTCGTGTTTCAGGCCTGCTTATACAACAAAATAACATGGTGTGCATCGGACGTTAGTGAGGGTGGTCTCTGTCTATGCAGCTACCACTTGGAAAACCTGAAAACTATTCTAATGGCCATGAAAACACTTCTTTGTTGATGTATACTGATGTGTAATTCTTCATCATCTTCAGTTTATGAACTGAAGATGATTTTTGATGAAACTTCTTTAACAACGTGGTCTGACGTGCTGCTTGTTTGCTTGAATAAAGTCCTCGTCAAAAACTAGCAGACAGTTTACTTAGAAACTAATCTGCTGAACAAGAGTGTTATAAGAGTACTGAAGTACATCTCACAGGTGTGAGTGCACTCACACAGACACACGGGTACGCGCACACACACAGACACAGAGTTTGCAGCACACCATGGGGGTTTTATGATAAGGTCGCTTCTATAAAGCTGACTGTAACAAACAAAGGAGTGAAGATTTGCAGAGGGACACCGGCCTGGCACATCTCCCCTTCTAGAAGATGCATGCTTAAATGAAGATGAATAAAGGTTTTTGTGAAAATGACTACTGCATCCGGTGCCGTCTCTGGATGCCCGAGGAATAAAAAGAACCGGGGTGAAACTGATTTCGTAACACAGGAAATGTGTTTTTTTAATCAAATAACTAAATAAACCTGCAGATTTACAGAAAATTACTGTAAATTCTGTACTGTTTAAAAATATATGCCCTTCTTCATTATATAACTAGCTTTCTGTAATCAGAGTAGCTCCATTACGATCATTTTTATTCAAAAAGAAACTCGTGGAGAAATGAAGTAGAGCTTCAACACTCAGTAATACTGTCTATGGCAGAGCAATTATAAAGATGGACATACTCCCCATCAATATTGAGAATATTCACGAGCAACAAATAAATAAAACAGGACAAGTTTACCGTGAAATATTTGAATTCCCTTACGTACAAAAATTATAAATTTCCCTCCTGCTGTCTCTCTTCCTGCGCTCCACACCCACCCTCATAATATTGACCTTTAAGGTCTCACCACTCCTTTTCTCACTATCAAAGTCCTTTTATCTCTCTCCTTCCCTCTGGTTGTTTCTGCTGAGCTGTGAGGACTGAGAAGAACGTGTCTGAGGGATGTGGGAAAAAAACTCAGGATCATGGGAAGGTGTGATGGCAGGAAGCTGTCGGGACCTCGGGGACAAAAGAACATGACCTGACCAAGGCAAAGAAGAAAGAAAGAAAACAGATTTCTGTTGCAGCAGCAAGAGAAACATAAAAATAAATGAGATATTAAATAATAAGCTATCTATCCATTCTCTGCCACTTATCCTTATCAGGGTTAATATCCAGTGACTCCAGTGGGTCTTCTGGGTGAAAAGTAAGGAACTATGTGCTACAACTGCATACATAAGCGCTTGGCTCAGGATATTTCAGCCATTTTCAGCTAATTAATCTTACTTTCATCTGAGGTGATACCTGTGAGAAGCAGAATCCTGCTTACTCGCACCTCATCTCTTTTCCATACTCTTCTCTCTTCTCTCCTTCTCTAAACCTCCACCCATCGCCTCCATCCTCACCTTAAACAGGCCCTGGCACAGCACAGTGCCTCTATGCAGCGATGCTGAGGGAGGTCGCTGTGCGGTCACTGCATAAAGCCTGGTCGCATTGTGACTCGAAGCTGCAGAATGTGCCATGGTGCATTAGCACACTGCCGCCTGGCTGAGCACGAGGCTCAGAAAGAGAGGAGGAGTGGAGGGGGGAGAAGGGGGGAAGGCGAGAAAAGGAGGAGCTAAGCAGAGGATTAAGAGGCAGAAAGACAGGGAAGCCAAAAGAGGGAGGAGAGCCAGCAAAAAGAGGAGGGGATAAGAGAGGAAGAGAAGGAGTAAAGTGAGGGCATCAGCGCACTTACACAAGCAGAGTTTGGAAGCCCCAGGGGCACAGGGTCCTTGTAAGAGGGCTCATCAAATATGAAGGCACATTGAGGGTGTGCTGGCTCAACTCCTACTTCTCTCTCTATGTTCTCTCTTTCTTTTCCACATTGTCACTTTATAACTTCTTAACTCCTCAGGACTCTCTCCTCTCTGTTGCTCAGTTCCTCTCTTGTTCACTTCTCCACTTCATTGCTTTTTTTGAACTGTTACTAAGTGTTTTCTACATCTGTCTCCTAATTTTTTTCTATTTATAATCAGTCAGTATTATTGTACATAGTATGGTCAGCTGGTTTTTTGAGATTATTTATTAAAAAGAAGGAAAATATATTAATATCCATTAATTAGTGTATAATTACATCTTTCAACAAATTGATGTGTTTTCAGAAAGAATCCATTAAAAAAATTGGGGTACCTTTATATGTATTAAAAATACATAGTCGGACATTTACGTTCTACATAATTGTGTTTTATGTTTGTCGCTAAAGACCAATCACATACATAGTAGTTCAAAGGTGAAAGAGAAGAGATCGTAGGTGTTCAAGTGCAGTTTAATTTCTGCCTGACCGTTCAGATTCAAGATATTAAGGTTTTATTATTTGAGAAGGGGTCGCCTTCACCAAAGGAAGCAAAAATGGAAAGGAAAGAGATAATAAGACTGGCTTCATTCTCTTCTTTTTTTTTTTTTCTCTTCTTCCTCAAGCCTCACCTCCTGAACTGCACGTGGATTAACATGCATATTAATTAGTGCCATTGGAATATCTTACATGTGTACTGCACTCTAAAACAGATCAATTCTTTAAGGTGTGGGAACCATACTTGAATTATGTGGAACCTGACGTTTCTAATATTATGTTACAAGGATTCTCTTGAGTGTTCAAACTGCAACGTACTACTGGGACCACAGGTATTGTACTGTATTGTATTCTCTCTTTATTCATTTATTTTTTTATTTTTTTATTTTTTTAGATGGAACTGAGCTGGTGTTCAGTGCTTAGTTATCAGACTGTTTGTTTTTGTTTTTTGTTTATTTATTTATTTTTGGTTCTGAATTGTACACTTTATTATGTTATGTAATTATGTATTATTTGTGAAAACAGAAAAACTAATAAAAATACATTATAAAAAAAACATGCATATTAATTCCTGATATTATCCCAATTACTTATTGTCAACAGATTAAACGTGCCACCCATCTTAACCATCTCCAGACAACTGGCTAAACAACAACAGCTAATTATAACCTGATATTGTGCCAGCTATTGTTTAGCTTGAGTGTCCTAAAAATCACACTTTCCCTCTGATAAACAGTTATATTACATCCTCACTTTATTCACTAAGCTTGTGAATACACTCTGATATGACTTGGATCCAAGTTGGATTCAGATCCAAGTTTGTTTCATCTAAGTCCAACAAACTTAGATCCACTTTAAAGAAAGTTTCACTAATGCCTAGTAACAGCAGCTAACTCAGGCTAACAGCAGTGCTTACCAACGGGAAAGTTCCATCATCCTGAACACTGTCCATCACTGTCATTGGACATAAGTAAGTGTCACTCACTCCATGACTTGAATTCGACTCCTTTCACAATGTTTTACAGCCTCCTCCGGACATACCACCCCGCATATTGACAGCTGAGGTAAACACAGCTATATTCATTACATCATAGCTAGAATGCACTTAAATTGGGAGGGGAAAGAAAACAGAACTTAGTGGACTGCAATGTGCAATATACTGACATCTAGTGGTGACATTTTAAACACAGTACCTTTAAAAACTACATTTATAAATAACACTGTAGCGCTCATCATTTTAGAACTAAATCAACATTTTTCACACCCACTTAGCTGTAATCACATTAACAGTCTGCCAATCATTTCAGCCAGCTTGCACTATCTACCATTTAAAAAATGTATCTTTTTATATATATATATATATATATATATATATATATAAAAAGAAAAAAGTTAAGTGAGCGTTTTTCTTCCATTTCCAATAGCCAGTGCCACTAGCCAAAAAGGAGCTTGTATTGTGAAACCAAGAAAAACAGATGGGTTGTGAATGGATGATGTAACAAACCAATGGGAGAGCCAGCTGCGAGGCTGTTGGGATGTGATCTAATTTTCATCCTCACCCTAAGCAGGTTTACATGGCTATAATCAGCCCAGTGCTAATCTCCACTGCACCGGCTGTACGCATGCATTCACAGGTTTCGTTGCACTATTTTAAATTCGGTGAGCATTTACGAAGATCGGAGAGTATATTTAACTGACCTTTGAACTTAGAGTAAGAAACTAATCTGTAACTTAATGTCCAGACCATCATATGTCAGAAAGCTCTTATGATTTTTTTGTGGGGGAGAGCATTTCATTCAGTTCAGCTTAAATTTGTTTAGTCATTTGAGGGCAAACACAACACAGTAAGGTCAAGACCTTACAACGTTAAAGAGAGAAACATAGCTATTTTACTGGGCACACAGAGAGAATTTGACAGCACATAACAAACACACACTCAGCTGTCAAAAGGAAATGGTCATGCTGGGGGTCACTGTCCAGGGACTTGTGCTGAAAGTCAAACATGAAAGAGCTCTACACTAAAGTTTCCACTCAACCTCCACGGCACGTGACCGAGGTCAGAGGAAGCCGCTGAAGCCACAGGGGGGCTGTGCTGCTCTCTTACTGTTAATCGGCACATGCTGGCGTGCACACACACAAAGACTGTTCATACATTAACACGCACGCACGCAAGGTTCACATATACTCACTGTTTCTGTACACCCAAACCTACGTCACCAAAGTAGCTGAAAGCTTCAAGGACATGTTGTGACAAAGGCAAAAAGCACCTCGGGGGGGGGGGAAGACAAGCGGGTGGTGGCTCGTCCTTGACCCTTCACCGGACCTTGATCGCTTTAACAGAGAACGAAAGAGTGAAAGGAGGAGTCACAAATGTGAAAAAGGGTCAATAAAAATGGGTTTAAGCTAGTTAAGTTACGTACTTGTGATTTTTCATGATGTTTTTATCATTATGTGAGGGGAAAAGCTCTGAAAGAAGTGTATTTGTGTGACTTAAATAATTATATTTACATACCAATTATATAATAATAAAAACTGTTATTATATAACGACAGTATAATTAGGTAATATTCATCCACACTCTTTGCACAACCGTAGAGTTTAAGATTTCACACCAAGCTAATTTTTGCTGTGCATGTTTAGTTTGTTGTGTTAGTTATTTTAGGTTAATTTGTTTCAGCATAATGAACACTGCACTGTACCCTAAATAACAACATAAAAACAACATGATTTATATTGTTTTTTCATAGATTTATACACTGTAAGGACAAATCTTCTGGACCACCCACAGATTACACCTACAGGAACTGCTCAGCTGTTGAAGCTCATGCCATGAAGCTCCCGGTGCACAGTTTTCATGCTGATGATAATTCTTATGATCTGTGACTGCAGCTCAGCACTCAGTGGCCCCACTCTGTAACTTTACCCTTTTTGGATGAGTTGCTGTGGTTCATAAACACTTCCACTTTACAATAATACCACTTAGAGTTGATTATTGAATATCTATGAGGCAAGAAATTTCACAAACTGACTTGTTGCAACCGTGGCATCCTGTTACCCAGTAATCCCAGAGGTCTTTCTTGATGTTCTGTGAGCTGCTTTATAAGTTTTCTGTTTCCAGGTTATGTTAATCCACTATTTTTTTCTATCTTACTGTTAAGAAGTCTAATGAAAAGAACCAAACTAAACAATAAAAGTCCTCAAATGTATTGATCATCAGTCAAAACCTGATGTACCTTTTTCCTTTCTTGTTGACCTCCCTGCTGTCTAAAAATGACTTCTTTTGGACATGTGTAGAGGAGGGACAGTGGTTATAGTGTTAATTGTCTCCGTTTCTTAATTGCTGCATCTTTCCCTAGATTATTATATATTCTCCTTATCTCTACTCACTAATTAGTTTTTGTTATCCTTCAGTTTACTGTGTTTTTAATTTTTCATTGCTCAATGTAATCATTTATTGTCTATTGCTTTGTGAAGCACTTTGTGTACCCCTGGTTTTAAACGTGCTATATAAATAAATTTGTCTTGTATTGTATTATATTGTATATAGTGGACAAAGGATGTTGAAAATTGAGCCGCTATGCAGGAGGAAGAGAGAAAGACCACAGAGAAGATTCATGGATGCAGTGAAAGGGAACGTGCAAAGGGTTGGTGTGTCAGAGGAGGATGTCAGGGACAGGGTATGGAGATCCTGAAAGAAGAAGAAATCTACTCTATAATGTTAAAATTAATGCACCACTGGTTTTAGTCTTTTTCTTGTATTTACATGCTTGTGTTTCTAATTTGCTCCAGAAATTGTTAACTCACTTCAGTATTTCTGACACGGCACAGAGTTCTTAGTGACATCTGTATCTTATTTTTATTCCAGCTGCTCACTTTAGGGATTTCCGCAGTTTATTATCTCCCTCCATCTCACCCTATCTGTGTCACACCAACCCTTCAGCATATCTGCCCTCACTTCTTTTCTTCTTGCCTGGCAGCTCCATCTTCAGCATCCTTTGTCCAGTGTGTCCACTCTCCCTCCTCTGCACATACTGTATCTGTCTACTGAGTTGCACTCCGTCACATTCACTTTGGTCAGTAGCTGTGATCAGAGAGGCCTGCTGCCACAGAGATATGGAGACCATAAAGTAACTGTTTAATTTATATCGGCCTCACATGTGGCCTGCGCAGCACGAGCAAGATTGATCTACTTTGCTAAGGCCAAGAGCCAGCAGGGACCCGTAATGAACTATCAATATGAGCACACCAGGGATATATGAGGAGAGAGCTGTGGACTCTGCGTGAGAGGGTAGAAGTGCGCCTCTGCCATGCATACAACCACTGATCTACCTTTATCTGTCACAAGCTATTACACTCAGACATAACTCGTGCTATCAAATGTGATAGAAATGACTTTTAATTTCAGTTTTATTGAAAAGATAAAAGAGCAAGTATATCATGTAGATATGAGAAGGAGAACGACCAGGCCTGCACAATGTGTGGACCATAGGCAGGGAATGAAAACATTGGCCAGTATTGCTATCACAAAATGATTTACTATCACTCTCTGATGTGCATGTTAACTAGCTGTTCCCCAGTTAATAGAATAAACTTCAAATAAGTTTGAAAATGGTTTTATGTGTTTAATTCACATGCTTTTATTGTGATAAAAATGAGAATGGAATTTATTTATAATGTTAAGATAATAGTGCTTAATGTTTGCCACCTCTATTGCATTATATGGAGGAAAATATTATTTGCTTGAATGTATCTAATGTCTAAAGCAAAGGTATCAAACTCGTTTTACATTGTGGGCCACACCAGTGAATCTCCTCCTTCTGTCAGTGCAAAGAAGTTAAATTGCAAACATGATATCCTGAGATATCTCAAGAGATGAAAAAGAATAGCAAGTTAAACAGTATGTGCCAGCTCTTCTACATCATACAAAAAAACTGCTCCGGCAAATGAAGAAATAAGTCAGTGTGACTGTTTGGGCTTAAACTGTAGGACATAAAAGTCTAAACTTAAAGAAAAAGTTCAGGTATCTCATTGCCCAGACTGTCCTGTAATTATAAAACAAAAATACTTGAATTCATAGAAAATGTACTACTTTTCTTCTCTTAAATTCTTTGTTGTTGTTTTTGTACTGTAGCCTACTGTCTCATTGTATAAAAGAAATTTCTATTGTTGATAATGAAAAAAAAACAACAGACATTTTCTGTATTTTCTATTGTTTAAGTGTTACTTAATGGGAATGGGAGAGGTCTTTTTCAGTGGGAAAATATAGTTAAAAGTCCAGAATTTATGCGCTCACTTGTTCCAAAGCCGATCCTGGGGACATATGTTTGTCGCCCCTGTTTTTGGGGTTAAAATGTTTGAATGACCAATGACTGTAGAAAACTTTTATACACTCGTTGGTCTGAATACAAATCACGTGTCGAACAGCGCGTGACATCAGATCTTTAAATCGGTTGAAAAACACTGTCTACAGTTTTAATAATAATAATTTAACACATATTGTAACCGGAAATAACAATTCATCGCTTTCTCTCCTTCTTGTGCCGGATGTCGTAAAGCGGGGTTAGTTTCCCGGTTACAGTTCCATGGCAACCATGGAACCTGTCAACAAGCCCGGAAAACGGAGACGTGGAAGATGTAAAAAAGGGTAAAAACTTTGTTAATACTGAAAGCCTGGGTGCTGTTTTTCAGTGCATATGCACTTAAAGTGTAAATTTACACCGTGGGTTGGTCAAAACAGCCGCTTTAAACGTTGTAATGAGCGTTTTAATAGAAAACTATATCTTGTAAGAGCAGGCTAATAGCAACTTTAAAAGGGGGGATATGTAAGGAAATATGTAGCTTAAATCTCTCGGATGTTTTGAGGTTTCACAGCATTTTTTCTGCGTGGATTAATCTTGCAGGAAACAGTCCCATTACGATGCGCTGAGCAGGCAGATGTTCCCAGCTGTGGCTCCTGGGAACCCGGAGAAGTGTGATTTAAATGAGAACCAGCTCTCCCTGCACCAACAGGTAAAGTTATTAACAGCTGATCAACATTAGGATTTTCAAAAATCTTTAGACCACTTTTGTGCATAAGAAAAATAAGAAAAGCAGTAGTAGCCTCTACATTACAACATCCTGTGGAAAAATAAATAAAACATAGGCATTATTATTAATAGTAATGATAACAGATTTTGTTATTTAGGCATATTTCAAACAGCCCGTTCTCACTCACGGGGCGTAGCATACCGACGTTTTGTCACGTCATTCCTAACATTAACCAGCAGTTAAAGGACGTAAAACAGTGTTTTCCAAGGCGATTTTAAGAAAATGAACGAACATGTGTAGTTTGAGTCCAAACGGTTCTCATGTGTTCTCTTTTTTCTGATGTTGTCATTTAGGAACGTGTTGGGTACCCTAAAGCGAAAAATGTTGACGATTTGTCACCTAGCCTAAAATGTTACGTTTTGGGAGTGATAACGTGTTGATTTCAAAACACTCGTGATCACCTTACACAGAATAGTTAAAAGGAATTTAAAAAAAAATACCTATCAAGCCAATAAACACACTGAAAGGTAATTCAGAACAGCTGAGAGAAATCAGTGTGTGGGGGGATATTACAAATTTCTAAAAGACATTCATATATTTGAAAAGAAAACTAAAATATAAATAGAATTAACACTTAAGGTGAATCACTAGCAATTGTAAGTGATTTAGAGCAGTGGTTCTCAGACTTTTGGGAACCCCCTTACAGGGGAGAAAATCTTCCAAGAACCTCCTCATAATCCTAACAACCATTTATCTGGTTTGGATCAGATGATGTGGACTCATTCAAACTTTTGTCCATGCTCAGCAGCTGGCTAATCAGCTACCCAAATCAGCCAGCTGGAACAGCTCAGAAGTTCTTGCTAGCTGGTGTCTGCTAGCTAGTTGTTGACTCCTAGGACCAAAGTATTAGAACTGCTGATTTTGAAAAGTCAGAAGTTTGTCTTTTTAAGGGACTGAAAGAAGATTTTCAATTTGTCACAACAATTGGAGGAACTGAAAAACATGGCTTTGTGTATATAAAAATGAGCTGTGACCAAGATATCATTAGCAAAACTGGAACATTTTGTCTTTTCTTAAACATTTGCACAAAAAGGTATCAGATTATCATTTTTACCCACTTATACACTTATTCCTAAACTATCTTAACAACGATAATGATACTCTTGGGATTTAAAACATTTTTGAGAAAATGTACAAACATTATTTTCCAAATACATCACTGCCTATGATGAAACAGGCAAAGAAAATCACGTCATTTTTAATTTTGTTCAGGCCAAGGACCCTGAACTTGAAATATCTAAACTGAAATATCTGTTATTAATATTCTTAATGACACCTTTTCGTTTTTCTGCAGTGACATCAAATCGTCCTCTGTAAAAAAAATAAATTAAAATAAAAAAGACCTAAGAGTAGAAACGTTATCTTCCAGAGTCTGCCGCCGCTCCACATGGCCTGCCTTTATGGCGAGTTGGGTGATGTTCAGCTCCTGGTGAAGTTCAGGCAACAGTGGATCAACAGCAGTGATTCCCAAGGTCGCCGGCCCCTCCACATGGTCCTGTCCTACAAGAGCTTCCCCAGAACCTGCGCCTGTCTCAGATACCTGCTGGAGCACGACGCCGACGTTAATGCGTAAGAAGGCTGCGCAGGCAGCTGTATTTTCTATTTTGGGTTATTTTAGAAATATGAAATTGTTCACGCTCAGCGGCTGCATACACAACATTCAAATTACCAAAGAAATGCTTTTTAAAAGAGATAATGATTGCAATGATGATAATTATGATGGTGATGATAATAAATAAAGCTGAGGTTTTTTGGGGGGTGTTTCAAACCAGCACCACAGACTTGGGGCAGACCCCGTTGCACCTGGCCGCCTCTGAGGGCTTTCTCGACTGTGCAGAGATCCTCGTGAAGGCCGGAGCAGATGTTTTGGCCAAGGACAGCTTGGGGCAGACACCTCTGGACTTAGCCTGCATCTGGTGCCACAGGAAGGTAGCGAGGTAGAGCAAGCTCACACCAAAATAAAAGTTTAAACTGTTGTAGTTGAAACAGCTACTTCCTTTAAACAAATCTCTTGTTTGTGTGTGTGTGTGGGCAGGTATCTGAAGAGCTGTATGTGGCATGTGAATAAAGAGAAAGAAAGAAAGGAGAGAGTGCTGGTTCAGGCCTTATACACTGATCTTGTGGGCATGGCCAAACAGAATAATCTCACCAGAAAGGTTAGTTTATAGGAGTTTGTTTATATGACATGGAAAGTTAAATAGAATATTATGTGTATGTGTATACTCTTTAAATATAAAGAATATACACATACATTATCAACGCCTTGTCTTAAACTGGCTCATAAAGTATAAAACCGCGGCTCCCGTGAGGCAGGAAGGCCTCTGCAGTGTAAATGGGGGCTTTATTATAGTAGAGTCAAGGTTTTTATGAACAGCTTTCTTATGCTGTTTGCACTTTCTCCCTCCATCATTAGACACTCACTGATGAAAAGGTGGCTGAGTGGGCAAAGAAGAAAGGCGTGGCCCTCCTGAAGGATTTCTCCCTCAGGGAGCAGGTGAGCAAGTATCACACCAAGTGCTTCTTAGCAGATCAGAGCAACTGTGAGTCAAAGCATGCAAAGGCCCACTGTGAGGAGCAGCAGCCTGAAGGCATTAAAGAGGACAGGAACACCCTTCCTAAGCCACCCTTCAAACCATGGAGCATCTTCACAGGCCTCCAGCCAAAGAAACCCCTCGCAGAACCCGACCTCCGTGACAGCGTCACCATTTGGAGGGACAGCTCCAGCAGGCAACTTCAGTACACCACCAGGTGGGACAGCACGCCTCGCCCCGCTCCTAACCTGCCTCTGGATGTCCTTGAGAGGGTGTTGTTTCCCAGAGCCTTCCCTTCCAGGATCACCTGGCCACAGGACTTTGAGTCACAGAACATGGTGGAGGTCAAGCATCAAGGATGCCCTCAGGAGCACAACACCTCCCCCTGGACAGAGGTGGCCATGTGTCTGGTTGAGGTGCTGGAGTTTAGACAGTACTGACTTTCCCAGTCTTGGCTGAAGAGATTTAACCTGAAACTGGGAACAGGCTCCGAAGAAATGCATTAAAAGCTTGAGTGTCACTATGTTTAGAGTTTGTCAAATAGCTTTTTCAAATGGAAACATTTGACATCAACATACGTGAAAAAACATTTAGTGGAACTATTAAGCTCATTTTCAGCTTCATATTTTTTCATTCTTGAACTCTACTAGGGTAGCTTTGCATGACTCATAGATCATAATAATCCTTATACTAAACATTAGTGCAGCACCTCAGATCATCATGTCTGAAACAAGCCGTTCTCAGCTCCTCTCCATTTAAGGACACCATTCTTCTGATTGGCAGCCCCTCGTCAGCAGATTTAGACAGAACCAGATGGATGTAACTGAGATGACTAGATTAGGAATATCTGATCCCATTAACATCACACTGAGGCATGAGCAGAAAGAAATTCTCTGAAACATGAGCGTTTGCTCCAGGGGATTACCTGTATATGTACTCATAACTTGAAAGATATAAGGTCCCTTTTAATAGTTTTTAAATCAAGTTAAAAATATCAATAAAAGGTCGTACATAAAGCTGTTGTTGCTATTTTTTTTATTTTGAAACTATTTAAAGTGTCTAGTAATCTTTGGGCCCTGGTCGGAAACAACCCCCCGAAATTGAAAAGCATTTGGGAAAACGGATACGTTGCTGATCTTCAAGAGCTTCAGCAGGCACAAAACTGAACCTTGTCTTTGAGAATATCCAGGCATCCCGGAGTGTTAAATGTTCTTTATCCTGTCTACTTTTTAAACCTGAGAGTTTCCAATAAATGCCAGCAACCATCATCATTCACACCCACAGCATATATCAGGAGATACTCTGTGTGGGAAGGGCCGGGGGGATTGAACCTGCGATTGGTGGCCAACCCACTCTTCCACCTGCACCACAACCTCAGCTGCAAGTGACAAAAATTAAAAATGCCATCCGCTCCTGAAGCTGAACTTATAAATGCGGGGTGAACAGAGGGGTGAACGAAAGGTGAGAAAACCTCCGTGAACTGGGTCGCCTGTCACAGGTGTATCCCTGCACTCTCACTCATCTCCCCCAGGGAAGTGAATCGGGATCCAGGTGAGGGCTTGTCAACAGCATTAGAGTGTGAACTCTGAGCTGTGGCCTGTCAGCTGAAGGCTTGTGTGTGTGTGTGTGTGTGTGTGTGTGTGTGTGTGTGTGTGTGTGTGTGTGTGTGTGTGTGTGTGTGTGTCTGCATGCATTATTTTTTCTCCTCCTTCCTTTGAATTCATGGAGCACTTCACACCTTGATGGGGGTCAAAGTGCACACTAGCATCAACCGGGTGTACTCTGTGATCTAGGCCACATGGGATCTAAATAAGAAAGCCATCTGCCCCGACACACACTTGACAGGTCGGGGTGTGACAGCAGTTAGAAAATCCATCACGGTGCAAATACAACGTAACAGACTGGAAGCTATAACCTGATTTAACTGTAAATAATAAACATCAGTAAGTGTTTCTGTTCCCTTTATTTCAGCCTGTAAAAAATAACCATTTAATCCAAAGTTATTTCACTAAACTCTTTTAATTACACAGCTGCGCGCATATCAGCCTGCAGTGAATCACACTGGGGAATTGATAAAAGGAATTTTGTCCTTTTTAATGTTTGTCTCTTTATACCACACTGAGCAGCTTTTCTCCCCAACAGCGGTGAGCTTAAAAAAAGTCACTGCAAAAGTTTGATCTCTACAAGTGTTTACATTTGTCTTTGATGTCAGGTATGTCAGTTTAAATTCTTACAAACAGTCCAAAACAAAAACAAAACAAACAAAGGATGCTGTAGTGCTGGTGGTTTATGAGTAGAAGCACATGAAATCTTATCGTTTCTGTGGCCAAATGCTGATGAGCGCTGAGATCCAGTGCAGGAAACATGCCTCGTAGCTCACTTCAATAGTTAAAAGTAAACCTTCACAAGTGCCTTTGCTGAATTCATTTTCTGAGATATTATATGCCAGGCGGGATATTGTTTATACCATGTCATACTTTGTAAAACAGAGCAGGACTTCTCCACAGTTTGTCCTTCTTCATTTCCAGTAATCTAATTAAAATGTTTGTTTGGCGACCTGTAGCAACTAATATGCCATTTTTTTAAAACCAAAATCCAAGTTTGGAGTGCAGGAATGAATCATAAAGTACCTCTGATCTGTCTCATATCTAAGAAATCCTCTTCATCAGAATTTCTTCTTATTTTTAACACTACTCCGTGTATGGAATCAGATGAAGTGTGAGGCCTTTGACACACGTACGACAGAAAGGAAAAACAAGTATTTATCTCTGGTTGTTATTTTTTAAACCCCACATGTAGATATTTTATTACTAAAGCTTTAAAAAAATGAGTCCAACTTGACATGAAAGCATCACGCTACACATAGGATCCCCACAACGAGGTCTCTGGTGGGTGTTACTGGCAGTCAGTACAGACAGAAAGACAAAGACAGACAGACGTGGCCTGGGTAAACTCGCCGGGCTCGTCCAGCAGGAAGCTCTGATCTGTTCATTGGTCCGTCCTTTTTTTTAAGTTATTTATTTCTTAACATGCCTTTCTTCCCCATTTGGCCACAGCGTCGTTTTAGTCCCATCCAGAAACAATTTCCACTGTCCTTCCTGCTTCCCCTTTGATCTTCAACACGTACTCGCACGTCCCCACTGACCCCCGAGGCAGCGCCCCAGACTCTCAAGCCCTCAGTACATTTTCTGTCGGCTGGGCAGCACTGCCTCCTTCAGGAAAGAGAACACCAGGAGGATCCCAGACCTCTTCCCCCGTTTGCCCTTGGTGAAGTAATTAGATACTACATCATCTAAAAAAAAAAAAAAAGGGGGAGGGGGAAACAGGAAATGTCATTTAAAACATGAGTTTTCTGACTGCACTGACACATAGAAGGCAGGAAACAGGTTTTAAAAACTTACAATGTACTTCAGAAACTAAGAGCAAGTGCAAAAAAGAACGCGCCCAACGTGGGGCTCGAACCCACGACCCTGAGATTAAGAGTCTCATGCTCTACCGACTGAGCTAGCCGGGCTGATGAGCAAAGTCTGTTAAAAGCAATGGCAGCATTGAGACTTACCTCCTTGCTGCATGGTGGACGGGAGAACATTTTCTCCTGCTGACAGCGACACAAAGAAGGCAAAGGGGATCACCCACAGGCAGATGGTGAAGTAGGCAAGCACCTATGTCCAGTTGAGCATAAATGGCACATGATTATACAAGAAAGAGAAATATAAAAAGATCTATATCCAAAACTGTACACAGTATTGTGAATCTGAGATTACATTACCTCTGAGAATGGGTAATACTCTTGTGCAAAGTACTGGAAGGCCATGTAATGGTTCACCACCACCAACACTGCAGCGAGAAAATTTACACTCATTACACTGACAAACGCTGTCATTTGACTCACAGTTTAATGTGTAAGAAGTCCATATTAGGACTAAAGGAAAATGAATCTATCCTTCTAGATGTGCACACAACAACCAGGCCAAAATATTAAAACCTCCTGCAAAATACTGTTTCACCAAAACAGCTCTGACCTGTCCTGGCACGGGGCTGTTGGTAGTGGAAAGTTAAAGTGGATTGGGCTTGTTTCAGGATATGCTGCATACGTTTCATTTGATTTGGATCTGGGGAGTCTGGATGCCAGAGGGGTGTACTATACAAGAAGTTTAACAAAACCAGGCTTTCTTTCCTTTAGCTGGCTCAACAACAGTTATCACAAATGGCAGCTATAAAAACTCCTGTTAAGCTTGCTTCAGGCCCTCAGCACTCACTTATAAAGGAGCATTTCACAGGTCATGTGACTCTTCATCAGCACAAAATGATCCCTGTGAGTGACACCTACTCCAGTCAGAGACATTAGTAGATGATAATGATGATGATAAAAAGTACAGCTTAACAATTTAATTATTTAAATCATACAGAGAATCTTTAGTGCACTTAAAACGAGCTCTAAATTAAAGAAACAGTAAAAATGCGGCGCTTCCAGGTGATTTTTAAATCTGAAATTGAACATGATTTTGCTCCAACCAAGAATCAGTATTTCGCATGAGTTACCATGGTGATTTAACCAAGAAAAAGAGAGCCGCTTTTCTGACACAAAAACCTTTTCTTTAAGCTTGACACAGCTCACCAAGCCATTAATCTGGCTGGTAGTGGCCTCCACTGGCAGGATAATGTGCTTCACTGCACAGCAAACAAAACAAACAGCCCACTACCAGAACTCAAGGCTTTCCAGTGTAATATTGGTTGGTAATGATATGATCAATAAAACACAGTTAAAGCAGTTCAGGCTGATCAGTGTTAATAGCAGATAGCATCCTTATTGATTTGTTAACTTTTCCCCCCTTTTCAGATTGTATTTGCTTAGTTTTACCAAATAATTCAAGGCAAATGTGTGTTACACTTACCACAGGAGAGGATGAAGTTTGGGGAGCTCAGAAGTATGTAAGGGAAGGTCTGCAGGAGTCCGAAATAAACCAGGTTTGTGAAGAGACCGACTCCCACCATCAACATTGGAAAGCCTTCGAACATATAGAGGCATACCAGCACCCCTGTAGAGAACTGGACACATCCACAGAAATCGTAAAAACCACTGTTGACCTGCATGTACAGCACATCATTAAAACAAGTACCTAAAGACAATCTCATCATTAAGTCACACCCAAATACTCACCAGTATCATGTACTTTATTATTCGGCTGGTGGCTACTGTGTACTCTTCTATTAGTTCAGCCAGGTAGTAGAGGCCAGCAGCTGAGAGAAAATGAAAGGTAATGAGCAACCAAAGAAGAAGACTTGGGGAGGGGCGTCAGTGTGAATAAAAGAGTAAGACACAGTTACTTTTAGGGTTGTTTTTGTTTTTTGTTTTTTATAGACTGCTAAATTTGTTCTGTCGCTTTTGCTGCAAATCATTCTGCTTAAAAAAAGAAATAAATAAAACATTTACATACAAATTTAGGGAAAGCAGGTGGTACAGTTTAGGTTTTGGAGCCACGAGGAGAAAGGATTCAACACCTGAGCAGCTAAAATTTACTGAAGGCAAACTGAGTATGTGACATTTTTCAAGATTTGTTGCAAAGGCTTTATCGACATTCAATACCTAGCTCCTGTGAACAGCCGTGGCAGAGCAACAAAGACGGACCAAATAATGTAGGTTCATTTGAGCAACACTGACACGACCCACAGTTACTGAGCTCATGTGGAAGGAAGGCCAAACAGACAGTAAATTGATCAGACTCGTCAATATGTGTGAACTGGATACTACCTGTGAGGGAGAAGCCAAGACATAAAACATGTCTGTACTTCTTTCACTAAATATAACAGCTTTCTATAACTACTATTGGCTAAAGTATGATTTTTTTTAAAAGAAGTTATGCGTTATTAATCAGAATAAGCATCTGAGTTATGAGTAATGGCTTTGTGTGTTGAAGGCCATGTGTTTGCAGCTTGCACACACAATTAAACTTACTCAAACTATAGTCCTTAAACAGTAATAACAAACACTGTTACTTGTCCAAAAATATTAAAACAAATAATTCTAATACGAATGAACACTTAATAAGCAGTTAAGCTTGGCGTACGCTGGCCTTGATCTATACAACTCCAACATCATTGTGAAGTTTGCGGACGACACTACAGTGGTGGGTCTTATCACCAACGGTGATGAGACGGCTTACAGGGAGGAGGTCAGCACCCTGACCCACTGGTGTCAAGACAACCATCTCACCCTCAACGTCGCAAAGACAAAGGAGTTGATAGTGGACTTCCGGAGGTGCAGAGAAGTACACACCCCCATCACCATCAACGGCGCTGCTGTGGAGAGAGTGAGCAGCTTCCACTTCCTTGGGGTACATCTGGCTGAGGATCTTACGTGGTCAGTACACATAAACAAAACAGTGAAGAAGGCGCAACAGCGCCTCTTCTTTCTTAGGAGACTGAAAAGATTCGGCATGAGCCCCCGCATCCTCAGGACCTTCTATCGCTGTGCCATTGAGAGCATCCTCACTGGATGCATCACCACCTGGTATGGCAACAGCACCGCCTACAACTGCAAAGCTCTCCAGCGAGTAGTGCGGTGCTCTGAACGGATAATTGGAGGTGAGCTTCCCTCCCTCCAAGACATCTACAGGAAGCGGTGCCTGAGGAAAGCGGGGAGGATCATCAAGGACTCCAGTCACCCCAGCCATAAACTGTTCAGACTGCTTCCATCAGGAAGGAGGTTCTGCAGCATCCGGTCCCGTACCAGCAGACTGAGAGACAGCTTCTTCCACCAGGCCATCAGACTGATGAACACGTCATAGACACCTCAGCTTCACTACTGGAACTTTAACATTATGCACTCCATACTGTACAGTAATGCCACTGTTTTGCACATGTCTTACTCTGTATATTTTTATATATTTTATTTATTGTTTACTCTATTTAATTTGTAAAATATGTGTACACACACACACACGTAGAAAAATATTTAGTATACACATCCAGAAATGCATATACTATTATATATTGTACATATATTTATTAGTTTCAGATGTAGCCATTCTTGTATTTTGCTTGTTTACATTATTGTATTTTGCACAACTCTGTTGCTTGTGAAGCTCGCACACAAGAATTTCACTCACATGTGCTGTACCAATGTACCTGCACATGTGATGTGACAATAAAAGTGATTTGATCTATAAAAAAATGAGGACACAATGAGATAACTCATGTCATGAGTTGTCTCATTGAAAATTAAAACGATATACGTCATGAATATTTGCAGTTTTATTTTCTCATCTGCCGACAGGTCAGGTCACATGACTGAGCGTGTCATGCAGTAGGTGTTACGTGGCCAGGTAAAAGTCTACATGGACGGACCTCTGGCTTTGGGCCAAGCCTTCATTAAAAGTTTCGTACATGTAGGCTGCTCCTCTCCTGCGCTAACATCCTCCTCTCTGATGTAAACAGAAATACATGAGCGTAATTTAAAGCCTTCACGTTAGATTAGCATGAATCCTGCAGTTGGAGTCGGTCTTCACACCAGATTACAAAAAGAGGCCGAACTCTGTGCTGCTGAATCGGCTGATCAGTTAGTATCGATTAGGAGTTAAAGACAAAGAGAAAGTGATTCTACTGCCCCCCCCCCCCCCCCCCCCCAAAAAAAAAAGAAAATTTGAACATTTACCTAATAAAGATTGTCTGTTAACATTTAAAAGGTAGTCATTACAAAATATCTAATATCTTTTTTTTTCAATCAATTCTCTTCCTCTTAACTTCCCGTCCTTTAAAGCTAACTAGCCCAGACGCCAGTAGGTAGCTTTCAGGACTCTGCTTCGTTCACTAACACGGCTTACATGCATATTTTATTACTGCGTTTTAAGTCGATAGCTGTTGGCAAAGCGGAGCTCAGTTATCACTCGCTAGCGCACCTTAATCTGCTGACTTGATCCGCTAGCATTGGCAGGCAAATATGAGCTACCTAGGCTAACAGCTGCAGGGGGATTTCAGCAAGCACTTACCTATTGCTAACGTGACGAAGGATATCTGGATGAGCAGCGACAGCCAGCTCAGTAAATAAATAAACCACATTGCTCTGCATATGCAACAGCACACAAAATAAGAAAATAATAGAGAGAGCAGCTAGCTGGTAGCTAACTAGCGCTGGTCAAAGTTCCTCCCCCTGGTGTTTCAGTACGAGCTGAGGAGAGTCGTAAAGCCAGGCCTCAGAGCCCGGAAGGACTGACTTGTTTAGTTACAGCCCCACCTGTGGTGGGAGGAGTAATGCAACGCCAGAGGAATAAGGTTTTTTGAGTTAATAATAAAAAAAATACAAAGGGTGGTGCCTCTATGTGTGTGTTTGTGGGACGGGGGTCTCCGGGTACACCCTCTCCAAATGTCCAAAGATATTTTAATGATAATATGTTAAATTTCACCATGTAAATCTATTTGTGCCAACCACAAAAATACACAAAAATTTAGAAATGTGAAAGAAAATACAGTAAGTCAAAATTTTTGTAAAAATGTTCAAGTCAATCTTTAAGAAATCAAGTCAAAAAGTATTTCTTTCTAAATAACAATTACTACATCTACTATTTAATAAAGGTCAAAATCGTGATAAATTGTACTGGCATGGTCAAAAACAAACAAATATGCCATTAAATGCGCCAAAAATGTGATATGAATGTTTATGAAGGAAACGGTTTCCAAGGCCTAATCCGTGGATCGACTTCCTCCGAGGCGTGGACGTCTATCAGCAGAGAATGTACCTTCACCTATCAGCAGAGAATGTCCCTTAGTCTGTAACACAGTCAAATATATTCTCAAGTAATATTCAAGCATGCCATTCAGCGTGTTAGTACGAGCTCGGGAGCAGCTTGGGAGAACAAGAAAACAGAGACTGCTTTAGATTGTCTTCCCAAAGTGACTCAACTTTATTCACAAGTACAACAGTTTATATAGAGGGTAAAATTCATGAGACAGCAGATTTATCAGTTTAAACCAGTACAGACCAAGATAAGGCAGCGTCTTCCTGCCCTTGGGTGAAGAAGCATCCTTTGTGTAGTGTATCAGTTCAGCTACAATTGTGATTATCTCAGCGACATATTTTCAAGGCACAAAACAAAGAGTTCTTACATTAGTGAAATCTGAAACAAACCATTTGGCCTCAACAGGCGTCTCCTAAAAGATTAAGAAACTAATGTAGCTGAGGGAGTGATCTCTGTGGTATTTCAACCTTGTACCAGCCTGTGATTCTCACACATCAATTCTTGGGTCAAAGAGAAAAATAACTAAAACAAAGGGGCCTTATTGAATGACAGAGTTTTCCTGCATAATGTCACTATAAAACAATATCCAGTAAATGCTACCATGGTACTAAAATACCTAACAGTTCCCCTCTTTTATTATTTTTAAAAATAATAACTCAAATAGAAAGGAAAAATCACAAATGTAATAACATAATATAAAAAGCAAATCATAAAATGTAATAGTTCACAACCTAATGTTCAATATACACATCAGGAACATCATTGGTAACATCTGGCACATCCTCAGGATCAATTTGTGCTAATTGCAAATACATTGAAGTAGCTGTACTAGTAGCTATATGGGTTATCATTGAAAATGTGGCTTTGCAGAAATGTGAACAGGGTTGCACTTTACAATACGAAATAGTAAATAAAAATCCTAAGGTTAATGCAGTAGATATGATTAATAACCTAAATATATAAAAAAGACAGTTCTTTAGTCGTCTCCTGGCCTGGTCCCAGGTTCGAGAGACACCGTATAAGCGTCGTGTGATGACAATGGGCATTTCATTTTCTCCATTATCAGGATGAAACGAGTCTATCTTTATCAGGTTAGACATTGTGTGGTACTCTAGGCTTTCTGTTCCTGCTGGATGTTCGAGTACCTTGTTGTTGTTCTTTCAGGCGTTGTGTGTTAATCAGTGATTGTGTGTGTGTAGGTGTATTGGATCCGGGCGTTGGCTCGCCTGAGTCGTCATCTACTTGATCCGACGCCTTAGGTGGTTTGGTGGGGCTGGTCTTAACCCTGCTGGCATGAATCCACTGAGGTTGTCCGTCTGTTAGGATGCTGGTTCTCGTCACTGCAAGTACAGTCTGGGGGCTGGAACACGCGGCCTCCCTGAGTGCCCTTGGTTTTAGCGACTTTACCAACACCGCATCTCCTGGTTTCCACGGATGGGTTGGATCTATGGAAGGGAGAGGCTGAGAGAGACAAACTTTCTGATAGTTATTATTCAGTGTTTCTACCAGGTTATGAACATAGTCAGACAATGCAGTGTCTATGTCCCCTTCCAATAGCGGTGCCCCTCTGGAGGCTGACCATGGTGTTGGAAACGGTCTTCCCATGATTATTTCAAATGGAGATAATTTGGTTGCTGCGGATGGAGTCATTCTAATCTCGCAGAGGATTTGAGGAAGTAGTTTGATCCAGGTCATTCCTGTTTCTATCATTGCTTTATACAGGCGATTTTTTTATGGTCCTATTCATTCTTTCTACAACTCCTGAACTCTGAGGATGGTATGGCACATGATATTTCCTAAGTTCGAGACGAAATCAGTCACGTAAGCACTTCCGCATGTTCTGGATACGTAATCATGGAAGTCTTCATTGATTCGCGAGCGTGGGTTAAACGTAACCGGAAGTGGGAGTCGTACTGAGCCGCTATTTTTATATTTAATTTTTTTCGGTTTTACAGTTAATTTTGATTTTTTATCGGACCCGTCTAAGGTCTTTGAATTATTCTGACCCATGGTCAGTGATTTCCAGAGGGGTTTAGACGCTTTGAAGGATTTAAGTTAGTTTTTATTTTGCTGTGGCACACCTGAGGTTACTTGATTTTTTTTTTTTTTGCTAGCAATTTTATCTTTTTAGTGAGCAACTTCTCACTTTTTAACGAGCAACTTCTCGTTTTATGACCCCAGGCAACTTCCTGTGTCCTTTCTGCTTTAATTTACAAAACAACAGGCAACTTCCTGTGTTTCTATGTGGGCCACTAACGAAGGCTCCTCAGCGTATCCCACTTGTTACTATGTGGGCCACTGAAGAAGGCCTCGTCAGCGTATCCCGTTTCTATGTGGATCACTGAGAAAGGCATAACACAGTCTTATAAAATAAAAGACGAGTGCCTACCTTCGTCAGGATCCCACTTCTGACACCAAAATTGAAGGAAACGGTTTCCAAGGCCTAATCCGTGGATCGACTTCCTCCGAGGCGTGGACGTCTATCAGCAGAGAATGTACCTTCACCTATCAGCAGAGAATGTCCCTTAGTCTGTAACACAGTCAAATATATTCTCAAGTAATATTCAAGCATGCCATTCAGCGTGTTAGTACGAGCTCGGGAGCAGCTTGGGAGAACAAGAAAACAGAGACTGCTTCAGATTGTCTTCCCAAAGTGACTCAACTTTATTCACAAGTACAACAGTTTATATAGAGGGTAAAATTCATGAGACAGCAGATTTATCAGTTTAAACCAGTACAGACCAAGATAAGGCAGCGTCTTCCTGCCCTTGGGTGAAGAAGCATCCTTTGTGTAGTGTATCAGTTCAGCTACAATTGTGATTATCTCAGCGACATATTTTCAAGGCACAAAACAAAGAGTTCTTACATTAGTGAAATCTGAAACAAACCATTTGGCCTCAACAGGCGTCTCCTAAAAGATTAAGAAACTAATGTAGCTGAGGGAGTGATCTCTGTGGTATTTCAACCTTGTACCAGCCTGTGATTCTCACACATCAATTCTTGGGTCAAAGAGAAAAATAACTAAAACAAAGGGGCCTTATTGAATGACAGAGTTTTCCTGCATAATGTCACTATAAAACAATATCCAGTAAATGCTACCATGGTACTAAAATACCTAACAGTTTATATTAAAGCAGTTACAGTAGTGCAGTGGTTAGCACTACAGCCTCACAGCACGAGCGTACAGTGGTTCAAACCTGCCAGCCAGCTGTGTCGGGTTTGGACGCTCTGTATGGGCTGCATGGGCTTCCTCCCACAGTCCACAGACATGCATCTCATGCCAACTAGTGATTCTAAATTAAGAGTAGGTGTGAGTGTGCATGATTGTTGGTCATTCTGCAGACCAGCAACCACGTGACAGCTGAGATAGAATCTCAGTTAGCATTAATTCACCTGTTAGTGACATTAACATTTCATTTTCACTTGTATTAATTTATTTAAAACGTAGATTTAGTCATTTTTATATTTTTGAGGCTTTTAATAGAAGCAGATTTATTTAATGGGTATTCTTTACTTCTTTATTTAGTTTTTTATTTATTCGTGTTTAATTATGGCAGTTTCAGGCTTCCACAGCTGTAAGACCAAATGTATCCTTATGAAGTCAAAATATTTCCTACTATAGCTCATGATGGCAGGAAATCTGTAAGAAAAAGTGAGGAAAATGTGTGCTCTAAGTATTTCCACCGTTAATTAAATATACAAACCACAAGTTTGTGGGTTTAATAGCAGCCACGATTAGAGCTCATTGCAAGGAAATCAGCGCGCATTTATAGTTAAAGAAAAACACATTAAGAGGAAAATTAATTTACATTATTTGAATCTCACCTCAGTGTGAGTCAATGACACATCTTTAATATCATCTGTATCTATAGGATCCTTTTCAGAGGGCTTCGTTTCTTTCTCTCGCACTTAGACACGAGCTTTTGTGTGCATGGATTCAACAGCTAGAAAGACGCGAGTACACACTATGTCTCAAAGCCTGACACTTCTGAGACTGAGATATAAACCAATAAAAAATGCATGATTAAGAGTGAAAAGGCAGACCTTCTGGTACAGAGCTAAATAAAGTAAATATATAATGTGAAGACAGTGTGAAGACAGTAAAATGGTGTCAAAGTCAAAGGTGGGAGTAATTTCATCCTCTTTTCAAACGCTTTTAACAAACGCAGATAGACAGGGAGGCAGGTAGCATAGTGTGAAGGTGCATGGATTCATTCATGTATGCATGCATGCGCACATATATATGCAGGACCTGTGTGGAGGTGAGAAAACAAAAGGCAGCCTGCTACATTTTAAAGAAACTTTCAGGGGGGACACACACAGATCACCCGAGGCTCTTATCTCAGCAGCACCTCTGGGCTCTCGGTGCGACAGCTTTAATGTGTCCAAATGAATGGCAGCCACTATTCTTCTGCTGGATCGAGCTTTAAGAGACAGACACCTTGGGAGAGGAGCGGGCAATCACATTCACGCAAGTGTTTTCTTTAATGGCTCGGGCTATTTTCCATCTATTTTCTGCACTTAGATCAGCTGAAATCCCAGTTTCTGAAAGGGATGATGCTGACTATTAAATACGGCTGAAAGAGTGCCATTTCCTTTGACACGCAACAAGGTTTTTATAGACCTGGGTTAAACGGCATTTGAAAAATGCTTTTCTTTGTTTTTCTTTAGCTGGAAATGCAAGATTTAATGTTCGTTTACGATATAATCCTGACCCTCGGATTCCCTCAAGAAAATAAAACAAACACAAGCAACTGCTGTCGGATAGAGAGCTGACAGCTAAAGTTTTTATTTAAAATTTTCAAGGCAAGTCAGGCAGTGCTGGTTTGTTGTAAGACATCAAGGAGGCAGTGCATTTAAATACCGAAAGATGTAAAGATAAAATGGATTCTTTTAAAGTCAAACATGCGTAGTTTGCTCAATCATCTTTGGTCTATTGTCATATAAACCTGCAGTATCATAATAACAATAATAATAATAATAATAATAATAGCAACCAGCATGTCCTCCTCTCACAGCTGTCAGGCTTGGTGACTGATGAACAGTGCTGATGCTCTGATGCGAGAGTCTCTCTTCTCTCGGTTCTGCTTCAGCCTCCGGAGCACAGGGGCGCTGCCGCTCTCACCTGCCCAGGGAGCGTCGCCTGCCACTGGAACACACGGCAAACCTGGTTGGACATCTGCACAGAGATCACCGCATATTCATTTTAGGCACGAGTCTGAAAATGGGAGCTAAAGGGTGGGCTAAAACAACTGAAAGCAGGTAGAGAATAAAGAGGTTTTCTCTGATTAGGAAATATAGGTAAGTCAGAGGGAGCGAAATGGCTCTCGGCCTGAAAGGGAGCCAGTTATTTCTCCCTTTTGTGTCTGTATCTTTCCCTTTTAACAGTGAATTTGCATAACTTCTTTCCTTTTTTAAAAATAAGTGGATGAAGATCATTAGAAGTATTAATGCAAACAAATACTAAAAGCTGGCATCTAGAATTTCTCTCTTTTTTTTAAACTAATGAAAAACATCTAAAAGCATATGTCCTGGTTACATCCTGGTAGGCACTTTGCATTTGTAACTAACCTCCTGGTTGTAAGCCACCGACCACTCACATCTGCCCTAGACTCATGTGGTATTTGCGCTAACACTTTGAGTTTAATGAAACGTGTCACGTGCATTTATTTTTGGACGACTAAGTTATAATCATGAGAGCCATCAATACTACAGAAGGGCTGGCTCGCATACGTCTTCAACCCAGCAGCACAGAAGATCTTTAACCAATCAGCGTCACCTATTCAGTACCCTACCACATCTGAAATGTAGCCACAGTGAAGTTGACTTTTGACCTTTTTAGTTTTGTCACAAGCCGCTAGCGACATGGAGACAAGCGCAAAGGTGTCCTTAGATCTTGGTGCCAAGACGCCACCCACAGCAATCAGGAGACAAATGTCACTCCCAGCTTGTAATTTATGCACAGAAACCCTTCTTTATTAAACATTTAAATGCAGTGGGTGTGTTATTTTTGATGTGCATTGAACACACACATGCATTATTTTTCACTGTGCAGGGTTTATGATTTAATGGGTATATTTCCAACGCTAAGATAAACAGCAAGTGAACGCAAACCTAAACAGATGGTAAGAAATGGCTCACTGATGATCTGCAACACTGTCACTCCCACTTCCTCGCAGGTCTTGACCTATCAAACAGAACCCACTGCATTTCTCTGACATCATCAGCTTCAGACAAAACGGCAGGATCCGATGTCTTGAGATGAGAGCAGGTTGATATAAATGGTAACATCTTCATTGTTCTACACTATCAGACATTTCTGTGAAATTGTGTCTAGTTGGTAAATGAAGTCTCCATGTAAAGTCCAAAGCTGTTTTGTGAGGTCAGAGTAACGCTGACCTTCTGCCACCAAGTTCCACTCATCTTTGAGTCAAAGTGAATGTTTGTGCCCAATCTGACAGCATTTATGAGATATCAGAGTGGGACATATGGAAGGCAAATTAAACTGGCCTCTTTGAGCAGGGAAACAAATGCATCATATTTATATACAATAGACACAATTAACAAACAACAACAGTAAGACCGATCCACTTAACCCTTATAGTTCAGGTTAATGCGCCCCATTTTAATATATGACAAATATTTGAACAAAATCCAGATTGGAGACTCTGGTCTCCCCAACCTTATGTTTGAAATACCTGGCATAGAAATTATATGTGGTGCACATAAGCAACAGAGGACACACAGAAGTCACAGAATCAGAACTGGTGGCATGGTGGTGGAGTGGTTAGCACTGTCGCCTCACAGCAAGAAGACTGGTGTGTTTATCCTTGGTCGGGCTTTTCTGTGTGGAGCTTGCATGTTAAACCCATTGAAGCAGGTTTTCTCTGGAGACTAAGGCTTCCTCACACACTCCAAAGACTTGTTGGGTTAAATGGCGATCTAAATTGGTCTAAATGTGAGGTAAATAAAGAGCCTCAAGTGCACACAGTTAAAGTGTGACTTGTAGTTAAAAGACCTTTGAGTGTTCGGTAAGGCTAAAAAAGTGTATTCATCTGTTTGTGCTCGTGCCTTGCACCTGAAAGCACAAATAATGTAAGAAAACAATCTAATAAACAAATTAGAATCAATTTATTGTGATCTCATTGTAATTTAAGCTGATTAAAGAGTTCTAGAAGGTCATAAGATTATAAAGGCACCTGAGATGTCATTTCGCTGAGTGTGGGAACACATGCACAAAACCCAGCATTCGTTTTGGCAGCTATGTTTTCATGTTTTAGATAGAACAAAATCGGATATTGTGTGATAATAGATGCTTTTTTTCCAAAAACAAGTGTTGTAAAATCACTCTCTGTTCTTTGAAGCCTTAATTAAGCATGAATCATTCATGTATCAATGGCAGACAGGCCATTTATAATTAGCCAGCGTCACACTGTGAAGGTACAGGTATAGTATATGGTTAAGAAAACACCATGCTTGTCAGCGTACCCTGTGGTTGATTTGAGGGTGGTGGTTCCTGATTGTCTCCCATTGCTCTCCTCCTCCTCTGGAGCACCATCAGGAGCTCTGCTTCGCCCACATTTCGGCCAGTTCCCCTCCTGGATGGCACTCTGCGGAGGTGCTGACGCTTCATGTTGTCCTGATGTATTAAATAGTTAAAGATGGATCAAACACAGCAGATCAAGCCATGCATCGCTCACGGCTGTAAGGTTGTTTTTTTTCTTTTGCAACACAGATGTGACTTTCAGCCCACAGTGAAATTTGATTTTATAGTTATTACCAGCATTCCTTTCAACTCCAGGATGGCTGACTTTCTGTTGTCACTTTTCTGGTCCTGTAAGAAAAGTGTGGATTGCAAAAAAACAAATATCTGTCACTGACACAGATCACAGCTATGTTATAACAGAAAATGAAGAACGGCGGGATAACTGACCTTCCAGGAACTGTCGTCCTCCTGTGGGAAGAAGTTAGATGGTTATGAGACAGAGTTTATATTTATTTCTGCAGGCTATGCTTTTTTATCAGTTTCTTTGGAAAACACTCATATATCAAATGTCAATTCACAGTGCGATTTTTCTACCTGTATTCTCTTCATAGGTCTCAGGACGATGCCTTTCTTTATTCTCTCCATCATTTCATCCACTGCTCTTGCCTTCATGTCCAACAAGGGAGCTGCTTCTTAAGTAATGAAAATGAATATTGGTGCTGAGATTGCTTTCTTAGTCTTCTATGACAGTTTTTTTAAATCAGTGTGGTGTATTGTCCCTATTTTGACAACTTCCACTATTTAGGTATAACATTATGACCGCCTGCCTAATATTCTCCTTTTGATGCCAAAACAGTCCTGACCCATCAAGGCAGGGCCTCCACTAGACCCTGTAGCTGTGTTAGCAACAGATCTCACAAGTCCTGTAAAAAGTGATTTGAGGCCCCCATGGACTTGTTTGTCCAGCACATCCCACAGATGCCCGATTGGATTGACATCTAAGGAATTTGGAGGCCAAGTCAACACCTCAAACTCGTTGTTGTGCTCCTCAAACCGTTCCTGGATCATTTTTGCTTTGTGGCAGGACAGATTATCCTGTTGAAAGTGGTCACAGCCATCAGGGAGTTCTGTTAACATGAAAGGGTGAACATGGTCTGCAACAATGCTTAGGTAGGTGGTACATTTCAAAGTAACATTCACATAGATGACAGGACCTGAGGTCTTCCAGCAGAACATTGCCCAGTGCATCACACTGCTTCCGCCAACTTGCTTTCTTCCCATAGTGCATCCTGGTGCCTGGTGTTCCCCAGGTAACTGATGCACACAACTGGCCATCCATGTGATGTGAAAGAAAATGTGATTTCTCAAATCAGGCCACTTTCTTTCATTGCTCCATGCTCCAGTTCTGATGCTCACATGCCCATTGTTGGTACTTTCAGAGGTGGACATGGGTCAGCATGGACACCCTGACTGGTCTGTGGCTTTGCGGACCATACTCAACAAATTGTGATGCTCTCTTTCTATCAGAACATTTTCAGCAATTTGAGCTACAGTAGCTCGTCTGTTTAGACCACACAGGTCAGCCTTCGCTCAATGTGAATCAATGAGCCTTGGCCATCCATGAGCCCGTCACCGCATCACCGCTGTTCCTTGGACAGCTTTTGATAGACACTGACCACGGGAGTCTCTGAACACCCCACGAGAGCTGCAATTTTAGAGATGTTGTGACCCAGTCATCTAGCCATCACAGTGAGTCAAAATCACTCAAATCCATACGCTTGCCCATTTTTTCTGCTTCTAGCATCAACTTTCATGGTAAAATGTTCACTTGCACCCAAATATTTCCCACCTACTAACAGGTGTCATGATGAAGACATAATCTGTGCTATTTACTGCACTGTCAGGGGTCTGTGTATATTTGCGTGTTTTGTATGTTTGTTCCATCAAATGTTTTATGCAAAGAAGAGATGCTGTAGAATTACTGCCTGAAAAAAATTAAGATGCTTTCCAGGAACACAGGACATATATCAAGATGAGGGATCTCGTCGATAATCTAAGATTAAAGCAGAGTCCCTGTTAAATCTCAGTGCTTCATGCTGAAGGTTATGTTGCGTGTGGTTAGACGTACTGTTTAAATCATCAGCAGCCTTGGCACCATGTTTCTTCCTGCTCTTCAGGAAATCCTTAAAGCTAGCGGGAGGCAGAGAAAGGGATTATGTCTCTGAAATCAGTCGACCATTGAGTTTTACATATGGACATTTAATATTAAAACATCATCCTCACCAGAATAATCACAACCAACTTAACTCAGCTGATGTGCATTCAATATCTGAAACCATCCTGTGAAACTTAGACTTGTATTCTTAGTAGTAGACGAAGCTATGGCTTATGTTTTTCATACTTGGTAACAGTAGTGGGAGGCGGAGGAGGTGGAGGAGGCGGAGGAGGGAGAGGAGACAGTGGAACGAAGTCAGGAATGGCTTTCTCTCCTGGTTCATCACTTTTATCATCGCTGTTGAGTGTCTGTTGTAACTCTTTCACTAAAAAGAAAGAGAATAGAGAATGGGAAATAACAAAAGCTGATATGGATGAGCTGATTAAAAGTCTCTTTAATGCACCGGTGCTCAAACTGATGAGGCACAGGGGCACGCTGGAAGCGAATCACTGGTTGCACATCCGTTTGAAGGTGATGACCTCCAATCACTGCTTCAAGAGAACCTGAATATTTCTAAGACATCAGAAGACTTTTCTAAAATGTATTCCATGTCATGTACAGTTATTTTGTTGTGATAAGGTCGTATCTTCAGGTACAAGGGAGTACCTTCTTCCTGGAGCTGGGTGACCAAGCTGTTAGCGTCAGATAGCTGAGTTTCTAAAGTCTTCCTCTCCTCCTCGCTCTTCTCCAGCTGCTCTCTCAGGTTCTGCAGCTCAGAGAGGGCACTGCTCTCTTCCACAGCACTCTGGCTCTGTTTTAACTGATCACAGGAGAGCAGAGGCATGATGAAGATATCAGTTATTTCCACTATGTTCTGTTATCGTGACACTCTCAGTGATCACGTTTACCCACCCGGTCCTGGTAGTAGAGTTGTATGTCACACAGGGCTGTGCTAAGTTGGGATATCTGTTGCAGTACCTGCTCCAGCTGCACCTGCATTTTCAGGTCTGTCTCTGAGGCCTGGGCCGCCTTCTGCTCCAGGATCATCTGATGGGGGGGGAGAGAAACAAATGGAGCTTTGACAATTTCAACACATATTTGGATTCTTTGTTTCTAAGAAAATGGAAAAGAAATACATCACTGACAATGAACCATAATTAGAGGCAGTGGCGTGTCTAGAAAATTTTTGTTGGGGGGGCCAGGTAGGGGCACAGATTTGGAGAAGGGTGGCAGATTTAATTGGCAGATAATGTTTTAAAAAAAAATTCTACCAACCCTTAACCATAATTCAATAATCCTATAAACCTAATAACCAAATGCACTTTTAACTCTTATTAGAATGAGATTTTAACCACTACGGTGCAAAGTTTTTAGATACTGCGTTGATAAAGTACAAGAGATACAATCAGTGCTTTGTCAGTGTTTACTCAGCAGTCAAGGACAACAATATTTGCATAGTATTTTTACTGACATATAGTGCACATATGTTTTGGGCAAAAACATTTTTGAAAATTAAAATACGAACATTTGTAACAAACAATTGACAAATTAGCCAATGCCAATGCAAAACTTTATCTGCCTGTTAAAAAAAGAAGATAATCTTCTCACAAACTGGTGTTTGATTTTGAAACAGGAAAAAAGTGGGGAAACAACTGAAAAGACTAACATTTGAATGAAACCTGAAAGCAAGTAAATACTTTCTATGCTGCCTTATCGTAAACTTTGGTAATATTGATAAAGAACAACACTGGCTGATGATAAAATACAGTCAGCTGGCATGGTGACACTGCCAGTATTAACCTGCAGGGCTGGACTGGGACAAAAAAATTGGGCATTTTTACTACAGACCGACCCACCAGGTAGTAAAGCCATAAAGACTTTGACTGAAAACAAACCCTGTTGTGACAGTGATGTACAGTCTTGTTGGTACATGTATGATTTCTATACATTTTACGTCAGATAAAAACTTTGGTTGTAAGATTTAGATAATTATTTAATAAAAACTAGGTATTTTAAATGAGAATAAGAAAGAAAAGTATTTCTTTGTGCCCACCTTTCCCTGTTAATGCCCTACCTGGCCCCCTGGCAAAACTTTGCTAGACCCGCCCCTGCACAGTTACCAGCTGTCTGCTACATAAAAAAGGATCCTGGTGTTATTTGTCTCTCAGAAACAGTTCATAACTTCCCTTCAACTCATTCATGTCACCTAAAAGGTAAACCTGTTTCTCCATCACCTGTTCAGCTCTGATGATTCAGTAAGGACATCTCCTGGTTTCATCTTCATGTTTCCCTCTCACCACATATCTAAACAGACATCATGACCAGCAGCTTTACAGCTGTGGCTCCAGCAAACATCAGCTGATACTAGAAATTAATATTAAATACATTCTAACAACAGCCGATCAAGCTTAAACGTGCTGCTGTTGTTTAGCGCAACATCTGCTGGTTTCCTCTTTCTGGCGCAAAGTGGGCGATAAACAAGAGAGAAAAGCCGATCAGCTGATCATTGATCAGTTTCATGATTGAAGTAGCAACAGGAGAGGGAGGGGGAGAGAATGAGAGAAGAGGCAGCTGTGCAGCATAAAGACAGAATAAATCCAGCTTTGTGTCTTTTTTCCATTCTAGCTAAAGTCCGGGACAAACTGCGTCTCTTCTCAGCTCAATACGAAACGTGTAATATTTTCTCTGAATGAGGGACCATTCCATTTTTTTAAGGAGCCGTTGGCAACTCTACTAACCTTATGAATAAAATAAAGTTCACTATCAGTAACATCATAGCACCCACCCAGCTGTATAAAAACTCCGTCAAACTGGCTAGAACGCAGTATGAGTTATTGCAACTGACAGTAAAAAGTCAGCAACATGAAAATAAACTCCACCTAAACTTGGTTTATATCTGACCCAGATAGACTGCAGGTCATAACTTCTTACCTGAAGTTCAGTTCACCTGACACTCGGACTGGTGGCTGCTTCGGGGCTCTCCTCCTGCCTCCCCTTCCCTCATCCACCTGTTGCCTCTGTGGAAGCCCCGTCATAGCCACCACCAAACAACGGAGTTATTTCTACACATCGACCTGCATCTGGCCAATCCACCACCTCTCATTGTTCATGCCATTACAAAAAAAATAAAAAATAAGTCACTGGGGATATGCCCGGTATGCCCGATGGCCAGTCCAGCTATGTTAACCTGCAACCAAATCTGCAGCTCCATACAGCAATGTTACGACTTAGATTATATCTTATAACGCATAACTCTTATGTTAGCTCCCCTCTGTAGCATACTGTCTGAAATATTCCACAGCTGCAATAATTCTTTAAGTGTTATTTTTTTCCTTGGTATTCTAATTTCACCGAAGTTTACTAAACTCAACAAACTTGATATTACTTACCGGGACATTTATTCTGTCCTCATTTTCTTTCACCGAAAAATTGTTTCCTGCAGTGCCATCTTTCGCGCTTGGCTCTCCTACCTTTGCTAACGTGATGCGCATAGCGCAGAAGCAATGCTGCATTCACTTACACTCGGATATCTGAGCGTCACCGTGAAAACATAATCGGACATTTGATATTTGATTGAATTTTATTGTTTTGCCTTTGGGGTGGCACCTGGGGTGGCCAGTCTGGTTTGGGGGGTGGCCTGTGCCCCCCCAGGCCACCCCGCTGGACACGCCATTGATTAGAGGAAAGATGAAGTGAGATCTAAAGGACTGGTTGCTGATTGTCTCCCAGCAGGTGGTTGTCAAACCAGCATTTGACTGAACAATGACTTGGAAGCTTTGTTACGTATTACTCATCGGCTTCACTGAAGAGTAACGGCAATGCGAACAGGATTATTTTTCTGTGAGACAAAGCATCATTGTTCTCGCATTGTGACAAAAAAAAAATGTCAGACTTTGCCTTGAATCGTTTGGAAAATGTGCTTCTTTCTTCTCTGCTGTGGAAAATGAATACACCAGCTGTGCTTAATCATTGCTGTGTAGATCTCCTCAATCAGCAGAGTGCTCTTTTGCACAGGCGTTTGTGACATGTGTTAATGTTGTGCTAGTTGTGCACACAGTTATATAGGCAAAATGCTGGGTTTGAGCAGATTTGATTAGTTTTCGAACCAATAAGGGAGGCGCAGTTAGCACTGTTGTCTCACAGCAAGAGGCTTCTTGGTTTGAACCTTCTGAATGGCTGGAGCTTTCGTGTATTCAAACATTTTCCATGTGCCAGTTGTTTTTCTGGTTTCCTCTCGTCTCCAGCAATATGAGCATTAGGTTAACTGGTGATTGCAAATTGGCTGCAGGTGTGTCTCTCTGTGTTGACCATGTGACAAACCAGCAGCCTGGTCAGGGTGAGCTGGGCCCCTGTGATCCTCAAGCTCCTCTATCACTAACTTGGATAAGTGGTTAAGAGAAGTAATGCACATGTGTAGCCAAAAGAAGTGCAGAATGATCGTGCATCGCAATACTGCAAATGTTACTATTGATCTGATACAAAGTAAATACAAAGCCAGGATTGCTGATACCAATACCGATAACAGTACCGTAAAGACAGCTTATGTAGGACAGAGCAGTTTGTCATGATTTTTGAGCTGGATGCTAATTCTGAACGCATATTTATGACCACTAAATTTTCCACAACAATTAGCACAATTGTGTCGTGCTGGTATCGATCGAATACCAATACCAACATTGGTATCGGTGCTATCGATATTTGGATCGAGGAGCTCGCCTCTAATGCACACAGACTGTTGAATTAGACACAGGAAGGATCAGTCATTCAGAGAGAAGACAGAGACAGGAAATCAAGGCACGGGAGACGCGCAAGGAAAAGCAGTTGCCAAAGTAAAACAGGAAGTGGAAGCATGTAGGACAAAGAAAAGCAGGAAACAAAACATGATCAACGGGAAAAGAACAACAATGACATCAAAACCGAGATGTCATTACATTACATTACATGACCCCCATGTCATTTCCTGACATGGGGGTCCACAGCTGAGCAGCTGCTGTTGATATCATCTGTAGGTGGCACAGTACTTTGTCCACATAGTCTTGTAATGTGTTCCCCAACCAAAACACTGTGACACAAAAAAAAAAAAAAAAAGAAGTATCCTGACAGAGATAATTATAACCTTAGAGATGGTCTGGTGTGGTGGTGATGGTTAATTTAAATGACACAAATAGCCAGATCTAAAATAAAACCAGCTAAGAAAACCTGCTACGTGTTATTTTGTGTGTAACTGCCCCTAATACCCTTTAATTCCCCTCAAAACAATACAAGGGACGTGACCTCGGTGCACTCTGCTTATAATGGGCGTCTCTCTGATAGATTTTCTAGATTTTTTTTTTGAGAGCAGGTCCGTGATCAGAGAACAGGAAGTGTAAGAAAATGAGGTTTTCATTTCTGTGTTTTTACTATCGGGACAAACTGAAGCAGCAGCTTGGTGTCAGAGCATGCAGCACGAGGCTCCGCGCTGCAAATTACACCGCTTCAATCTGTGGGCTCCCTTTAGCAGAGACCAATTTTCGCACAGCAATTAGCACAATTATTTCATACATACAAACACACACACACACCCCGAGTACACACACTGCAACACAAAGGAACAAAGAAGCACACACAGAAAAAAAAAAGCTCCAAATCGTTTCCTGTTTGAGGCCCCCGCATCATTATACCACCGTGCATCACACAGGAGAGGTGTGAATGGTTGTTGTTTTCAAAACACATGAAAACAGACAAATAGTGGTGCACACAAGAGGCATTCAGCGCAGGGGGGTCTTTTACCATGAATTGAGAGTAAAGGGGCTGAATTGTGTGGAGAGTCGGGGGTCCTTTTCACAGGTAAGGACCCCTGTGAGGAAGCCTATTGTGCGCCTGTCCAGTAAATGGAGGAGGCTGCGCACAAAAGCGACAATTGCTATATGCTCGGCAAAACATAAAGGTGTCAGGCGAAGACAGGTTGTGCTTAAAGACCACTATTCTCCTTCGGCGGCAGTGATGACCACTAATTATGGTGCAGGGAGGGGCTAAATGGGAAGAGAGACAGCTTTTTTTTTTTGGAAAGAAAAGCCCTTCATTATGGGAGCAGCTGGGACTGCAACAACTGTGCTGTGTGTGTGTGTTTGTGTGTATTCTGCTTGGGTATGTGTGTGTGTTTTTTAAGTGAATTGATGTTTTTCGTCAATGTGTACAAGTGCGTGTGCGCTTTTGTCTTGTCTCTTCATAGAGGCGACACACATTTGACCAAAGTGTCGTCGGTGTGAGAAACGATGAATGGAGACCTCTTGTGCTGTCCCGCCACATCAGCTGCGGTGCGACAGCAGAAACGTGTGTGTGTGTGTGTGTGCATCCCCCTCCCTCCCCTTTCACTGGAGTGTCCGTCCGTTCCCCACACCCGCCCGAAGGTCAGCGCTAACACTCCTTGTCCCGTTCCTGTGGCACGACCTGTCACCCTCAGTATATATAGGTGTGAATATATGACAAAATGTTTTGTCCAGTGCTGAAAACACACACACACACACACACACACACACACAAATACATGCACGCGCTCGCACCTGGGTGGCTAAGACTTCAGCGTGTTGCCGGAGGCCCTGCTCCAGCTCCAGCTTCTGAGACATTTCTGTGAACTCATCGGTGACAAGCTGGGACACTGGGTGTGCACACGAGGGGGAGGGGGAGACACACAAAATAAATATTAATGACGAATTTATGATGCTTTTGATTTAGAAGCAAGCAGACTCCTGATTGCATAATGGTTTAGGGTGAATGTCATTTATGAATTAAAAATACACAATGTACCAAATATGGCTCAGATATGTCTATAAGATGGAAAAAAATTGCATAACTAGAGAAAAGTGGTGTGTGTGTGTGTGTGTGTGTAATTTCAGTGACATGCTCCTTTAATTGCACTCAAAAGCTGGACTGTTGTTACACTGAAAAATTAATGAACCACAAAAATGAATAATCTCAAGTCTGTTGATTCATGAAAGGATTTTTTAAGTGAATCAATAATGAAAGTAATCTTCAGTCTTCAGTCTCATCTAATCAGGACTTACCTCGTTTGAGTTTATTTACAGTCTTGCTTTGTTTGTTCAGTTTCCTCAGAATGGCCTCCTTCTCTGCAACCTCCAGAGCAAGCTACACACACACACACACACACACACACACACACACACACACACACACACACACACACACACACACACACACACAGAGAAAACACGAACTTCAACATTATGACATGTTATAGTCTTATGGTTTGATGATTTACATTTGTTTTATTGTAACAAAGAAGCAGCTGTAAGGTTCGCTTTCACAAAGCAGCCAGTCCCTTTGACTGTACATGAAAGATGGATGTCACTCGCTGGTTTGCAAAGTCTTGTTTTAAAGCATTGAGCTTTTTGAAACTGGACTCGATGAGCGAGGGCGGATCTGACCAACAGTTCTGAGTGCTGGGAGAGACGGCAGGTGTCACCACTCATTACAGCGTCATGCAAACCTTATTTTAAAGTTTCTCCAAAGAATCTGATTCATACTGTTTCAACATCTCCTTCTGAATCATCTTTGAGCTCCTGTGTGTGGTAAAAACTGTCAGAATCATGTCTTCAACCCGGCCACAGCAAAAGCACCAGGAGATAAAAATCAAAAAAGTGCACGACAAGCTCACACCAGCAGATTGCAACGGCCACAACGGGTGATATAAAAGGCTGTTTATTGACCTCCTGAACACTAATTGGAACCATAATTTGCTAAATGGACAACATGTATTATTCAATAAGACTTTAAACAAATGATTGAGACCATAGAGTGAAAAAGAGTTTACTCAGGGTCGGGGTAAAGGGAGCCACAGGCCATTTCCCCATTAATTCCATTACATTTCATTTTATAGCTAGATGAGTCGGCCCCTGCTGGCTATTAGAAAGAATGTAGCTTTAAGGCATCTTTACATACTGTGTTTGGTAGGATTCTTTAAGACAGGGGTGGGGGGTCTTGCAGGTTTTAGATGTGTCCTTGATCCAACACAGCTGATTTAAATGGCTAAATGACCTCCTCAACATATCTTGAAGTTCTCCAGAGGCCTGGGAATGAACTAATCATTTGAGTCAGGTGTGTTTGCCCAGGGTGATATCTAAAACCTGCAGGACACTGGCCCTCGAGGCCTGGAGTTCCCCATCCCTGCTTTAAGTGCTCAGACTCCACAAATATAAAAACACTGTCTACATTACCTGCTCTCTGAGCTGCGCCTGCTCACTGGTCAGATCCTCCACTTGTTGCTCCAGTTTAAGCTTCTCAGCCAGCAGACCGTCAACAGACGCCTGCAGCGCTGACACACATGACAGGAACAAAAAACAAAACAAAGCAAATAACAAGATTTCATTTTCTATTTTTTCCCATTCTAATTTCAAAATAGCTGTTTTCATATCATGGGTAGTGCCAGCTAACCTGTGATCTTGGCTTGACTCTCAAGCAGCAGCATCTCCTCGCTGCTGCTCCCTCCGGCACCATCCACCTTGTCACCATCCACCTCGTCACCATTAACCGCAGGGTCAATGGTCACATCAGGCAGGTTTTCAGGTAGTTCAGCGATGAGTGGCATCAACATCTGGCTCTTTCTCTTCAGGACTTTGTTCTCTTTGGTCACCTGGGGAAAAACCAGATCAAATAGAGATCTGATGATTCAGGTGCTGAAGAAAAGGAAAGGAAAGGAAAAAGAGTCCAGTAGTTAACAGACATACTTTGAGAGCCAGTGCCTCAGCGCTCTCCCTGCAGGAGCGCTCTATCTGGAACTGGATCTCCAGCACGTTGATCTCTTTCAGGAGCTGATTGGAAGCTGATAAAGAGCACAGTGGTCAGTCACGAGCTCTTCATATAAGCATACTGAAGAGGATACAATCATTCAGAAAACACACAAAACAAACACATTCATAACAATTTCCTGTGCGAAAGCTCCTCATTTGTTTGTCCCACAGTCCTGTCATTTAAAAAACATGTAAACAACGTTGATATTTGAAGTGAAGAGTCTCACCTTCCTCTAACTCCGACAGCCTGTGATTGGCTTCGTCCCTCTGCTTCTCCAGGATGTGCCACTGGCAATCAAATGTCAACCAGCAAAATGGAAGAAAGAGATCAATCAAGCAACGGCAAATTGACGCAGCTGATTTTCATTCACATTTTATTCCATTATCAGACAGCTGAGGCGCCAAATTACGTTTCAACGTAATCACGTTTATGCGCTTTTTAGACCATTTTGATTTGGCAATTTTGTTTAATTTTTGTGTCATTTCATTTTTATCCTTTCTCTATAATAGCAGGCTCTTGGCACACGGGGAAGATTTCTAAACCAGAGTCAGTCAAATTTTTCCCTTCCATCAAGCTAGCAGTACACCAGCCTGAGCAGGGCTCAGCGATCCCTCCTGTGAAAGGTGTCAGTCACATCAGTACCTGAAGGTCTTCCTCATCTTCGGAGGAGAAAGCACACTCTTCATCCGAGTCTGCGGGCAAAAACATGACACTTTATATTGTGAAATGGCACCTGAAAAAAAAGACACTGGCAGACAACCAAAGATCAGAATGAATAGAAGAGAAACTCCATGAGGTTGTTGTGCTCTGCGAGGAATACGGGAAGTGGAAATCACATGAGGAACCTTTAGAGGTTTTCGCTTTCCGTGGCCTGTGACTCACTGAAGTTTCCCATTGTTACTTCACTTTGTCCTACAGACTAAGGAGTCAGCAGTGTTGAAATCAAAGAAAGAATCCTCTTTCTTGCTGAGCGTCAGATCAGAATAGTCATTCCTGTTGCAGCACATTACCTATGAAACCAAAACTACTACACTGCTTGTGCAGGTTAAACAACACGTGTAGCAGCACCTCCAAAAGTCACAGATTAATCCCTCATATGTCTTTTGTTTAAGCTGTTTAAAAACTGAGGCGTAAGAAACTCACTGCCAGAGAGGCCGGCTCCAAAAGCAAGTCATTACCAACAGACCCTCACATTAAAATGCTGAGTTTTAAAGCAGAAAAAATGTTCCTCATTTCTGTACGACTTCATGACAGCTGTGCGGGGGTCAAAAAAGATTTAGTTGCAATGAGATCAAAAGTGAAATTTTAGCATTATTTTATTTTACACAGTCGAATTTAGCTGGTAACAAAAGCTGTTGTAAACAATCAAACACAAAAAATGTGCATCAACTAGAAAACCTACACAATGAACATCCTCGCAATGTAAATTTTTTTTATTTTTCTGACGTTTTAAACGCTGAAACTTTTATTTAGCTCCTTCAGCACCTCTTTAGGGCCAGATTATTGAGTCTTACCTGCAGCCGCAGTGTCCTCATCCTCATCTTGTACCCACATCCTGCAATGCTTTCAACTTTTCGCTCTTTAGTAAACAAAAAAAAGAGCTACACGTTCCAGCACACACACAAAAACACAACTTTCTCCTGAACAGCTTTATTATGAAAGAAGCAGAAGGGAATTTCAGCTTAAACCCTCCCCCACTTCCAGGATTCGAAAAAGAGGAACCTTCCCCTGGCGTACGGCCGAAAGCTTCTTACTAATCACAAGACCACGTCTCCAGAGTTTATGAAAAGGATGAGATTATATCTTAATGCAAATAATGATGCTGGATATTACAGATAACACCCCCACCCCTCCCTTTTTGTTTCATATAATATAAAGGGGGAAAATCCATGCATGTGGTCTTTAAGGGAGGACACTGTCTCTCTGCTGCACGATCAACGTCACTCAAGGAGCTGAGGCAAAGGCAAAGCTGCTTTCACTCCTCCATCAGCATCTGCACTCAGAGTTCATGACCTCTGAGGCATCAGACATCTGCCACAGGAGCCACGTTTCTGCGTAATAATTCAGGAGATGACAACGATGGGTGGGAGCATGATGGTGATGCTGATGACACGTATTTCTCTACTGTGAATCATACAGAAACTTCTCATTTCTGAACCCTCACTCCTCTTTTATTCAGTCTTTATTAATTCCATAATTACAGCTATTATTGTTGGAAGAGAGTCAAATAATGCTCCAAGAAGCCAGCTTGTGAAATAAATTAGCAAAGTGTCCACTGGCTTCTTTATTTTATGTCAATTAAAATCAGAAAGTAGTTTCTCTTTAAATCCCTCGACACGCTGGCATTCATCATTTCCAGCACAAACACTGGGACAATGATTATTTTCAATAATTCCTGATGAAAGCAGGACGCTAATCAAAGGATCTCATTGAAATGCTTTTCAATCACTTTCGGTGCGCATATGCAGCTCAAGTACAGAGATCTGCTGTGGTTCACTGCAGAGGGACATCCTTGTCGTCTCTCTCTCAGTGTGTTGCTCTCTTTACAGGCACCACCTGAGCACCAAGCCCTCCTCCAGCCTGTCACCCTGACCTTTACTAATGATTTTTCACCATGCTAATAAAGGTGAAATTGTCACTTAAGATTAGCCGTTGTCTGGTGTTTCTCACAGTGTGCATCAGTGTCAGAAAACCTCATTAAAAACCAGAATATTTAATCTTCTGATTAAATAGAGACAGATTAGAAAACCAGCAGGTTTTATTTTTCATCCAAAGAGACTAAACAAGGATGGCTTTGGGTCTCACTCAACCTTTGGTCCTGATATTACTCATGTTTCTTTGTTTTACTTTTTCTGTCATTTGTCAAACATACGAGGAAAAGTTGTTACAAAAAATGTGCAGGACAGTTTTAGACATAAAAAGCTGAATCCTGTGATTTGGTGAAATGCTCCTTTACTAGTTTACTAATCAACATGTAATGATTATTTATTATAGCAGGTTATTTTAGTTCATATTATCTAATAGAATAAAGCTGGGTTGAAAGCATGACCAACAACGACTTCAAGCATTTAAAACTATCTTCTGGGAGTCGACGTTCGTATAATTTAAAACGACCCAACTGGCAACTCTGGTCTGATCTCCTAAACACTCAAATTTTAACCAAGAAATTCAACACAGTGTCATCATGAGCAGATAAAAGTGTTTTCACAGGAACTGTAACGCCTGCTGTGAGCATCCCCATGTAAAGACAATAAACGACAACATAACAAAATACACATGTAAGAATATCCCTCAATAACTTAATATACAGTTATTAAGATTTTATATTATAAAATACAAAAAAAAAAAGAAAGTAATGGCATTATACAATAAATATTTTTAGGAGTACTTTGTAAATAAATAAGAATGTTTTAACCAGATTTTCAGGCCCAACGCATCTGAATACTTTATATTTGCAAGTCCGAATTTTTAGACTGAAGCATAATAATAATAATAATAATAATAATAATAATAATAATAATAGGGGTCCACAATTTTCCCATCAAACAGTTTTATGAATGCAGCATTTTTTATTATTTATGTCAGTTATTATGCTCTTTGTTCACTGAATGTCTTTATTTATTTAGTTATTTATTCATTTATCCTCGTTGACAGTCGTATTTTTATATTTCTGCTATATTAAACCTTTTCATTCTTTCACTGGGGTAAAGTCACAGTGCTTCATGCTGTCAGCTGTGTTTCCCAGCCTGCATGTGTGCAAGAGCTGGAAAGTTTTCTATTTTAGGTTCGAGCTACTGGTTACTGGCCAGAGCTGTGAAAGGCCGCTCAGGTTTCCTCTTAACAAATCCAATAAACAGGTTATCACTTAAAATCAATCGGACTTGATTCTCACAGAGCGAAGTTATAGCAGCACCTGCGTTTTGAGAGTGTTGACGGATGACACTTGATGCCACCCCGTGAACAGCTGACTAAAACGCGACATTTTTAACCCTGAACACGGCGGCGTGTTAACTAACAGATTCTAACCAACCCCGAGGAGAGCAAGCTGTTCGTGCTGCTTGTGAAAAGTTACTGTCAGAAGTGGGATTCGAACCCACGCCTCCAGGGGAGACTGCGACCTGAACGCAGCGCCTTAGACCGCTCGGCCATCCTGACTTAGGTGATAGCGCAAGTTTTAGAAACGGAACAGTGCATATATGATGATGGGACTTTCCCACGATTCTGCCTGTAGCGCATTTAGATAAAAGACAATGAAAGCGTCAACAGAGCCGCTCCTGTGAAGATAAGGAAGCGAAAGTTCAAGTTGCTGCTCGTTTACCACGTGATAGACACGCTCGCTCTCAAACCTGCAGCCGTTTGACATTTACCTCGACGGTGTAATGTGACAGTGTAACTGCCGCTGCTTACACAGCAGAGGTGGGCAGATCGATAGCATCATACCTGCACCTTATTAGTTCTGGATCGATACTAAACTTATACTATCAATATTTATTTCAGTCCTTTAACATCAACATGTAGCCCACTGAACTGTGTTACAAAGATATACATTAATTTATTTGGAAATCAATAAAATGTACCTCAAATATCAATGTGTTTTATTGTTTTAAATAATTATTGTTGAAAGTAAAAATCACAGTGATTTAGAGCTCGTTAAAATGCGTTCAGAATATTTGCAAATAAATGATGATTCATCAAATAATGATATCAGTGATACTGGCCTGTACTGCTTCCAGCTCTGAAATATTCCAGCGCAATACACGTGGAGGTTGGATGCTGTAGTCTGCATCCAGCTGTGAGTTTGTGCTGTGTGTTCCAGCCAATCACAAAACAAAACTACAAAACTTTGAACAGAATACAGGAAATGAAGCCAACGGCTAGTTTAGAGGCTGATGTGAGTGGTGATTTAGACCTGACCACTTTCCTGTCATCCAAAAAATAGATAAATGATTCATTATTTCCCCACAGGAGTTCAACTCGTTTTGCAGAGAAGGTTTCGCATCACTGAGACCTTGGATGGTAATTCACATAGAATACCACTTGCAGTGGCCTGGTCAGGTCTTTTAGAAGCAAGGCAATAAAGTATTATATCTTGCATGAGACACTAAAAAGATTGAAAAAAAGACTGCATAAAGAGTATCTAAAGAACAAAGCAAGGAGTTGAACAGAGTGTCTACGCAGTAAAAATAGTATGCCCAATTTTAATGTAATTAAAGTGCTCGGTTTAATTAAAGAATGTGTCATATGCAGGTTGCACTCGGGTTAAAGAGGGCTATGCTCATTATTGCTTTATTCATAATTAATCAGGTAGGTTCCACTGAGCTCGAAAGGGAGACACTGCCACGGTGAAAGGCATGAAACAATAATAGAGATCCAATTAAAAAAGCAGCGTCTTACTAAAAATTTTAATTGCTCTTTAAAGCCGTTACGAGTCACCGGCTCTCTCTCACTCAGGGGATTAAAGTTTTTCTTCACGGAGGCAGAGATCATGGTGATTTTGCGAGTCTTTGTGAGCATCCTCTCCGTGATTGGCTGGGGCACCACACATGCCTGCCATCCTGAAAATCTCAGTCCTGGCAACACCGCCCTCATCTGCATCCGCTCCCATCGACTGTGCTGTTTGAAAAAGCAGAGGGTCCACGACGTTCACGTGGGTTAGGATACAACACCACACTGAGGTGATCACTGGGGGTTTAAACACCACTGATCTGATATAGGTGGGGGTGTGGAGGCTGTGATTATCTGCTGGTTTACATACATCATGTTTGTGCTTGAAAATGAGCTGAATCTGAGCAAAAGGGAAAGATTTAAAAAAAAAAGGAAAGGGACACACACATTTACACAAATGCTCCCACTCACCTGCTCCAGCTCCGGGGCCCGCTCAGTACTAATGACAGCGTGATTGGATTATCCAGGCTTTTAGCAGTACCACGGCTGGAGATAAGAGGGAGAGATGCTAACCCACAAAAGGTCAGGCTGGGGTCAACAAGAGGTCAGCCGGGTTGTGACCTGTTGCGTTAGGACAAGGCTTTCGGCAGGAAGGCAGCAGAGGGAGGGAATGAAACATTTTAAGAGACAAATAGTAAGAAGGAAATGTTTTTTTGGGTTGCTTTTTTTTTTAGCAGAACAATGACAGATTAGATTTCTGGGAATTCAGAGAGGAGGATGCTCCGACCGCCGAAAGGGGAGAGGGAGCAAAGATGGAGTGTGTTTGCAGATGGGAGACGGGATGCGTTGTGACAGAATAGCCTCACAGACACTGCTGGCCTCCTGGTGACTCCACTGTACTCGGCAAACACAAACAAACAAACAGGGAAGCCGCCACCAGCTCCACCGACTCTCTCTGATGTGAGACTTCCCTTTTTTTCTTCTTCTTCTTCATCCTCGCTCACATTTTCTCCCATCCCTTTCATAAAAATCTGCGTGCAAACCATTACATTTGTGTCCAAACACACACACACACAATCACCTTCAGCAGAAGAACATAATTTTCTATGACCCTAAACTACCCTTTGACCATCTGGTAGGAGCCAGAAGGGATTAATGGGATATTAGGATTTGGGCCACGTGTACCACTTGATGTTATCATGGATTTGTGTGCATTCATGGAACTGTGCTATATAATCCGCTACTACACACTCAGAAAAATAAAGGTGCCAACTGGAACCAAAAGTGGTTCTTTAGACTGATGCCATAGAAGAACCTTTTTTGGTGCCACAAAGAACCTTTCAAACAATGGTTCTTTGAAGAACCATTTCTTTCAGTGGTTCATTGAAGAACCTTTAAAGGTGCCCCAAAGAACCATCAAGAAATGGTTCTTTGGGGCACCTTTAATGGTTTTTCAAAGAACCTTTTTAAAAATGGTTCTTTAAAGAACCTTTTTTAAAAAGCTCCTTCAAATGGTTCTTTAAAAGAACCATTTTAAAGAACCTTTTTTGAGTGGTTCTTTAAAAAACCATTTTAAATCTTTCAAAATAAAATGCATCATAAATTGAATTTGAGTAGGGTAAAATAAATACGAGCACAGCATAGACATATATTAATGGTTTATTGTCATTTTGTAGTATACCAAAAGACAAAAAGGCATTTTAACCCTCAGCACAACATCACTACTAATACATGTCACATATTAGTGTTTTAAACAGTAATAATTAAATATATTGGCTATACTATAAATAAATATATATAAATACTATATCTACAGATAACACAACAAATAATACATGTATTGTTTAATTAATAAAACATCAGAAAGTGATAAAACACATTAGAAATAGCAATAGCTTCATAACAGACCAATAAATCAACACATTTTCATCAGCAGATGTTTGCATGTTCAGTAAAAATATTTCAACAACAAGTTTATGATTAAAATGATCAATGAACTTCAGCCTTACACTATGTAATGTACGTTTCATGTTGTACTGTTGTACTCATGGTCCTTGGTTAGTCCAGTTTAGGATAATGTCTCTGACGTATGTTTCATATCAAACATATGTCATATCAAAACAAGCCCACACCTGCAGTTGTTTCAGTTTTTCACTGGTGTTTCCTGTCAGCTGGTCAACCTCTCAGGCGGACATCCATATCAGCCAACCAAACGACAAGTTCCTCCCTTTGTGCTTCAAATCCCTCTCACTCTGAGACAAGGAGCTGAAAGAGAGAGAAAAGAGTCAATTATAAAGAAGAGAGAAAAGTGAAACCCTCCTCAGAAGGTCTGACTCGCATACCTGCAGTTGACCTGTGATGGACTCCAGTTTGGCGTTCACGTCATCCCTTGCTGTTGCCAGTAGCCGAGTCTGCAGGGTGCCCTGGAAGAAATGAGTTAATGTTCGACTCCTCCTGGTCAGGCTCTCCAGCTGGATGAGCCGAGGTCTCCCCTCTCGCCGCTGCCTCTGAACACAGAAACACAAATTGCATCTGAAGCAGGAGGTGCAGATTTTTTTTTGCTATTCTTTTCTAAATCCAGGCTAGATCACGTGGAGGTATTTGGAAAACTTTTTTGGCCAGTGGACGACTGTTGTCTTGCAGAAAGTCAAATCAAACATATGCGATACACAATCAATTCACAAGAACACATAAAAAATAAGTCCAGTTCTTGCCTGATTTCAAGTGAAATCTGCATCAAAACAGGGTGACAGAAGTAAAACGAGTGCACAAAGCCTCACTTTGTACAAGCCTGCTATTACAGTTCTCCTCTATGCAGACGACTTTCCTGTTTTCAAGGCACAACTTGGATCTGCTGTACAAATCTTATGGATACACACTAAATGAAACAATAGTGTGCACGACTCCAGATTCTGATCCCTCATCCTAATATGGTCCCAACATAGCAACAGCAATAAAGCAAATATTGAGGCTTCAAAATACAAAGTCCATAAACCAATGGCTGACGTGGGTTTTATCATAAGGGTGATAAATATACAGATTTCAGTCTGTCTCAGAGATTTGATGTTCATTTACCTGCAGATGCACTATACGTGCCTGTTCCATGGTTTTTCACAACATTTTGCACATCACTATTTAATACAGGAAGTAGGTGAACTAAAACAAGTCATCGTTCTTTGTGAGAGGACCATATTAATGAAACAAACCTCAATGACATCATAGGGAGCCCTAAAGATGCTCCTGCTGCTTCTCTTCCTCCTCATCCTAAGCTTCCTTCTTCTTGTCCTCGCCTTCCATCCAATTGTAATTCAACCTAATTGTGTTTCTCCCCCTCCTCTTCCTCATTTTGTTGGAGCTGTGAACACAATTAATGTGAATCTGGATTAATTTGTGCAAACAAGAAAAATCTACAGCTTTTTGGTCAGAGGTGCTCTTGTGATTTAAGCCGGGTAGAGTAGATTTATGTGTTGATGCTACCTGCTTCAGCTCTGGCTGCTGAGTGATATTTACACCCTGGCTGGATTACAAACTTTAACCATGTGCTGAACTTTGGCCCAGCGTTGATACCTCTTGTTAGTATAACGACCTCTTCTTAGCTTGTATGTATGATGTATGATGGTGGATAAATGAAATATACAAAAAAATTAACTATATTACAAAAGAACATCTATCTTGGAAACATCAAATGACCGGAGCATAACTTGTCAACTAGTCCGAAACTAAGTTATGCAGGAACAGTCAAAGACACACCTTCTCATGTTTGAAACCATTGTTTGAAAGGTTCTTTGTGGCACCAAAAAAGGTTCTTCTATGGCATCAGTCTAAAGAACCACGTTCTATTCATTTCTATATAATTCGATTAGACAATAAAGAGTTATCTAATCTAATTATTCATTCAAAACTCTTATGCATAGCTGCATTTTATACAGCTCATACAGAATTCAAAGTACAGGTTCATGTGAGTATTTAATGTACGGCTCAGATCTACAGGATTTCAGAGTTTCTAGATCAGACACAGAGCTCACAACAGGCTTCAGGCACGCAATTGAACCACATATTTTAGAAGCCAAAGGTTCAAATTATCTGGGAGCAGCTTCACTTAATTATAACAGTGGTTTTGTTAGGAAAACAGTTTCTGTATACCGGATACTAAATTGCGCTGACCTCAACGGCTAACGTATCTAGCTAATCGCTACTGTTAGCACAACATCAACAGCAAGCTACAATGACGAGTAACAAAAACAAAACAGTAATAAGGTTTTAATGAAAATGTTTTACCTTTTCTAACAGTCCCAGAATCCACAGCTTCAAAGTCCAGCAGGTACTGAAGACTGTTATCCGTTTCGCTGTCACCGTCCGTGAGTTTTTTTTCCCGAAAGGTCAAGGCCCGCCGCTCGCGCACTCTGTCTGCGCATGCGCATCCCAACGACTGACCCCCTCCGTCCGCTCCCGGGAGGTTATAGTATGACGTGTTCTGACGTCACTGTCTCTCTCCCTGTCATTTATTTGGCTCGAAACACATATTAACAAATTGCTCAGTGATGAACAACTACTCAGATCATTTACCTAATCAGTGTGCTTTGTCAAAACGAAGTGTGTGTTCATTACACTGACATTCTGTTCTGCAATTGTTATTTACTTGTATTTCATAATTTGACTTTACATACTGCTGGGTGGTTTGTAAAGTTTACAATAACTAGTATTATCATTATGCTATATTTTCAAAAATATATAATAATCTCAAAAGTAATGCCTTGGAGTAGAAAATAGAATAGAATAGAATAGAATAGAATAGAATAGAATAGAATTCAACTTTATTGTCATTGCACATGCACAGGTACAGGGCAACGAAATGCAGTTTGCATCCATCCAGAAGTGCTTTAGTGATATAGATATATTATATTACATATTATATATTATCCATTATAGTAATGCTTTATCAAAATTTATAACTAAAGTACAGTATTTGAATGTGTGTATTGTGTCTACTGTTTGTTAACTCACCATATTCATAATGTGTTTGTGGGGTTAGGGGTGTGTGTGTGTGTGTGGGGGGGGGGGTTAGGGTCTTTAGGCTTTGGCCCCCCACCCCTGCCACCAGTATATTTTTAAGCAAATATTTCTAGCTTTTATTTGAATATTCAGTTTCCTACCATCTTCTCTTAAAGGGTAATTGCCAGGTATCCCGTCCTCTCCCTTCGCACACACATGCACACAAAGAAAACACACAGTATAATTCACAGCCTCATTATAGTGAATAAATATTTATGCCATTTACACCATCAAACTTAGATTGCTAAGGATGAAGAACCTTTTGTTCTTTAAAGAACCATTTGTAATAGCTGAAGAACCATCCACAAAATAAAAAGGTTCTTTGACGTATGATGGTTCTTTAAAGAACCATGAAGCCATCTGAAGAACCATTTAAGAACCATAATTTTTCTGAGTGCACTACTGTCGTTGGACACAAATGTTTGCAGCTGCAGGTGTGAGTGAATGAGTCCAGTTGGCTCTGACTAAGAATAGCTGCCTGTGAGTCAGCTCCCAGCGGGGCGATTCGTTTCTGCATTAGTTCAGACCAGAGGATGTCGACCGAGTCTATTAGAGTGAGTAAATGACAATATTCTCCTGTGATTAGGCCCCAGCATGCATTACACACAAACACAGACACATACTGAGAGAAAATACTCAAAATGTAAGTGCAATATATATGCGTGAACTATATTGCTCATGCTGATCACTTTAAAGACGACCCGGGTTCAAAAGTTCAAAAACGGGCAAATCCAGCTCTCAAAAGGGAGCCGACTATTACACTAATGTCGGTTTCCTGGCTCTCGTTTTCTATTCCATTTTATCATCTGTTGTATTAGTTATCCCTCGCTCTATTGTTTATGAGATGGGGCGATTAAACAGGACTAAAATGTTGGTCCAATTTTGTGTTTTTCATCTTTTCATGTTCGCAGACACACAGATTGCTTCTTAAGATGATTACGAGTTGCATATTTTTTGTTTTGTCAGAAATATATAATAGTAGCATTTATGAAAATAGGAAAATCCTTTTCACAATACAAAAAATAATTATTTTTTACAAAAAAAAACAATTTTTTTTGAAAAATTTCATCACTACTGAAACTTACATATGATTTCATACATGATACCAAAGTTGTTCCGCCTTACTAGATAACATATGATGTTAAAAAACGGACAATGAAATTTAAAAAGTGATTAAAATTTTGTTTCCCTCACTGTAAATCACTTTTAGTTGAATTAAACTACGTTATATGTTTGTCCAGCCTTGGGACAAAGAAATATAGTCTTAGCACATATTTAAGAAATGCATTTACATGATACCTTCCTTCAAAATATAATAACATCAATAAATATTTAGATTTTTTTAAAGTAGATAATTTGTGTGTTTTTCTCCAAAATGAATTTGTAACAATTATATATATATATATATATATATATATATATATATATATATATATATATATATATATATATATATATATATATATATATATATATATATATATATATATATATATATATATATATATATTTTGTAACAATTATATATATATATGTGTGTGTGCATGTGTGTATGTGTGTCTTTTAGCTGCGTCTTTAGATTTTTCCCCCTGTGCTCTGTAGGTGTCGCTCTAACTCTGATCTGCCACCTGTTGCTCTGCTTTTTCTTCCTCAACAGGTTCCCCTCTGCTGATTCTCTGCTGAGCCCCAAATCTCAAAAATAAATAAATAAATAAAACATGAAAGTCACATATTTAATCTTCAAAATGTTTGGAATCTAACATTTTGACTCTGCTTCCACAGTCGCTTTTGCTTCGCTGTGAGGCCACAGTGTGTAAATTCTGCCTTGATATTAAGTTGAAGACTGAGGAAGAAACAACGCGTCAGTCACTGTACGCCCAACGACCTTCCAGACACGGTGTCAGAGTCCTCCATTGTTGGCTTTTACCCTGTCTCCTGTAACAGCAGCTACATCACCGTCTTACAGTGATGATGTCAGAGGGGAAGCGGCCTGCTGAACCCGGCACAAAGTGGCACAGACGGCCGATCAGCGTCCCCGGGTCATGTCAGCAGAGGATGCAGGCTGTCTGGTCATGATGGGCACACAGTGGCACTGTCTGCAGCTGAACACACACTTATACTGTGTGGGGGAGAATTATTTTTGAATGTGGTGCACAGCATAAATTAGCATAGATTTAATAGATTTTAAAAAATTTATAAAAAGCTTTTAAAACATCTTCATCATGATCTCATCTTCTGCTTATTTTCTTGAGTTCTCAAAAGCCCTGAGCTGATTTGTTTGCACCTTTGCAGATGATCATTTCATGACAATTAACAGAAATAACACTCATTTTTCTGTAGAAAATTGCTTCCTGCTGACTCATCAGGGTCAAGGGTCAAGGTTGGACATAATTAGCTTTATTTAGTGTTATTTACATGCACATGGGGATCCTGGCTTTTAGACTGAAGGGCTCCAGGATTTCTGCATTTCAGCTGGATGCAGTGATGAAGCAAGATATTTTTAAATCAACGTATCTTTCTTTTGTTCAGTGTGTAGCTGTTAAATCTCTAATTCAAATTAATTAGAGACCCAAAGCACTCCCCCCCCCCCCCCCCCCACCTAATTATAGTTGATTAGGATTTTTTTTGTTTTACATCACCTATGCTGTATAAAAATCATACTTGAAGCTGATAAGACTTTGAATTTTAGTGTTAAGGGGAGGACTCAAGGCAGGAAAAAAATCTGTATTCACCGGAGAGGCCACACCCTTTGTCTCCTAGAGCGTCCATCATACCATCACTCATCCAGTTTGTTCCTTATTAGGCAGACATTTCTTTACACACCTGATTTTTCTCCCTCCTCTTATTTCTTTTGTCAGCTGAGAAAATTTTAACCTTACCTTGCATTCCCCATTTCTCATTTCTTTTCTTTTCTTCTTCATGTCCACGTGTCAGGTATTCCTTTTTTTCTTCTCTCTCTATCCAACTTTTCTCTTCCATAAGATAAAAGTATTTAAAGTTCTTCCTCAAACTTCCCCAGTGTTTCCATCCTCCGCCTCCCACCCGTTCCAGCCCCCTCCTCAGATTTCATCTCCTCTCCATTCTCTTCCCACCGTCTCTCTCCAACTCCCAAATCTTCCCGTCCTCTCCCCCATTTCCCTCCTCCAAAACAGTGTTGTTTATTCACTTTTCATCTTTTTTCTCAACTCTCCCCGTTTTCCTCTCGCTTCTCTCCCTTCATCCCCCTCCTCCTCCTCCTCCTCTTCCTCCACTTCTCTGTGCAGCTGGTGAGGCCCTTCCATTAGTCCTGACATGCAGAGGCACTGATTCTGTAAAGGTTGTGACCCCTCGCAGCGGGCTTCACCAGGGCTTAGTCCTACACGCTCACACATCTGCGAGCCCCGGGACGTCCACAGCGTGCACAGCTCTCCCTTTACACTACACACTCGTGCACACGGAGCCGCACAGGTAGACACCCGCATCCAGAGAGGATGTGGTATGTGCATAGTGATGCAAGGGGGAAAAATGCACAAATATGGAAGTGCACACTCTCACGCACACACAAAACTCTGCTTTCATTGTACTGCCCCTCCCTCAGCAGCACCAACTGACTGCACAGCTGCTGTGTGTGTGTGTGTGTGTGTGTGTGTGTGTGTGTGTGTGTGTGTGTGTGTGTGTGTGTGTGTGTGTGTGAGAGAGAGAGAGAGAGAGAGAGAGAGAGAGAGAGAGAGAGAGAGTCAGATGTGCAATGAGAGAAATCCTGCTTAATTGGACTCTCGGCCACTCTCTGCTTCTCTCTCTCTTTCTCACGCCTGTCTCTCCCTCCTTCCCTCTCTCTCTCTCAGCAGCTGTAGTCCAATCGTCCTTCTATTATCTTCCTTTTCTATGATCAACATCAGGTGTTTATGTTCAGCCTTCAGGTTTGCTTTGGAGTTTTGTGTCCTTTCACAAACACAGAATCCGATGAAAATAATCAGAGAAGCTCTGGTGTGCTGCTTCAGTGCTGTTACACTGCTGCATGGAGTGAAACCAACTTTGGAAAATGGAATAAATACAAGAAACCTTTATGTACAAGCTTGATAGCGGTGGTGGCGATCCACCATGCTGCATTGTTTCCCAAGTGAAGAAAAGAGACAGTGTTTGTAGACGTGAATGGACTGAGACGTTTACTTACATTAGGCCTACAGAGAAGCACATCATTGTAATTATAGCTCTTTAGTCACACTTTTGATTTCACCGCTGCTTTAATTCTTCATGGCACAGACTCAACAAGGTGCTGGAAACACTTCACAGATATTTTGGTCCATATTGACATGAGAGCATCACACAGTTGCTGCTCATCCATGATGTGAACCTGCTCTTCCACCACATCCCAAAGCTGCTGTGTTATATTGAGATCTGGTGACTGTGGAGGCCATTTGAGAACAGTGAATTCAATGTCATGTTTAAGAAACCAGTTTGTGACATGGTGTGTTGTCCTGCTAAAACACAGTGCACTGTGGTCATTAAGGGATGGACATGGTCAGCAACAATACTCAGGTAGGCCAGTGTGTGCCAAGAAAATATCCCTCACATCATCACACCACCACCAGTCTGAACCAGCTGATATGAGGCAGGATGGATCCATATTTTCACCCTGCCATCTAAATCTTCCAAAAGGAATTGAGACTAATCAGACCAGGCGACGTCTTTCCAGTCTTTCAAAACAACCCTAGAGATCCTGGTCTGGGAAAATTCCAGTAGAAGTTTGAACTTCTGCAGGTGGTCTTCACTGTGTTTAAATGCATTTTTGGCCACTGAGATGTTTACAGTAATCCTCTGAACAGGTGCACCTAACATGCTTGAGATAGATAGATTGTTGACAAAACTCATATATTAATAATCTCATAACATAAAAGGAGTATTCCTGCAATTAAAGTGTGTGGAAACATATGAAAATGGTTCTGCAAAAAAGATTACTCTAGAAATACAGAGGTGATATGATATGGCTCTAGGTCAGTTTACTCCAATTCAATTTTATTTATGCACCAATTTACAACAAACAGTCACCCCAGGACAAAGAAAACTGTACATAAACAATCAATTGGCAAATGTGGGAAAGAAAAACTCCTATTTAACAGGAAGAAACCAGTTCCAAGGGTGAGGGCAAAGAGACAGAAAAATGAGCGCACTGAGAGACAAGGACGAGGACTTGCTACATCACTGTTTGTGTGATATGGACAGACATTAGTTCTCCTGGAAACAAGTCTCACTGCTCCTCAGTTATCTTGATAACTCCTTTGGTAGTTAATTCATCCTATGGATGCATTAAGAAAGATACAACTAAAACTCACTCTCATATATTTACTGTCACATCAAAAAGATATGCTGAAAACACAGCTCAGACTGCATTGCTCTTACTGAATAGATTAGATCAATATAATAGATTTATAGATTAGAGTTCCAGGTTCATGGAGTGTATGTCTCCCTCTTACAAACCCTCAGTCTGTGCACCCTGTGACACCCCATCACCTTTGCTCACCATCATTGTTAATGTGCATGTTGTTACAAATGACAGTATTTAAAGAAATGTGCTTTTTTTTAAAGCAATTTCATATAACTAGTAAGGGATATTAAGGAAAACTTAAAATAAAATATTAAGGAACCTCATTAAGGAAAACTGCTTAAAAAATCTGAAAATATATCAGTGGTTAGCTTGAAAGCAGTCACTGTTCATGTCTATATGAAGAGTAAATTAAAGTGATGCAACTGTAGCTCAGGAGGTAAAGCGTGCTCTCTGCTAATTGGACGGTTGGTGGTTTGATTCTTGGCTGCTCCAGTCTGCCTGCAGAAAGTAAGATGCGCAACACCAAGTTGCTGTCAATGCATTCATCAGAGTATCAGTGTTAGATAGAAATGAATAGGAATGCAACATAAGAATCAGCCTTTCAATCATAAATAAAGTGTTTTAACAGCAGTTTAATTAATTTAAAAGTTGCTCTTTCATCAAGTTAAAGTTTCTGTTTGTTTGTTCTTAATCTTAAAAACACAGTAAGAAAAAAAGATACCAGAGTCAGAAGAGCAGATAAAAATCAAATGCATGTTCCAAAGTTGACATTTAATATAAAAATAAATGGATAGAAATAGTCACTTGACTATTTCCTGTAGCCGAAACCTTTGCTGAAGTTTTGTGTTTTTTACTGATGTTGTAAATTGCTTGTAAGTTCCATCAGTATAAAGACAGCAGAAATTACTTTTGAATTTTGTTGCCGTCAACCATCACAAATTGAATTTTGTTTTTATCCTTAATAATTACACACAACAATAATGTTTTATTGCATGAAGTCTTTATGTTATTTGTTGCCTTTTCTGAATGAAACCTGCTGATTTTGCCAGGAAACATCTCATTTCCCTTCAGTCTTGCCTCCGACCTCCCTCCTACCTTGTTTTTCTCTACCAGGTTCTTTCTCCACCTCTTGCCACCATTTTCTCTCCTCCCTCCTCTGTTCCTCCCTCCTGTTCCGAGCCTGTTGCTGCTCACTGTAACTGGCAACTTTGCTTCTCTCCCCTTTTGTGGCAATGACAAAGGGGGCCAGTGCCCTCTCGCAGGCTATGTTACAGACTGTCACATGAGGCGGACACTCTGGGACGGCCCGGCGTTATCTACTGTGACAACTCCGATTACTTCCACAGCCTCCCATCTGATCAGCACATCCAATTCAATTAGTGGCAATTAGTCCTGGTCCTCCCTCCTCTTCCTTCTCCTCCCTCCACTGCCACCTACCTCCTCACTCACCCGCTGTGACTCTTCAAAAAAGCTGCCAGGCTTTGAACAACTCGCTGAACCGGACTGGCTGGTGAACAGCTTTGGATTTTGGATTTCAACTTGTAGCCCCCCGATCCTCTCAAGCACCTCCCGCCACCCTCGTCCTCATCCTCCAATTATCCAACACACACACACAATGACTCATTCACACATTCATACTCGTACGCACCACCAGAGCACATATTCAAAGTGACACATCACCTAGAAACCGCAGTTTTCCGAACATGAACTCCCACAGATCCGATTCAGCAGCACTGAGGAATGTGCATGAATGAAGGGGATAATTTACACGTACATAACCAAGCAAACATGAAAGCTCCAGCAAAACTCAAATCACAACTCTTCAAATGATGCAGATATTTTTACACTTTTTGAATAGTTCACGTCTTTTTTTGCTATTTTGAAATTTATATAAAACCACATTTCCAAAAAAGTCTATTTAAAAGTTAAATATAAACAGAATGCATGATTTACAAATCTCATAAACCCATACTGTATTCACACTACAACACAGAAAACAATCAAATGTTTTAAACTTTGAATTTCATGGATCTTAAACCTGTATATACCTTTCAGCATTGACGGTGCCATTCTAGATGTGCAAGATGCTGATTCTATGGGCACTGATGCACCCCCATACCATCAGAGATACAGGCAGAACTGAGCACTGAGAGGATACGGTGTCCATTTTTCCAAAAATAATTTCATGTCTTGATTCATCTGACTACAGAACACTGGACAGTGTTTCTGGATCACGTTCACGTAAGGCTTCTTCTTTGCTTTAACCTACATTTGTGGATTGCACAGTGATCTGTGTTCGCGGACAGCGATTTCTGGAAGTGGCAGTGATTTCCATGACAAAGTGTGTGCTTTTCACACAGCACAGCCTCAGAGCCTGGAGATCACAAACATCTGATACAGATTTTCAGCCTGGTCCATCATGCAGAGAGATTTCTTCATTCTCTGACTCTGTTAGTGATATTAGGTACAGAACTGTAGATGATGAAATATTCAGTGTTTGTTTGTTTTTTAGTATCATTTACTTTTCCAGCCGTTTGTTGCCCCACCGTCTTTGGGATGTTTTGTCATGAAATAGACAAGAAATTGACAAGTTTTATGTTTTATTTTGAATGAAACTGACAGCATCCCAACACTTTTACGATTGGGGTTATACTTGCAACACTGCAAACAGATGAGCACCTTTAGCAGCTTTATTTCCACATGGAGATGGAGGTGACCAAAAAAAACATAAAACTGCTTGGTTCACAGAAAATAACTGAGTTAAATGTTAAACATAAAAAGTTATCAGATTTTAGTCATTTACAGTTTAGTGCAGTGTTGTGATTATTTTCAGTTGTCAAAGAACATATTTCTATTTGTGCAATATAACATTTCTGTATTATCTTTATTATTAACCTCAGGTTTGTCTTGTGATCTCTTGTGGAGGCCCTGGCCCCTGGTTTACACCTGCTAAACTAAGTTATGAATTAACACATTAACAGTGTAATTATGTACAAACAGTGCTTCAGAGAATGTACCGGAAAATAGTCTGCACCAGTGCTCCCTCATTCCCACCCTCCCACCCCCTCTTTACTGTGGGGTTGCACACACCTGGCCTTCACAAATTAGGGCCCTGGAAAACCAGCAAGTGGAGAGAAAAGCGGGATGCGTGGGGGAGCGAGGGGTGGGGAGAGGGGGCGTTCGGTCGTCGGGGTCTTTCAGCATTCCGATGGAGCAAAAAGTTAATGACGGGCCTATTGTGTTGTGAGAAAGTGTTACTGGGAATCACCGCTTGTGCCAGTGAGCAGCGACAAAAGGGGGCTGGCCATAGGCTGCACTGAGTTTTTGCCTTATTTGTATCACTTAGATGTGTGCACTGTGTCAAAAACAAAAAATGCACTCAGTCATCCTCGCTTCTGCATGCAAACATACATCTTTGGAGTAGAAAACCTTCAAATAATGAGCTGACTTATTTGCAAGAAATAAAAAACCTGGATAATTAAGAAGGGCCTGAATGGGTTTGGTTTTGGCACAAAGATAAATGTAAATGTTTGAATTTTTAAATCATATCCTATCCCCTTCTCACTCCTTAATCCCTCCCTTTCCTCCCTCTTCATAAAAGCCGCCCTAACACGCCCGCCTTCCCTGCAGGCCTTAATACATGCTGACAGTTTCCCTCCGTAATTGGTGATCACACCCAGATGGATGGTTCCTTAATTTGCTGTTCCCAATAAAGCCAGGCAGCTCAAGGGGAAAGGGGCAGCAGGGGGAGTTGAGCTGTGAGGTTGTAGCGATGGTGGTGGTGGGGCGATGCTTGATTTTGTTGGTTATAGATACGAGAGCAGTAAACACCCTAGGCTGTGGGCCCGACAGTTTGACCAGGCCTTTGTTCACACATCCGCTGAATAGCAGAAAAGAACCCACCTCCTCTTCCTCAGCCCACTCCTCCTCCTCTTCCTTTATTTTTTCCTCTTTCCCATTAATCCCAGTCTGCTCCCTCTCTCTTTGGGTTCTTCTGTTTTCAGTCCGACCCGGAAGAGAGCACTGCGTGAGCGCTGGAGGATGTGTGCATGTGTGTCCTGAGTTTGAGCCAAGGGTGTTATACGCAAATGATCTGCGTCTCCATTCCCTTTTCAGCGACTAAACGGATTGCTGAAGTCAGAGTGAATGAAGTATGAATGGAGGCAAAGAACTAAATGAAGTTTCAAGGGTTATAGGTTATTGTCTGGGCAGGAACCTCCGATCATGTGTGGTCGTTTTTGGCTCTACTAGGGAGGACACAAATAGAGTGACGGACGGAGGCGAAGCAGAAACCCCCACTACTAATGAGGGCAACCTGCAGTGACCCCAGCGACGCAGAGTGTCACATCCAAACTGTCGGGATGATCTATGCGAACTACAATAATACAAACGTGAGACATTTGGCCAGTCAGAGATGATATAAGGGAGACACAAACCACTGGAAGAAAGCTGAAAAGAAATCATAGGTTAGTTCTGTAAAACTAAAGACTCCTGTTACATGACACAGAATGACAAACTGCTGTAATTCATATTTATGCAAAACATTTTTTATATTCATTAGCAGCAACTTTAAGCTTCACTGTTGAATTTTTTGAAGACTCCAGTTTGTTCGTGTGAACAGGAAGTGTACTTCATACCCTAAGATTAACAATTGTACTTTGACTAATTACATTTTCAAATCAAACTCATTACTTTTAGTTACATAGTCAGTGCAAGCTTACAAATATCAAAGTTTGAGCCTGAACTGTAGTTTTGTTTTTTAGCACAACATGGACACGAGTGCATATGTCCCTGAGTTGTGCTCTCTGTACTTCAGCATCTACCTCGCGCTACAGAAGAGGAGCGAGGATAACGGGAGTGACGTTTTTTTAAGCAGCAGGTAATTTGAAATGCGACGTTTCTATAAGCTCAACAAACATCAGCAAACACACAAACTGTTCGTGTGCAAAAACCAGGACAGGAGGAGAGGCTATATTTAACGGTGAGGACTGCTCAGTGACACTGACAAACTTAAATCAGATTTTTTATTTATTTTTTTTATTTTGTGAAGTCCTGAAATAATAACTGAGGTATAGACCTCAGTTATTATTTTGTGTTATTTCAATGATGAATGGAAATACTCTGCGTTTAGTGGAGGATAAAACTTGTCACACTGTGATGGATTTAAGCACTGTGGTGGACTGATGCACAGAGGCTGTGGTTTCATGGTCAGAGTTAGATTAGATCAAGTGCTGCACTGAACTCCACCTTCATACCAACTTTATACAGTCTAGTATGAAGACAGTGTAAACTGTGTACTGTCAGTGTAGATGATGGAAATCAACCAAGATAGCTGCGAAACATCAGTTGACATCCTGAATTCAGTTGTGTAAATCCACAGAGCAGTAAGCCTCAGACCAGCAGCAGCAGGTAAACTGATCACAGCCTGCACACAAAGAAAACCTACCGGAGCTCCTCGATATAAAATTATTGTGAGTTGTGATTATTTTCCCCATGCTGAGCCACTATAACCAATTTTAGGTTTACACACCAGCTGAATCCCATTTTTATTCCCTGACTGCACTCATTTTCCTGTTTAGGTGTGGAAGCAGAGTCACCTTCTACAATGCAAGCAACACAGAATAGAGCTATTTTTAAAAATTCTCCTTTTTCTCTGCTCATGTTCTGCATAAAAGATTCAAGCCGAGTACGTTTATTAGAATAAGATTTCGGCTGAAATAAAGTTTACATTCCTATCTACTAATATAATGTTATTACATTAATATATCACAAGGTTCAGTTAGTTTTGTACAAAAACAGCTGGTAAAAACGTCCTATAAAGAGCTTCTCTTCAGTTTCTTACTTTGAGTACATTTCACAGACTGTACTTTTTTACTTTTACTTGAGTAAATAAATGTAATCAGTACTTCAGCTTTTACCAGAGTATTTTTTAACACAAGTATCTGTGCTTTAACTTAAGCGCAGAATGTCTCAATGTTTGCCATTCTAGGTAGGACCAATATGTTTACATTACACATGCTCTGCATCGGCAGAGCTGTGAAGCCAGATGATACAAACCAATCAGTTAAACTGCAAGAATGGCTTAAAGACATGGATGCAGATAAAACTGAGGTTTTTGTACCCAGCCCTAAAAATCTTAGAAACATGGTGTCTAACCAGACGCTAAGTCTGGATGCCATTACCTCGCCTTCCCGTCACACTGTGAGGAATCTTGAGTATATTATGCAAATGCTTTCTTGACTTTGCGCAAGAAACACAATATGACTAAAATTAAAAACATAATGTTGCTGATGCTGAAAAACTATTTCATGCAGCTATTACTTCTAGGCTGAACTATTGTAATTTGGGGTCTTTACCTTACAAGATAAAGTGCCTTGAGGTGACAGCTGTTGGGATTTTATATAAATTGAATTGAAAGATAATTTATGGCATTAGAATTATTATCAGCACATCGTCGGGAGGAATGAAAGCTTGACTGGTGGAGCAAACAGCATTTAGTAACAGTTAATTACATAGAAACATCTGCTTTGAAGCAGCACTTAATAAAGACATGATACATTAACATGCCTTGGATACAGAAAAACACATAATTAAAAGAACCTCATTAGACACAGAAGAATGAAACAAACATGACATTTCTGATAATCATGAAATAAGCCAGAAATACAATCAATATCTGATCAAGAGACAGTATAGACAGTGAAAGCTGTTATCTTCACAGAACTTCATTTATATGAGGCGAATGTGCTTAAGTGCTGAATGAGATACTCAAGATTCCAGCGTAGAGACACAAGCGAGGACACACAGACACTCTATTAAGATTGTCTTATACAAATTCTTAAGTACTTTTTCACCACTAACTGCATTCTGCTCATCCTCACCTCACCTGTTATTTCCAAAAGCACTCTTCAACCACGTTGAATTGCAAATAACATATTCCTCCTCAGTGTTGCTGAATCTGTAACAAGTTATTGTCGATTCCCCTTGAATGCCAGCCTGATGACCCTGAATGTATGTAAAGTAAAAGAAGCTTTCGGCACAAAACCTTGTATTTATTGGATGAGGAAAGGTCTCTGCCATGCATTAGCACCATGCATTACTCTCGTTGGGCACAAAGTGAAGTCGGAGAAGGAAAGTGAACAATACAGTGGATTTAAAAGCAGCGTTGATCGAGTTTCCTCCAAGGTTTTAAGACTGCTGGCCACAGCTAATGGGAAAAAGATTGCTTCAGAGGACAGATGCGATGTGCTGTGGGAGACAAACGAAGGTGCTACTTTGTGTCCTTGAGGTGTGATCACTTTCTGAAAAATCCACTGACCTAATCAAGCAAGATAAGCACAGGAATGGCTTCTCCACAAAAGCACCTTTATACACACAGCCAAAGCAATCAAGTCAATCTAGAGCTCTGTCCATTGATTCTCAGCATGATCGTCACAACACTGGAATATTCTCAATGCACTCGCTGCTTGTTTCCCATGAAATCACAGCTAGGTTATCTGTCTGCAAGTTAAATGGTCAGAAATGTAAAAGAGGAGATGATACAAATATGTGGCCTGCTCTGGCAAAACAAGATCCACAGGCAAAACAAAACTGGGAGGGAGGTCGTCCTTGAATCCTGTGAAAGTGTAAACCAGTGGCCTCTGCTCCTCTTACACCAACTGTCCAATTTGTTGTGCTGAAGGGTAACTTCTGCACAATAAATTGTGTTCTCAACTTTTTAAGTCTTCAGCTGTGCTTCTTTGTATGCAGCAGGCAGATTCATTCAGCTCTGTGAAAGGCTGAGAAATTGAAATGTTACAGAGCAATCATAGAGGGTGCGTGCAACCACAATGCCACAAAATTACAACTATTACAGGTCACCAACAAATCTTTGGCTTAAATGCCTGTGTGTCCACATTGTGACCTGCATTAGGCCTTGATGCTAGTGTTTGCAGATGGGACCGAAAATGAAATACTTTTATCCTGTGAAAATGCAGGCATGTTTGCTGTTTGCACCACAATGCATCGGCAAACCTTCAAAAGGTAACCATGAGAAAATGTGGTAAAATTAAAATGTTTTTAGCGACACGGTTTTGTATCCTGCTCGAGGATGTACTCATTTGATTTGATTTTCTAATATCTAAATTTGACACATTTTTTTGGGCACTGTAGTTGTTTGGATTCATCATGCAATACCATCAGGGAGGCATCTGATAGATCCCAAATTCATTCTGTGTACCATAGAGGCAAAAAATAAAATAAAATAAAATAAAATAAAATAAAAATCCAGTATTCAAATTTGTAATTCAAGGCTAGGTTCATACACGAGAAGGAAGTTAGCGTGGTGAACAAAAGTGGCAAGGTGCAGACACAAAACCAAGGTCCAAAAACAGTTTGAGTCTTTACATGAGAAACAAAAAACAGGCCGGAACAGGACAGAAAAACTTTGGTTAAAAAGATCTTACAGAAAGAACTCTCAAGGAGAATATTACAAAAAGCCTGTAAATACTTTTCTGGGAGCTGAAAAACTTTCTGGGAACAAACAAAGGAAGACATGGGGTTATGGTAGGAAAGAAAAGTACATTTTCTACAAAGTTCTAAGGTTTTACATATCAGAATATAAAAATATTAATCTGGTCTTTAACTACAATCTATGATGAACACCAACGCATGACGTGTTACACTGTGTCTTTTAACAAAAACTAAACCAAAATGCAGAAGCAGTGTGTGAAAACTGAAAACACGCCGTGACTCAGTAGCTTGTAGAAACAGCTTTAAGGGCAATAAATTGAAGAAATAGGGAGTGCAGAATTATTAGGCAAGTTGTATTTTTGAGGAATAATTTTATTATTGAACAACAACCATGTTCTCAATGAACCCAAAAAACTCATTAATATCAAAGCTGAACGTTTTTGGAAGTAGTTTTTAGTTTGTTTTTAGTTTTAGCTATTTTAGGGGGATATCTGTGTGTGCAGGTGACTATTACTGTGCATAATTATTAGGCAACTTAACAAAAAACAAATATATACCCATTTCAATTATTTATTTTTACCAGTGAAACCAATATAACATCTCCACATTCACAAATATACATTTCTGACATTCAAAAACAAAACAAAAACAAATCAGCGACCAATATAGCCACCTTTCTTTGCAAGGACACTCAAAAGCCTGCCATCCATGGATTCTGTCAGTGTTTTGATCTGTTCACCATCAACATCGCGTGCAGCAGCAACCACAGCCTCCCAGACACTGTTCAGAGAGGTGTACTGTTTTCCCTCCTTGTAAATCTCACATTTGATGATGGACCACAGGTTCTCAATGGGGTTCAGATCAGGTGAACAAGGAGGCCATGTCATTAGTTTTTCTTCTTTTATACCCTTTCTTGCCAGCCACGCTGTGGAGTACTTGGACGCGTGTGATGAAGCATTGTCCTGCATGAAAATCATGTTTTTCTTGAAGGATGCAGACTTCTTCCTGTACCACTGCTTGAAGAAGGTGTCTTCCAGAAACTGGCAGTAGGACTGGGAGTTGAGCTTGACTCCATCCTCAACCCGAAAAGGCCCCACAAGCTCATCTTTGATGATACCAGCCCAAACCAGTACTCCACCTCCACCTTGCTGGCGTCTGAGTCGGACTGGAGCTCTCTGCCCTTTACCAATCCAGCCACGGGCCCATCCATCTGGCCCATCAAGACTCACTCTCATTTCATCAGTCCATAAAACCTTAGAAAAACCAGTCTTGAGATATTTCTTGGCCCAGTCTTGACGTCTCAGCTTGTGTGTCTTGTTCAGTGGTGGTCATCTTTCAGCCTTTCTTACCTTGGCCATGTCTCTGAGTATTGCACACCTTGTGCTTTTGGGCACTCCAGTGATGTTGCAGCTCTGAAATATGGCCAAACTGGTGGCAAGTGGCATCTTGGCAGCTGCACGCTTGACTTTTCTCAGTTCATGGGCAGTTATTTTGCGCCTTGGTTTTTCCACACGCTTCTTGCGACCCTGTTGACTATTTTGAATGAAACGCTTGATTGTTCGATGATCACGCTTCAGAAGCTTTGCAATTTTGAGACTGCTGCATCCCTCTGCAAGATATCACACTATTTTTGACTTTTCTGAGCCTGTCAAGTCCTTCTTTTGATCCATTTTGCCAAAGGAAAGGACGTTGCCTAATAATTATGCACACCTGATATAGGGTGTTGATGTCATTAGACCACACCCCTTCTCATTACAGAGATGCACATCACCTAATATGCTTAATTGGTAGTTGGCTTTCGAGCCTATACAGCTTGGAGTAAGACAACATGCATGAAGAGGATGATGTGGACAAAATACTCATTTGCCTAATAATTCTGCACTCCCTGTAATTTCCTGTCTCACATCATCCTTCGCATTAATGTGGAGGAGTTTTGGTCCACTCTTCTTTACAATGTTGCATCAGTATACCTCTGTATCCCTCTGGTGTACAGAGGTGTTCATGGTCAACTCTGCGGCTGCAGAACACGTTAATATCACCAAACTTCACCAAATGCGGTGCTGTGCATTATGACCAGACAGCTCCACTTTGGTATCATCTCTTCAAAGGACATTGTTCCATAAGTCTTGTGATTTTCAGATCCAACTTTGCAAATCTAATCTGTACTGCCATGTCCTTTTTTAGAGAGAGGAGACTTGCTCCTGAAAACTCTTCCAAACAAGCCATACTAGTTCCATCTTTTTTTCTAATTGTAGGTCTGACTGTGGCGTGATTTTGTTGGGATGTCCAGTCCTGGGAAGATTGTGACATCATATTAGCACATACCTGAATGCTCCAGACAAGCAGACTGCTAAAACTTAATCACTCACGTGCAAGTGATTAGTAGCACCTGGCTGCTACTTAGAGTCCTGGAGAAAAGAGAATCTTCTTGGTGTAGAGGTTTGCATGGGAGCAAATGGTCACTGGTTAGAGTCCAGCTGAAGGCAAAAAACAGGAGAGGCAGGAGCTCACAACCACAGCATTATGGGCCATTTCTTTTAGCAAAAAGAAGAATTCCTGCAACAGCAGGTTAGGTTCTACTACCTTTGTGAATGGGGATGACCACAGAATGCATCCTCAACACCCAGTCACTGTTTAATGGGACCCAGCAGGTCTTGTTGAACATCTTCAGTTTCATCTCACCATAATGATTTGGCCCCTGTCAGAGTAGCTCAGGTCTTTTCAGCTGCCCTTTTTATCCCTTCTGACATGATGGAAAGGAGAACTATGTACTTGTAGTAAACAAAAATAAAAATACAAAACATGCAAAAGGAATCTTTATACAGTGAATACATTAAATTCATTCAATTGCACAGAAAAAAAAATTGCAACTCAGTGTTAGTAGTAATACAAGTTGTATGTGTTCTAGTGCTAACAAAGAGGTGAATGGGTAATCCCTTGGCCTGGGCAGTGCTGTGGAACTGCAATTGTTGTTGGCCCATTGAAGTGGCATGCAAAAATTTGTTTTAATTGTTTTAATTGTAACACTTCTTAATGTGTTCATGTTATAAATGTGACTTACTTACAGTCAAAATGTTACCAATCAAGAATAAAACCTCTGAAATGCATCCAGAAGTGGACATTTTATAGTAAAACTCCTGCCTCCTGAAATGATTCCCAGGTTGTACTTTTTTTTAATTCTAAAATTTAAAAAAGCAGCTAACAGGGGTTTTTTTTTTTTTTTTAAATCAATAGCACCACACATGCAAATTTTGGTGCTTGAATCCACTTTTGAAAGATTGTTTGAGAAGTAGGAGCTTTGCAGTTAAGATATTTCAATTTGTTGGAGACACAAATCTGTTGTAGGGTTGCACTATGAAAGGCAGCTGGTGGCCCCTTATAATGAGAGAGGAGGTGAAAGTGGCCTACTTTAATTTAAAATTGAAACCAGTGCTGTGTTCTTTTAAGTGACCAGCAGGAGGCGACGCTTCTGGTTACAAAAATGCCTCCACCTATGGAAAATGCCTACACTTCCTCCTTCTGTGAACTCAGTGAACTTTTGTCCTGATGATTTTGTGGCCTCGACGACTAGTTTCAGCTCATTCTGAATAAAACATGAAGTTCATTTTGTAAAGCTACTTTATAGCTACAGCAGGTAGCTCTGCATATTTGATTAGGCAGATTTTTACACTGGATGCCTTCACTGACACAAACCCCCAGGGATTTGTGCCTCTTACTGGGATCGAACCAGCGATTTTTTTTTAATACGTAACCAACATTTTTTAAATTATGGTAATTATTACAGTGAGAAAGGAGGATTATCCGGAGCACACTTATTGGCTCACAGCTTGTCAGTCACAGTTCGTTAACCAATAAGTATTCAATCACACAGACAGATCAAACACCTCACCGTCACTTCTGGTTTAAAATACTAAGATGATAACAGTGAAAATGCTCGACTGGATGCTTAAAAACAATATATATTTTTATATTGCACTTTCTCTGGTCATAAGATTCTCAGGAACTAAATCCCTTTAGATTTAGATTAGTTTAAAAACAGTTCAAAGCACTAATTTCTAATAAACAGTCATTTCTTCTTCATCTTAGCAATCCCATCAGACATTATGACTTCACCTAACAGGAATCGCACAGGTGCTACTAATTACATCAATATGGCAGCTCAGTTCTGGTCACTTGCATCTACACCAGCATGAAAGTGAGACATTGAATCTAAAGCAGCTAAATGAAATTCAGCTGGGAAATAAATCTATAACATCTATGACCCAACAGTGTTGCATCTCATCCCCTTTTCTTTGCGTGATTTAAAAAAAATCCCTCGTGTCCTGTTGTTTCCCCTCTCTCCCTCTGGTCAGTGGGCTTCTTAGGAATGCAGCTCTGAATATTTTTACGAGCTTAAGCACGACACTTGTGTGAATCTTGTCAAAACAAGGAGACATCACTTAGTCCATGAGAGCTTTGAGAGCCAGGTGGGCTTGGGGCCTCCACTGAGGTCTCTGCCGTGAAGATTACCTACCAATTAACCTCTGACCAGACAAGGATGTCCCAACACTTATTTCTTAACCTGTTTTTCCCTGCATTAATTTAATGCACGGATCAGTTTAATTTTGGTCATTTTGCTGTTACAGATTTGGCGACTGTTCTGAGAGGCTCTCATAACCAAGTGAGACACATCTGTTTGGAAGGCGATATTTTTGTTTTGAGGGTGGATTGATTACCACGGGTCTTCAGCAGTTGGAGCTAGCTGAGGAGATTGACACATAAAGTCCTTCTGCAAGGCTGTTTTCTATCTATGTGTTGCTATCACCCCGCTCTTCATCTGCTCAGTCAAATTAATCCAACCACAACCTCAACTGCACGACCCCTGACCCTGCGCACCTCTTTGAAAGTCACATGACCATGCAGGTGTGGAGGGGTCCCTGGCCTGGCCTGGCCGACCCCCAATTAGTGACCCTAATTAGTGGAGAGGCCCCCTGATGGGCTGCTGAGCTGCTTTATCAGAGGAGGAAGGAAGAGGGAGAAAGGATGGAGGGATGGAGAAAGGCGAGCGGGGGCAAAAAGGCGGGGGTGGCAGGACAGTGAAGCATTCCTGAAGATCTGTGGACCAAACGCACACCCTCATTCTCACACACACACAAACACAAACACACACTGTGCATATTAAAAGAAAAACAGAGCCAATGTGGAGCTGAAGGTTCATTTGTTGATGCACAACAAACAGCTTCTGAGTGGTGATGTGGAATTGATCTGATGCTCACTTACATGAGCGTGAGTGCAGACTTTGTAGCCGTTTTTCCTTCTTATTCATTTAATCTCTCGCTCAGACGTCTTTGTAAGACAGGCTGCTATCAGAGTAAAAGAATCAAATCAAGTTTAAAAAATCATCAAGATCACACAGTTTAGATTTAGAGGGTTTTTGTTGTTGAAGGTTTTCATTTGTCTGCTGAACTGTTGTTCCTACGTCACTGGTGGAGACGATGGTATCGTCTGTATGTAAACACACATTCTGGTGTTTGGAAAAAAAGGTCATCACTTCACCAAACTCTAGTTTTCATTAGAAACTTGCCTCAGTGTTTGTTTGTCTACATCACCAGGAGCTGAGAAACTAAAACTATGACACAGCTACAACTCACACTCCTGGAAGTACTTATGTTTGTCACATATAATGAAGTGGGGCTAAAATAAACTATTTATAACCTTTATGCCTCTTTAGTTTATTATTATAAAAGCTATGTATGACAAATTTAATGACAGCAACATCAACAGAACTTTCATTATGTCTTTTATATTCAGATGTCATCAATGGGCCATAGTCAGACAGAGTGTCCAGATTATAGAATCAATAGATTCCATAATCTAGAATGGGCATGCACAAGCAGTCTAAATATACAACTATATTTCCTACACATATAAGCCAGTGTAGTTGATAACAGATATTGCTTTAAGCCTATAAGAGTACTTAGGCTGTATAATGCAGCACATTAAATATTGATTTGAATTGATATGTTATGTTTTGTTTGTGTTTGTGATGCTAAGGTTATTCATTTAACTGAAAAATGTGAAATTACTCTGTGAAGCACTTTGTTAAACATCAATCTGTGCTGAAAGATAGAAAAGCAGAGCTTCAGTATCACAGTCAAGGTTTGACTGCAGCTAAATTAAAAAGTAAAACAAGATGTGGGGAAAAAAAACATTTTAGTTGACAGAAAAAAAATAAAGAATAAACTTAAAAAGTAAGAAAGAAAAGAAAACCAACTGAACTTTGTGAACTTACAAAACAAAACAAACAAAAAAAAAGCAAAGTTACAAATGAAATCTTCTTAGTTTTAATTATCTTTATTGGTTTGGTAAAAATTTGTCGGTGTAACCAGCCTTTACCGAGGCCGGCATGTTTACATAACTGTGAGCCAGCTGCCTTTGTAAAGAGCTGTGTTTGTATTGAAGCATCCATTCTGCTTTGCCTAAATATTTCCACTGATAAAGTCTCTCCATATAATCATAATTAGAAAGAATAAACTGTAAGCTAACAAAAATAAAAATAAAACAAGCAAACTCACTCTGAAAACTAAGTGAAACTCAACTGCACTGAAAACAAAAACTCACAAAACAAATAAAATCAAAACTTATTAAAAAATGAAAATAAAACTACAAAACACAGAACTAAAACCAAAATAAATAAACCAAAATAAACACACTCATCATGTTAAGTGACTTTATGAAGTGTTTGAAGTGAAAATTCAGTGAAACAATAAGCGCACTCCTCAAACACCACGGTGAAAATAACGTTTAAAAGTAACCAAATAAACTTGCATAGTTCCCATTTCTGTATAGCTGTATATCCCAGATTCTGTAAAGTTATTTATTTCATATTCTGTATAGTTTTTCATATTTATATTCATATCCTGTACATAGCTTGTACTCACTACAGCCTGTACATACTTATAGTTATAGAATATTCACAACATACTTCATACCGTGTACATTATAACGTACCATAATAGACCCATTTCTGTAATATACTCACATATCTATATTATTGCTAATATATATTGTAATATATCTATATCACTAAAGCACTTCTGGATGGATGCAAACTGCATTTCGTTGCCCTGTACCTGTGCATGTGCAATGACAATAAAGTTGAATTCTATTCTATTCTATTCTATAAAGCATTATCTGGTTTTTAAAAATATAAAAATTCCCTACTGTTTAAAAACGTGTAATTTACACACCTCATCTACCTTACAAAGCTTTTGTACTACTTTGCCTTTGATGTTTAAATATTTTTCTAATGTTATTTTCTTAAAATCTTCACATTTTTTAAATGTATTATTTAAAAATAATTAAAGTAAGAAAAGTATGAAAAAAATTACAAAGTTTGTTCACTGATTCTTTTTACTATAATTCTTTCACTGTTCAGTGATTATTCGTTTGAACTAGTGCATTTTAATTACTAATTATTGATTACTATTACAGGCATTATTGGCTCAGTTAAGCTGCCACTGCACAAACTAAAATAAGCCACTTATTAATTGTTATGAGTCAAACTGACAGTTTGATAATAGTTTTTGTTCTATTTATTTTTTAGTAAAATACTGATTTTTATTTTTCCAACCATGTGTTTTTTTTTCCAGGCAAATAAAGTTAAATGCAGCAATAATTATCCTTTAAATAGCTGTTGATAAAATTGCACCAATTAAAAACCATTAAAAACCAACAAGTTCAGCCTTGTTGCTCCTCCCTGGAAGCTGTTTATCACCAAAGTTTCTTCCCCCGCCCCCGCAGTTACTCTCCATCCCCGCCCAGCTCTGCCCTCCCCTCCTCCCAGCCCCTCTCTAAAACAGCCCACCCATCTGGTCTTCTTTCTGCTGGCCCTCTCGCTTCTTCCTCGCTCAAATAAAGGTGCCAATCACTATAATTGGCACCCTGCAGATCGATTGTCCCTGTTTGGAAAGGTGCCCCTCACCAAAGTCTGGGCTTACAGGGGATATATGTGGTATTTTACCTTCACGGCTTTGAAAGAGTTATAACTTGTTCTTTCTTTGCACATAATTCTTCACACTGACATGTAATTTGGGGGACTTTTGGTAAGAAATAATAAAAATGTGATTCATGTGACATGTCTGCGTCCGCGTGACCCAGCGGTAGGTGCTACATCACAAACGGTTCATAACAATCTTGGTGAATCTCAGACTGCCCTCTGTGAGGACCAAACATGTTCAGTATCTTTAAACTGGAAAAGCTAATCACAGCTATTTGTCATGACTGAAAGATCTTCTTTTTTCATTAGGGAATAAAAACGGGTTACAGGTGGGTGAAAAGTAGCTGTAAGTCCAGTTTTTGTGGGTAGAAAAGGGGATAAAATAAAATAACCCTTACACATTTATTGAATTATTCTATGATTAGATATTTTTCCTACTTATTTCTTGCCTTTTCCTTTATAAATATACGCTGGTTGTTAGGGCTTACCATTAGAACATGGTTACACTGGCTTTAATAACAAGAGCAATAATAATAATGCCAAAATATACCCTCACTGTACAGAATCTTTTAAAGCACTGCTCTTTGCATTTAAATCCGAGGTTTGTTTAGGGAAAACAGACCAATGAGTTTATAAGGTGTCAGCAGCGCTCTTCCAATTCTTCCTCTAATTTGACCTTCTCCACTATAATAAATATTTTTGCAATTAAAAACATCAGATTATTATTTCATACAGGCAGAATCACATGAGTCATTTCACATTTCGTGAAGTATATTCTCATCCAATTAATGTCCCAAGGACGTGCCAATTCAGGCTTTGTGCGCCACCATGCAAACCAAAACATAATTAAAGTGTGAGGAATTTAAAAGGCAGCACCTCCACAGAAAGGCCTGGAAAAAAAGAAGAAATGAGCCGTCCACTGCTTTGATTTGCCAAGCGAATAGGGAGAGGCCAAGGTTTTTAATAAAGCTGTAAGCAAGCTAAGGCACTTTCAAAATGCTCGGAGTGGATGGAGGAAGCTCAAGCACGCAGATGTTGGTCATGTTTGTTCACTGACAAAGACAAACGAAATAAGCCTCTGCAAGGACTGTGGATTACAAATACTATCACTCACAACAAACTGTGAAATAACTTATTTTTTTTGAGGGGGGGCATTTATTAATTATTATTTTCTTTATATTCACTCTTTAAAGTTGCATTTTTGGCCCTGAGGCAGGCCAGAGAATGAGAAATAAAACAGAACACAGGAGGCAAATTACATAGACATATATTTATATGCATATGAATAAAAATACATATACATATTGTACAATATCTTGGCAGAGCGTGAAAACTGCTCTGTCAGCCCAGAAACAGAAAGTAAGCCTCTTTAAATAAGTGCAAAATGTTAATGAGACAAAGAATTGTAAAGCATATATAAAGTCTTTTTTTTCCGAACTTTCTTTCACATTTTGTTTTTCCTGTTAAAATCACACGGAGCAGACATGGAGATAACTTGTGCAAAGACCCATTTATATATATTTATATATAAATTTATATCTATGTACATACAGTTTGTTCATCATAAGAAGTAGCTGGTGCCATTAGCTTGACATTAAAGTACTGCTCAAAGAAAAGAAGTTAGGGCCTCTGCAGGACCTAGGCTGTGCATAAACCAAAGAGTAAACCAAGCAGAATCAGTTTGTTGTCTTCAAAATAAACGGAACATTTTTCTCACAATCTCAAAGGACGAGAGCCGCGAGGAGGCCCGCAATGTTCCTGAAATGGTGGTCTCGCTTAAACAAGTGCAAGATGTCACACACGCAACAAAAGCAACACTTCCACGCTTCAGCTGGAACGAGAAAAAGAAACTAAGACGAAGGCTTTGTTGAACTGATGCAAAGCTTTACCCCATTTCCTTCTGTCAGGGAGAAGAAGGGCCGTCTCACTTATCCGGCTGTCCCCCCTCAACCTGAAGCCTGCATCTAATGAGCTGAGGACGCATTACAGTAAGTCCAGAAAGCATTCAGTGGCTGAAAATTGAGGGAAAATATGGAGTTTGAGATTTCTTTTGCAACCACTGAACATTTTCTGTCATCTCACATTGGATGGGAAATGAGCTAAGAAGTTCAGTGTCTTCTGTCTTGTGCAGCTTAATGCAAAACAGTAGAAACACTTTTTTTTAATATCCACCAAAAAAAACAAAAAAACAAGAGAGAGAGACAGCAGAGGAATGAAACAACCTGGCTGTGAGAAAAAGACAAATAAACGAAAAGACTACATTGGCCCTACACGAGAAGCAAGCCTCCTGACCTCTCAGCTCCATCTCTCTGCTCAATATTTGATGCCAGAGCATGTGAATTATGGATGGTGCTTATAGAAAATAATACAGTGTTCAACAACATCACAGGTGCACTGCTACAGAAACCTACGAGTAGATAACAGGGGGATTTTTTTCTTTCTTTTTTTTTATTGCATCGCTGCTGGGCTCTAAACACAGGAGCAACAACAAATCACCAGCTACTGGCTGCTGGTACACGGGTGCAAAAAGGCCCGGTGAGCTGAAGGTCAGAATCTTTCCTGCACTCAGAAAGAAATGTATGTGCAGCCAGAAACATGCCCGGCTGTTTTAAACGTAGCCCCAGCCTTTACTTACAGGCACTCTTTTTCTTTTTTTTTTTAAATTGATGTCATGGCAGTGTCCTTTTTCTTTTTTTTTAGCACATGTCAGGCCATCTTCAGTGAGTGTAAGAGAAAGAGAGCAGGAAATAAAACTCACAGTGAGGTGAAATTTAGAAATGAATAGATACATGGGAAAACAGACGAGAGACGGGAGTGAAAAGGGGGCAATAACTCATCTGACACGCACAAATTGAGGGCAAACTGTTTCGAATAGCAGGCTCTCGCGGTTGATTCTGATTTGCTTTGGACAACAAGGAAACCTGGACAAATGGCATCTCATGGGGAAGAGAAAAATGAAAAATACAGGTCATTCAGCCACTTCCTTCCTTCTCATTCAGCCCTGAATGAATCAGACAAATGCTCTGTTAGTTCTAACACGAAGAGGGGAATTTAGCTTCAAATCAATCAATTAAAGAATGCAGCTGAAAGAAAGCATCAGATTATTTCAGGAGGGGAAATAACTTAGGATGTATTTTTCCTGGCTTTAATTCTGAAAATCACCTTCCTAAGAAAATAAACTTCTCAGGAAGGGTGAGGGGGTGAAAGTGGAGGAAATACAGGATGATGTAGAAACGCCATAAAAACATAAAGTGCTTTCAATGAGTGGTGAACGCAGACAGGCTGAGTTAAAGTGTAACAGTAGGGCAAAACAGGGCGGCTGAAGGAAAATCAACAGCCTGAGATTTTCTCATGTAACGCTGCGGCTTACTGTATCCTGAAAATGTTCAAAGAGATTAAGATTAGGGATGTGATGACCCGGTAAAACAGTACTTAGGTAGCTTTCATGTTGTTGTAACATTTCAAAAATAATAATTAAATAAACAAACCTGAAAAAATAGAAAAATTACACTATGGGTTATGAAACAGCAAATCCTACAGCTGTCAGGAAATCCAGCTGTAGGAACCTCTCAGAGCAACGGCCAGGTGTTTGGGGTGTTCAAGCGGATATCCTCTTTCATCCATTCATCATAGCCGATAAATTAAAAGAAGCTAATAAAAACTAAGGGATCATCACTACATAGCCAATGATTCTGCAAACAAAGACCTTCTTTTATCCTCTAAATGGACCGTTTACCTCGGTGCGACCAAAGCAGACCTCGAGCAAAAACCAGAAAGTTTCCGGTACCAAAAATCTGCATATTCATCAGTTTTTTAATCCAAACTGCAGCTGCAGCTAACGTTTTTCATCATCAGTTAATCTGACAAATGTTTTCTCAGTTCTTCTTTTAGTATGTGAAAGGTTAGCGGTGCGGTCGCTGTACCATCACAAATCATCTCGTTTGAAAAGCTGAAACCAGAAAAAGTTACAGGTTTGTTTTGTTGTTTGTTTGTTTTCTTTTGCTTGAAAAGCGATGATAAACAAGTTATTATCAAAACTGTTGATTCATTTTAATGTGTGATGACTTAACGATGGAGATGCAGCTTAAGCGCAGAGATCTCTGCGCTGAGAGTCGGTGCTTATTCTTTACGCCTCTGAAAACTTTCTCGGTCTCAGCGTCTTGAAGACAAGATTACAAGGTCAAACTGATACCGCTGGCCCGGGTTCAAAGGTCATCTCTCTCAGCCCGACCTCCACTTACTTCACCGGCCAGAGAACGCACGTGAGGCGCTTCTCGAGGCTTTATCTGTAAACGCTCTGGCAGACACTAACCAGCCTTCTTTTCAGCTTTCTTTTCATGTTAAACTGTTAGATCTAGATATGTGATTTTTGCACCATTTGTCCAGATCCTACCACATTATGTTTCATACACAAACACAACCAAAGAAACTTTTACAAAAACTACAGCTGGACACCAAACAGACTGATATTAAAATGCTACAGTTCTTTTTTTTCTTCTTATTCTTATTATTATCGTGAAAACACATCAACTAAAATCAAACATGGCCACGTGTACAGGAATAGAAATGTGTACATAAAGCTCTCTTTGAAATACCGCTCTTCTCATTTTTTGTTTTGTTTTTCTTTTTTTAATCCTGAACAGTAAATGAAGGCCTGTATAGAGAGAAAAATCACACACACACACACACACACACACTGGACAAAAAGTGAAGAGTCGCTTAAAACCACTGCAAAGAGAGTGGTGATAAAAACATCTGCCTGTCGGAGTTCACGCAACATACACACATGGCATTTTTTTTTTTTTTCAAAAATCCACATGTTTGTTTTTTTTATGTGGGAGGGTGAAATCATCACTTCCTACCACATCAAGTCCTTTTCACCATTTTGTGTCAGTGTGCCAAACAGTGCAGTGGCACAAAATGGTGCTGTAAGAAAGCGACTTCCTCTCTTTTCTTTTCTTTTTTTCGCACTTCTATGAACCGGGCTGCTTTCTTGCCTCACTGCAGCCACTCAAGAGTCAAACAGGTGGCGGGGAGAGAGACTGAGGAGAAAAACTCTTCCAAAGACGAGCCCTGCTCCCCCAGTCGTCCCCTGAAAGAGGGACATTACACTTAAGAAACTGTCTTCTTCCCACCCAGGTCTGCCTCCTTCCTGTCCAGCCGCATGTACGGCTCAAATGCTGAAGAGCCGCAGCCGTAGGAGGACGACAGTTCATGGTGAGCGCTCCCCAGGAGCGGCATGGAGAAGCAGAGGGGGTGAGGTGGCGGGACACCCAGCCGCGGGGAGGGCGGGGTGCCCCCCAGCGAGGGCAGAGAAAGCCCGAACGTCCCTCCTGGTAGGGAGCTGGGAGGAGTGCTGCTGCTGATCCCTGGAGAGGTGGAAGAGCCTCCACCCGGGCTGCTCAGCAGGGAGCCATTTGCTGGATGAGACGGAGGCCCCAGGAGAGATTTGGGTGGTGGGGGGGCAGGGCCTGACAGGAGGCGCCCCTGCTCTAGGAGGCGCAGGATGTTGCAGGTGGCCAAAGACTCAGACGTGGAGGAGGAGCGCTTGTCTGAATCCTTGGTGGTGTCCTTCTTCTGTTTGGTTCTGCGGTTTTGGAACCACACCTTCACCTGCGAAGGCAAACACAGTCTGTCAGCGGTGGAGTCGGCAAAAATGTTACGAGAAGAACTGAGAGATGATTTTGCCAAGACTCAAAGAATAGGACCAAATAAATTTTCAATCACAGTCGTGAAAACCCTGATTTTATTGCACCTTTTCTTCATTTCAGCACTGGAACGTCTCCAGAATCATCACACTGATTCACTTCATGCCAAAAGCTACACAGCTCCCAAAGTCTGAGGACACTTTGTGACCTCAAGTGCGCTGCAACAGCAAAACCAGTCATAGCCTCAGAACTCCATGAAGAACAAACAGAGATAGTTTAAAATCAAGGCAACAGCAAATGGATCAAATCTGTTGTTTCTGTCTGCAGCTTTGACCACGATTTTGCCCACTTTGTGGCCCTAAGAGGTTTGAAACGCAGAGTCTCAACTGAAACACTGGAAACTAGAATGCAAAAGGAAAAATAAAGTGAAAATTTGAAGCTGAAAGAACAAAAACGCTCTCGAAATCGTTCAGTTTCATCGTTCACAAGACATCGTGTTAACTGCAGCCAAACAGCAAAAGCTTGGTGAACTCTGTCTGTCCTTGTCTGCCATATTTAATTAATGAAGTGCAGCTTTAATGTACAGTATGCTTAAAACTTAGGAATGGCTACGGGGAGGCTGATTGAAGGGAACATAGGGGTCACAGGGTCACAGCTCATAGAGAGACACCTCTGTAAGGAGTCACCCATGAAAAATGTATAACATCCTGACCGAGATACAGCTAACTCCGTGTTTCGCTGCAGGTTCACTGTATCGCAGAGTGTGGCGCTAAAACGAGCAGCGTAATAATTCAGCATTTCCAACAAGCTCTCGGCTTGGTCTAATCAAACATGAATCAAAATCATCAGCAAAAGGAGTCTGAAACAAGTTCAGGAGAATTAGGAAAGCTTCTGTGGAACGAGACGTTGTTACTTACAAGTATTCTCGTTTGATCTTTACTTAAGAACTACAATTCAAATTAAGGTTATTTCACTTTAATTAAAAAAATAATTAAAATGTTGTTTTATTTTTTAAAATTTTAGCAATTAAATTTATTCTAGTTCATTAAAAATAAAAGTTAGGAAGCTGTATGAAAATAATTTTAAAAAGAAGAACTGGAGCAAAAAACAACTGAAATAAAATAAAAGAGACTTGGAGTATGTGGTTAAAAAAAACTGTTTGACTGATTTTCACCCCTGAGACATGTAAAAAGAAAACTTTTAAAAAGTTAACTAAAACTAAATAGAAACTAGGAAATCCCTCCTGGAAACTGAATCAAAAACAAAATAAGTAAATACATTAAAAGCAAAAATAACTCTGTGGTGTCAGATGTGATTTAGCTTAACAGCCTAAATACTAAAGCTGCTACGCAATGCTCCGTTTGTGCTATAAAAAGCAGTAACTAGAAGCAGCTGTTTTTAATTCTCGCTTCAGACTTTAAAGCTGTTTTGAAAGATTTCAAAGTACATCGACATATAATGTTCATTTACATATTTTCAGTTTCAATTCATCAGCAATTTATAGAATAATTAATCTACAGATTTATTTCTGAACTAAATGATAATCAGGAAGAAAAAGATGCAAATGCAAATCTGAGCAGTTTTTCTTTCAGCTAACTTCTTACAAGCAGCTTATTTTCTACAGGTGGTGTTTCCTTACATGTCATCCTACCTTCTGATTACTTCATTTTGTTGCTGAGGTTGGAAACCAAGCTAAACTAAACCAAAGAGATCTCCCCAGGGATTTACGGTATTAAATAATATTTGTTAATCATGCCTCGTTTATCGCCCCACTTCTTCTCCGCTCACATCTATACGGTGTAAATTTATCCAACATTACACAACAGACGTTCCTAGAAATCCAGTAATCTAATCCCTGGTAAGAGGGAATTCCTGTTACAGGAGAAACATATAAACCTGTGAAGGATCTGCAGCTCATGGTAAAAAATAAAAGAAAAAAATACTTTCATATGACTGTGTTGATTGCACAACAGCCAAATGACACATACGAAGGAACGTAAAGCTACGTGAGCGTACATCCACAGAGAAGTTATGTGTAAACTGGACCCACACAGAAAGTGGTCACATGACCCATCGCTCTGACAGAGGGTCTCATAGGAACCTACAGGCTTAAAACACCATTTCAACTTCATTTCATCAGGCTCACTGAACATGTTTGGCCTGATCTTAAACCTCATTGCTGCTGAAAATCACTGCAGTCCACTGGTAGATTTCCAGCTGCAAGTAAGAAAAAAGGGGAGTCGTCATGACCTGGGGTTTGTGTTGTGTTTGAGCAGAAACAAATTAAGAAAAGAAAGCACAGCAGCTGTGTGCTGAGATGGACTCGATCTGGATGTCTTCTGATGCCTCAGGGGCAACTGACAATGTGTCTGTGGTTCCTAGAAAAGCTATTAATGACTAAGCCTGTGACTGTAAATGCAGAGAAGTTTTTAAAAAGATCACATAAAAAATTAAACCGACTCCACGCGATGGCCGCTGGTGCAGACATGACTGGTATTGGCCTGTTGCTTTAGTACTAAGAAGGTAAATGATCATTGTGGAGAGCAAAAGAGGAAATGTGTTTGCTATAAAGCATTGGATAACCATCCTTTGTGACTTAGCCATTAATTTGGCCTTTTAAATCAATCTGCATTTTTTACTTCTTAATTAACCTCCGAGGACCTGGCGTCCACATATGTGGACATCACATTTTGGGTTATTTAGACTAAAATACTCAATTTTGCTCTACTGATATCCACTTATGAGGACATTATACTGCCATTGTTCTATAAAACTTTTAAACGAATATCCTCATATGTGGCTCTTATGTTTCTTAAAAACAAAAAGAAGGTTAAAAAAAAGTTGGTAATTCTTTGTTTTTACATTCATTGGGCCCCAATGACCCCAAATATCAAAGACAAATTAAAAATGCGTGCCGTGGAAGAGTTCTTAGGAGGTTAAGAATAACCAGACTTTTTTGGCAAGTGTTGCACTTCCATGACAAGCAGATATCCCGGGTAAAATTTCAGTTTCCATCTGCTGATCATAAAAAATGCAGATCTGACCAAATCAAATCCCTAGAAATGTGTCCCATGCCACTGGAGGCTTCCATACATGCTCATCTAATCCCGACTTCTGTGAGATTATGGGACATTTAGGGGTCTAAGTAAGAACTCAAGGGCACTTTGATGGTTCCTACGTACACATTTCGATCCTTCCCAAGGACCCTGCGGTCCTTCTAGACTCTTGCTGAGAGACGCTTTTGTTCAACTGGTATCAGCTAAGTCTTATCTTCCAAAACATCAGAGCAATCCAGTAAGGCAATAATCTAAAGCTGTTCATTTTTATTCAGATAGTCAGTCTGGCTGGTGTTAACTACAGTGTCACTGTAACAGCTACTAGTTCAAGTGAGATCATAGTTCCAGCTACTGACGTGACACAAATAATGAGATCAGAGAGGATCCAAAGAATCCCACAGCTCAGAGAGAAATACTGATGCAAGCACATCTTACTGCAAAGACCCAAACGAGGCGCGGGGGGGGGGACGGGACGTCAGAGACGGAGATAAGAGGGGAGAAGAGGGGAGGGACAACAGGAGGGTGGGAAAAGCATCAGAAATGATGTGTGCAGCATCATGTCCTTCCTTATAGTCCAGATTTCGTCCTCGTTAGCTCACACACGACCCTCTAAGACCTCTCTCTGTATCTTCACGTGCCTGCCAAATATCCAGTTAAAGGCTTTCACTATGGAGCAAAATCCCTTTCCTCTACCCTCATTGACGTGGGCGTGGCTTCCTCTCCTGCTCACATCAGTATCCTCCTATCCACTGCTCCAAACAAAAGGAGGGAGGGGTGGAAAAAAAGCTTTCCGATGTTTTACAGAGGGAAAATGATGAGAGGAGAAGAAAGCAAAGCTGCCTTTGGTACATCTACACTATTGGATGTAAATCCTTTTTTAATGGGATCCAGGGTTCAGCGTGGAAGCAGAGATTACCGAGGGAGATCTGGATCGGGTGTGACCTGCATTTGCCCTAGACAGGCAGACAGGCTCACCCTCTGCACCACGCCCTAATGCAGTACAGGGGGCATGGTCGGGGCGAGGGCGAAGAGTTTAGGACTGAGTCCTCCATGAGGTTATATTTAAAACAATCCAGCTTACGAACCAATATCCATCTCATTGTGTTTTCAGCCCAGACATCCTTATCACTACATCATGGAATAACAAGAGCTTCATAAATAACTCCTCCTCAAATGCCATTAATGATGAAGAAGAGCTGCTAATAAAGGATCAAATGTTTCTTACATTGGTTGAGCACTCGCACTGAAGCCTTTGCATTAAAACCTCACAAACACATGCTTTCATGCTTTGAAGAGACAGTAATTTACTATATATTATTGCTTTTATAATTATTATTAATAATTACAACTCTGTGGAGCTGTGGTACGCTCTAAAACAGTCTTTTATTAAACATTAAGAAGTTGGTTTATCTATTAAATGATATTTACAGGTGCAGGCAGGCTTTTTGTGAATGTTCTTGTGTGGAAATATGTCATTATGTATATGGCTATTTTGAAAAAAAAAATCACATATGCATGTCTGTCTTGACCAGTGGATCTCTAGTTTAGTTTCCAGCGCGCACGTCACTTCTTCTCCCTGAAACCAGCCAATGCTGAGCAACAAAACACAATGTAAACAGTGATGGGGTAAATTCAGCCAGGTTGGGGTACGTTCAACAAAATGAAGAGATGATGAGGCCGCCGGGCACAGGTCAGAGGCCTTCACCGTGGTTACAGCCAGCTGCAAACAGCAAGGTGGGCAAACCGGGTTAGAGGTAGAAAGGTTAAGCCAGATCAAGACCCAATGTACAGATCAAGTGGGCATATGTGTGTGCACCTAAGCTTTGCTGTATCCAGCTAGAGATGGAGAACTGGAGATCATGAAAAGATTTATTTGTGTTTAGATGCATTTATGATTCTCAATTTCTTAATGTTTTTTTTTTTGTTTTTTTCTTGCACTTTGACCCTTTTGTTGTATGCACTTGACCCCCCCGCACGATTGAAATCATTAACTACAACATCCCAGCAGCACTCTCTGACTGTATAATGGCTGTGTAATGCAAAGTGAAATGCGGCGCACTTTCTACGACTCCTCCACCCGCTTGTTGCTCCCACTGTGACCCTGTTGAGATCCCCTGATCTCAGGCATGTGACGAACACACAATGAAAACACTTTTCCATGGAGATTGTACCAGGCGCACCAGGGGCCACTGAACCATATATAATGCAATGATGGATGCTCGACTGTATGTAGCGCAATGGGCCACTGGCGACTCAGCTGTACTGTATGCGATGGGTTGGTAGCGGCTAGCTAATGGGCCGGACCAACTATCTATTATAAACTTACTGTCCTTTTAGTTTGGGGAAACTTACACTAATATCTATAAAACTGTTTCACAAAGATGATCAGTCGTATTTATGTCTCTGCACCTAAACTTAAAACTCACCTGTCCGTTTCAAAATAACCATCGTTATATTTGCTCACTTCTTAACCACTACCCTGACATTTGAATCATTTACATGCTTTTATTGTGAAGCCCCGTGGAGCGTTTGTTCTCAAATGCCTGCATAACCATGTTGTTTTAGCAGATGGCATCACGTCACACCGACCCTGGCCTCTCTCCATTGGCTCCCTGCATGTTTTACTTTAACGCACAGCAGAAATGCTCCTCCATCAGGGCCCCTCAGCTCTGCACAACCTGCCTGAGGAGAGACGCTTTAAACCGTCGAGGACTTCCTTAAATCACTTCTGAAAGCATATTTTGATAAACTCATTAACGCAGTGCTGTTGTTTATTTTCCACTGTCTTGTTTGTTGTCTCCACTGTTGCTGTAGCTTTTATAGCTTTTATTCCTTGAATGGTATTTATTAATATTATTGACATTTTGCTTTTCGCCCCTTTCCCCCCCATTAATGTTTGGCTTTCTGTTTTCATTTACCTCCTGTGTCCTGATTTTGTTCGTTTTTCAAAGCACTTAATAATAAGTCTTTTTAAAATGTGCTCTATAAATGAAGTCATTATAATAAAATGAAGTTTTTATGTACACACAGCAGAGGATGTGATCTCCTCATTGTTTCTGGGTATTTCAATATCACTTCTGTCGAGTATCAAAATGTGTGGTTGCAAAGAATCCCAGAATCTGCCCGTTTGAGGTTAAATGTACCAGATTCGATCATTTAAACACGTTCATGCATGAAAAAAATAGTAGTAGTATTGTATTAAAAGTAAAATCACCTCAGTTTAGGACTAGAAATCATTTTCACCTGCCTGATATTCACATCTCCCCTCCAAACTGTTGTCAGCAACACATTTCACCTGACCTCTAAACCTCAGAGCAGCTCCAGGTTCACTCCAGGTTCTATAAAACCTCGTTTTATAGAATCGCTGTTAGACATGGCTGCCTAATCCTCCTTAGCACAAAAGCACTCGGGACTGTTATGAGGCCCACCTCTCTCACTCTCTCTCTCTGCCCCTCCTTCCTGTCCTCTGTCCAATGACTGCTCTCCGTTTAAGCCATTACCTCCTCCCCGCGCACACTGCAACGTTAGCGATACACCGCACGCATTCAGCAAAAAAAAAACTCAGCAGGTGTTTGGATGTGGTCCATGACTTTTTGTGCATGTCACCCCGCAGTCACTTGAATTTCCCATCGCCTTCGGCACATGGTCTCGTCTTGGCTGCGCAGCCTCGTGATGCCCAAATCTGTGACAGTTGTTATTTTTTTTCCATCTTTCTGGGGAATCACAGCTGGTAAAAGCAAGCTACAATAAAGCGCGACTCTACCTTATTCTTAGATTTCATGTCTGTGCATGCATCACCTATAGCACAGGGGGTCCCGCATCTCCTCTGCTCAGCGGCTTTCCTGTTAAAGACTTTAGAGTGTTTTAAATGAGCCAAAATGAAAGCATGTAAAGCCATCTATGCTACTAAAACACTGTCGTTAAGGCCACATTTTAGATACTTGTACTCATCAGTATTTGACTGGATTCATTACCTTCTAATTTGTTTAATTTGCTCCGCCTCCACATTTGCTCCGTTTATCTGACTGCTTCCCAGCATTCCCATTTTCAACCACAGGAGTCATTGCAATTGTCAAACTGGAAATCTTACCCAAAAAATAAGGGCCACATGGGAGACCTTTGACCCCTCTAATTGTCTGGCAACTTGGGGTCAGCTTTGTGTGTGTCTGTGTTTGTGTGAGTGTTTGTGCACATGAAGTGAAAACCTCTTGTATCCAGTTCTGCTGATTTCCTATTTCCCCATAAGCTGAAGGATTACAAGTTGCTCCATATGTTTGTAAAATTACCCTCTGCTTGGCTTCACACACTCTTCACTCTGCCAGAAACTGATGAAGCAAGTCAAATCAATCTATGAGAGTGATTAGGGACAAAGGCGGCGAAGAATTAATTGCTGTTATGTTCTGATTACCTAATCAGTTGATTAGATAATCAGAGCTTCACAGGTTTCTTCCTGACCATCGCTAAGTTGGACAAAGTTCCCATTTTGAAGACGACGCTCGAGTTTTAGGTCACTGCGGAGCGAAGAGGAAAGAGTTTGTTTCTTTTCAGCACCAAGTCCAAACATTTAATCTGAAAGCACAAAGGCAGCAAGTGTCCGTCTTTCTGTCTGTCTGTCTGTCTGACAGCCTCCCTTCCTATCTCTTTCTCCATTCTGAGTGTTTGGACAATCGCCGTACTGTGCGGCCGCCTCTCTGCTACATCTGCAAAACTATACGTAATGGCCAGGCCCTCTACGCTCCAGACGATCGGCCAGACAACGTCTGTCTGGGCCGTCATGGAGAACAATACGCACAACGAGCACATTCACTGTAAGCAGACACCCGCAGGAGCACGGCTCGTCGTCTTGTCTCAGAGGAACATAGCTGTCTTTCAGGGATCTATCGGCATGTACGTAAAATCACTTTCTGCTCGTGTTATCAAAAAAGGAATTTTGTATATCTAAAGGAGGAAAATCGGATTTCCCATAGGGCTTAATCAGGTCCATAATACACCTCTCTTGCTATTTCCCACTAAAACATTGACCGTTAAATAATATCATGCAAAGAATTTTGCACAGTTGCACAAGCAAACGGTAACTTCAGTTTCATAAGAGGTCAGAAAGGTTCATCGAGAGCCACGTTTCTCTCCTTTTACCCTCACATAGTGCTCAACATAACAATTATTAATTCATTAATACATTTTATTTATGAACCACTTTGCAAGCTGCTAAGAGAAGCCTTACACAACCGGTTACAAAGCCAAAGTTACAGGTTTTGGGATCCACATTAGATCATCTGTGACCTCTGACCCCTCTGCAGTACAGTAGGCCACAAAACAAAAAGCAACAAACAGCATCATTTGAAGTTTTTACAGCCATTAAACTGCTCTCCAGGCTGTTTGGCATCAAGAGACAGTCCATCTGAGAGAAAAGACATCAGACAGGGCAACAAACAAAGCATGACACTCATTTTGGGTGACTTATACACCTGCAGCTACATCTGAGAAGTTCACTCTAACACTGGCTGTACACTTCCTTCCATCTATCCAACCATCCACCCATCTTCTACCACTTATCCAGGGCTTCAGGTCACTGGGACAACATGAGCCAGTCCCTGGCTACCGCCTCCAGCTCTTCCAGGGGAATAAAGAGGCATTCCCAAACCAGGTGGATTGCAGGTTGGACATACCCAAAACACATACACACTAAAATGTGCTTCTTTTACAGAGTGTTTGGAGGCCAGCAGGGACAGAATCTGACTGGGCCAGAAAACACATGCAAATCATTCGTGTGCACACTCACCTGAGAGCTCAGTGAAGAAAACAAACTAAAGCAGACTGAATGATTTGTTTGGGATAAAAACAAGAGAAAGTTAAGAGCCGATCTGTGAACGAGCTCCACCTGCTCTGATCCAACACTTTTTACATGAAGCCAACTTTGTGTCCCACATACTAAACAATTTAACGGACAGCACACTGCACTGCACAAAACATAAGTTTTTTAAAAATATATTATCACAATATTCTTTTTTAATTCTCTTGACACTGAAATACCTTAATTTACACAAAAAATCTTCTCATACTCCCTTCTTCAATTTTTAAAATAAATAGGCAGTGGAGGCTGATAAAGAGAAGATATAGGAGACACTTTAGACTTAGATTTTACTTTCTGTACACGGAGAAAAAAAAATCTAAGGGTTTGTAGTCACAGTCCTAGATCCTGGAAGAGATTTATTTTGGAGATTTTTTACGTTTCTAACAGCCGAATGTTAAAAGATGTCTAACAGAAATCTAAAATCAGTGTTTATTTGCGGTGCATTCAAACAAATATGTTAAAAAAAGGTGTGCATTTGTGCTAGCATATGCCCAAATGTGCTCTGTTCAGTCAGCTATAAATTATCTATAAAACACGATCTCTTCCATTTGAGGCAGGATTACACCACAGCACAGAAACCATTAAATCCACAGCTTTCTGTGGAAGGGCTGCAGACAACAAAAGGCTGAGACAAAGGCAACCTGTACTTCATCTGGAGGGCAAACACACCACTCGAGCTAGTGGAGAGATTTAAAGAACACACAAGTTTGTTTTTCTTTGTTTTTTTGTTTTTTCCTGGCTGAAAATGTTGTACATGCTTTTATATATTTTTTTTTTTACATTTTTCTAATGCTGACAGGCCATGTGTTTCGTCTGGAAGTGTGAGGTAGAATACACACGATAACACACACACATAATGTGTCCTAAAATACAGACGGTTACATAGACTTTCACTGAATCAACTGATTTCTCTGACTGCCATCCTAAAGCAACTCCACATGCAGGAACACACCTCCATAAACATCCATCAGTCCTCCGTTATCCAACCAAAACTGACCATGAAGGTAACAGAAATGGAGGCTTCATGTACAGTTCAGGCTTTGTGTGTGTGTGTGTGTGTGTGTGTGTGTGTGTGTGTGTGTGTGTGTGTGTGTGTGTGTGTGTGTGTGTGTGTGTGTGTGTGTGTGTGCTCCAGCCCTTCCTGCTGTGTTGTCCAGTAGCGGGGAGCCACCTGCCGGGATGAAGGGGGAGCTCTGAGCTGGTAACAGATTACAGAGTAACGCGTTACAACAGAGTGAGGGCCACGAGTGACCCTCTTTACACCTGCTTTGTTCATACGTGGACTCAAATGTTTCAATGAGGCTGAAGTCTTCGGTTTCTCTGAATTGTTTCAGTCAGAATAATTTAAGAAAAATAACTGTAACTGTAACCCTCATAAATAACACCTGTTCTCTTCTCTCTCACCCTGCTCTTTGTACTCTTTCAGCTCAATGCAGAAAAATCATATATATATATATATATATATATATATACAAATAAACTAATTTAAAATTAACTTCTACCACACTAACAGAGCTCCACCCATTTTTATGGATAAATGATTGCATATGAGAAGAAGATTTACGCTTTCAAACTCGGGCCAAAATCACCAGAATCAGATTTGAAAGAAAGTGCAAAGTTTACATTTACGTTTTGGAGCTTGGAACACGTGAGAATAATAGTTTTGATATTCAGATGCTGATCAACTGCTGGAAGTGACTTTTACTTCTTATTTATGTGTTTTCTATATTTTTATATTATATGAATCAATTATGGAAATTTGTGTGTTTGTGAGCTGATTCAGGGTCAGCTTGAATACAAGCAATACCGGGAGTTAGGGATTTTTTTAATTTTATTTTTTAATTTAATTTAATGTATTTATAAATGTATTATATATTTTTTTATTTAGTCTTTTTCATTTCAGTGATCACTTGATACAAAAGAGTTTGGCATAAAAAATAACGATGAAAGATGTACAGAGAAATACGCACATTTTCACCATATTTTAATTGGAAGTTAATCATCATCTAAAAGTCAATCATATTCCCACCGAGTAAACAAAATCGAAACTACCCCAAAACATGGACTTTATTCTAAAGTGCTGTAAGCCCTGAGGCCTTCTGCTGTTTTTGCTTTCCAACAGAAATTGTTCACGATAGATAGATAGATAGATAGATAGATAGATAGATAGATAGATAGATAGATAGATAGATAGATAGATAGATAGATAGATAGATAGATAGATAGATAGATAGATAGATAGATAGATAGATAGATAGATAGATAGATGTAATTGAGTTCCTTTTAAACGTAACGCTCTTTAATTGTAGCATGAAAATCAGATTACTGCTCGAAAATCTTTAGAAGCGAACTCAAAACATCAACAAACACCATAAGTCACCAGAAAGCCAGAAAAACATCTCCAAACATCTTCCTTAAAGGGGGTCTGAAACTTATAAGAGCTCCTATCTTTCCTTTGTGATTGGTCGCGATTAGCCTTGAATGGCGCATTTGCCTAAAAACATGGAACCGCCACCGATAGAAAGAGGATAATAATGAGGAAGAAAACGCCTCTAATGCCAACTAAAAGCCTTTCGATCACGCTTAAAAGCTGTTCCCATAGCATTAAGAAATTTCGACTCCGTGGGTTTAATATTTCACATCAAAGAGATTTTTTTTCACTTTTTTTTTCACGTCACTTGAAGGCCAGACAGTTTTTCATTCAGCCAATCCTCAGCAGCAGGAAGCTGAGGCCCTCCCATTAACACCCCTATATGCAGCGCTAATGAGGGACACAGTGGCTGCTCTGTGTTTCACACACGTCCATCCGACCACCTTTATTTGTGAGGGCATGTTTTGAGGTACTTCACAATTGGTTTGCTTCGCGCACGACGAAGATGCGCAAAAGTGCTGCGTGTTTTTGCTTGCAACTAGTGCTTTCACGCAGGCGACGCGTCTCGGTACACAGCAGTGTTAAATCGACACTAGAGAGTGGGTCCACTCCTCTGAGTGTTAAATATAACACTGTTGAGTGTTAAATGAACACTTTTGACAGTGTTATATTTTTAAAAGTAACCTAGTCAGTGTTGAAGATTAACAAAGACTAACACTGAGCAGTGCTGATTTTCTAACACTGAAAAATAACTCAAAATGTTAGAAATATTCCAGTGTTTATATATATATGAAAAAAACATGAATATTAAAAAGCACACATTTGGACAGCAGAAGTCCAACTCACCTGTTTTAATCTTTAACATAAAGTGCATAAAGTGAAGTTACAGAGGATATAAGTTAATGCTGATTTACATCTGCGCCAAGCTTTTTATTGTTCTACATATGTCAACTTGTCCTTCAGCCAACAGTTTAGCCAGTTGTAATTTGTAATTTAGGGACAATTCTCTGAAACCAGCTCATTTTTAGAAGAAAAGAAAGAAACATAAAGCCTGCTGTGCTGCCGCTGCTGCTAATGCATAACTCCATACAGCTATGACCTCTGTGGTTGGGCAGGAATGAATGACGGGAGGTGGGTTCAGGAAAGAGTGCCATGAAATGTCACGATCTATTTTTTTGTGTTACAAAAACACCAACCCCCACCACCACCACCAATCATTTTCTGTAGTTTTTTGTTCACTGTGTGCTCAGCCTTGATTCTGTGTGGTTTCTTACCAACGTACAACCAAATAAACTGAATTAATAACTATGTATTTACATTTTAATTATATTTCTCTGCGTTTGCTGACAATTAAAACTTTTGAAAAGACAAAAGACATGCACTTTGATCGTAACACACAAGCAGCTAATGTGCATCCACATGTGTCACGGAGATGTTGACTCACCAAGAGGCTGTGGTTTGAAATTCATCAAAAAATGCATATATACCTAAATGTAGGCAGAGGTATTTTAAAAGCTCCAAAAATGGACTTGTGGTAGATACTTATTGATCCCATCACTGTGAAAACATGTGTTCATACTTGGCCTGGTTAGGCCTGCGGGCTTTAGGCTCATTCCAGGCCTGTATCAGGTTCAGTCAAACCCATGGGGTCTATTTGTGGATCATTCTGCTTCATTTTATGCACGGGGCGTTTAAAAAAATGAATGAATGAACATCCCTGTGCTATAAACCTAATTAATATCTTGAAAACGGACATAAATAAACAATTTTCTGTGGAAAATTATTCTGTGCTTTGCGACTCCTCGTTTCCGATTGGTCGAGGAGCCAATTAAAGATTCTGCGCACACCTGTACTCACAATTAAGAAAACATCTGTCTGTCGCTAATCGAACCACCGCTTTAGCTAGCCAAGTGTAGCAGAGGGCTGTGATGTTATTAAAGTAGCCTTTGTTATGAGATAAATTTATTGGCTAGGAACCGGCTACTTAACTTAGTAGCTAAGTGCATAGTTGGAGAAAATTTTGTCACGGCTAATTATTTTTAAATATTTATAAACCGTTTTGTTTTGTTTTGTATCATTTTTTAAAAGTATTTTTGGTCCAGAGCAGCTAGCTCCGTTTTGGCCTTACCTGCGTTTCCGACAGATTCAGCTGTCTCGCGAGCTCCGTGCGCTCGCGCCCCACTACGTACTGGCACCGCTGGAACTCGAGCTCGAGCCGGTACAGCTGTTCGGCCGTGAAGGAGGTCCGCGTGCGTTTGGGCCGATCCAAGTCCAGGCCCTTGGGCAGGACGATCTCTCGGATGGTGCCTTTGGCGTCTGTCCAGAAAAAGAAACGTCGATTCGGTTAAAGTAAGTGTTAACGTGAGGCTGTGGTGGTTATAACATAGCAACAGATAGCTGCTGAAAACGAAACAGAGAAAAACAGCTAAAAACTAGATTAATCGACTTTCCAGCAGCTGCAGACTTCAGAAACAGAACTATAAAGATACTAAACCGGCCAATATACGACTTCAGAGAGAAAACACGGAGGCAAACAGACTCTGTTATCAGTAATGAGCCTGGGTGTTAGGTGTTGTAAATGATGGCACATACTTTTAATGGTATGTTAGTTGAACCAACGTGCCATGTTATCATTAAAACTGAATTAGTTGGGTTTAAACTTGCCCTGCGCCCAAAACGCAGGGACATACATGAGGCTTGTAGAGCTGAGGGCCATGTTGGGTTAACGTGCGTAAAAGATAAATAAATAAATAAATTTTAAAAAACCAAATTTGTGTGACGCATTGTCAAATTTATGGTACTGCGAGTATTTGGCTGTTGGTCAGTTCCTTTAAAAAAATTAAGTGTTGTATCACTTAATTTCTGCCCTGGGTCTTAAACAGAGCTACTAATGTGTTTTGTAACACTGCGACTCAGCTGCACAGAAGCTCTCTGAGCATCGTTTCCACTCCAAGCACCAGGACTGCGCGCCGTTATCTGCCCCGAACATTAGTTAGCGCGCACGGTTTCTATGGGTGGCAGCTTTCCTGCTTTTTCCTTGTGTTGACTTTTAAGTATTATTGTTTCATGTTTGCCATGACTTTTTTCCCTCCCAGAATAATGAAAACACCGGGAAAAAAATAATAATAAATAATTTCATACATTGAATCAGACCTAGTGGAGAGCCGAAAATTAAAAAGTCCTTGATAAAAAAAAAACCCCCACCCGTATTTCTTAAAAAAGAAAAAATTAAAAAGTTTGTTTGTTTTGTTTTGTGTTTTTAAACCACGTGTCCAGCCCGTGTATTTGTGGTCTCACTGTAGCTACGAATATTTGTTCGTATTTATCACAACGAATGGACGCACCGGCCAGACATGATCCCGTCGTTGTCCACGGTTTTTTCAGGTCATAAAATATGTACTCCAATAAAATATGAAGAGCTTTGAATAAAATATGAAACAAAACCGATTGAACTGGAGGCACATAGTGTTTTCTACGGGCAGGACATTGCTAACGGTAAGAGAAACGCATAGTGTGCGTAAAAACAAAACTCGTTTTTTTCTTTTGTTTGTTTTTTGTTGTTGTTAAGCTGTGCAGTTACATGGACTTGTTCGGCTCCTATAAATGTCAAACACCCTCTTCTTTGTAACGTGGAGTTGAAAATGTAAATAAAACACAGCAGGTAAGTTAAAATGAGGATTGTTGCGTAAAAGACAAAAGGCGGGTTGTTTTTGCGTTTTGGTGACAATTAGAAGCGTCTGTGAAACGCCGTGAATTCATCAGTTATGGTCCCTGCACGCCATGAGCTGTACTGAAAACGCATTTCAATCCCAGCCCTACCAACAGCTCAAACACAAGTGTTTGGTTACCCCCAGGTCCCTGATGCATAATGAGCTCTCCGTCTTTACGCACACATAGTTTATTTGCATAAAGTGTAGCCAGGCAAGAGAAAGGAAGGGGGAAAATCTTCTCTTCAGAGAGGCTAAATCTACTTAAACACAATCATACAGTACATACAGTTTAGATATGTCCTTGCTCGAGCAGCTCGAACTGAGCAAATATTTGCAAGCAGAGGAGGAAGCCAGCGGCTGTTTGCAGACCTGCTGACCTCTCGATGACCTCGGTGGCTCCGCGGAAAAGCCGGCCTCAGCTCGAAAAACAAATCCTACCGACGTTTAACCACACACCATCCCCACCTAAATGGCCTCACAGATCTGTCCTCCAGGCCTCTTTTTCTTCTCAGATGATCAAACTGAGGCAGCACAATAAGGACCGTATGTTCCAGCACTAGGGAGTGACGAGTGCTGAGGATTCACAATGAACACCTGACTGCCAGATCTCTTAATACAGAACTACGTTTGATTCAGTATGTCCATAAATAATCACAAACACTATTTTACATACAGATAAAACGCTCGAATAGAATCACCCAACAATGTTTAATTATGTGCAACAAAGAGTCAGAAATAAAGAATGACTCTGTTATTAATAAGCCGTGTAGGTGCATTTCTACAGGAGCACAGACGGTTTTTAGACCTCTTACATGGACATTTCTCTCCCTCTTCCTGCCATAGCCCTCCTAGTGAACTGTAGTAATTTTAATATTCTCTAAAGCTAAATATGCTTTTTTCCCCGCTTAGTGTGAGCCATGACAGCGCACGACAAAACGCTCGATGAAAGCTAAAACTAAACCAGCCAGCAGCCACAACATCCTCAGCTTTCTATAACCTGAAAACTGATAGGCCGACATACCGAGTCTGCCCACAGCGGTTACACACTCCTGCGAAATAGATCCCCATCGAAATAACGCTCAGATTTTATTTTATTTTTATTGTCCTCTCTCAATGCAGAGAAGCTGACGTTTATGTTTTTTCATAAATGAAATGCATTCTGGGAAAAAAATCCATGCAGGAAACTCTTACAATGGCTCACAGTTTTCAAATATTCTAAGTATAAATCAATATTTTAAACGAGGTTAAGACAGTTATTTCATAACTCAAATTATATAATTTTAATTTAATTTGCAGCTGGCCTAAAATATGTCTAACTGCTGTTTTATGTATGTTTGTGTATTTTACATACATTTAAAAAAGTACATCATGTACTTTTTTCATATTTTTTTAGCTGTCATCGGAACACATGATTTAAGTTCTCTTTTTATGTTTTCCATGACTCCGAAAGAACTACCAGCAATCATTTACGAACTTTAAGGATTAGAAACGGATGTATTTTATTTTATTATTATTTTTATTTTCTTCTTGACTTCATATTTTATCGGAACTTATTTTCTCACGATCTTACCCAGATTTCTGACCTCCTGCAGGAGAGTGTGGACTTTAACACTCAATGAAATATTATGTATTAATATTTGTAATAATATAATGTTACTGACAGAAAAGGCAATACACACACACTTATGTGGGTTTATTTTGTGTGTGTGTGTGTGTGTGTGTGTGTGTGTGTGTGTGTGTGTGTGTGTGTGTGTTTTAAAATATATATCAGTTCTTTTGCACAAACAGCGCGACTTCTCCCTGATTTTAAGTTTTAAGCCTTTCTTTTACTTCCTGCACCTCTCAGCTGTGATTTGAAGCAGCTGCACTCACTATCGCTTAAAGGCAAAATATCCCTGCTGTTAGGAAAATATAAGGCATCATCTCACTGAAGCAAAATGTCCCTGTTTTCATTATTGATTGGACTAATTAATTTTTTATGCTCTCACACGAACAAAGGTGCGGCCACAATTGATGCAACCAGTATTAGTCGATGATTTGTCTCAGAGGTTTAAGTTTGCATAAGTAAAAATGACTTAGAAAGCGAAGGTGTGTTTACTCCCCTACTGTTGCTGTTTAAAACTGTTATAGTTAAAGTGCACGCCGCCTGTTGTTACTACAATAGATACTTTTTTTTCTTTTTTTCTGGGTCTCTCTTCACCAGATGTGTCATGCTCACATCATACGCTTTGTTTAGAAGTTCAAGTGTGTGTTTGATAAACTTTCACAGTTTTGACTCCATATAAACACAAGTGTTTCTTCTTTTTATTTAATAGTTTGATATGATATTTAAAACATTTCCAGGAAAATTCTTACCACTGTCTAAAGTGTGTATATTTTATTTTAAATGCATTGCCTGGCTGCACTGTGTATCTGAAGTTAGTCTATAATCTAAACTGTTTTTGTTGTACATCCACTTAATTTATTTATGATACTCGTGTACTGCGTAAAATTTGACAGATCTTTGTCTGATCAGCAGTTTTAAGCACAGGACTAATCTCTTCGTTTTGTCCACTCACCTCTTACTAAAATTCTCCGGCAGTAGTCAGGGTCCACTCCCAAAAGTTTGTCATGCCCGTCTTCGCTGGAGGAAGTCGGCGTGGATGCTGATGTTCCCGGGGTGTCGGTGGAGCTCTGAACCGGAGACCGGTTCCCTATCTCGGAGCGACACTTTGTTTCCATCCTGTCCGGACACAGTGGGTTGGGACCACAGCGGTGGTTCCCATCGCCCATAGTCGTGGCCTGGTCAAACATCTACAAGTAAGTTACAATCTATAAGATTAGCTTTATCTCTCCCTCCTTACGTCACTTCCACTCAGTCCTCTCTTTCTACTTTCTTCACCTCTTTGAAAATGTTCTCCAGAGACGAGGAGAGCATGCCCCCCTCTCCCTCCAAAATAAAGTAGATCCAGTTACAAAGGAACCATGTGGTCCTGCAAAGGGACCGTGGTGAGCTTCAGGTGTTGCTGCATGACGCACGGTCCGGAGTCCAAAACCGAAGCAAGAGTTAGCCGGGCCTAGGGGGGGGGTGAGAGCGAAAAAGAGACCTCGATATATTTTCTCTAACTATACGAGGTGCAGGAGGAATGCATGGTGCGGGCTGCAAGGGGGGCAACAAGATCTACGGAGGAGCGGGGAGGTGCCACTCACACACTGCTCACCCACATAGAAATAAAGTGTGAGGAGGCGCTGAAAAAAACCCCCACAGCGGCCACAGTTCACCGTGCAGAAGTCAGGAAGGAAAGTTTCTCCTGGTTTGTCCAGCGCAGCAGCCTGTTACTTCACTCCTGGTCAGATCGGCTGCCTCTGCAGATCCGTGACTGCATGTTGATGATGATGATGATGGTGAGATGGTCACATAAGGGGGTCGTCCTTCTCCTGCTTTTGAAAGGCGCACAAACAAAAAAAATGTCTGTGTTGAGACCCTTCTAGAGGGTGTCGGGTAATGGGGTCACATTTGCTCGCAGAGTCTCGAGCACTCTTGTTGGTTTGTTGACAATTTGCTTTACAGCTGAAACATCACGTCTGAGCGGGGCGGCTCGAGCACCCTGCCTACATCAGAGCAGGAGAGACGGTGCTGTGTGGATAGCATTTGTGGTGACACGGTGCACTTTACAGAGGCAGGAACCAGACGTCATTTCCTGCCCGCACAGAGTCGCTCTCCCATTGGTCCACCGGCAGGGCATGTTTTCACTAGAGGATAAGCGGCGCTGTGGACTGCGATCAGGCACAGAGATATGAGACGATTATTTTTTTTCCTGCAGTATTTCTCTGGAAACAGCCCGAAGAAGCAATGCACGGGTTTCCCTACAGCATCAGCACCAGCTCTGACTTTTTATGTGTGTTTTTGTGTTGTTGTACGGCTGAACTCTGAGCTCCTCACTGCGGTCCAGAAAAACAATGAGTGCAGATGCACAATGAACAGTTCTGACCCAGTAAGGTAAAGCCTGAATTATTCTCAATATGTCTCAGTTTAGCTCGATTTTTTTCCCTCACTCGATCAGAGGCACTAGCAATTCTCAATGGAAGCCTCTTAACACCAGGAAAAAAAAAAATATATATATATATATATATATATTTGAGCTGTGCAGTAAAATATATGCTTAATTTCCTGCTTATTAAATCCTGGATGTTCTTATCGGTCTTTGCCACATATTGGGAATAAACAGAAAGCCCCCTGCCCTGCTCGCATGCTGTGAGCGTTTCTAAATCTATTCTTCATTCACATGAACCTTCGAGTTCCCTTTTTCTTATTGAAATCAAAATATTACGATACTAGTCGTTTTTTAAAACCGAAATCATGATTTGGGGCCATTAAATAAATTTCTATATTACTAGACTGTGCTGTGCGTTGAGGACAGAGTCGCTTCAATACGCAGAACCTCAAAAACTGAGTTGGATTTTTTTCTGAGAAAGTTGTTGTGCCCCTGAATGTTGTTGTGATGAGGCCATAATTTTGTAAAAAAATAAATAAAAAACAAAGCTCATAGCTAAATAAATAAATAAAATACATGTATTTTTTAAATGTGTGGTATCTACAAAATATTTTATCTGCATAGCTTTAGTTCAGAGATTGGATTTTTAGCTTCCAGCCAAAAGCAGCTGTATCCTGAGGATGGATGCAACAGCAGCAAAACACGTGTTTTGAAAATTTAATCCGGTGCCATAGTGTCACAATCTCCACTCTGAAAATGACCAAAGAGTTAAACCAACTGTCTGAATAGGCGTTCCGGTTATTTTGTCCACCCCCTTAGCCTGCACAGAATTGTCTGGTCTTTTGTTTATGATATGGATGGTAAGCACACTGCACGCTGTTAACACACAAATCTGTCACAAGCACTGAGATGAAGCAGCACAAAGTGAGGTTACAATTTGTTTTCCATTGGAGATAAAGCGGCTCATTGCCAGCGCCCACTGTATATGCGCGGAGTCATCTTTTCACCGGTCTATTTTCTTCTGCCAGCTTGATGTTGATGGTGCAGCCGGTAGTTTGTTGTGATTGTGAGATAATTTCAGTCGCGGGCGCAACTGAAACATTGGATGGAATTTCCTCTTTACAGGTGAAACGTGTCTGAAAACAGCGCGGAAAAAGGGGGGCATTTTGAATGGGATTATATAATTATAGTTTTGCCGTGTGTGTTTTTTCTTATTTTTCTTATCCGAAGCCGTAATTACTGCGCACAGCCATGGGTCGTTACTCCTTTCAGCTGGCCTAATCTCACAGAGTATGAATAGAAACTGTCAATCAGACGCTGCACTCTGCGGAGAGACAAGAGGGGACTGATTGCTGCTGCTGCACAGCGACACACACACACACACACACACCTTCTTCCTCGTTGTCTCCAATGTTTTTGCCCTCCAAAAAACAGATTTTTCCCTCCATATTCAATTTTCTGAAGACTCCTCATAGCTTGATTTCTTTGGGTGTTTTTAGGAAACATTTTCATGTTTCTAATATGTTAACAAGTACAGATTATTTATTTATTTATTGGCTGCTACATTTGATGCCTAATTGTACCCCAGTACTTCCATTCAGGCCTGGCTGCCGACTGACACACCTGCTTGTTTAGGCTTTTTAGAGAGCGTTAGATGGATGGACACATGCATGATAGAGAGATCAAGACGGGGACAACCCTGTGTTGTTAATAAACAGTGAACGTGCACAAACAGTGGTTGCATGAAATTAAAAGACACGGCTGAATTTGTGCAATAGTAAACAGATCGGTCCTCTTCAAAAGATGCCCCAAAACAAACAGGCGATAAAGTGTTTTGTTTCACCTTAAATGCTTCATATCAAAAACATTTACTGTGGCGATATAGGGAAGCACTTAAATGCTGGTGTACATTTAAGAAACATTTGGATGCTTTTTATATGTTAATACAGCATCAATTTACACGCGTTTAATACCGAAGTGGTTCTGTGTAATGTTTTTATTCTAAGTGCCCTCATTCGTAATTTCAGTTAAGATGTTTGTTTTTTTTCCAACATACTGACTTTCTTAAACTTTCCTTTTGCGCTTCATTTTATAGTCTGCACTCGTCACTATTCATTAAATGTCGCTATCGCATTGGAAGTATAAAATAATGCATAATAATAACAATAATCTTTTTTTAGAAAGTTTTTTTCCTTATGCTGTGCTGATCTGAGTTCAGGTTTATCCTGAAAAAACAACAACAACAACAACAACAACAACAAATTTCCCCCACTTTTGTTTTTTAGTATCATCATGGTGAGATCCAAATTTAATCTCCTGAAATCTCACTTACATTAAATCAAAGCGCATATTCTGCGTCACATGATACCGGTGTTTACAGCCACCCAGACCTGCGCACTGTTTGGAAAAGCTCGTGCCCAAAGGCCAAAAGAAAAAAACGCTTTATTTGCGTCATTCACCGACTGCCTCATCTGCGCCCCCACCACCACCACCACCGCCACCCCGTGTGCGGATTGCGGCCTCGTGGAGATGAATCTGATCAATCAGATCAATCAACAGAGATTACTGTAATCCCGGAGGTCAGTGGGAGGGCACACATCTCACACAAGCTCTGCGCAAACATGTCCACGTGTAAGAATCCATGTAACGATTTTTATTAGAATTGTTAGAGTTTTCACTTTAACTTCATTTAATGAGCAAACCTGAGTGTTGCCTCTGTGGAGCCATGCCAAACACAGCTATGTGAATATAAAAAACAAGTGAAGTTTTTATCACAATTTAAAGGGGAAAAGTCTCCCACTGGAAGATTTCAAACGAGGACATAAAAGGCTGCACGAGCCTCTTAGAAACTCTTTTAAAACAAAAAACAAAACAAAACAAAAAAACCACAAACAAAGTGCGTTAGATGTCACACACGAGCCTCCACGGAGTTCCTGTTTGTTCGGTAAATGTGCGCGTGCAGTGTGTGTGAATGCTGCTGCTCGTTAAAACGGACGCAGAGGAGCTCTGGCCCGTTGAAGGTTTCTCTACAAAGTTTTTACGTACAAAGTGGAGGAAACTAACTTTAACAAGTGGTCCACAGTGTGGTGGTTTACACAAAAAATCCCAGGTTCAGTCCCGGGAGGAAAAGACCCGCCAAATAAAACCTGTGGAGTGACGCTCTGTAGACAAAGTAGCCTTCTGTGTGGCTCTAAGGTCAAACTGTTTGAACGAAATGTACCTTTTTATAAATATGATTTCGTGTTGGTATTGAAATGCGCGATTACTGCTCTAAAATCTTCTTATTTTATTTATTTTTTTGCCCGTGGACTACTGAATATAATAATAAGCATGAGAAATACACAAATTTCAATTTTAGATTCAGTTCTCCCCGTTTAAAATATGCAACAACAAAAAGAAAAGAAAGAAGAAAAATCAATATTTTTTTAAACGGAAGGAAAACTTTTGAATATAACGCCACACTTCAAAGTTACACAAACTACACTATCGTTGTGGTAATGTTTTAAATTAGAATTTCACTTGAAATTAAATGAGTTTAACTAATAATGAATTTAAATTATTATTATTAGAGTTTTACAGCATTTATTAGAAACACACAGAAAATTATCAATGTGATAATTCAGAGCGCTTGTCTGGTGTCCTCATACATGTTGCCTTTTGGTTTCTTCCACGGGATCCAAACACCGCTGCTGCTTACACTGGTCCAAACGTGACCACATATGAAAACTACTAAAGTTATGTTAGTTGTGCTTCTGTCTCCTCACCGAGTATTTAAAGAGCTACTGACTCCTGCTTTTGTGCACGTCATTATTCAAAGACATGAGTTCACTTTAACAACAGGAGGAGTCTCAAATGACAAAGAAAACAAGAAAGTAGAAAATCACAAGGTTATTAGTTTAAATGCAGATCCGTGCAGCTCTGCATTTTCCCCCAGACTACTTTTTTTTTCAGAGAAAGAAAAAGTTAAAAGCGAGCTGTGATCTCAGTCTTAGGTCAAACGGCTGTTTGTCCTTTTTTTTTTTTTTCTTTTTTAAATGATTTTTAGTTTGATGCGGCAGCATCGGGGCTGGCGAATCCGGGTTTAGTTCAGGACTACAGAGGGTCCCAGGAGCGCAGAGACCTCTGTGATCTGAACACTGCGGACTTTCTTCAAACTTTTCTTTTCTTTGTTTTTGTCCCCAAAGCCGCCCATCAACTGATGAGAAGAAAACAAATCTGAAGGTCAAACGTAAGCAAATTAGAAATGCGTCAGTTTGGTGTTGTGTGGACGTTTGTGGGAGGGTTGCGACCTTTGAAACTGCGACATTACGCAGTTGCAAGAGCGGCGGTTATTTAAGATTGGTTATATAATGTTTGGAAACGAGCTGGAGAGGAATAAAGGAGAGAATCCACAACATCCTCTCCTGCTTTCTCACGGTGCTGCGTCCGCTTTTATTTATTGATTTATTTATAGGAGAAATTCCAGTGTGGAAGTTTTAAAGCGGAGCGTAAACTCAAGAATCGGGAGTAATGGCACATCGTCCCGGTTATAATTTTGATGCAGGCCTGCAGGTTGTTAAACAACTAAACCTGAACACGATGAGAACTTTTGTTGTTGTGTGTGCACAGCCTGCCTGTAGATGTTGAGATAAAGTCTCTCTCTAAAAATATATATATTTATATTATTTATATTTCTACTTCTACACTTCATTTAATAGGATTGCTGTGTTGTCTGTTGTGTGGGTGCATGCTGCTCTAGGATTAATAAAGTTTCTCTGATTCTCAGTCCTGACAGACATATATGGAAATATGAGGTGGATGAGACTTTTTCTTCAACCTTTGTAATCCCATGTATTCAATTAAAATTATAATTGAACACAGACAAAAATATTATTATAATTCTAGATCATGATCCAAGAAAAAGAAAAGGAGTGTAGTCTGTACTGTTTGGGACATTTACAGTAAATCACTAAATCTGACTAAGAGGAGGATGTCATGAGGTTTGTGTGTTGGACAGAAACATGAACTGAATTCTTGTAAAGCTTCCATGAACCGGTTACAAGTACATTTTGTGTTCAGTCTCATGCGAAACTTTTCTCCACAAAGATCCTGTAATGTCGAGAACATAAAGTAACCCTAAATCAAGTGAAGACTTCACAATTCATCTAAATTTTTTAGAGGGTAAAAAACTTTTTTTTTCCTATCCACTGAAGTCAAATAAAGAAATACTTTGTGTAAAAGACTGAATAGACTTTCTGCAGGATATCTGTTGTGCAGTGACAGTGGAGACTGCCACCAAGCATCCTTGAAATGCACTGACAGCGGACACAAAGAGCAGCCAGACTCAAACATATACATTTTTTTTAATCCATTTTCAACATTAAAAATACAAATCAAACATACCGGGAGCAACAAATAAACTGCTACATTCCTGAAACCTATCGAGCACTTCAGCTTTACACTAAGATGGATCTCTGACCTATCGTGCACAAACAAACATCAAAATAATCTATCCAATCTTTACTATACCCAGTGCGCGTGGTCTAATAATAAGAAAAAAAATTACACGCTAAATTGAATTCTTTAAGGCTGAATGCAACCAACAACAGAACGAGTAACAACAAAAACATGAACATTAACCAGCAGGAAGGAGATGTTAGGACTTCTTTCAGAGGAGATTATAAAGAGACGGCAGTGCAGCCAGATCATGGCACTTGATCTTTTAAGCACAAATTTAAGTTAGCAGAGCTCCCTCTGATCTGCAGTTGCACTGTGAAGACGGCGCTGGGACAGAGAGGTGGTGGAAGTAGTGGTTTGAAACCTGCAAACTTCCAAAGTTTAGGTGCTTCCGGTTTATGACCCCAGATGTTTGAGTCCTGGGTGGCTCGGACTAACACTGGCTAAACCTGAAAACTGCTCGGGTGACAGGATGCAGACGGATGAACAACGGGGAGTTAAGAGACAAACGGGATGTGGCGATGAAAGGCACTTTTCTGAAGGCTTCATGGATTAAAGCAAGAGATTGGAGCTTGAATAGCTGAAAGGAAAAAGCCCCTCAGAGACTTAAATACCAAAGGATGGTGGTCAGTGTGTGTTAAAGCACTGCTTTAAGGGTCTACACATGGGCAGGAGATGTTGGTCCAGGGAAAAGTTTGGGATAAAATAATGAAAATGTTTTTAAAATGATTATTCGATAATAATATAACAACAATATTTAAACAAATTCATCAGCCAATTCTTTCACCCCAGTTTAACACCCTTAAAACAACTACAGGCTATGCACACGTACACCGAATATTTGATTCGATCTTGTTTTGGTTACACATTTGTTTTTAATTTGGGGAAAACTGGTGAGTCAACAGCATCTGTAGCTCAGCAACAACAACAACAAAAAGAAGAAGAAGAAAAAGAAAAGACGAGACTTAAAACACGAGAGGTAAACGTCAGATTTTGATGTCAGCTCCTCTTAAATGGTAAATGGTCTGTATTTGTATAGCGCTTTACTTGGTCCTAAGGACCCCAAAAAAGAACGAGAAGGAGCTTTTAAAGTACACACACCTATCACACAGAGTGAAAACCAGCTTAGAAAATCCTGACATATGCCAGCAGATCAGTGCCAGATAGCAGGAGAGCAGGTACTGAAGCATCACTTTCCCCTCCCTCCAGTGTGGCAGCTGTACATTCATTCCTCACCTACTGAAACAAGCCTATGTTTTATTTTGAAAGGCAGACTGGGGAAAGTGAAATGTTTGGGGCAGGTTGGTTCAAATACAACAGAAATATTAGGTATACCTGCTGAGATGGGTTTAACATGAACACTGAAGATGCAGACACATTTTATATTTAGGTCTTCCTTTAAATAGAGAACACTGCAGCACAACTGGTAAAAGATGGCCTTGAGATTGGAGCAGTAACGGATGCAGAGTTCTTTAGCACCCCTGATAGTCACACAGAGGTATTGCATGTTAAACAATGTTCCTAATTCGCTCTCGTCCTCCCTGAATTGCGCAGATTAGAGCCTTAATTTAGGGTCAAGCTTTTGAAGTCGTAAATGAGCCCTTGTTTACTCCTAACTCTATGAATCCAGGCGGGCTTTGCACATCAGAAAAAGACTAAAACTGAACCACAAGTAGTTGTGAGGCTGTGCTGATTTACAGGCAGACGCTGCCCTCTAACGGATGAACAAGGAAAGCACAACAGTTGAAGACAGAAAAGCAAGAGGACTTAATTACATGTTCCTTCAGAGTGAAGGTCAGAGCTGAGGAATGTTTTTCACGTCTCAGGATGAAAACCATTTCTGAGGTCCAGTGAACAGTGAATCACACCAGAGGTGGAAAAGCTGCACAGCCCGTGGCACTAATAGTGTGTGTGTGTGTGTGTATTAACGGGCAGCTCAGGAGGTTTCTGTTTCTTTTTCTATCTGTGAAGATGGCAGGTGTGTGAACTTCTGTAGGCGTTTGTGGATGTGTGAAACAACTGGGAACAGAAGGCTGACATTTAGTCAAATCCCTGCCAGTCACTCTGCTCAGAGTCGTACTCGAGCTCCGGACCGATGCAGCGAACGCCTTCCAGCAGCATGGGGGTACCATGGTGACGATCTGGACAAGAGGCAGAGAGACAAAAAGAAATCGTTACTCTAATCAGCGCGATTCTTACATTACAATATGAACTGTAATGAGAGATTAATCAAGGCTGTCGACTGCTAAGGGCATGCTGGGAAATAACCTGCTTCACTAGCCTGAATTTACTGTAAGAGGCATTTAATGAAACTAAATAATCTAAATGTTAATTTAAAACAAAATAAATACAGATTCTGATCCTGCACATATTCAAGACTCTTGTAGCTTTCTTTACAAACCTAAATGTGATAAGTCAATAGTTATGTGGGAAATTTACATTTGAAAAAAGTAAAAAGACCTTTGATCATGTAGTACTATATGGCCCAGTGTTCAGGCATGAAACTGGTCTGCACATAAAAACTACAAATTTTAAATATGAACTTTAAGGCTTTTAGACGTGGAGGCGGCTCTTTGTGATTGAGCATAAGAGTCGATATCCGGCCACTAGATGGCTGCAGAGTCTAAAATCTGCAGAGAAACAAGTCCGAATTTCTGGACGTTCTAGTACCAGGAAGCCTTGTGCTGTTAGTTTAGAGTGGATGGCGTTATGAGAGTGGCTGTCCCAGCACGAAGCCTGAATGACCTAAAAGTAACAAATTTTATTTCTCGCTCAAATTAAAGAAACATTGGATATCTATAACTTTTTCTTTCTGATATCTCTTCCTGTTTAATCTCCCTTCCCACTATTGCCAAGTGCTCCCTCATACAGGACTGTGTGATTGCTGGGGTTTCCTCTCTAATACTGTAGTGTCTGTACCTTAAAATATAAAGTGCCTTGAAGTGATTGTCACTGTGAATTGGTGCTGTTTAAATAAAGCAGAACTGAATCGAATGTGGTCCATGAACTAAATCAATTTGAAACCCTTCAGCTAGACACAACCACTGAAAGTCAGGCACTGGAAATGTCTGACAGGAGTCAGTTATTTGGAGCTACATTACAATCTGACAATAACCTTTGATGGCATGTTCTGGTGCAATAACAATAAAACATCGTCAGCCTATTCCAGCCACACCTTTGCACATTATGAACAGTGTTTCACAACATCAAAGTATTTGAGCAAACAGGCAAAAAAGAGAGTGACATATTTTCCTTCCTTTAAGTCTTGTTGTAGAGCATTTAGAAGTGGAAACATGACCTGTGAGCACTTGGCTTTAAAAAGCTCAGGCATCGGTCTCAAACTCATGTATATAATCCACGATGTGCACACGGTGTGAGAGACACAGACCGAGCGGCTCCTTTAAGAGAGGCAGCCCCCTTTTTCACCCCCCTCCTCCTTCTCCCCTGAGGCATCTACTCTACTTCTCCACAGTCCCTCCCCCCACCCTGCAGCAGCAGGCGCATGCTTTTTTTCGTGACTGCAGGATACACATGCAGCAACGCATTGGTGGTTCAGTGGTAGAATTCTCGCCTGCCACGCGGGAGGCCCGGGTTCGATTCCCGGCCAATGCAATTTCTTTAATTTTTTTTCCCCCCAGCCCTAATACTGCCAAAATTACTGCCAGAAGTCTGTCGTAGACTTTAAAATACACAGCTGAATGTACAGTTACAAAGCTTAAAATTTTCACAAGTAACACATCCCCTTCCCCTCTGGACACACGATATATGTCCATGAAATAACTAAACTACTCATCCAGGCCATCATAGTCTAAGGACCTTGGAAAGAAAAGCGTCTGGACTTCTTTAAGTTGCTTGAAGACGTTTCACCTCTCATCTGAGAAGCTTCTTCAGTTCAAAGGGTCAAATGGTGGAGAGTCCCAGATCAAACTACTCCCACACGTTTGCGAGCTTGTCTGCAGCCACTCCTATTGTTATCTTACCTACTTGCAACATGTGAAACTCACTAATCTGCTTTCTAACAGTACATGTTTTGATCGTCACCGGTGAGTGGCTAAAGACTTAAAGCACTTTGACATCAGGTGATTCTTTTTACCATACTGTTTTGGATACACCGTTTTTTTAAGGTATTAAGAAATAACGTATATGGGCTCCAACAAACGACCACCTTAAGAATAGATGAACATAAAAATAACTAGCAGTTCAAGCTTTCATCAAATTAGATTAAAATATTGGGAATGTCTATTACAGTTTCCCTACAAGATAAAATCACTTTTTACATTTTAATAACTAACTAAAAACTACCATTAGGACGCTTCCTATCAGCCTCACTGGATATATAATAATTAACTATACATCGGATAACAACCATGTGTATTTATACAAGACTAAAGGCTCAGCCTGCAGCTGAGTTGTATTATACTCCGTCACTGATCTGATGTGAGCGGTACAGCTGACGTAGAGTTTAATCCATTGATCTGGTTTTCATCCAGGACTCAGTTACACACAAACATCTGAACAGATGTTCAGGCCACATTATGAGGATAAAAATAAACACTAAACAACACAGCCATCATTCATCCTCAACTACGCAAGTACCACACACACACACACACACACACACACACACACACACACACACACACACACACACACACACACACACACACACACACACCACGTTCTGCTATATTTACACAGACACAGATGGAAAAACACACTGCGCACCCCCTTTAACTAATTCTTTAACTAATTCTCCATCTGCTGAGAGAAACGCCACAGACTAATTCAGTCTCACTGACATGGATTGAAGAGGAGGATGCAAATTTATTATTACAGCCTCCGCGCAGCAGGACAGAGCAGAACAAAAGATTTATGGATTACAAGAGCCATATTGTTTCTGTCGTATCCCTCACCACAGAAAAGGGGACTTTTTAAAATGATTTTTCGGTTAGTATTTCTGAACATTTTTGTTTTTATTATTTTAAAAAATTTGACCACAAAAAAATTTAGCCTTTCTTTTTTAGTGGTTCATTGTGACTTACTTTGGTTGTTGTTTTAAAAGTTATTCAGACCCAAAAATTCAAAGTAACCAGCAGGTGGCAGCAGCACACCAGAAACAAGCGACCTTTGGGATTATCTGTTAGTTCTCCCTTTAAAACCAAAGAAGAAATGACTGATCATTTATAAATTAAAAAGTAAAATATAATGAAAATACACTCACAGGACACTTTATTAGGTACACCTTACTAGAACCGCGTTGGCCCTCTTTTTACCTTCAACATTGCTTTAATTCTTCATGATTCAACAAAGTGCCGGAAACATTCCTCCGAGATTTTGGTCCATGTTGACATGACAGCGTCACACAGCTGCCGCACATCCATGATGTGAATCTCCTGTTCCACCACATCCCAAAGGTCATGTCTACATGGATAAAAGCATCGAGCTGCTGCAATGTGACTCGCTGAGTAGGCGCTTTCATTGATGCGTCCTTGAACAGGTGTACTCAATGAAGCGGTCAGTGAGGGCAAATTCTGATGTTATGTAGTTTGATCATTTAACTTTATAGGTCATTTAACAGTCTGGGAGAACTACCAATTATATATTAATTATCAAATAAATCATTTATCAATAAGTTAATCAGGTATTTATGTATTTTACCTCATGTAAGAAGACATGGAGGAACAAACAAACAAAAAAAAACACTTTTAAGAACCACTTCAGATTTTAGAAAACCTGTGGAAAATGTATGATTTGTTTCCACAAGTTTATGAAATTTTATTAATCAAATTAAGTGATAAAAACTAAACCAAATGGCTCCTGGTCAGTTTGTCCTCTACACTTAATGAGGTAAATCGTCTTTGGCCTTCCTTCGAGGTTTCATGAGCCTTAGCAACTAATCTATGGAAGCCTTCCAGTCATTTCAGTTTAATAAGTTCCCAAATGATTAATGGTTTTATAATAGAAAGTCTCACGGGCATAGGTAGTCGTATGGTAATGACTGAAAAATCAATCAACTACACAATGCCTCAGCTATAAAAAAAAGAAAAAGGTCTTTTATAGGATACAATGTGGTGTATTTGTAACTATTTATACAGAAGAAGCAGACAAGATTATATTATCACATATATGTTGTTAAACACAACCTTACCCATGACTCTGGCGTGAACTTTAACTCTGACGCAGACGTCGTCGTTGGTCTCGCTCAGCAGCCTCACCTCCTCACACAGAACTCCCTCGTGCTGGGTTATGTACTCGCACGTTATCTTCAGACCTCCTGGAGAGACATGCAGGACAAAAAAAATAGCAACAAAGACAGAAAAGAGAGTAAGTTTCCTCTTTATTGGCACGTTTTACTAACGCACGCACATCTCTACTTTATCGTCTCTGCGTGAGATGTTTTTCATAAGGATAATTCGAGTGTCAGACAATCCAGAACAAAATGTCAACAGGATGGAAAAAAAACAAACACAACTGACTGATAAGCACATGAATATATACACACACACACGCGCACACACACAAGACAAACATAGTAGCACACCTGTTAACATAATCAGGCTGAGAGTAATATAAAGGGTGTGACGATAAACTGAAAGTAAAGGTCAGTAACCTGCTTCAATTACAGGCATGCAGTTGGCATGACTCCCAGAAACCTCTGACCCATTTCAGCTGTTTTATTGGCCAGGAGAAGCTCACGTTCATGCTAGCAGTTAAAAAATGTCTTTTTTTAGCCCACACAGGTGGCAGATGTTTAGGGTTTACCGACTATTGCGGCATGACGGGCGGCAGGAACACAGAGAAACACAGGAAAGCGTCTGAAAGTCAGATCTGTTCCTATGATTTATTTTTTTTTTTTTCAAAGAAGGATCTCTGTGCTGACATGAGCTGAACTGTCTGCTGCTGTAATCCTCAGCCATCTGGAACTCTGCAGCCTGTGACTGTGCTGCCGAGTTACTTACTTTTTAGCTTAGCTATGCTTTCGAAAAATATGACTGCCACTATCCTTCAACACAGTCCGAACTCTCTGAGGCAGCTTTCTTGTAATGTCTTCAAGTTGGAATAGTTCTTGAGGGTTCTTGAAGGACAGTCAAAGCCCTTTTTTGGATGTTTCTGCCTTTTATTATGTTCTCTGTCAACACACTGCGTCAATAATGTTGAGTTACGATGAATTATAATCTGTTTTTTAATGCTGTTGCCAATCAGTCGATTTCCAGTTGGAACTGCACAGTGGATCATTTTGCAGATCAACATTAGCCGAGGTGGAGGTGGCAGAAAGCAGATGTAAGATTTTCACTGGGAGTGACAAGAATGGACAAGATTAGAAATGAGTGCATCAGAGGGATGGCTCAGGCAGTTTGGTGGCAAAGTTAGAGAGACAAGACTGAGATGTTTGCATATGTGCAGAGCAGAGACAGAGGATATATCGGACAAAGGGTGTTGAAGATGGAGCAGGCAGGCAGGAAGAAAGGAAGACAACAGTTGAGGTTCCTGGATGTAGTGAAGGACATGCAGAGGGTTGGTGTTGACAAGGTGAGGTGGAGGAAGATGATCCACTGTGGCAATTCCCTAAAAGGAATCGGCCGAAGAAGAAGAAGAAGCATGGTGTTACTAGCAATTTAATGTCTATGACAACAAAGAGTATAAAACCTCAGCATTGGTGCCCTGGATGGTTTACCTGTCTTGTGATCATTCACTGGAGATAGGTGAGATAGTTGGTCAGTGAAAACGTGTTACAGAATATGAAATGTCTCATTTTCCCTACATTTTGATATCAGGTCATCTTCGAGCCATGATTCCTCAAAGCAGTTTTCTAATATGATCATAGTCTGAGGTGTTCAGTTGGGAACTTTTTTTTTTTATGAGATTTTGATATAAAATGACCCAAATGTATTGTAAACACAGTACCAATGACCTTTATACCACAAAAGGTCTGCCTGACTCACAGTTTAAACAGGAAACTAATGACTGTAAACTGCAAATGCAGCTTGTTTTACATATACTGACTGGGAAAGAACAGGGCTTCGTGTCACTGAAAGTGAGGGCTGAAGGATGGCAGCTGATTAGTTTAACAAAATAACTATCAACATGTACCAGCTTATCTCACAGCTTTAGATAAGCATTTAATTGAGTTTTTAGCCTGTATTTCACCTCTCAGGCAACATACATGTGAGCTGTTAGTGGAAGACATTTCCTCCATTTAATTGAGATTATTGCAACTGTAGTAACTGCTCTGCTCCCAAATTACAGAACGTATGATAACTCATCTAATCTACAAACATTTCTTCTGTAGCCAAGCCTCTGTTTTTATTGCAACACATTTTGTAGTTAGAATAATGATAAAGGTACAACTAACGTCAATAGCAGCCTGCATGCAGATCATTCTAGTAACGCTACTCTGTGTTGTTATTATGGTTTTTTCTTCTTAGCATCTGCTTATTAAACGCCGGTAAGTCTGACAATATTACAGAGTCTGGTCACTGACTAAAGCCGGATTTATGCTCCTGCTTTTGTCTCTGTTAGCTCTCAGAGAGAGGGATCATGGGAGTTCAACCAATGCAGAGGCTACAGAGGTACACTCGCCTGCAGTCCTCCAAAAACAGACAACACAATGTAAACCTTGTGCGATGTACTCTGGAGAGGCTACAAAGCTTTGTATAGCAGCGCACAGGCTAACAGGGCATCATACGACTCCTAAAGGGATCAGCCAAACAAAGAAAAAGAAGATGATATTATGGTTTTAAAAGCAATAGGAGTATAAAACCACAGCATTGGTACTAACATATTAGACTTTAGGCCAGCCTGTTGTGCAGTCCTTATGCTATATTCACTAATCTGTTACTACTGATTTGGTTTTATTACCTAAAGCGAATCTAAAATAATCACATCTGACATAAAGACTGCACTACATGAAAAATGATTTTCCCATTTTTGACTTTTTCAGTAATCATTAAGCTAACATGTTACATAAGACTGATCATGATGGACAAATCCCAAACCAGTGACCTAGTTTAGCTCAAAGTCATCAGTCAAAAGATGCGACACAGACAGGCATTGATCATTTGAACGTAATTACAAATTTACATTATTATTACTTTTCACAATTTTAATGGAAAACTGTTTTTTGTTTTTCCATCGCTCGTGACCTCACCCTCTTGTGCCGGTGTGATATCAGTGATCCGGAGGTGTGGACCGGGTAGCGGCGCTGGACACACATTTTTACCCAGAGCTGGGATCTCAGGCAGGGTGAACACTATTTCATACCGGTGCTGTGTCTTCAAGAAGCCGACCTGTAGAGAGGGAGAAGAGGTTTTAAACAAGAGTCCAGCACAGATTTAGAGATGAAGGCAAATCATTTTGTTTTCTTTCTCCTTCCTTTATTCAGCCACATCAAAGGGAAAGAAAGGTTAGCTGAGCAGAGACGGTCTATATAGAGAAGAAAGTGGTTGAGCCGTGCTCTCACATTTCATAGTGTAAGCCTATTACGGGTACATAAAAATGATTTATTTTATGGATACATATAAGCGCTCCACTACCGGGCTGAGTTTTCCTTGAGAGAGTCCTCTAATTGAAATGATTATCTGTGGCTTCAGTGATTGTAATCCCATCACCTCTGCCAGATTTTCATTGTAGCCTGATGGGGAAAGAAAACCAAATTACCCTCTGAATTTCACTCAACTCCAAAATCATTTTAGTGATGCTAATCGCGCGTGTGTGAAGCCTTCAGCACTTATTCTTCTACTCAAGTATGAAAGCCATCAGCTCCAGCACCCAAACAACTTTAGCACCCAATGATGGTAGACATTTAGCATAGCCAGGATCAAGTGCAAGAATTGCAACAAAAGAAAATTAACACATTTGTTTGATTTCAGTACTTTTGAAACAAAAAAAGGCAAACAGAGAATAATTTTATGTTTTCAAACGTGAGAAATTTAGGCTTTTCCAAGTTCTAATACAAACAAGTTCCACATATAAACAACGCACATAGCATTCAGCAACGTGTAATTGCCTGAAACTTGCATTCCTTCCAGTGGCCAGGGGAGACTTTTCTAACTAAAGTCTATGGGAAAATTATTCTCTTCTAAAGTGATTTATGATCTTAGTAAAAACACTCCAATGACGACCTTATGCTCTTTCAAAGTTGAGCTAATTTCAAATCTTAGGTAAAACAGTATAATACTCATTTTTGCAAATGAAGGTCCAATTTGGTGTAAAATAGACAATAATCCTATACATATAGCATTAGTTGACAACAATAGTCATCTCAAGGTGCTTTATACTGCAGCATAAAGAGGTTAAAATATTACACAACATTCTTTTTTATGCAAGTCACTACAGCATGAGCATACAGTATCACTCGGTTTCTAAGTCAGATCCAATAGTGACTCATTACATATAATTTAACTCTATAAACCAGAGAGTGTAGATCCATCTTCTTCATATATTTATTCTTAGGTTTTATTATATTAAAATACGAATGTATTTATGATTTAGACAGCTGCTCAGGTACCCAACAGTTGATTCTGTTCATCTGGACGCAGCATTTTCAGTGAGCAAAACGTTTCGGCACTCATCCAAGTGGCCTCTTCAGACTGTAGTGACTTGCTTAAAAAAAGGATGTTGTGTAATATTTTAACCTCTTTCAGACTGAAGAAGTTGCTGAAGAAATTATTAGCCCTGGCTTTGGTGATTGTAATCCCATCACCTCTGCCAGATTTTCATTGTAGCCTGATGGGGAAAGAAAACCAAACTACAGGGAGTGCAGAATTATTAGGCAAATGAGTATTTTGTCCACATCATCCTCTTCATGCATGTTGTCTTACTCCAAGCTGTATAGGCTCGAAAGCCTACTACCAATTAAGCATATTAGGTGATGTGCATCTCTGTAATGAGAAGGGGTGTGGTCTGATGACATCAACACCCTATATCAGGTGTGCATAATTATTAGGCAACGTCCTTTCCTTTGGCAAAATGGGTCAAAAGAAGGACTTGACAGGCTCAGAAAAGTCTAAAATACTGAGATATCTTGCAGAGGGATGCAGCAGTCTCAAAATTGCAAAGCTTCTGAAGCGTGATCATCGACCAATCAAGCGTTTCATTCAAAATAGTCAACAGGGTCGCAAGAAGCGTGTGGACAAACCAAGGCGCAAAATAACTGCCCATGAACTGAGAAAAGTCAAGCGTGCAGCTGCCAAGATGCCACTTGCCACCAGTTTGGCCATATTTCAGAGCTGCAACATCACTGGAGTGCCCAAAAGCACAAGGTGAGCAGGTCAGCCACTAATCAGAAGGTCGGTGGTTCGATCCCAGGCTGCATCCTGGCTGCATGCCAAATATCCTTGGGCAAGATACTAACCCCGTGTTTGCCTACTGGTGGTGGTCAGAGGGCCCGGTGGCGCCTGTGTCCGGCAGCCTCGCCTCTGTCAGTGCGCCCCAGGGCAGCTGTGGCTACAATGTAGCTTGCTATCGCCAGTGTGTGAATGTGTGTGTGAATGGGTGGATGACTGAATGTAGTGTAAAGCGCTTTGGGGTCCCATGGACTAGAAAAGCGCTATACAAATGCAGGCCATTTACCATTTACCATTTACTCAGAGACATGGCCAAGGTAAGAAAGGCTGAAAGACGACCACCACTGAACAAGACACACAAGCTGAAACGTCAAGACTGGGCCAAAAAATATCTCAAGACTGGTTTTTCTAAGGTTTTATGGACTGATGAAATGAGACTGAGTCTTGATGGGCCAGATGGATGGGCCCGTGGCTGGATTGGTAAAGGGCAGAGAGCTCCAGTCCGACTCAGACGCCAGCAAGGTGGAGGTGGAGTACTGGTTTGGGCTGGTATCATCAAAGATGAGCTTGTGGGGCCTTTTCGGGTTGAGGATGGAGTCAAGCTCAACTCCCAGTCCTACTGCCAGTTTCTGGAAGACACCTTCTTCAAGCAGTGGTACAGGAAGAAGTCTGCATCCTTCAAGAAAAACATGATTTTCATGCAGGACAATGCTCCATCACACGCGTCCAAGTACTCCACAGCGTGGCTGGCAAGAAAGGGTATAAAAGAAGAAAAACTAATGACATGGCCACCTTGTTCACCTGATCTGAACCCCATTGAGAACCTGTGGTCCATCATCAAATGTGAGATTTACAAGGAGGGAAAACAGTACACCTCTCTGAACAGTGTCTGGGAGGCTGTGGTTGCTGCTGCACGCAATGTTGATGGTGAACAGATCAAAACACTGACAGAATCCATGGATGGCAGGCTTTTGAGTGTCCTTGCAAAGAAAGGTGGCTATATTGGTCGCTGATTTGTTTTTGTTTTGTTTTTGAATGTCAGAAATGTATATTTGTGAATGTGGAGATGTTATATTGGTTTCACTGGTAAAAATAAATAATTGAAATGGGTATATATTTGTTTTTTGTTAAGTTGCCTAATAATTATGCACAGTAATAGTCACCTGCACACACAGATATCCCCCTAAAATAGCTAAAACTAAAAACTACTTCCAAAACCATTCAGCTTTGATATTAATGAGTTTTTTGGGTTCATTGAGAACATGGTTGTTGTTCAATAATAAAATTATTCCTCAAAAATACAACTTGCCTAATAATTCTGCACTCCCTGTACCTTCTGAATTACCTCATCCAAGTGACTTCTTCAGATGGAAGAAGTCACTTGGATGAGAAAATGTGTCTCCCACTAAAAACACTACGTCCAGATCAACAGACTCCCCTTTTGGGGATTTATTTAACTGGATGATTGAGCATGCATCAAGAAGCTGCTCAGATAGTTTAGGAAGTTTAAGAAATTTGAAATTTTGTCAAACGTTTTCATTCTCTGACAGTTTGTGCACTTAGCATGAGGCCACAATCACCATCATCAAATGCACTGATGGGAGTGGAAAGTTCTGCAAAAAATCTACTAACCACTGTGACCAGATTTCTACAAAGAGCAGCACAACTCAGCAGGTCAAAATCAAGCGGAACCAATGTGGGAGTGAGTACTGTACTCGCCAAATTGTTACAGGGTAAGCACAGGTTTTACACCTTAGGCCTAGATTATACTTTGCAGGATATGAATACAGTGAGCTGGAGACCCGACGGTGGAGTAGTCTTTTCTGTTATACACGTTTGATTTCTGCTATATTGGGCCTCTCTTCCTCCCACCACATTCCACATTAGGTTCAGTTCAGTCTGCCATTCTGATAACCCTCTGCAATAAATTAACACCCAGTGACAACTATCACAACCACAAAAGCTGTAAAATGAGACATGCATTTTTTCAGTGATAAATTCAGTGTTATTTGCAATAACTAGCCTACCACTCTCCTCATGTTTGTGTGAATCATTTGAATACCCTTCTCCCAAAATTGTTGTGCACTGAAAGGGAAACCTCCACCCAGTTTAGTTTGAAAAATATTCATTGTGCCTCTTTATAAAATCTGAGCAGCAGATCTTCAACACCAAAAGAACATTTTGCACTGATGCTGCCCACAAATCTGGTCCATAGCAACCAACTGAAAACATATAACTTGGTAAAAGATCTGTAGAGTCAGTCAATTATCCTGCATTTTATGCTCAAACCTGAGATAAAGAGTATTATAGTTGGCATAGTAAGTGCAAGACAAAGCTGCAAAAAGTTAGTGTGGGATGATATAGTAGTAGAGATATAGAAGTAGCAGCCTCATATTAAGCAAAGAGAAAAATTCACGAGGGGGAGTTATCACAGCAAGTGGTGAAGAAAGCTGTGCAGAGGAGACGAGATATACAGATACATCGAGAGTGAGAGAGAGAGAATGAGACAGCAGGGCCATGCAGGCAAGGAGAGATAAGCGTAAAGACCCTCCAGCTAAAGCTGCAAACGGCATTTTCAGCCCCACGCGACCCCTGGTTAAAGCAACGGGCAGAGCAGAGGCTCCAAACAGCGCTACAGAGACAAGAGGGAATGCTGAAGGAGCGCTGCAGAGAAGAACAATCGTTCTGTGAGTGTAGTCCCACGCACGTCCACACACTGTGAAATTCAAATTTCAGGCTCCACATTAAAACAACAAAATAAAGAGTTTAGGCAGGAAAAAGCCCAACCAAACAGTTGGAAGTGAAAAACTCAGCGTGAACCATTTCAGTTCATAAGAAAAAGAAAGCATTCCTGTTTTTGGTATTACAATATATCATGTGTAACACTGGAAGCGTTCACCCAAAAACAATGGTCCGATTCAGCTGGCTGACAAATACCACACATTTCAAGAACTCGTCACCCCACTTCACCAAGACAGTTCAGTCAGTACTTATGAACACACAACACTGACTGCTGACTACATGTAGAAGCAGGGAACGCTTACTTGGAAGACATCACTTGTGAGAACAAAAAAAAATTCTCCGTAGACCGAGTGAGCCACTGACTTGCAAAGATTGAGCTGTAAGCTATTTGTCTGGTTACATTTGCTTTATAGCTGCTGGCAATACTTACATAACACATAAGAAATTAATTTTTGCTGGACTTCAAAGGGCAACTCCATAGAGTCAGCTTCATTTATTCAGAGTGCCGACATGCAGCTTAAGCAGATTATACTAGGAGCACTCAATAACTCAATCAGTTACCAGAGTAACCAAGGTTACTGAACAACATATAAGTTTACACTGCTATGTAACCATTTCAGTCAGTGCTCTCACTATACAGGGAGTGCATAATTATTAGGCAAATGAGTATTTTGTCCACATCATCCTCTTCATGCATGTTGTCTTACTCCAAGCTGTATAGGCTCGAAAGTCTACTACCAATTAAGCATATTAGGTGCAACTCTGTAATGAGAAGGGGTGTGGTCTAATGACATCAACACCCTATATCAGGTGTGCATAATTATTAGGCAACTTCCTTTCCTTTGACAAAATGGGTCAAAAGAAGGACTTGACAGGCTCAGAAAAGTCTAAAATAGTGAGATATCTTGCAGAGGGATGCAGCAGTCTCAAAATTGCAAAGCTTCTGAAGCGTGATCATCGAACAATCAAGCGTTTCATTCACAATAGTCAACAGGGTCGCAAGAAGCGTGTGGAAAAACCAAGGCGCAAAATAACTGCCCATGAACTGAGAAAAGTCAAGCGTGCAGCTGCCAAGATGCCACTTGCCACCAGTTTGGCCATATTTCAGAGCTGCAACATCACTGGAGTGCCCAAAAGCACAAGGTGTGCAATACTCAGAGACATGGCCAAGGTAAGAAAGGCTGAAAGACGACCACCACTGAACAAGACACACAAGCTGAAACGTCAAGACTGGGCCAAGAAATATCTCAAGACTGGTTTTTCTAAGGTTTTATGGACTGATGAAATGAGAGTGAGTCTTGATGGGCCAGATGGATGGGCCCGTGGCTGGATTGGTAAAGGGCAGAGAGCTCCAGTCCGACTCAGACGCCAGCAAGGTGGAGGTGGAGTACTGGTTTGGGCTGGTATCATCAAAGATGAGCTTGTGGGGCCTTTTCGGGTTGAGGATGGAGTCAAGCTCAACTCCCAGTCCTACTGCCAGTTTCTGGAAGACACCTTCTTCAAGCAGTGGTACAGGAAGAAGTCTGCATCCTTCAAGAAAAACATGATTTTCATGCAGGACAATGCTCCATCACACGCGTCCAAGTACTCCACAGCGTGGCTGGCAAGAAAGGGTATAAAAGAAGAAAAACTAATGACATGGCCTCCTTGTTCACCTGATCTGAACCCCATTGAGAACCTGTGGTCCATCATCAAATGTGAGATTTACAAGGAGGGAAAACAGTACACCTCTCTGAACAGTGTCTGGGAGGCTGTGGTTGCTGCTGCACACAATGTTGATGGTGAACAGATCAAAACACTGACAGAATCCATGGATGGCAGGCTTTTGAGTGTCCTTGCAAAGAAAGGTGGCTATATTGGTCGCTGATTTGTTTTTGTTTTGTTTTTGAATGTCAGAAATGTATATTTGTGAATGTGGAGATGTTATATTGGTTTCACTGGTAAAAATAAATAATTGAAATGGGTATATATTTGTTTTTTGTTAAGTTGCCTAATAATTATGCACAGTAATAGTCACCTGCACACACAGATATCCCCCTAAAATAGCTAAAACTAAAAACAAACTAAAAACTACTTCCACAAACATTCAGCTTTGATATTAATGAGTTTTTTGGGTTCATTGAGAACATGGTTGTTGTTCAATAATAAAATTATTCCTCAAAAATACAACTTGCCTAATAATTCTGCACTCCCTGTATAGAGCTTAATATAACTAGAAGTAAAAGTGTTATATACACAAATCTCCTACGTTTCTGTGGATTTGTTTGCACTTGGATGCACAGGGGTTCTGGTTGTAAGCAAGAATTGCTCATTTACATGTCCAAAACTACTAGAGCAACCTTTGCAATCACTTCAGTTGTATCTTGGTTCAGAAAAGGCCTTTTAAAGAGTAAAATGGGTGAGTATGATCAGCCCATGCAGTAAAGTTAAATAGGTTCCTTTAAGCTATGAAAACAGCTGGCAAAAAGTTGAAAATACATTAATGTAACTTACTGTAGGAAAGGGGTATTTTTTAGCTCCCGTTTTAAACCACCTCTTGTGATTTAGTCCAATATCAAAGATCAGCTCATTTTATGTTGCAGAAAAATGCTGTTAGGTACTATAATCGTTTTGAACCTTTGCAATCTACATTACAAACGTTGTCGCTTAGAAGTTGAGGGTGTAGCACACTTCTGATTACAAGGTGTTTGCACAGGTCGCCTAGTGCAACTCAGATTGGTGCAATCATTCAGTTTGGCAAAGGGCTGCAATCAATCTGAATCAGTCTGCGCCAATGAGCCAATCTCCTTTGTGACACTTATTTACATTAGGAAACTCGAGTTGGTTGTTGAGCACCGATTTCAATTTGCAGTTAAATCACCATCCTGCAGCAACTACATCATGCTTGGTTGATTCTGGTTGGACTGTAAATGTAGTTAATGTAAATTTCTCTTTATGTAGTTGAAAAGGGATTTGTAATTCACCCGATTATCACAAACGGATTGCACATATTTGCCAACTTGACTCCATTCAATCTCAAAGTGATAGCGGACTGACCATTAACTCACCAAAGTCAATGTGAAGCTGGCAACTTTTTGCGTGTGGTCACAAACCAGATCCCTGGCTTCAAAGCAAAGATTTAAAAGACAAGGAGACTGCAATTTGCACAAAGTCATGAAAATCAAAATACTATTTTCCATGCTGGGAATGTACCATTACAGTGTACAAAGAATAAATATGTCAACTGCACCAAAACTGGTTAAAAAATGTCCATTTACATTCCAGTACTACACGTCATTAACTTTTTTCTTGTCTCTCCCATATTTTGTGTTCTGCCCTCTTTATTCCCTACCTCATCCTCTTCTTTTCATCCTCCAACACATCAGAGTCAATGGTGTTCCCTCTCTAATGGTTAAAAAGTTGAAAAGGAGTTTGTCCTTCCCATCTTGTTCATGCTCATCTTGTCCTAATATTGTAGGGCCTTTATGTGGTCAGCAGTGTGGTTTGGTGGTGGTGATTAAAACTGTGCAAAAGATCCCAGATGGAGACAAGGAGAGACAAACTCAAGGGTCGCAAGTTAGTCTAAATAAATGGGAGGAAGGTCATCCGGTGCAGAAAGGGCAGATAAAGCTGCTGTGGAAAATGAAGCCTTCATTATACTTTGCTGTGGACACAGACAACTGCAGACCCAACCGCTGAGTAGTCTTTCCTGTTAGATTTCTTTGAAGTTTGCCACCTGGGGCGCTTGCACAGTTGGTGCATTGTAATGTAAATTCTAACGAGTCCGTGCGGTCACACAAAACAGGAAGGCGCACGTTCTCTCCCACTCACCGTCTGATGGGGAAAATGACGTTTCGTTAAAGCTGAAAGTATAAACAAGGCTTAAGAGAGGAGCCAACACTACCGCTTTCATTGTTCCTTCATTGTTCAATTCATTGTTTCATTTTCCTTACACAAAAAGTCTGTATGTAGGCAAAATCCTTGTGTTCACCGAATTACTGGAAGGCCCATCTCTTTTAACTCTATTTTGGTCTCCATCAGCTCCTGAGTGGAATAAATGGCTCTTTTGTAGGTAAATTCCCCCTGTGTACTAAACAACTACCACTTCTGCAGTGTTTATCTTGAAGAAGAAATCTTTAAGCGTCAAGAATCAGCTTTTGTTTGCAGATGTGTTACTACAAGAACAACCTCTAACAACAAATCACTTTTTAATATACTAGATGTATTAGTTCCACTTGAAGCTAAAAGCAGCTTTTCCTATTTTCATCTTCTTATTTTGTGTTAATCTTTCCAGCAGACAACCACACACTCTTCACTAATTAGCCTTTAATCTGGTTACTTAGTAATGAGATTACTGGTAATCTGCATGTAGAACCACTAATGTTATGCAGAGCAACACCTCACCTTATGCACTACAGAAACTAAACTTCATAAACACTTTAAATTTAAAAACGTGTGGCTTCTTCAGCCGGTCTTTGCAGCACTGACAGCTGCTCATTTGCATCACCGCGGCTGAAATTTCTGTGCAGAAACACTGAATAGAAAATCTGCCCGACCCGCACCTGACACATGGACATACACAATTTGTGAAATGTAAATTACCTTCATCAGGGCTGCATTCATACAGCTGTTGGATGCATAGCGCTTCCATCCCACGCACACCCACTTCCTTAGTGGTATGTCTGCAGGGATTGGCACCTTCCTTCTCACCCCCTAACCAGTTCATTAGCGATGCCCCCTCCACAAAACCGAGCTCACAATATTCTGGGCCTGCACTTACAGAGCTTTTAGAAACACGAGTGCACAAACGGGCCGATCTGTGACTGAGAACTAAGTGTCTGCAGTCCATCCACGCGCTCACACACAACTTTTAATCACAATGATCTGGCTGTGAGTGAGAGTTAACACTTCAAGAGGCTTAGTAACATGAACTGAACTTTAAGACATTTCAACTTGGTTTCTGGTAGGGCAGTTATCATCTGAGGAAAGCTTAGAATAGTCACACGCACATTAACAAACACACTTTTGTTACTGCAAAATTAAACGTATGCGCAAGTTAAAAAAAGAGATCTGTAATCACTCATCTGCCTGCTTTCCTGGGTGTTCGGCTGTTAGTCTGTTCTTTACATTGCTTCCTCTTTCCCACGTTGTCAAACTCAATGCTGACATCATTACCCTAGTCCAATCATCTTCTTACCAGCCTTCTTTTAGCCAATCAGCCTCCACTCTCTGCTCTGTCATTCTCCCCTTCAGACTTCAGACAACCCAAGCCTCCATCCTTACCACAATCAGTGTCTAGACTACGGGGGTCCTGACTAATAGCCAAATACATAAATTTTTCCATCTCAATAAATCAATAACTTTTTTTTTTTTTTTTTTTAAACACACCTAGAGTGTTTTAAAAAAAGCAAACCCATGCCATAAAACTCCCATCACACAGTTTTTGTGCTGATGTTAATACAAGAGGAGAGTTGGAGTCCTGCAGGTACCGACTCATCAAAGCGTCAGTGACTTTTACACACCAGGAATCAGCAACCTCGCTCTGTAAATGGTCTTCCACTTTGTGCCCCAGTTGTTGTGGTTTTTAAACACTTCAACTTTGCAATAATACCAGGAAGGAAATCTCATAAACTGACTTGTTGCAACGGTCACATCCTATTACAGTACCATGGGCTTTAGAATGGCCCCTTCTTTCACAAATGTTTGTAAAGGCAGACTCCATAGCTAGCTGATGGGTTTTATACACCAGTTACACTTGTACGGTGGCCCTGAGAGGTCAAATGCACTGCAGCTAAAGTAAACAACAGTCAAAAGAAGAACACTGAATAAGGCAGACAAAACAGTCCTACTCGCAGCCTACCAACAGCTGCATCTATGAGGTGGCTGTACCTCAGGTGGTAGAGGTCACCTATTAATCGGAACGTTGGTGCTTTGATTCCCATCTACTCCAGTCTGCACACTACTTCAAGATACTAACCCCAAGTTGCTTGCTGATACATCAGAGCAAGAATGCATGTGAATGTTAGATAGAAAGCACATACAGAGAAGCTTTGAGTGCTAAGATGGAGTAGAAAAGAGCTACATAAGAACCATTCCATTTACCATCTATGGTATCAATTCAGAAATCCTAGGTGACTTTGCTTTCTTAAAGTCACAAGTTTTTCAGAAAACTTGACCTCTGGCCCCTGAGGTCAGATTCTCGTAGATGCACATGTGGTATCAATTGAAATTCCTACGTTGCTTTGATCTCGAGTTACCGATTTCACAACTTGGTTGTTGGTGTTGCCCACCTGCTCGCCCATCCATCAGGGTTACAACCCCATCTGACTTTTACGGCTGAGGGGTAACATGTAAAACCACAAAAAGTGCAAAGTTCCAGATAGTAATTAAGAGAATTACCAAAATTATTACAATTCATCTGTAAGGGAGACACAATGGCTTTAAATTTCATCTACATGAGCTGCTCATGGTTAACTAGTGAAGGCTGAAACCTGAGATGCAGGCTCTTTTTCCCAGAAAAGTTTTTCCCTTTAATAAACCTTGTTGGTAACCTCTGTGTTTTATAGCTCTAATGTTGTGGGAAGTAAGTAATTATTTCTCTGTTGTCACCATCATGTTGCTGCAGCCGCTGTATGTTGACAGGGGTGGTTAGGTTGCTATAAGAAGCCAGAAAGTGTCTAAATAAGCCCAAGTTTAAGTGTAAAAGGCAAGAACAAACTTGCCTATTCAATATAACCCAATGTACTCCTTACTACATATTCAATATTTTATATATACATTAAGATAATAGCTGCTGGCTAGCTGGCTAGTAAGTTGTTACCCAGGTGGCTTACAGTTAAGCTAACACAACGAGAGCAGGAAATAAGACTTTAATTATTTGAGTCATGAGTGGTAGGCACACAACAGTAGCATACATGCCGTTTTTACTCCTCCCGTTTTCATCCTGTATGTGCTTGCTGTTGGTTGAGCTTGAAGTTCCTGCTGTGCCTTTGAGAAGATACAGCGGACGGTCAGCTTCACACATGGATAAGGGTGTGGGGGAAAAAAAGTCCATCTTTGCTTGCCAATTACACTGAATTGAGAAAGTCGACCACTTTATCATGTTTTATAACACACAACAGTTTTCATTCAACATTATAATATGACTTTGTGACTTTGGGGTTTGATTATTTTGGGACACATGTCTGGTATGCAAATTTTATGAACCTGCCCTAACACCAAGAAAATAAGAATCAAATTTATGCAGCGCTTTCTCACTGCATCCACCTCTTTGTTTCAGAGTTGACCACAGACACTTAGCCCGAAACAAGAATCTTCATACTGAAGTTTGCAGTTATGAATCTGGAAAGTTACACTCAGAAGACTTTAAAGGCACCGTTAAAAAAAACACCAACAACATGAGAAAAAGAGATAAACAACAACAAATCTGTGACACTACTTCAAAGTGAGATGTTATTTCAAGTTGCTGTTTATGTTATTTTAAACTTATTTACCAAAGAAAAAAGAATGTTGTAATAACAAAGATACATTGATTAGTGAACAAACATTCTCATAGACTTAAAAATTAATCCATTAAAATGACATTGGGGAGGGCACTTGTTTGTGGAAGCCGCCAAATTGCCCTACAATCTTGATTACAGTGTCCCAGATGGACATCACTCTTCTGCCTAATCGCGTTTCATTTATGTGACTAAAGACCAACTACATACATAGTACGCCTTATAAGTCACTTTGAATTTAAAGATCACCCCTGACCTTAGGTCAAAGGTGATCTTTAAATACTCGTCCACAAGTTTGAGGTGCTTGTTACACTGAAACTTGGGCTTTCTGGCTTATTATAGTAACTTAACCCCACACTCCCCCATCAACAGAGTGACTGCAGCAACATGCTGGTGACAACAGAGAATGAATTACTCACTTTCCACCATAATAGAACTACAACATACAGAGGTTACCAGCAAGGTTTATTGAAGAGAAAATCTTTTCTAGTAAAAAGAGTATCACTGCAACTCATATTTCAGCCTTCACCAGTTAACCATGAGCACATTTATGTAAATGAAACAACGCTTGACTCAAACACGAGTTTCTGGAGCCAACTTCAGTGATCAATTTTGCTTTAGTGGCATGATGAACCTGATGTTTACGATGAATGAACATCGGATGGATTGCCATTGAAAGCTCTCCAATATTTTTAGTAGATCAATTTGAATATCCTATCTCCCATCGTTCTCAAGTTATACTGTTCACGACGATAACACCCCACTCGACTTTTTACAGCTGAGCAGTAAAAAGCTGTGGGATTTGTAATCTTCAAAGATTCATGGCAATCCATCAGACAGTTATAAACACATTCCTCAAATTCATGACGTTGGCAGAGGAAAAGCAAAAAAATTTCTGGGAAGTATTTTTAAAAGATGTTACTGCTATTCAAAAATAAGTTGTTGAGACACTTCAGTTTGGGTCTAAAACGGTGCAATATGTCAAAACAACTGAACATAGTAACAACATTATGAATTCGAATCTAGCAATGCATCTCTACTGACAGATATCCCACACGTTACATTCACAGATAATAATGTTGAAAAGAAAAATAAAGAAAAAAAACAATGAAATGAATAAAAGTTGATGAACAACCACCTCTATAACAAAGCAGCTGTAAAGAACTGTAAAAAGAAAGTAAAAAATAAATAAATTGTGCAGTTAGCAACATGGTTCATTATCATTACTATCATCTAAAGATCAAGCCTGTATGATAAATCACCCTGTGACAAGTGTCACAGGGTGATTTATCATTAATATTACAACAATGTTGGGCCTTAGGCACCTTCCTTTGTTGTTGGTTCCTCCAGGGTTTAAGAGCCGAGAGCAGAAAGATGCGCTGTCCGATATCATTGTTCTCTAAACTTTAAAGCTGACAGAGAAGATTAGCAGGAATGAAAAGACTTTAATCTTGGACTCGATGTTTCACAGATACAACCTATCAATTCTGACAGAAAGCGAGGGGACGGGTACACCAGATCAAAGACCTACCTCTCTCTGTTATATCTGCCACTTGAAAACATGCCATCCAAAGAAATTAAGCCCTTATGTACTATTTCTGAATTTTTAAGCTAATACGCCACAAGAGATATAATCTGTGAAAAGTAGATTTGTTTTTTGAAAAACAAAACAAAACTTAAAAATATTTTTAATCACTCCTTTTATAAATGTAGCCGGTTGGAGGCTTCTTGTTAGAAAGACATGTGCCAGAGAAGTAAGATCTTGTATTGGCAAACCTTTAATCAACCTTTTTACAGCCTTTGTTGACATCCACTCTGAAACTACACCTGCACCCCATGACAATAAAAGTGGAATTGAATTTGGTTCTCTGGTGTACGTGACACGCATGACGCAAACTGAATAACAGGCTGGAAGCAAACTGGTGCAGAGTGTTTCTTATCCAGAGCGTGTGATGCTGCCAGACAGCTGAGCTTAGGGTGATCATTTTAAGTAAGTGCCTCCGAACATTTCCAACGCACATAATCACCAGACTAAAAATAGTCTTCAGTCTTCCTATCCTTCACAGACGGAGGTTTAACATCTTTATTGCTCTTGATAATTTCCCCTTGTCAAATAATTGCACAGCATAAAAGAAAGAAGTAACACGTGTGCTTTTAGTGTCCCTCAAACCACCAGTACTCTTAAAAGGGAAAATGAAAACCTAGGAGCAAAATGGAAAAATATGATCAAAAAGAAACTGCCTGTGAGCTGCAATCGCTGATGAAACTTGGTTCAGTATTTTGTTTGTATATCATCAAATTATCACGATCACAAATTTCTGTTGAAATATGGCGATATCTTTTTGAGACTCTAGCCTACCCCTATTACTTAAACATTTACAAATACTAAAATTTGAGAATTACATCAGGAAAAAAACTACAAAATAAAATAAGTACTGACTTTTCATAGCATGTTGATGTAATTTTTGACTCTACTTGTTACAAAAGCTTTATTTTATTTATTTTTTAATGCCACCTAATCTAACACGTCCTCTTATTAGCTCTCCATATCCACTTCTAGTAACATCCTCTAACTAAAATATTCACACAACTTAGACATTGTTTTGTGTCTACACTAATCACACTGCTTTTTATTTTGTAGACTGATAAGATAGATTGATCGATCTAATGTGTCATGTGAAAACTGAAAACAGTCTCAATCATCCCGAAGACTGAAGAAGTCACTTAGATGAGAGATGAAATGTTTCTCCCTCTCGACGTCCAGATGAACAGAAGGGGTTTTATTCATTATTTTAGCGCTCAGTACTGTCATCTATAGCACCAAACAACAACAGCATGGCACTTACATTGAAGGTGAGACAACGTAAGACATTTTTTCTTCCATTTATATAATACATGTAGCAGCCAGAGGTCAGTCAATAATTGTCCTGCATGAAGATTTTGATAATTACTGACTTTTATTATGAATCCCTAGAGAATTTTATTCATATTAATCCTCCTTCAACACTAACAACAATCTGAAGCAATTAAGTGGAAGTGGTGGTCAACCACAGATATGGAAGAGCCATACAGAGGCGGTATGCAGTAAAGGACAAAGGTGACTTTATTTTCTACAGAGGCTAAGGTCACTGAACATCTGCCATCCCTTGGTGTGCAGTGTGTCTACCATATGGTGGTGGCCAGTGCTTTTTGGTGGGGCCTGCTGAGGAGAAGCTGTCCGCACAGCAGAGAGGAACAGTAGACAAACCTACAGAGGAACGGCCCAGCAGTCGGGTCTGAACTTGAAAAAGCTCAGCAGGCAGTAGAGAGAAGAATGCACTTGAAGCTGAAATCAGCTATGATCAACCCTGCACACCCACTCTGTGGCCTGAAGGTTATCAACAGCAGCACCTTCAGTCAAAGACTGACTGCACCAAAGTGCACATCTGATCACCTCAGGAGGTCCTTTATATCAGCTGCCATAAGACTGTTCAGTGCACAGTGATAATAATATGATTTTATCCACATGTTTGCACATTTGCATGTTAATCACCTACTGTTTTATATATACTGAAGTACTATTAACTTTTTTGAAAGCATTATTATAAATGAGTAAAGGCTATCTTTCTTACTACCATTCGTGGGTTCAATGATATAGAACTGATGAGAAACAGAGTAAAGTGAATTACCTCAACTGCCGTCTGACAGTCAGAAATAGCATCTTATATTAGACTTCCTGTAAGGCGAGACTGTGGTCTGACTGCAACTAATACAGACAATACATAAGAGGAGAGTGGTCTTCAGACTCTTTAGCAGGACACAGGAAGTGAGATAAAACTGTTCTACAACCGCACCGATAAAAACGCTAAAGAAAAACTTTACTTGATTTAAATTCAGCCGTCATTGCCTTCAAAGCTCCTTGTGCAACTCTGACCTTCTTATCTACATCTGGATATACTCTAAAGTCCATTCCCATGTTCACGTATCTTCTCCTCTGTGTCTAATCAGCAACTTGAAATTCATCTTAGGAAAAAGAAGGTTGCAGAGAGCCAAATTTGGCAATAGGGCACAGTGATGAGCTAAAATCATGGCCATATTTCAAGTCATTTGGATCAAATGTGACAGGAAGAAATTTCAGGGCACAACCCAGGAATGTTTAAAAATAAACAACAATCATACTTCTCTGACTCCTGACCTGATGTAGGCTCTTCCACTAAAACCTGCACCACGGTCGGACAGAGACTCGGCTCTCATCATTAGCGATCGTCCTTAGTATAAAAGTCAAATTGGTTTGAAGAATGAGTTCACGTTTGTGCTCAGCTGGTGGTCTGAACAAGATGTCAAGGAAACAATCTGTCAAGTCCTTAAAGCCTCACAGTGCTTCACAAGCAGAAGACAGGAATTTAGCTGTGGTGGGTTTCGTTTGGGGTTTTTTTGGTTTTCAAGGAACAAGTTGTGAAACTTTTTGACTGCACTTGTTATAAAAACAGTTAAGGTAAAAAAAAATTAAAATCAAACTGAGCTACATTAAAAGACATCTCTTTAATCTTCAGTAACTATTAAGTGTCAAACTATTACAAGGTTAAACTAACCTTGACCAAAAAGTTGCCATCATCTTCTGGAGTCACCATGACAACGGAGTCATGTAGCTTTTCATCGAAATGAACGTGTGAAGATGCAGCGTGGGGTTCCTCTGAGAAGCGCACGCCTCCTGCCTTAGCACAACCTGAGGAAGAGGAAAGACGGAAGAGCAGCTGAAGGTCTGCTATGTACAAATATTCACACTGCATCCCTTTAAAGGGAGAAAACACACATTAAGCAGCCGGTTGTTTCCTTTAAGTGATGTAATGGAGAGTTGCTGGAGAGCACTTCACAATCACTCATGCGCATGCTTTGCTAGTATGCACCCTCTGGGTGCTTTAAAGCCTTGAAAATGCACACACAAACACACATCAGGCACAAAGATTTTATCCCCTTCAGATATTTACTTTTTTTTTCTTTTTCTTTTTTTTTTTTTTTTTAAGTGACCATCTGACTGGGCCAATGCTCATTTCGCAGCATGAGACAAAGACACCAAACACATACCCAGAGTCTTAAAGCTATCTTTACCCACAGGATAAACAGGGTGATATCACATTACAGACACCTATATGTGAATCTCACTGTTACCTCAGTGTCAAAATAAAAGAGTTAAAGGTTTGCAATCTAAACTTCTGATTTGGCCTTAGATTTTCGTGTTATCATAGGACACACTGACACATTTTTATTTATTTTTCCTCTGCCCAGGCATTCATCCCCAGTGTGAGAGAATGGAAAATCCTTCTCCAAATAAACAGCCCTCCACAAAAAATAATAATTCCCTGAAAAAAACAAACAATTTGTTCAAAGGTCTCCTCCATAAATTTGAGCCCCTTTCAAAGCATCTCCTTCCCAGAGCCTTTCAACACCAGCTAAACAGCAAGACAGGGAGAAATAGTACAAAGAATATACCTAAGCAACTTTTTAAATATTTATGAAATACTCTATTAATAGGACGATATCCTTTAAGCCACCGTGAATGCTACTGCCCATAAAAACACTTTAAGTGAGTGATGCTGCAGTGTGTGAGTGCATGTCTGAACCCTCAGTTGTTATCACACATGAGTTTCCAGAGAGTGAGTCACAATATCAGAGATATCAAGTCAAGAAATTGTCCTAAGATGCCCTATTTTAACATGTAGACAAAAATCAGGAGATAGTCCCCTCAAGAAGCTGGAAATACTCAGTTTGGTTTCGGGTGCTGCCTTAATAGAGTATAAGGGAGTCAGCATACATCACACCCACTCCATCAATTCACTAGATAATCACCAGTATTTATCTCACGTGGGCACAGTTCAGCATCACTGGGGAGCTTGCAGGTTAAAGACGGTTAACTGTTGTGTGTCCTTGTAGCTATGTTGTGATCCTCTAACACTGTGCAAGGCCATGCGAGTTTGGTTAATAGAGAACTCTGAGGTGGTCATAAACAGACGAAACAATGCAGCAAAGAAAGAGGGTGGAGTTTGCTTTTTTTGTTTCTTTTCAATATAGTACGATTATAAGAATGTCTGTATGTTTTGTAACGTTCACACGAGGTCTGCAGCATTAAGACGAATCATAGCGGTGGAGCAGCAGTGCTATGATTGGTGCTAGCAGACTGGAGGCGCCCTCTGACATCTCCTGTGGAGTTAAACGATAGTTAATTACGGTTTACATATTTAAATATTCCTAATGTATGTTGGGCTCTAATGAGCGTAAGATCCCCAGCTCGGTCCCAGGAGGAGACACAATTCCCTTCAAGGTCGAATCAGGAAGGAGACCTGGCATGAAAAAATAAAAATCTGCAACTCAAACATGTGGAGCTACCTGCTGTGAATAAGGAAGCAGCCCAAACTAGCTTTATATACAGTGAAAACTATCTGCTGCTTCCTGTCAGTGCTTTGCAAGGATAACGGTCCTTTGTGTTAATATTCAAGATGTTAGTTTCTAAAGATAACAAGGAGGCGCACTCACAGCCGGTCACTTATAGCCACTAAATCTGAAGAGTTTGAGGAGTTGAACTTGAACTACTTGATCGATAGCTTTTCTCCAAAGAATCCCAGAAGGAGGTCAGTGCTTTAGCTGAAGTAGGACATTTTTTAACCACTTCTATTTCGATTAAACAGTTTCTGACACCTTAAGATGGATATACTGTGCTTCAGATGGCATGTAAGGAGCTTTACTTTCTCTATTTATCATTTAACATGTCATAATATTAAATACAACTTCAAACTAATACAATCTGCAATAATGTCATTGTTTAACCAACCTCTGTCTGCACAGTTGTATGGTAATGGTAAATGAACTGGTTCTTGTTAAGCACTTTTTTAGCTGTACTTGAGCACTCAAAGCCCTCTATACAATCTCACTCACAAATTCATACAAGCTCTTCTACTTCTGCTGTAGCATTCACACATATTCTCAAGGAAGTTGTTGTTGTTGTTGTTTTTAAAACTGTGTTTTATCTCTGTTTAATCTCTAAAAAAGACTGTTTGACAACAAGGCCCACATGTCTAACTTGGATTTCATAAAGCATTACTTCACCATGGAACAAACTTTGCTGGGTTACTTCTTTGGCTTAGGTGTGTTTATGTTCGGAGTCACAGTGTAACAGGCCCATGCACCACCACACTGAAAAGCTATCTGGGATCAGCATTATTAATTCAGTGAGCTAAATGTCACCAAAGTCACACTCACTCCAATAAAGGCTCATTTACAGCAGTCAGAATATTAATGTCTTTTTTAATACATTTTCTCATTCGTGGTGTGCAAGAGAGTAATTTAAACCACATTTTGTTTCTTGCCAAACTGACAGTTGGGGAGATTTATTTCTTTTTCTGAAGTCAAGTCTGAAGTTAAACTATCCTCACATTTACTGGCAGAGGGTTTCCCTGCCCTTCAGATCTGGACCAGAAATGTTACTTTAATTTAAGCACAGGGTTTTTGTCAAACATCCTCTGCCAAATTATAATAAGCCAACAGTTGGTGAAGCTGATACCATCTGAATTAATTACCAATCTAAGACAGTGAAGCTAGGCAATATCCTAGCATTTGTCTTGAAGAGCAGATTAAATCAAAAATAATGAATTTCTTATCTCACAGAAACAGGAAACCAATAGTAATCTGAAAATAAAGACATATCAGATTAATATAAGCTAAATTTATATAAAGGCCAGTTTCCTGACAAGTGAGCATATTAATATGCACAGGTTCAATTTGTGTAAGGTATAACTGATCCAGCTCATTTAATTATGTAGCACAACCTAAACCTACTTTTTTTTTTTGTTAAAGTAATCAAATAGAATTTTTGTTTAAGGCTAGCTCCTGTAAAAATAACCAAAGCCCAGCATGTGCAGCAGAGCTAGTAAAAAGAAATGAAATAAAGTAAAAACTTGGATATTCTACATTCATTAGGTAATATCAAAGAAAACATCACGTGCAATGAACTTGCAATTGTGTTGCCTTTGAAAGGTACAGGAACTAGAACTGCAACAATTTGGATGGTTGGATGGCACAATGAAATGGCAATAACAAGGAGACAGTCTACAGTTTGTGACTGTATGGGGTCAAATTGGTAATTTCATGTTTGCAATAATCTGTCAATTAACTCTAACAACAGGGCGAAAATATCAAATTTGTTGCTGTGTACAATGAAATCATTCATATTCAACTCATATTAAATCCTTTAGATATATTCAGATACTCGGTAAAACCTGGATCTGAAACTAAAATTCCTCTATAAATAGTGATGTAGTCACTGCAGGATGGCAAATTAACTACAGGAGTTTAAGCACTTAAAGAAACACAAAGAAATATAACCATAATACAACCACTCAAGAACCAATTTAGTCAAGTGCCCTATTGTAAGACATCGCAGACCAGTCGCACTCATCAGCACAGACTCACTCCAGTTAATCGCACTGTGTTGTGATCTGTTTGTGAGTGACTGCACTAAGTCAGGTCTCCATTGTTTGGAAGCAGCCTGGCTCCCAACAGGCAACCGGGGCAATCACCTTGTTATTGAACACTTGTTAACTAATTTGCCTCAGACAGCAAAAGAGTTCAATGCAATCACCGAGCAAACATCAATTTTTCCTTGGGGCAAGGAGGTTAATGTCAATAAAGGTTGCCGGCAGCTGCTACTTCCTTTTCAGTGGCAACGGTGAATTCATTTTAAAACATCTTGCCTTAACAAGTAAAGAAGTCAAAAGATATGAAAATGTTCTTTCATCTTTTTCCAGTAGTTCTTCAACTGATTGGCCTCTACTAATGCTAACCGAAACTGGTATTGATAACTTATCTTTACACCAACGTGTTGCACTTTCTCAGAAAGTCACTAACATTCATTTTCTAAACAGAAGCCCTCTAGTGTTTCAAGAAACTTATTTATGTGGAACTAGTCTCTACTAGAGCAGTTTTGCATGATTTACAGTTTAAAATAATCCACATTTATCCATTAGTGGGACTTGGTGGAGCCCCTCAATTCAACTTGTGTCTGACACAAGTTCTTTTAGCTCCTCTCCGTTTGAGCAAACCTTCCTCTAATTGGCTGTCTTTAACAAACAGCAGGTTTTAAGAAGATGGGTGGAACTTCTGTGGTCATATTAAGCGCTATATGACTGACATAGCCATGTAAGGATACCCCTCTCTATGACATCATTCAAAGCCAACAACAGAAAAAAACTGTCTGCAGACAAGCATTTTCAGACATTTTAGGCCTAAACTTTGGTCTCACAGGGAATACATATACATACACAGACATCATTATGCAAAATGCTGGCTATGTTGGCCCTAACAGCAGAGATCACTGTAACATCCATCCATCCATTCTCTTCCACTTATCCATGTCAGGGTCATGGGGGGCCTGAAGTCTATCCCAGCTGTAGCAGTATAACTGAAAATATTAATAAAGCAATAAGTTGTTTTTATAGATACAAACGTCTGCTGTAAGAACGATGAGTACATATTTTTAGAAACAAGCCCCGACGTGACCGTGCATACCATAAGTGGCTCTCCAGTGCAATCCAGTATTCAAACTCATAGCACAAGACTGATGCATTTACCTTTAGTACATATACTAACACAGCCAGCTACATTTACACAAAGCACAGGCATTACTGTCACTCTAGTTCCATTTAACTTTTATTCAGACTCATATTAGAGATTAGAAGTGCTTGCTATCAGCAATCTGGGTCACAGTAATGAGTTTGTGGAGTTACATCATGTTCCATATGTGCAGGATCACTGTGTAGAAATAGAACTGGAAACTGAGGAAGGATGTTTCATATCCAAAGCTCTTTATATCAAAGAAAACAACAAGAAGCCTTTTAATATTAACAATATCCCATACTCGAAGTTCTAAAACAAGATAAGCAAAATGTAAACTAACTTTAAACTGAATTTATTAGCCTTGTTATCCTAGACAACGCTACCTTATAAGTCTCCAGATAAAGGATGAGAAGAGTCAGAGTATGTCAATATTATCCGTAAAATGAGTTTTCTTATCTGATCTGTGCCTTTTTATGAATTCAACACATACCACAGTATTAATAATGAGTCTTTCCCAAGTCACGATATTCACCCTGATACTTCCATATTTGATTTTAGGAGCACAGTGTTTGGCATCAGGTATTTGACTTTCAAACATTTTTCAGTACCGTAAATGTGCTCATTCAGTTCTCAATGTTACTATAAAAATACTCTAATGATAAAAGGAATACTACTTGTTTCATGTTTAGGGTAATTAGTTTAGGCAAAGAAAAAAAATAGAATAAATCTGTGACAAAAAATTCCCAATTTTAAATCCTGTTCAAATAAAAGAAATTATTGATGTATGCTACATTTTAAATACGTCAACACTTCAAAGTCACATTATAACGTCACAATTAAAAGGTTTATCTTTACATTTGGAGCAGTTCATATAGGACTGGGGAGTGTGCAGCTACTGGGATTGTCTCAATTGACAATGAAGATCAAATTGAGATAAACCATCATTTATAACCAATAACAATACACACATGAAACCTATATCTACAAAAAAGAAATAAATAAACAAAAAAATGCTGTAGCAGGTCCAAATGCAAGAAACTGAATAACCTCTGAATGATGGACCTGAAGTTTTTGGATTCAGGTGAGTCACCATTATTAAACCTGTTTTTTTGAACTTACGTGATTTTTTTTGTTTGTTTTTTACAAAAACCTTTTAATAATTTAATTAGTTCATAATTTATGTGCACATTTTCTTTTTACCTTTATTGAAGACACCCAGAGGTCAGAGAGGTTTTATCTGATATCATCATTTGTTTTATAGAACCATTACAAATGCATTTCTGAATCAGCTATAAGCTTAAATTCATCAGCTCCTGTAGGAGTAATGCTTTATACTGATCAAGAGCAAATCTTTTAACATCTACTAGACATTTCTTGTATCTTATTTTGGAGTATAGAGTACCAATATACGTGGGAAACTTAATAACATTTGAAAAATAGAGCCTAGAGCTCTCTTTTTCCTTTTTTATTCAAATAGAAGGTGAGTGGATACAATGATATAATGATCACCACACATAATTTAAACTTCAGCAATAATATGTATGCATTTTTTCTTTCTTTCTGAGAAGACGTAGCTCTCTATCAAATATTAAGCTTTACTATAGTCATCTAAATCACATGAGAGCACTTTTCACCCTGCTATAAGGCTTTTTGAAGGCTTGAAGTTCATACAATAGGGCTTCATGGGAGAGTAATTACTCATGTAAAGGCAGACTTTTTGCAGTAAAGCAGCCTTTCACAGTCAAAACGATATGCTATAGCTTGAAAAGTCCGATTAAGAAATGTGCTTTTATCTACAGCGAGTCTACCTGAACTTTGACTCCATGTGAAAAAATTAGCAGTTTAAGAAAAAAAAATAATGGCATGAGTTGTAAATCTAAGAGCTGTAATGTTTTGCTCAGAAACTAACAAATGACTATGACGCTACATGTGTATTTACAGATCCACTCGCTGGCCACTTTATAAGGTACATTTGTTCAACTGCTCAGTATTGTAAATATGTGATCAGCCAATTATCTTGCAGCAACTCGATGCATTTAGGCATACATACTAATAATGACTTGAAGTTCAAATTGAGCTTCACAATAAGGAATAAAAGTGACTTTAAACATGCTGCTAGTGTTTGCTGTTTTTATAGCCTGGTTTCACTCAGTGGTGTGGTAAAATAAGTGTGCTGCTTCCATATTTGGTGGGGTTGGTTTTCTCATCTATTTTGAAGGACTCTGCTTTGTTGGAGGTTTCTAGAGTACCTTCATTTTTAGATACTAAATGTTTGGAGCCTGGCACAGTGTTTTCAGACACGCCCGGGCTTGTATAGCATCGCTATAGCAATGATATGACATTTTTTATATTATATTTATAATATTATTATCACTGACCATATGATATGGCCCAGCCCTGGTTGTTACTACAGTTAAGATTTACCACTGATATTTTTATGTCCCTACTAATATTTTGGGGGTGTGAAACATGGTCTCACAAATGCAAAATGTAAAGAACAATAATTAGAAATACAATTCAATGAAAGAGCAGATCGGCTGAGTTCAAAGGACACAAGGGGATGATTGAAGAAGACTTTTAAAGGGCAATGACTGCTCAGCAAATTAAGCATGATCATCTTAAAGAAACTGAAAGCTGCAATAAATACAACTAGTAATAAATAAGTCATAGGTTTTTTGTTTTTTTTTTATTTGTTAAAGGAGGATGGATAAAGATGAGTGTTTGCCACAAGCTGGCGAGCCAGTTAGGAGTTCAAAGAAAGAACGAGACGTTTTTACACAAACAAATCACAGATGATACTGTTCTCACAGATGGAAAAAAAATGAGTCATTGAAATTTGACTAGCTGTTAGTACACTTGGACGGCGCACCTAAGTACAGGCTATGTGGGGTAAACATTATACATGAAGCCTGTTAAAGTTTTTTATTTTTTTTATTTGCAGTAGTAACCATGCTCACTGTTTGGTTAGGTCAGGGTTTTCACTCATTCGTTTGAATTTAGGCTGATGTTCTTCACTATCTGTTGCCAAATTCCAATTTCATACTACAGCTAGGCAGATATCACTCAAGCTAGTGTCCCAGCCTGAGTAATATCTGCTGATATATTATACAATGCAGCTGCCTAAATCCACAAAGATCCATAAACCTCAGAGCCACAGCAGCAAATAAAAGGTCAGCAGATCACACAGCCTCTACACAAACAAAACAAATCTAACAAAGCCACTAAGACAAACAAATATATATCTATGGTTGTTATCTGAGCTGCTGTTAGAGCTGTCCAAATCCCGCTTTAACCCCTGGATCGTACCAAAAATGCATCTGTAGCTCACAGCTAATGTGTTTACTTGTGTTTTTATGTAAACAGGCTTCTAGATTTTTATCAAAAAAGATTTTATAACCCTCTAAAATGCTAATCTTCTTCAACAGGGTGATCCACTCATGCCAAAAGTAATGCTGCAGCCATCCATCACCTCCATTGCTGATTTAAAACTGTAACTTCCAGAGGCCTGTACATCTAAAATAGCTCATTCATAAACACTTTTCAGTTTTATCATTCATCTGGTGTCATGTTCCTATGAATGCTAAAGATCTACTCATCCAGACAGACTTGGCGGTAATTTCTTTCACTAATGAATCCACTCACAAAGATCAACAAAGGCAATTCTTTCTTAAAGACACTCAAAAAAATATATCTGCCCAGATTGCCGACTTTAAGTTATTCCCCATATAATTTTTGTTACATAAGTACAATGTACTTACATTTAATTTAATCTGGTCAAATTAAATTCACTAGACCAAGCACATTTTTCTTAATGATGAATTATTTAAATAAATTAACCTTTGATTTTATATATTTAAGTTGCATTTGACTGAAAACCTATTTACAGATAACCTCTTTAACACAAGCATTTCGTGTGTATTTGAGGTACTTTCACATACAAGAACTGCATCAAAGGCGCAGATCTGAGCCAAACCCTAACCCTATCATTATCACAATACTGAGAGCTGGCACTGCTTAGACTGGTCTCATATCCCCGAGTTAGCACAAAAAAGAATGTGTACACACAAATTAACACGCAGCCCTGCTCAACTGGCTTATTTCAGATTAATATACATCTACTTATGTCCTTCCACTAATCTGCCTGTCAGCATGTCCCTTTCTGCTTTGCTGAATATTACTGTAGGCTGTTAGCCTATCAGTCTAATCCTGGTGGGTTTAGGAATCAAGTGCAGTGTTTGCAGACTGGACGTAAAATATCATTACCTCCAAAAATTGCAAAAACCCCCCCCCCCAAAAAACCCAATCAGCTGTTATTAATGAAAAAAACTGCAGTTAATAAAAAGATAAAAAATATTACCAGTGTCTACTGTTAACATCACACCAACTAACTGCAAGCTTCAATATTTGGTAACAACTCTGAAATGACCCACCTGAGACTCTCACATTTGGTTATATTACCACATTTAGTAGCACTCTTTGTGGGAAGAAGAGAAAAAAACCTTCAATTTTGCTTTCAGCACACTGCTGGGCATGGTTAAAGTGCGATCACACACGCTCATCTATGTCTTCCTGTCTTCTTTTAGCTTCTTTTCTGTCGCCTTTACATCCACTGACCTCGGCCCTAAGTAACACAGACGTGTCCAAGCCCATGAAGTGGTCCAAGCTACAACAAATATAAAATTTCATATGAAGACAACTGAGGGAGACTGATCCCGCTGATATGCAGCAGATGAAAGCGCACAGTAATTTACAAAATCCTCCTGGGAAAAGATTTTTAAAAAACAAACAACAACAATAACATTTTGTGTGTTACAGATTACCACAGATACTCGCACACGGCAATGTTCAAAAGGACAAAAGAAGATGATTGAAATCTCCACAGTAAAATTTTTACTGCTTATTATAAAATACTTTTACTGTACTAAAGGTAACAACTTCTAAGACACACTCTTCCTGTGATATCTGAGCCAATCCAAACCCTGTAAAACCAGCCATCAGTGAACCTAACAAAGGTCTGCAAAGTGGTCTGTGAAGGCAACAAGTATCCATAACTACTGCAAAGGAGATTAAGTTTTCATAGAGATAAACACATAGTCATTGTTCCCTGGCATGCCTCACTGTACCATTTCTGCTTTTCAATCAAAAAAATAATTTAAGTCAGGCTGTGTCATGGCTGAAATGGTTAATCTGTGGTTATGCGTCATCATGAATTCTAACAGGGAACTAGTTACTCTATTTTTTTCCTTTCGTTTACCTTCTAATAAACAATGAATACAGAAGAAGTGCTACGTCAGTTAGCCAAATATGAAGCATCTAAAACTGTAGCTCATGTCCAAGATGAGTAAAACTGTTTTTTTGTTTGGGTTTTTTTTTTTTACGCATCTATATATAGTAATGTGAAAATGAAAGTTTCACACGACTACTCATCATTTCCTTTCCTATCCTTTCCTGTGAAAAACAAACCCTTACTTACCCTTTACTTACTTAAGAGGGCAAGTAGCAGTTTAGATATTCCTAATCAAATCTGTTTGATTAACTGATCATCAGCAAATGTGAGCACCTCTATAAAAGCAGAAGTTTTGGCAGTCTGCTGGTCTGGAGCACTCAGGTGTATGTTAACACAAAGCCACAATGTAAGCAAATTAGCCTCATGGTCAGACCATGTAACGCTCAGAGAACCTGCTCAGAAAAAACAACAAGTGCGACATTCAAACATTACAGGCCTCAGTGGCATGTTAAATGTTAAAGTGCATGAAAAAGTTAAAGTTCATCATATTAGACAAAGACTTAACAAGTATGGCTTGTTTGGAGGGGTTAGCAAGAAAAAGCATCGTCTCTCTAAAAAGAATAAACCAACTCGGCTGTAGCATCTGAACAGGAATTACAGGAAAATGTGTTTTGGACAGATATGACAAAGTGGAAGTGTTTGGCCATAATACACAGCACCACGTTAGGAGAAAACCAAACATACAAAGCACAGCACAACGCATACCAAATGTCAGCATGGTGGTGGAGGCATGATGATTTGGGCTTGATTTTCAGTCACAGGACCTGGACATCCTGCAATCACCGAGTCGACCATGCACTTCTCTATATACCAACGTATTCTAGAACAAAATGTGAGGCCGTCTGTGTGACAGCTAACGCTTAGCCCAAAGTGAGTCACACAACACGTACAGCGGCAAATCTACAACTTACAACTTGTGTGTACTCAGTTTTTCATATGACTGTGCGTGATTTCCTGTACCAAATGTATCAGCAAACTGGTTTCCTCTTTCAGTACCTCCCCCCCTTCCCAAATAACTTTATGCAAATTATTTTTGCAGTCTGTTGCCACACGACTGAGTTATTCAGTAGAACTTAAAAAAACAAAAACATTCGAATCTCGGGTTAGTGTGGGCTGCCTATATGTTGAATATTACAGCCGTTGCTGTTTGTCTGTCTGTCTCACCAGTTTAAAGTGGGCATTTCCTGTTTCTAAAAATTGCAGGCAATCACACCATCATCTGGCACATTACTACAGAATGACTTAGAAGTACTTTTAAAGAATGCATACAACAGTATACACTCACTTTTCTTTGCAGTAGCCATCTCACAGGAATGAGTCCAATACAGACACACTTAGTCACACACTGTCACAGCCTTGTCATCTCAGCAGTCCGACCTCAAAACAACTCTGCAAAAAAAAGGAAAAAAAAAGAAAAGTTAAGAAGTTAGGAGGCAATCACACAAGGGGGTGACAACAGAAAACAAGAGGAAGATTTACAAAGATTTACATGAGCGAAAAGTAAAAACAGTGAAATAATGGCTGGACTCCCTGTGCTTGTTCCTAAATGCTCAACCCCCCGTTAGCGTGTATTTCAGCTGAGAGCACAGCTGTCCTGTACTAGTCAAGCCAGGAGAACCAGAGACTCCCGACAGAGACTTCAATTAAAGGAAAACAACAAAACAGTCTAAGAGGATTAGCTAGGGGCTGAGGCTGCTGCTGCCAGTGGGCTTCGCACAGATGGAAAATCTTCATTATAAACACGGAGAAACTTTAACTATATTTATGCAAAGTACAGTGCAGCACAAGGTAGTCATAGCCAGTACATGAAAGACATAGCATGCAGATCTATTTAATATACTACTACGATAACACTCAAAGATAGCAGTCTTATTTTCAGGCAGTACTGCTGTTATACAACAATAACCAGCAGGCCTGACAGAGTTCAACAAGCAGCAGCTTTAAATAATTTTAACCAACAGGTGCAAGAACTTGTGACATTGCTATAGAATCTTTTTAGAAGTGGCATTTGTAGTGCATCCAATTATTTGATCTGGTGACACAATTTTTAAGTTAAGTCAGGTGTTAAGATTTGGAGCAGCTAATGCTATTATTAGTACAAAAGGATGTTTTATGAAAAGTATGGAAGCACGTGAGTGCCACTTTAAAAAAAAATAATAATAATGCTAAAAAAAGTTCCCTCATTGCTTTAACACTTTATCATTTTAGGCCTACATTACAGAAAAAAATTGAATTGAAATTGAATTGAAAGCCTTTATTCTCATTACACAATAATATTCCCTCTCACACCCACGCACATCTTCATACATCATTTTGAAACTTTATATTTCAAGAGAGGACGTGGAAGAAGTTTTTTCCCCCTGTGAGCACAAAACTTGATGAGTTTTCTCACTGAGGAAACACTAAATGGTGACAATGAACATGTTTTATTTTTACTGTAGTAAGTTCAGAGCAGGGTAGGGCAACACTGACTTTGGTACAGTAAACAGTAAAACAACCAAAAAGAAAGAAATGTTGAAATCCATAAATTGGAGTAGATAGGACCGATTACTTTAAAATAAGCCTGAGCCGTTGATCTAAAAAACAAAAACTCTGGTAGAAAATGTTGGTTTTTCTGTGTCAGTCTGACAATAATAAACCTAAATCCTTGATACAGTACATTCATATATTATAGCACATGAATGGATTGAAAACAAGCAGTCACAGATACAAACCATCAATATGAAACCATTTTCTCCAATGGTCTGTGTAATTTACTCAAGTGTCAATGTCATCACAGTAGAAACCCACATCACGAAGGGGAAAAAAAGCTTGGCTAATATTTGTTATTTACGTGCACATTTTTGTACATACATACCACCAAGAATATTAAGTGATTTATTTATTTGCTTTCATCTGTCTGAGGTGACACAATCAAACTATCGGACAAGCCCTGTGCTCTTATTTTGAAGGTTCAACTACCTCTTACCAGATAGCACTGGCTCTTCCTGTCTCTCGACAAGAAGCCTCATCGGGAAAGTGTTCCAAGGCTCACCCCACAGCTCGAAAATATATCCAATTTTGTGCTGCAGCTGGTGATAGTAGGTGTACTGACTTGTGTTAGTGTTGTTCCTGGATCATCATAATTAATGTTGGTCCAGGCTAACACGGCCAGAAATCAATCACATTGTTGTGATGTCACAGTATTGTGACGTGGAAAGAAACTTGCCAATGTCTACTCAGGAAAAAACAAACACCAACAGGGTCAAGGTTAGTGTTTGCTGTGATGGTGTTTCCACATTCAACAACTATGACATCACAGCAATGCGACTGGTCACTTGCAATGTTGAACCTGGAGCAGATTAATTATGATAATCGAAACACCAAGATATCAGATTGTGCAGTGAATTGTACTTGCCAATCTGCTCTGAAAACCTTCTGTGAGCTGGAGGGTCACTCGAGCCCAAAGCTGGTTGAAAACTGGATCTTGTGCTGCTACACTGTTAACTTCTTAAAGCTCCAGAACAGAATTAGTGCAGTAACAGGTGACATTTAGCAGGATTTGTTTACAGATTTAAGAAAAAACGTGTGTGTCTCCTTTCGCATCACAAGCGCCCTGCTGAAGCTACAGCTTTTATTCATTTTTTTAAAGTTTTACTTCTAAGACATCAGGGGTCAGTTGAGATGGTCCACAGGTTTGTACCACCAGGCTGCAAGAAAATTTAAGCTCATTAATTTGAGACTCTTTATGTCATGATAATAACTAATCTCAGCTCAGACAGAAAAATGACTCACATGCATGTTAAATGGGGTTTTTTTGCCCATTTTTAACAGAAAAAAAAATTGTATTCCAGTTTGGAATTGTCAAAAAACAAATGCTGCTGACGTTTAATCAGCCCTAGTAAAGGTTCCTGTCCAAAATAAAAGATTTGCCAAGTCTGACCTTGTTCTTAGAAGTCGCTAAGTCCCTTTAAATAATTTCTAAAGGAACCGATGAGGTCTGTGAGACAAATGACCCCAAGAATCCCACTTACTGCTTTTTTAGCCAAAGGGAGAAATAAAAGTGGACCAAGTGAGGACCAATGCCAGACTCGACACTTTTCTTGCTGCAAATGGTAAGGTAAGGGTGTAACAGCCTGGAACAGAAATTTTACAGTGTCACATCCACTGAGAGTGCTGCAGAAATCAGACAATGATCCACTTTTAGTGGGGCAAAATACCAGTTCTGTTTCAAGCACCTAAATGGGTCGCTAAGATTAGAAAGCCACTGATGGGATTCAAATGTGCACACTTTGAGCTGTAGAATCAGGGTGGTGACACATTAGGTATATATGATTGGATAGATACACAAAATTTTACAAGGTTAAAAAGTGTTTACATGGATGTGTTGGGTGATCTGTGTCACGTAAAATACCACAACATATAGCTTATTCTAGGTTTATACTTGTGTTTTTATTGTGGAGGAACACAACTGGGCAGGTTTTAAACAAAGCACAGGGGAAAAAATGTGAATGGTCAGATTATTCTTTTTGAGGACATCCTGCTGTGACAAGTTTCAGATATGTGGCTAAACTGTTGGCTTGGTCACAACCTGTCAGACCATATGACTAATACTGCATTCCTTGCACTGTTTCACTTCACTGTTATGCAGTCACAAAGTTCACAAGTTTTAATTTGACTAGTATATAATTTTGTTATGCTCACAGTCATTTTGTTAAAACCTGCAAAAACAGATCCCAGGTTGCAATAAATTACATGATCTTTTTCTTCTGCAATACGCTGGGATTTCAAAGAGAGCTACTAAAGAGTTACTGCTATTTGCTTAAAACTTGGGGGTACTGGATTCTTTATGAATGTGTTTCTAAGCAAGGCAAGTAGGACAATGCAATGCTATACAATGTCACGCATTCATGGCAGGTGGGGCTAAGAAAACAAATGTCACTGTTAATTACACAAAGTTACTAAATACTGACAATATTCGCAGCAGTAAACATGTGGGTGGTCTACAGCAATGTTTAGGTAGGTGTTAGGGCTGTTCGATATAACTATGTCTATCGTTTCATTTTACGCTATTGTTTGTTTCGTGGTGTCGCAAAATAAACTGTTTACGGCAATATTTTTTCATTATTTTGATGGTCACTGTAGTGGCTATATTAATTTCTTAACATTCCCTCTTTCTCTTACATTTAATATAACCACACTACAAACAGACAAGCGTTTGTTTTTATGCGTTGTCGTTAGCAACAACGACGGTAAAACCACCGCGTGTCCGCTTGTTCCACATAAGCCTTTCACAATAAAGCTCAAGATCCTGTTGAGACTTTTCAAAATAAACTGAATCATGTGAAAGATGCAGTGTTTACGGATGAGAAGCAAAAAAGAGCCGTCAGGTGCTAAAAAATAAACCTTATGTAACGGAGTTAAAAATACATATGAAAAACATGCACTTACCTGTTCTTAATTATCATTTTAAGTGTGAATTTTATCATTTTTTTATTGTATTTTATTTTGAAAACCCAGAAACCGGATCTCACTCTAACGTTTAGAAGCTGCTAAGGCTTCCGCTTCTCACAGCGCGCGTTTGCACTGTGAGGGTAAGTCCTGTAATGAAAGGCTCTGGCATTTTTATGGTTTCTGGTGTGAATGTTGTTACATAAGTTGTACATGTCGATGTATATAGGTTCATATTGATGTTAGAAAGTTTCTGTGTAACTGAAACAAAGGCGGGTTGCTGTTAAATAGTGTTTCTGCCGTATTTATGCTCTTTGGCAGTTAGTCTTTGTCAGCCCCCTAGTGGTTGCTGCGCATAGCAGGAAATGTGTTTGGATGTACCGTTTTTCTGTGCTTTTTGTGATGTTGTTTTACATTGTAGGAGCTACAATTGCTGTACCATCAGAAGACACCTGTTGAGTGTGTTTTATGTCTTCTGCAGGTACGTGAGCTTGTTAACAGCCATTTTGTCTGTAAAGCACAAGCAAGTGAAGATGTAATGCGCTATTGTTAATTTGACCACTAGAGGGAAATGTTTAGTTGGTGATACTTATGTTATCCTGTTATTCTGTTTTATACGATTGTGAAATGTATTTTATTAGTCATAAGATTTCTTTTGTATACAAGCTCAGTATGACAGAGTGTAAAATGAGAGAAATTATTACTTTCCACCTTTTCTTTATTAAAAGGTTAATTGTAAGTCTGTTAAGACAGCGCGCGTTTGCACTGTGAGGGAGCTACAATTGCTGTACCATCAGAAGACACCTGTTGAGTGTGTCTTATGTCTTCTGCAGGAATAAATCGTGAAAAGCCAATCTTTCTGAGCGTCTGTGATTTTTGAAGAGCTGGAAGTGTTACACTGGTGCCGTGACCATTCGGATCTTCAGATCAGCTTGATGCTCATCGCCGTGGCTGCTGTTCTGCTACCCTGCTGTTCACAAGTTGAATGTGGGTTGTTGTAACCAAGTGAGTTTAGACAAAAAAAAAAAAAACCAAAAACAAACAAAAAGGTGAGGGATGTGATTGAAATAAGACAAGGGTGAAAGTGTCTGTGTTTTGATATACAACGTGTGGTTATACGTTCAAATTATTTGGACATTATTATTATAATTTTTTTTCTTTCCCTCGTTTTGCTGCTATTATACTGTTATTTTTCTTATTTTTATCTACCTATTTTATTTTATTTTATTTTTTTTTTTTCTCTCCCTAACGGGGTGCACATGCAGTTATCATCTTAAGTGTGTGACTTGACGATGGATAAATTTGTCACTCCAGTACTACATAAGGGTAGAGGTGCCGGACTAGTTCATGCAGTTGACACCAGTAATGTCACACAGTTTGGTCCTGTGAGCAGTGACACTGGGCTAGGCCAAAGCCCGAGTTTTATTCCCATCGGTAGGGGTATGGGTGATAAGCCCCAGGTTTCCACTCCAATTAGAGACAGTGATGCTGTACACAGTTTTACTGACATGGTTGAGCAAATAGGAGCCCAGATAGGTGAATCCATTGTTACTAAACTGTTGTCAGCTGGCGTTGTGAATCTGACTGGTGACTCTAAGACTCAAACTGAGCAATGTAACAGTACCGCTCGAGATGTACCGCATGTAACTGTCCATGTTAAGCCCAATAGGGAGCTTCAAGTTTTTAGGGGTGATGGCACAGACAGATGTTCGGTTCAGGACTGGATTGACATGGCAACAACCTATCTATGGAAGCAAGAGGTCCCCATTCATGGCCAGGCTGATGAAATTATTAGCCACTTAATGGGGAAGGCCAGAGATGTGGTCAGAGTGGCTCTTCGTAGTGACCCAGGTCTTGATGTCAAACAGAAACCTGATCTGATCTTTGGTGTCCTTCGCCATTATTTCAGTGATTCTTCGTCGTGCCTCCCTCTTGCTGACTTCTATGCAACACTCCCTACCAGAGGTGAAAACCCGGTAGATTATTGGATAAGACTGAACAAGGCTGCTGAACTAGCCATAGAGGGGCTACGCAGACAGGGGCAGACAGCGACCCCTTTAACCCATGAAGTAGCATGTATGTTTGTGAAACATTGTCCTGACCCCGAGTTGTCTTATGTCTTCAAGTGCAAGCCTGTCCATGAGTGGACTGCTCGAGACGTACAACAAAGGATTGATGATTATCAAAGGGAGGTGAGAGCTAATGGTAGAGCCAGCGGCGCTGCACCGTTGAAGGGCTGTAATTCTACGATCACCGCCGTGCACCCGAACGCCTCACCTGCAGCTGCTGTGCCGGAGGGATGCTCCCGAAGCTTCTCGCCCCCATCCTCAGGTTTTCAGGGGTTGGTGGACTCGTTCCCCTCCACCGCTGCAACACGAGAGCCCCTTATCGAAAGTCCGAGTTTCTCCCCTTTGACTGCGGTGAGTCAAAATCTTCAACAGTCAGAGGAAAGGCTCATGGGTCAGATGGTGGATATGTTTCAGGCCATGATGGAGAGAATGCAGCACCACAACACTCAGACACCAAGGAGAGGGGCGTTTAATCAGTTCTCGCGAAATAGACGGAGGAGGGAGGATGCCTGCAGAGTCTGCAGTGATCCAAGACATACCACAGCATCACACTGCCTATCTGATAAACTGTGCTTTTCATGCTTTGCTCCTGGCCACGTTCGGTTGTCCTGCCCGGCTATTACGTCTACCCAGGTCCAGCCGGAGGGAAACTAGCCGACCTGTATTCGGTGGGAGGCAGTGCAGGTCTTACAGGAAACTCCCAAACTGTCGATACCTGTGATGCGGAGTCAGTGTATGAAGAGGCAAGACAAAAATGCAAAGATTCTGAAGTTATTTTTCAAAACGTTCACAAAGTCGGCAATAGTGACAGTCTTTTCTACACTCCGGTCACTTTCGGTGGGCTTTTGAAAATGGGTGGTATGCTGGACAGTGGATCCATGGCCTGCAGCATGAATGAAGCAGCCGAGGTGACGCTGCGTGAGTCTGGACTGATATCTGATCAAGACGTTATCAAAGTGGATGTGACTCTAGTTGGGTGTGGAGGACTACGTGTGAAGCCTAAGTATGCCCTCAATGTGGAGATGGAGGTGTATGGCTGCAAAATGATAGTTCCCATCCTGGTGGTTCAAGGGCAGCTTGATGACCTGATACTGGGGACGAACATCATTAAGCACATATTACACCAGTCTAAACGTTGTGAGCCCTACTGGAACACGGTCTCCAGTAATTGCTCTAAGACCAACCTTGAGACTGAAAACTTTCTGTCTATGCTTTCTGGTTTGACCCCGTGGAAAGATTCGGACGTCCCGGACAAAGTGGGCACGGTTAGGTGTAACTCAGCTGTGTCCCTTGAACCGGGTCGCGAATATCTGGTATGGGGAAAACTACCAAAGAACATCAATGTCTCCCCTGGCAGTACAGTGATGACAGAGCCCTCGTCATCCCGCTCAGCACCCAGAGGGATTTTGGTTGCTAGATTGGTTACTCCCTTGTGGGGTGATAGATGGGTCCCATTGAAACTGATCAATGTGTCTGAGCAGCCTGTACATCTGCGACGTAACGCCAAACTAGCAGATGTGTACTCCTGTGTGGCGCTTGAGGACTTTGATGCTTCAGCGCTCCAGGAGACAACTCTGGCTAGCAGCCATCAGTCGGCCATGTCGCCACAAGTCACGCCCACCTCCATGACGGAGAAACTCAAACTTGTTGGGCTTGGTGATGTTGACATAGAGTCCTGTGAGACATCGGGACAGTGTAAAGAGAGGATGGCTGACCTGGTTTTGCAGTACGAGGATGTCTTTTCCCGCCATCATCTCGACTGTGGGGAAGCCAAAAACTTTGTGCATCGCATCCGCCTCTCAGATAACAGACCTTTCAGACTTCCCTACAGGCGTGTACCCCCAAGCCAGTACCAGAAGCTGAGACAAGTGTTGACTGAGATGGAGGAGAGGGACATCATCAGGAAATCGACCAGTGAGTATGCATCACCATTGGTGCTCGTGTGGAAGAAGAATGGCGATCTACGCATTTGCAACGATTTCCGGTGGCTCAACAAGACAACCCTGAAGGATGCCCATCCTCTTCCACATCAAGCAGATTGTCTGGCTGCTTTGGGGGGGAAACAGCCTGTTCAGTACCATGGACTTGACATCTGGCTTCTACAACATGATGCTGCATGAAGATGACAGGAAATATTCTGCCTTCACCACGCCCATGGGTCTATATGAGTATAATCGGCTGCCGCAGGGACTGTGCAACAGCCCTGCGAGCTTCATGCGCATGATGACCAGCATCTTTGGTGACCAGAATTATTTGAGCCTGTTGTGTTACCTGGACGATCTCCTGGTGTTTGCTCCAGACGAGGACACTGCCTTGCAGCGCCTGGAAATGGTGTTTGAGAGGCTGCGCGGGCATAACTTGAAGCTGGCCCCCAGAAAGTGCTTCTTCCTGAGGAAATCCGTGAAGTTCCTCGGTCACATCATCGATCAAAATGGGGTATCAACAGACCCATCCAAAGTCGAAGTTATCGCGAACATGAGGAGCGTGGACCTCATGGACACTGATGGAGTGACTCCTTCCCAACGAAAAGTCAGATCATTTTTGGGGATGATTAATTACTACCAACACTTTGTCCCCATGTACTCTGCTGTTGCCAGACCTCTGTTTGAGCTCCTGAGAGGCGCTGTGAAGAAGGGCAAGGGAACAACTAAGGTGAGGCGGCCATGCAGGAAGTTGAGTGCTTCGGATTGGACATCCAGAGAAGAGGAGGCTTTTGAGAAGCTCAAGAGCTTGATGGTAAATGGTAAATGGCCTGTATTTATATAGCGCTTTTACTAGTCCCTAAGGACCCCAAAGCGCTTTACATATCCAGTCATCCACCCATTCACACACTGGTGATGGCAAGCTACATTGTAGCCACAGCCACCCTGGGGCGCACTGACAGAGGCGAGGCTGCCGGACACTGGCGCCACCGGGCCCTCTGACCACCACCAGTAGGCAATGGGTGAAGTGTCTTGCCCAAGGACACAACGACCGAGACTGTCCGAGCCGGGGCTCGAACCGGCAACCTTCCGATTACAAGGCGAACTCCCAACTCTTGAGCCACGATCGCCCCTGTATTGATGTTAAATACAGTCGTTTTGGCTCACCCAGACTTCTCTCGCCCCTTCTTGCTTTCGACAGACGCATCACTGGATGGCATTGGAGCAGTGTTGGCTCAAATCCAGGACGGTGGAACTAAGCCCAGACAGATTGCTTTTGCCAGCAAATCCCTGTCTCAGTCTCAAAGAAACTATCCAGCACACAGGTTGGAGTTTCTGGCGTTAAAGTGGTCGGTCTGCGACAAGTTCAGTCATTGGCTCAAAGGTCACAAGTTCACCGTCTGGACTGATAACAACCCCTTGACCCACATTTTAACCAAGCCAAAGCTGGACTGTTGTGAACAACGCTGGGTGGCTAAACTTGCAAGCTATGACTTTGACATTAAATATGTCCCAGGCCGTCAGAACGTTGTGGCAGATGCCCTGAGCCGATTGCCTTTTGTGAAGGATAATGTAAGTGACAGACTGCTGGCTGAGAGATATGCAGACTTCCTTAATGAGGCAAAAGATGTTTCACATGCATCAATCCAGGGGGCGTTTCGGTGGTCCACCGACTGCAAGGTGAATGGTGGATCCGGTGGTGGAGCTTCCATCATGTCCCAAGGCACGCAGAGTCTGCATCCCTTGGTTCTGGCTGAAGATGCTGTCACAGCTGTTTTGCAGTCACATGTCGAGTGGGATGTCGGCCCAAGAGGGAAAGCAATAGAGGCTTTACATCACCTGCCACAGATGGTGTCCCCCGGTCTGGAGGCCTTACCTGCCCATTCAGAGAGAGAACTTAGGGACGCACAGCTGCAGGATGCAGTGCTTTCCCGCGTCGTCTTCTACGTTGAGAGACACAGGAGACCCTCGAGGAGAGAGCGGGTAGGGGACCCAGTCCTTGCTAAAAGATACCTGAGCCACTGGGAGAAGCTGGTCCTCAACAACGGCATGTTGTACAGAGTCTCCAGAGACCAGATATCAGGTAACAGACGACTGCAGTTCGTGGTTCCCGACTCGTTGAAGGCTGAGGTCCTCCGAGGGATCCATGATGATGCCGGTCACCAGGGCCAGTTCAGGAGTTTAGACCTGGCTAGAAAGAGATTTTTCTGGTTGAACCTTGGGCGTGATGTGAGAGACCATGTACGGGGATGCCAGCGCTGTGTAGTCAGTAAGACTATCGAACCAGAGGGGCGTACTCCTTTGGTCAGCGTGTCCTCGTCCAGACCGTTGGAGTTGGTCTGCATCGACTTTTGGTCGGCTGAGGCCTCACACAACAAGTCCGTCGACGTCTTGGTCATCACAGACCACTTCACTGGCTGGGCGCAGGCCTTCCCATGCAAGGACCAGTCGGCTAAACAGGTTGCAAGGCTTCTCTGGGACAGGTACTTCTGTGTATTCGGGTTTCCGGAAAGGATACACAGCGACCAGGGTGCTAATTTTGAGAGCCAATTGATAAGTGAGCTCCTCAGAGTCTCTGGTGTGAAGAAGACACACACGACACCTTACCACCCGATGGGGAACGGCAGTGTGGAGCGCTTCATCCGGACTCTGGGTGGAATGATTCGTGCCCTACCACCAGACTCAAAAGTGGACTGGCCACGTCGCCTACAGACTCTGACGTTCATGTACAACTGCACCGCACATGAGACAACTGGATTTGCACCCTTTTACCTAATGTTTGGTCGCACGCCCCGGTTGACTGTTGACATTCTGTTCCGCTCTGTCCTGAGCGATCCAGCTGTTACCTGTTATGACAGGTATGTGGTTTCCCTCAGGGAAGATGTGAAGGAAGCAATGGTCATTGCACGTGCCCGAGCTACGCAGGAGAAGCGTCGTCACTCGCAACTCTATAACAGGAGAGTGAAGGGTTCCAGGATTGAGGTTGGTGACAGAGTCCTGGTTGCTAACAGGAAAGAGAGGGGAAAGAAGAAGGTTGCTGATCGGTGGGAGTCAACGGTCTACACCGTGATCGATGTGAACCACGATACTCACACTTTCAAGATCTGTGATTCTGTTTTCGGACGAGAGAGAGTGGTCCACCGGAATCTGCTGTTGGTGGCGAATTTCCTGCCCCTGGAGGATGATGCTGGAACCTCGGATCACGTCTCCTCTACGTGGGATGTAAACACGGCGCCTGAAGATGATGATGGGGCTGCGTCTGGGGAGGGGGATTTGAATGCCCCTGCTGTGAGCTGTGTTGGTGCTCATGGTAACCGCTCACCCAATGCCATGGGTGGGACAGCTGACCCGGAGGTTATCTCTGAACCTTTGGACCCTGGAGAGAGGACAGTTGCATGGGTGTCGCAGTTGACGGAGTCCAGCCGGTCTCAGGGAGATGTTACTGATGTTTCAAGCGTGGATTCAGTCTTGCCAGCCGCATCGGCCTTGTCTGTTGAAGTGGACTTTGACCAAACCGGTTCTAGCATGGCGTCCCAGGAGGTCAATATTGCTACGAGCTGTGGGGAGGGTGTACAAGTATGCTCTACTACACCTGACGTAGTGGTGGATGTAGTTGTTCCTGCCATTGCTGCTCAGTCCCCAGTGGTTGACTATAGCCAAACCGGGAATGGTTCCCAGATCAGAACCAGACTTGGGCGACTTGTCAAACCTGTGAATAGACTGATCCAGACGATGTCAAATCAAGTCGTGGTTCGTGACAGGTTTGATGTGAAGTCAGTTTGCAAGTCCTTGATCCCATCCTTCTCTAACTAAATGTTCTGTTTATATGCCTACCTGAATGATGGGATTTGTACTTGCTGTTATGTACTCTACATTTTTGCTTTTGTTTTTTTTTTCCTTTCTGTTGAGCCATGGTACACACCTTGTAAGGGGTTATTAGTAGGGTGTATTTCGGGCACCCTGCTGCCAGTTGCTGGGTTGGGAGTTTGGCGCTGCTCCCATCCCACTTCATCCTTAGGGATACGTTTAGTTGGTGTCTGTGATTTTTGACCTCTGGCTGGTTGGTGCATACTAGTGTGGGTACCTGAGGCTCAAATTTGATAAAATTCAGTGGGGGTGAGTGTAACGGAGTTAAAAATACATATGAAAAACATGCACTTACCTGTTCTTAATTATCATTTTAAGTGTGAATTTTATCATTTTTTTATTGTATTTTATTTTGAAAACCCAGAAACCGGATCTCACTCTAACGTTTAGAAGCTGCTAAGGCTTCCGCTTCTCACAGCGCGCGTTTGCACTGTGAGGGTAAGTCCTGTAATGAAAGGCTCTGGCATTTTTATGGTTTCTGGTGTGAATGTTGTTACATAAGTTGTACATGTCGATGTATATAGGTTCATATTGATGTTAGAAAGTTTCTGTGTAACTGAAACAAAGGCGGGTTGCTGTTAAATAGTGTTTCTGCCGTATTTATGCTCTTTGGCAGTTAGTCTTTGTCAGCCCCCTAGTGGTTGCTGCGCATAGCAGGAAATGTGTTTGGATGTACCGTTTTTCTGTGCTTTTTGTGATGTTGTTTTACATTGTAGGAGCTACAATTGCTGTACCATCAGAAGACACCTGTTGAGTGTGTTTTATGTCTTCTGCAGGTACGTGAGCTTGTTAACAGCCATTTTGTCTGTAAAGCACAAGCAAGTGAAGATGTAATGCGCTATTGTTAATTTGACCACTAGAGGGAAATGTTTAGTTGGTGATACTTATGTTATCCTGTTATTCTGTTTTATACGATTGTGAAATGTATTTTATTAGTCATAAATTTCTTTTGTATACAAGCTCAGTATGACAGAGTGTAAAATGAGAGAAATTATTACTTTCCACCTTTTCTTTATTAAAAGGTTAATTGTAAGTCTGTTAAGACAGCGCGCGTTTGCACTGTGAGGGAGCTACAATTGCTGTACCATCAGAAGACACCTGTTGAGTGTGTTTTATGTCTTCTGCAGGAATAAATCGTGAAAAGCCAATCTTTCTGAGCGTCTGTGATTTTTGAAGAGCTGGAAATGTTACACTTAGACTCAAACGTTAGAACAGGCCTTTCCCCGCAGCACGCCATGTAATAAATACTCACAAAGAAAACGGCAGCCATTACAACTTATGTCTAAAAATGTATAGTTTCATGCATCAGTTAAAACAATCGACTCCAGGTACATGACGCGCAGCTGGAAACACTTCACGCAAGTCGAGCTGCCCGAGATTCACAGAATTTACAGAAAATGTTAGATTTTTGTGATTTATATCGTACCATAGATGTCTTAATATCGGGATATGAGATTTTGGTCATATCGCACAGCCCTAGTAGGTATTAAGTAACATCCATATGAACCCCAGACTTTCCCTGCAAAAGACTGTCTTGCAATAACATAAATCAATGCCATTTGCTTCAGCAGTTTTAATTTTGTGGCTCATCACCTGCTGCTGTATTTCCACACTGACTCAACCTGTGAAATTGCAAGGCCTTGTTTCTTCAAAGGGCAAACCTCATTTATATGCATGACCCCTCATTTAAACCACTAAGCCCAGCCAGGCTTTGTCACCGTCAATGCTGTCACAGCTCTGCACCACGGCCCATAAATTAAAACTGCAGATGCCACAGAGAGCAGCAACAGGTACTTGTTATTTTAAGGAGGTGATTTGCTCCCTGTAAAACAGGAACAAACTGGCAGCAACGGGAACCATAACATATTTATAGTTAGCATGTCCTGACTACACTATTACGTGACCGAAGTTGTGGACCTCTCTCACACTTTTTGCTGCACGTGGAAGCCACCACAGCACAAAATTACACTGATGCATGAATTATGAAGTGAATGTACGCTTGATTTAGGGAACATCTAGGTACTGGTTTTGTTTTTGTTTTTGCCAAATCCACATTGGTATTTGAAATATGAGACAGCTTAGCTGGCAGTGAGTGATATTTTCTTAAGCTTTTATGTGTTTGTACGAGTTATTCAAAGGACTACTCTTTTTTTTTTAACTCAGAAGCTTTCAAAGACTCTGTCAAGTCTCATTTAATCGCTTTTAAAGGCACCACTTGCATCTAAATTTGTGCTGATGAATTTTATGTTGCTTTATGAATACAGCTTTAAATGCAGACCATTAAAACTCTTACACCCAAATTCAGCCACAGCCATGCTGGTTTTTCCCCGAGCTTTTTCTGCAGAGCAACAAAGAAAGTACAAGTGGGAGAAAAAGCAAGAATGACTTTTACACAAAACATGAAGCATTAGGAGCTAAATGTGCAAAGGTGAGGTCACAAATAAAGGGCTCTGTTAGTTTCTCTGGTCCACTTCTTTGTAGTAACACTAGAATTATCACACAGTCGTCACAGTGAGTAAAGCGTGCAGCATCGACAATTACTACAATTGCACATCTGTCTACACAAAGACTCCCTTCTCATCCAGCCAACCAGCCAGGTGGTTTGTTGCGTTCCTCTTAAAAAGTTACCGCGTTTCACAAACGGTCGGGGCTTTCTTTTGTTTTGCTTCCTTGTTGCTTACCTTTACTCACACCATACGGAAGTCGTACATTTAACCGTGGGGTTAAGTGGAAACCTTCTCCGAAACACGTAGCAGCAGCAGCAAAAGCCTCTCTGAAAATCAGGCGGGCACCAAACCCTCACCTCTCGCCTCCGGTTCTACTTTCCTCAGTCGGATGATTTCCGCATTTGGTCACGTGGTGCGGCTGCGGGTGTTGCGCTTCCAAGTCTATATTTTACAAAAGCGAAAAAGGCGGTGGTGCAAAAGCAGAAACGTTCCTCTCTACTCTATGTGCTGCAAAAGAGTGACAGTCAAAGCTGGCTGTAAAACACTCCCAGTCTCCTCTTTCATCCTCGGGGTTTACTGTAGCGGATAGCGCCATCTGGCAGTGCTTTCTGCGCATGGGCAAACTCTAAATGAAGTTCTGTCCCTGACTCTGACGGGTTGGTTTTTATTGCAGATACACATTACATCGCTTGCTTTAACTTAGTTTTATTAAAAGATATGTCTTCAAACATCACAGCTGCCGGCCAAACTTAAACCAAACAAACAAATGTTAGTTAGTAGTACTGACCCACTGTCCTAAAACCCCAGTTTATTAGCACTACTACTTCATTTCACCGCATTGTATTGGTCCTGTATGCTTCACGTGGAGCATCAGAGACGGTCATCTTCCCAAGACCATTTAGTCACTGGACTGACGTTAAAAGGCTCAGACAGGATTACAGATACTTAAAATGCACACCATAAAGAAAACATGCTTAGCTGATGCACAGAGGAATCATGACATGTTGCACGCTTTCTGTGGTAAACAAGTTAAACCTTGGTGCGCACGTGCAGTCATTTGCTTTGTCATTCAATAACATTATGCTGCTTTTATTTATGACATGGCCGGGCGGATCCAGAGTGGCCCTCTGGCCGGTGGTGGTCCCCGGACATTTCGCAAAAGACGTGGTTTAGAACTCTTTACCATGCTGCACCCTTGCATTAATCCTCCTCCGCGAACAATGTCAGGTTAATAACTGGTGACTGAAGGCTGCCACGTAGATACGACACCGTAAACTTGCAGTTTTAGCTAGCTTTTACAGTCACGTTAAATTGGCATGATACACTAAAATTTGACCTTTCACACGAGTAAATTTTAAATTTGAGAACAGATTAGTGGAAAACGTCAAAAACTAATAAAAAAGGCATTTGAAAGCATTTACCATATTCTTTAATAAACAATCATGGCTTAAGGCACTTTGCATCTTACATAACATTACACGTTATATCAAAACAGACAAGGAAGAAGAAAAACACTGATAACAACAATGATAAATATGATTTGAAAACATGTCAATTCTATTAAATTTTATTTATATAGCGTTGAATCACAACAACAGTCACTTCAAGGCCCTTTATATTGTACAGTAGATCCTACAATAATAGATACAGAGAAAAACCCAGCAATAATTTCACCCCCTATGAGCAGGCACTTTGGCGACAGTGGGAAGGAAAAACTCCCTTTTAACGGGAAGAAACCTCCGGCAGAAGCAGGCTCAGGGAGGGGCAGCCGGTCGCTGCAGATGGCAGAAGGCAAACAGGATAAAGACACACTGTGGAAGAGAGACAGAGATTAATAGCAGGTACGATTCAATGCAGAGAGGTCTATTAACACATAGTGAGTGAGAAAACTCAATGCATCATGGGAATCCCCGGCAGCCTACGTCTATTGCAGCATAACTAAGGGAGGATTCAGGATCACCTGATCCAGCCCTAACTATATGCTTTAGCAAAAAAGGAAAGTTTTAAGCCTAATCTTAAAAGCAGAGATGTCACTGCAAAAGATGTTAACGGATCACAGTGGTCCCTTTTTTTTTAACAGCGCATTTCAAAAGTGGACAAGAGGGTCACTTACCTCCGCCTTCAGGTTGGGAAATGGGTCCTGACTGTTGTTAGTACTTGTGCCCCAAACAACAATTCGGAGTACCAAGCCTTCTTGTAACTGGGTGGGGTGCTGGAGAGCACCTCATCTGGTGACTGTTGTTCTACTGGAAGACTTCAATGTTCACATGGGCAACTACAGTGAAACTTGGATGGGCGTGATTGGAAGGAATGGCAGCGTTTTAATTTAACAGAGCTCACTATTTTAAAATGTAAAGATATCGAGGAGGCTCTAGTTTTAAACACGCTTTCCATGTGTTAATTCATAATACTTAGTCTACTTATTACTCTGTCGATATTCATCAGCCCGGCTAGCTCAGTCGGTAGAGCATGAGACTCTTAATCTCAGGGTCGTGGGTTCGAGCCCCACGTTGGGCGCAACATTTTTAATCCCATGTGTCATCACCTGAAATTTTTTTCTTCAGTGACCACATGATCTGCCTTCCATGTTTGAAAAAAAATTTTTTTTAAAAAAGCTATATACTACCCCTAGTAACTTTCAAAATTAGTAACTCCCTGATGTTTTCCATGTGGTCTCTGTGGCGCAATCGGTTAGCGCGTTCGGCTGTTAACCGAAAGGTTGGTGGTTCGAGCCCACCCAGGGACGACAAATTTTTTTTGTTGTTTTTTCTTTCTTTTTCTTCATGTCTTTGGGTTAATGCAACTTTACAAACCTTTGCAGTAATTTCTGGACCCCCACCCTTTCCCCCTTGTAAAACGTTATTCACAATATAGAAAATTACTCTAAAATTACAGAAATACTATATTTCTGCTTTTACTGTCCAGTGTGAGTTGCCAGTTTTAAATTTGAAAGGTAATTACAGAGAAACTGCAGTCTCCTGCCTTCCCTTTCTGCTGCTGCCCACCCCCCTCACTTGAGCGCTTGTGGAGTTCCTCCATTTTTATTTTCCCGTTTTTGCTTGTCTTGTCAAAAAAGCATCAAATAAAGGGAGCAGCCATCGTCCCTGAGTGGGTTCGAACCACCAACCTTTCGTTTAGCAGCCGAACGCGAAAACCGATTGCGCCAGCGACAATATGCGGCGATTCACTAGCTTTGCCACAGTATTGCTGCGTGTGCTCTCAACAAGGGGGGAAGGGAAACAATCAACCCTGCACCATGTCGTCTCTGTGGCGCAATCGGTTAGCGCGTTCGGCTGTTAACCGAAAGGTTGGTGGTTCGAGCCCACCCAGGGACGTTTCCTATTATTCCAGCCTCACTGTAAAAGATTATAGATATTTGTAATGCAATGGGGGAGAGCTGGAATCAGAAACACTGAGACAAGGAAAGGTATTCTGCATGTAACGGCTTAAGATGTATTTTGAATTCAAACGTCTTGATGCATACTCAATCATTCAGGTAAATAAATCACAAAAGGTTGATGTTGTTCATCTGCATATAGCGTTTTCAGTGGGAGAAACAGATGAACAGAATCAACCTTTGGGATCCATATCTAAACCACGTGTGAAGCACAGCTTAAAGACATAGTAAGAATTTACTTTTACTGTACCACTACACGATTTGGTATTTCACAAACACATATTGAAATGTTTCTGTTTTAATAAATTCAAACTAATGGATTTATTTCTTTTAAATTAAGTAACACTTATGAACTACTTCTCCAAATATGGTAGGAGAAGAAAAAAGAAAATTATAAGCGCCCAACGTGGGGCTCGAACCCACGACCCTGAGATTAAGAGTCTCATGCTCTACCGACTGAGCTAGCCGGGCTACTGCCTGAGTTTGGGGGATTGGATCAAATGAAGTGTCTGGTTCCTAAGTATCAGCCTCTGAATCTTTCCCATACCTTCACATCCAGCGAAGACTGCTGTGATCTTTTGTGATGACAACCCAGGTCCAGTTTACCAAAGGATAGGTGGACACCGGCTCATATTAAGTAAAGGGCAAACCTTCATAAAACGGACAGAGCAGTGGAGTAGCCAAGGAAATAGAAAAATGCAAAACTCAATTACTAAAATATAATTTATATCGCAAAAAAGATTTAAAAGTGGTTGGGTGTAGGTGTTCTGGTACCTCCTCTACATGAGGTATACCCAATTGCACGTTTGTGCAACATGATTGTTATAACATGGTTGGTTAAAACATGGTTATAACATGCTTGGTTATAACATGGTATAAGCAACATAACTGTCATAAGAGTTGCACTGCACGTTTGTGCAGCATTCTGCATTACCTGGCAATAACAGTGATATAGTCCCTGGGTGGGCTTGAACCATCAACCTTTCGGTTAACAGCTAAACACGCTAACCGATTGCGCCACAGAGACTGACAACGTGCAACCCACAGGTGTCGAGACTGGACGGGGGACTGGGGGAGGTGATTCCGGTCTTTTTTGGTTGTTAACAGCCGAACGCTCTAACCGATTGCGCCACAGAGACTGACAACGTGCAACCCACAGGTGTCGAGACTGGACAGGGGAGTGGGGGAGGGTGTTCCGGTCTTTTTGGTTGTGGGGTAAACGATTGTGCAACAGAGACTGAATAAAGCCAAGCAGGGGCGTCGAGAGAGGACCGGGTGGCTAGATGGAGGTGCTCTGGTACTTCCTCTCCATACCGCCTTGATTGTTTAAAATATGTGACTTGTAGGTCACACATACTTGGCAGCAAGTATGCAGTTGCGGACGAACAACAGCACCCCAAAGATGCATATCACCCTTGATAAAACAGTTGACTGCGTTCATCAAACGACCGTCCTGGTTATAACATGGTTGATTATAACATGGTATAACCAACATAATTGTCATTAGAGTTGCACTGCACGTTTGTGTAGCATTCTGCATTACCTGGCAATAACAGTGATATAGTCCCCTGTTGTGGCCATTTTTGTTGAATGTTTATAAAATGCAATTTGTATTCATTTTTGTTTTTTCTTTAAAGGTGTAAGAATATACTGACCTGGTTTTGTTATGTAAATTTGTAATTAATTTTATTGGAGAAGCTTTTGGAAAGTGATTGGTTTATTAGGTTATGGACCCTCCCATTAATCAAGAGATTAAGAGCACCCTGGATGGGTGTGGTAAAGAGCTTTTGTTTTTTGTTTGCCAAATGTCAGATGGGAAGACGGGAGGGGTAGAAAATGATTTTTTGACCACTTTTGAAATTGTTAAAGCAAATTAAGTTAACTTTCGTTTAATTTTAAGTTTTAAGAAGTTATTTGGCTGATTTCTGTTTGTATTTTTTCACGAAATAAACGGCATATGATTTTTAAACAATGGAGTCAGAAGTGCGTTCTAAAACAAACCTCCCGTTGCCACCCACGGCCTTTTCTTGGACTTTTTTGGTGTTTGGAAAGTAAAAGGCCGCGACATTTAAGTCAAAAAATCATTTTGACTGGCTTGGATGTCAACTTGGAAGATGGGAAAACTTGCAAGAATTGGACTTGGAAGATTGGATCTTCGCAGAATGGACTGAAAAAATGACGCAAAGTTCGTGAGTAAATGCGAAACTTTGTTTGGATCAACCGAGATGCTGAGCTGCAACTTGAAACATTTGTATTAAACAATTATCTTTTGGACCTTGTAAAACGAATTTTCTGGTTAAAATGGAGGAACAAGAAAGAGAGCTTTTTAATTTAATTAAAAAACGCAGAGCGAAGCTTGGCGTTCTGACAAGAAAACGAAATGACATTAATGCTCTCATTGATGCTGGAGAATCAAAAGCCTCCATAGATGAACACATGAGAACATTTAATGATTATTTGGGAGAGTTTATAAACTCTTACAGACTTCAGTTCAAAAATTGCTGAACGATGATGAAAAAGAAACAGATCACAGCGATTGGTATGAACCTAAGCTGATCAGTTTTAAAGACTTTCTGCATGAAATCGACACTTGGATAAATGCAGACCCTAATCCACAAAAGGATGAAGTTGTAGCCTCTAATGTTGAATCAAAGGTAGCATCTCATGACAGTGACATTGCGCCGCATGATAGTATCTCACAAGTAGCGCAAGAAGCGAGCGACATGATTTCTGAACGAGTTGCTAAACCTGGCAGCAAGGGCTCTAGTAAAGCGCCCAGTAATGTTACTGCAGCCTTAAGTTTAAGGAGTAAAAGCTCGCGTGCGGCTTCAATTGCGCTGATGGAAGCTGAAGTGGAAAGAGCCGCTTTAAAAGCGGAGGTGGACGCACTGCAAGAAAAACATGCGCTCGAACTGGAAGAAGTTCAATTAAAAGCAAGAAAAGAAGCATTGGCTCTAAGAACTAAGTTGGTTAAGGCTGATGCAAAAAGGCAAATTCTCACCTCTGCTCAGGATCGGCAGAGCCTTGCATCCAGGGCTGAGGTTGAATCAGAAGGCGGGATTACAGCGCCTTCTGGAACATCTACTGAGTTCATACCTGCTGCTACAGCTCGAAAGGCTCCAAGAACAAAGAAAGCCCCTTTAGTTCATTCTCCTTTGCCAATGCCCCTAGAGACACATGCACCTGCTGGGGTCAAACCAGAAGGGGAAAGCCCAAGGCCAATCTCTTCTCAGGTTGATGTTCACAGCAGTGCCCTATTAGAGATTATGACAAAGCAAAATGAAATTACTCAGATGCTTGTAAACCAACAGAGGTTGTCACTGCTTCCAGCTATAGACATTCCTGTTTTTGGTGGTGATCCTTTGCGTTTTAGATCCTTTCTTAAGGCTTTTGAACAAGGAATAGAGACTAAAACTGATAATATGCAGGATAGGCTTTATTATTTAGAACAGTTTACTACAGGACAGCCCAGAATTTTAGTGAGAAGTTGTATGCACATGAGTCCACAGACAGCTTATGTTGAGGCAAAAAGGCAGCTTGAGTGGAACTTTGGTAACAGAGCAAAGATAACGTCTGCATTTATAGACAAGGCTCTTAACTGGTCAGTTTTAAAGTCTGATGATGCTTCAGCATTACGTGCTTACACATTCTTTCTAAGAAGCTGCTTCAACACAATGGATGAAGCTGGGTTTCTTGATGAGCTGGAAAATTCAACCAATATGAGGATTCTTGTTTCAAAGTTGCCTTTTAGACTTCGTGATAAATGGCGACTAATAATCGTTGATATAACAGAAAAGTGCGATCGCAGAGCAGGATTTAAAGATCTTCTTGATTTTCTTGAAAAGCAAACAAGAGCTGCATTAGATCCTGTTTTTGGAGAGAGTCAAAACACAAAAGAAAAGATGGCTTCAAAACCATCAAAGACACCGCTTAAAACTAAAAGCAGTAGCTTTGCTACTTCTGTTGCTGTAGTTTCAGAACAGAACAATGACAAACCGGAATGGATTCAGATAAGCCATGAAGATAAAGGGTTAGATCAAACTCGGTGCTTGTTTTGTGACCAAACTCATTTTTTGGACGTATGTGACTCATTCAAACTAAAAGCCAACAAAGAAAAGGTGACATTCCTTAAGAGTAAAGGTTTATGCTTTGGTTGCTTAAAGAGAGGCCACATGAGTAAAGCTTGTCCACATCGTTTGACGTGCCACACCTGTAACAAAAATCACCCTACTGTTCTTCACATAGACTCAAAAGAACGGCAGTGGCAAGCAGCTAAAGCTGAATGTAAAGAATCATCAGTCTCAAATGCTCTTGTTTCTTTGAACTTTGGTAGCCATACTGGGGCCGGGTCTAATGAATGTGCCTTGTCAGTTGTTCCAGTAAAAGTGAAGTTGGAAAATGGGACGAAGGTTGTGGAGACGTACGCCTTTCTTGATCCCGGCAGCTCTGCAACTTTTTGCACTGAGGCGTTGATGATGCAGTTAAATGCATCTGGAAAGAAAGTGGAAATCATGTTAAAGACTATGGGTCAGGAAAGGCCAGTAAGTAGCTATAAACTTTTTGGTATGGAAGTAGCTGCTTCGAAACAGAATGAGTATTTGAGGTTGCCTGTTGTGTACACTCAAAAGTTTATTCCTGTCACTAAAGAAAATATCCCTAAAGAAGAAAACTTAAGAAAATGGCCTTACTTAAAGGAGGTTGAGTTGACACCGATAAATGCTGGCATTGGGCTGCTTATTGGTGTAAATTCTCCCAAGGCGCTGAAACCTTGGAGAATCATTAACAGTGAGGGTAATGGACCCTATGCTGTGCTGACTCGTCTTGGTTGGGTTGTCAATGGGCCACTCAATCAGGGTAGTGAAAAGGATGAGCATGATGCTAGTTTTGTCCAGGTAAACCGCATTTCTATAAGTAGTTTAGAGGAAATGCTGGTTAAGCAGTATAATCAAGATTTTGTGGAGAACCAGTGTAATGAGCGTGCAGAAATGTCTGTAGAAGATAAACAGCTCATGAACATAATGTCAGAGTCAGCTGTACTTAAGGATGGCCATTATTACTTGAAATTACCCTTTCGTAAACCTGAAGTAAGAATGCCAAACAACAAGCAGGTGGCTCAGCAGAGGGCGCAATATCTGCTAAAACGGTTTCAGAAGGATCAGTTATTCTTTGAAGAATACAAAGAATTCATGCACAATGTTAGTATGGAGGGACATTCAGAAATCATACCACAAGAACAGTTGAAGAATGAGGAAGGAAAGGTGTGGTATATACCTCATCATGGGGTCTACCACCCCCGCAAGAAAACACTGCGTGTTGTGTCTGATTGTGCTTCAACATTTTCTGGAACATCACTGAACAAAGAGCTATTACAAGGCCCAGATCTGACTAGCACTTTATTAGGTGTGCTGATTCGCTTTCGGCAGGGTCCAATAGCGCTTATGACAGACATTAAAGGGATGTTTCATCAGGTCAGAGTAGCTGAGGAACACGTAAACTTTTTACGTTTTCTCTGGTGGCCCGATGGTGACATCACAAAACAGCTGGTGGAACATAGAATGCTAGTCCACATTTTTGGTGCAGTATCCTCCCCCAGCTGTGCCACCTATGCACTACTAAAGACTGCTGATGACAACCAACATCTGTACCCAGAGGAGGTTATACATACAATCAGGCATAGTTTTTATGTAGATGACTGTCTTAAATCTACTCAGTCTGTTGAGCAGGCCATCTCACTTTATCAGCAGCTTACTGAAGTGTGTGCCAAGGGGGGATTTAAGCTCAATAAGTGGGTATGTAGTGATTGCTCTGTCCTCTGTCAGATCCCGGAGGAAAATAGAGCCACAGGTGTAAAGATGCTGGACCTTAGTCGGGATCAGCTACCCACAGAAAGAGCTCTCGGTGTGCAATGGGATATTGAACGTGATGTTTTCACATTCAGTATTGTGAACAAGAACAAACCACTTACAAGACGTGGTATTCTGTCCAATATCAGCTCCATTTACGACCCTTTGGGTTTCTTAGCTCCAGTCATTCTGCCTGCAAAACAAATTCTGCAACATCTATGTAAACTGAGGTTTGGCTGGGATGAGACAATACCAGCAGAAATGGCACAAACTTGGCAAAAATGGGTTGAGGATTTAGTTCTTCTTAACAAGTTTAGTATTAGTAGATGTGTCACACCCAAAGGATTTGGGGAGATAAAAAGTGCACAGCTGCATCACTTTTGTGATGCCAGTGAAAGTGGGTATGGTGCTGTATCATATCTTAGGCTATCTAATAGCAAGCAGGAAGTGTGTGTTTCCTTTATTATTGGTAAAGCAAGGGTGGCGCCGTTAAAACAAGTCACCATCCCACGTCTTGAGCTGGCTGCTGCAGTTTTAGCTGTGCGCTTGGACAAAATGCTATCAGTTGAACTCAATCTTAATCTGAGTGAGTCAGTCTTTTGGTCTGACAGCACAACTGTGCTACAGTACATTGCAAACACAACCACACGGTTCAAAACGTATGTAGCTAATAGAGTTTCCACCATTCATGCTTTGACAAAAGTTGAGCAGTGGAGGTACATCAGTTCAAAGCTGAATCCAGCTGATGCAGCCTCTCGAGGAATGACAGTTGGCTGTTTCCTGAAATCTTCCACCTGGATCAATGGTCCAGAATTTCTCAGTAAACCTGTTGTTCACTGGCCTGTAGGCATGAATTGTGTATCTGTCCATTTGGAAGCTTACCCAGAAGTAAAAGTGTTGTGTGCAGCTGTGCTGAAAGAAGATGTGTGTCCCACTACTAAGCTGCTGTTGTACTTCTCCAGCTGGACAAAATTAAAAAGGTGTGTGGCATGGATCCTAAAAGTAAAAGAAAGACTTAAACTGCAAACAAGGAAAAGACAGAAGTTGCTGGGCACGCACTGTGGAAGTCAAATATGTGTTAAGCAAGATGATAAATGGAACACTCTGCTCAAAACTGAGGATTTGTCCAAGGCTGAGGAAGCTATAGTGAGCTTTGTGCAAAGAAAACATTTTGCTGATGAAATGACTGCCCTAAACTCTGGCACTGTAAGAAAGTCAAGTCATCTGTGTAAGCTTGGTCCTGTAGTTGCTAATGGTGTCTTGAGAGTGGGTGGAAGACTGAGCAAAGCGGATTTACCTGAGGAAACAAAACATCCTGCAATTTTGCCAAAAGAAAGCCATGTTTCAAAGCTTATTCTTCAGCATATTCACGAAAAGATTGGTCACAGAGGAAGAAATCACATGCTTTCAACACTTCGCCGTCAGTACTGGATTCCTCATGCTAATTCAGCAGCTAGAAAAATAATCAGAGATTGCATAGTGTGTCAAAGACAACGGCAAAAGCCAGGTGAGCAGAAAATGTCTGATCTTCCTATTGACAGAATCTCAGCTGATCTTCCACCATTTACTTATGTTGGTGTTGATTATTTTGGACCAATAGAAGTAAAGAGAGGCAGGAGTCTTGTTAAGAGATATGGAGTTCTCTTCACATGCCTAACCTGTCGTGCAGTCCACCTTGAGGTGGCACATTCTCTTGATACAGGCTCCTGTATTAATGCCATCAGGAGATTCATCTGCCGCAGAGGACAGGTCAAAGAAATCCGGTCAGACAATGGAACCAACTTTGTCAGCTCGAATCGTGAGTTAAAACAAGCTATGTTAGAGCTAAACCAAAGTAAAATCCAAAAAGGCTTAGCACAGGATGGCATAAAGTGGACCTTTAACCCGCCCTATGGGGCCCATCATGGTGGAGTATGGGAGCACTTGGTGCAAGAAATAAAGAGAATATTATACTCTATCACAAACCAGCAAGTACTAGATGATGAAACCTTGCATACAGTTTTTTGTGAAGTGGAGGCTATACTGAATGACCGCCCAATCACACCTTCTTCTGAAGATTCCAATGATGTCGAAGCTCTTACTCCAAATCACTTGCTCCAGTGAAAAGGCAAACCTGTGCTGCCACCAGGTTTATTTAAAAAAGAGGATCTGTATCTGCGAAGACGATGGAAACAAGCCCAGTATATTGTGGATCTATTCTGGAAAAGGTGGGTGAAAGAATACCTTCCTATGTTGCAGGAACGACAGAAATGGAACAAGATTCGTAGGAACTTTTGCATTGGTGATGTTGTGCTTGTTGTTGATGGAGCTGCACCAAGAAATTCTTGGCCCATTGGCCGCATCACTGAAACCATGGCCGATGCACACGGAGTAGTTCGCCGTGTTAGAGTTAAGACACGAACAAATGAGCTGGAGAGACCAATCAACAAAATATGTCTCCTGGTGGAGGCCATCTAGAGGAAACAATGAATGTTTACCTCCAACTGAGCCAAGTTCTGGAACCTCTGGCTCTACATTTACACTGACACTCACTTTGCTCTACACTCCATTATGCAACATACACCTTTTTTGAATACACACAAAGCAAACACATGAACAACAGAGACTTGAAATCATAGAACATTGACCTTTCCTTTTGTTTGGTTTTTAAGAAGACTTATAAGGATGGACTACTGAAGAAAATTATTGGTATTGCATTTTGTGATGGCCACTTAGACAGATATAATTCATGTTACACAGGAATTAGGGGCCGAAATGTTGTGGCCATTTTTGTTGAATGTTTATAAAATGCAATTTGTATTCATTTTTGTTTTTTCTTTAAAGGTGTAAGAATATACTGACCTGGTTTTGTTATGTAAATTTGTAATTAATTTTATTGGAGAAGCTTTTGGAAAGTGATTGGTTTATTAGGTTATGGACCCTCCCATTAATCAAGAGATTAAGAGCACACTGGATGGGTGTGGTAAAGAGCTTTTGTTTGCCAAATATCAGATGGGAAGACGGGAGGGTTAGAAAAAGATTTTTTGACCACTTTTGAAATTGTTAAAGCAAATTAAGTTAACTTTCGTTTAATTTTAAGTTTTAAGAAGTTATTTGGCTGATTTCTGTTTGTATTTTTTCACGAAATGAACGGCATATGATTTTTTAAAAAATGGAGTCAGAAGTGCGTTCTAAAACAAACCTCCCGTTGCCACCCACGGCCTTTTCTTGGACTTTGTTGGTGTTTGGAAAGTAAAAGGCCGCGACATCCCCGAACCACCAACCTTTCGGTTAACAGCTAAACACGCTAACCGATTGCGCCACAGAGACTGACAACGCGCAACCCACAGGTGTCGAGACTGGACGGGGGACTGGGGGAGGGTGTTCCGGTCTTTTTGGTTGTGGGGTAAACGATTGTGCAACAGAGACTGAATAAAGCCAAGCAGGGGTGTCGAGAGAGGACCGGGTGGCTGGATGGAGGTGCTCTGGTACTTCCTCTCCATACCGCCTTGGTTGTTTAAAATATGTGACTTGTAGGTCACACATACTTGGCAGCAAGTATGCAGTTGCGAACGAACAACAGCACCCCAAAGATGCATATCAGCCTTGATAAAACAGTTGACTGCGTTCATCAAACGACCGTCCTGGATATACCATGGTTTGTTATAACATGGTTGATTATAACATGGTATAACCAACATAAGAGTTGCACTGCACGTTTGTGCAGCATTCTGAATTACCTGGCAATAACAGTGATATCGTCCCTGGGTGGGCTTGAACCACCAACCTTTCGGTTAACAGCCAAAAGCTCTAACCGATTGCGCCACAGAGACTGACGACCCGCAACCCACAGGTGTCGAGGCTGGACGGGGGACTGGGGGAGGGTGTTCCGGTCTTTTTGGTTGTGGGGTATACGATTGTGCAACAGAGACTGAGTGAAGCCAAGCAGGGGCGTCGAAAGAGGACCGGGTGGCTAGATGGAGGTGCTCTGGTACTTCCTCTCCATACCGCCTTGATTGTTTAAAATATGTGACTTGTAGGTCACACATACTTGGCAGCAAGTATGCAGTTGCGAACGAAAAACAGCAACCCCAAAGCTGCATATCACCCTTGATAAAACAGTTGACTGCGTTCATCAAACGACCGTCCTGGATATACCATGGTTTGTTATAACATGGTTGATTATAACATGGTATAACCAACATAACTGTCATAACAGTTGCACTGCACTTTTGTGCAGCATTCTGAATTACCTGGCAATAACAGTGATATCGTCCCTGGGTGGGCTTGAACCACCAACCTTTCGGTTAACAGCCGAACGCGCTAACCGATTGCGCCACAGAGACTGACAACGCGCAACCCACAGGTGTCGAGACTGGACGGGGGACTGGGGGAGGGTGTTCCGGTCTTTTTTGGTTGTTAACAGCCAAAAGCTCTAACCGATTGCGCCACAGAGACTGACAACCCGCAACCCACAGGTGTCGAGACTGGACGGGGGACTGGGGGAGGGTGTTCCGGTCTTTTTGGTTGTGGGGTATACGATTGTGCAACAGAGACTGAGTGAAGCCAAGCAGGGGCGTCGAGAGAGGACCGGGTGGCTAGATGGAGGTGCTCTGGTACTTCCTCTCCATACCGCCTTGATTGTTTAAAATATGTGACTTGTAGGTCACACATACTTGGCAGCAAGTATGCAGTTGCGGACGAACAACAGCACCCCAAAGAATATCAGCCTTGATAAAACAGTTGACTGCGTTCATCAAACGACCGTCCTGGATATACCATGGTTGGTTAAAACATGGTTGATTATAACATGGTATAACCAACATAACAGTTGCACTGCACTTTTATGCAGCATTCTGAATTACCTGGCAATAACAGTGATATCGTCCCTGGGTGGGCTTGAACCACCAACCTTTCGGTTAACAGCCGAACGCGCTAACCGATTGCGCCACAGAGACTGACAACGCGCAACCCACAGGTGTCGAGACTGGACGGGGGACTGGGGGAGGGTGTTCCGGTCTTTTTTGGTTGTTAACAGCCAAAAGCTCTAACCGATTGCGCCACAGAGACTGACAACCCGCAACCCACAGGTGTCGAGACTGGACGGGGGACTGGGGGAGGGTGTTCCGGTCTTTTTGGTTGTGGGGTATACGCTTGTGCAACAGAGACTGAGTGAAGCCAAGCAGGGGCGTCGAGAGAGGACCGGGTGGCTAGATGGAGGTGCTCTGGTACTTCCTCTCCATACCGCCTTGATTGTTTAAAATATGTGACTTGTAGGTCACACATACTTGGCAGCAAGTATGCAGTTGCGGACGAACAACAGCACCCCAAAGAATATCAGCCTTGATAAAACAGTTGACTGCGTTCATCAAACGACCGTCCTGGATATACCATGGTTGGTTAAAACATGGTTGATTATAACATGGTATAACCAACATAACAGTTGCACTGCACTTTTATGCAGCATTCTGAATTACCTGGCAATAACAGTGATATCGTCCCTGGGTGGGCTTGAACCACCAACCTTTCGGTTAACAGCCGAACGCGCTAACCGATTGCGCCACAGAGACTGACAACGCGCAACCCACAGGTGTCGAGACTGGACGGGGGACTGGGGGAGGGTGTTCCGGTCTTTTTTGGTTGTTAACAGCCAAAAGCTCTAACCGATTGCGCCACAGAGACTGACAACCCGCAACCCACAGGTGTCGAGACTGGACGGGGGACTGGGGGAGGGTGTTCCGGTCTTTTTGGTTGTGGGGTATACGATTGTGCAACAGAGACTGAGTGAAGCCAAGCAGGGGCGTCGAGAGAGGACCGGGTGGCTAGATGGAGGTGCTCTGGTACTTCCTCTCCATACCGCCTTGATTGTTTAAAATATGTGACTTGTAGGTCACACATACTTGGCAGCAAGTATGCAGTTGCGGACGAACAACAGCACCCCAAAGAATATCAGCCTTGATAAAACAGTTGACTGCGTTCATCAAACGGCCGTCCTGGATATACCATGGTTGGTTAAAACATGGTTGATTATAACATGGTATAACCAACATAACAGTTGCACTGCACTTTTGTGCAGCATTCTGAATTACCTGGCAATAACAGTGATATCGTCCCTGGGTGGGCTTGAACCACCAACCTTTCGGTTAACAGCCGAACGCGCTAACCGATTGCGCCACAGAGACTGACAACGCGCAACCCACAGGTGTCGAGACTGGACGGGGGACTGGGGGAGGGTGTTCCGGTCTTTTTTGGTTGTTAACAGCCAAAAGCTCTAACCGATTGCGCCACAGAGACTGACAACCCGCAACCCACAGGTGTCGAGACTGGACGGGGGACTGGGGGAGGGTGTTCCGGTCTTTTTGGTTGTGGGGTATACGATTGTGCAACAGAGACTGAGTGAAGCCAAGCAGGGGCGTCGAGAGAGGACCGGGTGGCTAGATGGAGGTGCTCTGGTACTTCCTCTCCATACCGCCTTGATTGTTTAAAATATGTGACTTGTAGGTCACACATACTTGGCAGCAAGTATGCAGTTGCGGACGAACAACAGCACCCCAAAGAATATCAGCCTTGATAAAACAGTTGACTGCGTTCATCAAACGACCGTCCTGGATATACCATGGTTGGTTAAAACATGGTTGATTATAACATGGTATAACCAACATAACAGTTGCACTGCACTTTTATGCAGCATTCTGAATTACCTGGCAATAACAGTGATATCGTCCCTGGGTGGGCTTGAACCACCAACCTTTCGGTTAACAGCCGAACGCGCTAACCGATTGCGCCACAGAGACTGACAACGCGCAACCCACAGGTGTCGAGACTGGACGGGGGACTGGGGGAGGGTGTTCCGGTCTTTTTTGGTTGTTAACAGCCAAAAGCTCTAACCGATTGCGCCACAGAGACTGACAACCCGCAACCCACAGGTGTCGAGACTGGACGGGGGACTGGGGGAGGGTGTTCCGGTCTTTTTGGTTGTGGGGTATACGATTGTGCAACAGAGACTGAGTGAAGCCAAGCAGGGGCGTCGAGAGAGGACCGGGTGGCTAGATGGAGGTGCTCTGGTACTTCCTCTCCATACCGCCTTGATTGTTTAAAATATGTGACTTGTAGGTCACACATACTTGGCAGCAAGTATGCAGTTGCGGACGAACAACAGCACCCCAAAGAATATCAGCCTTGATAAAACAGTTGACTGCGTTCATCAAACGACCGTCCTGGATATACCATGGTTGGTTAAAACATGGTTGATTATAACATGGTATAACCAACATAACAGTTGCACTGCACTTTTATGCAGCATTCTGAATTACCTGGCAATAACAGTGATATCGTCCCTGGGTGGGCTTGAACCACCAACCTTTCGGTTAACAGCCGAACGCGCTAACCGATTGCGCCACAGAGACTGACAACGCGCAACCCACAGGTGTCGAGACTGGACGGGGGACTGGGGGAGGGTGTTCCGGTCTTTTTTGGTTGTTAACAGCCAAAAGCTCTAACCGATTGCGCCACAGAGACTGACAACCCGCAACCCACAGGTGTCGAGGCTGGACGGGGGACTGGGGGAGGGTGTTCCGGTCTTTTTGGTTGTGGGGTATACGATTGTGCAACAGAGACTGAGTGAAGCCAAGCAGGGGCGTCGAGAGAGGACCGGGTGGCTAGATGGAGGTGCTCTGGTACTTCCTCTCCATACCGCCTTGATTGTTTAAAATATGTGACTTGTAGGTCACACATACTTGGCAGCAAGTATGCAGTTGCGGACGAACAACAGCACCCCAAAGAATATCAGCCTTGATAAAACAGTTGACTGCGTTCATCAAACGGCCGTCCTGGATATACCATGGTTGGTTAAAACATGGTTGATTATAACATGGTATAACCAACATAACAGTTGCACTGCACTTTTGTGCAGCATTCTGAATTACCTGGCAATAACAGTGATATCGTCCCTGGGTGGGCTTGAACCACCAACCTTTCGGTTAACAGCCGAACGCGCTAACCGATTGCGCCACAGAGACTGACAACGCGCAACCCACAGGTGTCGAGACTGGACGGGGGACTGGGGGAGGGTGTTCCGGTCTTTTTTGGTTGTTAACAGCCAAAAGCTCTAACCGATTGCGCCACAGAGACTGACAACCCGCAACCCACAGGTGTCGAGACTGGACGGGGGACTGGGGGAGGGTGTTCCGGTCTTTTTGGTTGTGGGGTATACGATTGTGCAACAGAGACTGAGTGAAGCCAAGCAGGGGCGTCGAGAGAGGACCGGGTGGCTAGATGGAGGTGCTCTGGTACTTCCTCTCCATACCGCCTTGATTGTTTAAAATATGTGACTTGTAGGTCACACATACTTGGCAGCAAGTATGCAGTTGCGGACGAACAACAGCACCCCAAAGAATATCAGCCTTGATAAAACAGTTGACTGCGTTCATCAAACGACCGTCCTGGATATACCATGGTTGGTTAAAACATGGTTGATTATAACATGGTATAACCAACATAACAGTTGCACTGCACTTTTATGCAGCATTCTGAATTACCTGGCAATAACAGTGATATCGTCCCTGGGTGGGCTTGAACCACCAACCTTTCGGTTAACAGCCGAACGCGCTAACCGATTGCGCCACAGAGACTGACAACGCGCAACCCACAGGTGTCGAGACTGGACGGGGGACTGGGGGAGGGTGTTCCGGTCTTTTTTGGTTGTTAACAGCCAAAAGCTCTAACCGATTGCGCCACAGAGACTGACAACCCGCAACCCACAGGTGTCGAGACTGGACGGGGGACTGGGGGAGGGTGTTCCGGTCTTTTTGGTTGTGGGGTATACGATTGTGCAACAGAGACTGAGTGAAGCCAAGCAGGGGCGTCGAGAGAGGACCGGGTGGCTAGATGGAGGTGCTCTGGTACTTCCTCTCCATACCGCCTTGATTGTTTAAAATATGTGACTTGTAGGTCACACATACTTGGCAGCAAGTATGCAGTTGCGGACGAACAACAGCACCCCAAAGAATATCAGCCTTGATAAAACAGTTGACTGCGTTCATCAAACGACCGTCCTGGATATACCATGGTTGGTTAAAACATGGTTGATTATAACATGGTATAACCAACATAACAGTTGCACTGCACTTTTATGCAGCATTCTGAATTACCTGGCAATAACAGTGATATCGTCCCTGGGTGGGCTTGAACCACCAACCTTTCGGTTAACAGCCGAACGCGCTAACCGATTGCGCCACAGAGACTGACAACGCGCAACCCACAGGTGTCGAGACTGGACGGGGGACTGGGGGAGGGTGTTCCGGTCTTTTTTGGTTGTTAACAGCCAAAAGCTCTAACCGATTGCGCCACAGAGACTGACAACCCGCAACCCACAGGTGTCGAGGCTGGACGGGGGACTGGGGGAGGGTGTTCCGGTCTTTTTGGTTGTGGGGTATACGATTGTGCAACAGAGACTGAGTGAAGCCAAGCAGGGGCGTCGAGAGAGGACCGGGTGGCTAGATGGAGGTGCTCTGGTACTTCCTCTCCATACCGCCTTGATTGTTTAAAATATGTGACTTGTAGGTCACACATACTTGGCAGCAAGTATGCAGTTGCGGACGAACAACAGCACCCCAAAGAATATCAGCCTTGATAAAACAGTTGACTGCGTTCATCAAACGACCGTCCTGGATATACCATGGTTGGTTAAAACATGGTATAACCAACATAACAGTTGCACTGGACGTTTGTGCAGCATTCTGAATTACCTGGCAATAACAGTGATATCGTCCCTGGGTGGGCTTGAACCACCAACCTTTCGGTTAACAGCCGAATGCGCTAACCCATTGCGCCACAGAGACTGACAAAGAATAACCCACAGGTGTCAAGACTGGACGGGGGACTGGGGGAGGGTGTTCCGGTCTTTTATGGTTGTTAACAGCCAAAAGCTCTAACCGATTGCGCCACAGAGACTGACAACCCGCAACCCACAGGTGTCGAGGCTGGACGGGGGACTGGGGGAGGGTGTTCCGGTCTTTTTGGTTGTGGGGTATACGATTGTGCAACAGAGACTGAGTGAAGCCAAGCAGGGGCGTCGAGAGAGGACCGGGTGGCTAGATGGAGGTGCTCTGGTACTTCCTCTCCATACCGCCTTGATTGTTTAAAATATGTGACTTGTAGGTCACACATACTTGGCAGCAAGTATGCAGTTGCGAACGAAAAACAGCAACCCCAAAGCTGCATATCAGCCTTGATAAAACAGTTGACTGCGTTCATCAAACGACCGTCCTGGATATACCATGGTTTGTTATAACATGGTTGATTATAACATGGTATAACCAACATAAGAGTTGCACTGGACGTTTGTGCAGCATTCTGAATTACCTGGCAATAACAGCGATATCGTCCCTGGGTGGGCTTGAACCACCAACCTTTCGGTTAACAGCCGAAGGCGCTAACCCATTGCGCCACAGAGACTGACAAAGCACAACCCACAGGTGTCAAGACTGGACGGGGGACTGGGGGAGGGTGTTCCGGTCTTTTATGGTTGTTAACAGCCGAAAGCTCTAACCGATTGCGCCACAGAGACTGACAACCCGCAACCCACAGGTGTCGAGGCTGGACGGGGGACTGGGGGAGGGTGTTCCGGTCTTTTTGGTTGTGGGGTATACGATTGTGCAACAGAGACTGAGTGAAGCCAAGCAGGGGCGTCGAGAGAGGACCGGGTGGCTAGATGGAGGTGCTCTGGTACTTCCTCTCCATACCGCCTTGATTGTTTAAAATATGTGACTTGTAGGTCACACATACTTGGCAGCAAGTATGCAGTTGCGGACGAACAACAGCACCCCAAAGAATATCAGCCTTGATAAAACAGTTGACTGCGTTCATCAAACGACCGTACTGGATATACCATGGTTGGTTAAAACATGGTTGATTATAACATGGTATAACCAACATAACTGTTGCACTGCACTTTTGTGCAGCATTCTGAATTACCTGGCAATAACAGTGATATCGTCCCTGGGTGGGCTTGAACCACCAACCTTTCGGTTAACAGCCGAACGCGCTAACCGATTGCGCCACAGAGACTGACAACGCGCAACCCACAGGTGTCGAGACTGGACGGGGGACTGGGGGAGGGTGTTCCGGTCTTTTTTGGTTGTTAACAGCCAAAAGCTCTAACCGATTGCGCCACAGAGACTGACAACCCGCAACCCACAGGTGTCGAGGCTGGACGGGGGACTGGGGGAGGGTGTTCCGGTCTTTTTGGTTGTGGGGTATACGATTGTGCAACAGAGACTGAGTGAAGCCAAGCAGGGGCGTCGAGAGAGGACCGGGTGGCTAGATGGAGGTGCTCTGGTACTTCCTCTCCATACCGCCTTGATTGTTTAAAATATGTGACTTGTAGGTCACACATACTTGGCAGCAAGTATGCAGTTGCGGACGAACAACAGCACCCCAAAGAATATCAGCCTTGATAAAACAGTTGACTGCGTTCATCAAACGACCGTCCTGGATATACCATGGTTGGTTAAAACATGGTTGATTATAACATGGTATAACCAACATAAGAGTTGCACTGGACGTTTGTGCAGCATTCTGAATTACCTGGCAATAACAGTGATATCGTCCCTGGGTGGGCTTGAACCACCAACCTTTCGGTTAACAGCCGAATGCGTTAACCCATTGCGCAACAGAGACTGACAAAGCACAACCCACAGGTGTCAAGACTGGACGGGGGACTGGGGGAGGGTGTTCCGGTCTTTTATGGTTGTTAACAGCCGAAAGCTCTAACCGATTGCGCCACAGAGACTGACAACCCGCAACCCACAGGTGTCGAGGCTGGACGGGGGACTGGGGGAGGGTGTTCCGGTCTTTTTGGTTGTGGGGTATACGATTGTGCAACAGAGACTGAGTGAAGCCAAGCAGGGGCGTCGAGAGAGGACCGGGTGGCTAGATGGAGGTGCTCTGGTACTTCCTCTCCATACCGCCTTGATTGTTTAAAATATGTGACTTGTAGGTCACACATACTTGGCAGCAAGTATGCAGTTGCGAACGAAAAACAGCAACCCCAAAGCTGCATATCACCCTTGATAAAACAGTTGACTGCGTTCATCAAACGACCGTCCTGGATATACCATGGTTTGTTATAACATGGTTGATTATAACATGGTATATCCAACATAACTGTCATAACAGTTGCACTGCACGTTTGTGCAGCATTCTGAATTACCTGGCAATAACAGTGATATCGTCCCTGGGTGGGCTTGAACCACCTACCTTTCGGTTAACAGCCGAACGCGATAACCGATTGCGCCACAGAGACTGACAACGCGCAACCCACAGGTGTCGAGACTGGACGTGGGAGTGGAGGAGGGTGTTCCGGTCTTTTTGGTTGTGGGGTAAATGATTTTGCAACAGAGACTGAGTGAAGCCAAGCAGGGGCGTCGAGAGAGGACCGGGTGGCTGGATGGAGGTGCTCTGGTACTTCCTCTCCATACCGCCTTGATTGTTTAAAATATGTGACTTGTAGGTCACACATACTTGGCAGCAAGTATGCAGTTGCGGACGAACAACAGCACCCCAAAGAATATCAGCCTTGATAAAACAGTTGACTGCGTTCATCAAACGACCGTCCTGGATATACCATGGTTGGTTAAAACATGGTTGATTATAACATGGTATAACCAACATAAGAGTTGCACTGGACGTTTGTGCAGCATTCTGAATTACCTGGCAATAACAGCGATATCGTCCCTGGGTGGGCTTGAACCACCAACCTTTCGGTTAACAGCCGAAGGCGCTAACCCATTGCGCCACAGAGACTGACAAAGCACAACCCACAGGTGTCAAGACTGGACGGGGGACTGGGGGAGGGTGTTCCGGTCTTTTATGGTTGTTAACAGCCGAAAGCTCTAACCGATTGCGCCACAGAGACTGACAACCCGCAACCCACAGGTGTCGAGGCTGGACGGGGGACTGGGGGAGGGTGTTCCGGTCTTTTTGGTTGTGGGGTATACGATTGTGCAACAGAGACTGAGTGAAGCCAAGCAGGGGCGTCGAGAGAGGACCGGGTGGCTAGATGGAGGTGCTCTGGTACTTCCTCTCCATACCGCCTTGATTGTTTAAAATATGTGACTTGTAGGTCACACATACTTGGCAGCAAGTATGCAGTTGCGGACGAACAACAGCACCCCAAAGAATATCAGCCTTGATAAAACAGTTGACTGCGTTCATCAAACGACCGTACTGGATATACCATGGTTGGTTAAAACATGGTTGATTATAACATGGTATAACCAACATAACTGTTGCACTGCACTTTTGTGCAGCATTCTGAATTACCTGGCAATAACAGTGATATCGTCCCTGGGTGGGCTTGAACCACCAACCTTTCGGTTAACAGCCGAACGCGCTAACCGATTGCGCCACAGAGACTGACAACGCGCAACCCACAGGTGTCGAGACTGGACGGGGGACTGGGGGAGGGTGTTCCGGTCTTTTTTGGTTGTTAACAGCCAAAAGCTCTAACCGATTGCGCCACAGAGACTGACAACCCGCAACCCACAGGTGTCGAGGCTGGACGGGGGACTGGGGGAGGGTGTTCCGGTCTTTTTGGTTGTGGGGTATACGATTGTGCAACAGAGACTGAGTGAAGCCAAGCAGGGGCGTCGAGAGAGGACCGGGTGGCTAGATGGAGGTGCTCTGGTACTTCCTCTCCATACCGCCTTGATTGTTTAAAATATGTGACTTGTAGGTCACACATACTTGGCAGCAAGTATGCAGTTGCGGACGAACAACAGCACCCCAAAGAATATCAGCCTTGATAAAACAGTTGACTGCGTTCATCAAACGACCGTCCTGGATATACCATGGTTGGTTAAAACATGGTTGATTATAACATGGTATAACCAACATAAGAGTTGCACTGGACGTTTGTGCAGCATTCTGAATTACCTGGCAATAACAGTGATATCGTCCCTGGGTGGGCTTGAACCACCAACCTTTCGGTTAACAGCCGAATGCGTTAACCCATTGCGCAACAGAGACTGACAAAGCACAACCCACAGGTGTCAAGACTGGACGGGGGACTGGGGGAGGGTGTTCCGGTCTTTTATGGTTGTTAACAGCCGAAAGCTCTAACCGATTGCGCCACAGAGACTGACAACCCGCAACCCACAGGTGTCGAGGCTGGACGGGGGACTGGGGGAGGGTGTTCCGGTCTTTTTGGTTGTGGGGTATACGATTGTGCAACAGAGACTGAGTGAAGCCAAGCAGGGGCGTCGAGAGAGGACCGGGTGGCTAGATGGAGGTGCTCTGGTACTTCCTCTCCATACCGCCTTGATTGTTTAAAATATGTGACTTGTAGGTCACACATACTTGGCAGCAAGTATGCAGTTGCGAACGAAAAACAGCAACCCCAAAGCTGCATATCACCCTTGATAAAACAGTTGACTGCGTTCATCAAACGACCGTCCTGGATATACCATGGTTTGTTATAACATGGTTGATTATAACATGGTATATCCAACATAACTGTCATAACAGTTGCACTGCACGTTTGTGCAGCATTCTGAATTACCTGGCAATAACAGTGATATCGTCCCTGGGTGGGCTTGAACCACCTACCTTTCGGTTAACAGCCGAACGCGATAACCGATTGCGCCACAGAGACTGACAACGCGCAACCCACAGGTGTCGAGACTGGACGTGGGAGTGGAGGAGGGTGTTCCGGTCTTTTTGGTTGTGGGGTAAATGATTTTGCAACAGAGACTGAGTGAAGCCAAGCAGGGGCGTCGAGAGAGGACCGGGTGGCTGGATGGAGGTGCTCTGGTACTTCCTCTCCATACCGCCTTGATTGTTTAAAATATGTGACTTGTAGGTCACACATACTTGGCAGCAAGTATGCAGTTGCGGACGAACAACAGCACCCCAAAGATGGATATCACCCTTGATAAAACAGTTGACTGCGTTCATCAAACGACCGTCCTGGTTTTAACATGGTTATACCATGGTTGGTTAAAACATGGTTGATTATAACATGGTATAACCAACATAACTGTCATAAGAGTTGCACTGCACGGTTGTGCAGCACCTGGCAAACACAGTGATATCGTCCCTGGGTGGGCTTGAACCACCAACCTTTCGGTTAACAGCCGAACGCGCTAACCGATTGCGCCACAGAGACTGACAACTCGCAACCCACAGGTGTCGAGACTGGACGGGGGACTGGGGGAGGGTGTTCCGGTCTTTTTTGGTTGTTAACAGCCAAAAGCTCTAACCGATTGCGCCACAGAGACTGACAACCCGCAACCCACAGGTGTCGAGGCTGGACGGGGGACTGGGGGAGGGTGTTCCGGTCTTTGTGGTTGTGGGGTATACGATTGTGCAACAGAGACTGAGTGAAGCCAAGCAGGGGCGTCGAGAGAGGACCGGGTGGCTAGATGGAGGTGCTCTGGTACTTCCTCTCCATACCGCCTTGATTGTTTAAAATATGTGACTTGTAGGTCACACATACTTGGCAGCAAGTATGCAGTTGCGGACGAACAACAGCACCCCAAAGAATATCAGCCTTGATAAAACAGTTGACTGCGTTCATCAAACGACCGTCCTGGATATACCATGGTTGGTTAAAACATGGTTGATTATAACATGGTATAACCAACATAACAGTTGCACTGCACTTTTGTGCAGCATTCTGAATTACCTGGCAATAACAGTGATATCGTCCCTGGGTGGGCTTGAACCACCAACCTTTCGGTTAACAGCCGAACGCGCTAACCGATTGCGCCACAGAGACTGACAATGCGCAAACCACAGGTGTCGAGACTGGACGGGGGACTGGGGGAGGGTGTTCCGGTCTTTTTTGGTTGTTAACAGCCAAAAGCTCTAACCGATTGCGCCACAGAGACTGACAATCCGCAACCCACAGGTGTCGAGACTGGACGGGGGACTGGGGGAGGGTGTTCCGGTCTTTTTGGTTGTGGGGTATACGATTGTGCAACAGAGACTGAGTGAAGCCAAGCAGGGGCGTCGAGAGAGGACCGGGTGGCTAGATGGAGGTGCTCTGGTACTTCCTCTCCATACCGCCTTGATTGTTTAAAATATGTGACTTGTAGGTCACACATACTTGGCAGCAAGTATGCAGTTGCGGACGAACAACAGCACCCCAAAGAATATCAGCCTTGATAAAACAGTTGACTGCGTTCATCAAACGACCGTCCTGGATATACCATGGTTGGTTAAAACATGGTTGATTATAACCTGGTATAACCAACATAACAGTTGCACTGCACTTTTGTGCAGCATTCTGAATTACCTGGCAATAACAGTGATATCGTCCCTGGGTGGGCTTGAACCACCAACCTTTCGGTTAACAGCCGAACGCGCTAACCGATTGCGCCACAGAGACTGACAACGCGCAACCCACAGGTGTCGAGACTGGACGGGGGACTGGGGGAGGGTGTTCCGGTCTTTTTTGGTTGTTAACAGCCAAAAGCTCTAACCGATTGCGCCACAGAGACTGACAACCCGCAACCCACAGGTGTCGAGACTGGACGGGGGACTGGGGGAGGGTGTTCCGGTCTTTTTGGTTGTGGGGTATACGCTTGTGCAACAGAGACTGAGTGAAGCCAAGCAGGGGCGTCGAGAGAGGACCGGGTGGCTAGATGGAGGTGCTCTGGTACTTCCTCTCCATACCGCCTTGATTGTTTAAAATATGTGACTTGTAGGTCACACATACTTGGCAGCAAGTATGCAGTTGCGGACGAACAACAGCACCCCAAAGAATATCAGCCTTGATAAAACAGTTGACTGCGTTCATCAAAAGACCGTCCTGGATATACCATGGTTGGTTAAAACATGGTTGATTATAACATGGTATAACCAACATAACTGTTGCACTGCACTTTTGTGCAGCATTCTGAATTACCTGGCAATAACAGTGATATCGTCCCTGGGTGGGCTTGAACCACCAACCTTTCGGTTAACAGCCGAACGCGCTAACCGATTGCGCCACAGAGACTGACAACGCGCAACCCACAGGTGTCGAGACTGGACGGGGGACTGGGGGAGGGTGTTCCGGTCTTTTTTGGTTGTTAACAGCCAAAAGCTCTAACCGATTGCGCCACAGAGACTGACAACCCGCAACCCACAGGTGTCGAGGCTGGACGGGGGACTGGGGGAGGGTGTTCCGGTCTTTTTGGTTGTGGGGTATACGATTGTGCAACAGAGACTGAGTGAAGCCAAGCAGGGGCGTCGAGAGAGGACCGGGTGGCTAGATGGAGGTGCTCTGGTACTTCCTCTCCATACCGCCTTGATTGTTTAAAATATGTGACTTGTAGGTCACACATACTTGGCAGCAAGTATGCAGTTGCGGACGAACAACAGCACCCCAAAGAATATCAGCCTTGATAAAACAGTTGACTGCGTTCATCAAACGACCGTCCTGGATATACCATGGTTGGTTAAAACATGGTTGATTATAACATGGTATAACCAACATAAGAGTTGCACTGGACGTTTGTGCAGCATTCTGAATTACCTGGCAATAACAGTGATATCGTCCCTGGGTGGGCTTGAACCACCAACCTTTCGGTTAACAGCCGAATGCGTTAACCCATTGCGCAACAGAGACTGACAAAGCACAACCCACAGGTGTCAAGACTGGACGGGGGACTGGGGGAGGGTGTTCCGGTCTTTTATGGTTGTTAACAGCCGAAAGCTCTAACCGATTGCGCCACAGAGACTGACAACCCGCAACCCACAGGTGTCGAGGCTGGACGGGGGACTGGGGGAGGGTGTTCCGGTCTTTTTGGTTGTGGGGTATACGATTGTGCAACAGAGACTGAGTGAAGCCAAGCAGGGGCGTCGAGAGAGGACCGGGTGGCTAGATGGAGGTGCTCTGGTACTTCCTCTCCATACCGCCTTGATTGTTTAAAATATGTGACTTGTAGGTCACACATACTTGGCAGCAAGTATGCAGTTGCGAACGAAAAACAGCAACCCCAAAGCTGCATATCACCCTTGATAAAACAGTTGACTGCGTTCATCAAACGACCGTCCTGGATATACCATGGTTTGTTATAACATGGTTGATTATAACATGGTATATCCAACATAACTGTCATAACAGTTGCACTGCACGTTTGTGCAGCATTCTGAATTACCTGGCAATAACAGTGATATCGTCCCTGGGTGGGCTTGAACCACCAACCTTTCGGTTAACAGTCGAAAGCTCTAACCGATTGCGCCACAGAGACTGACAAGCCGCAACCCACAGGTGTCGAGGCTGGACGGGGGACTGGGGGAGGGTGTTCCGGTCTTTTTGGTTGTGGGGTATACGATTGTGCAACAGAGACTGAGTGAAGCCAAGCAGGGGCGTCGAGAGAGGACCGGGTGGATAGATGGAGGTGCTCTGGTACTTCCTCTCCATACCGCCTTGATTGTTTAAAATATGTGACTTGTAGGTCACACATACTTGGCAGCAAGTATGCAGTTGCGGACGAACAACAGCACCCCAAAGAATATCAGCCTTGATAAAACAGTTGACTGCGTTCATCAAACGACCGTCCTGGATATACCATGGTTGGTTAAAACATGGTTGATTATAACATGGTATAACCAACATAACTGTCATAACAGTTGCACTGCACTTTTGTGCAGCATTCTGAATTACCTGGCAATAACAGTGATATCGTCCCTGGGTGGGCTTGAACCACCAACCTTTCGGTTAACAGCCGAACGCGCTAACCGATTGCGCCACAGAGACTGACAACGCGCGACCCACAGGTGTCGAGACTGGACGGGGGACTGGGGGAGGGTGTTCCGGTCTTTTTTGGTTGTTAACAGCCAAAAGCTCTAACCGATTGCGCCACAGAGACTGACAACCCGCAACCCACAGGTGTCGAGACTGGACGGGGGACTGGGGGAGGGTGTTCCGGTCTTTTTGGTTGTGGGGTATACGATTGTGCAACAGAGACTGAGTGAAGCCAAGCAGGGGCGTCGAGAGAGGACCGGGTGGCTAGATGGAGGTGCTCTGGTACTTCCTCTCCATACCGCCTTGATTGTTTAAAATATGTGACTTGTAGGTCACACATACTTGGCAGCAAGTATGCAGTTGCGGACGAACAACAGCACCCCAAAGAATATCAGCCTTGATAAAACAGTTGACTGCGTTCATCAAACGACCGTCCTGGATATACCATGGTTGGTTAAAACATGGTTGATTATAACATGGTATAACCAACATAAGAGTTGCACTGGACGTTTGTGCAGCATTCTGAATTACCTGGCAATAACAGCGATATCGTCCCTGGGTGGGCTTGAACCACCAACCTTTCGGTTAACAGCCGAAGGCGCTAACCCATTGCGCCACAGAGACTGACAAAGCACAACCCACAGGTGTCAAGACTGGACGGGGGACTGGGGGAGGGTGTTCCGGTCTTTTATGGTTGTTAACAGCCGAAAGCTCTAACCGATTGCGCCACAGAGACTGACAACCCGCAACCCACAGGTGTCGAGGCTGGACGGGGGACTGGGGGAGGGTGTTCCGGTCTTTTTGGTTGTGGGGTATACGATTGTGCAACAGAGACTGAGTGAAGCCAAGCAGGGGCGTCGAGAGAGGACCGGGTGGCTAGATGGAGGTGCTCTGGTACTTCCTCTCCATACCGCCTTGATTGTTTAAAATATGTGACTTGTAGGTCACACATACTTGGCAGCAAGTATGCAGTTGCGGACGAACAACAGCACCCCAAAGAATATCAGCCTTGATAAAACAGTTGACTGCGTTCATCAAACGACCGTACTGGATATACCATGGTTGGTTAAAACATGGTTGATTATAACATGGTATAACCAACATAACTGTTGCACTGCACTTTTGTGCAGCATTCTGAATTACCTGGCAATAACAGTGATATCGTCCCTGGGTGGGCTTGAACCACCAACCTTTCGGTTAACAGCCGAACGCGCTAACCGATTGCGCCACAGAGACTGACAACGCGCAACCCACAGGTGTCGAGACTGGACGGGGGACTGGGGGAGGGTGTTCCGGTCTTTTTTGGTTGTTAACAGCCAAAAGCTCTAACCGATTGCGCCACAGAGACTGACAACCCGCAACCCACAGGTGTCGAGGCTGGACGGGGGACTGGGGGAGGGTGTTCCGGTCTTTTTGGTTGTGGGGTATACGATTGTGCAACAGAGACTGAGTGAAGCCAAGCAGGGGCGTCGAGAGAGGACCGGGTGGCTAGATGGAGGTGCTCTGGTACTTCCTCTCCATACCGCCTTGATTGTTTAAAATATGTGACTTGTAGGTCACACATACTTGGCAGCAAGTATGCAGTTGCGGACGAACAACAGCACCCCAAAGAATATCAGCCTTGATAAAACAGTTGACTGCGTTCATCAAACGACCGTCCTGGATATACCATGGTTGGTTAAAACATGGTTGATTATAACATGGTATAACCAACATAAGAGTTGCACTGGACGTTTGTGCAGCATTCTGAATTACCTGGCAATAACAGTGATATCGTCCCTGGGTGGGCTTGAACCACCAACCTTTCGGTTAACAGCCGAATGCGTTAACCCATTGCGCAACAGAGACTGACAAAGCACAACCCACAGGTGTCAAGACTGGACGGGGGACTGGGGGAGGGTGTTCCGGTCTTTTATGGTTGTTAACAGCCGAAAGCTCTAACCGATTGCGCCACAGAGACTGACAACCCGCAACCCACAGGTGTCGAGGCTGGACGGGGGACTGGGGGAGGGTGTTCCGGTCTTTTTGGTTGTGGGGTATACGATTGTGCAACAGAGACTGAGTGAAGCCAAGCAGGGGCGTCGAGAGAGGACCGGGTGGCTAGATGGAGGTGCTCTGGTACTTCCTCTCCATACCGCCTTGATTGTTTAAAATATGTGACTTGTAGGTCACACATACTTGGCAGCAAGTATGCAGTTGCGAACGAAAAACAGCAACCCCAAAGCTGCATATCACCCTTGATAAAACAGTTGACTGCGTTCATCAAACGACCGTCCTGGATATACCATGGTTTGTTATAACATGGTTGATTATAACATGGTATATCCAACATAACTGTCATAACAGTTGCACTGCACGTTTGTGCAGCATTCTGAATTACCTGGCAATAACAGTGATATCGTCCCTGGGTGGGCTTGAACCACCTACCTTTCGGTTAACAGCCGAACGCGATAACCGATTGCGCCACAGAGACTGACAACGCGCAACCCACAGGTGTCGAGACTGGACGTGGGAGTGGAGGAGGGTGTTCCGGTCTTTTTGGTTGTGGGGTAAATGATTTTGCAACAGAGACTGAGTGAAGCCAAGCAGGGGCGTCGAGAGAGGACCGGGTGGCTGGATGGAGGTGCTCTGGTACTTCCTCTCCATACCGCCTTGATTGTTTAAAATATGTGACTTGTAGGTCACACATACTTGGCAGCAAGTATGCAGTTGCGGACGAACAACAGCACCCCAAAGAATATCAGCCTTGATAAAACAGTTGACTGCGTTCATCAAACGACCGTCCTGGATATACCATGGTTGGTTAAAACATGGTTGATTATAACATGGTATAACCAACATAAGAGTTGCACTGGACGTTTGTGCAGCATTCTGAATTACCTGGCAATAACAGCAATATCGTCCCTGGGTGGGCTTGAACCACCAACCTTTCGGTTAACAGCCGAAGGCGCTAACCCATTGCGCCACAGAGACTGACAAAGCACAACCCACAGGTGTCAAGACTGGACGGGGGACTGGGGGAGGGTGTTCCGGTCTTTTATGGTTGTTAACAGCCGAAAGCTCTAACCGATTGCGCCACAGAGACTGACAACCCGCAACCCACAGGTGTCGAGGCTGGACGGGGGACTGGGGGAGGGTGTTCCGGTCTTTTTGGTTGTGGGGTATACGATTGTGCAACAGAGACTGAGTGAAGCCAAGCAGGGGCGTCGAGAGAGGACCGGGTGGCTAGATGGAGGTGCTCTGGTACTTCCTCTCCATACCGCCTTGATTGTTTAAAATATGTGACTTGTAGGTCACACATACTTGGCAGCAAGTATGCAGTTGCGGACGAACAACAGCACCCCAAAGAATATCAGCCTTGATAAAACAGTTGACTGCGTTCATCAAACGACCGTACTGGATATACCATGGTTGGTTAAAACATGGTTGATTATAACATGGTATAACCAACATAACTGTTGCACTGCACTTTTGTGCAGCATTCTGAATTACCTGGCAATAACAGTGATATCGTCCCTGGGTGGGCTTGAACCACCAACCTTTCGGTTAACAGCCGAACGCGCTAACCGATTGCGCCACAGAGACTGACAACGCGCAACCCACAGGTGTCGAGACTGGACGGGGGACTGGGGGAGGGTGTTCCGGTCTTTTTTGGTTGTTAACAGCCAAAAGCTCTAACCGATTGCGCCACAGAGACTGACAACCCGCAACCCACAGGTGTCGAGGCTGGACGGGGGACTGGGGGAGGGTGTTCCGGTCTTTTTGGTTGTGGGGTATACGATTGTGCAACAGAGACTGAGTGAAGCCAAGCAGGGGCGTCGAGAGAGGACCGGGTGGCTAGATGGAGGTGCTCTGGTACTTCCTCTCCATACCGCCTTGATTGTTTAAAATATGTGACTTGTAGGTCACACATACTTGGCAGCAAGTATGCAGTTGCGGACGAACAACAGCACCCCAAAGAATATCAGCCTTGATAAAACAGTTGACTGCGTTCATCAAACGACCGTCCTGGATATACCATGGTTGGTTAAAACATGGTTGATTATAACATGGTATAACCAACATAAGAGTTGCACTGGACGTTTGTGCAGCATTCTGAATTACCTGGCAATAACAGTGATATCGTCCCTGGGTGGGCTTGAACCACCAACCTTTCGGTTAACAGCCGAATGCGTTAACCCATTGCGCAACAGAGACTGACAAAGCACAACCCACAGGTGTCAAGACTGGACGGGGGACTGGGGGAGGGTGTTCCGGTCTTTTATGGTTGTTAACAGCCGAAAGCTCTAACCGATTGCGCCACAGAGACTGACAACCCGCAACCCACAGGTGTCGAGGCTGGACGGGGGACTGGGGGAGGGTGTTCCGGTCTTTTTGGTTGTGGGGTATACGATTGTGCAACAGAGACTGAGTGAAGCCAAGCAGGGGCGTCGAGAGAGGACCGGGTGGCTAGATGGAGGTGCTCTGGTACTTCCTCTCCATACCGCCTTGATTGTTTAAAATATGTGACTTGTAGGTCACACATACTTGGCAGCAAGTATGCAGTTGCGAACGAAAAACAGCAACCCCAAAGCTGCATATCACCCTTGATAAAACAGTTGACTGCGTTCATCAAACGACCGTCCTGGATATACCATGGTTTGTTATAACATGGTTGATTATAACATGGTATATCCAACATAACTGTCATAACAGTTGCACTGCACGTTTGTGCAGCATTCTGAATTACCTGGCAATAACAGTGATATCGTCCCTGGGTGGGCTTGAACCACCTACCTTTCGGTTAACAGCCGAACGCGATAACCGATTGCGCCACAGAGACTGACAACGCGCAACCCACAGGTGTCGAGACTGGACGTGGGAGTGGAGGAGGGTGTTCCGGTCTTTTTGGTTGTGGGGTAAATGATTTTGCAACAGAGACTGAGTGAAGCCAAGCAGGGGCGTCGAGAGAGGACCGGGTGGCTGGATGGAGGTGCTCTGGTACTTCCTCTCCATACCGCCTTGATTGTTTAAAATATGTGACTTGTAGGTCACACATACTTGGCAGCAAGTATGCAGTTGCGGACGAACAACAGCACCCCAAAGAATATCAGCCTTGATAAAACAGTTGACTGCGTTCATCAAACGACCGTCCTGGATATACCATGGTTGGTTAAAACATGGTTGATTATAACATGGTATAACCAACATAAGAGTTGCACTGGACGTTTGTGCAGCATTCTGAATTACCTGGCAATAACAGCAATATCGTCCCTGGGTGGGCTTGAACCACCAACCTTTCGGTTAACAGCCGAAGGCGCTAACCCATTGCGCCACAGAGACTGACAAAGCACAACCCACAGGTGTCAAGACTGGACGGGGGACTGGGGGAGGGTGTTCCGGTCTTTTATGGTTGTTAACAGCCGAAAGCTCTAACCGATTGCGCCACAGAGACTGACAACCCGCAACCCACAGGTGTCGAGGCTGGACGGGGGACTGGGGGAGGGTGTTCCGGTCTTTTTGGTTGTGGGGTATACGATTGTGCAACAGAGACTGAGTGAAGCCAAGCAGGGGCGTCGAGAGAGGACCGGGTGGCTAGATGGAGGTGCTCTGGTACTTCCTCTCCATACCGCCTTGATTGTTTAAAATATGTGACTTGTAGGTCACACATACTTGGCAGCAAGTATGCAGTTGCGGACGAACAACAGCACCCCAAAGAATATCAGCCTTGATAAAACAGTTGACTGCGTTCATCAAACGACCGTACTGGATATACCATGGTTGGTTAAAACATGGTTGATTATAACATGGTATAACCAACATAACTGTTGCACTGCACTTTTGTGCAGCATTCTGAATTACCTGGCAATAACAGTGATATCGTCCCTGGGTGGGCTTGAACCACCAACCTTTCGGTTAACAGCCGAACGCGCTAACCGATTGCGCCACAGAGACTGACAACGCGCAACCCACAGGTGTCGAGACTGGACGGGGGACTGGGGGAGGGTGTTCCGGTCTTTTTTGGTTGTTAACAGCCAAAAGCTCTAACCGATTGCGCCACAGAGACTGACAACCCGCAACCCACAGGTGTCGAGGCTGGACGGGGGACTGGGGGAGGGTGTTCCGGTCTTTTTGGTTGTGGGGTATACGATTGTGCAACAGAGACTGAGTGAAGCCAAGCAGGGGCGTCGAGAGAGGACCGGGTGGCTAGATGGAGGTGCTCTGGTACTTCCTCTCCATACCGCCTTGATTGTTTAAAATATGTGACTTGTAGGTCACACATACTTGGCAGCAAGTATGCAGTTGCGGACGAACAACAGCACCCCAAAGAATATCAGCCTTGATAAAACAGTTGACTGCGTTCATCAAACGACCGTCCTGGATATACCATGGTTGGTTAAAACATGGTTGATTATAACATGGTATAACCAACATAAGAGTTGCACTGGACGTTTGTGCAGCATTCTGAATTACCTGGCAATAACAGTGATATCGTCCCTGGGTGGGCTTGAACCACCAACCTTTCGGTTAACAGCCGAATGCGTTAACCCATTGCGCAACAGAGACTGACAAAGCACAACCCACAGGTGTCAAGACTGGACGGGGGACTGGGGGAGGGTGTTCCGGTCTTTTATGGTTGTTAACAGCCGAAAGCTCTAACCGATTGCGCCACAGAGACTGACAACCCGCAACCCACAGGTGTCGAGGCTGGACGGGGGACTGGGGGAGGGTGTTCCGGTCTTTTTGGTTGTGGGGTATACGATTGTGCAACAGAGACTGAGTGAAGCCAAGCAGGGGCGTCGAGAGAGGACCGGGTGGCTAGATGGAGGTGCTCTGGTACTTCCTCTCCATACCGCCTTGATTGTTTAAAATATGTGACTTGTAGGTCACACATACTTGGCAGCAAGTATGCAGTTGCGAACGAAAAACAGCAACCCCAAAGCTGCATATCACCCTTGATAAAACAGTTGACTGCGTTCATCAAACGACCGTCCTGGATATACCATGGTTTGTTATAACATGGTTGATTATAACATGGTATATCCAACATAACTGTCATAACAGTTGCACTGCACGTTTGTGCAGCATTCTGAATTACCTGGCAATAACAGTGATATCGTCCCTGGGTGGGCTTGAACCACCTACCTTTCGGTTAACAGCCGAACGCGATAACCGATTGCGCCACAGAGACTGACAACGCGCAACCCACAGGTGTCGAGACTGGACGTGGGAGTGGAGGAGGGTGTTCCGGTCTTTTTGGTTGTGGGGTAAATGATTTTGCAACAGAGACTGAGTGAAGCCAAGCAGGGGCGTCGAGAGAGGACCGGGTGGCTGGATGGAGGTGCTCTGGTACTTCCTCTCCATACCGCCTTGATTGTTTAAAATATGTGACTTGTAGGTCACACATACTTGGCAGCAAGTATGCAGTTGCGGACGAACAACAGCACCCCAAAGATGGATATCACCCTTGATAAAACAGTTGACTGCGTTCATCAAACGACCGTCCTGGTTTTAACATGGTTATACCATGGTTGGTTAAAACATGGTTGATTATAACATGGTATAACCAACATAACTGTCATAAGAGTTGCACTGCACGGTTGTGCAGCATTGTGCATTACCTGGCAAACACAGTGATATCGTCCCTGGGTGGGCTTGAACCACCAACCTTTCGGTTAACAGCCGAACGCGCTAACCGATTGCGCCACAGAGACTGACAACTCGCAACCCACAGGTGTCGAGACTGGACGGGGGACTGGGGGAGGGTGTTCCGGTCTTTTTTGGTTGTTAACAGCCAAAAGCTCTAACCGATTGCGCCACAGAGACTGACAACCCGCAACCCACAGGTGTCGAGGCTGGACGGGGGACTGGGGGAGGGTGTTCCGGTCTTTGTGGTTGTGGGGTATACGATTGTGCAACAGAGACTGAGTGAAGCCAAGCAGGGGCGTCGAGAGAGGACCGGGTGGCTAGATGGAGGTGCTCTGGTACTTCCTCTCCATACCGCCTTGATTGTTTAAAATATGTGACTTGTAGGTCACACATACTTGGCAGCAAGTATGCAGTTGCGGACGAACAACAGCACCCCAAAGAATATCAGCCTTGATAAAACAGTTGACTGCGTTCATCAAACGACCGTCCTGGATATACCATGGTTGGTTAAAACATGGTTGATTATAACATGGTATAACCAACATAACAGTTGCACTGCACTTTTGTGCAGCATTCTGAATTACCTGGCAATAACAGTGATATCGTCCCTGGGTGGGCTTGAACCACCAACCTTTCGGTTAACAGCCGAACGCGCTAACCGATTGCGCCACAGAGACTGACAATGCGCAAACCACAGGTGTCGAGACTGGACGGGGGACTGGGGGAGGGTGTTCCGGTCTTTTTTGGTTGTTAACAGCCAAAAGCTCTAACCGATTGCGCCACAGAGACTGACAATCCGCAACCCACAGGTGTCGAGACTGGACGGGGGACTGGGGGAGGGTGTTCCGGTCTTTTTGGTTGTGGGGTATACGATTGTGCAACAGAGACTGAGTGAAGCCAAGCAGGGGCGTCGAGAGAGGACCGGGTGGCTAGATGGAGGTGCTCTGGTACTTCCTCTCCATACCGCCTTGATTGTTTAAAATATGTGACTTGTAGGTCACACATACTTGGCAGCAAGTATGCAGTTGCGGACGAACAACAGCACCCCAAAGAATATCAGCCTTGATAAAACAGTTGACTGCGTTCATCAAACGACCGTCCTGGATATACCATGGTTGGTTAAAACATGGTTGATTATAACCTGGTATAACCAACATAACAGTTGCACTGCACTTTTGTGCAGCATTCTGAATTACCTGGCAATAACAGTGATATCGTCCCTGGGTGGGCTTGAACCACCAACCTTTCGGTTAACAGCCGAACGCGCTAACCGATTGCGCCACAGAGACTGACAATGCGCAACCCACAGGTGTCGAGACTGGACGGGGGACTGGGGGAGGGTGTTCCGGTCTTTTTTGGTTGTTAACAGCCAAAAGCTCTAACCGATTGCGCCACAGAGACTGACAACCCGCAACCCACAGGTGTCGAGACTGGACGGGGGACTGGGGGAGGGTGTTCCGGTCTTTTTGGTTGTGGGGTATACGATTGTGCAACAGAGACTGAGTGAAGCCAAGCAGGGGCGTCGAGAGAGGACCGGGTGGCTAGATGGAGGTGCTCTGGTACTTCCTCTCCATACCGCCTTGATTGTTTAAAATATGTGACTTGTAGGTCACACATACTTGGCAGCAAGTATGCAGTTGCGGACGAACAACAGCACCCCAAAGAATATCAGCCTTGATAAAACAGTTGACTGCGTTCATCAAAAGACCGTCCTGGATATACCATGGTTGGTTAAAACATGGTTGATTATAACATGGTATAACCAACATAACTGTTGCACTGCACTTTTGTGCAGCATTCTGAATTACCTGGCAATAACAGTGATATCGTCCCTGGGTGGGCTTGAACCACCAACCTTTCGGTTAACAGCCGAACGCGCTAACCGATTGCGCCACAGAGACTGACAACGCGCAACCCACAGGTGTCGAGACTGGACGGGGGACTGGGGGAGGGTGTTCCGGTCTTTTTTGGTTGTTAACAGCCAAAAGCTCTAACCGATTGCGCCACAGAGACTGACAACCCGCAACCCACAGGTGTCGAGGCTGGACGGGGGACTGGGGGAGGGTGTTCCGGTCTTTGTGGTTGTGGGGTATACGATTGTGCAACAGAGACTGAGTGAAGCCAAGCAGGGGCGTCGAGAGAGGACCGGGTGGCTAGATGGAGGTGCTCTGGTACTTCCTCTCCATACCGCCTTGATTGTTTAAAATATGTGACTTGTAGGTCACACATACTTGGCAGCAAGTATGCAGTTGCGGACGAACAACAGCACCCCAAAGAATATCAGCCTTGATAAAACAGTTGACTGCGTTCATCAAACGACCGTCCTGGATATACCATGGTTGGTTAAAACATGGTTGATTATAACATGGTATAACCAACATAACAGTTGCACTGCACTTTTGTGCAGCATTCTGAATTACCTGGCAATAACAGTGATATCGTCCCTGGGTGGGCTTGAACCACCAACCTTTCGGTTAACAGCCGAACGCGCTAACCGATTGCGCCACAGAGACTGACAATGCGCAAACCACAGGTGTCGAGACTGGACGGGGGACTGGGGGAGGGTGTTCCGGTCTTTTTTGGTTGTTAACAGCCAAAAGCTCTAACCGATTGCGCCACAGAGACTGACAATCCGCAACCCACAGGTGTCGAGACTGGACGGGGGACTGGGGGAGGGTGTTCCGGTCTTTTTGGTTGTGGGGTATACGATTGTGCAACAGAGACTGAGTGAAGCCAAGCAGGGGCGTCGAGAGAGGACCGGGTGGCTAGATGGAGGTGCTCTGGTACTTCCTCTCCATACCGCCTTGATTGTTTAAAATATGTGACTTGTAGGTCACACATACTTGGCAGCAAGTATGCAGTTGCGGACGAACAACAGCACCCCAAAGAATATCAGCCTTGATAAAACAGTTGACTGCGTTCATCAAACGACCGTCCTGGATATACCATGGTTGGTTAAAACATGGTTGATTATAACATGGTATAACCAACATAAGAGTTGCACTGGACGTTTGTGCAGCATTCTGAATTACCTGGCAATAACAGTGATATCGTCCCTGGGTGGGCTTGAACCACCAACCTTTCGGTTAACAGCCGAATGCGTTAACCCATTGCGCAACAGAGACTGACAAAGCACAACCCACAGGTGTCAAGACTGGACGGGGGACTGGGGGAGGGTGTTCCGGTCTTTTATGGTTGTTAACAGCCGAAAGCTCTAACCGATTGCGCCACAGAGACTGACAACCCGCAACCCACAGGTGTCGAGGCTGGACGGGGGACTGGGGGAGGGTGTTCCGGTCTTTTTGGTTGTGGGGTATACGATTGTGCAACAGAGACTGAGTGAAGCCAAGCAGGGGCGTCGAGAGAGGACCGGGTGGCTAGATGGAGGTGCTCTGGTACTTCCTCTCCATACCGCCTTGATTGTTTAAAATATGTGACTTGTAGGTCACACATACTTGGCAGCAAGTATGCAGTTGCGAACGAAAAACAGCAACCCCAAAGCTGCATATCACCCTTGATAAAACAGTTGACTGCGTTCATCAAACGACCGTCCTGGATATACCATGGTTTGTTATAACATGGTTGATTATAACATGGTATATCCAACATAACTGTCATAACAGTTGCACTGCACGTTTGTGCAGCATTCTGAATTACCTGGCAATAACAGTGATATCGTCCCTGGGTGGGCTTGAACCACCAACCTTTCGGTTAACAGTCGAAAGCTCTAACCGATTGCGCCACAGAGACTGACAAGCCGCAACCCACAGGTGTCGAGGCTGGACGGGGGACTGGGGGAGGGTGTTCCGGTCTTTTTGGTTGTGGGGTATACGATTGTGCAACAGAGACTGAGTGAAGCCAAGCAGGGGCGTCGAGAGAGGACCGGGTGGATAGATGGAGGTGCTCTGGTACTTCCTCTCCATACCGCCTTGATTGTTTAAAATATGTGACTTGTAGGTCACACATACTTGGCAGCAAGTATGCAGTTGCGGACGAACAACAGCACCCCAAAGAATATCAGCCTTGATAAAACAGTTGACTGCGTTCATCAAACGACCGTCCTGGATATACCATGGTTGGTTAAAACATGGTTGATTATAACATGGTATAACCAACATAACTGTCATAACAGTTGCACTGCACTTTTGTGCAGCATTCTGAATTACCTGGCAATAACAGTGATATCGTCCCTGGGTGGGCTTGAACCACCAACCTTTCGGTTAACAGCCGAACGCGCTAACCGATTGCGCCACAGAGACTGACAACGCGCGACCCACAGGTGTCGAGACTGGACGGGGGACTGGGGGAGGGTGTTCCGGTCTTTTTTGGTTGTTAACAGCCAAAAGCTCTAACCGATTGCGCCACAGAGACTGACAACCCGCAACCCACAGGTGTCGAGACTGGACGGGGGACTGGGGGAGGGTGTTCCGGTCTTTTTGGTTGTGGGGTATACGATTGTGCAACAGAGACTGAGTGAAGCCAAGCAGGGGCGTCGAGAGAGGACCGGGTGGCTAGATGGAGGTGCTCTGGTACTTCCTCTCCATACCGCCTTGATTGTTTAAAATATGTGACTTGTAGGTCACACATACTTGGCAGCAAGTATGCAGTTGCGGACGAACAACAGCACCCCAAAGAATATCAGCCTTGATAAAACAGTTGACTGCGTTCATCAAACGACCGTCCTGGATATACCATGGTTGGTTAAAACATGGTTGATTATAACATGGTATAACCAACATAACAGTTGCACTGCACTTTTGTGCAGCATTCTGAATTACCTGGCAATAACAGTGATATCGTCCCTGGGTGGGCTTGAACCACCAACCTTTCGGTTAACAGCCGAACGCGCTAACCGATTGCGCCACAGAGACTGACAACGCGCAACCCACAGGTGTCGAGACTGGACGGGGGACTGGGGGAGGGTGTTCCGGTCTTTTTTGGTTGTTAACAGCCAAAAGCTCTAACCGATTGCGCCACAGAGACTGACAACCCGCAACCCACAGGTGTCGAGACTGGACGGGGGACTGGGGGAGGGTGTTCCGGTCTTTTTGGTTGTGGGGTATACGCTTGTGCAACAGAGACTGAGTGAAGCCAAGCAGGGGCGTCGAGAGAGGACCGGGTGGCTAGATGGAGGTGCTCTGGTACTTCCTCTCCATACCGCCTTGATTGTTTAAAATATGTGACTTGTAGGTCACACATACTTGGCAGCAAGTATGCAGTTGCGGACGAACAACAGCACCCCAAAGAATATCAGCCTTGATAAAACAGTTGACTGCGTTCATCAAACGACCGTCCTGGATATACCATGGTTGGTTAAAACATGGTTGATTATAACATGGTATAACCAACATAACAGTTGCACTGCACTTTTGTGCAGCATTCTGAATTACCTGGCAATAACAGTGATATCGTCCCTGGGTGGGCTTGAACCACCAACCTTTCGGTTAACAGCCGAACGCGCTAACCGATTGCGCCACAGAGACTGACAATGCGCAAACCACAGGTGTCGAGACTGGACGGGGGACTGGGGGAGGGTGTTCCGGTCTTTTTTGGTTGTTAACAGCCAAAAGCTCTAACCGATTGCGCCACAGAGACTGACAATCCGCAACCCACAGGTGTCGAGACTGGACGGGGGACTGGGGGAGGGTGTTCCGGTCTTTTTGGTTGTGGGGTATACGATTGTGCAACAGAGACTGAGTGAAGCCAAGCAGGGGCGTCGAGAGAGGACCGGGTGGCTAGATGGAGGTGCTCTGGTACTTCCTCTCCATACCGCCTTGATTGTTTAAAATATGTGACTTGTAGGTCACACATACTTGGCAGCAAGTATGCAGTTGCGGACGAACAACAGCACCCCAAAGAATATCAGCCTTGATAAAACAGTTGACTGCGTTCATCAAACGACCGTCCTGGATATACCATGGTTGGTTAAAACATGGTTGATTATAACCTGGTATAACCAACATAACAGTTGCACTGCACTTTTGTGCAGCATTCTGAATTACCTGGCAATAACAGTGATATCGTCCCTGGGTGGGCTTGAACCACCAACCTTTCGGTTAACAGCCGAACGCGCTAACCGATTGCGCCACAGAGACTGACAACGCGCAACCCACAGGTGTCGAGACTGGACGGGGGACTGGGGGAGGGTGTTCCGGTCTTTTTTGGTTGTTAACAGCCAAAAGCTCTAACCGATTGCGCCACAGAGACTGACAACCCGCAACCCACAGGTGTCGAGACTGGACGGGGGACTGGGGGAGGGTGTTCCGGTCTTTTTGGTTGTGGGGTATACGCTTGTGCAACAGAGACTGAGTGAAGCCAAGCAGGGGCGTCGAGAGAGGACCGGGTGGCTAGATGGAGGTGCTCTGGTACTTCCTCTCCATACCGCCTTGATTGTTTAAAATATGTGACTTGTAGGTCACACATACTTGGCAGCAAGTATGCAGTTGCGGACGAACAACAGCACCCCAAAGAATATCAGCCTTGATAAAACAGTTGACTGCGTTCATCAAACGACCGTCCTGGATATACCATGGTTGGTTAAAACATGGTTGATTATAACATGGTATAACCAACATAACAGTTGCACTGCACTTTTGTGCAGCATTCTGAATTACCTGGCAATAACAGTGATATCGTCCCTGGGTGGGCTTGAACCACCAACCTTTCGGTTAACAGCCGAACGCGCTAACCGATTGCGCCACAGAGACTGACAACGCGCAACCCACAGGTGTCGAGACTGGACGGGGGACTGGGGGAGGGTGTTCCGGTCTTTTTTGGTTGTTAACAGCCAAAAGCTCTAACCGATTGCGCCACAGAGACTGACAACCCGCAACCCACAGGTGTCGAGACTGGACGGGGGACTGGGGGAGGGTGTTCCGGTCTTTTTGGTTGTGGGGTATACGATTGTGCAACAGAGACTGAGTGAAGCCAAGCAGGGGCGTCGAGAGAGGACCGGGTGGCTAGATGGAGGTGCTCTGGTACTTCCTCTCCATACCGCCTTGATTGTTTAAAATATGTGACTTGTAGGTCACACATACTTGGCAGCAAGTATGCAGTTGCGGACGAACAACAGCACCCCAAAGAATATCAGCCTTGATAAAACAGTTGACTGCGTTCATCAAAAGACCGTCCTGGATATACCATGGTTGGTTAAAACATGGTTGATTATAACATGGTATAACCAACATAACTGTTGCACTGCACTTTTGTGCAGCATTCTGAATTACCTGGCAATAACAGTGATATCGTCCCTGGGTGGGCTTGAACCACCAACCTTTCGGTTAACAGCCGAACGCGCTAACCGATTGCGCCACAGAGACTGACAACGCGCAACCCACAGGTGTCGAGACTGGACGGGGGACTGGGGGAGGGTGTTCCGGTCTTTTTTGGTTGTTAACAGCCAAAAGCTCTAACCGATTGCGCCACAGAGACTGACAACCCGCAACCCACAGGTGTCGAGGCTGGACGGGGGACTGGGGGAGGGTGTTCCGGTCTTTTTGGTTGTGGGGTATACGATTGTGCAACAGAGACTGAGTGAAGCCAAGCAGGGGCGTCGAGAGAGGACCGGGTGGCTAGATGGAGGTGCTCTGGTACTTCCTCTCCATACCGCCTTGATTGTTTAAAATATGTGACTTGTAGGTCACACATACTTGGCAGCAAGTATGCAGTTGCGGACGAACAACAGCACCCCAAAGAATATCAGCCTTGATAAAACAGTTGACTGCGTTCATCAAACGACCGTCCTGGATATACCATGGTTGGTTAAAACATGGTTGATTATAACATGGTATAACCAACATAAGAGTTGCACTGGACGTTTGTGCAGCATTCTGAATTACCTGGCAATAACAGTGATATCGTCCCTGGGTGGGCTTGAACCACCAACCTTTCGGTTAACAGCCGAATGCGTTAACCCATTGCGCAACAGAGACTGACAAAGCACAACCCACAGGTGTCAAGACTGGACGGGGGACTGGGGGAGGGTGTTCCGGTCTTTTATGGTTGTTAACAGCCGAAAGCTCTAACCGATTGCGCCACAGAGACTGACAACCCGCAACCCACAGGTGTCGAGGCTGGACGGGGGACTGGGGGAGGGTGTTCCGGTCTTTTTGGTTGTGGGGTATACGATTGTGCAACAGAGACTGAGTGAAGCCAAGCAGGGGCGTCGAGAGAGGACCGGGTGGCTAGATGGAGGTGCTCTGGTACTTCCTCTCCATACCGCCTTGATTGTTTAAAATATGTGACTTGTAGGTCACACATACTTGGCAGCAAGTATGCAGTTGCGAACGAAAAACAGCAACCCCAAAGCTGCATATCACCCTTGATAAAACAGTTGACTGCGTTCATCAAACGACCGTCCTGGATATACCATGGTTTGTTATAACATGGTTGATTATAACATGGTATATCCAACATAACTGTCATAACAGTTGCACTGCACGTTTGTGCAGCATTCTGAATTACCTGGCAATAACAGTGATATCGTCCCTGGGTGGGCTTGAACCACCTACCTTTCGGTTAACAGCCGAACGCGATAACCGATTGCGCCACAGAGACTGACAACGCGCAACCCACAGGTGTCGAGACTGGACGTGGGAGTGGAGGAGGGTGTTCCGGTCTTTTTGGTTGTGGGGTAAATGATTTTGCAACAGAGACTGAGTGAAGCCAAGCAGGGGCGTCGAGAGAGGACCGGGTGGCTGGATGGAGGTGCTCTGGTACTTCCTCTCCATACCGCCTTGATTGTTTAAAATATGTGACTTGTAGGTCACACATACTTGGCAGCAAGTATGCAGTTGCGGACGAACAACAGCACCCCAAAGATGGATATCACCCTTGATAAAACAGTTGACTGCGTTCATCAAACGACCGTCCTGGTTTTAACATGGTTATACCATGGTTGGTTAAAACATGGTTGATTATAACATGGTATAACCAACATAACTGTCATAAGAGTTGCACTGCACGGTTGTGCAGCATTGTGCATTACCTGGCAAACACAGTGATATCGTCCCTGGGTGGGCTTGAACCACCAACCTTTCGGTTAACAGCCGAACGCGCTAACCGATTGCGCCACAGAGACTGACAACTCGCAACCCACAGGTGTCGAGACTGGACGGGGGACTGGGGGAGGGTGTTCCGGTCTTTTTTGGTTGTTAACAGCCAAAAGCTCTAACCGATTGCGCCACAGAGACTGACAACCCGCAACCCACAGGTGTCGAGGCTGGACGGGGGACTGGGGGAGGGTGTTCCGGTCTTTGTGGTTGTGGGGTATACGATTGTGCAACAGAGACTGAGTGAAGCCAAGCAGGGGCGTCGAGAGAGGACCGGGTGGCTAGATGGAGGTGCTCTGGTACTTCCTCTCCATACCGCCTTGATTGTTTAAAATATGTGACTTGTAGGTCACACATACTTGGCAGCAAGTATGCAGTTGCGGACGAACAACAGCACCCCAAAGAATATCAGCCTTGATAAAACAGTTGACTGCGTTCATCAAACGACCGTCCTGGATATACCATGGTTGGTTAAAACATGGTTGATTATAACATGGTATAACCAACATAACAGTTGCACTGCACTTTTGTGCAGCATTCTGAATTACCTGGCAATAACAGTGATATCGTCCCTGGGTGGGCTTGAACCACCAACCTTTCGGTTAACAGCCGAACGCGCTAACCGATTGCGCCACAGAGACTGACAATGCGCAAACCACAGGTGTCGAGACTGGATGGGGGACTGGGGGAGGGTGTTCCGGTCTTTTTTGGTTGTTAACAGCCAAAAGCTCTAACCGATTGCGCCACAGAGACTGACAACCCGCAACCCACAGGTGTCGAGACTGGACGGGGGACTGGGGGAGGGTGTTCCGGTCTTTTTGGTTGTGGGGTATACGATTGTGCAACAGAGACTGAGTGAAGCCAAGCAGGGGCGTCGAGAGAGGACCGGGTGGCTAGATGGAGGTGCTCTGGTACTTCCTCTCCATACCGCCTTGATTGTTTAAAATATGTGACTTGTAGGTCACACATACTTGGCAGCAAGTATGCAGTTGCGGACGAACAACAGCACCCCAAAGAATATCAGCCTTGATAAAACAGTTGACTGCGTTCATCAAACGACCGTCCTGGATATACCATGGTTGGTTAAAACATGGTTGATTATAACCTGGTATAACCAACATAACAGTTGCACTGCACTTTTGTGCAGCATTCTGAATTACCTGGCAATAACAGTGATATCGTCCCTGGGTGGGCTTGAACCACCAACCTTTCGGTTAACAGCCGAACGCGCTAACCGATTGCGCCACAGAGACTGACAACGCGCAACCCACAGGTGTCGAGACTGGACGGGGGACTGGGGGAGGGTGTTCCGGTCTTTTTTGGTTGTTAACAGCCAAAAGCTCTAACCGATTGCGCCACAGAGACTGACAACCCGCAACCCACAGGTGTCGAGACTGGACGGGGGACTGGGGGAGGGTGTTCCGGTCTTTTTGGTTGTGGGGTATACGCTTGTGCAACAGAGACTGAGTGAAGCCAAGCAGGGGCGTCGAGAGAGGACCGGGTGGCTAGATGGAGGTGCTCTGGTACTTCCTCTCCATACCGCCTTGATTGTTTAAAATATGTGACTTGTAGGTCACACATACTTGGCAGCAAGTATGCAGTTGCGGACGAACAACAGCACCCCAAAGAATATCAGCCTTGATAAAACAGTTGACTGCGTTCATCAAACGACCGTCCTGGTTTTAACATGGTTATACCATGGTTGGTTAAAACATGGTTGATTATAACATGGTATAACCAACATAACTGTCATAAGAGTTGCACTGCACGGTTGTGCAGCATTGTGCATTACCTGGCAATAACAGTGATATCGTCCCTGGGTGGGCTTGAACCACCAACCTTTCGGTTAACAGCCGAATGCGTTAACCCATTGCGCAACAGAGACTGACAACGCGCAACCCACAGGTGTCAAGACTGGACGGGGGACTGGGGGAGGGTGTTCCGGTCTTTTTTGGTTGTTAACAGCCAAAAGCTCTAACCGATTGCGCCACAGAGACTGACAACCCGCAACCCACAGGTGTCGAGACTGGACGGGGGACTGGGGGAGGGTGTTCCGGTCTTTTTGGTTGTGGGGTATACGCTTGTGCAACAGAGACTGAGTGAAGCCAAGCAGGGGCGTCGAGAGAGGACCGGGTGGCTAGATGGAGGTGCTCTGGTACTTCCTCTCCATACCGCCTTGATTGTTTAAAATATGTGACTTGTAGGTCACACATACTTGGCAGCAAGTATGCAGTTGCGGACGAACAACAGCACCCCAAAGAATATCAGCCTTGATAAAACAGTTGACTGCGTTCATCAAACGACCGTCCTGGATATACCATGGTTGGTTAAAACATGGTTGATTATAACATGGTATAACCAACATAACAGTTGCACTGCACTTTTGTGCAGCATTCTGAATTACCTGGCAATAACAGTGATATCGTCCCTGGGTGGGCTTGAACCACCAACCTTTCGGTTAACAGCCGAACGCGCTAACCGATTGCGCCACAGAGACTGACAACGCGCAACCCACAGGTGTCGAGACTGGACGGGGGACTGGGGGAGGGTGTTCCGGTCTTTTTTGGTTGTTAACAGCCAAAAGCTCTAACCGATTGCGCCACAGAGACTGACAACCCGCAACCCACAGGTGTCGAGACTGGACGGGGGACTGGGGGAGGGTGTTCCGGTCTTTTTGGTTGTGGGGTATACGATTGTGCAACAGAGACTGAGTGAAGCCAAGCAGGGGCGTCGAGAGAGGACCGGGTGGCTAGATGGAGGTGCTCTGGTACTTCCTCTCCATACCGCCTTGATTGTTTAAAATATGTGACTTGTAGGTCACACATACTTGGCAGCAAGTATGCAGTTGCGGACGAACAACAGCACCCCAAAGAATATCAGCCTTGATAAAACAGTTGACTGCGTTCATCAAACGACCGTCCTGGATATACCATGGTTGGTTAAAACATGGTTGATTATAACATGGTATAACCAACATAACAGTTGCACTGCACTTTTGTGCAGCATTCTGAATTACCTGGCAATAACAGTGATATCGTCCCTGGGTGGGCTTGAACCACCAACCTTTCGGTTAACAGCCGAACGCGCTAACCGATTGCGCCACAGAGACTGACAACGCGCAACCCACAGGTGTCGAGACTGGACGGGGGACTGGGGGAGGGTGTTCCGGTCTTTTTTGGTTGTTAACAGCCAAAAGCTCTAACCGATTGCGCCACAGAGACTGACAACCCGCAACCCACAGGTGTCGAGGCTGGACGGGGGACTGGGGGAGGGTGTTCCGGTCTTTTTGGTTGTGGGGTATACGCTTGTGCAACAGAGACTGAGTGAAGCCAAGCAGGGGCGTCGAGAGAGGACCGGGTGGCTAGATGGAGGTGCTCTGGTACTTCCTCTCCATACCGCCTTGATTGTTTAAAATATGTGACTTGTAGGTCACACATACTTGGCAGCAAGTATGCAGTTGCGGACGAACAACAGCACCCCAAAGAATATCAGCCTTGATAAAACAGTTGACTGCGTTCATCAAACGACCGTCCTGGATATACCATGGTTGGTTAAAACATGGTTGATTATAACATGGTATAACCAACATAACAGTTGCACTGCACTTTTGTGCAGCATTCTGAATTACCTGGCAATAACAGTGATATCATCCCTGGGTGGGCTTGAACCACCAACCTTTCGGTTAACAGCCGAACGCGCTAACCGATTGCGCCACAGAGACTGACAACGCGCAACCCACAGGTGTCGAGACTGGACGGGGGACTGGGGGAGGGTGTTCCGGTCTTTTTTGGTTGTTAACAGCCAAAAGCTCTAACCGATTGCGCCACAGAGACTGACAACCCGCAACCCACAGGTGTCGAGACTGGACGGGGGACTGGGGGAGGGTGTTCCGGTCTTTTTGGTTGTGGGGTATACGATTGTGCAACAGAGACTGAGTGAAGCCAAGCAGGGGCGTCGAGAGAGGACCGGGTGGCTAGATGGAGGTGCTCTGGTACTTCCTCTCCATACCGCCTTGATTGTTTAAAATATGTGACTTGTAGGTCACACATACTTGGCAGCAAGTATGCAGTTGCGGACGAACAACAGCACCCCAAAGAATATCAGCCTTGATAAAACAGTTGACTGCGTTCATCAAACGACCGTCCTGGATATACCATGGTTGGTTAAAACATGGTTGATTATAACATGGTATAACCAACATAAGAGTTGCACTGGACGTTTGTGCAGCATTCTGAATTACCTGGCAATAACAGCGATATCGTCCCTGGGTGGGCTTGAACCACCAACCTTTCGGTTAACAGCCGAAGGCGCTAACCCATTGCGCAACAGAGACTGACAAAGCACAACCCACAGGTGTCAAGACTGGACGGGGGACTGGGGGAGGGTGTTCCGGTCTTTTATGGTTGTTAACAGCCGAAAGCTCTAACCGATTGCGCCACAGAGACTGACAACCCGCAACCCACAGGTGTCGAGGCTGGACGGGGGACTGGGGGAGGGTGTTCCGGTCTTTTTGGTTGTGGGGTATACGATTGTGCAACAGAGACTGAGTGAAGCCAAGCAGGGGCGTCGAGAGAGGACCGGGTGGCTAGATGGAGGTGCTCTGGTACTTCCTCTCCATACCGCCTTGATTGTTTAAAATATGTGACTTGTAGGTCACACATACTTGGCAGCAAGTATGCAGTTGCGGACGAACAACAGCACCCCAAAGAATATCAGCCTTGATAAAACAGTTGACTGCGTTCATCAAAAGACCGTCCTGGATATACCATGGTTGGTTAAAACATGGTTGATTATAACCAACATAACTGTTGCACTGCACTTTTGTGCAGCATTCTGAATTACCTGGCAATAACAGTGATATCGTCCCTGGGTGGGCTTGAACCACCAACCTTTCGGTTAACAGCCGAACGCGCTAACCGATTGCGCCACAGAGACTGACAACTCGCAACCCACAGGTGTCGAGACTGGACGGGGGACTGGGGGAGGGTGTTCCGGTCTTTTTTGGTTGTTAACAGCCAAAAGCTCTAACCGATTGCGCCACAGAGACTGACAACCCGCAACCCACAGGTGTCGAGGCTGGACGGGGGACTGGGGGAGGGTGTTCCGGTCTTTTTGGTTGTGGGGTATACGATTGTGCAACAGAGACTGAGTGAAGCCAAGCAGGGGCGTCGAGAGAGGACCGGGTGGCTAGATGGAGGTGCTCTGGTACTTCCTCTCCATACCGCCTTGATTGTTTAAAATATGTGACTTGTAGGTCACACATACTTGGCAGCAAGTATGCAGTTGCGGACGAACAACAGCACCCCAAAGAATATCAGCCTTGATAAAACAGTTGACTGCGTTCATCAAACGACCGTCCTGGATATACCATGGTTGGTTAAAACATGGTTGATTATAACATGGTATAACCAACATAAGAGTTGCACTGGACGTTTGTGCAGCATTCTGAATTACCTGGCAATAACAGTGATATCGTCCCTGGGTGGGCTTGAACCACCAACCTTTCGGTTAACAGCCGAATGCGTTAACCCATTGCGCAACAGAGACTGACAAAGCACAACCCACAGGTGTCAAGACTGGACGGGGGACTGGGGGAGGGTGTTCCGGTCTTTTATGGTTGTTAACAGCCGAAAGCTCTAACCGATTGCGCCACAGAGACTGACAACCCGCAACCCACAGGTGTCGAGGCTGGACGGGGGACTGGGGGAGGGTGTTCCGGTCTTTTTGGTTGTGGGGTATACGATTGTGCAACAGAGACTGAGTGAAGCCAAGCAGGGGCGTCGAGAGAGGACCGGGTGGCTAGATGGAGGTGCTCTGGTACTTCCTCTCCATACCGCCTTGATTGTTTAAAATATGTGACTTGTAGGTCACACATACTTGGCAGCAAGTATGCAGTTGCGAACGAAAAACAGCAACCCCAAAGCTGCATATCACCCTTGATAAAACAGTTGACTGCGTTCATCAAACGACCGTCCTGGATATACCATGGTTTGTTATAACATGGTTGATTATAACATGGTATATCCAACATAACTGTCATAACAGTTGCACTGCACGTTTGTGCAGCATTCTGAATTACCTGGCAATAACAGTGATATCGTCCCTGGGTGGGCTTGAACCACCTACCTTTCGGTTAACAGCCGAACGCGATAACCGATTGCGCCACAGAGACTGACAACGCGCAACCCACAGGTGTCGAGACTGGACGTGGGAGTGGAGGAGGGTGTTCCGGTCTTTTTGGTTGTGGGGTAAATGATTTTGCAACAGAGACTGAGTGAAGCCAAGCAGGGGCGTCGAGAGAGGACCGGGTGGCTGGATGGAGGTGCTCTGGTACTTCCTCTCCATACCGCCTTGATTGTTTAAAATATGTGACTTGTAGGTCACACATACTTGGCAGCAAGTATGCAGTTGCGGACGAACAACAGCACCCCAAAGATGGATATCACCCTTGATAAAACAGTTGACTGCGTTCATCAAACGACCGTCCTGGTTTTAACATGGTTATACCATGGTTGGTTAAAACATGGTTGATTATAACATGGTATAACCAACATAACTGTCATAAGAGTTGCACTGCACGGTTGTGCAGCATTGTGCATTACCTGGCAAACACAGTGATATCGTCCCTGGGTGGGCTTGAACCACCAACCTTTCGGTTAACAGCCGAACGCGCTAACCGATTGCGCCACAGAGACTGACAACTCGCAACCCACAGGTGTCGAGACTGGACGGGGGACTGGGGGAGGGTGTTCCGGTCTTTTTTGGTTGTTAACAGCCAAAAGCTCTAACCGATTGCGCCACAGAGACTGACAACCCGCAACCCACAGGTGTCGAGGCTGGACGGGGGACTGGGGGAGGGTTTTCCGGTCTTTGTGGTTGTGGGGTATACGATTGTGCAACAGAGACTGAGTGAAGCCAAGCAGGGGCGTCGAGAGAGGACCGGGTGGCTAGATGGAGGTGCTCTGGTACTTCCTCTCCATACCGCCTTGATTGTTTAAAATATGTGACTTGTAGGTCACACATACTTGGCAGCAAGTATGCAGTTGCGGACGAACAACAGCACCCCAAAGAATATCAGCCTTGATAAAACAGTTGACTGCGTTCATCAAACGACCGTCCTGGATATACCATGGTTGGTTAAAACATGGTTGATTATAACATGGTATAACCAACATAACAGTTGCACTGCACTTTTGTGCAGCATTCTGAATTACCTGGCAATAACAGTGATATCGTCCCTGGGTGGGCTTGAACCACCAACCTTTCGGTTAACAGCCGAACGCGCTAACCGATTGCGCCACAGAGACTGACAACGCGCAACCCACAGGTGTCGAGACTGGATGGGGGACTGGGGGAGGGTGTTCCGGTCTTTTTTGGTTGTTAACAGCCAAAAGCTCTAACCGATTGCGCCACAGAGACTGACAACCCGCAACCCACAGGTGTCGAGACTGGACGGGGGACTGGGGGAGGGTGTTCCGGTCTTTTTGGTTGTGGGGTATACGATTGTGCAACAGAGACTGAGTGAAGCCAAGCAGGGGCGTCGAGAGAGGACCGGGTGGCTAGATGGAGGTGCTCTGGTACTTCCTCTCCATACCGCCTTGATTGTTTAAAATATGTGACTTGTAGGTCACACATACTTGGCAGCAAGTATGCAGTTGCGGACGAACAACAGCACCCCAAAGAATATCAGCCTTGATAAAACAGTTGACTGCGTTCATCAAACGACCGTCCTGGATATACCATGGTTGGTTAAAACATGGTTGATTATAACATGGTATAACCAACATAACAGTTGCACTGCACTTTTGTGCAGCATTCTGAATTACCTGGCAATAACAGTGATATCGTCCCTGGGTGGGCTTGAACCACCAACCTTTCGGTTAACAGCCGAACGCGCTAACCGATTGCGCCACAGAGACTGACAACGCACAACCCACAGGTGTCGAGACTGGACGGGGGACTGGGGGAGGGTGTTCCGGTCTTTTTTGGTTGTTAACAGCCAAAAGCTCTAACCGATTGCGCCACAGAGACTGACAACCCGCAACCCACAGGTGTCGAGACTGGACGGGGGACTGGGGGAGGGTGTTCCGGTCTTTTTGGTTGTGGGGTATACGCTTGTGCAACAGAGACTGAGTGAAGCCAAGCAGGGGCGTCGAGAGAGGACCGGGTGGCTAGATGGAGGTGCTCTGGTACTTCCTCTCCATACCGCCTTGATTGTTTAAAATATGTGACTTGTAGGTCACACATACTTGGCAGCAAGTATGCAGTTGCGGACGAACAACAGCACCCCAAAGAATATCAGCCTTGATAAAACAGTTGACTGCGTTCATCAAACGACCGTCCTGGATATACCATGGTTGGTTAAAACATGGTTGATTATAACATGGTATAACCAACATAACAGTTGCACTGCACTTTTGTGCAGCATTCTGAATTACCTGGCAATAACAGTGATATCGTCCCTGGGTGGGCTTGAACCACCAACCTTTCGGTTAACAGCCGAACGCGCTAACCGATTGCGCCACAGAGACTGACAACGCGCAACCCACAGGTGTCGAGACTGGACGGGGGACTGGGGGAGGGTGTTCCGGTCTTTTTTGGTTGTTAACAGCCAAAAGCTCTAACCGATTGCGCCACAGAGACTGACAACCCGCAACCCACAGGTGTCGAGACTGGACGGGGGACTGGGGGAGGGTGTTCCGGTCTTTTTGGTTGTGGGGTATACGATTGTGCAACAGAGACTGAGTGAAGCCAAGCAGGGGCGTCGAGAGAGGACCGGGTGGCTAGATGGAGGTGCTCTGGTACTTCCTCTCCATACCGCCTTGATTGTTTAAAATATGTGACTTGTAGGTCACACATACTTGGCAGCAAGTATGCAGTTGCGGACGAACAACAGCACCCCAAAGAATATCAGCCTTGATAAAACAGTTGACTGCGTTCATCAAACGACCGTCCTGGATATACCATGGTTGGTTAAAACATGGTTGATTATAACATGGTATAACCAACATAAGAGTTGCACTGGACGTTTGTGCAGCATTCTGAATTACCTGGCAATAACAGCGATATCGTCCCTGGGTGGGCTTGAACCACCAACCTTTCGGTTAACAGCCGAAGGCGCTAACCCATTGCGCCACAGAGACTGACAAAGCACAACCCACAGGTGTCAAGACTGGACGGGGGACTGGGGGAGGGTGTTCCGGTCTTTTATGGTTGTTAACAGCCGAAAGCTCTAACCGATTGCGCCACAGAGACTGACAACCCGCAACCCACAGGTGTCGAGGCTGGACGGGGGACTGGGGGAGGGTGTTCCGGTCTTTTTGGTTGTGGGGTATACGATTGTGCAACAGAGACTGAGTGAAGCCAAGCAGGGGCGTCGAGAGAGGACCGGGTGGCTAGATGGAGGTGCTCTGGTACTTCCTCTCCATACCGCCTTGATTGTTTAAAATATGTGACTTGTAGGTCACACATACTTGGCAGCAAGTATGCAGTTGCGGACGAACAACAGCACCCCAAAGAATATCAGCCTTGATAAAACAGTTGACTGCGTTCATCAAAAGACCGTCCTGGATATACCATGGTTGGTTAAAACATGGTTGATTATAACCAACATAACTGTTGCACTGCACTTTTGTGCAGCATTCTGAATTACCTGGCAATAACAGTGATATCGTCCCTGGGTGGGCTTGAACCACCAACCTTTCGGTTAACAGCCGAACGCGCTAACCGATTGCGCCACAGAGACTGACAACTCGCAACCCACAGGTGTCGAGACTGGACGGGGGACTGGGGGAGGGTGTTCCGGTCTTTTTTGGTTGTTAACAGCCAAAAGCTCTAACCGATTGCGCCACAGAGACTGACAACCCGCAACCCACAGGTGTCGAGGCTGGACGGGGGACTGGGGGAGGGTGTTCCGGTCTTTTTGGTTGTGGGGTATACGATTGTGCAACAGAGACTGAGTGAAGCCAAGCAGGGGCGTCGAGAGAGGACCGGGTGGCTAGATGGAGGTGCTCTGGTACTTCCTCTCCATACCGCCTTGATTGTTTAAAATATGTGACTTGTAGGTCACACATACTTGGCAGCAAGTATGCAGTTGCGGACGAACAACAGCACCCCAAAGAATATCAGCCTTGATAAAACAGTTGACTGCGTTCATCAAACGACCGTCCTGGATATACCATGGTTGGTTAAAACATGGTTGATTATAACATGGTATAACCAACATAAGAGTTGCACTGGACGTTTGTGCAGCATTCTGAATTACCTGGCAATAACAGTGATATCGTCCCTGGGTGGGCTTGAACCACCAACCTTTCGGTTAACAGCCGAATGCGTTAACCCATTGCGCAACAGAGACTGACAAAGCACAACCCACAGGTGTCAAGACTGGACGGGGGACTGGGGGAGGGTGTTCCGGTCTTTTATGGTTGTTAACAGCCGAAAGCTCTAACCGATTGCGCCACAGAGACTGACAACCCGCAACCCACAGGTGTCGAGGCTGGACGGGGGACTGGGGGAGGGTGTTCCGGTCTTTTTGGTTGTGGGGTATACGATTGTGCAACAGAGACTGAGTGAAGCCAAGCAGGGGCGTCGAGAGAGGACCGGGTGGCTAGATGGAGGTGCTCTGGTACTTCCTCTCCATACCGCCTTGATTGTTTAAAATATGTGACTTGTAGGTCACACATACTTGGCAGCAAGTATGCAGTTGCGAACGAAAAACAGCAACCCCAAAGCTGCATATCACCCTTGATAAAACAGTTGACTGCGTTCATCAAACGACCGTCCTGGATATACCATGGTTTGTTATAACATGGTTGATTATAACATGGTATATCCAACATAACTGTCATAACAGTTGCACTGCACGTTTGTGCAGCATTCTGAATTACCTGGCAATAACAGTGATATCGTCCCTGGGTGGGCTTGAACCACCTACCTTTCGGTTAACAGCCGAACGCGATAACCGATTGCGCCACAGAGACTGACAACGCGCAACCCACAGGTGTCGAGACTGGACGTGGGAGTGGAGGAGGGTGTTCCGGTCTTTTTGGTTGTGGGGTAAATGATTTTGCAACAGAGACTGAGTGAAGCCAAGCAGGGGCGTCGAGAGAGGACCGGGTGGCTGGATGGAGGTGCTCTGGTACTTCCTCTCCATACCGCCTTGATTGTTTAAAATATGTGACTTGTAGGTCACACATACTTGGCAGCAAGTATGCAGTTGCGGACGAACAACAGCACCCCAAAGATGGATATCACCCTTGATAAAACAGTTGACTGCGTTCATCAAACGACCGTCCTGGTTTTAACATGGTTATACCATGGTTGGTTAAAACATGGTTGATTATAACATGGTATAACCAACATAACTGTCATAAGAGTTGCACTGCACGGTTGTGCAGCATTGTGCATTACCTGGCAAACACAGTGATATCGTCCCTGGGTGGGCTTGAACCACCAACCTTTCGGTTAACAGCCGAACGCGCTAACCGATTGCGCCACAGAGACTGACAACTCGCAACCCACAGGTGTCGAGACTGGACGGGGGACTGGGGGAGGGTGTTCCGGTCTTTTTTGGTTGTTAACAGCCAAAAGCTCTAACCGATTGCGCCACAGAGACTGACAACCCGCAACCCACAGGTGTCGAGGCTGGACGGGGGACTGGGGGAGGGTTTTCCGGTCTTTGTGGTTGTGGGGTATACGATTGTGCAACAGAGACTGAGTGAAGCCAAGCAGGGGCGTCGAGAGAGGACCGGGTGGCTAGATGGAGGTGCTCTGGTACTTCCTCTCCATACCGCCTTGATTGTTTAAAATATGTGACTTGTAGGTCACACATACTTGGCAGCAAGTATGCAGTTGCGGACGAACAACAGCACCCCAAAGAATATCAGCCTTGATAAAACAGTTGACTGCGTTCATCAAACGACCGTCCTGGATATACCATGGTTGGTTAAAACATGGTTGATTATAACATGGTATAACCAACATAACAGTTGCACTGCACTTTTGTGCAGCATTCTGAATTACCTGGCAATAACAGTGATATCGTCCCTGGGTGGGCTTGAACCACCAACCTTTCGGTTAACAGCCGAACGCGCTAACCGATTGCGCCACAGAGACTGACAACGCGCAACCCACAGGTGTCGAGACTGGATGGGGGACTGGGGGAGGGTGTTCCGGTCTTTTTTGGTTGTTAACAGCCAAAAGCTCTAACCGATTGCGCCACAGAGACTGACAACCCGCAACCCACAGGTGTCGAGACTGGACGGGGGACTGGGGGAGGGTGTTCCGGTCTTTTTGGTTGTGGGGTATACGATTGTGCAACAGAGACTGAGTGAAGCCAAGCAGGGGCGTCGAGAGAGGACCGGGTGGCTAGATGGAGGTGCTCTGGTACTTCCTCTCCATACCGCCTTGATTGTTTAAAATATGTGACTTGTAGGTCACACATACTTGGCAGCAAGTATGCAGTTGCGGACGAACAACAGCACCCCAAAGAATATCAGCCTTGATAAAACAGTTGACTGCGTTCATCAAACGACCGTCCTGGATATACCATGGTTGGTTAAAACATGGTTGATTATAACATGGTATAACCAACATAACAGTTGCACTGCACTTTTGTGCAGCATTCTGAATTACCTGGCAATAACAGTGATATCGTCCCTGGGTGGGCTTGAACCACCAACCTTTCGGTTAACAGCCGAACGCGCTAACCGATTGCGCCACAGAGACTGACAACGCGCAACCCACAGGTGTCGAGACTGGACGGGGGACTGGGGGAGGGTGTTCCGGTCTTTTTTGGTTGTTAACAGCCAAAAGCTCTAACCGATTGCGCCACAGAGACTGACAACCCGCAACCCACAGGTGTCGAGACTGGACGGGGGACTGGGGGAGGGTGTTCCGGTCTTTTTGGTTGTGGGGTATACGCTTGTGCAACAGAGACTGAGTGAAGCCAAGCAGGGGCGTCGAGAGAGGACCGGGTGGCTAGATGGAGGTGCTCTGGTACTTCCTCTCCATACCGCCTTGATTGTTTAAAATATGTGACTTGTAGGTCACACATACTTGGCAGCAAGTATGCAGTTGCGGACGAACAACAGCACCCCAAAGAATATCAGCCTTGATAAAACAGTTGACTGCGTTCATCAAACGACCGTCCTGGATATACCATGGTTGGTTAAAACATGGTTGATTATAACATGGTATAACCAACATAACAGTTGCACTGCACTTTTGTGCAGCATTCTGAATTACCTGGCAATAACAGTGATATCGTCCCTGGGTGGGCTTGAACCACCAACCTTTCGGTTAACAGCCGAATGCGCTAACCGATTGCGCCACAGAGACTGACAACGCGCAACCCACAGGTGTCGAGACTGGACGGGGGACTGGGGGAGGGTGTTCCGGTCTTTTTTGGTTGTTAACAGCCAAAAGCTCTAACCGATTGCGCCACAGAGACTGACAACCCGCAACCCACAGGTGTCGAGACTGGACGGGGGACTGGGGGAGGGTGTTCCGGTCTTTTTGGTTGTGGGGTATACGATTGTGCAACAGAGACTGAGTGAAGCCAAGCAGGGGCGTCGAGAGAGGACCGGGTGGCTAGATGGAGGTGCTCTGGTACTTCCTCTCCATACCGCCTTGATTGTTTAAAATATGTGACTTGTAGGTCACACATACTTGGCAGCAAGTATGCAGTTGCGGACGAACAACAGCACCCCAAAGAATATCAGCCTTGATAAAACAGTTGACTGCGTTCATCAAACGACCGTCCTGGATATACCATGGTTGGTTAAAACATGGTTGATTATAACATGGTATAACCAACATAAGAGTTGCACTGGACGTTTGTGCAGCATTCTGAATTACCTGGCAATAACAGCGATATCGTCCCTGGGTGGGCTTGAACCACCAACCTTTCGGTTAACAGCCGAAGGCGCTAACCCATTGCGCCACAGAGACTGACAAAGCACAACCCACAGGTGTCAAGACTGGACGGGGGACTGGGGGAGGGTGTTCCGGTCTTTTATGGTTGTTAACAGCCGAAAGCTCTAACCGATTGCGCCACAGAGACTGACAACCCGCAACCCACAGGTGTCGAGGCTGGACGGGGGACTGGGGGAGGGTGTTCCGGTCTTTTTGGTTGTGGGGTATACGATTGTGCAACAGAGACTGAGTGAAGCCAAGCAGGGGCGTCGAGAGAGGACCGGGTGGCTAGATGGAGGTGCTCTGGTACTTCCTCTCCATACCGCCTTGATTGTTTAAAATATGTGACTTGTAGGTCACACATACTTGGCAGCAAGTATGCAGTTGCGGACGAACAACAGCACCCCAAAGAATATCAGCCTTGATAAAACAGTTGACTGCGTTCATCAAACGACCGTCCTGGATATACCATGGTTGGTTAAAACATGGTTGATTATAACATGGTATAACCAACATAACAGTTGTACTGCACTTTTGTGCAGCATTCTGAATTACCTGGCAATAACAGTGATATCGTCCCTGGGTGGGCTTGAACCACCAACCTTTCGGTTAACAGCCGAACGCGCTAACCGATTGCGCCACAGAGACTGACAACGCGCAACCCACAGGTGTCGAGACTGGACGGGGGACTGGGGGAGGGTGTTCCGGTCTTTTTTGGTTGTTAACAGCCAAAAGCTCTAACCGATTGCGCCACAGAGACTGACAACCCGCAACCCACAGGTGTCGAGGCTGGACGGGGGACTGGGGGAGGGTGTTCCGGTCTTTTTGGTTGTGGGGTATACGATTGTGCAACAGAGACTGAGTGAAGCCAAGCAGGGGCGTCGAGAGAGGACCGGGTGGCTAGATGGAGGTGCTCTGGTACTTCCTCTCCATACCGCCTTGATTGTTTAAAATATGTGACTTGTAGGTCACACATACTTGGCAGCAAGTATGCAGTTGCGGACGAACAACAGCACCCCAAAGAATATCAGCCTTGATAAAACAGTTGACTGCGTTCATCAAACGACCGTCCTGGATATACCATGGTTGGTTAAAACATGGTTGATTATAACATGGTATAACCAACATAAGAGTTGCACTGGACGTTTGTGCAGCATTCTGAATTACCTGGCAATAACAGTGATATCGTCCCTGGGTGGGCTTGAACCACCAACCTTTCGGTTAACAGCCGAATGCGCTAACCCATTGAGCAACAGAGACTGACAAAGCACAACCCACAGGTGTCAAGACTGGACGGGGGACTGGGGGAGGGTGTTCCGGTCTTTTATGGTTGTTAACAGCCGAAAGCTCTAACCGATTGCGCCACAGAGACTGACAACCCGCAACCCACAGGTGTCGAGGCTGGACGGGGGACTGGGGGAGGGTGTTCCGGTCTTTTTGGTTGTGGGGTATACGATTGTGCAACAGAGACTGAGTGAAGCCAAGCAGGGGCGTCGAGAGAGGACCGGGTGGCTAGATGGAGGTGCTCTGGTACTTCCTCTCCATACCGCCTTGATTGTTTAAAATATGTGACTTGTAGGTCACACATACTTGGCAGCAAGTATGCAGTTGCGAACGAAAAACAGCAACCCCAAAGCTGCATATCACCCTTGATAAAACAGTTGACTGCGTTCATCAAACGACCGTCCTGGATATACCATGGTTTGTTATAACATGGTTGATTATAACATGGTATATCCAACATAACTGTCATAACAGTTGCACTGCACGTTTGTGCAGCATTCTGAATTAACTGGCAATAACAGTGATATCGTCCCTGGGTGGGCTTGAACCACCTACCTTTCGGTTAACAGCCGAACGCGCTAACCGATTGCGCCACAGAGACTGACAACCCGCAACCCACAGGTGTCGAGACTGGACGTGGGAGTGGAGGAGGGTGTTCCGGTCTTTTTGGTTGTGGGGTAAATGATTTTGCAACAGAGACTGAGTGAAGCCAAGCAGGGGCGTCGAGAGAGGACCGGGTGGCTGGATGGAGGTGCTCTGGTACTTCCTCTCCATACCGCCTTGATTGTTTAAAATATGTGACTTGTAGGTCACACATACTTGGCAGCAAGTATGCAGTTGCGGACGAACAACAGCACCCCAAAGATGGATATCACCCTTGATAAAACAGTTGACTGCGTTCATCAAACGACCGTCCTGGTTATAACATGGTCATACCATGGTTGGTTAAAACATGGTTGATTATAACATGGTATAACCAACATAACTCTCATAAGAGTTGCACTGCACGTTTGTGCAGCATTGTGCATTACCTGGCAAACACAGTGATATCGTCCCTGGGTGGGCTTGAACCACCAACCTTTCGGTTAACAGCCGAACGCGCTAACCGATTGCGCCACAGAGACTGACAACGCGCAACCCACAGGTGTCGAGACTGGACGGGGGACTGGGGGAGGGTGTTCCGGTCTTTTTTGGTTGTTAACAGCCAAAAGCTCTAACTGATTGCGCCACAGAGACTGACAACCCGCAACCCACAGGTGTCGAGGCTGGACGGGGGACTGGGGGAGGGTGTTCCGGTCTTTTTGGTTGTGGGGTATACGATTGTGCAACAGAGACTGAGTGAAGCCAAGCAGGGGCGTCGAGAGAGGACCGGGTGGCTAGATGGAGGTGCTCTGGTACTTCCTCTCCATACTGCCTTGATTGTTTAAAATATGTGACTTGTAGGTCACACATACTTGGCAGCAAGTATGCAGTTGCGGACGAACAACAGTACCCCAAAGAATATCAGCCTTGATAAAACAGTTGACTGCGTTCATCAAACGACCGTCCTGGATATACCATGGTTGGTTAAAACATGGTTGATTATAACATGGTATAACCAACATAACTGTCATAACAGTTGCACTTCACTTTTGTGCAGCATTCTGAATTACCTGGCAATAACAGTGATATCGTCCCTGGGTGGGCTTGAACCACCAACCTTTCGGTTAACAGCCGAACGCGCTAACCGATTGCGCCGCAGAGACTGACAACGCGCAACCCACAGGTGTCGAGACTGGACGGGGGACTGGGGGAGGGTGTTCCGGTCTTTTTTGGTTGTTAACAGCCAAAAGCTCTAACCGATTGCGCCACAGAGACCGACAACCCGCAACCCACAGGTGTCGAGGCTGGACGGGGGACTGGGGGAGGGTGTTCCGGTCTTTTTGGTTGTGGGGTATACGATTGTGCAACAGAGACTGAGTGAAGCCAAGCAGGGGCGTCGAGAGAGGACCGGGTGGCTAGATGGAGGTGCTCTGGTACTTCCTCTCCATACCGCCTTGATTGTTTAAAATATGTGACTTGTAGGTCACACATACTTGGCAGCAAGTATGCAGTTGCGGACGAACAACAGCACCCCAAAGAATATCAGCCTTGATAAAACAGTTGACTGCGTTCATCAAACGACCGTCCTGGATATAACATGGTTATACCATGGTTGGTTATAACATGCTTATAACATGGTTGGTTATAACATGGTTATAACATGGTTGGTTATAACATGGTTGGTTATAACATGGCTGGTTATAACATGGTTATAACATAGTTGATTATAACATGGTTATAAGATAGTTGGTTATAACATGCTTATAACATGGTTGGTTATAACATGGCTGGGTATAACATGGTTGGTTATAACATGGTTATAACATGGTTGGTTATAACATGGTTATAACATGGTTGATTATAACATGGTTATAAGATAGTTGGTTATAACATGCTTATGACATGGTTTGGTTATAACATGGTTATAACATGGTTGGTTATAACATGGCTGGTTATAACATGGTTGGTTATAACATGGTTATAACATGGCTGGTTATAACATGGTTATAACATGGTTGGTTATAACATGCTTATAACATGGTTGGTCATAACAAGGCTGGTTATAACATGGTTGGTTGTAACATGGTTATAACATGATTGTTATAACATGGTTGGTTATAACATGATTGTTATAACATGGTTGGTTATAACATGGTTATAACATGGTTGATTATAACATGGTTATAAGATAGTTGGCTATAACATGCTTATGACATGGTTGGTTATAACATGGTTATAACATGGTTGGTTATAACATGGCTGGTTATAACATGGTTGTTATAACATGGTTATAACATGGTTGTTATAACATGGTTGGTTATAACATGGTTATAACATGGTTGTTATAACATGGTTGGTTATAACATGGTTATAACATGGTTGGTTATAAAATGCTTATAACATGGTTGGTCATAACAAGGCTGGTTATAACATGGTTGGTTATAACATGGTTATAACATGGTTGTTATAACATGGTTGGTTATAACATGGTTATAACATGGTTGGTTATAACATGGTTATAACATGGTTGATTATAACATGGTTATAAGATAGTTGGTTATAACATGCTTATAACATGGTTGGTTATAACATGGTTATAACATGGTTGGCTATAACATGCTTATGACATGGTTGGTTATAACATGGTTATAACATGGTTGGTTATAACATGGCTGGTTGTAACATGGTTGGTTATAACATGGTTGGTTATAACATGGTTATAACATTGTTGGTTATAACATGGTAATAACATTGTTGTTTATAACATGGTAATAACATGGTTGGTGATATCATTGTTGGTTATAAAATGGTTGGTTATAACATGGTTATAACGTGGTTGGTTATAACATGGTTATAACATGGTTGGTTATAACATGGTTGGTTATAACATGCTTATAACATGGTTGGTTATAACATGGTTATAACATGGTTGATTATAACATGGTTATAAGATAGTCTGTAATAACATGCTTATAACATGGTTGGTTATAACATGGTTATAACATGGTTGGTTATAACATGATAATAACATGGTTGGTTATAACATGGTAATAACATGGTAATAACATGGTTGGTTATAACATGCTTATAACATGTTTGGTCATAACAAGGCTGGTTATAACATGGATGGTTATAACATGGTTGGTTATAACATGGTTGTTATAACATGGTTGGTTATAACATGGTTATAACATGGTTGTTGTAACATGGTTATAACATGGTTGTTATAACATGGTTGTTATAACATGGTTATAACATGGTTGTTATAACATGGTTGGTTATAACATGGTTGTTATAACATGGTTGGTTATAACATGCTTATAACATGGTTGGTTATAACATGCTTATAACATGGTTGGTCATAACAAGGCTGGTTATAACATGGTTGGTTATAACATGGTTATAACATGATTGGTTATAACATGGTAATAACATGGTTGGTTATAACATGGTTATAACATGGTTGATTATAACATGGTTTTAACATGGTTGATTATAACATGGTTATAAGATAGATGGTTATAACATGCTTATGACATGGTTTGGTTATAACATGGTTATAACATGGTTGGTTATAACATGGCTGGTTATAACATGGTTGTTATAACATGGTTATAATATGGTTGTTATAACATGGTTGGTTATAACATGGTTATAACATGGTTGTTATAACATGGTTGGTTATAACATGGTTGTTATAACATGGTTGGTTATAACATGCTCATAACATGGTTGGTTATAACATGCTTATAACATGGTTGGTCATAACAAGGCTGGTTATAACATTGTTGATTATAACATGGTTATAACATGATTGTTATAACATGGTTGGTTATAACATGGTTATAACATGGTCGGTTATAACATGGTTATAACATGGTTGATTATAACATGGTTATAAGATAGTTGGCTATAACATGCTTATGACATGTTTGGTTATAACATGGTTATAACATGGTTGGTTATAACATGGCTGGTTATAACATGGTTGGTTATAACATGGTTATAACATGGTTGGTTATGACAAGATAATAACATGGTTGGTTATAACATGGTAATAACATGGTTGGTTATAACATGCTTATAACATGGTTGGTCATAACAAGGCTGGTTATAACATGTCTGATTATAACATGGTTATAACATGGTTGATTATAACATGGTTATAAGATAGTTGGTTATAACATGCTTATGACATGGTTGGTCATAACATGGTTATAACATGATTGGTTATAACATGGTTGGTTATAACATGGCTGGTTATAACATGGTTATAACATGGTTGATTATAACATGGTTATAAGATAGTTGGTTATAACATGCTTATAACATGGCTGGTTATAACATGGCTGGGTATAACATGGTTGGTTATAACATGGTTATAACATGGTTGTTATAACATGGTTATAACATGGTTGGTTATAACATGGTTATAAGATAGTTGGCTATAACATGCTTATGACATGTTTGGTTATAACATGGTTATAACATGGTTGGTTATAACATGGCTGGTTATAACATGGTTGGTTATAACATGGTTATAACATGGTTGGTTATGACAAGATAATAACATGGTTGGTTATAACATGGTAATAACATGGTTGGTTATAACATGCTTATAACATGGTTGGTCATAACAAGGCTGGTTATAACATGGCTGATTATAACATGGTTATAACATGGTTGATTATAACATGGTTATAAGATAGTTGGTTATAACATGCTTATGACATGGTTGGTCATAACATGGTTATAACATGATTGGTTATAACATGGTTGGTTATAACATGGTTATAACATGGTTGATTATAACATGGTTATAAGATAGTTGGTTATAACATGCTTATAACATGGCTGGTTATAACATGGCTGGGTATAACATGGTTGGTTATAACATGGTTATAAAATGGTTGTTATAACATGGTTATAACATGGTTGGTTATAACATGGTTATAACATGGTTGATTATAACATGGTTATAACATGATTGTTATAACATGGTTAGTTATAACATGGTTATAACATGGTTGGTTATAACATGGTTATAACATGGTTGATTATAACATGGTTATAAGATAGTTGGTTATAACATGGCTGGTTATAACATGGTTGGTTATAACATGGTTATAACATGGTTGGTTATGACAAGATAATAACATGGTTGGTTATAACATGGTAATAACATGGTTGGTTATAACATGGTAATAACATGGTTGGTTATAACATGCTTATAACATGGTTGGTCATAACAAGGCTGGTTATAACATGGCTGATTATAACATGGTTGTAACATGGTTGATTATAACATGGTTATAAGATAGTTGGTTATAACATGCTTATGACATGGTTGGTCATAACATGGTTATAACATGGTTGGTTATAACATGGTTGGTTATAACATGGCTGGTTATAACATGGTTATAACATGGTTGATTATAACATGGTTATAAGATAGTTGGTTATAACATGCTTATAACATGGCTGGTTATAACATGGCTGGGTATAACATGGTTGGTTATAACATGGTTATAACATGGTTATAACATGGTTGGTTATAACATGGTTATAACATGGTTGATTATAACATGGTTATAACATGATTGTTATAACATGGTTAGTTATAACATGGTTATAACATGGTTGGTTATAACATGGTTATAACATGGTTGATTATAACATGGTTATAAGATAGTTGGCTATAACATGCTTATGACATGTTTGGTTATAACATGGTTATAACATGGTTGGTTATAATATGGCTGGTTATAACATGGCTGGTTATAACATGGTTATAACATGGTTGGTTATAACACGCTTATGACATAGTTGGTCATAACAAGGCTGGTTATAACATGGTTATAACATGGTTGTTATAACATGGTTATAACATTGTTGGTTATAACATGGTTGGTTATAACATGGCTGGTTATAACATGGTTATAACATGGTTGGTTATAACATGGTTGGTTATAACATGGCTGGTTATAACATGGTTATAACATGGTTGGTTATAACATGATAATAACATGGTTTGTTATAACATGGTAATAACATGGTTGGTTATAACATGGTTGGTTATAACATGGTTATAACATGATTGGTTATAACATGGTTGGTTATAACATGGCTGGTTATAACATGGTTATAACATGGTTGGTTATAACATGATAATAACATGGTTTGTTATAACATGGTAATAACATGGTTGGATATAACATGGTTGGTTATAACATGGCTAGTTATAAAATGGTTGGTTATAACATGGTTATAACATGGTTGGTTATAACATGCTTATAACATGGTTGGTCATAACATGCTTATATCATGGTTGGTTATAACATGGTTATAACATGGTTGGTTATAACATGATAATAACATGGTTGGTTATAACATGGCTGGTTATAACATGGTTATAACATGGTTAGTTATGACAAGATAATAACATGGTTGGTTATAACATGGTAATAACATGGTTGGTTATAACATGCTTATAACATGGTTGGTCATAACAAGGCTGGTTATAACATGGTTGGTTATAACATGGTTATAACATGGTTGGTTATAACATGATAATAACATGGTTGGTTATAACATGGTAATAACATGGTTGGTTATAACATGCTTATAACATGGTTGGTCATAACATGGTTATAACATGATTGGTTATAACATGGTTGGTTATAACATGGCTGGTTATAACATGGTTATAACATGGGTGGTTATAACATGATAATAACATGGTTGGTTATAACATGGTTATAACATGGTTGTTATAACATGGTTATAACATGGTTGATTATAACATGGTTATAAGATAGTTGGTTATAACATGCTTATGACATGGTTTGGCTATAACATGGTTATAACATGGTTGGTTATAACATGGCTGGTTACAACATGGTTGGTTATAACATGGTAATAACATGGTTGGTTATAACATGCTTATAACATGGTTGGTCATAACATGGTTATAACATGATTGGTTATAACATGGTTGGTTATAACATGGCTGGTTATAACATGGTTATAACATGGTTCATTATAACATGGTTATAAGATAGTTGGTTATAACATGCTTATAACATGGTTGGTTATAACATGGCTGGGTATAACGTGGTTGGTTATAACATGGTTATAACATGGGTGGTTATAACATGATAATAACATGGTTGGTTATAACATGGTTATAACATGGTTGTTATAACATGGTTATAACATGGTTGATTATAACATGGTTATAAGATAGTTGGTTATAACATGCTTATGACATGGTTTGGCTATAACATGGTTATAACATGGTTGGTTATAACATGGCTGGTTATAACATGGTTGGTTATAACATGGTTATAACATGGTTGTTATAACATGGTTGGTTATAACATGTTTATAACATGGTTGGTTATAACACGCTTATGACATAGTTGGTCATAACAAGGCTGGTTATAACATGGTTGGTTATAACATGGTTGGTTATAACATGGTTATAACATTGTTGGTTATAACATGGTTGGTTATAACATGGCTGGTTATAACATGGTTATAACATGGTTGGTTATAACATGGTTGGTTATAACATGGCTGGTTATAACATGGTTATAACATGGTTGGTTATAACATGATAATAACATGGTTGGTTATAACATGGTAATAACATGGTTGGTTATAACATGCTTATAACATGGTTGGTCATAACAAGGCTGGTTATAACATGGCTGATTATAACATGGTTATAACATGGTTGATTATAACATGGTTATAAGATAGTTGGTTATAACATGCTTATGACATGGTTGGTCATAACATGGTTATAACATGGTTGGTTATAACATGGTTGGTTATAACATGGCTGGTTATAACATGGTTATAACATGGTTGATTATAACATGGTTGGTTATAACATGGTTATAACATGGTTGGTTATAACACGCTTATGACATAGTTGGTCATAACAAGGCTGGTTATAACATGGTTGGTTATAACATGGTTGGTTATAACATGGTTATAACATTGTTGGTTATAACATGGTTGGTTATAACATGGCTGGTTATAACATGGTTATAACATGGTTGGTTATAACATGGTTGGTTATAACATGGCTGGTTATAATATGGTTATAACATGGTTGGTTATAACATGATAATAACATGGTTTGTTATAACATGGTAATAACATGGTTGGTTATAACATGGTTGGTTATAACATGGTTATAACATGATTGGTTATAACATGGTTGGTTATAACATGGCTGGTTATAACATGGTTATAACATGGTTGATTATAACATGGTTATAAGATAGTTGGTTATAACATGCTTATAACATGGCTGGTTATAACATGGCTGGGTATAACATGGTTGGTTATAACATGGTTATAACATGGTTGTTATAACATGGTTATAACATGGTTGGTTATAACATGGTTATAAGATAGTTGGCTATAACATGCTTATGACATGTTTGGTTATAACATGGTTATAACATGGTTGGTTATAACATGGCTGGTTATAACATGGTTGGTTATAACATGGTAATAACATGGTTGGTTATAACATGCTTATAACATGGTTGGTCATAACAAGGCTGGTTATAACATGGCTGATTATAACATGGTTATAACATGGTTGATTATAACATGGTTATAAGATAGTTGGTTATAACATGCTTATGACATGGTTGGTCATAACATGGTTATAACATGATTGGTTATAACATGGTTGGTTATAACATGGTTATAACATGGTTGATTATAACATGGTTATAAGATAGTTGGTTATAACATGCTTATGACATGGTTTGGCTATAACATGGTTATAACATGGTTGGTTATAACATGGCTGGTTATAACATGGTTGGTTATAACATGGTTATAACATGGTTGTTATAACATGGTTGGTTATAACATGGTTATAACATGGTTAGTTATAACACGCTTATGACATAGTTGGTCATAACAAGGCTGGTTATAACATGGTTGGTTATAACATGGTTATAACATTGTTGGTTATAACATGGTTGGTTATAACATGGCTGGTTATAACATTGTTATAACATGGTTGGTTATAACATGGTTGGTTATAACATGGTTATAACATGGTTGGTTATAACATGATAATAACATGGTTGGTTATAACATGGCTGGTTATAACATGGTTATAACATGGTTAGTTATGACAAGATAATAACATGGTTGGTTATAACATGGTAATAACATGGTTGGTTATAACATGCTTATAACATGGTTGGTCATAACAAGGCTGGTTATAACATGGTTGGTTATAACATGGTTATAACATGGTTGGTTATAACATGATAATAACATGGTTGGTTATAACATGGTAATAACATGTTTGGTTATAACATGCTTATAACATGGTTGGTCATAACATGGTTATAACATGATTGGTTATAACATGGTTGGTTATAACATGGCTGGTTATAACATGGTTATAACATGGGTGGTTATAACATGATAATAACATGGTTGGTTATAACATGGTTATAACATGGTTGTTATAACATGGTTATAACATGGTTGATTATAACATGGTTATAAGATAGTTGGTTATAACATGCTTATGACATGGTTTGGCTATAACATGGTTATAACATGGTTGATTATAACATGGTTATAAGATAGTTGGTTATAAAATGCTTATGACATGGTTGGTCATAACATGGTTATAACATGATTGGTTATAACATGGTTGGTTATAACATGGTTATAACATGGTTGATTATAACATGGTTATAAGATAGTTGGTTATAACATGCTTATGACATGGTTTGGCTATAACATGGTTATAACATGGTTGGTTATAACATGGCTGGTTATAACATGGTTGGTTATAACATGGTAATAACATGGTTGGTTATAACATGCTTATAACATGGTTGGTCATAACATGGTTATAACATGATTGGTTATAACATGGTTGGTTATAACATGGCTGGTTATAACATGGTTATAACATGGTTGATTATAACATGGTTATAAGATAGTTGGTTATAACATGCTTATAACATGGTTGGTTATAACATGGCTGGGTATAACATGGTTGGTTATAACATGGTTGGTTATAACATGGCTGGTTATAACATGGTTGGTTATAACATGGTTATAACATGGTTGGTTATGACAAGATAATAACATGGTTGGTTATAACATGGTAATAACATGGTTGGTTATAACATGCTTATAACATGGTTGGTCATAACAAGGCTGGTTATAACATGTCTGATTATAACATGGTTATAACATGGTTGATTATAACATGGTTATAAGATAGTTGGTTATAACATGCTTATGACATGGTTGGTCATAACATGGTTATAACATGATTGGTTATAACATGGTTGGTTATAACATGGCTGGTTATAACATGGTTATAACATGGTTGATTATAACATGGTTATAAGATAGTTGGTTATAACATGCTTATAACATGGCTGGTTATAACATGGCTGGGTATAACATGGTTGGTTATAACATGGTTATAACATGGTTGTTATAACATGGTTATAACATGGTTGGTTATAACATGGTTATAAGATAGTTGGCTATAACATGCTTATGACATGTTTGGTTATAACATGGTTATAACATGGTTGGTTATAACATGGCTGGTTATAACATGGTTGGTTATAACATGGTTATAACATGGTTGGTTATGACAAGATAATAACATGGTTGGTTATAACATGGTAATAACATGGTTGGTTATAACATGCTTATAACATGGTTGGTCATAACAAGGCTGGTTATAACATGGCTGATTATAACATGGTTATAACATGGTTGATTATAACATGGTTATAAGATAGTTGGTTATAACATGCTTATGACATGGTTGGTCATAACATGGTTATAACATGATTGGTTATAACATGGTTGGTTATAACATGGTTATAACATGGTTGATTATAACATGGTTATAAGATAGTTGGTTATAACATGCTTATAACATGGCTGGTTATAACATGGCTGGGTATAACATGGTTGGTTATAACATGGTTATAAAATGGTTGTTATAACATGGTTATAACATGGTTGGTTATAACATGGTTATAACATGGTTGATTATAACATGGTTATAACATGATTGTTATAACATGGTTAGTTATAACATGGTTATAACATGGTTGGTTATAACATGGTTATAACATGGTTGATTATAACATGGTTATAAGATAGTTGGTTATAACATGGCTGGTTATAACATGGTTGGTTATAACATGGTTATAACATGGTTGGTTATGACAAGATAATAACATGGTTGGTTATAACATGGTAATAACATGGTTGGTTATAACATGGTAATAACATGGTTGGTTATAACATGCTTATAACATGGTTGGTCATAACAAGGCTGGTTATAACATGGCTGATTATAACATGGTTATAACATGGTTGATTATAACATGGTTATAAGATAGTTGGTTATAACATGCTTATGACATGGTTGGTCATAACATGGTTATAACATGGTTGGTTATAACATGGTTGGTTATAACATGGCTGGTTATAACATGGTTATAACATGGTTGATTATAACATGGTTATAAGATAGTTGGTTATAACATGCTTATAACATGGCTGGTTATAACATGGCTGGGTATAACATGGTTGGTTATAACATGGTTATAACATGGTTATAACATGGTTGGTTATAACATGGTTATAACATGGTTGATTATAACATGGTTATAACATGATTGTTATAACATGGTTAGTTATAACATGGTTATAACATGGTTGGTTATAACATGGTTATAACATGGTTGATTATAACATGGTTATAAGATAGTTGGCTATAACATGCTTATGACATGTTTGGTTATAACATGGTTATAACATGGTTGGTTATAATATGGCTGGTTATAACATGGCTGGTTATAACATGGTTATAACATGGTTGGTTATAACACGCTTATGACATAGTTGGTCATAACAAGGCTGGTTATAACATGGTTATAACATGGTTGTTATAACATGGTTATAACATTGTTGGTTATAACATGGTTGGTTATAACATGGCTGGTTATAACATGGTTATAACATGGTTGGTTATAACATGGTTGGTTATAACATGGCTGGTTATAACATGGTTATAACATGGTTGGTTATAACATGATAATAACATGGTTTGTTATAACATGGTAATAACATGGTTGGTTATAACATGGTTGGTTATAACATGGTTATAACATGATTGGTTATAACATGGTTGGTTATAACATGGCTGGTTATAACATGGTTATAACATGGTTGGTTATAACATGATAATAACATGGTTTGTTATAACATGGTAATAACATGGTTGGATATAACATGGTTGGTTATAACATGGCTAGTTATAAAATGGTTGGTTATAACATGGTTATAACATGGTTGGTTATAACATGCTTATAACATGGTTGGTCATAACATGCTTATATCATGGTTGGTTATAACATGGTTATAACATGGTTGGTTATAACATGATAATAACATGGTTGGTTATAACATGGCTGGTTATAACATGGTTATAACATGGTTAGTTATGACAAGATAATAACATGGTTGGTTATAACATGGTAATAACATGGTTGGTTATAACATGCTTATAACATGGTTGGTCATAACAAGGCTGGTTATAACATGGTTGGTTATAACATGGTTATAACATGGTTGGTTATAACATGATAATAACATGGTTGGTTATAACATGGTAATAACATGGTTGGTTATAACATGCTTATAACATGGTTGGTCATAACATGGTTATAACATGATTGGTTATAACATGGTTGGTTATAACATGGCTGGTTATAACATGGTTATAACATGGGTGGTTATAACATGATAATAACATGGTTGGTTATAACATGGTTATAACATGGTTGTTATAACATGGTTATAACATGGTTGATTATAACATGGTTATAAGATAGTTGGTTATAACATGCTTATGACATGGTTTGGCTATAACATGGTTATAACATGGTTGGTTATAACATGGCTGGTTATAACATGGTTGGTTATAACATGGTAATAACATGGTTGGTTATAACATGCTTATAACATGGTTGGTCATAACATGGTTATAACATGATTGGTTATAACATGGTTGGTTATAACATGGCTGGTTATAACATGGTTATAACATGGTTGATTATAACATGGTTATAAGATAGTTGGTTATAACATGCTTATAACATGGTTGGTTATAACATGGCTGGGTATAACATGGTTGGTTATAACATGGTTATAACATGGGTGGTTATAACATGATAATAACATGGTTGGTTATAACATGGTTATAACATGGTTGTTATAACATGGTTATAACATGGTTGATTATAACATGGTTATAAGATAGTTGGTTATAACATGCTTATGACATGGTTTGGCTATAACATGGTTATAACATGGTTGGTTATAACATGGCTGGTTATAACATGGTTGGTTATAACATGGTTATAACATGGTTGTTATAACATGGTTGGTTATAACATGTTTATAACATGGTTGGTTATAACACGCTTATGACATAGTTGGTCATAACAAGGCTGGTTATAACATGGTTGGTTATAACATGGTTGGTTATAACATGGTTATAACATTGTTGGTTATAACATGGTTGGTTATAACATGGCTGGTTATAACATGGTTATAACATGGTTGGTTATAACATGGTTGGTTATAACATGGCTGGTTATAACATGGTTATAACATGGTTGGTTATAACATGATAATAACATGGTTGGTTATAACATGGTAATAACATGGTTGGTTATAACATGCTTATAACATGGTTGGTCATAACAAGGCTGGTTATAACATGGCTGATTATAACATGGTTATAACATGGTTGATTATAACATGGTTATAAGATAGTTGGTTATAACATGCTTATGACATGGTTGGTCATAACATGGTTATAACATGGTTGGTTATAACATGGTTGGTTATAACATGGCTGGTTATAACATGGTTATAACATGGTTGATTATAACATGGTTGGTTATAACATGGTTATAACATGGTTGGTTATAACACGCTTATGACATAGTTGGTCATAACAAGGCTGGTTATAACATGGTTGGTTATAACATGGTTGGTTATAACATGGTTATAACATTGTTGGTTATAACATGGTTGGTTATAACATGGCTGGTTATAACATGGTTATAACATGGTTGGTTATAACATGGTTGGTTATAACATGGCTGGTTATAATATGGTTATAACATGGTTGGTTATAACATGATAATAACATGGTTTGTTATAACATGGTAATAACATGGTTGGTTATAACATGGTTGGTTATAACATGGTTATAACATGATTGGTTATAACATGGTTGGTTATAACATGGCTGGTTATAACATGGTTATAACATGGTTGATTATAACATGGTTATAAGATAGTTGGTTATAACATGCTTATAACATGGCTGGTTATAACATGGCTGGGTATAACATGGTTGGTTATAACATGGTTATAACATGGTTGTTATAACATGGTTATAACATGGTTGGTTATAACATGGTTATAAGATAGTTGGCTATAACATGCTTATGACATGTTTGGTTATAACATGGTTATAACATGGTTGGTTATAACATGGCTGGTTATAACATGGTTGGTTATAACATGGTAATAACATGGTTGGTTATAACATGCTTATAACATGGTTGGTCATAACAAGGCTGGTTATAACATGGCTGATTATAACATGGTTATAACATGGTTGATTATAACATGGTTATAAGATAGTTGGTTATAACATGCTTATGACATGGTTGGTCATAACATGGTTATAACATGATTGGTTATAACATGGTTGGTTATAACATGGTTATAACATGGTTGATTATAACATGGTTATAAGATAGTTGGTTATAACATGCTTATGACATGGTTTGGCTATAACATGGTTATAACATGGTTGGTTATAACATGGCTGGTTATAACATGGTTGGTTATAACATGGTTATAACATGGTTGTTATAACATGGTTGGTTATAACATGGTTATAACATGGTTAGTTATAACACGCTTATGACATAGTTGGTCATAACAAGGCTGGTTATAACATGGTTGGTTATAACATGGTTATAACATTGTTGGTTATAACATGGTTGGTTATAACATGGCTGGTTATAACATTGTTATAACATGGTTGGTTATAACATGGTTGGTTATAACATGGTTATAACATGGTTGGTTATAACATGATAATAACATGGTTGGTTATAACATGGCTGGTTATAACATGGTTATAACATGGTTAGTTATGACAAGATAATAACATGGTTGGTTATAACATGGTAATAACATGGTTGGTTATAACATGCTTATAACATGGTTGGTCATAACAAGGCTGGTTATAACATGGTTGGTTATAACATGGTTATAACATGGTTGGTTATAACATGATAATAACATGGTTGGTTATAACATGGTAATAACATGTTTGGTTATAACATGCTTATAACATGGTTGGTCATAACATGGTTATAACATGATTGGTTATAACATGGTTGGTTATAACATGGCTGGTTATAACATGGTTATAACATGGGTGGTTATAACATGATAATAACATGGTTGGTTATAACATGGTTATAACATGGTTGTTATAACATGGTTATAACATGGTTGATTATAACATGGTTATAAGATAGTTGGTTATAACATGCTTATGACATGGTTTGGCTATAACATGGTTATAACATGGTTGATTATAACATGGTTATAAGATAGTTGGTTATAACATGCTTATGACATGGTTGGTCATAACATGGTTATAACATGATTGGTTATAACATGGTTGGTTATAACATGGTTATAACATGGTTGATTATAACATGGTTATAAGATAGTTGGTTATAACATGCTTATGACATGGTTTGGCTATAACATGGTTATAACATGGTTGGTTATAACATGGCTGGTTATAACATGGTTGGTTATAACATGGTAATAACATGGTTGGTTATAACATGCTTATAACATGGTTGGTCATAACATGGTTATAACATGATTGGTTATAACATGGTTGGTTATAACATGGCTGGTTATAACATGGTTATAACATGGTTGATTATAACATGGTTATAAGATAGTTGGTTATAACATGCTTATAACATGGTTGGTTATAACATGGCTGGGTATAACATGGTTGGTTATAACATGGTTATAACATGGGTGGTTATAACATGATAATAACATGGTTGGTTATAACATGGTTATAACATGGTTGTTATAACATGGTTATAACATGGTTGATTATAACATGGTTATAAGATAGTTGGTTATAACATGCTTATGACATGGTTTGGCTATAACATGGTTATAACATGGTTGGTTATAACATGGCTGGTTATAACATGGTTGGTTATAACATGGTTATAACATGGTTGTTATAACATGGTTGGTTATAACATGTTTATAACATGGTTGGTTATAACACGCTTATGACATAGTTGGTCATAACAAGGCTGGTTATAACATGGTTGGTTATAACATGGTTGGTTATAACATGGTTATAACATTGTTGGTTATAACATGGTTTGTTATAACATGGCTGGTTATAACATGGTTATAACATGGTTGGTTATAACATGGTTGGTTATAACATGGCTGGTTATAACATGGTTATAACATGGTTGGTTATAACATGATAATAACATGGTTGGTTATAACATGGTAATAACATGGTTGGTTATAACATGCTTATAACATGGTTGGTCATAACAAGGCTGGTTATAACATGGCTGATTATAACATGGTTATAACATGGTTGATTATAACATGGTTATAAGATAGTTGGTTATAACATGCTTATGACATGGTTGGTCATAACATGGTTGGTTATAACATGGCTGGTTATAACATGGTTATAACATGGTTGATTATAACATGGTTGGTTATAACATGGTTATAACATGGTTGGTTATAACACGCTTATGACATAGTTGGTCATAACAAGGCTGGTTATAACATGGTTGGTTATAACATGGTTGGTTATAACATGGTTATAACATTGTTGGTTATAACATGGTTGGTTATAACATGGCTGGTTATAACATGGTTATAACATGGTTGGTTATAACATGGTTGGTTATAACATGGCTGGTTATAATATGGTTATAACATGGTTGGTTATAACATGATAATAACATGGTTTGTTATAACATGGTAATAACATGGTTGGTTATAACATGGTTGGTTATAACATGGTTATAACATGATTGGTTATAACATGGTTGGTTATAACATGGCTGGTTATAACATGGTTATAACATGGTTGATTATAACATGGTTATAAGATAGTTGGTTATAACATGCTTATAACATGGCTGGTTATAACATGGCTGGGTATAACATGGTTGGTTATAACATGGTTATAACATGGTTGTTATAACATGGTTATAACATGGTTGGTTATAACATGGTTATAAGATAGTTGGCTATAACATGCTTATGACATGTTTGGTTATAACATGGTTATAACATGGTTGGTTATAACATGGCTGGTTATAACATGGTTGGTTATAACATGGTAATAACATGGTTGGTTATAACATGCTTATAACATGGTTGGTCATAACAAGGCTGGTTATAACATGGCTGATTATAACATGGTTATAACATGGTTGATTATAACATGGTTATAAGATAGTTGGTTATAACACGCTTATGACATAGTTGGTCATAACAAGGCTGGTTATAACATGGTTGGTTATAACATGGTTATAACATTGTTGGTTATAACATGGTTGGTTATAACATGGCTGGTTATAACATGGTTATAACATGGTTGGTTATAACATGGTTGGTTATAACATGGTTATAACATGGTTGGTTATAACATGATAATAACATGGTTGGTTATAACATGGCTGGTTATAACATGGTTATAACATGGTTGGTTATAACATGCTTATAACATGGTTGGTCATAACATGGTTATAACATGATTGGTTATAACATGGTTGGTTATAACATGGCTGGTTATAACATGGTTATAACATGGGTGGTTATAACATGATAATAACATGGTTGGTTATGACATGGTAATAACATGGTTGGTTATAACATGCTTATAACATGGTTGGTCATAACAAGGCTGGTTATAACATGGTTGGTTATAACATGGTTATAACATGGTTGGTTATAACATGATAATAACATGGTTGGTTATAACATGGTAATAACATGTTTGGTTATAACATGCTTATAACATGGTTGGTCATAACATGGTTATAACATGATTGGTTATAACATGGTTGGTTATAACATGGCTGGTTATAACATGGTTATAACATGGGTGGTTATAACATGATAATAACATGGTTGGTTATAACATGGTTATAACATGGTTGTTATAACATGGTTATAACATGGTTGATTATAACATGGTTATAAGATAGTTGGTTATAACATGCTTATGACATGGTTTGGCTATAACATGGTTATAACATGGTTGATTATAACATGGTTATAAGATAGTTGGTTATAACATGCTTATGACATGGTTGGTCATAACATGGTTATAACATGATTGGTTATAACATGGTTGGTTATAACATGGTTATAACATGGTTGATTATAACATGGTTATAAGATAGTTGGTTATAACATGCTTATAACATGGCTGGTTATAACATGGCTGGGTATAACATGGTTGGTTATGACATGGTTATAAAATGGATGTTATAACATGGTTATAACATGGTTGGTTATAACATGGTTATAACATGGTTGATTATAACATGGTTATAACATGATTGTTATAACATGGTTAGTTATAACATGGTTATAACATGGTTGGTTATAACATGGTTATAACATGGTTGATTATAACATGGTTATAAGATAGTTGGTTATAACATGGCTGGTTATAACATGGTTGGTTATAACATGTTTATAACATGGTTGGTTATGACAAGATAATAACATGGTTGGTTATAACATGGTAATAACATGGTTGGTTATAACATGGTAATAACATGGTTGGTTATAACATGCTTATAACATGGTTGGTCATAACAAGGCTGGTTATAACATGGCTGATTATAACATGGTTATAACATGGTTGATTATAACATGGTTATAAGATAGTTGGTTATAACATGCTTATGACATGGTTGGTCATAACATGGTTATAACATGGTTGGTTATAACATGGTTGGTTATAACATGGCTGGTTATAACATGGTTATAACATGGTTGATTATAACATGGTTATAAGATAGTTGGTTATAACATGCTTATAACATGGCTGGTTATAACATGGCTGGGTATAACATGGTTGGTTATAACATGGTTATAACATGGTTATAACATGGTTGGTTATAACATGGTTATAACATGGTTGATTATAACATGGTTATAACATGATTGTTATAACATGGTTAGTTATAACATGGTTATAACATGGTTGGTTATAACATGGTTATAACATGGTTGATTATAACATGGTTATAAGATAGTTGGCTATAACATGCTTATGACATGTTTGGTTATAACATGGTTATAACATGGTTGGTTATAATATGGCTGGTTATAACATGGCTGGTTATAACATGGTTATAACATGGTTGGTTATAACACGCTTATGACATAGTTGGTCATAACAAGGCTGGTTATAACATGGTTGGTTATAACATGGTTGGTTATAACATGGTTATAACATTGTTGGTTATAACATGGTTGGTTATAACATGGCTGGTTATAACATGGTTATAACATGGTTGGTTATAACATGGTTGGTTATAACATGGCTGGTTATAACATGGTTATAACATGGTTGGTTATAACATGATAATAACATGGTTTGTTATAACATGGTAATAACATGGTTGGTTATAACATGGTTGGTTATAACATGGTTATAACATGATTGGTTATAACATGGTTGGTTATAACATGGCTGGTTATAACATGGTTATAACATGGTTGGTTATAACATGATAATAACATGGTTTGTTATAACATGGTAATAACATGGTTGGATATAACATGGTTGGTTATAACATGGCTAGTTATAAAATGGTTGGTTATAACATGGTTATAACATGGTTGGTTATAACATGCTTATAACATGGTTGGTCATAACATGCTTATATCATGGTTGGTTATAACATGGTTATAACATGGTTGGTTATAACATGATAATAACATGGTTGGTTATAACATGGCTGGTTATAACATGGTTATAACATGGTTAGTTATGACAAGATAATAACATGGTTGGTTATAACATGGTAATAACATGGTTGGTTATAACATGCTTATAACATGGTTGGTCATAACAAGGCTGGTTATAACATGGTTGGTTATAACATGGTTATAACATGGTTGGTTATAACATGATAATAACATGGTTGGTTATAACATGGTAATAACATGGTTGGTTATAACATGCTTATAACATGGTTGGTCATAACATGGTTATAACATGATTGGTTATAACATGGTTGGTTATAACATGGCTGGTTATAACATGGTTATAACATGGGTGGTTATAACATGATAATAACATGGTTGGTTATAACATGGTTATAACATGGTTGTTATAACATGGTTATAACATGGTTGATTATAACATGGTTATAAGATAGTTGGTAATAACATGCTTATGACATGGTTTGGCTATAACATGGTTATAACATGGTTGGTTATAACATGGCTGGTTATAACATGGTTGGTTATAACATGGTAATAACATGGTTGGTTATAACATGCTTATAACATGGTTGGTCATAACATAGTTATAACATGATTGGTTATAACATGGTTTGTTATAACATGGCTGGTTATAACATGGTTATAACATGGTTGATTATAACATGGTTATAAGATAGTTGGTTATAACATGCTTATAACATGGTTGGTTATAACATGGCTGGGTATAACATGGTTGGTTATAACATGGTTATAACATGGGTGGTTATAACATGATAATAACATGGTTGGTTATAACATGGTTATAACATGGTTGTTATAACATGGTTATAACATGGTTGATTATAACATGGTTATAAGATAGTTGGTTATAACATGCTTATGACATGGTTTGGCTATAACATGGTTATAACATGGTTGGTTATAACATGGCTGGTTATAACATGGTTGGTTATAACATGGTTATAACATGGTTGTTATAACATGGTTGGTTATAACATGTTTATAACATGGTTGGTTATAACACGCTTATGACATAGTTGGTCATAACAAGGCTGGTTATAACATGGTTGGTTATAACATGGTTGGTTATAACATGGTTATAACATTGTTGGTTATAACATGGTTGGTTATAACATGGCTGGTTATAACATGGTTATAACATGGTTGGTTATAACATGGTTGGTTATAACATGGCTGGTTATAACATGGTTATAACATGGTTGGTTATAACATGATAATAACATGGTTGGTTATAACATGGTAATAACATGGTTGGTTATAACATGCTTATAACATGGTTGGTCATAACAAGGCTGGTTATAACATGGCTGATTATAACATGGTTATAACATGGTTGATTATAACATGGTTATAAGATAGTTGGTTATAACATGCTTATGACATGGTTGGTCATAACATGGTTATAACATGGTTGGTTATAACATGGTTGGTTATAACATGGCTGGTTATAACATGGTTATAACATGGTTGATTATAACATGGTTGGTTATAACATGGTTATAACATGGTTGGTTATAACACGCTTATGACATAGTTGGTCATAACAAGGCTGGTTATAACATGGTTGGTTATAACATGGTTGGTTATAACATGGTTATAACATTGTTGGTTATAACATGGTTGGTTATAACATGGCTGGTTATAACATGGTTATAACATGGTTGGTTATAACATGGTTGGTTATAACATGGCTGGTTATAATATGGTTATAACATGGTTGGTTATAACATGATAATAACATGGTTTGTTATAACATGGTAATAACATGGTTGGTTATAACATGGTTGGTTATAACATGGTTATAACATGATTGGTTATAACATGGTTGGTTATAACATGGCTGGTTATAACATGGTTATAACATGGTTGATTATAACATGGTTATAAGATAGTTGGTTATAACATGCTTATAACATGGCTGGTTATAACATGGCTGGGTATAACATGGTTGGTTATAACATGGTTATAACATGGTTGTTATAACATGGTTATAACATGGTTGGTTATAACATGGTTATAAGATAGTTGGCTATAACATGCTTATGACATGTTTGGTTATAACATGGTTATAACATGGTTGGTTATAACATGGCTGGTTATAACATGGCTGGGTATAACATGGTTGGTTATAACATGGTTATAACATGGTTGTTATAACATGGTTATAACATGGTTGGTTATAACATGGTTATAAGATAGTTGGCTATAACATGCTTATGACATGTTTGGTTATAACATGGTTATAACATGGTTGGTTATAACATGGCTGGTTATAACATGGTTGGTTATAACATGGTAATAACATGGTTGGTTATAACATGCTTATAACATGGTTGGTCATAACAAGGCTGGTTATAACATGGCTGATTATAACATGGTTATAACATGGTTGATTATAACATGGTTATAAGATAGTTGGTTATAACATGCTTATGACATGGTTGGTCATAACATGGTTATAACATGATTGGTTATAACATGGTTGGTTATAACATGGTTATAACATGGTTGATTATAACATGGTTATAAGATAGTTGGTTATAACATGCTTATGACATGGTTTGGCTATAACATGGTTATAACATGGTTGGTTATAACATGGCTGGTTATAACATGGTTGGTTATAACATGGTTATAACATGGTTGTTATAACATGGTTGGTTATAACATGGTTATAACATGGTTAGTTATAACACGCTTATGACATAGTTGGTCATAACAAGGCTGGTTATAACATGGTTGGTTATAACATGGTTATAACATTGTTGGTTATAACATGGTTGGTTATAACATGGCTGGTTATAACATTGTTATAACATGGTTGGTTATAACATGGTTGGTTATAACATGGTTATAACATGGTTGGTTATAACATGATAATAACATGGTTGGTTATAACATGGCTGGTTATAACATGGTTATAACATGGTTAGTTATGACAAGATAATAACATGGTTGGTTATAACATGGTAATAACATGGTTGGTTATAACATGCTTATAACATGGTTGGTCATAACAAGGCTGGTTATAACATGGTTGGTTATAACATGGTTATAACATGGTTGGTTATAACATGATAATAACATGGTTGGTTATAACATGGTAATAACATGTTTGGTTATAACATGCTTATAACATGGTTGGTCATAACATGGTTATAACATGATTGGTTATAACATGGTTGGTTATAACATGGCTGGTTATAACATGGTTATAACATGGGTGGTTATAACATGATAATAACATGGTTGGTTATAACATGGTTATAACATGGTTGTTATAACATGGTTATAACATGGTTGATTATAACATGGTTATAAGATAGTTGGTTATAACATGCTTATGACATGGTTTGGCTATAACATGGTTATAACATGGTTGATTATAACATGGTTATAAGATAGTTGGTTATAACATGCTTATGACATGGTTGGTCATAACATGGTTATAACATGATTGGTTATAACATGGTTGGCTATAACATGGTTATAACATGGTTGATTATAACATGGTTATAAGATAGTTGGTTATAACATGCTTATGACATGGTTTGGCTATAACATGGTTATAACATGGTTGGTTATAACATGGCTGGTTATAACATGGTTGGTTATAACATGGTAATAACATGGTTGGTTATAACATGCTTATAACATGGTTGGTCATAACATGGTTATAACATGATTGGTTATAACATGGTTGGTTATAACATGGCTGGTTATAACATGGTTATAACATGGTTGATTATAACATGGTTATAAGATAGTTGGTTATAACATGCTTATAACATGGTTGGTTATAACATGGCTGGGTATAACATGGTTGGTTATAACATGGTTATAACATGGGTGGTTATAACATGATAATAACATGGTTGGTTATAACATGGTTATAACATGGTTGTTATAACATGGTTATAACATGGTTGATTATAACATGGTTATAAGATAGTTGGTTATAACATGCTTATGACATGGTTTGGCTATAACATGGTTATAACATGGTTGGTTATAACATGGCTGGTTATAACATGGTTGGTTATAACATGGTTATAACATGGTTGTTATAACATGGTTGGTTATAACATGTTTATAACATGGTTGGTTATAACACGCTTATGACATAGTTGGTCATAACAAGGCTGGTTATAACATGGTTGGTTATAACATGGTTGGTTATAACATGGTTATAACATTGTTGGTTATAACATGGTTTGTTATAACATGGCTGGTTATAACATGGTTATAACATGGTTGGTTATAACATGGTTGGTTATAACATGGCTGGTTATAACATGGTTATAACATGGTTGGTTATAACATGATAATAACATGGTTGGTTATAACATGGTAATAACATGGTTGGTTATAACATGCTTATAACATGGTTGGTCATAACAAGGCTGGTTATAACATGGCTGATTATAACATGGTTATAACATGGTTGATTATAACATGGTTATAAGATAGTTGGTTATAACATGCTTATGACATGGTTGGTCATAACATGGTTATAACATGGTTGGTTATAACATGGTTGGTTATAACATGGCTGGTTATAACATGGTTATAACATGGTTGATTATAACATGGTTGGTTATAACATGGTTATAACATGGTTGGTTATAACACGCTTATGACATAGTTGGTCATAACAAGGCTGGTTATAACATGGTTGGTTATAACATGGTTGGTTATAACATGGTTATAACATTGTTGGTTATAACATGGTTGGTTATAACATGGCTGGTTATAACATGGTTATAACATGGTTGGTTATAACATGGTTGGTTATAACATGGCTGGTTATAATATGGTTATAACATGGTTGGTTATAACATGATAATAACATGGTTTGTTATAACATGGTAATAACATGGTTGGTTATAACATGGTTGGTTATAACATGGTTATAACATGATTGGTTATAACATGGTTGGTTATAACATGGCTGGTTATAACATGGTTATAACATGGTTGATTATAACATGGTTATAAGATAGTTGGTTATAACATGCTTATAACATGGCTGGTTATAACATGGCTGGGTATAACATGGTTGGTTATAACATGGTTATAACATGGTTGTTATAACATGGTTATAACATGGTTGGTTATAACATGGTTATAAGATAGTTGGCTATAACATGCTTATGACATGTTTGGTTATAACATGGTTATAACATGGTTGGTTATAACATGGCTGGTTATAACATGGTTGGTTATAACATGGTTATAACATGGGTGGTTATAACATGATAATAACATGGTTGGTTATAACATGGTTATAACATGGTTGTTATAACATGGTTATAACATGGTTGATTATAACATGGTTATAAGATAGTTGGTTATAACATGCTTATGACATGGTTTGGCTATAACATGGTTATAACATGGTTGATTATAACATGGTTATAAGATAGTTGGTTATAACATGCTTATGACATGGTTGGTCATAACATGGTTATAACATGATTGGTTATAACATGGTTGGTTATAACATGGTTATAACATGGTTGATTATAACATGGTTATAAGATAGTTGGTTATAACATGCTTATAACATGGCTGGTTATAACATGGCTGGGTATAACATGGTTGGTTATGACATGGTTATAAAATGGATGTTATAACATGGTTATAACATGGTTGGTTATAACATGGTTATAACATGGTTGATTATAACATGGTTATAACATGATTGTTATAACATGGTTAGTTATAACATGGTTATAACATGGTTGGTTATAACATGGTTATAACATGGTTGATTATAACATGGTTATAAGATAGTTGGTTATAACATGGCTGGTTATAACATGGTTGGTTATAACATGTTTATAACATGGTTGGTTATGACAAGATAATAACATGGTTGGTTATAACATGGTAATAACATGGTTGGTTATAACATGGTAATAACATGGTTGGTTATAACATGCTTATAACATGGTTGGTCATAACAAGGCTGGTTATAACATGGCTGATTATAACATGGTTATAACATGGTTGATTATAACATGGTTATAAGATAGTTGGTTATAACATGCTTATGACATGGTTGGTCATAACATGGTTATAACATGGTTGGTTATAACATGGTTGGTTATAACATGGCTGGTTATAACATGGTTATAACATGGTTGATTATAACATGGTTATAAGATAGTTGGTTATAACATGCTTATAACATGGCTGGTTATAACATGGCTGGGTATAACATGGTTGGTTATAACATGGTTATAACATGGTTATAACATGGTTGGTTATAACATGGTTATAACATGGTTGATTATAACATGGTTATAACATGATTGTTATAACATGGTTAGTTATAACATGGTTATAACATGGTTGGTTATAACATGGTTATAACATGGTTGATTATAACATGGTTATAAGATAGTTGGCTATAACATGCTTATGACATGTTTGGTTATAACATGGTTATAACATTGTTGGTTATAATATGGCTGGTTATAACATGGCTGGTTATAACATGGTTATAACATGGTTGGTTATAACACGCTTATGACATAGTTGGTCATAACAAGGCTGGTTATAACATGGTTGGTTATAACATGGTTGGTTATAACATGGTTATAACATTGTTGGTTATAACATGGTTGGTTATAACATGGCTGGTTATAACATGGTTATAACATGGTTGGTTATAACATGGTTGGTTATAACATGGCTGGTTATAACATGGTTATAACATGGTTGGTTATAACATGATAATAACATGGTTTGTTATAACATGGTAATAACATGGTTGGTTATAACATGGTTGGTTATAACATGGTTATAACATGATTGGTTATAACATGGTTGGTTATAACATGGCTGGTTATAACATGGTTATAACATGGTTGGTTATAACATGATAATAACATGGTTTGTTATAACATGGTAATAACATGGTTGGATATAACATGGTTGGTTATAACATGGCTAGTTATAAAATGGTTGGTTATAACATGGTTATAACATGGTTGGTTATAACATGCTTATAACATGGTTGGTCATAACATGCTTATATCATGGTTGGTTATAACATGGTTATAACATGGTTGGTTATAACATGATAATAACATGGTTGGTTATAACATGGCTGGTTATAACATGGTTATAACATGGTTAGTTATGACAAGATAATAACATGGTTGGTTATAACATGGTAATAACATGGTTGGTTATAACATGCTTATAACATGGTTGGTCATAACAAGGCTGGTTATAACATGGTTGGTTATAACATGGTTATAACATGGTTGGTTATAACATGATAATAACATGGTTGGTTATAACATGGTAATAACATGGTTGGTTATAACATGCTTATAACATGGTTGGTCATAACATGGTTATAACATGATTGGTTATAACATGGTTGGTTATAACATGGCTGGTTATAACATGGTTATAACATGGGTGGTTATAACATGATAATAACATGGTTGGTTATAACATGGTTATAACATGGTTGTTATAACATGGTTATAACATGGTTGATTATAACATGGTTATAAGATAGTTGGTTATAACATGCTTATGACATGGTTTGGCTATAACATGGTTATAACATGGTTGGTTATAACATGGCTGGTTATAACATGGTTGGTTATAACATGGTAATAACATGGTTGGTTATAACATGCTTATAACATGGTTGGTCATAACATGGTTATAACATGATTGGTTATAACATGGTTTGTTATAACATGGCTGGTTATAACATGGTTATAACATGGTTGATTATAACATGGTTATAAGATAGTTGGTTATAACATGCTTATAACATGGTTGGTTATAACATGGCTGGGTATAACATGGTTGGTTATAACATGGTTATAACATGGGTGGTTATAACATGATAATAACATGGTTGGTTATAACATGGTTATAACATGGTTGTTATAACATGGTTATAACATGGTTGATTATAACATGGTTATAAGATAGTTGGTTATAACATGCTTATGACATGGTTTGGCTATAACATGGTTATAACATGGTTGGTTATAACATGGCTGGTTATAACATGGTTGGTTATAACATGGTTATAACATGGTTGTTATAACATGGTTGGTTATAACATGTTTATAACATGGTTGGTTATAACACGCTTATGACATAGTTGGTCATAACAAGGCTGGTTATAACATGGTTGGTTATAACATGGTTGGTTATAACATGGTTATAACATTGTTGGTTATAACATGGTTGGTTATAACATGGCTGGTTATAACATGGTTATAACATGGTTGGTTATAACATGGTTGGTTATAACATGGCTGGTTATAACATGGTTATAACATGGTTGGTTATAACATGATAATAACATGGTTGGTTATAACATGGTAATAACATGGTTGGTTATAACATGCTTATAACATGGTTGGTCATAACAAGGCTGGTTATAACATGGCTGATTATAACATGGTTATAACATGGTTGATTATAACATGGTTATAAGATAGTTGGTTATAACATGCTTATGACATGGTTGGTCATAACATGGTTATAACATGGTTGGTTATAACATGGTTGGTTATAACATGGCTGGTTATAACATGGTTATAACATGGTTGATTATAACATGGTTGGTTATAACATGGTTATAACATGGTTGGTTATAACACGCTTATGACATAGTTGGTCATAACAAGGCTGGTTATAACATGGTTGGTTATAACATGGTTGGTTATAACATGGTTATAACATTGTTGGTTATAACATGGTTGGTTATAACATGGCTGGTTATAACATGGTTATAACATGGTTGGTTATAAGATGGTTGGTTATAACATGGCTGGTTATAATATGGTTATAACATGGTTGGTTATAACATGGTTATAACATGGTTGGTTATAACATGCTTATAACATGGCTGGTTATAACATGGCTGGGTATAACATGGTTGGTTATAACATGGTTATAACATGGTTGTTATAACATGGTTATAACATGGTTGGTTATAACATGGTTATAAGATAGTTGGCTATAACATGCTTATGACATGTTTGGTTATAACATGGTTATAACATGGTTGGTTATAACATGGCTGGTTATAACATGGTTGGTTATAACATGGTTATAACATGGTTGGTTATGACAAGATAATAACATGGTTGGTTATAACATGGTAATAACATGGTTGGTTATAACATGCTTATAACATGGTTGGTCATAACAAGGCTGGTTATAACATGGCTGATTATAACATGGTTATAACATGGTTGATTATAACATGGTTATAAGATAGTTGGTTATAACATGCTTATGACATGGTTGGTCATAACATGGTTATAACATGATTGGTTATAACATGGTTGGTTATAACATGGTTATAACATGGTTGATTATAACATGGTTATAAGATAGTTGGTTATAACATGCTTATGACATGGTTTGGCTATAACATGGTTATAACATGGTTGGTCATAACAAGGCTGGTTATAACATGGTTGGTTATAACATGGTTATAACATGGTTGGTTATAACATGATAATAACATGGTTGGTTATAACATGGTAATAACATGTTTGGTTATAACATGCTTATAACATGGTTGGTCATAACATGGTTATAACATGATTGGTTATAACATGGTTGGTTATAACATGGCTGGTTATAACATGGTTATAACATGGGTGGTTATAACATGATAATAACATGGTTGGTTATAACATGGTTATAACATGGTTGTTATAACATGGTTATAACATGGTTGATTATAACATGGTTATAAGATAGTTGGTTATAACATGCTTATGACATGGTTTGGCTATAACATGGTTATAACATGGTTGATTATAACATGGTTATAAGATAGTTGGTTATAACATGCTTATGACATGGTTGGTCATAACATGGTTATAACATGATTGGTTATAACATGGTTGGTTATAACATGGTTATAACATGGTTGATTATAACATGGTTATAAGATAGTTGGTTATAACATGCTTATGACATGGTTTGGCTATAACATGGTTATAACATGGTTGGTTATAACATGGCTGGTTATAACATGGTTGGTTATAACATGGTAATAACATGGTTGGTTATAACATGCTTATAACATGGTTGGTCATAACATGGTTATAACATGATTGGTTATAACATGGTTGGTTATAACATGGCTGGTTATAACATGGTTATAACATGGTTGATTATAACATGGTTATAAGATAGTTGGTTATAACATGCTTATAACATGGTTGGTTATAACATGGCTGGGTATAACATGGTTGGTTATAACATGGTTATAACATGGGTGGTTATAACATGATAATAACATGGTTGGTTATAACATGGTTATAACATGGTTGTTATAACATGGTTATAACATGGTTGATTATAACATGGTTATAAGATAGTTGGTTATAACATGCTTATGACATGGTTTGGCTATAACATGGTTATAACATGGTTGGTTATAACATGGCTGGTTATAACATGGTTGGTTATAACATGGTTATAACATGGTTGTTATAACATGGTTGGTTATAACATGTTTATAACATGGTTGGTTATAACACGCTTATGACATAGTTGGTCATAACAAGGCTGGTTATAACATGGTTGGTTATAACATGGTTGGTTATAACATGGTTATAACATTGTTGGTTATAACATGGTTTGTTATAACATGGCTGGTTATAACATGGTTATAACATGGTTGGTTATAACATGGTTGGTTATAACATGGCTGGTTATAACATGGTTATAACATGGTTGGTTATAACATGATAATAACATGGTTGGTTATAACATGGTAATAACATGGTTGGTTATAACATGCTTATAACATGGTTGGTCATAACAAGGCTGGTTATAACATGGCTGATTATAACATGGTTATAACATGGTTGATTATAACATGGTTATAAGATAGTTGGTTATAACATGCTTATGACATGGTTGGTCATAACATGGTTATAACATGGTTGGTTATAACATGGTTGGTTATAACATGGTTATAACATGGTTGATTATAACATGGTTGGTTATAACATGGTTATAACATGGTTGGTTATAACACGCTTATGACATAGTTGGTCATAACAAGGCTGGTTATAACATGGTTGGTTATAACATGGTTGGTTATAACATGGTTATGACATTGTTGGTTATAACATGGTTGGTTATAACATGGCTGGTTATAACATGGTTATAACATGGTTGGTTATAACATGGTTGGTTATAACATGGCTGGTTATAATATGGTTATAACATGGTTGGTTATAACATGATAATAACATGGTTTGTTATAACATGGTAATAACATGGTTGGTTATAACATGGTTGGTTATAACATGGTTATAACATGATTGGTTATAACATGGTTGGTTATAACATGGCTGGTTATAACATGGTTATAACATGGTTGATTATAACATGGTTATAAGATAGTTGGTTATAACATGCTTATAACATGGCTGGTTATAACATGGCTGGGTATAACATGGTTGGTTATAACATGGTTATAACATGGTTGTTATAACATGGTTATAACATGGTTGGTTATAACATGGTTATAAGATAGTTGGCTATAACATGCTTATGACATGTTTGGTTATAACATGGTTATAACATGGTTGGTTATAACATGGCTGGTTATAACATGGTTGGTTATAACATGGTAATAACATGGTTGGTTATAACATGCTTATAACATGGTTGGTCATAACAAGGCTGGTTATAACATGGCTGATTATAACATGGTTATAACATGGTTGATTATAACATGGTTATAAGATAGTTGGTTATAACATGCTTATGACATGGTTGGTCATAACATGGTTATAACATGATTGGTTATAACATGGTTGGTTATAACATGGTTATAACATGGTTGATTATAACATGGTTATAAGATGGTTGGTTATAACATGCTTATGATATGGTTTGGCTATAACATGGTTATAACATGGTTGGTTATAACATGGCTGGTTATAACATGGTTGGTTATAACATGGTTATAACATGGTTGTTATAACATGGTTGGTTATAACATGGTTATAACATGGTTAGTTATAACACGCTTATGACATAGTTGGTCATAACAAGGCTCGTTATAACATGGTTGGTTATAACATGGTTATAACATTGTTGGTTATAACATGGTTGGTTATAACATGGCTGGTTATAACATGGTTATAACATGGTTGGTTATAACATGGTTGGTTATAACATGGTTATAACATGGTTGGTTATAACATGATAATAACATGGTTGGTTATAACATGGCTGGTTATAACATGGTTATAACATGGTTAGTTATGACAAGATAATAACATGGTTGGTTATAACATGGTAATAACATGGTTGGTTATAACATGCTTATAACATGGTTGGTCATAACAAGGCTGGTTATAACATGGTTGGTTATAACATGGTTATAACATGGTTGGTTATAACATGATAATAACATGGTTGGTTATAACATGGTAATAACATGTTTGGTTATAACATGCTTATAACATGGTTGGTCATAACATGGTTATAACATGATTGGTTATAACATGGTTGGTTATAACATGGCTGGTTATAACATGGTTATAACATGGGTGGTTATAACATGATAATAACATGGTTGGTTATAACATGGTTATAACATGGTTGTTATAACATGGTTATAACATGGTTGATTATAACATGGTTATAAGATAGTTGGTTATAACATGCTTATGACATGGTTTGGCTATAACATGGTTATAACATGGTTGATTATAACATGGTTATAAGATAGTTGGTTATAACATGCTTATGACATGGTTGGTCATAACATGGTTATAACATGATTGGTTATAACATGGTTGGTTATAACATGGTTATAACATGGTTGATTATAACATGGTTATAAGATAGTTGGTTATAACATGCTTATAACATGGCTGGTTATAACATGGCTGGGTATAACATGGTTGGTTATAACATGGTTATAAAATGGTTGTTATAACATGGTTATAACATGGTTGGTTATAACATGGTTATAACATGGTTGATTATAACATGGTTATAACATGATTGTTATAACATGGTTAGTTATAACATGGTTATAACATGGTTGGTTATAACATGGTTATAACATGGTTGATTATAACATGGTTATAAGATAGTTGGTTATAACATGGCTGGTTATAACATGGTTGGTTATAACATGGTTATAACATGGTTGGTTATGACAAGATAATAACATGGTTGGTTATAACATGGTAATAACATGGTTGGTTATAACATGGTAATAACATGGTTGGTTATAACATGCTTATAACATGGTTGGTCATAACAAGGCTGGTTATAACATGGCTGATTATAACATGGTTATAACATGGTTGATTATAACATGGTTATAAGATAGTTGGTTATAACATGCTTATGACATGGTTGGTCATAACATGGTTATAACATGGTTGGTTATAACATGGTTGGTTATAACATGGCTGGTTATAACATGGTTATAACATGGTTGATTATAACATGGTTATAAGATAGTTGGTTATAACATGCTTATAACATGGCTGGTTATAACATGGCTGGGTATAACATGGTTGGTTATAACATGGTTATAACATGGTTATAACATGGTTGGTTATAACATGGTTATAACATGGTTGATTATAACATGGTTATAACATGATTGTTATAACATGGTTAGTTATAACATGGTTATAACATGGTTGGTTATAACATGGTTATAACATGGTTGATTATAACATGGTTATAAGATAGTTGGCTATAACATGCTTATGACATGTTTGGTTATAACATGGTTATAACATGGTTGGTTATAATATGGCTGGTTATAACATGGCTGGTTATAACATGGTTATAACATGGTTGGTTATAACACGCTTATGACATAGTTGGTCATAACAAGGCTGGTTATAACATGGTTGGTTATAACATGGTTGGTTATAACATGGTTATAACATTGTTGGTTATAACATGGTTGGTTATAACATGGCTGGTTATAACATGGTTATAACATGGTTGGTTATAACATGGTTGGTTATAACATGGCTGGTTATAACATGGTTATAACATGGTTGGTTATAACATGATAATAACATGGTTTGTTATAACATGGTAATAACATGGTTGGTTATAACATGGTTGGTTATAACATGGTTATAACATGATTGGTTATAACATGGTTGGTTATAACATGGCTGGTTATAACATGGTTATAACATGGTTGGTTATAACATGATAATAACATGGTTTGTTATAACATGGTAATAACATGGTTGGATATAACATGGTTGGTTATAACATGGCTAGTTATAAAATGGTTGGTTATAACATGGTTATAACATGGTTGGTTATAACATGCTTATAACATGGTTGGTCATAACATGCTTATATCATGGTTGGTTATAACATGGTTATAACATGGTTGGTTATAACATGATAATAACATGGTTGGTTATAACATGGCTGGTTATAACATGGTTATAACATGGTTAGTTATGACAAGATAATAACATGGTTGGTTATAACATGGTAATAACATGGTTGGTTATAACATGCTTATAACATGGTTGGTCATAACAAGGCTGGTTATAACATGGTTGGTTATAACATGGTTATAACATGGTTGGTTATAACATGATAATAACATGGTTGGTTATAACATGGTAATAACATGGTTGGTTATAACATGCTTATAACATGGTTGGTCATAACATGGTTATAACATGATTGGTTATAACATGGTTGGTTATAACATGGCTGGTTATAACATGGTTATAACATGGGTGGTTATAACATGATAATAACATGGTTGGTTATAACATGGTTATAACATGGTTGTTATAACATGGTTATAACATGGTTGATTATAACATGGTTATAAGATAGTTGGTTATAACATGCTTATGACATGGTTTGGCTATAACATGGTTATAACATGGTTGGTTATAACATGGCTGGTTATAACATGGTTGGTTATAACATGGTAATAACATGGTTGGTTATAACATGCTTATAACATGGTTGGTCATAACATGGTTATAACATGATTGGTTATAACATGGTTTGTTATAACATGGCTGGTTATAACATGGTTATAACATGGTTGATTATAACATGGTTATAAGATAGTTGGTTATAACATGCTTATAACATGGTTGGTTATAACATGGCTGGGTATAACATGGTTGGTTATAACATGGTTATAACATGGGTGGTTATAACATGATAATAACATGGTTGGTTATAACATGGTTATAACATGGTTGTTATAACATGGTTATAACATGGTTGATTATAACATGGTTATAAGATAGTTGGTTATAACATGCTTATGACATGGTTTGGCTATAACATGGTTATAACATGGTTGGTTATAACATGGCTGGTTATAACATGGTTGGTTATAACATGGTTATAACATGGTTGTTATAACATGGTTGGTTATAACATGTTTATAACATGGTTGGTTATAACACGCTTATGACATAGTTGGTCATAACAAGGCTGGTTATAACATGGTTGGTTATAACATGGTTGGTTATAACATGGTTATAACATTGTTGGTTATAACATGGTTGGTTATAACATGGCTGGTTATAACATGGTTATAACATGGTTGGTTATAACATGGTTGGTTATAACATGGCTGGTTATAACATGGTTATAACATGGTTGGTTATAACATGATAATAACATGGTTGGTTATAACATGGTAATAACATGGTTGGTTATAACATGCTTATAACATGGTTGGTCATAACAAGGCTGGTTATAACATGGCTGATTATAACATGGTTATAACATGGTTGATTATAACATGGTTATAAGATAGTTGGTTATAACATGCTTATGACATGGTTGGTCATAACATGGTTATAACATGGTTGGTTATAACATGGTTGGTTATAACATGGCTGGTTATAACATGGTTATAACATGGTTGATTATAACATGGTTGGTTATAACATGGTTATAACATGGTTGGTTATAACACGCTTATGACATAGTTGGTCATAACAAGGCTGGTTATAACATGGTTGGTTATAACATGGTTGGTTATAACATGGTTATAACATTGTTGGTTATAACATGGTTGGTTATAACATGGCTGGTTATAACATGGTTATAACATGGTTGGTTATAAGATGGTTGGTTATAACATGGCTGGTTATAATATGGTTATAACATGGTTGGTTATAACATGGTTATAACATGGTTGGTTATAACATGCTTATAACATGGTTGGTTATAACATGGTTATAAGATAGTTGGCTATAACATGCTTATGACATGTTTGGTTATAACATGGTTATAACATGGTTGGTTATAACATGGCTGGTTATAACATGGTTGGTTATAACATGGTTATAACATGGTTGGTTATGACAAGATAATAACATGGTTGGTTATAACATGGTAATAACATGGTTGGTTATAACATGCTTATAACATGGTTGGTCATAACAAGGCTGGTTATAACATGGCTGATTATAACATGGTTATAACATGGTTGATTATAACATGGTTATAAGATAGTTGGTTATAACATGCTTATGACATGGTTGGTCATAACATGGTTATAACATGATTGGTTATAACATGGTTGGTTATAACATGGTTATAACATGGTTGATTATAACATGGTTATAAGATAGTTGGTTATAACATGCTTATGACATGGTTTGGCTATAACATGGTTATAACATGGTTGGTTATAACATGGCTGGTTATAACATGGTTGGTTATAACATGGTTATAACATGGTTGTTATAACATGGTTGGTTATAACATGGTTATAACATGGTTAGTTATAACACGCTTATGACATAGTTGGTCATAACAAGGCTGGTTATAACATGGTTGGTTATAACATGGTTATAACATTGTTGGTTATAACATGGTTGGTTATAACATGGCTGGTTATAACATGGTTATAACATGGTTGGTTATAACATGGTTGGTTATAACATGGTTATAACATGGTTGGTTATAACATGATAATAACATGGTTGGTTATAACATGGCTGGTTATAACATGGTTATAACATGGTTAGTTATGACAAGATAATAACATGGTTGGTTATAACATGGTAATAACATGGTTGGTTATAACATGCTTATAACATGGTTGGTCATAACAAGGCTGGTTATAACATGGTTGGTTATAACATGGTTATAACATGGTTGGTTATAACATGCTTATAACATGGTTGGTCATAACATGGTTATAACATGATTGGTTATAACATGGTTGGTTATAACATGGCTGGTTATAACATGGTTATAACATGGGTGGTTATAACATGATAATAACATGGTTGGTTATAACATGGTTATAACATGGTTGTTATAACATGGTTATAACATGGTTGATTATAACATGGTTATAAGATAGTTGGTTATAACATGCTTATGACATGGTTTGGCTATAACATGGTTATAACATGGTTGGTTATAACATGGCTGGTTATAACATGGTTGGTTATAACATGGTAATAACATGGTTGGTTATAACATGCTTATAACATGGTTGGTCATAACATGGTTATAACATGATTGGTTATAACATGGTTGGTTATAACATGGCTGGTTATAACATGGTTATAACATGGTTGATTATAACATGGTTATAAGATAGTTGGTTATAACATGCTTATAACATGGTTGGTTATAACATGGCTGGGTATAACATGGTTGGTTATAACATGGTTATAACATGGGTGGTTATAACATGATAATAACATGGTTGGTTATAACATGGTTATAACATGGTTGTTATAACATGGTTATAACATGGTTGATTATAACATGGTTATAAGATAGTTGGTTATAACATGCTTATGACATGGTTTGGCTATAACATGGTTATAACATGGTTGGTTATAACATGGCTGGTTATAACATGGTTGGTTATAACATGGTTATAACATGGTTGTTATAACATGGTTGGTTATAACATGGTTATAACATGGTTAGTTATAACACGCTTATGACATAGTTGGTCATAACAAGGCTGGTTATAACATGGTTGGTTATAACATGGTTGGTTATAACATGGTTATAACATTGTTGGTTATAACATGGTTGGTTATAACATGGCTGGTTATAACATGGTTATAACATGGTTGGTTATAACATTGTTGGTTATAACATGGCTGGTTATAACATGGTTATAACATGGTTGGTTATAACATGATAATAACATGGTTGGTTATAACATGGTAATAACATGGTTGGTTATAACATGCTTATAACATGGTTGGTCATAACAAGGCTGGTTATAACATGGCTGATTATAACATTGTTATAACATGGTTGATTATAACATGGTTATAAGATAGTTGGTTATAAAATGCTTATGACATGGTTGGTCATAACATGGTTATAACATGGTTGGTTATAACATGGTTGGTTATAACATGGCTGGTTATAACATGGTTATAACATGGTTGATTATAACATGGTTGGTTATAACATGGTTATAACATGGTTGGTTATAACACGCTTTTGACATAGTTGGTCATAACAAGGCTGGTTATAACATGGTTGGTTATAACATGGTTGGTTATAACATGGTTGTAACATTGTTGGTTATAACATGGTTGGTTATAACATGGCTGGTTATAACATGGTTATAACATGGTTGGTTATAACATGATAATAACATGGTTTGTTATAACATGGTAATAACATGGCTGGTTATAACATGGTTGGTTATAACATGGTTATAACATGATTGGTTATAACATGGTTGGTTATAACATGGCTGGTTATAACATGGTTATAACATGGTTGGTTATAACATGATAATAACATGGTTTGTTATAACATGGTAATAACATGGTTGGATATAACATGGTTGGTTATAACATGGCTAGTTATAAAATGGTTGGTTATAACATGGTTATAACATGGTTGGTTATAACATGCTTATAACATGGTTGGTCATAACATGCTTATATCATGGTTGGTTATAACATGGTTATAACATGGTTGGTTATAACATGATAATAACATGGTTGGTTATAACATGGCTGGTTATAACATGGTTATAACATGGTTAGTTATGACAAGATAATAACATGGTTGGTTATAACATGGTAATAACATGGTTGGTTATAACATGCTTATAACATGGTTGGTCATAACAAGGCTGGTTATAACATGGTTGGTTATAACATGGTTATAACATGGTTGGTTATAACATGATAATAACATGGTTGGTTATAACATGGTAATAACATGGTTGGTTATAACATGCTTATAATATGGTTGGTCATAACATGGTTATAACATGATTGGTTATAACATGGTTGGTTATAACATGGCTGGTTATAACATGGTTATAACATGGGTGGTTATAACATGATAATAACATGGTTGGTTATAACATGGTTATAACATGGTTGTTATAACATGGTTATAACATGGTTGATTATAACATGGTTATAAGATAGTTGGTTATAACATGCTTATGACATGGTTTGGCTATAACATGGTTATAACATGGTTGGTTATAACATGGCTGGTTATAACATGGTTGGTTATAACATGGTAATAACATGGTTGGTTATAACATGCTTATAACATGGTTGGTTATAACATGGTTATAACATGATTGGTTATAACATGGTTGGTTATAACATGGCTGGTTATAACATGGTTATAACATGGTTGATTATAACATGGTTATAAGATAGTTGGTTATAACATGCTTATAACATGGTTGGTTATAACATGGCTGGGTATAACATGGTTGGTTATAACATGGTTATAACATGGGTGGTTATAACATGATAATAACATGGTTGGTTATAACATGGTTATAACATGGTTGTTATAACATGGTTATAACATGGTTGATTATAACATGGTTATAAGATAGTTGGTTATAACATGCTTATGACATGGTTTGGCTATAACATGGTTATAACATGGTTGGTTATAACATGGCTGGTTATAACATGGTTGGTTATAACATGGTTATAACATGGTTGTTATAACATGGTTGGTTATAACATGTTTATAACATGGTTGGTTATAACACGCTTATGACATAGTTGGTCATAACAAGGCTGGTTATAACATGGTTGGTTATAACATGGCTGGTTATAACATGGTTATAACATGGTTGGTTATAACATGGTTGGTTATAACATGGCTGGTTATAACATGGTTATAACATGGTTGGTTATAACATGATAATAACATGGTTGGTTATAACATGGTAATAACATGGTTGGTTATAACATGCTTATAACATGGTTGGTCATAACAAGGCTGGTTATAACATGGCTGATTATAACATGGTTATAACATGGTTGATTATAACATGGTTATAAGATAGTTGGTTATAACATGCTTATGACATGGTTGGTCATAACATGGTTATAACATGGTTGGTTATAACATGGTTGGTTATAACATGGCTGGTTATAACATGGTTATAACATGGTTGATTATAACATGGTTGGTTATAACATGGTTATAACATGGTTGGTTATAACACGCTTATGACATAGTTGGTCATAACAAGGCTGGTTATAACATGGTTGGTTATAACATGGTTGGTTATAACATGGTTATAACATTGTTGGTTATAACATGGTTGGTTATAACATGGCTGGTTATAACATGGTTATAACATGGTTGGTTATAAGATGGTTGGTTATAACATGGCTGGTTATAATATGGTTATAACATGGTTGGTTATAACATGGTTATAACATGGTTGGTTATAACATGCTTATAACATGGCTGGTTATAACATGGCTGGGTATAACATGGTTGGTTATAACATGGTTATAACATGGTTGTTATAACATGGTTATAACATGGTTGGTTATAACATGGTTATAAGATAGTTGGCTATAACATGCTTATGACATGTTTGGTTATAACATGGTTATAACATGGTTGGTTATAACATGGCTGGTTATAACATGGTTGGTTATAACATGGTTATAACATGGTTGGTTATGACAAGATAATAACATGGTTGGTTATAACATGGTAATAACATGGTTGGTTATAACATGCTTATAACATGGTTGGTCATAACAAGGCTGGTTATAACATGGCTGATTATAACATGGTTATAACATGGTTGATTATAACATGGTTATAAGATAGTTGGTTATAACATGCTTATGACATGGTTGGTCATAACATGGTTATAACATGATTGGTTATAACATGGTTGGTTATAACATGGTTATAACATGGTTGATTATAACATGGTTATAAGATAGTTGGTTATAACATGCTTATGACATGGTTTGGCTATAACATGGTTATAACATGGTTGGTTATAACATGGCTGGTTATAACATGGTTGGTTATAACATGGTTATAACATGGTTGTTATAACATGGTTGGTTATAACATGGTTATAACATGGTTAGTTATAACACGCTTATGACATAGTTGGTCATAACAAGGCTGGTTATAACATGGTTGGTTATAACATGGTTATAACATTGTTGGTTATAACATGGCTGGTTATAACATGGCTGGGTATAACATGGTTGGTTATAACATGGTTATAACATGGTTATAACATGGTTGGTTATAACATGGTTATAACATGGTTGATTATAACATGGTTATAACATGATTGTTATAACATGGTTAGTTATAACATGGTTATAACATGGTTGGTTATAACATGGTTATAACATGGTTGATTATAACATGGTTATAAGATAGTTGGCTATAACATGCTTATGACATGTTTGGTTATAACATGGTTATAACATGGTTGGTTATAATATGGCTGGTTATAACATGGCTGGTTATAACATGGTTATAACATGGTTGGTTATAACACGCTTATGACATAGTTGGTCATAACAAGGCTGGTTATAACATGGTTGGTTATAACATGGTTGGTTATAACATGGTTATAACATTGTTGGTTATAACATGGTTGGTTATAACATGGCTGGTTATAACATGGTTATAACATGGTTGGTTATAACATGGTTGGTTATAACATGGCTGGTTATAACATGGTTATAACATGGTTGGTTATAACATGATAATAACATGGTTTGTTATAACATGGTAATAACATGGTTGGTTATAACATGGTTGGTTATAACATGGTTATAACATGATTGGTTATAACATGGTTGGTTATAACATGGCTGGTTATAACATGGTTATAACATGGTTGGTTATAACATGATAATAACATGGTTTGTTATAACATGGTAATAACATGGTTGGATATAACATGGTTGGTTATAACATGGCTAGTTATAAAATGGTTGGTTATAACATGGTTATAACATGGTTGGTTATAACATGCTTATAACATGGTTGGTCATAACATGCTTATATCATGGTTGGTTATAACATGGTTATAACATGGTTGGTTATAACATGATAATAACATGGTTGGTTATAACATGGCTGGTTATAACATGGTTATAACATGGTTAGTTATGACAAGATAATAACATGGTTGGTTATAACATGGTAATAACATGGTTGGTTATAACATGCTTATAACATGGTTGGTCATAACAAGGCTGGTTATAACATGGTTGGTTATAACATGGTTATAACATGGTTGGTTATAACATGATAATAACATGGTTGGTTATAACATGGTAATAACATGGTTGGTTATAACATGCTTATAACATGGTTGGTCATAACATGGTTATAACATGATTGGTTATAACATGGTTGGTTATAACATGGCTGGTTATAACATGGTTATAACATGGGTGGTTATAACATGATAATAACATGGTTGGTTATAACATGGTTATAACATGGTTGTTATAACATGGTTATAACATGGTTGATTATAACATGGTTATAAGATAGTTGGTTATAACATGCTTATGACATGGTTTGGCTATAACATGGTTATAACATGGTTGGTTATAACATGGCTGGTTATAACATGGTTGGTTATAACATGGTAATAACATGGTTGGTTATAACATGCTTATAACATGGTTGGTCATAACATGGTTATAACATGATTGGTTATAACATGGTTTGTTATAACATGGCTGGTTATAACATGGTTATAACATGGTTGATTATAACATGGTTATAAGATAGTTGGTTATAACATGCTTATAACATGGTTGGTTATAACATGGCTGGGTATAACATGGTTGGTTATAACATGGTTATAACATGGGTGGTTATAACATGATAATAACATGGTTGGTTATAACATGGTTATAACATGGTTGTTATAACATGGTTATAACATGGTTGATTATAACATGGTTATAAGATAGTTGGTTATAACATGCTTATGACATGGTTTGGCTATAACATGGTTATAACATGGTTGGTTATAACATGGCTGGTTATAACATGGTTGGTTATAACATGGTTATAACATGGTTGTTATAACATGGTTGGTTATAACATGTTTATAACATGGTTGGTTATAACACGCTTATGACATAGTTGGTCATAACAAGGCTGGTTATAACATGGTTGGTTATAACATGGTTGGTTATAACATGGTTATAACATTGTTGGTTATAACATGGTTGGTTATAACATGGCTGGTTATAACATGGTTATAACATGGTTGGTTATAACATGGTTGGTTATAACATGGCTGGTTATAACATGGTTATAACATGGTTGGTTATAACATGATAATAACATGGTTGGTTATAACATGGTAATAACATGGTTGGTTATAACATGCTTATAACATGGTTGGTCATAACAAGGCTGGTTATAACATGGCTGATTATAACATGGTTATAACATGGTTGATTATAACATGGTTATAAGATAGTTGGTTATAACATGCTTATGACATGGTTGGTCATAACATGGTTATAACATGGTTGGTTATAACATGGTTGGTTATAACATGGCTGGTTATAACATGGTTATAACATGGTTGATTATAACATGGTTGGTTATAACATGGTTATAACATGGTTGGTTATAACACGCTTATGACATAGTTGGTCATAACAAGGCTGGTTATAACATGGTTGGTTATAACATGGTTGGTTATAACATGGTTATAACATTGTTGGTTATAACATGGTTGGTTATAACATGGCTGGTTATAACATGGTTATAACATGGTTGGTTATAAGATGGTTGGTTATAACATGGCTGGTTATAATATGGTTATAACATGGTTGGTTATAACATGGTTATAACATGGTTGGTTATAACATGCTTATAACATGGTTGGTTATAACATGGTTATAAGATAGTTGGCTATAACATGCTTATGACATGTTTGGTTATAACATGGTTATAACATGGTTGGTTATAACATGGCTGGTTATAACATGGTTGGTTATAACATGGTTATAACATGGTTGGTTATGACAAGATAATAACATGGTTGGTTATAACATGGTAATAACATGGTTGGTTATAACATGCTTATAACATGGTTGGTCATAACAAGGCTGGTTATAACATGGCTGATTATAACATGGTTATAACATGGTTGATTATAACATGGTTATAAGATAGTTGGTTATAACATGCTTATGACATGGTTGGTCATAACATGGTTATAACATGATTGGTTATAACATGGTTGGTTATAACATGGTTATAACATGGTTGATTATAACATGGTTATAAGATAGTTGGTTATAACATGCTTATGACATGGTTTGGCTATAACATGGTTATAACATGGTTGGTTATAACATGGCTGGTTATAACATGGTTGGTTATAACATGGTTATAACATGGTTGTTATAACATGGTTGGTTATAACATGGTTATAACATGGTTAGTTATAACACGCTTATGACATAGTTGGTCATAACAAGGCTGGTTATAACATGGTTGGTTATAACATGGTTATAACATTGTTGGTTATAACATGGTTGGTTATAACATGGCTGGTTATAACATGGTTATAACATGGTTGGTTATAACATGGTTGGTTATAACATGGTTATAACATGGTTGGTTATAACATGATAATAACATGGTTGGTTATAACATGGCTGGTTATAACATGGTTATAACATGGTTAGTTATGACAAGATAATAACATGGTTGGTTATAACATGGTAATAACATGGTTGGTTATAACATGCTTATAACATGGTTGGTCATAACAAGGCTGGTTATAACATGGTTGGTTATAACATGGTTATAACATGGTTGGTTATAACATGCTTATAACATGGTTGGTCATAACATGGTTATAACATGATTGGTTATAACATGGTTGGTTATAACATGGCTGGTTATAACATGGTTATAACATGGGTGGTTATAACATGATAATAACATGGTTGGTTATAACATGGTTATAACATGGTTGTTATAACATGGTTATAACATGGTTGATTATAACATGGTTATAAGATAGTTGGTTATAACATGCTTATGACATGGTTTGGCTATAACATGGTTATAACATGGTTGGTTATAACATGGCTGGTTATAACATGGTTGGTTATAACATGGTAATAACATGGTTGGTTATAACATGCTTATAACATGGTTGGTCATAACATGGTTATAACATGATTGGTTATAACATGGTTGGTTATAACATGGCTGGTTATAACATGGTTATAACATGGTTGATTATAACATGGTTATAAGATAGTTGGTTATAACATGCTTATAACATGGTTGGTTATAACATGGCTGGGTATAACATGGTTGGTTATAACATGGTTATAACATGGGTGGTTATAACATGATAATAACATGGTTGGTTATAACATGGTTATAACATGGTTGTTATAACATGGTTATAACATGGTTGATTATAACATGGTTATAAGATAGTTGGTTATAACATGCTTATGACATGGTTTGGCTATAACATGGTTATAACATGGTTGGTTATAACATGGCTGGTTATAACATGGTTGGTTATAACATGGTTATAACATGGTTGTTATAACATGGTTGGTTATAACATGGTTATAACATGGTTAGTTATAACACGCTTATGACATAGTTGGTCATAACAAGGCTGGTTATAACATGGTTGGTTATAACATGGTTGGTTATAACATGGTTATAACATTGTTGGTTATAACATGGTTGGTTATAACATGGCTGGTTATAACATGGTTATAACATGGTTGGTTATAACATTGTTGGTTATAACATGGCTGGTTATAACATGGTTATAACATGGTTGGTTATAACATGATAATAACATGGTTGGTTATAACATGGTAATAACATGGTTGGTTATAACATGCTTATAACATGGTTGGTCATAACAAGGCTGGTTATAACATGGCTGATTATAACATTGTTATAACATGGTTGATTATAACATGATTATAAGATAGTTGGTTATAAAATGCTTATGACATGGTTGGTCATAACATGGTTATAACATGGTTGGTTATAACATGGTTGGTTATAACATGGCTGGTTATAACATGGTTATAACATGGTTGATTATAACATGGTTGGTTATAACATGGTTATAACATGGTTGGTTATAACACGCTTTTGACATAGTTGGTCATAACAAGGCTGGTTATAACATGGTTGGTTATAACATGGTTGGTTATAACATGGTTGTAACATTGTTGGTTATAACATGGTTGGTTATAACATGGCTGGTTATAACATGGTTATAACATGGTTGGTTATAACATGATAATAACATGGTTTGTTATAACATGGTAATAACATGGCTGGTTATAACATGGTTGGTTATAACATGGTTATAACATGATTGGTTATAACATGGTTGGTTATAACATGGCTGGTTATAACATGGTTATAACATGGTTGGTTATAACATGATAATAACATGGTTTGTTATAACATGGTAATAACATGGTTGGATATAACATGGTTGGTTATAACATGGCTAGTTATAAAATGGTTGGTTATAACATGGTTATAACATGGTTGGTTATAACATGCTTATAACATGGTTGGTCATAACATGCTTATATCATGGTTGGTTATAACATGGTTATAACATGGTTGGTTATAACATGATAATAACATGGTTGGTTATAACATGGCTGGTTATAACATGGTTATAACATGGTTAGTTATGACAAGATAATAACATGGTTGGTTATAACATGGTAATAACATGGTTGGTTATAACATGCTTATAACATGGTTGGTCATAACAAGGCTGGTTATAACATGGTTGGTTATAACATGGTTATAACATGGTTGGTTATAACATGATAATAACATGGTTGGTTATAACATGGTAATAACATGGTTGGTTATAACATGCTTATAATATGGTTGGTCATAACATGGTTATAACATGATTGGTTATAACATGGTTGGTTATAACATGGCTGGTTATAACATGGTTATAACATGGGTGGTTATAACATGATAATAACATGGTTGGTTATAACATGGTTATAACATGGTTGTTATAACATGGTTATAACATGGTTGATTATAACATGGTTATAAGATAGTTGGTTATAACATGCTTATGACATGGTTTGGCTATAACATGGTTATAACATGGTTGGTTATAACATGGCTGGTTATAACATGGTTGGTTATAACATGGTAATAACATGGTTGGTTATAACATGCTTATAACATGGTTGGTTATAACATGGTTATAACATGATTGGTTATAACATGGTTGGTTATAACATGGCTGGTTATAACATGGTTATAACATGGTTGATTATAACATGGTTATAAGATAGTTGGTTATAACATGCTTATAACATGGTTGGTTATAACATGGCTGGGTATAACATGGTTGGTTATAACATGGTTATAACATGGGTGGTTATAACATGATAATAACATGGTTGGTTATAACATGGTTATAACATGGTTGTTATAACATGGTTATAACATGGTTGATTATAACATGGTTATAAGATAGTTGGTTATAACATGCTTATGACATGGTTTGGCTATAACATGGTTATAACATGGTTGGTTATAACATGGCTGGTTATAACATGGTTGGTTATAACATGGTTATAACATGGTTGTTATAACATGGTTGGTTATAACATGTTTATAACATGGTTGGTTATAACACGCTTATGACATAGTTGGTCATAACAAGGCTGGTTATAACATGGTTGGTTATAACATGGCTGGTTATAACATGGTTATAACATGGTTGGTTATAACATGGTTGGTTATAACATGGCTGGTTATAACATGGTTATAACATGGTTGGTTATAACATGATAATAACATGGTTGGTTATAACATGGTAATAACATGGTTGGTTATAACATGCTTATAACATGGTTGGTCATAACAAGGCTGGTTATAACATGGCTGATTATAACATGGTTATAACATGGTTGATTATAACATGGTTATAAGATAGTTGGTTATAACATGCTTATGACATGGTTGGTCATAACATGGTTATAACATGGTTGGTTATAACATGGTTGGTTATAACATGGCTGGTTATAACATGGTTATAACATGGTTGATTATAACATGGTTGGTTATAACATGGTTATAACATGGTTGGTTATAACACGCTTATGACATAGTTGGTCATAACAAGGCTGGTTATAACATGGTTGGTTATAACATGGTTGGTTATAACATGGTTATAACATTGTTGGTTATAACATGGTTGGTTATAACATGGCTGGTTATAACATGGTTATAACATGGTTGGTTATAAGATGGTTGGTTATAACATGGCTGGTTATAATATGGTTATAACATGGTTGGTTATAACATGGTTATAACATGGTTGGTTATAACATGCTTATAACATGGCTGGTTATAACATGGCTGGGTATAACATGGTTGGTTATAACATGGTTATAACATGGTTGTTATAACATGGTTATAACATGGTTGGTTATAACATGGTTATAAGATAGTTGGCTATAACATGCTTATGACATGTTTGGTTATAACATGGTTATAACATGGTTGGTTATAACATGGCTGGTTATAACATGGTTGGTTATAACATGGTTATAACATGGTTGGTTATGACAAGATAATAACATGGTTGGTTATAACATGGTAATAACATGGTTGGTTATAACATGCTTATAACATGGTTGGTCATAACAAGGCTGGTTATAACATGGCTGATTATAACATGGTTATAACATGGTTGATTATAACATGGTTATAAGATAGTTGGTTATAACATGCTTATGACATGGTTGGTCATAACATGGTTATAACATGATTGGTTATAACATGGTTGGTTATAACATGGTTATAACATGGTTGATTATAACATGGTTATAAGATAGTTGGTTATAACATGCTTATGACATGGTTTGGCTATAACATGGTTATAACATGGTTGGTTATAACATGGCTGGTTATAACATGGTTGGTTATAACATGGTTATAACATGGTTGTTATAACATGGTTGGTTATAACATGGTTATAACATGGTTAGTTATAACACGCTTATGACATAGTTGGTCATAACAAGGCTGGTTATAACATGGTTGGTTATAACATGGTTATAACATTGTTGGTTATAACATGGTTGGTTATAACATGGCTGGTTATAACATGGTTATAACATGGTTGGTTATAACATGGTTGGTTATAACATGGTTATAACATGGTTGGTTATAACATGATAATAACATGGTTGGTTATAACATGGCTGGTTATAACATGGTTATAACATGGTTAGTTATGACAAGATAATAACATGGTTGGTTATAACATGGTAATAACATGGTTGGTTATAACATGCTTATAACATGGTTGGTCATAACAAGGCTGGTTATAACATGGTTGGTTATAACATGGTTATAACATGGTTGGTTATAACATGCTTATAACATGGTTGGTCATAACATGGTTATAACATGATTGTTATAACATGGTTGGTTATAACATGGCTGGTTATAACATGGTTATAACATGGGTGGTTATAACATGATAATAACATGGTTGGTTATAACATGGTTATAACATGGTTGTTATAACATGGTTATAACATGGTTGATTATAACATGGTTATAAGATAGTTGGTTATAACATGCTTATGACATGGTTTGGCTATAACATGGTTATAACATGGTTGGTTATAACATGGCTGGTTATAACATGGTTGGTTATAACATGGTAATAACATGGTTGGTTATAACATGCTTATAACATGGTTGGTCATAACATGGTTATAACATGATTGGTTATAACATGGTTGGTTATAACATGGCTGGTTATAACATGGTTATAACATGGTTGATTATAACATGGTTATAAGATAGTTGGTTATAACATGCTTATAACATGGTTGGTTATAACATGGCTGGGTATAACATGGTTGGTTATAACATGGTTATAACATGGGTGGTTATAACATGATAATAACATGGTTGGTTATAACATGGTTATAACATGGTTGTTATAACATGGTTATAACATGGTTGATTATAACATGGTTATAAGATAGTTGGTTATAACATGCTTATGACATGGTTTGGCTATAACATGGTTATAACATGGTTGGTTATAACATGGCTGGTTATAACATGGTTGGTTATAACATGGTTATAACATGGTTGTTATAACATGGTTGGTTATAACATGGTTATAACATGGTTAGTTATAACACGCTTATGACATAGTTGGTCATAACAAGGCTGGTTATAACATGGTTGGTTATAACATGGTTGGTTATAACATGGTTATAACATTGTTGGTTATAACATGGTTGGTTATAACATGGCTGGTTATAACATGGTTATAACATGGTTGGTTATAACATTGTTGGTTATAACATGGCTGGTTATAACATGGTTATAACATGGTTGGTTATAACATGATAATAACATGGTTGGTTATAACATGGTAATAACATGGTTGGTTATAACATGCTTATAACATGGTTGGTCATAACAAGGCTGGTTATAACATGGCTGATTATAACATTGTTATAACATGGTTGATTATAACATGGTTATAAGATAGTTGGTTATAAAATGCTTATGACATGGTTGGTCATAACATGGTTATAACATGGTTGGTTATAACATGGTTGGTTATAACATGGCTGGTTATAACATGGTTATAACATGGTTGATTATAACATGGTTGGTTATAACATGGTTATAACATGGTTGGTTATAACACGCTTTTGACATAGTTGGTCATAACAAGGCTGGTTATAACATGGTTGGTTATAACATGGTTGGTTATAACATGGTTGTAACATTGTTGGTTATAACATGGTTGGTTATAACATGGCTGGTTATAACATGGTTATAACATGGTTGGTTATAACATGATAATAACATGGTTTGTTATAACATGGTAATAACATGGCTGGTTATAACATGGTTGGTTATAACATGGTTATAACATGATTGGTTATAACATGGTTGGTTATAACATGGCTGGTTATAACATGGTTATAACATGGTTGGTTATAACATGATAATAACATGGTTTGTTATAACATGGTAATAACATGGTTGGATATAACATGGTTGGTTATAACATGGCTAGTTATAAAATGGTTGGTTATAACATGGTTATAACATGGTTGGTTATAACATGCTTATAACATGGTTGGTCATAACATGCTTATATCATGGTTGGTTATAACATGGTTATAACATGGTTGGTTATAACATGATAATAACATGGTTGGTTATAACATGGCTGGTTATAACATGGTTATAACATGGTTAGTTATGACAAGATAATAACATGGTTGGTTATAACATGGTAATAACATGGTTGGTTATAACATGCTTATAACATGGTTGGTCATAACAAGGCTGGTTATAACATGGTTGGTTATAACATGGTTATAACATGGTTGGTTATAACATGATAATAACATGGTTGGTTATAACATGGTAATAACATGGTTGGTTATAACATGCTTATAACATGGTTGGTCATAACATGGTTATAACATGATTGGTTATAACATGGTTGGTTATAACATGGCTGGTTATAACATGGTTATAACATGGGTGGTTATAACATGATAATAACATGGTTGGTTATAACATGGTTATAACATGGTTGTTATAACATGGTTATAACATGGTTGATTATAACATGGTTATAAGATAGTTGGTTATAACATGCTTATGACATGGTTTGGCTATAACATGGTTATAACATGGTTGGTTATAACATGGCTGGTTATAACATGGTTGGTTATAACATGGTAATAACATGGTTGGTTATAACATGCTTATAACATGGTTGGTTATAACATGGTTATAACATGATTGGTTATAACATGGTTGGTTATAACATGGTTATAACATGGTTGGTTATAACATGCTTATAACATGGTTGGTTATAACATGGTTATAAGATAGTTGGCTATAACATGCTTATGACATGTTTGGTTATAACATGGTTATAACATGGTTGGTTATAACATGGCTGGTTATAACATGGTTGGTTATAACATGGTTATAACATGGTTGGTTATGACAAGATAATAACATGGTTGGTTATAACATGGTAATAACATGGTTGGTTATAACATGCTTATAACATGGTTGGTCATAACAAGGCTGGTTATAACATGGCTGATTATAACATGGTTATAACATGGTTGATTATAACATGGTTATAAGATAGTTGGTTATAACATGCTTATGACATGGTTGGTCATAACATGGTTATAACATGATTGGTTATAACATGGTTGGTTATAACATGGTTATAACATGGTTGATTATAACATGGTTATAAGATAGTTGGTTATAACATGCTTATGACATGGTTTGGCTATAACATGGTTATAACATGGTTGGTTATAACATGGCTGGTTATAACATGGTTGGTTATAACATGGTTATAACATGGTTGTTATAACATGGTTGTTATAACATGGTTGGTTATAACATGGTTATAACATGGTTAGTTATAACACGCTTATGACATAGTTGGTCATAACAAGGCTGGTTATAACATGGTTGGTTATAACATGGTTATAACATTGTTGGTTATAACATGGTTGGTTATAACATGGCTGGTTATAACATGGTTATAACATGGTTGGTTATAACATGGTTGGTTATAACATGGTTATAACATGGTTGGTTATAACATGATAATAACATGGTTGGTTATAACATGGCTGGTTATAACATGGTTATAACATGGTTAGTTATGACAAGATAATAACATGGTTGGTTATAACATGGTAATAACATGGTTGGTTATAACATGCTTATAACATGGTTGGTCATAACAAGGCTGGTTATAACATGGTTGGTTATAACATGGTTATAACATGGTTGGTTATAACATGCTTATAACATGGTTGGTCATAACATGGTTATAACATGATTGGTTATAACATGGTTGGTTATAACATGGCTGGTTATAACATGGTTATAACATGGGTGGTTATAACATGATAATAACATGGTTGGTTATAACATGGTTATAACATGGTTGTTATAACATGGTTATAACATGGTTGATTATAACATGGTTATAAGATAGTTGGTTATAACATGCTTATGACATGGTTTGGCTATAACATGGTTATAACATGGTTGGTTATAACATGGCTGGTTATAACATGGTTGGTTATAACATGGTAATAACATGGTTGGTTATAACATGCTTATAACATGGTTGGTCATAACATGGTTATAACATGATTGGTTATAACATGGTTGGTTATAACATGGCTGGTTATAACATGGTTATAACATGGTTGATTATAACATGGTTATAAGATAGTTGGTTATAACATGCTTATAACATGGTTGGTTATAACATGGCTGGGTATAACATGGTTGGTTATAACATGGTTATAACATGGGTGGTTATAACATGATAATAACATGGTTGGTTATAACATGGTTATAACATGGTTGTTATAACATGGTTATAACATGGTTGATTATAACATGGTTATAAGATAGTTGGTTATAACATGCTTATGACATGGTTTGGCTATAACATGGTTATAACATGGTTGGTTATAACATGGCTGGTTATAACATGGTTGGTTATAACATGGTTATAACATGGTTGTTATAACATGGTTGGTTATAACATGGTTATAACATGGTTAGTTATAACACGCTTATGACATAGTTGGTCATAACAAGGCTGGTTATAACATGGTTGGTTATAACATGGTTGGTTATAACATGGTTATAACATTGTTGGTTATAACATGGTTGGTTATAACATGGCTGGTTATAACATGGTTATAACATGGTTGGTTATAACATTGTTGGTTATAACATGGCTGGTTATAACATGGTTATAACATGGTTGGTTATAACATGATAATAACATGGTTGGTTATAACATGGTAATAACATGGTTGGTTATAACATGCTTATAACATGGTTGGTCATAACAAGGCTGGTTATAACATGGCTGATTATAACATTGTTATAACATGGTTGATTATAACATGGTTATAAGATAGTTGGTTATAAAATGCTTATGACATGGTTGGTCATAACATGGTTATAACATGGTTGGTTATAACATGGTTGGTTATAACATGGCTGGTTATAACATGGTTATAACATGGTTGATTATAACATGGTTGGTTATAACATGGTTATAACATGGTTGGTTATAACACGCTTTTGACATAGTTGGTCATAACAAGGCTGGTTATAACATGGTTGGTTATAACATGGTTGGTTATAACATGGTTGTAACATTGTTGGTTATAACATGGTTGGTTATAACATGGCTGGTTATAACATGGTTATAACATGGTTGGTTATAACATGATAATAACATGGTTTGTTATAACATGGTAATAACATGGCTGGTTATAACATGGTTGGTTATAACATGGTTATAACATGATTGGTTATAACATGGTTGGTTATAACATGGCTGGTTATAACATGGTTATAACATGGTTGGTTATAACATGATAATAACATGGTTTGTTATAACATGGTAATAACATGGTTGGATATAACATGGTTGGTTATAACATGGCTAGTTATAAAATGGTTGGTTATAACATGGTTATAACATGGTTGGTTATAACATGCTTATAACATGGTTGGTCATAACATGCTTATATCATGGTTGGTTATAACATGGTTATAACATGGTTGGTTATAACATGATAATAACATGGTTGGTTATAACATGGCTGGTTATAACATGGTTATAACATGGTTAGTTATGACAAGATAATAACATGGTTGGTTATAACATGGTAATAACATGGTTGGTTATAACATGCTTATAACATGGTTGGTCATAACAAGGCTGGTTATAACATGGTTGGTTATAACATGGTTATAACATGGTTGGTTATAACATGATAATAACATGGTTGGTTATAACATGGTAATAACATGGTTGGTTATAACATGCTTATAATATGGTTGGTCATAACATGGTTATAACATGATTGGTTATAACATGGTTGGTTATAACATGGCTGGTTATAACATGGTTATAACATGGGTGGTTATAACATGATAATAACATGGTTGGTTATAACATGGTTATAACATGGTTGTTATAACATGGTTATAACATGGTTGATTATAACATGGTTATAAGATAGTTGGTTATAACATGCTTATGACATGGTTTGGCTATAACATGGTTATAACATGGTTGGTTATAACATGGCTGGTTATAACATGGTTGGTTATAACATGGTAATAACATGGTTGGTTATAACATGCTTATAACATGGTTGGTTATAACATGGTTATAACATGATTGGTTATAACATGGTTGGTTATAACATGGCTGGTTATAACATGGTTATAACATGGTTGATTATAACATGGTTATAAGATAGTTGGTTATAACATGCTTATAACATGGTTGGTTATAACATGGCTGGGTATAACATGGTTGGTTATAACATGGTTATAACATGGGTGGTTATAACATGATAATAACATGGTTGGTTATAACATGGTTATAACATGGTTGTTATAACATGGTTATAACATGGTTGATTATAACATGGTTATAAGATAGTTGGTTATAACATGCTTATGACATGGTTTGGCTATAACATGGTTATAACATGGTTGGTTATAACATGGCTGGTTATAACATGGTTGGTTATAACATGGTTATAACATGGTTGTTATAACATGGTTGGTTATAACATGTTTATAACATGGTTGGTTATAACACGCTTATGACATAGTTGGTCATAACAAGGCTGGTTATAACATGGTTGGTTATAACATGGCTGGTTATAACATGGTTATAACATGGTTGGTTATAACATGGTTGGTTATAACATGGCTGGTTATAACATGGTTATAACATGGTTGGTTATAACATGATAATAACATGGTTGGTTATAACATGCTTATAACATGGTTGGTCATAACAAGGCTGGTTATAACATGGCTGATTATAACATGGTTATAACATGGTTGATTATAACATGGTTATAAGATAGTTGGTTATAACATGCTTATGACATGGTTGGTCATAACATGGTTATAACATGGTTGGTTATAACATGGTTGGTTATAACATGGCTGGTTATAACATGGTTATAACATGGTTGATTATAACATGGTTGGTTATAACATGGTTATAACATGGTTGGTTATAACACGCTTATGACATAGTTGGTCATAACAAGGCTGGTTATAACATGGTTGGTTATAACATGGTTGGTTATAACATGGTTATAACATTGTTGGTTATAACATGGTTGGTTATAACATGGCTGGTTATAACATGGTTATAACATGGTTGGTTATAAGATGGTTGGTTATAACATGGCTGGTTATAATATGGTTATAACATGGTTGGTTATAACATGGTTATAACATGGTTGGTTATAACATGCTTATAACATGGCTGGTTATAACATGGCTGGGTATAACATGGTTGGTTATAACATGGTTATAACATGGTTGTTATAACATGGTTATAACATGGTTGGTTATAACATGGTTATAAGATAGTTGGCTATAACATGCTTATGACATGTTTGGTTATAACATGGTTATAACATGGTTGGTTATAACATGGCTGGTTATAACATGGTTGGTTATAACATGGTTATAACATGGTTGGTTATGACAAGATAATAACATGGTTGGTTATAACATGGTAATAACATGGTTGGTTATAACATGCTTATAACATGGTTGGTCATAACAAGGCTGGTTATAACATGGCTGATTATAACATGGTTATAACATGGTTGATTATAACATGGTTATAAGATAGTTGGTTATAACATGCTTATGACATGGTTGGTCATAACATGGTTATAACATGATTGGTTATAACATGGTTGGTTATAACATGGCTGGTTATAACATGGTTATAACATGGTTGGTTATAACATGGTTGGTTATAACATGGTTATAACATGGTTGGTTATAACATGATAATAACATGGTTGGTTATAACATGGCTGGTTATAACATGGTTATAACATGGTTAGTTATGACAAGATAATAACATGGTTGGTTATAACATGGTAATAACATGGTTGGTTATAACATGCTTATAACATGGTTGGTCATAACAAGGCTGGTTATAACATGGTTGGTTATAACATGGTTATAACATGGTTGGTTATAACATGCTTATAACATGGTTGGTCATAACATGGTTATAACATGATTGTTATAACATGGTTGGTTATAACATGGCTGGTTATAACATGGTTATAACATGGGTGGTTATAACATGATAATAACATGGTTGGTTATAACATGGTTATAACATGGTTGTTATAACATGGTTATAACATGGTTGATTATAACATGGTTATAAGATAGTTGGTTATAACATGCTTATGACATGGTTTGGCTATAACATGGTTATAACATGGTTGGTTATAACATGGCTGGTTATAACATGGTTGGTTATAACATGGTAATAACATGGTTGGTTATAACATGCTTATAACATGGTTGGTCATAACATGGTTATAACATGATTGGTTATAACATGGTTGGTTATAACATGGCTGGTTATAACATGGTTATAACATGGTTGATTATAACATGGTTATAAGATAGTTGGTTATAACATGCTTATAACATGGTTGGTTATAACATGGCTGGGTATAACATGGTTGGTTATAACATGGTTATAACATGGGTGGTTATAACATGATAATAACATGGTTGGTTATAACATGGTTATAACATGGTTGTTATAACATGGTTATAACATGGTTGATTATAACATGGTTATAAGATAGTTGGTTATAACATGCTTATGACATGGTTTGGCTATAACATGGTTATAACATGGTTGGTTATAACATGGCTGGTTATAACATGGTTGGTTATAACATGGTTATAACATGGTTGTTATAACATGGTTGGTTATAACATGGTTATAACATGGTTAGTTATAACACGCTTATGACATAGTTGGTCATAACAAGGCTGGTTATAACATGGTTGGTTATAACATGGTTGGTTATAACATGGTTATAACATTGTTGGTTATAACATGGTTGGTTATAACATGGCTGGTTATAACATGGTTATAACATGGTTGGTTATAACATTGTTGGTTATAACATGGCTGGTTATAACATGGTTATAACATGGTTGGTTATAACATGATAATAACATGGTTGGTTATAACATGGTAATAACATGGTTGGTTATAACATGCTTATAACATGGTTGGTCATAACAAGGCTGGTTATAACATGGCTGATTATAACATTGTTATAACATGGTTGATTATAACATGGTTATAAGATAGTTGGTTATAAAATGCTTATGACATGGTTGGTCATAACATGGTTATAACATGGTTGGTTATAACATGGTTGGTTATAACATGGCTGGTTATAACATGGTTATAACATGGTTGATTATAACATGGTTGGTTATAACATGGTTATAACATGGTTGGTTATAACACGCTTTTGACATAGTTGGTCATAACAAGGCTGGTTATAACATGGTTGGTTATAACATGGTTGGTTATAACATGGTTGTAACATTGTTGGTTATAACATGGTTGGTTATAACATGGCTGGTTATAACATGGTTATAACATGGTTGGTTATAACATGATAATAACATGGTTTGTTATAACATGGTAATAACATGGCTGGTTATAACATGGTTGGTTATAACATGGTTATAACATGATTGGTTATAACATGGTTGGTTATAACATGGCTGGTTATAACATGGTTATAACATGGTTGGTTATAACATGATAATAACATGGTTTGTTATAACATGGTAATAACATGGTTGGATATAACATGGTTGGTTATAACATGGCTAGTTATAAAATGGTTGGTTATAACATGGTTATAACATGGTTGGTTATAACATGCTTATAACATGGTTGGTCATAACATGCTTATATCATGGTTGGTTATAACATGGTTATAACATGGTTGGTTATAACATGATAATAACATGGTTGGTTATAACATGGCTGGTTATAACATGGTTATAACATGGTTAGTTATGACAAGATAATAACATGGTTGGTTATAACATGGTAATAACATGGTTGGTTATAACATGCTTATAACATGGTTGGTCATAACAAGGCTGGTTATAACATGGTTGGTTATAACATGGTTATAACATGGTTGGTTATAACATGATAATAACATGGTTGGTTATAACATGGTAATAACATGGTTGGTTATAACATGCTTATAACATGGTTGGTCATAACATGGTTATAACATGATTGGTTATAACATGGTTGGTTATAACATGGCTGGTTATAACATGGTTATAACATGGGTGGTTATAACATGATAATAACATGGTTGGTTATAACATGGTTATAACATGGTTGTTATAACATGGTTATAACATGGTTGATTATAACATGGTTATAAGATAGTTGGTTATAACATGCTTATGACATGGTTTGGCTATAACATGGTTATAACATGGTTGGTTATAACATGGCTGGTTATAACATGGTTGGTTATAACATGGTAATAACATGGTTGGTTATAACATGCTTATAACATGGTTGGTTATAACATGGTTATAACATGATTGGTTATAACATGGTTGGTTATAACATGGTTATAACATGGTTGGTTATAACATGCTTATAACATGGTTGGTTATAACATGGTTATAAGATAGTTGGCTATAACATGCTTATGACATGTTTGGTTATAACATGGTTATAACATGGTTGGTTATAACATGGCTGGTTATAACATGGTTGGTTATAACATGGTTATAACATGGTTGGTTATGACAAGATAATAACATGGTTGGTTATAACATGGTAATAACATGGTTGGTTATAACATGCTTATAACATGGTTGGTCATAACAAGGCTGGTTATAACATGGCTGATTATAACATGGTTATAACATGGTTGATTATAACATGGTTATAAGATAGTTGGTTATAACATGCTTATGACATGGTTGGTCATAACATGGTTATAACATGATTGGTTATAACATGGTTGGTTATAACATGGTTATAACATGGTTGATTATAACATGGTTATAAGATAGTTGGTTATAACATGCTTATGACATGGTTTGGCTATAACATGGTTATAACATGGTTGGTTATAACATGGCTGGTTATAACATGGTTGGTTATAACATGGTTATAACATGGTTGTTATAACATGGTTGGTTATAACATGGTTATAACATGGTTAGTTATAACACGCTTATGACATAGTTGGTCATAACAAGGCTGGTTATAACATGGTTGGTTATAACATGGTTATAACATTGTTGGTTATAACATGGTTGGTTATAACATGGCTGGTTATAACATGGTTATAACATGGTTGGTTATAACATGGTTGGTTATAACATGGTTATAACATGGTTGGTTATAACATGATAATAACATGGTTGGTTATAACATGGCTGGTTATAACATGGTTATAACATGGTTAGTTATGACAAGATAATAACATGGTTGGTTATAACATGGTAATAACATGGTTGGTTATAACATGCTTATAACATGGTTGGTCATAACAAGGCTGGTTATAACATGGTTGGTTATAACATGGTTATAACATGGTTGGTTATAACATGCTTATAACATGGTTGGTCATAACATGGTTATAACATGATTGGTTATAACATGGTTGGTTATAACATGGCTGGTTATAACATGGTTATAACATGGGTGGTTATAACATGATAATAACATGGTTGGTTATAACATGGTTATAACATGGTTGTTATAACATGGTTATAACATGGTTGATTATAACATGGTTATAAGATAGTTGGTTATAACATGCTTATGACATGGTTTGGCTATAACATGGTTATAACATGGTTGGTTATAACATGGCTGGTTATAACATGGTTGGTTATAACATGGTAATAACATGTTTGGTTATAACATGCTTATAACATGGTTGGTCATAACATGGTTATAACATGATTGGTTATAACATGGTTGGTTATAACATGGCTGGTTATAACATGGTTATAACATGGTTGATTATAACATGGTTATAAGATAGTTGGTTATAACATGCTTATAACATGGTTGGTTATAACATGGCTGGGTATAACATGGTTGGTTATAACATGGTTATAACATGGGTGGTTATAACATGATAATAACATGGTTGGTTATAACATGGTTATAACATGGTTGTTATAACATGGTTATAACATGGTTGATTATAACATGGTTATAAGATAGTTGGTTATAACATGCTTATGACATGGTTTGGCTATAACATGGTTATAACATGGTTGGTTATAACATGGCTGGTTATAACATGGTTGGTTATAACATGGTTATAACATGGTTGTTATAACATGGTTGGTTATAACATGGTTATAACATGGTTAGTTATAACACGCTTATGACATAGTTGGTCATAACAAGGCTGGTTATAACATGGTTGGTTATAACATGGTTGGTTATAACATGGTTATAACATTGTTGGTTATAACATGGTTGGTTATAACATGGCTGGTTATAACATGGTTATAACATGGTTGGTTATAACATTGTTGGTTATAACATGGCTGGTTATAACATGGTTATAACATGGTTGGTTATAACATGATAATAACATGGTTGGTTATAACATGGTAATAACATGGTTGGTTATAACATGCTTATAACATGGTTGGTCATAACAAGGCTGGTTATAACATGGCTGATTATAACATTGTTATAACATGGTTGATTATAACATGGTTATAAGATAGTTGGTTATAAAATGCTTATGACATGGTTGGTCATAACATGGTTATAACATGGTTGGTTATAACATGGTTGGTTATAACATGGCTGGTTATAACATGGTTATAACATGGTTGATTATAACATGGTTGGTTATAACATGGTTATAACATGGTTGGTTATAACACGCTTTTGACATAGTTGGTCATAACAAGGCTGGTTATAACATGGTTGGTTATAACATGGTTGGTTATAACATGGTTGTAACATTGTTGGTTATAACATGGTTGGTTATAACATGGCTGGTTATAACATGGTTATAACATGGTTGGTTATAACATGATAATAACATGGTTTGTTATAACATGGTAATAACATGGCTGGTTATAACATGGTTGGTTATAACATGGTTATAACATGATTGGTTATAACATGGTTGGTTATAACATGGCTGGTTATAACATGGTTATAACATGGTTGGTTATAACATGATAATAACATGGTTTGTTATAACATGGTAATAACATGGTTGGATATAACATGGTTGGTTATAACATGGCTAGTTATAAAATGGTTGGTTATAACATGGTTATAACATGGTTGGTTATAACATGCTTATAACATGGTTGGTCATAACATGCTTATATCATGGTTGGTTATAACATGGTTATAACATGGTTGGTTATAACATGATAATAACATGGTTGGTTATAACATGGCTGGTTATAACATGGTTATAACATGGTTAGTTATGACAAGATAATAACATGGTTGGTTATAACATGGTAATAACATGGTTGGTTATAACATGCTTATAACATGGTTGGTCATAACAAGGCTGGTTATAACATGGTTGGTTATAACATGGTTATAACATGGTTGGTTATAACATGATAATAACATGGTTGGTTATAACATGGTAATAACATGGTTGGTTATAACATGCTTATAATATGGTTGGTCATAACATGGTTATAACATGATTGGTTATAACATGGTTGGTTATAACATGGCTGGTTATAACATGGTTATAACATGGGTGGTTATAACATGATAATAACATGGTTGGTTATAACATGGTTATAACATGGTTGTTATAACATGGTTATAACATGGTTGATTATAACATGGTTATAAGATAGTTGGTTATAACATGCTTATGACATGGTTTGGCTATAACATGGTTATAACATGGTTGGTTATAACATGGCTGGTTATAACATGGTTGGTTATAACATGGTAATAACATGGTTGGTTATAACATGCTTATAACATGGTTGGTTATAACATGGTTATAACATGATTGGTTATAACATGGTTGGTTATAACATGGCTGGTTATAACATGGTTATAACATGGTTGATTATAACATGGTTATAAGATAGTTGGTTATAACATGCTTATAACATGGTTGGTTATAACATGGCTGGGTATAACATGGTTGGTTATAACATGGTTATAACATGGGTGGTTATAACATGATAATAACATGGTTGGTTATAACATGGTTATAACATGGTTGTTATAACATGGTTATAACATGGTTGATTATAACATGGTTATAAGATAGTTGGTTATAACATGCTTATGACATGGTTTGGCTATAACATGGTTATAACATGGTTGGTTATAACATGGCTGGTTATAACATGGTTGGTTATAACATGGTTATAACATGGTTGTTATAACATGGTTGGTTATAACATGTTTATAACATGGTTGGTTATAACACGCTTATGACATAGTTGGTCATAACAAGGCTGGTTATAACATGGTTGGTTATAACATGGCTGGTTATAACATGGTTATAACATGGTTGGTTATAACATGGTTGGTTATAACATGGCTGGTTATAACATGGTTATAACATGGTTGGTTATAACATGATAATAACATGGTTGGTTATAACATGGTAATAACATGGTTGGTTATAACATGCTTATAACATGGTTGGTCATAACAAGGCTGGTTATAACATGGCTGATTATAACATGGTTATAACATGGTTGATTATAACATGGTTATAAGATAGTTGGTTATAACATGCTTATGACATGGTTGGTCATAACATGGTTATAACATGGTTGGTTATAACATGGTTGGTTATAACATGGCTGGTTATAACATGGTTATAACATGGTTGATTATAACATGGTTGGTTATAACATGGTTATAACATGGTTGGTTATAACACGCTTATGACATAGTTGGTCATAACAAGGCTGGTTATAACATGGTTGGTTATAACATGGTTGGTTATAACATGGTTATAACATTGTTGGTTATAACATGGTTGGTTATAACATGGCTGGTTATAACATGGTTATAACATGGTTGGTTATAAGATGGTTGGTTATAACATGGCTGGTTATAATATGGTTATAACATGGTTGGTTATAACATGGTTATAACATGGTTGGTTATAACATGCTTATAACATGGCTGGTTATAACATGGCTGGGTATAACATGGTTGGTTATAACATGGTTATAACATGGTTGTTATAACATGGTTATAACATGGTTGTTATAACATGGTTATAACATGGTTGTTATAACATGGTTGGTTATAACATGGTTATGACATGGTTGGTTATAACATGCTTATAACATGGTTGGTCATAACAAGACTGGTTATAACATGGTTGGTTATAACATGGTTATAACATGGTTGTTATAACATGGTTGGTTATAACATGGTTATAACATGGTTGATTATAACATGGTTATAAGATAGTTGATTATAACATGCTTATAACATGGTTGGTTATAACATGGTTATACCATGGTTGGTTATAACATGGCTGGTTATAACATGGTTGGTTATAACATGGTTATAACATGGTTGTTATAAAATGGTTGGTTATAACATGGTTATAACATGGTTGGTCATAACAAGGCTGGTTATAACATGGTTATACCATGGTTGGTTATAACATGGCTGGTTATAACATGGTTGGTTATAACATGGTTATAACATGGTTGTTATAAAATGGTTGGTTATAACATGGTTATAACATGGTTGGTCATAACAAGGCTGGTTATAACATGGTTGGTTATAACATGGTTGGTTATAACATGGTTATAACATTGTTGGTTATAACATGGTAATAACATTGTTGGTTATGACATGTTTATAACATGGTTGGTCATAACAAGGCTGGTTATAACATGGTTGTTATAAAATGGTTGGTTATAACATGGTTATAACATGGTTGGTTATAACATGCTTATGACATGGTTGGTCATAACAAGACTGGTTATAACATGGTTGGTTATAACATGGTTATAACATGGTTGTTATAATATGGTTGGTTATAACATGGTTATAACATGGTTGGTTATAACATGGTAATAACATGGTTGGTTATATCATGGTTACAACATGGTTGGTTATAACATGGTTATAACATGGTTGGTTATAACATGCTTATAACATGGTTGGTCATAACAAGGCTGGTTATAACATGGTTGATTATAACATGGTTATAAGATGGTTGATTATAACATGGTTATAAGATAGTTGGTTATAACATGCTTATGACATGGTTGGTCATAACAAGGCTGGTTATAACATGGTTGTTATAACATGGCTGGTAATAACATGGTTATAACATGGTTGATTATAACATGGTTATAAGATAGTTGGTTATAACATGCTTATAACATGGTTTGGTTATAACATGGTTATAACATGGTTGGTTATAACATGGCTGGTTATAACATGGTTGGTTATAACATGGTTATAACATGGCTGGTTATAACATGGTTATAACATGGTTGGTTATAACATGCTTATAACATGGTTGGTCATAACAAGGCTGGTTATAACATGGTTGGTTGTAACATGGTTATAACATGATTGTTATAACATGGTTGGTTATAACATGGTTATAACATGGTTGGTTATAACATGGTTATAACATGGTTGATTATAACATGGTTATAAGATAGTTGGCTATAACATGCTTATGACATGGTTGGTTATAACATGGTTATAACATGGTTGGTTATAACATGGCTGGTTATAACATGGTTGTTATAACATGGTTATAACATGGTTGTTATAACATGGTTGGTTATAACATGGTTATAACATGGTTGTTATAACATGGTTGGTTATAACATGGTTATAACATGGTTGGTTATAAAATGCTTATAACATGGTTGGTCATAACAAGGCTGGTTATAACATGGTTGGTTATAACATGGTTGGTTATAACATGGTTATAACATTGTTGGTTATAACATGGTTGGTTATAACATGGCTGGTTATAACATGGTTGTTATAACATGGTTATAACATGGTTGTTATAACATGGTTGGTTGTAACATGGTTATAACATGGTTGTTATAACATGGTTGGTTATAACATGGTTATAACATGGTTGGTTATAAAATGCTTATAACATGGTTGGTCATAACAAGGCTGGTTATAACATGGTTGGTTATAACATGGTTGGTTATAACATGGTTATAACATTGTTGGTTATAACATGGTTGGTTATAACATGGCTGGTTATAACATGGTTATAACATGGTTGGTTATAACATGGCTGGTTATAACATGGCTGGTTATAACATGGTTATAACATGGTTGTTATAACATGGTTGGTTATAACATGGTTATAACATGGTTGGTTATAACACGCTTATGACATAGTTGGTCATAACAAGGCTGGTTATAACATGGTTGGTTATAACATGGCTGGTTATAACATGGTTATAACATGGTTGGTTATAACATGGTTGGTTATAACATGGCTGGTTATAACATGGTTATAACATGGTTGGTTATAACATGATAATAACATGGTTTGTTATAACATGGTAATAACATGGTTGGTTATAACATGGTTGGTTATAACATGGTTATAACATGATTGGTTAAAACATGGTTGGTTATAACATGGCTGGTTATAACATGGTTATAACATGGTTGGTTATAACATGATAATAACATGGTTTGTTATAACATGGTAATAACATGGTTGGATATAACATGGTTGGTTATAACATGGCTAGTTATAAAATGGTTGGTTATAACATGGTTATAACATGGTTGGTTATAACATGCTTATAACATGGTTGGTCATAACATGCTTATATCATGGTTGGTTATAACATGGTTATAACATGGTTGGTTATAACATGATAATAACATGGCTGGATATAACATGGCTGGTTATAACATGGTTATAACATGGTTAGTTATGACAAGATAATAACATGGTTGGTTATAACATGGTAATAACATGGTTGGTTATAACATGCTTATAACATGGTTGGTCATAACAAGGCTGATTATAACATGGTTGGTTATAACATGGTTATAACATGGTTGGTTATAACATGATAATAACATGGTTGGTTATAACATGGTAATAACATGGTTGGTTATAACATGCTTATAACATGGTTGGTCATAACATGGTTATAACATGATTGGTTATAACATGGTTGGTTATAACATGGCTGGTTATAACATGGTTATAACATGGTTGATTATAACATGGTTATAAGATAGTTGGTTATAACATGCTTATAACATGGTTGGTTATAACATGGCTGGGTATAACATGGTTGGTTATAACATGATTATAACATGGGTGGTTATAACATGATAATAACATGGTTGGTTATAACATGCTTATAACATGGTTGGTCATAACATGGTTATAACCTGATTGGTTATAACATGGTTGGTTATAACATGGCTGGTTATAACATGGTTATAACATGGTTGATTATAACATGGTTATAAGATAGTTGGTTATAACATGCTTATGACATGGTTTGGCTATAACATGGTTATAACATGGTTGGTTATAACATGGCTGGTTATAACATGGTTGGTTATAACATGGTAATAACATGGTTGGTTATAACATGCTTATAACATGGTTGGTCATAACATGGTTATAACATGATTGGTTATAACATGGTTGGTTATAACATGGCTGGTTATAACATGGTTATAACATGGTTGATTATAACATGGTTATAAGATAGTTGGTTATAACATGCTTATAACATGGTTTGGTTATAACATGGTTATAACATGGTTGGTTATAACATGGCTGGTTATAACATGGTTGGTTATAACATGGTTATAACATGGCTGGTTATAACATGGTTATAACATGGTTGGTTATAACATGCTTATAACATGGTTGGTCATAACAAGGCTGGTTATAACATGGTTGGTTGTAACATGGTTATAACATGATTGTTATAACATGGTTGGTTATAACATGGTTATAACATGGTTGGTTATAACATGGTTATAACATGGTTGATTATAACATGGTTATAAGATAGTTGGCTATAACATGCTTATGACATGGTTGGTTATAACATGGTTATAACATGGTTGGTTATAACATGGCTGGTTATAACATGGTTGTTATAACATGGTTATAACATGGTTGTTATAACATGGTTGGTTATAACATGGTTATAACATGGTTGTTATAACATGGTTGGTTATAACATGGTTATAACATGGTTGGTTATAAAATGCTTATAACATGGTTGGTCATAACAAGGCTGGTTATAACATGGTTGGTTATAACATGGTTGGTTATAACATGGTTATAACATTGTTGGTTATAACATGGTTGGTTATAACATGGCTGGTTATAACATGGTTATAACATGGTTGGTTATAACATGGCTGGTTATAACATGGTTATAACATGGTTGTTATAACATGGTTGGTTATAACATGGTTATAACATGGTTGGTTATAACACGCTTATGACATAGTTGGTCATAACAAGGCTGGTTATAACATGGTTGGTTATAACATGGTTGGTTATAACATGGTTATAACATTGTTGGTTATAACATGGTTGGTTATAACATGGCTGGTTATAACATGGTTATAACATGGTTGGTTATAACATGGTTGGTTATAACATGGCTGGTTATAACATGGTTATAACATGGTTGGTTATAACATGATAATAACATGGTTTGTTATAACATGGTAATAACATGGTTGGTTATAACATGGTTGGTTATAACATGGTTATAACATGATTGGTTATAACATGGTTGGTTATAACATGGCTGGTTATAACATGGTTATAACATGGTTGGTTATAACATGATAATAACATGGTTTGTTATAACATGGTAATAACATGGTTGGATATAACATGGTTGGTTATAACATGGCTAGTTATAAAATGGTTGGTTATAACATGGTTATAACATGGTTGGTTATAACATGCTTATAACATGGTTGGTCATAACATGCTTATATCATGGTTGGTTATAACATGGTTATAACATGGTTGGTTATAACATGATAATAACATGGTTGGTTATAACATGGCTGGTTATAACATGGTTATAACATGGTTAGTTATGACAAGATAATAACATGGTTGGTTATAACATGGTAATAACATGGTTGGTTATAACATGCTTATAACATGGTTGGTCATAACAAGGCTGGTTATAACATGGTTGGTTATAACATGGTTATAACATGGTTGGTTATAACATGATAATAACATGGTTGGTTATAACATGGCTGGTTATAACATGGTTATAACATGGTTGGTTATAACATGATAATAACATGGTTTGTTATAACATGGTAATAACATGGTTGGATATAACATGGTTGGTTATAACATGGCTAGTTATAAAATGGTTGGTTATAACATGGTTATAACATGGTTGGTTATAACATGCTTATAACATGGTTGGTCATAACATGCTTATATCATGGTTGGTTATAACATGGTTATAACATGGTTGGTTATAACATGATAATAACATGGCTGGATATAACATGGCTGGTTATAACATGGTTATAACATGGTTAGTTATGACAAGATAATAACATGGTTGGTTATAACATGGTAATAACATGGTTGGTTATAACATGCTTATAACATGGTTGGTCATAACAAGGCTGATTATAACATGGTTGGTTATAACATGGTTATAACATGGTTGGTTATAACATGATAATAACATGGTTGGTTATAACATGGTAATAACATGGTTGGTTATAACATGCTTATAACATGGTTGGTCATAACATGGTTATAACATGATTGGTTATAACATGGTTGGTTATAACATGGCTGGTTATAACATGGTTATAACATGGTTGATTATAACATGGTTATAAGATAGTTGGTTATAACATGCTTATAACATGGTTGGTTATAACATGGCTGGGTATAACATGGTTGGTTATAACATGGTTATAACATGGGTGGTTATAACATGATAATAACATGGTTGGTTATAACATGCTTATAACATGGTTGGTCATAACATGGTTATAACCTGATTGGTTATAACATGGTTGGTTATAACATGGCTGGTTATAACATGGTTATAACATGGTTGATTATAACATGGTTATAAGATAGTTGGTTATAACATGCTTATGACATGGTTTGGCTATAACATGGTTATAACATGGTTGGTTATAACATGGCTGGTTATAACATGGTTGGTTATAACATGGTAATAACATGGTTGGTTATAACATGCTTATAACATGGTTGGTCATAACATGGTTATAACATGATTGGTTATAACATGGTTGGTTATAACATGGCTGGTTATAACATGGTTATAACATGGTTGATTATAACATGGTTATAAGATAGTTGGTTATAACATGCTTATAACATGGTTTGGTTATAACATGGTTATAACATGGTTGGTTATAACATGGCTGGTTATAACATGGTTGGTTATAACATGGTTATAACATGGCTGGTTATAACATGGTTATAACATGGTTGGTTATAACATGCTTATAACATGGTTGGTCATAACAAGGCTGGTTATAACATGGTTGGTTGTAACATGGTTATAACATGATTGTTATAACATGGTTGGTTATAACATGGTTATAACATGGTTGGTTATAACATGGTTATAACATGGTTGATTATAACATGGTTATAAGATAGTTGGCTATAACATGCTTATGACATGGTTGGTTATAACATGGTTATAACATGGTTGGTTATAACATGGCTGGTTATAACATGGTTGTTATAACATGGTTATAACATGGTTGTTATAACATGGTTGGTTATAACATGGTTATAACATGGTTGTTATAACATGGTTGGTTATAACATGGTTATAACATGGTTGGTTATAAAATGCTTATAACATGGTTGGTCATAACAAGGCTGGTTATAACATGGTTGGTTATAACATGGTTGGTTATAACATGGTTATAACATTGTTGGTTATAACATGGTTGGTTATAACATGGCTGGTTATAACATGGTTATAACATGGTTGGTTATAACATGGCTGGTTATAACATGGTTATAACATGGTTGTTATAACATGGTTGGTTATAACATGGTTATAACATGGTTGGTTATAACACGCTTATGACATAGTTGGTCATAACAAGGCTGGTTATAACATGGTTGGTTATAACATGGTTGGTTATAACATGGTTATAACATTGTTGGTTATAACATGGTTGGTTATAACATGGCTGGTTATAACATGGTTATAACATGGTTGGTTATAACATGGTTGGTTATAACATGGCTGGTTATAACATGGTTATAACATGGTTGGTTATAACATGATAATAACATGGTTTGTTATAACATGGTAATAACATGGTTGGTTATAACATGGTTGGTTATAACATGGTTATAACATGATTGGTTATAACATGGTTGGTTATAACATGGCTGGTTATAACATGGTTATAACATGGTTGGTTATAACATGATAATAACATGGTTTGTTATAACATGGTAATAACATGGTTGGATATAACATGGTTGGTTATAACATGGCTAGTTATAAAATGGTTGGTTATAACATGGTTATAACATGGTTGGTTATAACATGCTTATAACATGGTTGGTCATAACATGCTTATATCATGGTTGGTTATAACATGGTTATAACATGGTTGGTTATAACATGATAATAACATGGTTGGTTATAACATGGCTGGTTATAACATGGTTATAACATGGTTAGTTATGACAAGATAATAACATGGTTGGTTATAACATGGTAATAACATGGTTGGTTATAACATGCTTATAACATGGTTGGTCATAACAAGGCTGGTTATAACATGGTTGGTTATAACATGGTTATAACATGGTTGGTTATAACATGATAATAACATGGTTGGTTATAACATGGTAATAACATGGTTGCTTATAACATGCTTATAACATGGTTGGTCATAACATGGTTATAACATGATTGGTTATAACATGGTTGGTTATAACATGGCTGGTTATAACATGGTTATAACATGGGTGGTTATAACATGATAATAACATGGTTGGTTATAACATGGTTATAACATGGTTGTTATAACATGGTTATAACATGGTTGATTATAACATGGTTATAAGATAGTTGGTTATAACATGCTTATGACATGGTTTGGCTATAACATGGTTATAACATGGTTGGTTATAACATGGCTGGTTATAACATGGTTGGTTATAACATGGTAATAACATGGTTGGTCATAACAAGGCTGGTTATAACATGGTTGGTTATAACATGGTTGGTTATAACATGGTTATAACATTGTTGGTTATAACATGGTTGGTTATAACATGGCTGGTTATAACATGGTTATAAAATGGTTGGTTATAACATGGCTGGTTATAACATGGCTGGTTATAACATGGTTATAACATGGTTGTTATAACATGGTTGGTTATAACATGGTTATAACATGGTTGGTTATAACACGCTTATGACATAGTTGGTCATAACAAGGCTGGTTATAACATGGTTGGTTATAACATGGCTGGTTATAACATGGTTATAACATGGTTGGTTATAACATGGTTGGTTATAACATGGCTGGTTATAACATGGTTATAACATGGTTGGTTATAACATGATAATAACATGGTTTGTTATAACATGGTAATAACATGGTTGGTTATAACATGGTTGGTTATAACATGGTTATAACATGATTGGTTAAAACATGGTTGGTTATAACATGGCTGGTTATAACATGGTTATAACATGGTTGGTTATAACATGATAATAACATGGTTTGTTATAACATGGTAATAACATGGTTGGATATAACATGGTTGGTTATAACATGGCTAGTTATAAAATGGTTGGTTATAACATGGTTATAACATGGTTGGTTATAACATGCTTATAACATGGTTGGTCATAACATGCTTATATCATGGTTGGTTATAACATGGTTATAACATGGTTGGTTATAACATCATAATAACATGGTTGGATATAACATGGCTGGTTATAACATGGTTATAACATGGTTAGTTATGACAAGATAATAACATGGTTGGTTATAACATGGTAATAACATGGTTGGTTATAACATGCTTATAACATGGTTGGTCATAACAAGGCTGATTATAACATGGTTGGTTATAACATGGTTATAACATGGTTGGTTATAACATGATAATAACATGGTTGGTTATAACATGGTAATAACATGGTTGGTTATAACATGCATATAACATGGTTGGTCATAACATGGTTATAACATGATTGGTTATAACATGGTTGGTTATAACATGGCTGGTTATAACATGGTTATAACATGGTTGATTATAACATGGTTATAAGATAGTTGGTTATAACATGCTTATAACATGGTTGGTTATAACATGGCTGGGTATAACATGGTTGGTTATAACATGGTTATAACATGGGTGGTTATAACATGATAATAACATGGTTGGTTATAACATGCTTATAACATGGTTGGTCATAACATGGTTATAACATGATTGGTTATAACATGGTTGGTTATAACATGGCTGGTTATAACATGGTTATAACATGGTTGATTATAACATGGTTATAAGATAGTTGGTTATAACATGCTTATGACATGGTTTGGCTATAACATGGTTATAACATGGTTGGTTATAACATGGCTGGTTATAACATGGTTGGTTATAACATGGTAATAACATGGTTGGTTATAACATGCTTATAACATGGTTGGTCATAACATGGTTATAACATGATTGGTTATAACATGGTTGGTTATAACATGGCTGGTTATAACATGGTTATAACATGGTTGATTATAACATGGTTATAAGATAGTTGGTTATAACATGCTTATAACATGGTTTGGTTATAACATGGTTATAACATGGTTGGTTATAACATGGCTGGTTATAACATGGTTGGTTATAACATGGTTATAACATGGCTGGTTATAACATGGTTATAACATGGTTGGTTATAACATGCTTATAACATGGTTGGTCATAACAAGGCTGGTTATAACATGGTTGGTTGTAACATGGTTATAACATGATTGTTATAACATGGTTGGTTATAACATGGTTATAACATGGTTGGTTATAACATGGTTATAACATGGTTGATTATAACATGGTTATAAGATAGTTGGCTATAACATGCTTATGACATGGTTGGTTATAACATGGTTATAACATGGTTGGTTATAACATGGCTGGTTATAACATGGTTGTTATAACATGGTTATAACATGGTTGTTATAACATGGTTGGTTATAACATGGTTATAACATGGTTGTTATAACATGGTTGGTTATAACATGGTTATAACATGGTTGGTTATAAAATGCTTATAACATGGTTGGTCATAACAAGGCTGGTTATAACATGGTTGGTTATAACATGGTTGGTTATAACATGGTTATAACATTGTTGGTTATAACATGGTTGGTTATAACATGGCTGGTTATAACATGGTTATAACATGGTTGGTTATAACATGGCTGGTTATAACATGGTTATAACATGGTTGTTATAACATGGTTGGTTATAACATGGTTATAACATGGTTGGTTATAACACGCTTATGACATAGTTGGTCATAACAAGGCTGGTTATAACATGGTTGGTTATAACATGGTTGGTTATAACATGGTTATAACATTGTTGGTTATAACATGGTTGGTTATAACATGGCTGGTTATAACATGGTTATAACATGGTTGGTTATAACATGGTTGGTTATAACATGGCTGGTTATAACATGGTTATAACATGGTTGGTTATAACATGATAATAACATGGTTTGTTATAACATGGTAATAACATGGTTGGTTATAACATGGTTGGTTATAACATGGTTATAACATGATTGGTTATAACATGGTTGGTTATAACATGGCTGGTTATAACATGGTTATAACATGGTTGGTTATAACATGATAATAACATGGTTTGTTATAACATGGTAATAACATGGTTGGATATAACATGGTTGGTTATAACATGGCTAGTTATAAAATGGTTGGTTATAACATGGTTATAACATGGTTGGTTATAACATGCTTATAACATGGTTGGTCATAACATGCTTATATCATGGTTGGTTATAACATGGTTGGTTATAACATGGTTGGTTATAACATGGCTGGTTATAACATGGTTATAACATGGTTGGTTATAACATGATAATAACATGGTTTGTTATAACATGGTAATAACATGGTTGGTCATAACATGGTTATAACATGGTTGGTTATAACATGGCTGGTTATAACATGGCTGGTTATAACATGGTTATAACATGGTTGTTATAACATGGTTGGTTATAACATGGTTATAACATGGTTGGTTATAACACGCTTATGACATAGTTGGTCATAACAAGGCTGGTTATAACATGGTTGGTTATAACATGGCTGGTTATAACATGGTTATAACATGGTTGGTTATAACATGGTTGGTTATAACATGGCTGGTTATAACATGGTTATAACATGGTTGGTTATAACATGATAATAACATGGTTTGTTATAACATGGTAATAACATGGTTGGTTATAACATGGTTGGTTATAACATGGTTATAACATGATTGGTTAAAACATGGTTGGTTATAACATGGCTGGTTATAACATGGTTATAACATGGTTGGTTATAACATGATAATAACATGGTTTGTTATAACATGGTAATAACATGGTTGGATATAACATGGTTGGTTATAACATGGCTAGTTATAAAATGGTTGGTTATAACATGGTTATAACATGGTTGGTTATAACATGCTTATAACATGGTTGGTCATAACATGCTTATATCATGGTTGGTTATAACATGGTTATAACATGGTTGGTTATAACATGATAATAACATGGCTGGATATAACATGGCTGGTTATAACATGGTTATAACATGGTTAGTTATGACAAGATAATAACATGGTTGGTTATAACATGGTAATAACATGGTTGGTTATAACATGCTTATAACATGGTTGGTCATAACAAGGCTGATTATAACATGGTTGGTTATAACATGGTTATAACATGGTTGGTTATAACATGATAATAACATGGTTGGTTATAACATGGTAATAACATGGTTGGTTATAACATGCTTATAACATGGTTGGTCATAACATGGTTATAACATGATTGGTTATAACATGGTTGGTTATAACATGGCTGGTTATAACATGGTTATAACATGGTTGATTATAACATGGTTATAAGATAGTTGGTTATAACATGCTTATAACATGGTTGGTTATAACATGGCTGGGTATAACATGGTTGGTTATAACATGATTATAACATGGGTGGTTATAACATGATAATAACATGGTTGGTTATAACATGCTTATAACATGGTTGGTCATAACATGGTTATAACCTGATTGGTTATAACATGGTTGGTTATAACATGGCTGGTTATAACATGGTTATAACATGGTTGATTATAACATGGTTATAAGATAGTTGGTTATAACATGCTTATGACATGGTTTGGCTATAACATGGTTATAACATGGTTGGTTATAACATGGCTGGTTATAACATGGTTGGTTATAACATGGTAATAACATGGTTGGTTATAACATGCTTATAACATGGTTGGTCATAACATGGTTATAACATGATTGGTTATAACATGGTTGGTTATAACATGGCTGGTTATAACATGGTTATAACATGGTTGATTATAACATGGTTATAAGATAGTTGGTTATAACATGCTTATAACATGGTTTGGTTATAACATGGTTATAACATGGTTGGTTATAACATGGCTGGTTATAACATGGTTGGTTATAACATGGTTATAACATGGCTGGTTATAACATGGTTATAACATGGTTGGTTATAACATGCTTATAACATGGTTGGTCATAACAAGGCTGGTTATAACATGGTTGGTTGTAACATGGTTATAACATGATTGTTATAACATGGTTGGTTATAACATGGTTATAACATGGTTGGTTATAACATGGTTATAACATGGTTGATTATAACATGGTTATAAGATAGTTGGCTATAACATGCTTATGACATGGTTGGTTATAACATGGTTATAACATGGTTGGTTATAACATGGCTGGTTATAACATGGTTGTTATAACATGGTTATAACATGGTTGTTATAACATGGTTGGTTATAACATGGTTATAACATGGTTGTTATAACATGGTTGGTTATAACATGGTTATAACATGGTTGGTTATAAAATGCTTATAACATGGTTGGTCATAACAAGGCTGGTTATAACATGGTTGGTTATAACATGGTTGGTTATAACATGGTTATAACATTGTTGGTTATAACATGGTTGGTTATAACATGGCTGGTTATAACATGGTTATAACATGGTTGGTTATAACATGGCTGGTTATAACATGGTTATAACATGGTTGTTATAACATGGTTGGTTATAACATGGTTATAACATGGTTGGTTATAACACGCTTATGACATAGTTGGTCATAACAAGGCTGGTTATAACATGGTTGGTTATAACATGGTTGGTTATAACATGGTTATAACATTGTTGGTTATAACATGGTTGGTTATAACATGGCTGGTTATAACATGGTTATAACATGGTTGGTTATAACATGGTTGGTTATAACATGGCTGGTTATAACATGGTTATAACATGGTTGGTTATAACATGATAATAACATGGTTTGTTATAACATGGTAATAACATGGTTGGTTATAACATGGTTGGTTATAACATGGTTATAACATGATTGGTTATAACATGGTTGGTTATAACATGGCTGGTTATAACATGGTTATAACATGGTTGGTTATAACATGATAATAACATGGTTTGTTATAACATGGTAATAACATGGTTGGATATAACATGGTTGGTTATAACATGGCTAGTTATAAAATGGTTGGTTATAACATGGTTATAACATGGTTGGTTATAACATGCTTATAACATGGTTGGTCATAACATGCTTATATCATGGTTGGTTATAACATGGTTATAACATGGTTGGTTATAACATGATAATAACATGGTTGGTTATAACATGGCTGGTTATAACATGGTTATAACATGGTTAGTTATGACAAGATAATAACATGGTTGGTTATAACATGGTAATAACATGGTTGGTTATAACATGCTTATAACATGGTTGGTCATAACAAGGCTGGTTATAACATGGTTGGTTATAACATGGTTATAACATGGTTGGTTATAACATGATAATAACATGGTTGGTTATAACATGGCTGGTTATAACATGGTTATAACATGGTTGGTTATAACATGATAATAACATGGTTTGTTATAACATGGTAATAACATGGTTGGATATAACATGGTTGGTTATAACATGGCTAGTTATAAAATGGTTGGTTATAACATGGTTATAACATGGTTGGTTATAACATGCTTATAACATGGTTGGTCATAACATGCTTATATCATGGTTGGTTATAACATGGTTATAACATGGTTGGTTATAACATGATAATAACATGGCTGGATATAACATGGCTGGTTATAACATGGTTATAACATGGTTAGTTATGACAAGATAATAACATGGTTGGTTATAACATGGTAATAACATGGTTGGTTATAACATGCTTATAACATGGTTGGTCATAACAAGGCTGATTATAACATGGTTGGTTATAACATGGTTATAACATGGTTGGTTATAACATGATAATAACATGGTTGGTTATAACATGGTAATAACATGGTTGGTTATAACATGCTTATAACATGGTTGGTCATAACATGGTTATAACATGATTGGTTATAACATGGTTGGTTATAACATGGCTGGTTATAACATGGTTATAACATGGTTGATTATAACATGGTTATAAGATAGTTGGTTATAACATGCTTATAACATGGTTGGTTATAACATGGCTGGGTATAACATGGTTGGTTATAACATGGTTATAACATGGGTGGTTATAACATGATAATAACATGGTTGGTTATAACATGCTTATAACATGGTTGGTCATAACATGGTTATAACCTGATTGGTTATAACATGGTTGGTTATAACATGGCTGGTTATAACATGGTTATAACATGGTTGATTATAACATGGTTATAAGATAGTTGGTTATAACATGCTTATGACATGGTTTGGCTATAACATGGTTATAACATGGTTGGTTATAACATGGCTGGTTATAACATGGTTGGTTATAACATGGTAATAACATGGTTGGTTATAACATGCTTATAACATGGTTGGTCATAACATGGTTATAACATGATTGGTTATAACATGGTTGGTTATAACATGGCTGGTTATAACATGGTTATAACATGGTTGATTATAACATGGTTATAAGATAGTTGGTTATAACATGCTTATAACATGGTTTGGTTATAACATGGTTATAACATGGTTGGTTATAACATGGCTGGTTATAACATGGTTGGTTATAACATGGTTATAACATGGCTGGTTATAACATGGTTATAACATGGTTGGTTATAACATGCTTATAACATGGTTGGTCATAACAAGGCTGGTTATAACATGGCTGGTTGTAACATGGTTATAACATGATTGTTATAACATGGTTGGTTATAACATGGTTATAACATGGTTGGTTATAACATGGTTATAACATGGTTGATTATAACATGGTTATAAGATAGTTGGCTATAACATGCTTATGACATGGTTGGTTATAACATGGTTATAACATGGTTGGTTATAACATGGCTGGTTATAACATGGTTGTTATAACATGGTTATAACATGGTTGTTATAACATGGTTGGTTATAACATGGTTATAACATGGTTGTTATAACATGGTTGGTTATAACATGGTTATAACATGGTTGGTTATAAAATGCTTATAACATGGTTGGTCATAACAAGGCTGGTTATAACATGGTTGGTTATAACATGGTTGGTTATAACATGGTTATAACATTGTTGGTTATAACATGGTTGGTTATAACATGGCTGGTTATAACATGGTTATAACATGGTTGGTTATAACATGGCTGGTTATAACATGGTTATAACATGGTTGTTATAACATGGTTGGTTATAACATGGTTATAACATGGTTGGTTATAACACGCTTATGACATAGTTGGTCATAACAAGGCTGGTTATAACATGGTTGGTTATAACATGGTTGGTTATAACATGGTTATAACATTGTTGGTTATAACATGGTTGGTTATAACATGGCTGGTTATAACATGGTTATAACATGGTTGGTTATAACATGGTTGGTTATAACATGGCTGGTTATAACATGGTTATAACATGGTTGGTTATAACATGATAATAACATGGTTTGTTATAACATGGTAATAACATGGTTGGTTATAACATGGTTGGTTATAACATGGTTATAACATGATTGGTTATAACATGGTTGGTTATAACATGGCTGGTTATAACATGGTTATAACATGGTTGGTTATAACATGATAATAACATGGTTTGTTATAACATGGTAATAACATGGTTGGATATAACATGGTTGGTTATAACATGGCTAGTTATAAAATGGTTGGTTATAACATGGTTATAACATGGTTGGTTATAACATGCTTATAACATGGTTGGTCATAACATGCTTATATCATGGTTGGTTATAACATGGTTATAACATGGTTGGTTATAACATGATAATAACATGGTTGGTTATAACATGGCTGGTTATAACATGGTTATAACATGGTTAGTTATGACAAGATAATAACATGGTTGGTTATAACATGGTAATAACATGGTTGGTTATAACATGCTTATAACATGGTTGGTCATAACAAGGCTGGTTATAACATGGTTGGTTATAACATGGTTATAACATGGTTGGTTATAACATGATAATAACATGGTTGGTTATAACATGGTAATAACATGGTTGCTTATAACATGCTTATAACATGGTTGGTCATAACATGGTTATAACATGATTGGTTATAACATGGTTGGTTATAACATGGCTGGTTATAACATGGTTATAACATGGGTGGTTATAACATGATAATAACATGGTTGGTTATAACATGGTTATAACATGGTTGTTATAACATGGTTATAACATGGTTGATTATAACATGGTTATAAGATAGTTGGTTATAACATGCTTATGACATGGTTTGGCTATAACATGGTTATAACATGGTTGGTTATAACATGGCTGGTTATAACATGGTTGGTTATAACATGGTAATAACATGGTTGGTCATAACAAGGCTGGTTATAACATGGTTGGTTATAACATGGTTGGTTATAACATGGTTATAACATTGTTGGTTATAACATGGTTGGTTATAACATGGCTGGTTATAACATGGTTATAAAATGGTTGGTTATAACATGGCTGGTTATAACATGGCTGGTTATAACATGGTTATAACATGGTTGTTATAACATGGTTGGTTATAACATGGTTATAACATGGTTGGTTATAACACGCTTATGACATAGTTGGTCATAACAAGGCTGGTTATAACATGGTTGGTTATAACATGGCTGGTTATAACATGGTTATAACATGGTTGGTTATAACATGGTTGGTTATAACATGGCTGGTTATAACATGGTTATAACATGGTTGGTTATAACATGATAATAACATGGTTTGTTATAACATGGTAATAACATGGTTGGTTATAACATGGTTGGTTATAACATGGTTATAACATGATTGGTTAAAACATGGTTGGTTATAACATGGCTGGTTATAACATGGTTATAACATGGTTGGTTATAACATGATAATAACATGGTTTGTTATAACATGGTAATAACATGGTTGGATATAACATGGTTGGTTATAACATGGCTAGTTATAAAATGGTTGGTTATAACATGGTTATAACATGGTTGGTTATAACATGCTTATAACATGGTTGGTCATAACATGCTTATATCATGGTTGGTTATAACATGGTTATAACATGGTTGGTTATAACATCATAATAACATGGTTGGATATAACATGGCTGGTTATAACATGGTTATAACATGGTTAGTTATGACAAGATAATAACATGGTTGGTTATAACATGGTAATAACATGGTTGGTTATAACATGCTTATAACATGGTTGGTCATAACAAGGCTGATTATAACATGGTTGGTTATAACATGGTTATAACATGGTTGGTTATAACATGATAATAACATGGTTGGTTATAACATGGTAATAACATGGTTGGTTATAACATGCATATAACATGGTTGGTCATAACATGGTTATAACATGATTGGTTATAACATGGTTGGTTATAACATGGCTGGTTATAACATGGTTATAACATGGTTGATTATAACATGGTTATAAGATAGTTGGTTATAACATGCTTATAACATGGTTGGTTATAACATGGCTGGGTATAACATGGTTGGTTATAACATGGTTATAACATGGGTGGTTATAACATGATAATAACATGGTTGGTTATAACATGCTTATAACATGGTTGGTCATAACATGGTTATAACATGATTGGTTATAACATGGTTGGTTATAACATGGCTGGTTATAACATGGTTATAACATGGTTGATTATAACATGGTTATAAGATAGTTGGTTATAACATGCTTATGACATGGTTTGGCTATAACATGGTTATAACATGGTTGGTTATAACATGGCTGGTTATAACATGGTTGGTTATAACATGGTAATAACATGGTTGGTTATAACATGCTTATAACATGGTTGGTCATAACATGGTTATAACATGATTGGTTATAACATGGTTGGTTATAACATGGCTGGTTATAACATGGTTATAACATGGTTGATTATAACATGGTTATAAGATAGTTGGTTATAACATGCTTATAACATGGTTTGGTTATAACATGGTTATAACATGGTTGGTTATAACATGGCTGGTTATAACATGGTTGGTTATAACATGGTTATAACATGGCTGGTTATAACATGGTTATAACATGGTTGGTTATAACATGCTTATAACATGGTTGGTCATAACAAGGCTGGTTATAACATGGTTGGTTGTAACATGGTTATAACATGATTGTTATAACATGGTTGGTTATAACATGGTTATAACATGGTTGGTTATAACATGGTTATAACATGGTTGATTATAACATGGTTATAAGATAGTTGGCTATAACATGCTTATGACATGGTTGGTTATAACATGGTTATAACATGGTTGGTTATAACATGGCTGGTTATAACATGGTTGTTATAACATGGTTATAACATGGTTGTTATAACATGGTTGGTTATAACATGGTTATAACATGGTTGTTATAACATGGTTGGTTATAACATGGTTATAACATGGTTGGTTATAAAATGCTTATAACATGGTTGGTCATAACAAGGCTGGTTATAACATGGTTGGTTATAACATGGTTGGTTATAACATGGTTATAACATTGTTGGTTATAACATGGTTGGTTATAACATGGCTGGTTATAACATGGTTATAACATGGTTGGTTATAACATGGCTGGTTATAACATGGTTATAACATGGTTGTTATAACATGGTTGGTTATAACATGGTTATAACATGGTTGGTTATAACACGCTTATGACATAGTTGGTCATAACAAGGCTGGTTATAACATGGTTGGTTATAACATGGTTGGTTATAACATGGTTATAACATTGTTGGTTATAACATGGTTGGTTATAACATGGCTGGTTATAACATGGTTATAACATGGTTGGTTATAACATGGTTGGTTATAACATGGCTGGTTATAACATGGTTATAACATGGTTGGTTATAACATGATAATAACATGGTTTGTTATAACATGGTAATAACATGGTTGGTTATAACATGGTTGGTTATAACATGGTTATAACATGATTGGTTATAACATGGTTGGTTATAACATGGCTGGTTATAACATGGTTATAACATGGTTGGTTATAACATGATAATAACATGGTTTGTTATAACATGGTAATAACATGGTTGGATATAACATGGTTGGTTATAACATGGCTAGTTATAAAATGGTTGGTTATAACATGGTTATAACATGGTTGGTTATAACATGCTTATAACATGGTTGGTCATAACATGCTTATATCATGGTTGGTTATAACATGGTTGGTTATAACATGGTTGGTTATAACATGGCTGGTTATAACATGGTTATAACATGGTTGGTTATAACATGATAATAACATGGTTTGTTATAACATGGTAATAACATGGTTGGTTATAACATGGTTGGTTATAACATGGTTATAACATGATTGGTTATAACATGGTTGGTTATAACATGGCTGGTTATAACATGGTTATAACATGGTTGGTTATAACATGATAATAACATGGTTTGTTATAACATGGTAATAACATGGTTGGATATAACATGGTTGGTTATAACATGGCTAGTTATAAAATGGTTGGTTATAACATGGTTATAACATGGTTGGTTATAACATGCTTATAACATGGTTGGTCATAACATGCTTATATCATGGTTGGTTATAACATGGTTATAACATGGTTGGTTATAACATGATAATAACATGGTTGGTTATAACATGGCTGGTTATAACATGGTTATAACATGGTTGGTTATAACATGATAATAACATGGTTGGTTATAACATGGCTGGTTATAACATGGTTATAACATGGTTAGTTATGACAAGATAATAACATGGTTGGTTATAACATGGTAATAACATGGTTGGTTATAACATGCTTATAACATGGTTGGTCATAACAAGGCTGGTTATAACATGGTTGGTTATAACATGGTTATAACATGGTTGGTTATAACATGATAATAACATGGTTGGTTATAACATGGTAATAACATGGTTGGTTATAACATGCTTATAACATGGTTGGTCATAACATGGTTATAACATGATTGGTTATAACATGGTTGGTTATAACATGGCTGGTTATAACATGGTTATAACATGGGTGGTTATAACATGATAATAACATGGTTGGTTATAACATGGTTATAACATGGTTGTTATAACATGGTTATAACATGGTTGATTATAACATGGTTATAAGATAGTTGGTTATAACATGCTTATGACATGGTTTGGCTATAACATGGTTATAACATGGTTGGTTATAACATGGCTGGTTATAACATGGTTGGTTATAACATGGTAATAACATGGTTGGTTATAACATGCTTATAACATGGTTGGTCATAACATGGTTATAACATGATTGGTTATAACATGGTTGGTTATAACATGGCTGGTTATAACATGGTTATAACATGGTTGATTATAACATGGTTATAAGATAGTTGGTTATAACATGCTTATAACATGGTTGGTTATAACATGGCTGGGTATAACATGGTTGGTTATAACATGGTTATAACATGGGTGGTTATAACATGATAATAACATGTGTTACACACCGGCCCGAAGCCGGGGGGCAACACAACAAAAAATAAACCCGATACATAACAACGACAAACAAAAAAAACACACCACGGCAGAATGACGAGTTTGGTTAATTTATTCACTGAACAGGTAGCGAGCTTCAGGGTGGGCGATGCCAAAACAACAAACAAAACACACTAGAAAGAAAAACAGAACTAACTTACCTCCCACGATTCCAAAACAAAATACAATTCTCTAACCTGTCTCCCTACCCGAAACAGGAAAAAAGAGGGGAATAAAAGAAACGGCTTCCCACCCCTACAGCTACCAAGCCCAGGTACAACCCTTTTTCAGCATTAATATTGCAGCCCCGTGCAGTCACACGCCACGACGGTCCCCAGCCACACAGCTCACGGGGAACCAGGAAAAGTCTCCTCACCGGCCCAGTCCAACCCCTTTTGTAGCTGGCCTCTTTCCTTCCTCCACCAATGGGCGGCCTCCACCTGGAAACAAGCATCGCTGAATACAAATACAAACAATAACAACCCCGTACCACAAATAATGACCCTGGGTCATAACACCCCCCCACCTAAAATCAAGCATCTCATTAGAGAGATGCTAGACCTAGGTCTCCACCCGGGATAGGGCATCGGCCACAATATTATCAGCCCCTCTAAGATGATGGATGTCAATATTAAAGTCCTGCAGCAGCAAAGACCAACGCATGAGACGCTGATTGTTATTCCTCATGCGAGAGAGGAAAACCAAGGGGTTGTGGTCCGTATACACAGCAGTTGGAGCGGGGCTGGAACTGACATACACCTCAAAATGTTGGAGGGCTAAGAGTAACGCTAAAGCTTCCTTCTCGATGGTACTATAATTCACCTGATGTTTATTGAATTTTCTTGAGAAGTAACACACGGGGTGATCAATACCCTGGTCATCCTCCTGCAGGAGTACAGCACCCGCACCATGCGCACTGGCATCCACCTCTAACTTAAACACCCGAGTGAAGTCAGGGGCACCTAACACTGGGGCACTGCACAACAGGGCTTTGGCTGAGTCAAAGGCATCCTGACAATCAGAGTTCCACAAAAACAGGCACGACGGACTTGTCAGGGCTGTCAGAGGAATAACCACGGTGGCGAAATTTTTGCAGAACCCTCGATAGTAGCCACACATTCCCAAAAAACGGCGAAGCTGACGCCGCGTAGTTGGTATAGGGAAATCCAAGACGGCCTGGACTTTGGCCATGAGAGGGCGTACCTGCCCCTGTCCCACCTGCTTCCCTAGGTAGGTAACCACAGCTTTGCCAAACTCGCATTTGGCCAAATTGACTGTCAAACAGGCACCCTTCAATCGGACAAGAACCTCCCGTAGCGTCTCCATGTGCTCTAGCCAGGTCAGCGAGTAAACCACAATATCATCTAAGTAGACCTCGCATCCCTGAACACCCAGTAGCACCATGTTCATCAGCCTTTGAAACGTGGCGGGAGCATTTCTCAACCCAAACGGCATCACCGTGTATTGCAGGAAATGGTCTGGTGTCACGAAAGCTGAAATCTCCGCCGCCCGTTGCGACAGGGGCACCTGCCAATAACCTTTCAAAAGATCTAGCTTGGTGACAAATCTGGCTGAGCCCACCCTATCAACACAGTCATCCATACGGGGGAGCGGAAAGGAGTCTGGCTTGGTGATGGCATTTACTTTACGGTAATCATTACAAAAACGTGGGGTTTGATCAGATTTAGGCACCAAGAGGGTAGGAGAGCTCCATGGACTGAAGCTGGGCACCGCAAAACCATTCTCCAACAGGTATTCCACCTCCTTTCTCATGATTGCCCGCTTCTACCTCCAACCGGTGACTACTCAACTCCACCTCCTTAATGCGGAGCAACAACTGGAGCTCCTCCGCCGACGACCCCACCACCGGAGCCGGAGGAGCCACAGAGGGGGTGGCCACAGGAGGAACAGACACCGGAGCCAACGGCTCCACAACCGCCCCGCCCGTTCCACCAACAAGCGGCACGCCCGACAATAAACCCCGCTCGCTCAAAGCCACCGCGACAAGCTGCCGCAAATCGTCCTTCTTTACCCCCGCCGGCGCTCGCACATCAAAACGGCCCGCAATAAGCAACAAATCCTCCCTCCGACACCGACCCAACTGCTGCAAGGAAGGCGCCTCGGCAAACTTGTCCACATCGAACTCCATCCGCGGCCACCCACACCAACAACCCCCAAACACACAAAAAACAACCCCACACACCCACACGAGCCCCACGACACACAAACGAACCCGAAATCCCTCAAACGGACGAGCCCCCATTTATGTTACACACCGGCCCGAAGCCGGGGTGCAACACAACAAAAAATAAACCCGATACATAACAACGACAAACAAAAAAAACACACCACGGCAGAATGACGAGTTTGGTTAATTTATTCACTGAACAGGTAGCGAGCTTCAGGGTGGGCGATGCCAAAACAACAAACAAAACACACTAGAAAGAAAAACAGAACTAACTTACCTCCCACGATTCCAAAACAAAATACAATTCTCTAACCTGTCTCCCTACCCGAAACAGGAAAAAAGAGGGGAATAAAAGAAACGGCTTCCCACCCCTACAGCTACCAAGCCCAGGTACAACCCTTTTTCAGCATTAATATTGCAGCCCCGTGCAGTCACACGCCACGACGGTCCCCAGCCACACAGCTCACGGGGAACCAGGAAAAGTCTCCTCACCGGCCCAGTCCAACCCCTTTTGTAGCTGGCCTCTTTCCTTCCTCCACCAATGGGCGGCCTCCACCTGGAAACAAGCATCGCTGAATACAAATACAAACAATAACAACCCCGTACCACAAATAATGACCCTGGGTCATAACACATGGTTGGTTATAACATGGTTATAACATGGTTGTTATAACATGGTTATAACATGGTTGATTATAACATGGTTATAAGATAGTTGGTTATAACATGCTTATGACATGGTTTGGCTATAACATGGTTATAACATGGTTGGTTATAACATGGCTGGTTATAACATGGTTGGTTATAACATGGTTATAACATGGTTGTTATAACATGGTTGGTTATAACATGGTTATAACATGGTTGGTTATAACACGCTTATGACATAGTTGGTCATAACAAGGCTGGTTATAACATGGTTGGTTATAACATGGTTGGTTATAACATGGTTATAACATTGTTGGTTATAACATGGTTGGTTATAACATGGCTGGTTATAACATGGTTATAACATGGTTGGTTATAACATGGTTGGTTATAACATGGCTGGTTATAACATGGTTATAACATGGTTGGTTATAACATGATAATAACATGGTTGGTTATAACATGGTAATAAAATGGTTGGTTATAACATGCTTATAACATGGTTGGTCATAACAAGGCTGGTTATAACATGGCTGATTATAACATGGTTATAACATGGTTGATTATAACATGGTTATAAGATAGTTGGTTATAACATGCTTATGACATGGTTGGTCATAACATGGTTATAACATGGTTGGTTATAACATGGTTGGTTATAACATGGCTGGTTATAACATGGTTATAACATGGTTGATTATAACATGATTGGTTATAACATGGTTATAACATGGTTGGTTATAACACGCTTATGACATAGTTGGTCATAACAAGGCTGGTTATAACATGGTTGGTTATAACATGGTTGGTTATAACATGGTTATAACATTGTTGGTTATAACATGGTTGGTTATAACATGGCTGGTTATAACATGGTTATAACATGGTTGGTTATAACATGGTTGGTTATAACATGGCTGGTTATAACATGGTTATAACATGGTTGGTTATAACATGGTTATAACATGGTTGTTATAACATGGTTATAACATGGTTGATTATAACATGGTTATAAGATAGTTGGTTATAACATGCTTATGACATGGTTTGGCTATAACATGGTTATAACATGGTTGGTTATAACATGGCTGGTTATAACATGGTTGTTATAACATGGTTATAACATGGTTGTTATAACATGGTTATAACATGGTTGTTATAACATGGTTATAACATGGTTGTTATAACATGGTTGGTTATAACATGGTTATGACATGGTTGGTTATAACATGCTTATAACATGGTTGGTCATAACAAGACTGGTTATAACATGGTTGGTTATAACATGGTTATAACATGGTTGTTATAACATGGTTGGTTATAACATGGTTATAACATGGTTGATTATAACATGGTTATAAGATAGTTGGTTATAACATGCTTATAACATGGTTGGTTATAACATGGTTATACCATGGTTGGTTATAACATGGCTGGTTATAACATGGTTGGTTATAAGATGGTTATAACATGGTTGTTATAAAATGGTTGGTTATAACATGGTTATAACATGGTTGGTCATAACAAGGCTGGTTATAACATGGTTGGTTATAACATGGTTGGTTATAACATGGTTATAACATTGTTGGTTATAACATGGTAATAACATTGTTGGTTATGACATGTTTATAACATGGTTGGTTATAACATGCTTATGACATGGTTGGTCATAACAAGACTGGTTATAACATGGTTGGTTATAACATGGTTATAACATGGTTGTTATAATATGGTTGGTTATAACATAGTTATAACATGGTTGGTTATAACATGGTAATAACATGGTTGGTTATAACATGGTTATAACATGGTTGGGTATAACATGCTTATAACATGGTTGGTCATAACAAGGCTGGTTATAACATGGTTGATTATAACATGGTTATAAGATGGTTGATTATAACATGGTTATAAGATAGTTGGCTATAACATGGTTATAACATGGTTTGGTTATAACATGGTTATAACATGGTTGGTTATAACAAGGCTGGTTATAACATGGTTGTTATAACATGGCTGGTAATAACATGGTTATAACATGGTTGATTATAACATGGTTATAAGATAGTTGGTTATAACATGCTTATAACATGGTTTGGTTATAACATGGTTATAACATGGTTGGTTATAACATGGTTGTTATAACATGGTTGGTTATAACATGGTTATAACATGGCTGGTTATAACATGGTTATAACATGGTTGGTTATAACATGCTTATAACATGGTTGGTCATAACAAGGCTGGTTATAACATGGTTGGTTGTAACATGGTTATAACATGATTGTTATAACATGGTTGGTTATAACATGGTTATAACATGGTTGGTTATAACATGGTTATAACATGGTTGATTATAACATGGTTATAAGATAGTTGGCTATAACATGCTTATGACATGGTTGGTTATAACATGGTTATAACATGGTTGGTTATAACATGGCTGGTTATAACATGGTTGTTATAACATGGTTATAACATGGTTGTTATAACATGGTTGGTTATAACATGGTTATAACATGGTTGTTATAACATGGTTGGTTATAACATGGTTATAACATGGTTGGTTATAAAATACTTATAACATGGTTGGTCATAACAAGGCTGGTTATAACATGGTTGGTTATAACATGGTTATAACATGGTTGATTATAACATGGTTATAAGATAGTTGGTTATAACATGCTTATAACATGGTTGGTTATAACATGGTTATACCATGGTTGGTTATAACATGGCTGGTTATAACATGGTTGGTTATAACATGGTTATAACATGGTTGATTATAACATGGTTATAAGATAGTTGGTTATAACATGCTTATAACATGGTTGGTTATAACATGGTTATACCATGGTTGGTTATAACATGGCTGGTTATAACATGGTTGGTTATAACATGGTTATAACATGGTTGTTATAAAATGGTTGGTTATAACATGGTTATAACATGGTTGGTTATAACATGGTTATAACATGGTTGGTCATAACAAGGCTGGTTATAACATGGTTGGTTATAACATGGTTGGTTATAACATGGTTATAACATTGTTGGTTATAACATGGTAATAACATTGTTGGTTATGACATGTTTATAACATGGTTGGTCATAACAAGGCTGGTTATAACATGGTTGTTATAAAATGGTTGGTTATAACATGGTTATAACATGGTTGGTTATAACATGCTTATGACATGGTTGGTCATAACAAGACTGGTTATAACATGGTTGGTTATAACATGGTTATAACATGGTTGTTATAATATGGTTGGTTATAACATGGTTATAACATGGTTGGTTATAACATGGTAATAACATGGTTGGTTATATCATGGTTACAACATGGTTGGTTATAACATGGTTATAACATGGTTGGTTATAACATGCTTATAACATGGTTGGTCATAACAAGGCTGGTTATAACATGGTTGATTATAACATGGTTATAAGATGGTTGATTATAACATGGTTATAAGATAGTTGGTTATAAAATGCTTATGACATGGTTGGTCATAACAAGGCTGGTTATAACATGGTTGTTATAACATGGCTGGTAATAACATGGTTATAACATGGTTGATTATAACATGGTTATAAGATAGTTGGTTATAACATGCTTATAACATGGTTTGGTTATAACATGGTTATAACATGGTTGGTTATGACATGGCTGGTTATAACATGGTTGGTTATAACATGGTTATAACATGGCTGGTTATAACATGGTTATAACATGGTTGGTTATAACATGCTTATAACATGGTTGGTCATAACAAGGCTGGTTATAACATGGTTGGTTGTAACATGGTTATAACATGATTGTTATAACATGGTTGGTTATAACATGGTTATAACATGGTTGGTTATAACATGGTTATAACATGGTTGATTATAACATGGTTATAAGATAGTTGGCTATAACATGCTTATGACATGGTTGGTTATAACATGGTTATAACATGGTTGGTTATAACATGGCTGGTTATAACATGGTTGTTATAACATGGTTATAACATGGTTTGTTATAACATGGTTGGTTATAACATCTTTATAACATGGTTGTTATAACATGGTTGGTTATAACATGGTTATAACATGGTTGGTTATAAAATGCTTATAACATGGTTGGTCATAACAAGGCTGGTTATAACATGGTTGGTTATAACATGGTTATAACATGGTTGTTATAACATGGTTGGTTATAACATGGTTATAACATGGTTGCTTATAACATGGTTATAAGATAGTTGGTTATAACATGCTTATAACATGGTTGGTTATAACATGGTTATAACATGGTTGGTTATAACATGGCTGGTTATAACATGGTTGGTTATAACATGGTTATAACATGGTTGTTATAACATGGTTGGTTATAACATGGTTATAACATGGTTGGTTATAACACGCTTATGACATAGTTGGTCATAACAAGGCTGGTTATAACATGGTTGGTTATAACATGGTTGGTTATAACATGGTTATAACATTGTTGGTTATAACATGGTTGGTTATAACATGGCTGGTTATAACATGGTTATAACATGGTTGGTTATAACATGGTTGGTTATAACATGGCTGGTTATAACATGGTTATAACATGGTTGGTTATAACATGATAATAACATGGTTTGTTATAACATGGTAATAACATGGTTGTTATAACATGGTTGGTTATAACATGGTTATAACATGATTGGTTATAACATGGTTGGTTATAACATGGCTAGTTATAACATGGTTATGACATGGTTGGTTATAACATGATAATAACATGGTTTGTTATAACATGGTAATAACATGGTTGGATATAACATGGTTGGTTATAACATGGCTAGTTATAAAATGGTTGGTTATAACATGGTTATAAAATGGTTGGTTATAACATGGCTGGTTATAACATGGTAATAACATGGTTAGTTATGACAAGATAATAACATGGTTGGTTATAACATGGTAATAACATGGTTGGTTATAACATGCTTATAACATGGTTGGTCATAACAAGGCTGGTTATAACATGGTTGGTTATAACATGGTTATAACATGGTTGGTTATAACATGATAATAACATGGTTGGTTATAACATGGTAATAACATGGTTGGTTATAACATGCTTATAACATGGTTGGTCATAACATGGTTATAACATGGTTGATTATAACATGGTTATAAGATAGTTGGTTATAACATGCTTATAACATGGTTGGTTATAACATGGTTAGTTATAACATGGTTATAACATGGGTGGTTATAACATGATAATAACATGGTTGGTTATAACATGGTTATAACATGGTTGTTATAACATGCTTATGACATGGTTTGGCTATAACATGGTTATAACATGGTTGGTTATAACATGGCTGGTTATAACATGGTTGTTATAACATGGTTATAACATGGTTGTTATAACATGGTTATAACATGGTTGTTATAACATGGTTGGTTATAACATGGTTATGACATGGTTGGTTATAACATGCTTATAACATTGGTTGGTCATAACAAGACTGGTTATAACATGGTTGGTTATAACATGGTTATAACATGGTTGTTATAACATGGTTGGTTATAACATGGTTATAACATGGTTGATTATAACATGGTTATAAGATAGTTGGTTATAACATGCTTATAACATGGTTGGTTATAACATGGTTATACCATGGTTGGTTATAACATGGCTGGTTATAACATGGTTGGTTATAACATGGTTATAACATGGTTGTTATAAAATGGTTGGTTATAACATGGTTATAACATGGTTGGTCATAACAAGGCTGGTTATAACATGGTTATACCATGGTTGGTTATAACATGGCTGGTTATAACATGGTTGGTTATAACATGGTTATAACATGGTTGTTATAAAATGGTTGGTTATAACATGGTTATAACATGGTTGGTCATAACAAGGCTGGTTATAACATGGTTGGTTATAACATGGTTGGTTATAACATGGTTATAACATTGTTGGTTATAACATGGTAATAACATTGTTGGTTATGACATGTTTATAACATGGTTGGTCATAACAAGGCTGGTTATAACATGGTTGTTATAAAATGGTTGGTTATAACATGGTTATAACATGGTTGGTTATAACATGCTTATGACATGGTTGGTCATAACAAGACTGGTTATAACATGGTTGGTTATAACATGGTTATAACATGGTTGTTATAATATGGTTGGTTATAACATGGTTATAACATGGTTGGTTATAACATGGTAATAACATGGTTGGTTATATCATGGTTACAACATGGTTGGTTATAACATGGTTATAACATGGTTGGTTATAACATGCTTATAACATGGTTGGTCATAACAAGGCTGGTTATAACATGGTTGATTATAACATGGTTATAAGATGGTTGATTATAACATGGTTATAAGATAGTTGGTTATAAAATGCTTATGACATGGTTGGTCATAACAAGGCTGGTTATAACATGGTTGTTATAACATGGCTGGTAATAACATGGTTATAACATGGTTGATTATAACATGGTTATAAGATAGTTGGTTATAACATGCTTATAACATGGTTTGGTTATAACATGGTTATAACATGGTTGGTTATGACATGGCTGGTTATAACATGGTTGGTTATAACATGGTTATAACATGGCTGGTTATAACATGGTTATAACATGGTTGGTTATAACATGCTTATAACATGGTTGGTCATAACAAGGCTGGTTATAACATGGTTGGTTGTAACATGGTTATAACATGATTGTTATAACATGGTTGGTTATAACATGGTTATAACATGGTTGGTTATAACATGGTTATAACATGGTTGATTATAACATGGTTATAAGATAGTTGGCTATAACATGCTTATGACATGGTTGGTTATAACATGGTTATAACATGGTTGGTTATAACATGGCTGGTTATAACATGGTTGTTATAACATGGTTATAACATGGTTTGTTATAACATGGTTGGTTATAACATCTTTATAACATGGTTGTTATAACATGGTTGGTTATAACATGGTTATAACATGGTTGGTTATAAAATGCTTATAACATGGTTGGTCATAACAAGGCTGGTTATAACATGGTTGGTTATAACATGGTTATAACATGGTTGTTATAACATGGTTGGTTATAACATGGTTATAACATGGTTGCTTATAACATGGTTATAAGATAGTTGGTTATAACATGCTTATAACATGGTTGGTTATAACATGGTTATAACATGGTTGGTTATAACATGGCTGGTTATAACATGGTTGGTTATAACATGGTTATAACATGGTTGTTATAACATGGTTGGTTATAACATGGTTATAACATGGTTGGTTATAACACGCTTATGACATAGTTGGTCATAACAAGGCTGGTTATAACATGGTTGGTTATAACATGGTTGGTTATAACATGGTTATAACATTGTTGGTTATAACATGGTTGGTTATAACATGGCTGGTTATAACATGGTTATAACATGGTTGGTTATAACATGGTTGGTTATAACATGGCTGGTTATAACATGGTTATAACATGGTTGGTTATAACATGATAATAACATGGTTTGTTATAACATGGTAATAACATGGTTGTTATAACATGGTTGGTTATAACATGGTTATAACATGATTGGTTATAACATGGTTGGTTATAACATGGCTAGTTATAACATGGTTATGACATGGTTGGTTATAACATGATAATAACATGGTTTGTTATAACATGGTAATAACATGGTTGGATATAACATGGTTGGTTATAACATGGCTAGTTATAAAATGGTTGGTTATAACATGGTTATAAAATGGTTGGTTATAACATGGCTGGTTATAACATGGTAATAACATGGTTAGTTATGACAAGATAATAACATGGTTGGTTATAACATGGTAATAACATGGTTGGTTATAACATGCTTATAACATGGTTGGTCATAACAAGGCTGGTTATAACATGGTTGGTTATAACATGGTTATAACATGGTTGGTTATAACATGATAATAACATGGTTGGTTATAACATGGTAATAACATGGTTGGTTATAACATGCTTATAACATGGTTGGTCATAACATGGTTATAACATGGTTGATTATAACATGGTTATAAGATAGTTGGTTATAACATGCTTATAACATGGTTGGTTATAACATGGTTAGTTATAACATGGTTATAACATGGGTGGTTATAACATGATAATAACATGGTTGGTTATAACATGGTTATAACATGGTTGTTATAACATGCTTATGACATGGTTTGGCTATAACATGGTTATAACATGGTTGGTTATAACATGGCTGGTTATAACATGGTTGTTATAACATGGTTATAACATGGTTGTTATAACATGGTTATAACATGGTTGTTATAACATGGTTGGTTATAACATGGTTATGACATGGTTGGTTATAACATGCTTATAACATTGGTTGGTCATAACAAGACTGGTTATAACATGGTTGGTTATAACATGGTTATAACATGGTTGTTATAACATGGTTGGTTATAACATGGTTATAACATGGTTGATTATAACATGGTTATAAGATAGTTGGTTATAACATGCTTATAACATGGTTGGTTATAACATGGTTATACCATGGTTGGTTATAACATGGCTGGTTATAACATGGTTGGTTATAACATGGTTATAACATGGTTGTTATAAAATGGTTGGTTATAACATGGTTATAACATGGTTGGTCATAACAAGGCTGGTTATAACATGGTTATACCATGGTTGGTTATAACATGGCTGGTTATAACATGGTTGGTTATAACATGGTTATAACATGGTTGTTATAAAATGGTTGGTTATAACATGGTTATAACATGGTTGGTCATAACAAGGCTGGTTATAACATGGTTGGTTATAACATGGTTGGTTATAACATGGTTATAACATTGTTGGTTATAACATGGTAATAACATTGTTGGTTATGACATGTTTATAACATGGTTGGTCATAACAAGGCTGGTTATAACATGGTTGTTATAAAATGGTTGGTTATAACATGGTTATAACATGGTTGGTTATAACATGCTTATGACATGGTTGGTCATAACAAGACTGGTTATAACATGGTTGGTTATAACATGGTTATAACATGGTTGTTATAATATGGTTGGTTATAACATGGTTATAACATGGTTGGTTATAACATGGTAATAACATGGTTGGTTATATCATGGTTACAACATGGTTGGTTATAACATGGTTATAACATGGTTGGTTATAACATGCTTATAACATGGTTGGTCATAACAAGGCTGGTTATAACATGGTTGATTATAACATGGTTATAAGATGGTTGATTATAACATGGTTATAAGATAGTTGGTTATAACATGCTTATGACATGGTTGGTCATAACAAGGCTGGTTATAACATGGTTGTTATAACATGGCTGGTAATAACATGGTTATAACATGGTTGATTATAACATGGTTATAAGATAGTTGGTTATAACATGCTTATAACATGGTTTGGTTATAACATGGTTATAACATGGTTGGTTATAACATGGCTGGTTATAACATGGTTGGTTATAACATGGTTATAACATGGCTGGTTATAACATGGTTATAACATGGTTGGTTATAACATGCTTATAACATGGTTGGTCATAACAAGGCTGGTTATAACATGGTTGGTTGTAACATGGTTATAACATGATTGTTATAACATGGTTGGTTATAACATGGTTATAACATGGTTGGTTATAACATGGTTATAACATGGTTGATTATAACATGGTTATAAGATAGTTGGCTATAACATGCTTATGACATGGTTGGTTATAACATGGTTATAACATGGTTGGTTATAACATGGCTGGTTATAACATGGTTGTTATAACATGGTTATAACATGGTTGTTATAACATGGTTGGTTATAACATGGTTATAACATGGTTGTTATAACATGGTTGGTTATAACATGGTTATAACATGGTTGGTTATAAAATGCTTATAACATGGTTGGTCATAACAAGGCTGGTTATAACATGGTTGGTTATAACATGGTTGGTTATAACATGGTTATAACATTGTTGGTTATAACATGGTTGGTTATAACATGGCTGGTTATAACATGGTTATAACATGGTTGGTTATAACATGGCTGGTTATAACATGGCTGGTTATAACATGGTTATAACATGGTTGTTATAACATGGTTGGTTATAACATGGTTATAACATGGTTGGTTATAACACGCTTATGACATAGTTGGTCATAACAAGGCTGGTTATAACATGGTTGGTTATAACATGGCTGGTTATAACATGGTTATAACATGGTTGGTTATAACATGGTTGGTTATAACATGGCTGGTTATAACATGGTTATAACATGGTTGGTTATAACATGATAATAACATGGTTGGTTATAACATGGTAATAACATGGTTGGTTATAACATGGTTGGTTATAACATGGTTATAACATGATTGGTTATAACATGGTTGGTTATAACATGGCTAGTTATAACATGGTTATAACATGGTTGGTTATAACATGATAATAACATGGTTTGTTATAACATGGTAATAACATGGTTGGATATAACATGGTTGGTTATAACATGGCTAGTTATAAAATGGTTGGTTATAACATGGTTATAAAATGGTTGGTTATAACATGGTTATAACATGGTTGGTTATAACATGATAATAACATGGTTGGTTATAACATGGTAATAACATGGTTGGTTATAACATGGTTGGTTATAACATGGTTATAACATGATTGGTTATAACATGGTTGGTTATAACATGGCTAGTTATAACATGGTTATAACATGGTTGGTTATAACATGATAATAACATGGTTTGTTATAACATGGTAATAACATGGTTGGATATAACATGGTTGGTTATAACATGGCTAGTTATAAAATGGTTGGTTATAACATGGTTATAAAATGGTTGGTTATAACATGGTTATAACATGGTTGGTTATAACATGATAATAACATGATTGGTTATAACATGGCTGGTTATAACATGGTTATAACATGGTTAGTTATGACAAGATAATAACATGGTTGGTTATAACATGGTAATAACATGGTTGGTTATAACATGGTTGGTTATAACATGGTTATAACATGATTGGTTATAACATGGTTGGTTATAACACGGCTGGTTATAACATGGTTATAACATGGTTGGTTATAACATGATAATAACATGGTTTGTTATAACATGGTAATAACATGGTTGGATATAACATGGTTGGTTATAACATGGCTAGTTATAAAATGGTTGGTTATAACATGGTTATAACATGGTTGGTTATAACATGCTTATAACATGGTTGGTCATAACATGCTTATATCATGGTTGGTTATAACATGGTTATAACATGGTTGGTTATAACATGATAATAACATGGTTGGTTATAACATGCATGGTTATAACATGGTTATAACATGGTTAGTTATGACAAGATAATAACATGGTTGGTTATAACATGGTAATAACATGGTTGGTTATAACATGCTTATAACATGGTTGGTCATAACAAGGCTAGTTATAACATGGTTGGTTATAACATGGTTATAACATGGTTGGTTATAACATGATAATAACATGGTTGGTTATAACATGGTAATAACATGGTTGGTTATAACATGCTTATAACATGGTTGGTCATAACATGGTTATAACATGATTGGTTATAACATGGTTGGTTATAACATGGTTGGTTATAACATGGTTATAACATGGGTGGTTATAACATGATAATAACATGGTTGGTTATAACATGGTTATAACATGGTTGTTATAACATGGTTATAACATGGTTGATTATAACATGGTTATAAGATAGTTGGTTATAACATGCTTATGACATGGTTTGGCTATAACATGGTTATAACATGGTTGGTTATAACATGGCTGGTTATAACATGGTTGTTATAACATGGTTATAACATGGTTGTTATAACATGGTTATAACATGGTTGTTATAACATGGTTGGTTATAACATGGTTATGACATGGTTGGTTATAACATGCTTATAACATGGTTGGTCATAACAAGACTGGTTATAACATGGTTGGTTATAACATGGTTATAACATGGTTGTTATAACATGGTTGGTTATAACATGGTTATAACATGGTTGATTATAACATGGTTATAAGATAGTTGGTTATAACATGCTTATAACATGGTTGGTTATAACATGGTTATACCATGGTTGGTTATAACATGGCTGGTTATAACATGGTTGGTTATAACATGGTTATAACATGGTTGTTATAAAATGGTTGGTTATAACATGGTTATAACATGGTTGGTCATAACAAGGCTGGTTATAACATGGTTATACCATGGTTGGTTATAACATGGCTGGTTATAACATGGTTGGTTATAACATGGTTATAACATGGTTGTTATAAAATGGTTGGTTATAACATGGTTATAACATGGTTGGTCATAACAAGGCTGGTTATAACATGGTTGGTTATAACATGGTTGGTTATAACATGGTTATAACATTGTTGGTTATAACATGGTAATAACATTGTTGGTTATGACATGTTTATAACATGGTTGGTCATAACAAGGCTGGTTATAACATGGTTGTTATAAAATGGTTGGTTATAACATGGTTATAACATGGTTGGTTATAACATGCTTATGACATGGTTGGTCATAACAAGACTGGTTATAACATGGTTGGTTATAACATGGTTATAACATGGTTGTTATAATATGGTTGGTTATAACATGGTTATAACATGGTTGGTTATAACATGGTAATAACATGGTTGGTTATATCATGGTTACAACATGGTTGGTTATAACATGGTTATAACATGGTTGGTTATAACATGCTTATAACATGGTTGGTCATAACAAGGCTGGTTATAACATGGTTGATTATAACATGGTTATAAGATGGTTGATTATAACATGGTTATAAGATAGTTGGTTATAACATGCTTATGACATGGTTGGTCATAACAAGGCTGGTTATAACATGGTTGTTATAACATGGCTGGTAATAACATGGTTATAACATGGTTGATTATAACATGGTTATAAGATAGTTGGTTATAACATGCTTATAACATGGTTTGGTTATAACATGGTTATAACATGGTTGGTTATAACATGGCTGGTTATAACATGGTTGGTTATAACATGGTTATAACATGGCTGGTTATAACATGGTTATAACATGGTTGGTTATAACATGCTTATAACATGGTTGGTCATAACAAGGCTGGTTATAACATGGTTGGTTGTAACATGGTTATAACATTATTGTTATAACATGGTTGGTTATAACATGGTTATAACATGGTTGGTTATAACATGGTTATAACATGGTTGATTATAACATGGTTATAAGATAGTTGGCTATAACATGCTTATGACATGGTTGGTTATAACATGGTTATAACATGGTTGGTTATAACATGGCTGGTTATAACATGGTTGTTATAACATGGTTATAACATGGTTGTTATAACATGGTTGGTTATAACATGGTTATAACATGGTTGTTATAACATGGTTGGTTATAACATGGTTATAACATGGTTGGTTATAAAATGCTTATAACATGGTTGGTCATAACAAGGCTGGTTATAACATGGTTGGTTATAACATGGTTGGTTATAACATGGTTATAACATTGTTGGTTATAACATGGTTGGTTATAACATGGCTGGTTATAACATGGTTATAACATGGTTGGTTATAACATGGCTGGTTATAACATGGTTATAACATGGTTGTTATAACATGGTTGGTTATAACATGGTTATAACATGGTTGGTTATAACACGCTTATGACATAGTTGGTCATAACAAGGCTGGTTATAACATGGTTGGTTATAACATGGTTGGTTATAACATGGTTATAACATTGTTGGTTATAACATGGTTGGTTATAACATGGCTGGTTATAACATGGTTATAACATGGTTGGTTATAACATGGTTGGTTATAACATGGCTGGTTATAACATGGTTATAACATGGTTGGTTATAACATGATAATAACATGGTTTGTTATAACATGGTAATAACATGGTTGGTTATAACATGGTTGGTTATAACATGGTTATAACATGATTGGTTATAACATGGTTGGTTATAACATGGCTGGTTATAACATGGTTATAACATGGTTGGTTATAACATGATAATAACATGGTTTGTTATAACATGGTAATAACATGGTTGGATATAACATGGTTGGTTATAACATGGCTAGTTATAAAATGGTTGGTTATAACATGGTTATAACATGGTTGGTTATAACATGCTTATAACATGGTTGGTCATAACATGCTTATATCATGGTTGGTTATAACATGGTTATAACATGGTTGGTTATAACATGATAATAACATGGTTGGTTATAACATGGCTGGTTATAACATGGTTATAACATGGTTATTTATGACAAGATAATAACATGGTTGGTTATAACATGGTAATAACATGGTTGGTTATAACATGCTTATAACATGGTTGGTCATAACAAGGCTGGTTATAACATGGTTGGTTATAACATGGTTATAACATGGTTGGTTATAACATGATAATAACATGGTTGGTTATAACATGGTAATAACATGGTTGGTTATAACATGCTTATAACATGGTTGGTCATAACATGGTTATAACATGATTGGTTATAACATGGTTGGTTATAACATGGCTGGTTATAACATGGTTATAACATGGGTGGTTATAACATGATAATAACATGGTTGGTTATAACATGGTTATAACATGGTTGTTATAACATGGTTATAACATGGTTGATTATAACATGGTTATAAGATAGTTGGTTATAACATGCTTATGACATGGTTTGGCTATAACATGGTTATAACATGGTTGGTTATAACATGGCTGGTTATAACATGGTTGGTTATAACATGGTAATAACATGGTTGGTTATAACATGCTTATAACATGGTTGGTCATAACATGGTTATAACATGATTGGTTATAACATGGTTGGTTATAACATGGCTGGTTATAACATGGTTATAACATGGTTGATTATAACATGGTTATAAGATAGTTGGTTATAACATGCTTATAACATGGTTGGTTATAACATGGCTGGGTATAACATGGTTGGTTATAACATGGTTATAACATGGGTGGTTATAACATGATAATAACATGTGTTACACACCGGCCCGAAGCCGGGGGGCAACACAACAAAAAATAAACCCGATACATAACAACGACAAACAAAAAAAACACACCACGGCAGAATGACGAGTTTGGTTAATTTATTCACTGAACAGGTAGCGAGCTTCAGGGTGGGCGATGCCAAAACAACAAACAAAACACACTAGAAAGAAAAACAGAACTAACTTACCTCCCACGATTCCAAAACAAAATACAATTCTCTAACCTGTCTCCCTACCCGAAACAGGAAAAAAGAGGGGAATAAAAGAAACGGCTTCCCACCCCTACAGCTACCAAGCCCAGGTACAACCCTTTTTCAGCATTAATATTGCAGCCCCGTGCAGTCACACGCCACGACGGTCCCCAGCCACACAGCTCACGGGGAACCAGGAAAAGTCTCCTCACCGGCCCAGTCCAACCCCTTTTGTAGCTGGCCTCTTTCCTTCCTCCACCAATGGGCGGCCTCCACCTGGAAACAAGCATCGCTGAATACAAATACAAACAATAACAACCCCGTACCACAAATAATGACCCTGGGTCATAACACCCCCCCACCTAAAATCAAGCATCTCATTAGAGAGATGCTAGACCTAGGTCTCCACCCGGGATAGGGCATCGGCCACAATATTATCAGCCCCTCTAAGATGATGGATGTCAATATTAAAGTCCTGCAGCAGCAAAGACCAACGCATGAGACGCTGATTGTTATTCCTCATGCGAGAGAGGAAAACCAAGGGGTTGTGGTCCGTATACACAGCAGTTGGAGCGGGGCTGGAACTGACATACACCTCAAAATGTTGGAGGGCTAAGAGTAACGCTAAAGCTTCCTTCTCGATGGTACTATAATTCACCTGATGTTTATTGAATTTTCTTGAGAAGTAACACACGGGGTGATCAATACCCTGGTCATCCTCCTGCAGGAGTACAGCACCCGCACCATGCGCACTGGCATCCACCTCTAACTTAAACACCCGAGTGAAGTCAGGGGCACCTAACACTGGGGCACTGCACAACAGGGCTTTGGCTGAGTCAAAGGCATCCTGACAATCAGAGTTCCACAAAAACAGGCACGACGGACTTGTCAGGGCTGTCAGAGGAATAACCACGGTGGCGAAATTTTTGCAGAACCCTCGATAGTAGCCACACATTCCCAAAAAACGGCGAAGCTGACGCCGCGTAGTTGGTATAGGGAAATCCAAGACGGCCTGGACTTTGGCCATGAGAGGGCGTACCTGCCCCTGTCCCACCTGCTTCCCTAGGTAGGTAACCACAGCTTTGCCAAACTCGCATTTGGCCAAATTGACTGTCAAACAGGCACCCTTCAATCGGACAAGAACCTCCCGTAGCGTCTCCATGTGCTCTAGCCAGGTCAGCGAGTAAACCACAATATCATCTAAGTAGACCTCGCATCCCTGAACACCCAGTAGCACCATGTTCATCAGCCTTTGAAACGTGGCGGGAGCATTTCTCAACCCAAACGGCATCACCGTGTATTGCAGGAAATGGTCTGGTGTCACGAAAGCTGAAATCTCCGCCGCCCGTTGCGACAGGGGCACCTGCCAATAACCTTTCAAAAGATCTAGCTTGGTGACAAATCTGGCTGAGCCCACCCTATCAACACAGTCATCCATACGGGGGAGCGGAAAGGAGTCTGGCTTGGTGATGGCATTTACTTTACGGTAATCATTACAAAAACGTGGGGTTTGATCAGATTTAGGCACCAAGAGGGTAGGAGAGCTCCATGGACTGAAGCTGGGCACCGCAAAACCATTCTCCAACAGGTATTCCACCTCCTTTCTCATGATTGCCCGCTTCTACCTCCAACCGGTGACTACTCAACTCCACCTCCTTAATGCGGAGCAACAACTGGAGCTCCTCCGCCGACGACCCCACCACCGGAGCCGGAGGAGCCACAGAGGGGGTGGCCACAGGAGGAACAGACACCGGAGCCAACGGCTCCACAACCGCCCCGCCCGTTCCACCAACAAGCGGCACGCCCGACAATAAACCCCGCTCGCTCAAAGCCACCGCGACAAGCTGCCGCAAATCGTCCTTCTTTACCCCCGCCGGCGCTCGCACATCAAAACGGCCCGCAATAAGCAACAAATCCTCCCTCCGACACCGACCCAACTGCTGCAAGGAAGGCGCCTCGGCAAACTTGTCCACATCGAACTCCATCCGCGGCCACCCACACCAACAACCCCCAAACACACAAAAAACAACCCCACACACCCACACGAGCCCCACGACACACAAACGAACCCGAAATCCCTCAAACGGACGAGCCCCCATTTATGTTACACACCGGCCCGAAGCCGGGGTGCAACACAACAAAAAATAAACCCGATACATAACAACGACAAACAAAAAAAACACACCACGGCAGAATGACGAGTTTGGTTAATTTATTCACTGAACAGGTAGCGAGCTTCAGGGTGGGCGATGCCAAAACAACAAACAAAACACACTAGAAAGAAAAACAGAACTAACTTACCTCCCACGATTCCAAAACAAAATACAATTCTCTAACCTGTCTCCCTACCCGAAACAGGAAAAAAGAGGGGAATAAAAGAAACGGCTTCCCACCCCTACAGCTACCAAGCCCAGGTACAACCCTTTTTCAGCATTAATATTGCAGCCCCGTGCAGTCACACGCCACGACGGTCCCCAGCCACACAGCTCACGGGGAACCAGGAAAAGTCTCCTCACCGGCCCAGTCCAACCCCTTTTGTAGCTGGCCTCTTTCCTTCCTCCACCAATGGGCGGCCTCCACCTGGAAACAAGCATCGCTGAATACAAATACAAACAATAACAACCCCGTACCACAAATAATGACCCTGGGTCATAACACATGGTTGGTTATAACATGGTTATAACATGGTTGTTATAACATGGTTATAACATGGTTGATTATAACATGGTTATAAGATAGTTGGTTATAACATGCTTATGACATGGTTTGGCTATAACATGGTTATAACATGGTTGGTTATAACATGGCTGGTTATAACATGGTTGGTTATAACATGGTTATAACATGGTTGTTATAACATGGTTGGTTATAACATGGTTATAACATGGTTGGTTATAACACGCTTATGACATAGTTGGTCATAACAAGGCTGGTTATAACATGGTTGGTTATAACATGGTTGGTTATAACATGGTTATAACATTGTTGGTTATAACATGGTTGGTTATAACATGGCTGGTTATAACATGGTTATAACATGGTTGGTTATAACATGGTTGGTTATAACATGGCTGGTTATAACATGGTTATAACATGGTTGGTTATAACATGATAATAACATGGTTGGTTATAACATGGTAATAACATGGTTGGTTATAACATGCTTATAACATGGTTGGTCATAACAAGGCTGGTTATAACATGGCTGATTATAACATGGTTATAACATGGTTGATTATAACATGGATATAAGATAGTTGGTTATAACATGCTTATGACATGGTTGGTCATAACATGGTTATAACATGGTTGGTTATAACATGGTTGGTTATAACATGGCTGGTTATAACATGGTTATAACATGGTTGATTATAACATGATTGGTTATAACATGGTTATAACATGGTTGGTTATAACACGCTTATGACATAGTTGGTCATAACAAGGCTGGTTATAACATGGTTATAACATGGTTGGTTATAACATGATAATAACATGGTTTGTTATAACATGGTAATAACATGGTTGGTTATAACATGGTTGGTTATAACATGGTTATAACATGATTGGTTATAACATGGTTGGTTATAACATGGCTGGTTATAACATGGTTATAACATGGTTGGTTATAACATGATAATAACATGGTTTGTTATAACATGGTAATAACATGGTTGGATATAACATGGTTGGTTATAACATGGCTAGTTATAAAATGGTTGGTTATAACATGGTTATAACATGGTTGGTTATAACATGCTTATAACATGGTTGGTCATAACATGCTTATATCATGGTTGGTTATAACATGGTTATAACATGGTTGGTTATAACATGATAATAACATGGTTGGTTATAACATGGCTGGTTATAACATGGTTATAACATGGTTAGTTATGACAAGATAATAACATGGTTGGTTATAACATGGTAATAACATGGTTGGTTATAACATGCTTATAACATGGTTGGTCATAACAAGGCTGGTTATAACATGGTTGGTTATAACATGGTAATAACATGGTTGGTTATAACATGCTTATAACATGGTTGGTCATAACAAGGCTGGTTATAACATGGTTGGTTATAACATGGTTATAACATGGTTGGTTATAACATGATAATAACATGGTTGGTTATAACATGGTAATAACATGGTTGGTTATAACATGCTTATAACATGGTTGGTCATAACATGGTTATAACATGATTGGTTATAACATGGTTGGTTATAACATGGCTGGTTATAACATGGTTATAACATGGTTGATTATAGCATGGTTATAAGATAGTTGGTTATAACATGCTTATAACATGGTTGGTTATAACATGGCTGGGTATAACATGGTTGGTTATAACATGGTTATAACATGGTTGGTTATAACATGATAATAACATGGTTGGTTATAACATGGTAATAACATGGTTGGTTATAACATGCTTATAACATGGTTGGTCATAACATGGTTATAACATGATTGGTTATAACATGGTTGGTTATAACATGGCTGGTTATAACATGGTTATAACATGGTTGATTATAACATGGTTATAAGATAGTTGGTTATAACATGCTTATAACATGGTTGGTTATAACATGGCTGGGTATAACATGGTTGGTTATAACATGGTTATAACATGGGTGGTTATAACATGATAATAACATGGTTGGTTATAACATGGTTATAACATGGTTGTTATAACATGGTTATAACATGGTTGATTATAACATGGTTATAAGATAGTTGGTTATAACATGCTTATGACATGGTTTGGCTATAACATGGCTGGGTATAACATGGTTGGTTATAACATGGTTATAACATGGGTGGTTATAACATGATAATAACATGGTTGGTTATAACATGGTTATAACATGGTTGTTATAACATGGTTATAACATGGTTGATTATAACATGGTTATAAGATAGTTGGTTATAACATGCTTATGACATGGTTTGGCTATAACATGGTTATAACATGGTTGGTTATAACATGGCTGGTTATAACATGGTTGGTTATAACATGGTTATAACATGGTTGATTATAACATGGTTATAAGATAGTTGGTTATAACATGCTTATAACATGGTTGGTTATAACATGGCTGGGTATAACATGGTTGGTTATAACATGGTTATAACATGGGTGGTTATAACATGATAATAACATGGTTGGTTATAACATGGTTATAACATGGTTGTTATAACATGGTTATAACATGGTTGATTATAACATGGTTATAAGATAGTTGGTTATAACATGCTTATGACATGGTTTGGCTATAACATGGTTATAACATGGTTGGTTATAACATGGCTGGTTATAACATGGTTGGTTATAACATGGTTATAACATGGTTGTTATAACATGGTTGGTTATAACATGGTTATAACATGGTTGGTTATAACACGCTTATGACATAGTTGGTCATAACAAGGCTGGTTATAACATGGTTGGTTATAACATGGTTGGTTATAACATGGTTATAACATTGTTGGTTATAACATGGTTGGTTATAACATGGCTGGTTATAACATGGTTATAACATGGTTGGTTATAACATGGTTGGTTATAACATGGCTGGTTATAACATGGTTATAACATGGTTGGTTATAACATGATAATAACATGGTTTGTTATAACATGGTAATAACATGGTTGGTTATAACATGGTTGGTTATAACATGGTTATAACATGATTGGTTATAACATGGTTGGTTATAACATGGCTAGTTATAACATGGTTATAACATGGTTGGTTATAACATGATAATAACATGGTTTGTTATAACATGGTAATAACATGGTTGGATATAACATGGTTGGTTATAACATGGCTAGTTATAAAATGGTTGGTTATAACATGGTTATAAAATGGTTGGTTATAACATGGTTATAACATGGTTGGTTATAACATGATAATAACATGGTTGGTTATAACATGGCTGGTTATAACATGGTTATAACATGGTTAGTTATGACAAGATAATAACATGGTTGGTTATAACATGGTAATAACATGGTTGGTTATAACATGCTTATAACATGGTTGGTCATAACAAGGCTGGTTATAACATGGTTGGTTATAACATGGTTATAACATGGTTGGTTATAACATGATAATAACATGGTTGGTTATAACATGGTAATAACATGGTTGGTTATAAAATGCTTATAACATGGTTGGTCATAACATGGTTATAACATGATTGGTTATAACATGGTTGGTTATAACATGGCTGGTTATAACATGGTTATAACATGGTTGATTATAACATGGTTATAAGATAGTTGGTTATAACATGCTTATAACATGGTTGGTTATAACATGGTTGGTTATAACATGGTTATAACATGGGTGGTTATAACATGATAATAACATGGTTGGTTATAACATGGTTATAACATGGTTGTTATAACATGGTTATAACATGGTTGATTATAACATGGTTATAAGATAGTTGGTTATAACATGCTTATGACATGGTTTGGCTATAACATGGTTATAACATGGTTGGTTATAACATGGCTGGTTATAACCTGGTTGTTATAACATGGTTATAACATGGTTGTTATAACATGGTTATAACATGGTTGTTATAACATGGTTGGTTATAACATGGTTGTTATAACATGGTTGGTTATAACATGGTTATGACATGGTTGGTCATAACAAGACTGGTTATAACATGGTTGGTTATAACATGGTTATAACATGGTTGTTATAACATGGTTGGTTATAACATGGTTATAACATGGTTGATTATAACATGGTTATAAGATAGTTGGTTATAACATGATTATAACATGGTTGGTTATAACATGGTTATACCATGGTTGGTTATAACATGGCTGGTTATAACATGGTTGGTTATAACATGGTTATAACATGGTGGTTATAAAATGGTTGGTTATAACATGGTTATAACATGGTTGGTCATAACAAGGCTGGTTATAACATGGTTATACCATGGTTGGTTATAACATGGCTGGTTATAACATGGTTGGTTATAACATGGTTATAACATGGTTGTTATAAAATGGTTGGTTATAACATGGTTATAACATGGTTGGTCATAACAAGGCTGGTTATAACATGGTTGGTTATAACATGGTTGGTTATAACATGGTTATAACATTGTTGGTTATAACATGGTAATAACATTGTTGGTTATGACATGTTTATAACATGGTTGGTCATAACAAGGCTGGTTATAACATGGTTGTTATAAAATGGTTGGTTATAACATGGTTATAACATGGTTGGTTATAACATGCTTATGACATGGTTGGTCATAACAAGACTGGTTATAACATGGTTGGTTATAACATGGTTATAAGATAGTTGGTTATAACATGATAATAACATGGTTGGTTATAACATGGTAATAACATGGTTGGTTATATCATGGTTACAACATGGTTGGTTATAACATGGTTGGTTATAACATGCTTATAACATGGTTGGTCATAACAAGGCTGGTTATAACATGGTTGGTTATAACATGGTTATAACATGGTTGTTATAACATGGTTAGTTATAACATGGTTGGTTATAACATGATTGGTTTTAACATAGTCATAACATGGTTGGTTATAACATGCTCATAACATGGTTGGTTATAACATGGCTGCTTATAACACAGTTGGTTATAACATGTTAATAACATGATTTGTTATAACATGGTAATAACATGGTTGGTTAAAACATGGTAATAACATGGTTGGTTAAAACATGGTAATAACATGGTTGGTTATAACATGGCAATAACATTGTTGGTTAAAACATGGTATAACCAACATAACTGTCATAAGAGTTGCACTGCACGTTTGTGCAGCATTCTGCATTACCTGGCAATAACAGTGATATCTTCGCTGGGTGGGCTTGAACCACCAACCTTTCGGTTAACAGCCGAACGCGCTAACTGATTGCGTCACATAGACTGTGGGGTAAACGATTGTGCAACAGAGACTGAATAAAGCCAAGCAGGGGCGTCGAGAGAGGACCGGGTGGCTGGATGGAGGTGCTCTGGTACTTCCTCTCCATACCGCCTTGATTGTATAAAATATGGGACTTGTAGGTCACACATACTTGGCAGCAAGTATGCAGTTGCGGACGAACAACAGCACCCCAAAGATCCATATCACCCTTGATAAAACAGTTGACTGCGTTCATCAAACGACCGTCCTGGTTATAACATGGTTATACCATGGTTGGTTAAAACATGGTTGATTATCACATGGTATAACCAACATAACTGTCATAACAGTTGCACTGCACATTTGTGCAGCGTTCTGCATTAACTGGCAGTAAAGCTGACATCATCCCTTGGTGGGTTTGAACCACCAACCTTTCAGTTAACAGCCGAACGCGCTAACCGATTGCGCCACAGAGACTGACAACGCGCAACCCACAGGTGTCGAGACTGGACGGGGGAGTGGGGGAGGGTGTTCCGGTCTTTTTTGTTGTGGGGTAAACGATTGTGCAACAGAGACTGAATAAAGCCAAGCAGGGGCGTCGAGAGAGGACCGGGTGGCTGGATGGAGGTGCTCTGGTACTTCCTCTCCATACCGCCTTGATTGTTTAAAATATGTGACTTGTAGGTCACACATACTTGGCAGCAAGTATGCAGTTGCGGACGAACAACACCACCCCAAAGATGCATATCACCCTTGATATAATGGTTGACTGCATTAATCAATTGACCGAGTCTAGCATGGACGCCATTGTGAAACATAAACGGAGCATTTTGAGGAAGCAGTTGCACTGCACGTTGCTGCAGCATTCTACATTACCTGGCAATAGCTTAGAACATGGTTGGTTATGACATGGCTGGTTATAACATGGTTGGTTATAACATGATTATAACATGGTTGGTTATAACATGGTTGGTTATAACATGGTTTGTTATAACATGGTAATAACATGGTTGGTTATAACATGGTTATAACATGGTTGGTTATAACATGGTTGGTTATAACATGGCTGGTTATAAAATGGTTGGTTATAACATGGTTATAACATGGTTGATTATAACATGATTATAAGATAGTCTGTTATAACATGCTTATAACATGGTTGGTTATAACATGGTTATAGCATGGTTGATTATAACCTGATAATAACATGGTTGGTTATAACATGGCTGGTTATAACATGGTTGGTTATAACATGGTTATAGCATGGTTGATTATAACATGATAATAACATGGTTGGTTATAACATGGTAATAACATGGTTGGTTATAACATGCTTATAACATGGTTGGTCATAACATGGTTATAACATGATTGGTTATAACATGGTTGGTTATAACATGGCTGGGTATAACATGGTTGGTTATAACATGGTTATAACATGGTTGGTTATAACATGATAATAACATGGTTGGTTATAACATGGTAATAACATGGTTGGTTATAACATGGTTATAACATGGTTGTTATAACATGGTTATAACATGGTTGATTATAACATGGTTATAACATGGTTGATTATAACATGGTTATAACATAGTTGGTTATAACATGCTTATTACATGGTTGGTCATAACATGGTTATAACATGATTGGTTATAGCATGGTTGGTTATAACATGGCTGGTTATAACATGGTTATAACATGGTTGATTATAACATGGTTATAAGATAGTTGGTTATAACATGCTTATAACATGGTTGGTTATAACATGGCTGGGTATAACATGGTTGGTTATAACATGGTTATAACATGGTTGTTATAACATGGTAATAACATGGTTGGTTATAACATGCTTATAACATGGTTGGTCATAACATGGTTATAACATGATTGGTTATAACATGGTTGGTTATAACATGGCTGGTAATAACATGGTTATAACATGGTTGATTATAACATGGTTATAAGATAGTTGGTTATAACATGCTTATAACATGGTTGGTTATAACATGGCTGGGTATAACATGGTTGGTTATAACATGGTTATAACATGGTTGGTTATAACATGGTCATAACATGGTTGTTATAACATGGTTATAACATGGTTGATTATAACATGGTTATAACATGGTTGATTATAACATGGTTATAACATAGTTGGTTATAACATGCTTATTACATGGTTGGTCCTAACATGGTTATAACATGATTGGTTATAGCATGGTTGGTTATAACATGGCTGGTTATAACATGGTTATAACATGGTTGATTATAACATGGTTATAAGATAGTTGGTTATAACATGCTTATAACATGGTTGGTTATAACATGGCTGGGTATAACATGGTTGGTTATAACATGGTTATAACATGGTTGTTATAACATGGTTATAACATGGTTGGTTATAACATGGTTATAACATGGTTGATTATAACATGGTTATGAGATAGTTGGTTATAACATGCTTATGACATGGTTTGGTTATAACATGGTTATAACATGGTTGGTTATAACATGGCTGGTTATAACATGGTTGGTTATAACATGCTTATAACATGGTTGGTTATAACATGCTTATAACATGGTTGGTCATAACAAGGCTGTTTATAACATGGTTGGTTATAACATGGTTATAACATTGTTGATTATAACATGGTAATAACATTGTTGGTTATAACATGTTTATAACATGGCTGGTCATAACAAGGCTGGTTATAACATGGTTGTTATAAAATGGATGGTTATAACATGGTTATAACATGGTTGGTTATAACATGCTTATAACATGGTTGGTCATAACAAGGCTGGTTATAACATGGTTGTTATAAAATGGTTGGTTATAACATGCTTATAACATGGTTTGTCATAACAAGGCTGGTTATAATATGGTTGTTATAATATGGTTGGTTATAACATGGTTATAACATGGTTGATTATAACATGGTTATAAGATAGTTGGTTATAACATGCTTATAACATGTTTGGTTATAACATGGTTATACAATGGTTGGTTATAACATGGCTGGTTATAACATGGTTGGTTATAACATGGTTATAACATGGTTGTTATAAAATGGTTGGTTATAACATGGTTATAACATGGTTGGTTATAACATGCTTATAACATGGTTGGTCATAACAAGGCTGGTTATAACATGGTTGGTTATAACATGGTTGGTTATAACATTGTTATAACATTGTTGGTTATAACATGGTAATAACATTGTTGGTTATAACATGTTTATAACATGATTGGTTATAACATGGTTGGTTATAACATGGCTGGTTATAACATGGTTATAACATGGTTGGTCATAACATGGTTATAACATGATTGGTTATAACATGGTTGGTTATAACATGGCTGGTTATAACATGGTTATACCATGGTTGATTATAACATGGTTATAAGATAGTTGGTTATAATATGGCTGGGTATAACATGGTTGGTTATAACATGGTTATAACATGGTTGGTTATAACATGGTTATAAGATAGTTGGTTATAACATGGCTGGGTATAACATGGTTAGTTATAACATGGTTATAACATGGTTGGCTATAACGTGGTTATAAGATAGTTGGTTATAACATGCTTATGACATGGTTTGTTTATAACATGGTTATAACATGGTTGGTTATAACATGGCTGGTTATAACATGGTTGGTTATAACATGGTTATAACATGGTTGGTTATAACATGGTTATAACATGGTTGGTTATAACATGCTTATAACATGTTTGGTCATAACAAGGCTGGTTATAACATGGTTGGTTATAACATGGTTTTAACATGGTTGTTATAACATGGTTATAACATGGTTGGTTATAACATGGTTGGTTATAACATGCTTATAACATGGTTGGTCATAACAAGGCTGGTTATAACATGGTTGGTTATAACATGGTTGGTTATAACATTGTTATAACATTGTTGGTTATAACATGGTAATAACATTGTTGGTTATAACATGTTTATAACATGATTGGTTATAACATGGTTGGTTATAACATGGCTGGTTATAACATGGTTATAACATGGTTGGTTATAACATGATAATAACATGGTTGATTATAACATGGTTATAAGATAGTTGGTTATAACATGGCTGGGTATAACATGGTTGGTTATAACATGGTTATAACATGGTTGGTCATAACATGGTTATAACATGATTGGTTATAACATGGTTGGTTATAACATGGCTGGTTATAACATGGTTATAACATGGTTGATTATAACATGGTTATAAGATAGTTGGTTATAACATGGCTGGGTATAACATGGTTGGTTATAACATGGTTATAACATGGTTGGTTATAACATAGTTATAAGATAGTTGGTTATAACATGCTTATGACATGGTTTGTTTATAACATGGTTATAACATGGTTGGTTATAACATGGCTGGTTATAACATGGTTGGTTATAACATGGTTATAACATGGTTGATTATAACATGGTTATAAGATAGTTGGTTATAACATGCTTATAACATGGTTGGTTATCACCTGGTTATACAATGGTTGGTTATAACATGGCTGGTTATAACATGGTTGGTTATAACATGGTTATAACATGGTTGTTATAAAATGGTTGGTTATAACATGGTTATAACATTGTTGGTTATAACATGGTAATAACATTGTTGGTTATAACATGTTTATAACATGATTGGTTATAACATGGTTGGTTATAACATGGTTATAACATGGTTGGTTATAACATGGTTATAACATGGTTGGTTATAACATGATAATAACATGATTTGTTATAACATGATAATAACATGGTTGGTTATATCTTTTTTGGTTATAAAATGGTTGGTTATAACATGGTTATAACATGGTTGGTTATAACATGGTTATAACATGGTTGGTTATAACATGATTGGTTTTAACATGGTTATAACATGGTTGGTTATAACATGCTTATAACATCGTTGGTCATAACATGCTTATATCATGGTTGGTTATAACATGGTTATAACATGGTTGGTTATAACATGATAATAACATGGTTGGTTATAACATGGCTAGTTATAACATGGTTATAACATGGTTAGTTATGACAAGATAATAACATGGTTGGTTATAACATGGTAATAACATGGTTGGTTATAACATGGTTATAACATGGTTTGTTATAACATGGCTGGTTATAACATGGTTGGTTATAACATGGTTATAACATGGTTGGTTATGACATGATAATAACATGGTTGGTTATAACATGGTTGGTTATAACATGGTTGGTTATAACATGGTAATAACATGGTTGTTATAACATGGTTGGTTATAACATGGTTATAACATGGTTGGTTATAACATGCTTATAACATGGTTGGTCATAACAAGGCTGGTTATAACATGGTTAGTTATAACATGCTTATAACATGGTTGGTCATAACAAGGCTGGTTATAACATGGTTGGTTATAACATGGTTATAACATGATTGTTATAACATGGTTGGTTATAACATGGTTATAACATGGTTGGTTATAACATGGTTATAACATGGTTGATTATAACATGGTTATAAGATAGTTGGCTATAACATGCTTATGACATGTTTGGTTATAACATGGTTATAACATGGTTGGTTATAACATGGCTGGTTATAACATGGTTGGTTATAACATGGTTATAACATGGTTGGTTATGACAAGATAATAACATGGTTGGTTATAACATGGTAATAACATGGTTGGTTATAACATGCTTATAACATGGTTGGTCATAACAAGGCTGGTTATAACATGGCTGATTATAACATGGTTATAAGATAGTTGTTTATAACATGCTTATGACATGGTTGGTCATAACATGGTTATAACATGATTGGTTATAACATGGTTGGTTATAACATGGCTGGTTATAACATGGTTATAACATGGTTGATTATAACATGGTTATAAGATAGTTGGTTATAACATGCTTATAACATGGCTGGTTATAACATGGCTGGGTATAACATGGTTGGTTATAACATGGTTATAACATGGTTGTTATAACATGGTTATAACATGGTTGGTTATAACATGCTTATAACATGGTTGATTATAACATGGTTATAAGATAGTTGGTTATAACATGCTTATGACATGGTTTAGTTATAACATGGTTATAACATGGTTGGTTATAACATGGCTGGTTATAACATGGTTGGTTATAACATGGTTATAACATGGTTGGTTATAACATATTTATAACATGGTTGGTTATAACATGCTTATAACATGGTTGGTCATAACAAGGCTGGTTATAACATGGTTGGTTATAACATGGTTATAACATGATTGTTATAACATGGTTAGTTATAACATGGTTATAACATGGTTGGTTATAACATGGTTATAACATGGTTGATTATAACATGGTTATAAGATAGTTGGCTATAACATGCTTATGACATGTTTGGTTATAACATGGTTATAACATGGTTGGTTATAACATGGCTGGTTATAACATGGTTGGTTATAACATAGTTATAACATGGTTGTTATAACATGGTTGGTTATAACATGGTTGGTTATAACACGCTTATGACATAGTTGGTCATAACAAGGCTGGTTATAACATGGTTGGTTATAACATGGTTGGTTATAACATGGTTATAACATGATTGGTTATAACATGGTTGGTTATAACATGGCTGGTTATAACATGGTTATAACATGGTTGGTTATAACATGGTTGGTTATAAAATGGCTGGTTATAACATGGTTATAACATGGTTGGTTATAACATGATAATAACATGGTTTGTTATAACATGGTAATAACATGGTTGGATATAACATGGTTGGTTATAACATGGCTAGTTATAAAATGGTTGGTTATAACATGGTTATAACATGGTTGGTTATAACATGCTTATAACATGGTTGGTCATAACATGCTTATATCATGGTTGGTTATAACATGGTTATGACATGGTTGGTTATAACATGATAATAACATGGTTGGTTATAACATGGCTGGTTATAACATGGTTATAACATGGTTAGTTATGACAAGATAATAACATGGTTGGTTATAACATGGTAATAACATGGTTGGTTAAAACATGCTTATAACATGGTTGGTCATAAGAAGGCTGGTTATAACATGGTTGGTTATAACATGGTTATAACATGGTTGGTTATAACATGATAATAACATGGTTGGTTATAACATGGTAATAACATGGTTGGTTATAACATGCTTATAACATGGTTGGTCATAACATGGTTATAACATGATTGGTTATAACATGGTTGGTTATAACATGGCTGGTTATAACATGGTTATAACATGGTTGATTATAACATGGTTATAAGATAGTTGGTTATAACATGCTTATAACATGGCTGGTTATAACATGGCTGGGTATAACATGGTTGGTTATAACATGGTTATAACATGGTTGTTATAACATGGTTATAACATGGTTGGTTATAACATGGTTATAACATGGTTGATTATAACATGGTTATAAGATAGTTGGTTATAACATGCTTATGACATGGTTTAGTTATAACATGGTTATAACATGGTTGGTTATAACATGGCTGGTTATAACATGGTTGGTTATAACATGGTTATAACATGGTTGGTTATAACATATTTATAACATGGTTGGTTATAACATGCTTATAACATGGTTGGTCATAACAAGGCTGGTTATAACATGGTTGGTTATAACATGGTTATAACATGATTGTTATAACATGGTTAGTTATAACATGGTTATAACATGGTTGGTTATAACATGGTTATAACATGGTTGATTATAACATGGTTATAAGATAGTTGGCTATAACATGCTTATGACATGTTTGGTTATAACATGGTTATAACATGGTTGGTTATAACATGGCTGGTTATAACATGGCTGGTTATAATATGGTTATAACATGGTTGATTATAACATGGTTATGAGATAGTTGGTTATAACATGCTTATAACATGGTTGGTTATAACATGGCTGGGTATAACATGGTTGGTTATAACATGGTTATAACATGGGTGGTTATAACATGATAATAACATGGTTGGTTATAACATGGTTATAACATGGTTGTTATAACATGGTTATAACATGGTTGATTATAACATGGTTATAAGATAGTTGGTTATAACATGCTTATGACATGGTTTGGCTATAACATGGTTATAACATGGTTGGTTATAACATGGCTGGTTATAACATGGTTGTTATAACATGGTTATAACATGGTTGTTATAACATGGTTATAACATGGTTGTTATAACATGGTTGGTTATAACATGGTTATGACATGGTTGATTATAACATGGTTATAAGATAGTTGGTTATAACATGCTTATAACATGGTTGGTCATAACAAGACTGGTTATAACATGGTTGGTTATAACATGGTTATAACATGGTTGTTATAACATGGTTGGTTATAACATGGTTATAACATGGTTGATTATAACATGGTTATAAGATAGTTGGTTATAACATGCTTATAACATGGTAGGTTATAACATGATTATACCATGGTTGGTTATAACATGGCTGGTTATAACATGGTTGGTTATAACATGGTTATAACATGGTTGTTATAAAATGGTTGGTTATAACATGGTTATAACATAGTTGGTCATAACAAGGCTGGTTATAACATGGTTGGTTATAACATGGTTGGTTATAACATGGTTGGTTATAACATGGTTATAACATTGTTGGTTATAACATGGTAATAACATTGTTGGTTATGACATGTTTATAACATGGTTGGTCATAACAAGGCTGGTTATAACATGGTTGTTATAAAATGGTTGGTTATAACATGGTTATAACATGGTTGGTTATAACATGCTTATGACATGGTTTGTCATAACAAGACTGGTTATAACATGGTTGGTTATAACATGGTTATAACATGGTTGTTATAATATGGTTGGTTATAACATGGTTATAACATGGTTGGTTATAACATGGTTATAACATGGTTGATTATAACATGGTTATAAGATAGTTGGTTATAACATGCTTATAACATGGTTGGTTATAACCTGGTTATACAATGGTTGGTTATAACATGGCTGGTTATAACATGGTTGGTTATAACATGGTTATAACATGGTTGGTTATAACATGCTTATGACATGGTTGGTCATAACAAGACTGGTTATAACATGGTTGGTTATAACATGGTTATAACATGGTTGTTATAATATGGTTGGTTATAACATGGTTATAACATGGTTGGTTATAACATGGTTATAACATGGTTGATTATAACATGGTTATAAGATAGTTGGTTATAACATGCTTATAACATGGTTGGTTATCACCTGGTTATACAATGGTTGGTTATAACATGGCTGGTTATAACATGGTTGGTTATAACATGGTTATAACATGGTTGTTATAAAATGGTTGGTTATAACATGGTTATAACATGGTTGGTTATAACATGCTTATAACATGGTTGGTCATAACAAGGCTGGTTATAACATGGTTGGTTATAACATGGTTGGTTATAACATTGTTGGTTATAACATGGTAATAACATTGTTGGTTATAACATGTTTATAACATGGCTGGTTATAACATGGTTGGTTATAACATGGTTATAACATGGTTGGTTATAACATGGTTATAACATGGTTGGTTATAACATGATAATAACATGATTTGTTATAACATGATAATAACATGGTTGGTTATATCATTGTTGGTTATAAAATGGTTGGTTATAACATGGTTATAACATGGTTGGTTATAACATGGTTATAACATGGTTGGTTATAACATGATTGGTTTTAACATGGTTATAACATGGTTGGTTATAACATGCTTATAACATGGTTGGTCATAACATGCTTATATCATGGTTGGTTATAACATGGTTATAACATGGTTGGTTATAACATGATAATAACATGGTTGGTTATAACATGGCTGGTTATAACATGGTTATAACATGGTTAGTTATGACAAGATAATAACATGGTTGGTTATAACATGGTAATAACATGGTTGGTTATAACATGGTTATAACATGGTTTGTTATAACATGGCTGGTTATAACATGGTTGGTTATAACATGGTTATAACATGGTTGGTTATGACATGATAATAACATGGTTGGTTATAACATGGTTGGTTATAACATGGTTGGTTATAACATGGTAATAACATGGTTGTTATAACATGGTTGGTTATAACATGGTTATAACATGGTTGGTTATAACATGCTTATAACATGGTTGGTCATAACAAGGCTGGTTATAACATGGTTAGTTATAACATGGTAATAACATGGTTGGTTATAACATGGCTGGTTATAACATGGTTGGTTATAACATGGTTATAACATGGTTGGTTATGACATGATAATAACATGGTTGGTTATAACATGGTTGGTTATAACATGGTAATAACATGGTTGGTTATAACATAGTTATAACATGGTTGTTATAACATGGTTGGTTATAACATGGTTATAACATGGTTGGTTATAACATGCTTATAACATGGTTGGTCATAACAAGGCTGGTTATAACATGGTTAGTTATAACATGGTAATAACATGGTTGGTTATAACATGGTAATAACATTGTTGGTTATAACATGGTTATAACATGGTTGGTTATAACATGGCTGGTTATAACATGGCTGGTTATAACATGGTTATAACATCGTTGGTTATAACATGGTTATATGGTTGGTTATAACATGGTTATAACATGGTTGATTATAACATGCTTTTGACATAGTTTGTTATAACATGGCTGGTTATAACATGGCTGGTTATAACATGGTTGGTTATAACATGATAATAACATGGTTGGTTATAACATGGTAATAACATGGTTAGTTTTAACATGGTAATAACATGGTTGGTTATAAACTGGTTGGTTATAACATGGTTATAACATGGTTGGTTATAACATGGTGATAACATGGTTGGTTATAACATGATTATGACATGGTTGGTTATGACATGGTTGGTTATAACATGGTTGGTTATAACATGGTATAACCAACATAACTGTCATAAGAGTTGCACTGCACGTTTGTGCAGCATTCTGAATTACCTGGCAATAACAGTGATATCGTCCCTGGGTGGGCTTGAACCACCAACCTTTCGGTTAACAGCCGAACGCGCTAACCGATTGCGTCACAGAGACTGACAACTCGTAACACACAGGTGTAGGGAGTTGACGGGGGAGTGGGGGAGGGTGTTCCAGTCTTTTTGGTTGTGGGGTAAACAATTGTGCAACAGAGACTGAATAAAGCCAAGCAGGGGCGTCGAGAGAGGACCGGGTGAAAGGCAGAGAGACGCAGACTGACGGAGGATACAAAAACGCAGCGAGACACAGATGAATGCAGAAAAGCGCGGAGGCTGGAACAGGCGAAGCTGATGAGGACGCTGAAGCGGAGGCTGGACCAGGCGATGCTGAAGCAGAAGCTGGACCAGGCGATGCTGATGAGGACGCTGAAGCAGAAGCTGGACCAGGCGAAGCTGATGAGGACGCTGAAGCAGAAGCTGGACCAGGCGAAGCTGATGAGGACGCTGAAGCAGAAGCTGGACCAGGCGATGCTGATGAGGACGCTGAAGCAGAAGCTGGACCAGGCGATGCTGAAGCAGAAGCTGGACCAGGCGAAGCTGATGAGGAAGCTGAAGCTGGACCAGGCGACAGCGTGGATGAAACTGCTGCTGCAAGCGTGGATGAAGCTGCTGATGGAACAGCTGGTGGCTGGACGGGCTCCTCGGACCCCCCAGCGAGAACAGTCTCAGGACCAGTGGGCACAGGGGCCTCTGGCAGGCACAGGACAGGACCAGCAGGCACACGGGCCTCTGGCAGGCACAGGACAGGACCAGCAGGCACACGGGCCTCTGGCAGGCACAGGACAGGACCAGCAGGTGCGGAGACCTCTGGCAGAGACAGAACAGAACCAGCAGGCGCGGGGACCTCTGGCAGAAACAGAACAGAACCAGCAGGCACAGTGGCCCCTGGCAAACACATAGCAGACTTCAGCTGCCCAGAGCGTTGACTCTGCTCAGGCAGTGACAGCTGGGTGCAGTCCTCAGCTGGCTTCTTGACCTCCAGGGATCCAGAGTCAGCTGGGGGCTGAACCCCGGCCTCTGGGGAGGCCCTGGAGTGTGTCGCAGTCTCAGAACTGGCCAGCTTTTGAGGACTGTTGACAGTATTGTTAGATTTGTCTCTCTGCTTGGAGTGAATGGGCGAGGAGCAGTGTCTTTCGGGTAGAATTGACTTGTATGGTTTTACAGGTGGAACAACTGACACAGGATGCAGGGCTGGTGGCTGCTGAACAGGAGGCTGAACTGAGGGTGACTGACATAGTGGTTGTGATGACAACGGTGGTGGAATTAGAGACTGAGCTTGAGGCCGTGCGGCTAACTGAGCTTGAGGCCGTGCGGCTAACTGAGCTTGAGGCCGTGCGGCTAACTGAGCTTGAGGCCGTGCGGCTAACTGAGCTTGAGGCCGCGGTTCAAATGAATAAACAGTCCTAGTATTATCAGAGCTGGTGTTAATGGTCTCTGGGTTATATGTCACAGTTTTAGCAGACCCTGGGTTGGCTGACACGGGTTTAACAGTTTCAGAAGAACAACAGCCCTTTGCTTTCACTGAAGTCTTAAAAATGCCAACCTGGGAGAGATCGGTTACCACGAAGGTAGGTAGGCTTAGCGAATTAGCTCCCACTGACACACCCCGAACAATCCCGGAAGAAAAAGTCTTAAGGTTCGAATTGGAACCGTTATCCTTCCTACTCACCTCAGTCGGCCGCTCTGATATCCTGGGGTCCGACTGTGGCGAGGGGCGTCGACGGCGTGAGTGCTGTTCCCCATTTGAAGGCTGGACCGACGGGCCGGGCAGGACGCTCTCCGTCGGGTCAGGGAGTGAAGCATGAGTTGCAGGGTGGGTGGTAGCAAGGGGGAGAAGATGAAGCTCGTTCAGAACAAAATTCTGTGTGAGCGGGTGAAGTGAGCTGAGCAACCAGGGGAGACCAGAAAGTAAGCACTGTAGCCGAACAGCTATGCTTTGGCGGAATTCTCTCCCCTCATGCTCCAGCCATAGGTTAATTAATTTGTCCACTGAGTACATAATGTCCTCCCGGAGCTCCTCGGGCGGGTTGACTGCTGCTGGGTCCATAGTGGCCGGTTCGTACTGTCACGGCTGCCGAGGCGAGCCGTGTGGAGTTGGAAAAAGGACCCAAGAGCAAGCAGTGTATGAAAAGATTAGTGGAGTTTATTTACAAGGTGTCAGTGGCAGGAACAGAAAACGAATAATGAGACAAACTAACGGAAACCTAAACTGGGAAAACTAAAGAGCAACTAGAAATCCACAGGACACGGGGTGAAAGGCAGAGAGACGCAGACTGACGGAGGATACAAAAACGCAGCGAGACACAGATGAATGCAGAAAAGCGCGGACTTACATGGAGTAATACAGACGAACCGGCAACAGGTAGGAGAACACACAGGGCTTAAATACACACACCAGTAATCAGGGGATAAGAGACAGGAGGGCAACACAGCTGGGAGAAATCAGAGCTGACGGGACAGGGGAAATGTAAACTGAACACACTCACATCAGACATGAACCTTCAGAATAAAACAGGAAATTAACAGACAGAGAACCAGACAGGACACTGAACTTGACAGGCAGACTCATGAGCAGACACAATAACACCGTGGACAGACAGAGGGAACACAGAGAAGTGGGAGCAGGCAGGCAAAGAACAGAAACCTAACAAATGGCAAAAATCACAACAGAATACACACTCTGAATGAACAAAAGCATAAAGAAACACAAAACACTGAGTCCTCAGACTCAGGACCATGACACTTGGTGGTTATAACATGGTTGGTTATAACATGCTTATAACATGGTTGGTTATAACATGGCTGGTTATAAAATGGTTGGTTATAACATGGTTATAACATGGTTGGTTATGACATGATAATAACATGGTTGGTTATAACATGGTAATAACATGGTTGGTTATAACATGCTTATAACATGGTTGGTCATAACGTGGTTATAACATGATTGGTTATAACATGGTTGGTTATAACATGACTGGTAATAACATGGTTATAACATGGTTGATTATAACATGGTTATAAGATAGTTGGTTATGACATGATAATAACATGGTTGGTTATAACATGGGAATAACATGGTTGGTTATAACATGGTTATAAAATGGTTGTTATAACATGGTTGGTCATAACAAGGCTGGTTATAACATGGTTAGTTATAACATGGTTATAACATGGTTGGTTATGACAAGATAATGACATGGTTGGTTATAACATGGTAATAACATGGTTGGTTATAACATGCTTATAACATGGTTGGTCATAACATGATAATAACATGGTTGGTTATAACATGGGAATAACATGGTTGGTTATAACATGGTTATAACATGGTTGTTATAACATGGTTGATTATAACATGGTTATAACATGGTTTGTTATAACATGCTTATAACATGGTTGGTCATAACAAGGCTGGTTATAACATGGTTAGTTATAACATGGTTATAACATGGTTGGTTATAACATGATAATAACATGGTTGGTTATAACATGGTAATAACATGGTTGGTTATAACATGGAAATAACATTGTTGGTTATAACATGGTTATAACATGGTTGGTTATAACATTTTTGGTTATAACATGGTTGGTTATAACATGGTTATAACATGGTTGGTTATGACATGATAATAACATGGTTGGTTATAACATGGGAATAACATGGTTGGTTATAACATGGTTATAACATGGTTGTTATAACATGGTTGATTATAACATGGTTATAACATGGTTTGTTATAACATGCTTATAACATGGTTGGTCATAACAAGGCTGGTTATAACATGGTTAGTTATAACATGGTTATAACATGGTTGGTTATAACATGATAATAACATGGTTGGTTATAACATGGTAATAACATGGTTGGTTATAACATGGTAATAACATTGTTGGTTATAACATGGTTATAACATGGTTGGTTATAACATTTTTGGTTATAACATGGTTGGTTATAACATGGTTATAACATGGTTGGTTATGACATGATAATAACATGGTTGGTTATAACATGGGAATAACATGGTTGGTTATAACATGGTTATAACATGGTTGTTATAACATGGTTGGTTATAACATGGTTATAACATGGTTGGTTATAACAAGGCTGGTTATAACATGGTTAGTTATAACATGGTTATAACATGGTTGGTTATAACATGATAATAACATGGTTTGTTATAACATGGTAATAACATGGTTGGTTATATCATTGTCTGTTAAAAAATGGTTGGTTATAACATGGTTATAACATGGTTGGTTATAACATGGTTGGTTATAACATTCTTATAACATGGTTGGTTATAACATGGCTGGTTAGAAAATGGTTGGTTATAACATGGTTATAACATGGTTGATTATAATATGGTTATAAGATAGTCTGTTATAACATGCTTATAACATAGTTATAACATGGTTGGTTATGACAAGATAATGACATGGTTGGTTATAACATGGTAATAACATGGTTGGTTATAACATGCTTATAACATGGTTGGTCATAACATGATAATAACATGGTTGGTTATAACATGGGAATAACATGGTTGGTTATAACATGGTTATAACATGGTTGTTATAACATGGTTGATTATAACATGGTTATAACATGGTTTGTTATAACATGCTTATAACATGGTTGGTCATAACAAGGCTGGTTATAACATGGTTAGTTATAACATGGTTATAACATGGTTGGTTATAACATGATAATAACATGGTTGGTTATAACATGCTTATAACATGGTTGGTTATAACATGGTAATAACATTGTTGGTTATAACATGGTTATAACATGGTTGGTTATAACATTTTTGGTTATAACATGGCTGGTTATAACATGGTTATAACATGGTTGGTTATGACATGATAATAACATGGTTTGTTATAACATGGTAATAACATGGTTGGTTATATCATGGTTATAAGATAGTTGGTTATAACATGCTTATGACATGATTGGTTATAACATGGTTATAACATGGTTGGTTATAACATGGTTATAACATGGTTGTTATAACATGGTTGATTATAACATGGTTATAACATGGTTTGTTATAACATGCTTATAACATGGTTGGTCATAACAAGGCTGGTTATAACATGGTTAGTTATAACATGGTTATAACATGGTTGGTTATAACATGATAATAACATGGTTGGTTATAACATGGTAATAACATTGTTGGTTATAACATGGTTATAACATGGTTGGTTATAACATTTTTGGTTATAACATGGCTGGTTATAACATGGTTATAACATGGTTGGTTATAACATGATAATAACATGGTTTGTTATAACATGGTAATAACATGGTTGGTTATATCATGGTTATAAGATAGTTGGTTATAACATGCTTATGATATGATTGGTTATAACATGGTTATAACATGGTTGGTTATAACATGGTTGGTTATAACATGGTTATAACATGGTTGTTATAACATGGTTGGTTATAACATGGTTATAACATAGTAGGTTATAACATGCTTATAACATGGTTGGTCATAACAAGGCTGGTTATAACATGGTTGGTTATAACATGGTTGGTTGTAACATGGTTATAACATTGTTGGTTATAACATGGTAATAACATTGTTGGTTATAACATGTTTATAACATGATTGGTTATAACATGGTTATAACGTGGTTGGTTATAACATGATAATAACATGGTTTGTTATAACATGGTAATAACATGGTTGGTTATATCATTGTTGGTTATAAAATGGTTGGTTATAACATGGTTATAACATGGTTGGTTATAACATGGTTATAACATGGTTGGTTATAACATGCTTATAACATGGTTGGTTATAACATGGTAATAACATGGTTGGTTATAACATGGTTATAACATGGTTGTTATAACATGTTTGGTTATAACATGGTTATAACATGGTTGGTTATAACATGGTTATAACATGGTTGATTATAACATGGTTATAAGATAGTTGGTTATAACATGCTTTTAAGATAGTTGGTTATAACATGCTTATGACATGGTTGGTTATAACATGATTATAACATGGTTGGTTATAACATGGCTGGTTATAACATGGTTGGTTATAACATGGTTATAACATGGTTGGTTATGACATGATAATAACATGGTTGGTTATAACATGGGAATAACATGGTTGGTTATAACATGGTTATAACATGGTTGTTATAACATGGTTGGTTATAACATGGTTATAACATGGTTTGTTATAACATGCTTATAACATGGTTGGTCATAACAAGGCTGGTTATAACATGGTTAGTTATAACATGGTTATAACATGGTTGGTTATAACATGATAATAACATGGTTTGTTATAACATGGTAATAACATGGTTGGTTATATCATTGTCTGTTATAAAATGGTTGGTTATAACATGGTTATAACATGGTTGGTTATAACATGGTTATAACATGGTTGGTTATAACATGATTGATTTTAACATGGTTATAACATGGTTGGTTATAACATGCTTTTAACATGGTTGGTCATAACAAGGCTGGTTATAACATGGTTAGTTATAACATGGTTATAACATGGTTGGTTATAACATGATAATAACATGGTTGGTTATAACATGGTAATAACATGGTTGGTTATAACATGGTAATAACATTGTTGGTTATAACATGGTTATAACATGGTTGGTTATAACATTTTTGGTTATAACATGGCTGGTTATAACATGGTTATAACATGGTTGGTTATGACATGATAATAACATGGTTGGTTATAAAATGGGAATAACATGGTTGGTTATAACATGGTTATAACATGGTTTGGCTATAACATGGTTATAACATGGTTGGTTATAACATGGCTGGTTATAACATGGTTATAACATGGTTGGTTATAACACGCTTATGACATAGTTGGTCATAACAAGGCTGGTTATAACATGGTTGGTTATAACATGGTTGGTTATAACATGGTTATAACATTGTTGGTTATAACATGGTTGGTTATAACATGGCTGGTTATAACATGGTTATAACATGGTTGGTTATAACATGGTTGGTTATAACATGGCTGGTTATAACATGGTTATAACATGGTTGGTTATAACATGATAATAACATGGTTTGTTATAACATGGTAATAACATGGTTGGTTATAACATGGTTGGTTATAACATGGTTATAACATGATTGGTTATAACATGGTTGGTTATAACATGGCTAGTTATAACATGGTTATAACATGGTTGGTTATAACATGATAATAACATGGTTTGTTATAACATGGTAATAACATGGTTGGATATAACATGGCTGGTTATAACATGCTTATAACATGGTTGGTCATAACAAGGCTGGTTATAACATGGTTGGTTATAACATGGTTATAACATGGTTGGTTATAACATGATAATAACATGGTTGGTTATAACATGGTAATAACATGGTTGGTTATAAAATGCTTATAACATGGTTGGTCATAACATGGTTATAACATGATTGGTTATAACATGGTTGGTTTTAACATGGCTGGTTATAACATGGTTATAACATGGTTGATTATAACATGGTTATAAGATAGTTGGTTATAACATGCTTATAACATGGTTGGTTATAACATGGTTGGTTATAACATGGTTATAACATGGGTGGTTATAACATGATAATAACATGGTTGGTTATAACATGGTTATAACATGGTTGTTATAACATGGTTATAACATGGTTGATTATAACATGGTTATAAGATAGTTGGTTATAACATGCTTATGACATGGTTTGGCTATAACATGGTTATAACATGGTTGGTTATAACATGGCTGGTTATAACATGGTTGTTATAACATGGTTATAACATGGTTGTTATAACATGGTTATAACATGGTTATTATAACATGGTTGGTTATAACATGGTTGTTATAACATGGTTGGTTATAACATGGTTATGACATGGTTGGTCATAACAAGACTGGTTATAACATGGTTGGTTATAACATGGTTATAACATGGTTGTTATAACATGGTTGGTTATAACATGGTTATAACATGGTTGATTATAACATGGTTATAAGATAGTTGGTTATAACATGCTTATAACATGGTTGGTTATAACATGGTTATACCATGGTTGGTTATAACATGGCTGGTTATAACATGGTTGGTTATAACATGGTTATAACATGGTTGTTATAAAATGGTTGGTTATAACATGGTTATAACATGGTTGGTCATAACAAGGCTGGTTATAACATGGTTATACCATGGTTGGTTATAACATGGCTGGTTATAACATGGTTGGTTATAACATGGTTATAACATGGTTGTTATAAAATGGTTGGTTATAACATGGTTATAACATGGTTGGTCATAACAAGGCTGGTTATAACATGGTTGGTTATAACATGGTTGGTTATAACATGGTTATAACATTGTTGGTTATAACATGGTAATAACATTGTTGGTTATGACATGTTTATAACATGGTTGGTCATAACAAGGCTGGTTATAACATGGTTGTTATAAAATGGTTGGTTATAACATGGTTATAACATGGTTGGTTATAACATGCTTATGACATGGTTGGTCATAACAAGACTGGTTATAACATGGTTGGTTATAACATGGTTATAAGATAGTTGGTTATAACATGATAATAACATGGTTGGTTATAACATGGTAATAACATGGTTGGTTATATCATGGTTACAACATGGTTGGTTATAACATGGTTGGTTATAACATGCTTATAACATGGTTGGTCATAACAAGGCTGGTTATAACATGGTTGGTTATAACATGGTTATAACATGGTTGTTATAACATGGTTAGTTATAACATGGTTGGTTATAACATGATTGGTTTTAACATAGTCATAACATGGTTGGTTATAACATGCTCATAACATGGTTGGTTATAACATGGCTGCTTATAACACAGTTGGTTATAACATGGTAATAACATGGTTGGTTAAAACATGGTAATAACATGGTTGGTTAAAACATGGTAATAACATGGTTGGTTATAACATGGTAATAACATTGTTGGTTAAAACATGGTATAACCAACATAACTGTCATAAGAGTTGCACTGCACGTTTGTGCAGCATTCTGCATTACCTGGCAATAACAGTGATATCTTCGCTGGGTGGGCTTGAACCACCAACCTTTCGGTTAACAGCCGAACGCGCTAACTGATTGCGTCACATAGACTGTGGGGTAAACGATTGTGCAACAGAGACTGAATAAAGCCAAGCAGGGGCGTCGAGAGAGGACCGGGTGGCTGGATGGAGGTGCTCTGGTACTTCCTCTCCATACCGCCTTGATTGTATAAAATATGGGACTTGTAGGTCACACATACTTGGCAGCAAGTATGCAGTTGCGGACGAACAACAGCACCCCAAAGATCCATATCACCCTTGATAAAACAGTTGACTGCGTTCATCAAACGACCGTCCTGGTTATAACATGGTTATACCATGGTTGGTTAAAACATGGTTGATTATCACATGGTATAACCAACATAACTGTCATAACAGTTGCACTGCACATTTGTGCAGCGTTCTGCATTAACTGGCAGTAAAGCTGACATCATCCCTTGGTGGGTTTGAACCACCAACCTTTCAGTTAACAGCCGAACGCGCTAACCGATTGCGCCACAGAGACTGACAACGCGCAACCCACAGGTGTCGAGACTGGACGGGGGAGTGGGGGAGGGTGTTCCGGTCTTTTTTGTTGTGGGGTAAACGATTGTGCAACAGAGACTGAATAAAGCCAAGCAGGGGCGTCGAGAGAGGACCGGGTGGCTGGATGGAGGTGCTCTGGTACTTCCTCTCCATACCGCCTTGATTGTTTAAAATATGTGACTTGTAGGTCACACATACTTGGCAGCAAGTATGCAGTTGCGGACGAACAACACCACCCCAAAGATGCATATCACCCTTGATATAATGGTTGACTGCATTAATCAATTGACCGAGTCTAGCATGGACGCCATTGTGAAACATAAACGGAGCATTTTGAGGAAGCAGTTGCACTGCACGTTGCTGCAGCATTCTACATTACCTGGCAATAGCTTAGAACATGGTTGGTTATGACATGGCTGGTTATAACATGGTTGGTTATAACATGATTATAACATGGTTGGTTATAACATGGTTGGTTATAACATGGTTTGTTATAACATGGTAATAACATGGTTGGTTATAACATGGTTATAACATGGTTGGTTATAACATGGTTGGTTATAACATGGCTGGTTATAAAATGGTTGGTTATAACATGGTTATAACATGGTTGATTATAACATGATTATAAGATAGTCTGTTATAACATGCTTATAACATGGTTGGTTATAACATGGTTATAGCATGGTTGATTATAACCTGATAATAACATGGTTGGTTATAACATGGCTGGTTATAACATGGTTGGTTATAACATGGTTATAGCATGGTTGATTATAACATGATAATAACATGGTTGGTTATAACATGGTAATAACATGGTTGGTTATAACATGCTTATAACATGGTTGGTCATAACATGGTTATAACATGATTGGTTATAACATGGTTGGTTATAACATGGCTGGTAATAACATGGTTATAACATGGTTGATTATAACATGGTTATAAGATAGTTGGTTATAACATGCTTATAACATGGTTGGTTATAACATGGCTGGGTATAACATGGTTGGTTATAACATGGTTATAACATGGTTGGTTATAACATGATAATAACATGGTTGGTTATAACATGGTAATAACATGGTTGGTTATAACATGGTTATAACATGGTTGTTATAACATGGTTATAACATGGTTGATTATAACATGGTTATAACATGGTTGATTATAACATGGTTATAACATAGTTGGTTATAACATGCTTATTACATGGTTGGTCATAACATGGTTATAACATGATTGGTTATAGCATGGTTGGTTATAACATGGCTGGTTATAACATGGTTATAACATGGTTGATTATAACATGGTTATAAGATAGTTGGTTATAACATGCTTATAACATGGTTGGTTATAACATGGCTGGGTATAACATGGTTGGTTATAACATGGTTATAACATGGTTGTTATAACATGGTAATAACATGGTTGGTTATAACATGCTTATAACATGGTTGGTCATAACATGGTTATAACATGATTGGTTATAACATGGTTGGTTATAACATGGCTGGTAATAACATGGTTATAACATGGTTGATTATAACATGGTTATAAGATAGTTGGTTATAACATGCTTATAACATGGTTGGTTATAACATGGCTGGGTATAACATGGTTGGTTATAACATGGTTATAACATGGTTGGTTATAACATGGTCATAACATGGTTGTTATAACATGGTTATAACATGGTTGATTATAACATGGTTATAACATGGTTGATTATAACATGGTTATAACATAGTTGGTTATAACATGCTTATTACATGGTTGGTCCTAACATGGTTATAACATGATTGGTTATAGCATGGTTGGTTATAACATGGCTGGTTATAACATGGTTATAACATGGTTGATTATAACATGGTTATAAGATAGTTGGTTATAACATGCTTATAACATGGTTGGTTATAACATGGCTGGGTATAACATGGTTGGTTATAACATGGTTATAACATGGTTGTTATAACATGGTTATAACATGGTTGGTTATAACATGGTTATAACATGGTTGATTATAACATGGTTATGAGATAGTTGGTTATAACATGCTTATGACATGGTTTGGTTATAACATGGTTATAACATGGTTGGTTATAACATGGCTGGTTATAACATGGTTGGTTATAACATGCTTATAACATGGTTGGTTATAACATGCTTATAACATGGTTGGTCATAACAAGGCTGTTTATAACATGGTTGGTTATAACATGGTTATAACATTGTTGATTATAACATGGTAATAACATTGTTGGTTATAACATGTTTATAACATGGCTGGTCATAACAAGGCTGGTTATAACATGGTTGTTATAAAATGGATGGTTATAACATGGTTATAACATGGTTGGTTATAACATGCTTATAACATGGTTGGTCATAACAAGGCTGGTTATAACATGGTTGTTATAAAATGGTTGGTTATAACATGCTTATAACATGGTTTGTCATAACAAGGCTGGTTATAATATGGTTGTTATAATATGGTTGGTTATAACATGGTTATAACATGGTTGATTATAACATGGTTATAAGATAGTTGGTTATAACATGCTTATAACATGTTTGGTTATAACATGGTTATACAATGGTTGGTTATAACATGGCTGGTTATAACATGGTTGGTTATAACATGGTTATAACATGGTTGTTATAAAATGGTTGGTTATAACATGGTTATAACATGGTTGGTTATAACATGCTTATAACATGGTTGGTCATAACAAGGCTGGTTATAACATGGTTGGTTATAACATGGTTGGTTATAACATTGTTATAACATTGTTGGTTATAACATGGTAATAACATTGTTGGTTATAACATGTTTATAACATGATTGGTTATAACATGGTTGGTTATAACATGGCTGGTTATAACATGGTTATAAGATAGTTGGTTATAATATGGCTGGGTATAACATGGTTGGTTATAACATGGTTATAACATGGTTGGTTATAACATGGTTATAAGATAGTTGGTTATAACATGGCTGGGTATAACATGGTTTATTATAACATGGTTATAACATGGTTGGCTATAACGTGGTTATAAGATAGTTGGTTATAACATGCTTATGACATGGTTTGTTTATAACATGGTTATAACATGGTTGGTTATAACATGGCTGTTATAACATGGTTGGTTATAACATGGTTATAACATGGTTGGTTATAACATGGTTATAACATGGTTGGTTATAACATGCTTATAACATGTTTGGTCATAACAAGGCTGGTTATAACATGGTTGGTTATAACATGGTTTTAACATGGTTGTTATAACATGGTTATAACATGGTTGGTTATAACATGGTTGGTTATAACATGCTTATAACATGGTTGGTCATAACAAGGCTGGTTATAACATGGTTGGTTATAACATGGTTGGTTATAACATTGTTATAACATTGTTGGTTATAACATGGTAATAACATTGTTGGTTATAACATGTTTATAACATGATTGGTTATAACATGGTTGGTTATAACATGGCTGGTTATAACATGGTTATAACATGGTTGGTTATAACATGATAATAACATGGTTGATTATAACATGGTTATAAGATAGTTGGTTATAACATGGCTGGGTATAACATGGTTGGTTATAACATGGTTATAACATGGTTGGTCATAACATGGTTATAACATGATTGGTTATAACATGGTTGGTTATAACATGGCTGGTTATAACATGGTTATAACATGGTTGATTATAACATGGTTATAAGATAGTTGGTTATAACATGGCTGGGTATAACATGGTTGGTTATAACATGGTTATAACATGGTTGGTTATAACATAGTTATAAGATAGTTGGTTATAACATGCTTATGACATGGTTTGTTTATAACATGGTTATAACATGGTTGGTTATAACATGGCTGGTTATAACATGGTTGGTTATAACATGGTTATAACATGGTTGATTATAACATGGTTATAAGATAGTTGGTTATAACATGCTTATAACATGGTTGGTTATCACCTGGTTATACAATGGTTGGTTATAACATGGCTGGTTATAACATGGTTGGTTATAACATGGTTATAACATGGTTGTTATAAAATGGTTGGTTATAACATGGTTATAACATTGTTGGTTATAACATGGTAATAACATTGTTGGTTATAACATGTTTATAACATGATTGGTTATAACATGGTTGGTTATAACATGGTTATAACATGGTTGGTTATAACATGGTTATAACATGGTTGGTTATAACATGATAATAACATGATTTGTTATAACATGATAATAACATGGTTGGTTATATCTTTTTTGGTTATAAAATGGTTGGTTATAACATGGTTATAACATGGTTGGTTATAACATGGTTATAACATGGTTGGTTATAACATGATTGGTTTTAACATGGTTATAACATGGTTGGTTATCACCTGGTTATACAATGGTTGGTTATAACATGGCTGGTTATAACATGGTTGGTTATAACATGGTTATAACATGGTTGTTATAAAATGGTTGGTTATAACATGGTTATAACATTGTTGGTTATAACATGTTTATAACATGATTGGTTATAACATGGTTGGTTATAACATGGTAATAACATGGTTGGTTATAACATGGTTATAACATGGTTTGTTATAACATGGCTGGTTATAACATGGTTGGTTATAACATGGTTATAACATGGTTGGTTATGACATGATAATAACATGGTTGGTTATAACATGGTTGGTTATAACATGGTTGGTTATAACATGGTAATAACATGGTTGTTATAACATGGTTGGTTATAACATGGTTATAACATGGTTGGTTATAACATGCTTATAACATGGTTGGTCATAACAAGGCTGGTTATAACATGGTTAGTTATAACATGCTTATAACATGGTTGGTCATAACAAGGCTGGTTATAACATGGTTGGTTATAACATGGTTATAACATGATTGTTATAACATGGTTGGTTATAACATGGTTATAACATGGTTGGTTATAACATGGTTATAACATGGTTGATTATAACATGGTTATAAGATAGTTGGCTATAACATGCTTATGACATGTTTGGTTATAACATGGTTATAACATGGTTGGTTATAACATGGCTGGTTATAACATGGTTGGTTATAACATGGTTATAACATGGTTGGTTATGACAAGATAATAACATGGTTGGTTATAACATGGTAATAACATGGTTGGTTATAACATGCTTATAACATGGTTGGTCATAACAAGGCTGGTTATAACATGGCTGATTATAACATGGTTATAAGATAGTTGTTTATAACATGCTTATGACATGGTTGGTCATAACATGGTTATAACATGATTGGTTATAACATGGTTGGTTATAACATGGCTGGTTATAACATGGTTATAACATGGTTGATTATAACATGGTTATAAGATAGTTGGTTATAACATGCTTATAACATGGCTGGTTATAACATGGCTGGGTATAACATGGTTGGTTATAACATGGTTATAACATGGTTGTTATAACATGGTTATAACATGGTTGGTTATAACATGCTTATAACATGGTTGATTATAACATGGTTATAAGATAGTTGGTTATAACATGCTTATGACATGGTTTAGTTATAACATGGTTATAACATGGTTGGTTATAACATGGCTGGTTATAACATGGTTGGTTATAACATGGTTATAACATGGTTGGTTATAACATATTTATAACATGGTTGGTTATAACATGCTTATAACATGGTTGGTCAAAACAAGGCTGGTTATAACATGGTTGGTTATAACATGGTTATAACATGATTGTTATAACATGGTTAGTTATAACATGGTTATAACATGGTTGGTTATAACATGGTTATAACATGGTTGATTATAACATGGTTATAAGATAGTTGGCTATAACATGCTTATGACATGTTTGGTTATAACATGGTTATAACATGGTTGGTTATAACATGGCTGGTTATAACATGGTTGGTTATAACATAGTTATAACATGGTTGTTATAACATGGTTGGTTATAACATGGTTGGTTATAACACGCTTATGACATAGTTGGTCATAACAAGGCTGGTTATAACATGGTTGGTTATAACATGGTTGGTTATAACATGGTTATAACATGATTGGTTATAACATGGTTGGTTATAACATGGCTGGTTATAACATGGTTATAACATGGTTGGTTATAACATGGTTGGTTATAAAATGGCTGGTTATAACATGGTTATAACATGGTTGGTTATAACATGATAATAACATGGTTTGTTATAACATGGTAATAACATGGTTGGATATAACATGGTTGGTTATAACATGGCTAGTTATAAAATGGTTGGTTATAACATGGTTATAACATGGTTGGTTATAACATGCTTATAACATGGTTGGTCATAACATGCTTATATCATGGTTGGTTATAACATGGTTATGACATGGTTGGTTATAACATGATAATAACATGGTTGGTTATAACATGGCTGGTTATAACATGGTTATAACATGGTTAGTTATGACAAGATAATAACATGGTTGGTTATAACATGGTAATAACATGGTTGGTTATAACATGCTTATAACATGGTTGGTCATAAGAAGGCTGGTTATAACATGGTTGGTTATAACATGGTTATAACATGGTTGGTTATAACATGATAATAACATGGTTGGTTATAACATGGTAATAACATGGTTGGTTATAACATGCTTATAACATGGTTGGTCATAACATGGTTATAACATGATTGGTTATAACATGGTTGGTTATAACATGGCTGGTTATAACATGGTTATAACATGGTTGATTATAACATGGTTATAAGATAGTTGGTTATAACATGCTTATAACATGGCTGGTTATAACATGGCTGGGTATAACATGGTTGGTTATAACATGGTTATAACATGGTTGTTATAACATGGTTATAACATGGTTGGTTATAACATGGTTATAACATGGTTGATTATAACATGGTTATAAGATAGTTGGTTATAACATGCTTATGACATGGTTTAGTTATAACATGGTTATAACATGGTTGGTTATAACATGGCTGGTTATAACATGGTTGGTTATAACATGGCTGGTTATAACATGGTTGGTTATAACATGGTTATAACATGGTTGGTTATAACATATTTATAACATGGTTGGTTATAACATGCTTATAACATGGTTGGTCATAACAAGGCTGGTTATAACATGGTTGGTTATAACATGGTTGGTTATAACATGGTTATAACATGGTTGATTATAACATGGTTATAAGATAGTTGGCTATAACATGCTTATGACATGTTTGGTTATAACATGGTTATAACATGGTTGGTTATAACATGGCTGGTTATAACATGGTTGGTTATAACATAGTTATAACATGGTTGTTATAACATGGTTGGTTATAACATGGTTGGTTATAACATGCTTATGACATAGTTGGTCATAACAAGGCTGGTTATAACATGGTTGGTTATAACATGGTTGGTTATAACATGGTTATAACATGATTGGTTATAACATGGTTGGTTATAACATGGCTGGTTATAACATGGTTATAACATGGTTGGTTATAACATGGTTGGTTATAAAATGGCTGGTTATAACATGGTTATAACATGGTTGGTTATAACATGATAATAACATGGTTTGTTATAACATGGTAATAACATGGTTGGATATAACATGGTTGGTTATAACATGGCTAGTTATAAAATGGTTGGTTATAACATGGTTATAACATGGTTGGTTATAACATGCTTATAACATGGTTGGTCATAACATGCTTATATCATGGTTGGTTATAACATGGTTATGACATGGTTGGTTATAACATGATAATAACATGGTTGGTTATAACATGGCTGGTTATAACATGGTTATAACATGGTTAGTTATGACAAGATAATAACATGGTTGGTTATAACATGGTAATAACATGGTTGGTTATAACATGCTTATAACATGGTTGGTCATAAGAAGGCTGGTTATAACATGGTTGGTTATAACATGGTTATAACATGGTTGGTTATAACATGATAATAACATGGTTGGTTATAACATGGTAATAACATGGTTGGTTATAACATGCTTATAACATGGTTGGTCATAACATGGTTATAACATGATTGGTTATAACATGGTTGGTTATAACATGGCTGGTTATAACATGGTTATAACATGGTTGATTATAACATGGTTATAAGATAGTTGGTTATAACATGCTTATAACATGGCTGGTTATAACATGGCTGGGTATAACATGGTTGGTTATAACATGGTTATAACATGGTTGTTATAACATGGTTATAACATGGTTGGTTATAACATGGTTATAACATGGTTGATTATAACATGGTTATAAGATAGTTGGTTATAACATGCTTATGACATGGTTTAGTTATAACATGGTTATAACATGGTTGGTTATAACATGGCTGGTTATAACATGGTTGGTTATAACATGGCTGGTTATAACATGGTTGGTTATAACATGGTTATAACATGGTTGGTTATAACATATTTATAACATGGTTGGTTATAACATGCTTATAACATGGTTGGTCATAACAAGGCTGGTTATAACATGGTTGGTTATAACATGGTTATAACATGATTGTTATAACATGGTTAGTTATAACATGGTTATAACATGGTTGGTTATAACATGGTTATAACATGGTTGATTATAACATGGTTATAAGATAGTTGGCTATAACATGCTTATGACATGTTTGGTTATAACATGGTTATAACATGGTTGGTTATAACATGGCTGGTTATAACATGGCTGGTTATAATATGGTTATAACATGGTTGATTATAACATGGTTATGAGATAGTTGGTTATAACATGCTCATAACATGGTTGGTTATAACATGGCTGGGTATAACATGGTTGGTTATAACATGGTTATAACATGGGTGGTTATAACATGATAATAACATGGTTGGTTATAACATGGTTATAACATGGTTGTTATAACATGGTTATAACATGGTTGATTATAACATGGTTATAAGATAGTTGGTTATAACATGCTTATGACATGGTTTGGCTATAACATGGTTATAACATGGTTGGTTATAACATGGCTGGTTATAACATGGTTGTTATAACATGGTTATAACATGGTTGTTATAACATGGTTATAACATGGTTGTTATAACATGGTTGGTTATAACATGGTTATGACATGGTTGATTATAACATGGTTATAAGATAGTTGGTTATAACATGCTTATAACATGGTTGGTCATAACAAGACTGGTTATAACATGGTTGGTTATAACATGGTTATAACATGGTTGTTATAACATGGTTGGTTATAACATGGTTATAACATGGTTGATTATAACATGGTTATAAGATAGTTGGTTATAACATGCTTATAACATGGTTGGTTATAACATGATTATACCATGGTTGGTTATAACATGGCTGGTTATAACATGGTTGGTTATAACATGGTTATAACATGGTTGTTATAAAATGGTTGGTTATAACATGGTTATAACATAGTTGGTCATAACAAGGCTGGTTATAACATGGTTGGTTATAACATGGTTGGTTATAACATGGTTGGTTATAACATGGTTATAACATTGTTGGTTATAACATGGTAATAACATTGTTGGTTATGACATGTTTATAACATGGTTGGTCATAACAAGGCTGGTTATAACATGGTTGTTATAAAATGGTTGGTTATAACATGGTTATAACATGGTTGATTATAACATGGTTATAAGATAGTTGGTTATAACATGCTTATAACATGGTTGGTTATAACCTGGTTATACAATGGTTGGTTATAACATGGCTGGTTATAACATGGTTGGTTATAACATGGTTATAACATGGTTGGTTATAACATGCTTATGACATGGTTGGTCATAACAAGACTGGTTATAACATGGTTGGTTATAACATGGTTATAACATGGTTGTTATAATATGGTTGGTTATAACATGGTTATAACATGGTTGGTTATAACATGGTTATAACATGGTTGATTATAACATGGTTATAAGATAGTTGGTTATAACATGCTTATAACATGGTTGGTTATCACCTGGTTATACAATGGTTGGTTATAACATGGCTGGTTATAACATGGTTGGTTATAACATGGTTATAACATGGTTGTTATAAAATGGTTGGTTATAACATGGTTATAACATGGTTGGTTATAACATGCTTATAACATGGTTGGTCATAACAAGGCTGGTTATAACATGGTTGGTTATAACATGGTTGGTTATAACATGGTTGGTTATAACATGGTTGGTTATAACATTGTTGGTTATAACATGGTAATAACATTGTTGGTTATAACATGGTAATAACATTGTTGGTTATAACATGATAATAACATGGCTGGTTATAACATGGTTGGTTATAACATGGTTATAACATGGTTGGTTATAACATGGTTATAACATGGTTGGTTATAACATGATAATAACATGATTTGTTATAACATGATAATAACATGGTTGGTTATAAAATGGTTGGTTATAACATTGTTATAACATGGTTGGTTATAACATGGTTATAACATGGTTGGTTATAACATGATTGGTTTTAACATGGTTATAACATGGTTGGTTATAACATGCTTATAACATGGTTGGTCATAACATGCTTATATCATGGTTGGTTATAACATGGTTATAACATGGTTGGTTATAACATGATAATAACATGGTTGGTTATAACATGGCTGGTTATAACATGGTTATAACATGGTTAGTTATGACAAGATAATAACATGGTTGGTTATAACATGGTAATAACATGGTTGGTTATAACATGGTTATAACATGGTTTGTTATAACATGGCTGGTTATAACATGGTTGGTTATAACATGGTTATAACATGGTTGGTTATGACATGATAATAACATGGTTGGTTATAACATGGTTGGTTATAACATGGTTGGTTATAACATGGTAATAACATGGTTGTTATAACATGGTTGGTTATAACATGGTTATAACATGGTTGGTTATAACATGCTTATAACATGGTTGGTCATAACAAGGCTGGTTATAACATGGTTAGTTATAACATGGTAATAACATGGTTGGTTATAACATGGTTATAACATGGTTGTTATAACATGGTTATAACATGGTTGATTATAACATGGTTATAAGATAGTTGGTTATAACATGCTTATGACATGGTTTGGCTATAACATGGTTATAACATGGTTGGTTATAACATGGCTGGTTATAACATGGTTGTTATAACATGGTTATAACATGGTTGTTATAACATGGTTATAACATGGTTGTTATAACATGGTTGGTTATAACATGGTTATGACATGGTTGATTATAACATGGTTATAAGATAGTTGGTTATAACATGCTTATAACATGGTTGGTCATAACAAGACTGGTTATAACATGGTTGGTTATAACATGGTTATAACATGGTTGTTATAACATGGTTGGTTATAACATGGTTATAACATGGTTGATTATAACATGGTTATAAGATAGTTGGTTATAACATGCTTATAACATGGTTGGTTATAACATGATTATACCATGGTTGGTTATAACATGGCTGGTTATAACATGGTTGGTTATAACATGGTTATAACATGGTTGTTATAAAATGGTTGGTTATAACATGGTTATAACATAGTTGGTCATAACAAGGCTGGTTATAACATGGTTGGTTATAACATGGTTGGTTATAACATGGTTGGTTATAACATGGTTATAACATTGTTGGTTATAACATGGTAATAACATTGTTGGTTATGACATGTTTATAACATGGTTGGTCATAACAAGGCTGGTTATAACATGGTTGTTATAAAATGGTTGGTTATAACATGGTTATAACATGGTTGATTATAACATGGTTATAAGATAGTTGGTTATAACATGCTTATAACATGGTTGGTTATAACCTGGTTATACAATGGTTGGTTATAACATGGCTGGTTATAACATGGTTGGTTATAACATGGTTATAACATGGTTGGTTATAACATGCTTATGACATGGTTGGTCATAACAAGACTGGTTATAACATGGTTGGTTATAACATGGTTATAACATGGTTGTTATAATATGGTTGGTTATAACATGGTTATAACATGGTTGGTTATAACATGGTTATAACATGGTTGATTATAACATGGTTATAAGATAGTTGGTTATAACATGCTTATAACATGGTTGGTTATCACCTGGTTATACAATGGTTGGTTATAACATGGCTGGTTATAACATGGTTGGTTATAACATGGTTATAACATGGTTGTTATAAAATGGTTGGTTATAACATGGTTATAACATGGTTGGTTATAACATGCTTATAACATGGTTGGTCATAACAAGGCTGGTTATAACATGGTTGGTTATAACATGGTTGGTTATAACATGGTTGGTTATAACATTGTTGGTTATAACATGGTAATAACATTGTTGGTTATAACATGGTAATAACATTGTTGGTTATAACATGATAATAACATGGCTGGTTATAACATGGTTGGTTATAACATGGTTATAACATGGTTGGTTATAACATGGTTATAACATGGTTGGTTATAACATGATAATAACATGATTTGTTATAACATGATAATAACATGGTTGGTTATATCATTGTTGGTTATAAAATGGTTGGTTATAACATGGTTATAACATGGTTGGTTATAACATGGTTATAACATGGTTGGTTATAACATGATTGGTTTTAACATGGTTATAACATGGTTGGTTATAACATGCTTATAACATGGTTGGTCATAACATGCTTATATCATGGTTGGTTATAACATGGTTATAACATGGTTGGTTATAACATGATAATAACATGGTTGGTTATAACATGGCTGGTTATAACATGGTTATAACATGGTTAGTTATGACAAGATAATAACATGGTTGGTTATAACATGGTAATAACATGGTTGGTTATAACATGGTTATAACATGGTTTGTTATAACATGGCTGGTTATAACATGGTTGGTTATAACATGGTTATAACATGGTTGGTTATGACATGATAATAACATGGTTGGTTATAACATGGTTGGTTATAACATGGTTGGTTATAACATGGTAATAACATGGTTGTTATAACATGGTTGGTTATAACATGGTTATAACATGGTTGGTTATAACATGCTTATAACATGGTTGGTCATAACAAGGCTGGTTATAACATGGTTAGTTATAACATGGTAATAACATGGTTGGTTATAACATGGCTGGTTATAACATGGTTGGTTATAACATGGTTATAACATGGTTGGTTATGACATGATAATAACATGGTTGGTTATAACATGGTTGGTTATAACATGGTAATAACATGGTTGGTTATAACATAGTTATAACATGGTTGTTATAACATGGTTGGTTATAACATGGTTATAACATGGTTGGTTATAACATGCTTATAACATGGTTGGTCATAACAAGGCTGGTTATAACATGGTTAGTTATAACATGGTAATAACATGGTTGGTTATAACATGGTAATAACATTGTTGGTTATAACATGGTTATAACATGGTTGGTTATAACATGGCTGGTTATAACATGGCTGGTTATAACATGGTTATAACATCGTTGGTTATAACATGGTTATATGGTTGGTTATAACATGGTTATAACATGGTTGATTATAACATGCTTTTGACATAGTTTGTTATAACATGGCTGGTTATAACATGGCTGGTTATAACATGGTTGGTTATAACATGATAATAACATGGTTGGTTATAACATGGTAATAACATGGTTAGTTTTAACATGGTAATAACATGGTTGGTTATAAACTGGTTGGTTATAACATGGTTATAACATGGTTGGTTATAACATGGTGATAACATGGTTGGTTATAACATGATTATGACATGGTTGGTTATGACATGGTTGGTTATAACATGGTTGGTTATAACATGGTATAACCAACATAACTGTCATAAGAGTTGCACTGCACGTTTGTGCAGCATTCTGAATTACCTGGCAATAACAGTGATATCGTCCCTGGGTGGGCTTGAACCACCAACCTTTCGGTTAACAGCCGAACGCGCTAACCGATTGCGTCACAGAGACTGACAACTCGTAACACACAGGTGTAGGGAGTTGACGGGGGAGTGGGGGAGGGTGTTCCAGTCTTTTTGGTTGTGGGGTAAACAATTGTGCAACAGAGACTGAATAAAGCCAAGCAGGGGCGTCGAGAGAGGACCGGGTGAAAGGCAGAGAGACGCAGACTGACGGAGGATACAAAAACGCAGCGAGACACAGATGAATGCAGAAAAGCGCGGAGGCTGGAACAGGCGAAGCTGATGAGGACGCTGAAGCGGAGGCTGGACCAGGCGATGCTGAAGCAGAAGCTGGACCAGGCGATGCTGATGAGGACGCTGAAGCAGAAGCTGGACCAGGCGAAGCTGATGAGGACGCTGAAGCAGAAGCTGGACCAGGCGAAGCTGATGAGGACGCTGAAGCAGAAGCTGGACCAGGCGATGCTGATGAGGACGCTGAAGCAGAAGCTGGACCAGGCGATGCTGAAGCAGAAGCTGGACCAGGCGAAGCTGATGAGGAAGCTGAAGCTGGACCAGGCGACAGCGTGGATGAAACTGCTGCTGCAAGCGTGGATGAAGCTGCTGATGGAACAGCTGGTGGCTGGACGGGCTCCTCGGACCCCCCAGCGAGAACAGTCTCAGGACCAGTGGGCACAGGGGCCTCTGGCAGGCACAGGACAGGACCAGCAGGCACACGGGCCTCTGGCAGGCACAGGACAGGACCAGCAGGCACACGGGCCTCTGGCAGGCACAGGACAGGACCAGCAGGTGCGGAGACCTCTGGCAGAGACAGAACAGAACCAGCAGGCGCGGGGACCTCTGGCAGAAACAGAACAGAACCAGCAGGCACAGTGGCCCCTGGCAAACACATAGCAGACTTCAGCTGCCCAGAGCGTTGACTCTGCTCAGGCAGTGACAGCTGGGTGCAGTCCTCAGCTGGCTTCTTGACCTCCAGGGATCCAGAGTCAGCTGGGGGCTGAACCCCGGCCTCTGGGGAGGCCCTGGAGTGTGTCGCAGTCTCAGAACTGGCCAGCTTTTGAGGACTGTTGACAGTATTGTTAGATTTGTCTCTCTGCTTGGAGTGAATGGGCGAGGAGCAGTGTCTTTCGGGTAGAATTGACTTGTATGGTTTTACAGGTGGAACAACTGACACAGGATGCAGGGCTGGTGGCTGCTGAACAGGAGGCTGAACTGAGGGTGACTGACATAGTGGTTGTGATGACAACGGTGGTGGAATTAGAGACTGAGCTTGAGGCCGTGCGGCTAACTGAGCTTGAGGCCGTGCGGCTAACTGAGCTTGAGGCCGTGCGGCTAACTGAGCTTGAGGCCGTGCGGCTAACTGAGCTTGAGGCCGTGCGGCTAACTGAGCTTGAGGCCGCGGTTCAAATGAATAAACAGTCCTAGTATTATCAGAGCTGGTGTTAATGGTCTCTGGGTTATATGTCACAGTTTTAGCAGACCCTGGGTTGGCTGACACGGGTTTAACAGTTTCAGAAGAACAACAGCCCTTTGCTTTCACTGAAGTCTTAAAAATGCCAACCTGGGAGAGATCGGTTACCACGAAGGTAGGTAGGCTTAGCGAATTAGCTCCCACTGACACACCCCGAACAATCCCGGAAGAAAAAGTCTTAAGGTTCGAATTGGAACCGTTATCCTTCCTACTCACCTCAGTCGGCCGCTCTGATATCCTGGGGTCCGACTGTGGCGAGGGGCGTCGACGGCGTGAGTGCTGTTCCCCATTTGAAGGCTGGACCGACGGGCCGGGCAGGACGCTCTCCGTCGGGTCAGGGAGTGAAGCATGAGTTGCAGGGTGGGTGGTAGCAAGGGGGAGAAGATGAAGCTCGTTCAGAACAAAATTCTGTGTGAGCGGGTGAAGTGAGCTGAGCAACCAGGGGAGACCAGAAAGTAAGCACTGTAGCCGAACAGCTATGCTTTGGCGGAATTCTCTCCCCTCATGCTCCAGCCATAGGTTAATTAATTTGTCCACTGAGTACATAATGTCCTCCCGGAGCTCCTCGGGCGGGTTGACTGCTGCTGGGTCCATAGTGGCCGGTTCGTACTGTCACGGCTGCCGAGGCGAGCCGTGTGGAGTTGGAAAAAGGACCCAAGAGCAAGCAGTGTATGAAAAGATTAGTGGAGTTTATTTACAAGGTGTCAGTGGCAGGAACAGAAAACGAATAATGAGACAAACTAACGGAAACCTAAACTGGGAAAACTAAAGAGCAACTAGAAATCCACAGGACACGGGGTGAAAGGCAGAGAGACGCAGACTGACGGAGGATACAAAAACGCAGCGAGACACAGATGAATGCAGAAAAGCGCGGACTTACATGGAGTAATACAGACGAACCGGCAACAGGTAGGAGAACACACAGGGCTTAAATACACACACCAGTAATCAGGGGATAAGAGACAGGAGGGCAACACAGCTGGGAGAAATCAGAGCTGACGGGACAGGGGAAATGTAAACTGAACACACTCACATCAGACATGAACCTTCAGAATAAAACAGGAAATTAACAGACAGAGAACCAGACAGGACACTGAACTTGACAGGCAGACTCATGAGCAGACACAATAACACCGTGGACAGACAGAGGGAACACAGAGAAGTGGGAGCAGGCAGGCAAAGAACAGAAACCTAACAAATGGCAAAAATCACAACAGAATACACACTCTGAATGAACAAAAGCATAAAGAAACACAAAACACTGAGTCCTCAGACTCAGGACCATGACACTTGGTGGTTATAACATGGTTGGTTATAACATGCTTATAACATGGTTGGTTATAACATGGCTGGTTATAAAATGGTTGGTTATAACATGGTTATAACATGGTTGGTTATGACATGATAATAACATGGTTGGTTATAACATGGTAATAACATGGTTGGTTATAACATGCTTATAACATGGTTGGTCATAACGTGGTTATAACATGATTGGTTATAACATGGTTGGTTATAACATGACTGGTAATAACATGGTTATAACATGGTTGATTATAACATGGTTATAAGATAGTTGGTTATGACATGATAATAACATGGTTGGTTATAACATGGGAATAACATGGTTGGTTATAACATGGTTATAAAATGGTTGTTATAACATGGTTGGTCATAACAAGGCTGGTTATAACATGGTTAGTTATAACATGGTTATAACATGGTTGGTTATGACAAGATAATGACATGGTTGGTTATAACATGGTAATAACATGGTTGGTTATAACATGCTTATAACATGGTTGGTCATAACATGATAATAACATGGTTGGTTATAACATGGGAATAACATGGTTGGTTATAACATGGTTATAACATGGTTGTTATAACATGGTTGATTATAACATGGTTATAACATGGTTTGTTATAACATGCTTATAACATGGTTGGTCATAACAAGGCTGGTTATAACATGGTTAGTTATAACATGGTTATAACATGGTTGGTTATAACATGATAATAACATGGTTGGTTATAACATGGTAATAACATGGTTGGTTATAACATGGAAATAACATTGTTGGTTATAACATGGTTATAACATGGTTGGTTATAACATTTTTGGTTATAACATGGTTGGTTATAACATGGTTATAACATGGTTGGTTATGACATGATAATAACATGGTTGGTTATAACATGGGAATAACATGGTTGGTTATAACATGGTTATAACATGGTTGTTATAACATGGTTGATTATAACATGGTTATAACATGGTTTGTTATAACATGCTTATAACATGGTTGGTCATAACAAGGCTGGTTATAACATGGTTAGTTATAACATGGTTATAACATGGTTGGTTATAACATGATAATAACATGGTTGGTTATAACATGGTAATAACATGGTTGGTTATAACATGGTAATAACATTGTTGGTTATAACATGGTTATAACATGGTTGGTTATAACATTTTTGGTTATAACATGGTTGGTTATAACATGGTTATAACATGGTTGGTTATGACATGATAATAACATGGTTGGTTATAACATGGGAATAACATGGTTGGTTATAACATGGTTATAACATGGTTGTTATAACATGGTTGGTTATAACATGGTTATAACATGGTTGGTTATAACAAGGCTGGTTATAACATGGTTAGTTATAACATGGTTATAACATGGTTGGTTATAACATGATAATAACATGGTTTGTTATAACATGGTAATAACATGGTTGGTTATATCATTGTCTGTTAAAAAATGGTTGGTTATAACATGGTTATAACATGGTTGGTTATAACATGGTTGGTTATAACATTCTTATAACATGGTTGGTTATAACATGGCTGGTTAGAAAATGGTTGGTTATAACATGGTTATAACATGGTTGATTATAATATGGTTATAAGATAGTCTGTTATAACATGCTTATAACATAGTTATAACATGGTTGGTTATGACAAGATAATGACATGGTTGGTTATAACATGGTAATAACATGGTTGGTTATAACATGCTTATAACATGGTTGGTCATAACATGATAATAACATGGTTGGTTATAACATGGGAATAACATGGTTGGTTATAACATGGTTATAACATGGTTGTTATAACATGGTTGATTATAACATGGTTATAACATGGTTTGTTATAACATGCTTATAACATGGTTGGTCATAACAAGGCTGGTTATAACATGGTTAGTTATAACATGGTTATAACATGGTTGGTTATAACATGATAATAACATGGTTGGTTATAACATGCTTATAACATGGTTGGTTATAACATGGTAATAACATTGTTGGTTATAACATGGTTATAACATGGTTGGTTATAACATTTTTGGTTATAACATGGCTGGTTATAACATGGTTATAACATGGTTGGTTATGACATGATAATAACATGGTTTGTTATAACATGGTAATAACATGGTTGGTTATATCATGGTTATAAGATAGTTGGTTATAACATGCTTATGACATGATTGGTTATAACATGGTTATAACATGGTTGGTTATAACATGGTTATAACATGGTTGTTATAACATGGTTGATTATAACATGGTTATAACATGGTTTGTTATAACATGCTTATAACATGGTTGGTCATAACAAGGCTGGTTATAACATGGTTAGTTATAACATGGTTATAACATGGTTGGTTATAACATGATAATAACATGGTTGGTTATAACATGGTAATAACATTGTTGGTTATAACATGGTTATAACATGGTTGGTTATAACATTTTTGGTTATAACATGGCTGGTTATAACATGGTTATAACATGGTTGGTTATAACATGATAATAACATGGTTTGTTATAACATGGTAATAACATGGTTGGTTATATCATGGTTATAAGATAGTTGGTTATAACATGCTTATGATATGATTGGTTATAACATGGTTATAACATGGTTGGTTATAACATGGTTGGTTATAACATGGTTATAACATGGTTGTTATAACATGGTTGGTTATAACATGGTTATAACATAGTAGGTTATAACATGCTTATAACATGGTTGGTCATAACAAGGCTGGTTATAACATGGTTGGTTATAACATGGTTGGTTGTAACATGGTTATAACATTGTTGGTTATAACATGGTAATAACATTGTTGGTTATAACATGTTTATAACATGATTGGTTATAACATGGTTATAACGTGGTTGGTTATAACATGATAATAACATGGTTTGTTATAACATGGTAATAACATGGTTGGTTATATCATTGTTGGTTATAAAATGGTTGGTTATAACATGGTTATAACATGGTTGGTTATAACATGGTTATAACATGGTTGGTTATAACATGCTTATAACATGGTTGGTTATAACATGGTAATAACATGGTTGGTTATAACATGGTTATAACATGGTTGTTATAACATGTTTGGTTATAACATGGTTATAACATGGTTGGTTATAACATGGTTATAACATGGTTGATTATAACATGGTTATAAGATAGTTGGTTATAACATGCTTTTAAGATAGTTGGTTATAACATGCTTATGACATGGTTGGTTATAACATGATTATAACATGGTTGGTTATAACATGGCTGGTTATAACATGGTTGGTTATAACATGGTTATAACATGGTTGGTTATGACATGATAATAACATGGTTGGTTATAACATGGGAATAACATGGTTGGTTATAACATGGTTATAACATGGTTGTTATAACATGGTTGGTTATAACATGGTTATAACATGGTTTGTTATAACATGCTTATAACATGGTTGGTCATAACAAGGCTGGTTATAACATGGTTAGTTATAACATGGTTATAACATGGTTGGTTATAACATGATAATAACATGGTTTGTTATAACATGGTAATAACATGGTTGGTTATATCATTGTCTGTTATAAAATGGTTGGTTATAACATGGTTATAACATGGTTGGTTATAACATGGTTATAACATGGTTGGTTATAACATGATTGATTTTAACATGGTTATAACATGGTTGGTTATAACATGCTTTTAACATGGTTGGTCATAACAAGGCTGGTTATAACATGGTTAGTTATAACATGGTTATAACATGGTTGGTTATAACATGATAATAACATGGTTGGTTATAACATGGTAATAACATGGTTGGTTATAACATGGTAATAACATTGTTGGTTATAACATGGTTATAACATGGTTGGTTATAACATTTTTGGTTATAACATGGCTGGTTATAACATGGTTATAACATGGTTGGTTATGACATGATAATAACATGGTTGGTTATAAAATGGGAATAACATGGTTGGTTATAACATGGTTATAACATGGTTGTTATAACATGGTTGGTTATAACATGGTTATAACATGGTTTGTTATAACATGCTTATAACATGGTTGGTCATAACAAGGCTGGTTATAACATGGTTAGTTATAACATGGTTATAACATGGTTGGTTATAACATGATAATAACATTGTTTGTTATAACATGGTAATAACATGGTTGGTTATATCATTGTCTGTTATAAAATGGTTGGTTATAACATGGTTATAACATGGTTGGTTATAACATGATAATAACATTGTTTGTTATAACATGGTAATAACATGGTTGGTTATATCATTGTCTGTTATAAAATGGTTGGTTATAACATGGTTATAACATGGTTGGTTATAACATGATTGGTTTTAACATGGTTATAACATGGTTGGTTATAACATGCTTTTAACATGGTTGGTCATAACAAGGCTGGTTATAACATGGTTAGTTATAACATGGTTATAACATGGTTGGTTATAACATGATAATAACATGGTTGGTTATAACATGGTAATAACATGGTTGGTTATAACATGGTAATAACATTGTTGGTTATAACATGGTTATAACATGGTTGGTTATAACATGGTAATAACATTGTTGGTTATAACATGGTTATAACATGGTTGGTTATAACATTTTTGGTTATAACAAGAAAGCTAAGCAGGCACACCAGACATGGAACCGCTGGGCTCCACCTGCTGAGAGGCGAGATTGTGATCGTCGACTAATGGAGCTCGAAACCTGCCTTCCAAAGTTGGTGTCAGGGAAGGCAGTCCTGATCAAAGCAGAGAGGCTGCCAACCAAGCAGTTGTCACAGTCCGCAACGCAGCCTCGGTCGCAGCCATAAAACTGAAAGCCACAGCTTTACCAAAGTTCACCGGCAGCCAGCGTGAGTTCTACAGATGGCGGAAGGAATGGGAGGCTCTGCAAAAGCAAGGTGAACCAACCGGGTCCGTGGAAGTAAAGAAATTCCAACTTCTCGATAGCCTCGATGATAAAGTGGCCAAAGATCTGCGCCTGTCCACATACACCTCGGCCGATGAGATCTTCAGAGTCCTCGAGAACCGCTATGAAAATCAAGCCACCATCGCCATTGAAATCATTGAGGAGCTTCAAGCTATCCCTCCTGTTCGTAGCAACCAGCCTAGAAGAATTATAGAGCTTATCCACGCAGTTGAAAAGGCCCTCTATGATTTGAGTGAGCTGGATGAAGCAAATGCCATAAAGAACCTCTTGGTAATAAAGTCTATTGAAAGCAAGCTGCCTGAGTCCCTAAAGAAAGACTGGCTCACCCACGCTGCTGATCCAAAGAATGCTGTGACTCATCAGAACCGGTTTGACAAGCTGCTCGCTTACCTCCAATCTCAAGAGTCCATCTACGAGCAGTTAGACCAACTGAGAGACATCGACCCTGCCAAGGAGAGAACAAAGTTCCCAGTAAAGTACGCCCGTACCAAGTCAGTTAAATCCAGTACTGATCCAGCAGGCTGCATCATCTGTGGGGACCCAAAGCACAACAGAAAGCTCTACATCTGCAGACGGTTTAGAACCAACACAAAGTTACAGGAGAAAAAGGATGCAGTGCAGCAACTTGGAGCCTGCAAGAGATGCCTCGAGATCCACGATGAACCCTGCAGAAAGACGACTTACCTGTGTGGAAAACCAGAGTGCAAAGACCAGCATCATTACCTTCTTTGTCCCTTGCCACGACCCTTATCACAAAGGCCCAAGTCTGGTCCGGCGAGAGCTGAGGGGAGGAGGTACACAGAGGTTCAAGAAGAGTTAATCTCAAAACTATCGCCAGAGCTAGCGCAGCAGTGTCGGAAAGCTTTCTGCAACGTCTCATCACGAGCCTTCAACTCCATGGCAGCAGAGAGAGGTCTACTGGAGGAGACTGGTCTAAAAGAGTACCCTGTGATCCTGATGCTCCTTGACGTCATCGCCAATGATGGGCAGAGAATTGGGACACTAATTGATCTAGCATCTGACACAAACTACATAACCCATAAAGCTGCAAGTAAGCTCAACCTCCGCAGTGAAGACGTCATGCTTGTCATCCAGGGTATCGGAGGTATGAAGGTGTCTGTGGCAACCAAGCGCTACCTTCTCAAGATCCATGTCAACACCTCAAAAGGAACTTTAAAGCCTCACCAGTTAGTCTGCTATGGTCTTGACAGGATTGCTGAAGTGACAAGACATGTTCCACCTCAAAAGCTACAAAAGATCTTCCCTGACATCCCTCTCCAAGACCTCATCAGACCCAGAGAGATCCAGCTTCTAATCAGCCATAAAGAAGGCCAGCTGGTGCCCCAAAAGATCCGTTCCATCGGTGACCTGGTTCTCTGGGACGGTCCACTTGGCAAGACAATTGGGGGCGCACATCCAGACCTCTTTGAGGAAGTCACCTTGATGGCCCACACCTCCAAGACTCACTTCGCAAGATCAATGAGAGCTGCTGCATTCAAGTACCAAGAATTCACTAAAGACCTAGCTTCCTGTCAGCATCCTGATCACCCTGAGACTCTATCCACCACAGCTACAAGCAGCAGAGACTTTCTGAAGTGGTGGAGGTGGGAAAGCATCGGAGCCGCTTGCCAGCCGAGATGTGGACGGTGTCGTTGTGGGAGCTGCCAGCCAGGTGGCAAAGAAATGACGCTCGCAGAAGAGAGGGAGATGGAGATCGTGAGGAACGGCCTGACTTATTCAACTGGAGATGACCACAGCAGTGAACCACATTGGCATGCCAAATACCCATGGGTAGAAGATCCAGCAACCTTACCAAATAACAGGAAAGCGGTAGAAGCAACATTCATCAGAACCGAGATGAAGCTATCTAAAGAACCTGAATGGAAGACGGCCTATGCTGCACAAGTTCATGAGATGGTAAACCGCAGAGCTGCAGTGAAGCTGTCCAAAGAAGTCCTGCAGAGTTGGACTGGGCCAGTATGGTATATAAGCCACCTCATCGCGCCAAATCCACACTCTGTCTCTACCCCAGTGAGGTTGGTGTGGAACAGCAGCCAGAAGTACAGAGGCCTCAGCCTGAATGACATCCTCATCAAAGGTCCTGATGTCCTGAACCCGATAAGAGCTGTCCTGCTGAGGTTCCGAGCTGGTGTCTACGCCGCCCTTGGTGACATCCGCAAGATGTACAACTCCGTCTGGCTGGAAGATCGAGAAGTCCACTTGCACAGATTCTTGTGGCGTGACACAGAAGATGCAGACATAGAAGACTATGCCATAACAAGAGTCAACATTGGAGACAAACCTGCTGGTTGCATAGCCCAAGTCGCCATGAGAGAAATCGCAAACCTACCTTCATTCAGTCACTTCACAGAGGAGAAACGTGTGCTGGAAGAAGATGCTTATGTCGATGACATCCTGACATCACACAATGACCTCGACCATCTGAGACGCCTAACAGCCAACATTGAGCACATCCTGAGAGCTGGAGGATTCTACATGAAGCCTTGGGTCTACTCCAGTCAAAGTGGGAGGGAGGAGTCAAAGAAAGAGTTGCCTCGATCAGAGCCAAAGACTATGATCCTGCCGAACCAGCTGACAGAAGATGACAACAAAGCCCTTGGCCTTGGCTACACCATCAATGATGACAAGCTTCATGTCATGGTTGCAATGAACTTTTCAAAGAAAAGGAGGAAAATGCTCCTTGGTCAAGACCTGCTCAGAGAAGAAGTCAGAGAACAAACACCTGATCCACTCACCAGGCGAGAACTGCTAAGCCAAGTCTCCGGCCTATATGTGCAAAAGTAAAGCGCTGCCTCGAAGACACATGGGACGCAGCCTTGTCTAAAGGTCTCCGAGAAGACGCCATAAAGCTTCTGGAAGGAGGAACATGGTTATAACATGGTTGGTTATAACATGGTTGGTTATAACATGCTTATAACATGGTTGGTTATAACATGGCTGGTTATAACATGGTTGGTTATAACATGGTTATAACATGGTTGGTTATAACATGATAATAACATGGTTGGTTATAACATGGTAATAACATGGTTGGTTATAACATGGTTATAACATGGTTGGTTATAACATGGTTGGTTATAACATGGTTGGTTATAACATGGTTATAACACAGTTAGTTATAACATGGTTATAACATGGTTGGTTATAACATGGTTGGTATTAGATTATTCTGTTATTATATGTTATCTTATATATGTAGTTAAAGTAGTTGAATTATGTTAACTGCTGTAGGTCATATATTATCCTTTAGTTTAGATGGTGTGCTGTGTATGTAGTTTAGTTCTCATTATACTTTTGAGTTAAAAGAACATATTCACTTATTAGTTTATTAGATAAGTGTGCATCACTCTGTATCCTTGATCTGCGGTGAATGTATTACACTGTTTTCTTGACATGCTTTATTGTTGAATCATAAAAAGAAGGTTGTAAGCAGGAGACTCTGTGTCTAAGACAGGGGAGATAGACCACATTCCATACCCCCACCTTTACAGAGAGCAGAGAAAGACAGGGAGCCGAGGTCGTAACTTGGGCGCCGTAACAGAGAAAGAATGTTAATGTTTGGGCTTTTACGACTAGGTGGGGGCCACTAGCGGCTATAAGAAGCTGAGTAACACGTTACCATTTCGAGACTCGCTGTGACCCTCTGCAGGCAGGTCTCCCCATCATGATGGTTCTAAATGCTCTTTGTGTTGAATTGTATGGAAATAAATGATTGTTGATTGAGCATTTATACACCGAGTACTGTCCTTCCTTCAGCCCAAAGATTCAAAGAATTGGGAGATGCCAACATTGGTTATAACATGGTTATAACATAGTTGGTTATAACATGACTGGTTATAAAATGGTTATAACATGGTTGGTTATAACATGGTTGTAACATGGTTGGTTATAACATGGTTATAACATGGTTGGTTATAACATGGTTATAACATGGTTGGTTATAACATGGTTATATGGTTGGTTATAACATGGCAATAACATGGTTGGTTATAACATGGTTGGTTATAACATGGTTGGTTATGACATGATTGGTTATAACATGGTTATAACATGGTTGGTTAAAACATGGTTATAAAATGCTTGGTTATAACCTGGTATAACCAACATAACAGTTGCACTGCACGTTTGTGCAGCGTTCTCCAATACCTGACAATAACAGTGATAACGTCCCTGGGCGGGCTTGAACCACCAACCTTTCGGTTAACAGCTGAACGCGCTAACCGATTGCTTGGTTGGTTATAACATTGTTGGTTATAACATGGTTATAACATGCTTGGTTATAAGATGCTTGGTTATAACATGGTTATAACATGGTTGGTTATGGTTGGTTATAACATGGTTATAACATGGTTGGTTATATAATGGTTATAACATGGTTGGTTATAACATGGTTATAACATGGTTGATTATAACATGTTTATAACACGGTTGTAACATGGTTGATTATAACATGTTTATAACACGGTTGTAACATGGTTGGTTATAACATGCTTGGTTATAACATGGTTATAACATGGTTGTAACATGGTTGGTTATAACATGTTTATAACATGGTTGTAACATGGTTGGTTATAACATGGTTGGTTATAACATGTTTATAACATGGTTGTAACATGGTTGATTATAACATGGTTATAACATGGTTGGTTATAACATGGTTATAACATGGTTGGTTATAACATGGTTATAACATGGTTGGTTATAACATGGTTGGTTATAACATGTTTATAACATGGTTGTAACATGGTTTGTTATAACATGGTTGGTTATAACATGTTTATAACATGGTTGTAACATGGTTGATTATAACATGGTTATAACATGGTTGATTATAACATGGTTATAACATGGTTGTTATAACATGGTTGGTTATAACATGGTTGGTTATAAAATGGTTATAACATGGTTGGTTATAAAATGGTTATATGGTTGTTTATAACATGGTTGGTTATAACATGGCAATAACATGGTTGGTTATAACATGGTTATAACATAGTTGGTTATAACATGGTCGGTCATAACATGGTTGGTTAAAACATGGTTTTAACATGCTTGGTTATAACCTGGTATAACCAACATAACAGTTGCACTGCACGTTTGTGCAGCGTTCTCCAATACCTGACAATAACAGTGATAACGCCCCTGGATGGGCTTGAACCACCAACCTTTCGGTTAACAGGCGAAAGCGCTAACTGATTGCACCACAGAGACTGATTGTTTAAAATATGTGACTGGTGGGTAATGAACTTGGCAGTAAGAATGCAGTTGCGGACGAACAACACCACCCGAAAGATGCATATCACCCTTGATAGAACGGTTGACTGCGTTCATCAAATGACCGTCCTGATTATAACTGGTTGATTATAACATGGTTATAACATGCTTGGTTATAACATGCTTGGTTAAAACATGGTATAACAAACATAAGTGTTATACAGTGGGGCAAAAAAGTATTTAGTCAGCCACCGATTGTGCAAGTTCCCCCACCTAAAATGATGACAGAGGTCAGTAATTTGCACCAGAGGTACACTTCAACTGTGAGAGACAGAATGTGAAAAAAAAATCCATGAATCCACATGGTAGGATTTGTAAAGAATTTATTCGTAAATCAGGGTGGAAAATAAGTATTTGGTCAATAACAAAAATACAACTCAATACTTTGTAACATAACCTTTGTTGGCAATAACAGAGGTCAAACGTTTACTATAGGTCTTTACCAGGTTTGCACACACAGTAGCTGGTATTTTGGCCCATTCCTCCATGCAGATCTTCTCGAGAGCAGTGATGTTTTGGGGCTGTCGCCGAGCAACACGGACTTTCAACTCCCGCCACAGATTTTCTATGGGGTTGAGGTCTGCAGACTGGCTAGGCCACTCCAGGACTTTCAAATGCTTCTTACGGAGCCACTCCTTTGTTGCCCGGGCGGTGTGTTTTGGATCATTGTCATGTTGGAAGACCCAGCCTCGTTTCATCTTCAAAGTTTTCACTGATGGAAGGAGGTTTTGGCTCAAAATCTCACGATACATGGCCCCATTCATTCTGTCCTTAACACGGATCAGTCGTCCCGTCTCCTTGGCAGAAAAACAGCCCCATAGCATGATGTTTCAGAGATTCCAGAGATTTTCCTTGTTTGAGGTGACCAAATACTTATTTTCCACCCTAATTTACGAATAAATTATTTACAAATCCTACCATGTGAATTCATGGATTTTTTTTTCACATTCTGTCTCTCACAGTTGAAGTGTACCTCTGGTGCAAATTACTGACCTCTGTCATCATTTTAAGTGGGGCTGACTAAATACTTTTTTGCCCCACTGTAACAGTCGCACTGCACGTTTGTGCAGCATTCTGCATTACCTGGCAATAACAGCGATATCGTCCCTGGGTGGGCTTGAACCACCAACCTTTCGGTTAACAGGCGAACGCGCTAACCGATTGCGCCACAGAGACTGACAACGCGTAACCCACAGGTGTCGAGACTGGACGGGGGACTGGGGGAGGGTGTTCCGGTGTTTTTGGTTGTTAATAGCCGAACGCGCTAACCGATTGCGCCACAGAGATTGACAACGCGTACCCACAGGTGTCGAGACTGGACGGGGGACTGGGGGAGGGTGTTCCGGTCGTTTTGGTTGTGGGGTAAACGATTGTGCAACAGAGACTGAATAAAGCCAAGCAGGGGCGTCGAGAGAGGATCGGGTGGCTGGATGGAGGTGCTCTGGTACTTCCTCTCCATACCGCCTTGATTGTTTAAAATATGTGACTGGTGGGTAATGAACTTGGCAGTAAGTATGCAGTTGCAGACGAACAACACCACCCCAAAGATGCATATCACCCTTGATAAAACGGTTGACTGCGTTCATCAAACGACCAAGTCTAGCATTGAGAGTATTGTGAAACAACACTATCGCATTCTGAGGCAGCAGCTGCACTGCACATTTTTGCAGCGTTCTGCATTACCTGGCAGTAATAGTTATATGGTCCGTGGGTGGCAGTCAGTATGCAGTTGCGGACAAACAACACCAATCCAAATAAGCATATCACCCTTGATAAAACGGTTGACTGCGTTCATCAAACGACAGCGTCTAGCATGGACGCTATTGTGAAACAACACCAGTGCTTTCCGAGGAAGTAGTTGCACTGCACGTTTGTGCAGCGTTCTGCATCACCTGGCAATAATAGTGATATCGTCCCTGGGTGGGCTTGAACCACCAACCTTTCGGTTAACAAGCGAAAGCGCTAACCGATTGCGCCACAACATCCAAATGTTAAGGAGCTGAACAACCTAAACACTTCATCCAATTTAAATGTGCATCCTTTGAAGCAAAAGGTGAGAGGCTTTAATCAAAAGATGTTTCAGTAAACATGTAAATAAATAAAAAAATAATTCTGTTTTAAAGATATACCCAACTATACTTAATTAAAAGGAAAACAAATATCTCCTTGTATGTTATTCAGTCATTTATTCAGCATGATTGTCATGAATATTCTATTTTTACAAAACGGAAAATTTTGCTGCCACATTTATATACTGTAGATATAGTTGGTCAACATACAAGAATGCACCAAATTCTATATAAAAAAAAAGATATATCTTTTTTTTTCTTTTTTCACTACAGGCTTAATCTCCAAAACCACTCATCAAAAATTACACCACTTAGTACAGCAATCAAGTTGGGATGAAGGGAGGGGATAAAGAAAATCAGATAATAAACATGTTGCAGGTATTATAGCCATGACTGTGAACAGCGAAGTGTAGTGTTTGCTTTTTTATGTGTATGCAAACAGTATTTTGATGTTCTGTAACAAAGTAATTTGTTTAATAGACACAGGCTATGATTTATTCATTTATTTTTTGCTATTACCTGGCTAACACTTCATACACAGAAAGAAAATCAAATGTGCTTGCCTAACAATATGATCACTATTTCACACCTACTGTCTTTGTAGAGGAAAATGTACAATCCGGTACCATAGCCTCAAACATTTACAGTGAAACAAACTTGGGAAAATTTAATTCTGGGTCTGTAAACAGTTAAACAGCACCTCAAAGTGTCAGTCCAGATCAAAGTGGTGGCTACAGCGGAGTTTCTAGGAACTCCTGTTCCCTCCTGTAATGACTCGGGTCTTAGTTCAGTATGTGACTCCAGTCTAAGCTGTTGTGGTCTGATCCTTCTGTGAAGTGTTCAGGGCGAGCTGCATGGCCCAAATGCTCAGAGGCCTCATGTAGGCTAGAGAACGATAGATATTCTTCTCACAGTAGGCTTCTGGGGTCTGAAAGGCCATGCCCAGCTTCTCCCACACCGTCCGGTAGCAGCCCTCCGCTGTACGCATACCTTCCTCCTGCATTCCCTGAGGAAAAGGCAAATAGTTGCAGGCTTGAGGTAGTGTTTAATTCAGGATCACAATATCTCCACAACTTTAGAAACACCCACACTGTCAAGTATTATCAAGTCACTTTTAGGGTAGTAAATGTTAATTGTGCAGCTTGTACCTCAGTCACACATGGCTAGAAACTGATGGGCAACCTCTTGTCACTATGTAAATCACCATCTCCTGAGTGGATGGCTATTGGTTGCTGGGTATGGTCACAAAAAGGGCCCTGCAACAAAAACCTAATGATTGCTCTGGCCTCTAGCAGATTTTCACGGTTGCCTGAGAAAGGCACCAACATATCTGAAAACACACACTGAGCAGGAGTGAAACTAAAGCCCCTTTTTCATTAGCACTCACTTGGATCGACTTGGCACAGGTTGCCACAGTTTTAAGGGTTTTCCATTAGGTGATAGTACCTGGTACCAGGTACAAAAATAGTACCTGCTCAGACAGGATTCTAAGCAATCCGAGCAGGTAGAACAACATGACAACATGTGATGTTGTCAGACTCCATGCCACAAAAATCAAAACCACAATTTTTTTAAATGGCTACAAAAATCAACAACAACAACAACACCACTTCCACGGTCCCTCCAGCAATCGCTCTAGTGACTAGCGGTTGCCAGGGGGTTGCCGACCAGTCTTTAGGCCTGTGTAACTGAGACATTTTCATAGAAGACACTTAATTGCCTCTTTGCTGAGATTTAAGTAAAAAGACTGCATTAGAAATCAGGAAACAATCACATGAATCAAAAAGTATTCCATAACATAAACAGGTTTCTGCTTTAACAGAAACCCGTTTATCAATTCCAGTAACTCCTTAGCTTGTTATAAAAGCAAGAAAAAAGCACTTCACATGTTTTGTTGGGGGAAAAAAGAAAAAAGAAAGAAACAAAAAGAAACAAAAAAAAGAATTTATGTATTTTGTGATCGTCACTATATGATTATTTTATTTTATTAGTTATTTTGAGCTGGTATACACATTCACCTAACAAGCAAAAGATCCCTGGTTTGATCCCAGGAGACGACAAATCCCTTTGGAGGTTGCATCAGGAAGGGCATCCAGCATAAAAATCCAACAAATCAAACGTGTAGGTACATATGATCCCTGCTGACTGAACAACTGTCCAGTGTATCCATGACCCAGAGTGACATTTTGAAAATGCTGCTTTTAAAAAAATGATATAAGAAAAAGAGAAAAGATGAAGATTGATAGATCGATCATACCTCATGGATCATTGTGGCTGCCAGACCGTATACAACTCCAATCCACACTTCATCAGACTGAACACTGGAGCGATCAGGGACTCCTTCAGGGCGCATGCCATTGACTGCCCCCATCTGGCCTCCAGCAAAGCTCATTACATTCAAGTCAAACACAGATTTTAGTGCACTTTGGATCTTTTCTTTTGGAAAGGCCTAAAAGAAGAGAAGAAGCAATGATTAACCCATATAACTTCCTTCAGTAACATTCCTCGAGTAACATACATGTATTCTGGAGTCCCGCAGACAGAAAAGACATGATATTATGTTTTATTTATTTGCAATTGTACTTATTTTTAATTCGTTTTTAGGGAGTTAGTACAGTGCAGGCATTACAATTAAAAAAAGAAACCATTAAAAAAAACCCAACATCTTTTGATAGTTTAAATCAATAATGTAAAGTCAGAGCTGTTGTGGCTTTTCAGCTACAAAATGTGTCAAACTTAGGCCTAGTCATTTAATGTCAAAACCCAAGCGTTCCCTTCAATCTTCCGGACATAAAAAGACATTCCTCCCATAATAGCTTCTCTTCATGGCATCCTGTTAAATTCAGAATGGAATTTAAAATATTAAGATTAAAAAAAAAAATCTTGAATAGAAAACTGAAAGTTGATTCTATTCATCTAAATGTAGAGTTTTTAGTGGGAGAAATCACTAGGATGAGTGATGAAATATTTCATCGTGAGCCTGGTTCTGTTGGAGGTTTCGTCCTGTTAAATGGGAGTTTTTCCTTCCCACTGTTACCACAGAGATTCGTTTGATTGTTGGGGGTTTCTCCAGTATAAAGTGGCTTGGAAATGAAGTTTGAACATTTTTAAACTCTGAATGAGCTTTACTTTAACAACAGTTTCCAGCAAGGTGTGATTTTTCCAGAAGGATTAGGAAAGATTTCCTCCACTCTGGTGTACATGTTTCAATTTAGCTCCTCCCACATTAAGCTTGCAAAAGTCTAGAGCACAAAACAACAATAAAATAATAAACACATTTTTACAAGCACCGCTCTTGAACTGAACACTAATGCTAGCTCAATAAAAGACTTGCCTGAAATTCTCCGTCTCCCAGCCCAGATGCTCTCAGGAACCAGTGGCCAGCACACTGGTCCGACATGACACTGTTAGAAAGATCTCTCCCACTGCTGTCATAGTTGTAGTATTTGCCTGTGTTTGATGGGATGAGAAACAAAAAGGGAAGTCACTTTAGGTCTTCAAGCAGTCCACTGTCAAACATTATTTAAAAATAGCTAAAGACAGATGTGACATCTTTGAATACCAGCCACACATTACTTTTTATTACCAGCCTAAGAATAAGCATTTGTTTGTGCATTTTATCATCATCACTGACCAAAACATAAGAATTACATTTTAAGTCAGGACTACATTGTTTGGACTCACCGTTCCACAGTAGTTTCTCAAAAGCAGCACTGCCTCTGTCCAACAGGTCTTTGTAGTGACGGTACAACTCCTCGCTGTCCAACAGTCTGGCCATTTTACACATCACACAGAGCGATGCCACCCACATACCACCACAGTAGGCACTAAAAATACAAATTAAAAAAAATTATACTGGAGTCAATATTTTTTTACTAATATTACTTCTTTGTTAGATGCAAACTACTTTGGACCACATAAAAGAAAAATCTGGTTATCAAGTCTGATTCAGTACTTAGATTTACCCAAAACCTTTGCATGTAAAGCCAAAATATGTGTCTCTAAATTTTATTCTCACTATATTTGATTAAAAGCCAAATTATTACGAATATGCTTAAATTACTGATGGTATACAAGAGAAACCTGGTCTGAGTAGTCTCAATTTCTGTTGCAACATTCAGATGGCAGGCTCTGAATTTGGTGTAAAAAGCATGGAAGGCAGGCATCCTCTATGTATCATATTTATTTTATTGCAGAACAAACCATTTCCTGGGCTTCAATCAGATTGTTGAGCTATATAAAATTTGGAGCACAATTGATTCTGGAGATATGTCCAAATGTGCAGTTCTTTATTGAAATAGCTGGGAAGTCCCAGGAGTTGCCCTGCGGGCAGCCCTGTGGAAGCACTGCTTTCAAGATCACCCTTTGGTAAAGGTATTACCCCTAAGATCTACCATTTAATGCAAGATCAGATAGCTGACCCTCTTTCCAACGTTAAAGGTTGCTAGGCCCAAGATCTGGCAGTGGACATTTCTCCAGCTGAATGGGAGTCATGTCTTCATAATATTATTACCATGTATAAGGAGATAGGCAGCAGATTCATCCAGTTAAAGATAATCCACAGGTGGTATTGAACACTGCAACAGTTGCACAAATGAACCTTGATTCCTATGGACAATTGCTGGAGATGTGATGGCCAGAGTGCCTTGATTCTACATATTCTATGGAGCTATCCAGCACTTTGGGACTGGTGGGAAAATATCCTGGAGGTCATTTTCAGTGTTCTGAAAAGAACATTTCGCGTCTCACCAAAACTTTCCATGGTTAGTATAACCATAGAACATTCTGACTGCGACTTCTCCCCCCATATAAAAAAAGCATCATCCTGCCTCTTACCAAGGCTAAACGGGTCTTGCTAAGACCAGGAAAGACCAGGAAAAGTGCCCCCTTCCTTTGAAGAATGGTTAATGACGTTGGTTAAACATACTACGAAAAAGTGACTCATGGTCTGTTAGACAAACTTTATCAGTATAACTGTATTTGGTCTCCTTTCACCAGCTGGCTTTCTGAAACTTGAGGTACAGAATGAAATACAAGTTTGATAAATGTTGATTTTCTTGTTTTGTTTACATCTAAAGTTTAAAATAAAAATGTTGAAACAAACAAACACAAAAAATCAGCATGGAAGGATAGCTCCATCTTGCCTTGTATCAACAGTTCAGGTTGCTGGTGGTGTACCCAATTAAGTGTTTGGCCAGTATAAATTTCAAAATTACTACTCCTGAATTCATCTTGCAAAACAAAACAAAAATCAACAACTTTCAAGATTTAAAAAAAATGGACTAGTACATCTGATGTGTGTTTAGTACTTTGCCTACTTTCTTTCAGTGTCATCTTGAAGCACAAAATTAGCAAGTGAAAAATAAAAACAACCTTATTTTCCAGCTCAAATGAAGCCAGTTCAGATCTGTGAGGAGCTTCTGCATCGCAGGTCATCCCTGACCCCCAGTTTTCAAGTACAAAGACACATCATTGATGTGATACACATGTGCAATAATGCTATTATGCAGCAATAGGCCTGGGCTGCTGTGTTCTTACTTGTGTATAAAGACATTCTGTCTGTTTATACATCACTCAGCATTTAATCATTAGTTATTATTAATCTCTGACTGTCTTCCACAGTGTGTCTTTTGTCTCGTCTCCCTCCTCTCATTGCTAACTGCTTACAGCAGATGGCTGCCCTCCCTGAGCCTGGTTCTTATGGAGATTTCTTCCTGTTAAAAGATTTTTTGCCTCCCCTTTTCATTTGTCACCAAGTGGTTGCTCAAAGTGGGTCATCTGCTCATTGGTTGTTTCTCTCTATTACTGCATGGTCTTTACCTTAAAATATTCAACATTTTGAGGTGCCTGTTTTTGTGATTTGGCATTAAGTAATAAAAATAAAACTGAATTGACATGACTTTAATTGTCCAACTCTCACCTTGGTCCAGTCACTATCCAGCCATCATAGGTCTGGTCAGCATATCCAGAGTTCTCTATTAGGCCATCTCCATCCAGGTCAAATTTCAACTCGGACTCCATCACTGCCTAATAGATAAACAAAAAATTTTAATATACATCCACCTTTGTATGCGATGTCTAAAATGAATTATCCTTCGCAGTCAGTGTAATTAAGAATATGTCACCAGTTATACCTGGCAGATGGGCCACATGTCCTGGAGGTATTGCCTGTCCTGGGTAAGATGAAAGTCCCTGTATACCTGCAGGACAAACTTCAGGTTCAGGTCCTTCCAGTGTGCGGTGTCATGAATGAGGTAGGCATTCACCCTCACCCAGGGCTCGTCATCTAAAGAAAAAAAGTTTCAAGAAACGATAATAGAAAGTGTCAGGAAGATGATTTTAATTCTGCTAAGGGCTGAACTGAAAAATAACTGCCTAAAAGGTACTCCAGCCATCAATCTTTTATTTATTTTTTTAACAAGAGCACTCAAAGACTGCAACTCCCCGCAAAGGGCAAGGAAGGGGTATACTAAAACTCTGGTATTTAAGATTATTTTAATACAATACAACAATATCATCCGGTTACAACATGACTGTGACATCGTCGGGTGTCATATTTAATAAATAAAGTGTGTTGCACAGCTCTCTACATTCCATTTCATAGACATGCTGCTTCCAACAGGCCTTTGTTGGAAATAAAATGTAAGTAAGGTTTTTGCTTTTGTCATACCTGGGTCTCCGATGTCATGAGGCACCACATTTTTGGTTTTGATGGGAGAATAAAGTCCGCTCATTAGGTGGAGTCTCTCCGTGAGGTCTTGCTGAACCACACTGCCAGCTGAGAAGAGGGTAATGCTGTAAAACTAGGTCTTAGGATGGCTCTTTATGAAACACACAAGCTTAAGACCACAGATAAAAATGCACACTACACTCACCAATGTCGTACTGCAAACTCAAGGCAAGTTTGGGCCACAGCATGATAAGTGCAAAAGAGGCGTAGAAGTGCACATCATATGTGTTGTACATTCTGTACTCCTGACCTGGAAAACAGGTAATGTGTGGTCAAAGCACAAGCTTATATACATACACACACACACACACACACACACACACACACACACACACACACACACACACACACACACACACAAAATAGCCCAGACTGTGAGAGTAACATAAAACTGGAAATGTTTTGTTTAACAAAAAAACAAATGCTAAACTGTAACACTTTTATGTTAGTATGCACTTAATTAATTGTTACCATCTACATGTCACAGTTGAAGGATATGAGTTTCATTTTTCATAACTTCCCTGCACCCCTTTTCTTGCCTACCTTCTAGGTAAGCGAAACGTCCATACTCCTTGATGACAGTGGGTTGAGCTGGCAGACCTCCGTCCTCGCTACGTATGCCGCCACTGATGTCAACATCCTCCATTATCTCCGTCCACACGGTCCCACCATCCGCCACAAAGTATAACTCGTTAAACAGTGCTGACTTATACCAGGAAGGTAGAGAACTGCAGCGCATGAGAGACATAGAAAGTAAAAAAGTGCTTAGCTACTGAGGTTCTGAACTAATATACCACATTTATTTAATATTAGCTGTAGATGTTTCTGACCTGCAAAGCTTTCAGTGCTATAAAATCTAATTTTAGATAAAGCTAGTTAAATATAGAGCTCAACAAAATAAAATACACTATGACAAAACAAAGAGCCCAATAAGGAAGAAATTGTACTCAATAAATTCAATGAAGCAAATTAAAACACCACAAATGGCTTTCTAAATATACTACAAGAAGCAAACTCTGCCATTAAACTGTATCTGTCCACAGTGCAATAACGGGCAATAAAGCACCTGTCCTGCAGTATGGGTCTCTGCCACTCCTCAATGCTTTTCTCCCACTGCTTGTAGTGTGTTAGGGCATAATGGCTGAGTGTGGGGGATGCATCTCCTGTGGTCCCAAAGTAACGAGTGTATCTCCTGCAAACAATAAAAAAAACCTAAAAAAAAACCAAGTTTCAAAATCCTACACACTCATCAAGACAATCAGTGTGTGTGTGTGTGTGTGTGTGTGTGTGTGTGTGTGTGTGTGTGTGTGTGTGTGTGTGTGTGTATTTATTAGGGCTGGGCCATATCATACCGTTCACGGTAATACCGGTATAATGTTGGGCAACGATGAGAAAATGAAATATGGCGATAGAATATGGGTAGAACGCGCATGCGCAGTGCCTTTGTTTTCATACGCACATGGCGGCGACGCAGAATGAGAAGAGCGAAAGCCGGTCGTTGAATGAAACGGATGAACCAGAATTGGTTTGTAAAAATGCTGCAACTTCAGTGGTGTGGAACTGGTTTAGCTTTCGTCCGTCAGATACACAACAAAGCACTATTTTTGGTAGAGCATGCTAGCGGGCCGTCGTTATTACCGTGTTTTTTGGAAAATACGGCACACTTTAAATCAATCCTTTGATTTTTCTGAAAATCGACAGTGCCCCTTACCTTATAATCCCGTGTGCTTTATGTATGAATTCTGGTTGTGTTTAATGACCTCGAAACGATTTTATGTACACGGCGCTCGAAAATCTGTCAAACGTTTCAGTACGACTTTGCTAAGCTACGAACCCGCACCACTTGATGGATTGTCGGAGCGTTACAGCCATCGTAGGCAGGAGCCTTGCAGAGTGATACGTACTGTGCTTCAACATAATATTACCGTATTGTTTTTAAGTTTTGTGGATATTATACATGGTTATGCTGAGGACATGTTGGCCAATTCCCACTGGAAATGCCTTTTGGTTAAACTGTCAGTAAGGAATTTGCATTTTAAAATTTTTATATAACTTTAATGCACATAAAAAACAGCTGCTTGTTTAAGTGAAAATACGTTGATTTTTTTTTTTTTGCACAAATAAAGTTGTGGAGTTGTAAAGTACTTTGTCTAGTGTCAATTATATCGTCAGTTATATCGTTATCGCAAATTTTCAAATGTATATCGTGATAAATATTTTTGGTCATATCGCCCTGCTCTAATATATATGAATGTATATTTTGTTGCCCATCACCTTCAGAGATGCTTTTTTGCTGTAGTTATAATAAATAAGCAAAATTCAAACAAGCTGTTTTACATTTAGCAACAGCAAAGACTCACAACACAGGAAACACGCTAAAAAGATAAAGTGCTTCTTTACAAAGTAGCCCATAGTTGAAAAATGCAGTATTAAGCCTTCCAGCACATTTTGGTGACATTTTTGTCTTTTATAAAAGCAACATACTGTCTGTGTATTTCCTTTTTGTGTTTGAGCTACCTCATGTGCTCCTTCTCCCGAGACCCAAAGGTAATTTTGGGCATGTCCCAGGCCAAGCAGAACTCCAGTGAGTTATGGCCCTGAGCTGGCACCGAGCAGCCCACAGCTACTGCCGCAGCTACCTTTTCTCCTTTAACTGTTGGTGGACTGGATCCTGCAGAGGGAAGACAGACAAGAGGTTAATGACTTGTTGTAAACTCTAATATTTCAGAGATGACTTTAGAGAGAACGAAAATAAAATAATATAATTTGTTTTCAGTGTCTTAAAGTAATTTTGTGTTTTTTTAAAGAGAGAAAAGTAAAGAAATGACAGCAAGTGTGAGAAAAGATATGAAACTAATCCAGGGTTGTACTTGGAGGACTGGAATGTGGCTTTAGAAGACCATTTGTCCTACAACCATACATGCCAACCCTCCCGATTTTTCCGGGAGAATCACCAATTTCAGTAACCCTCCTGAAAATCTCCTAGAGCCACCGTTCTCCCAAATTTCTCCTGATTTTCCACCCGGAGAACAAAAATGAAAAAAATGAAAAACCGTATCCCAGAATTCATTCATTCATTCATCCCAGCCAATTCCAGTTTCCAACAATGGCGGAAGCTACTTAGTTTTAATATTACTATTATTTGTTCCTGAGTAAATCGGTTTGGCTGAGATTAAAGTTATTAGATTAGATTAAATAAATCTTTATTAATCCCTCAGGAGGGTTCCTCCGGGTTTTCACACAGCTGAATAAACGTCAAACAGAAAACTGATTAAACAGAAGTGTAAGATAGTCGAGAATTTACGTCAGCGTCCGGTTATATTTAGATAGCAAGGAGCAGACAGCAGAGTTTCACTCCACCAAGAGAGCTCATGACGTAATTCTAAAGGCGAGATCGTCACAGTCACTCACTACTGGCCTACCCGGCTTTCGGAGGACCCGGCCCACTTAGACCACAAAGGCCGGGTCCACAGGTGGATGCAGCCTCTGAATTTGGACAGCCCCAGCTGGGGGACAGTAGGCTAATAACGGTGACATTTAACTTACTTTAAAAAAAATTTGTATATGTGTATGCATATGTATATGTATGCCCCTCCCCCTCTTTTTTGAATGTCTCCCTAATTCTGAGGTCTCAAGGTTGGCAAGTATGCCTGCAAAGATGACTCACAATTTAATAAATAACTATAATCAAATAAAATTTGATTCACACACTACTGTTTTCTTTCATTCCACATCTTTTTAAGCTACTTTAAATATGGTTACACTAAAATCTATAAAACATTTTGTGTTCTCTTCTACTAATTTTAATGCCACAGTGGGGATTTATTTAGCATTAATCTTGTTTCATTCTACTTTTTAGACATCCGTCTCCTCTCTGCACAGTATATTTTTCTAAGTGTTGACCTGTAGGAGAGTCCAGCCGTCCATCATCGATGAGGTCGTTCCACAGACTGAAGCAGGGTCCCTTTGGACTGAACGCTGTCTGGTGGCTGATCTCCCTGTCAGACTGGTAACGTGCACACAAACACACTCTTGTTGGCAAATCTAAAGATTAATACTCATTAATACCAACAGATTACATTTCCAAACAACAGAGACTATTGTTAAAAGTCCAGAGTTCATTCCCAGGGAAATACTTGTACGCCTAGTTAGCACAAAAACCTTCTTACAGCTGCTAAAAATCATACCTGCTCTCGGGCTGCGATGCACAGAGTGTAAGGGTTCACTGCAGTACAGTGATGAAGTAGGACCCCAGACACCGCCTCCCCCTCCTTCTCCAGGTGAAATGGTTCATTCCAGTGTCCGCCACACTTGTCGTCCTTTTGTCCTGATCCGTTGACCATGGTAAACATAATCGAGACATCAAGATCGTACTCGTTCTTGTTCTCTATGTCCCACACCAATACTGCAACTGGGAGACTTGAGTCCTGAGAGGATGTAGATGTAGATGATGAGTTAACCTTAACCTTAACACATCAGTATTATTCCTTATTAGAACATATAATCTGCTAATGAACATCCTGTTCATCCGTCTTTTTATGCGTGGTTTCACTGTGCAGCACCTGTGATCATCCCTGTTTGTTTTTTTATAAATACCGTGGTGTGGTATGGTGTAGTTCAGCAGTCCCCAAGCTTTTTTGTGCCACGGACCGGTTTAATGTCAGACAATATTTTCACGGACGGGCCTTTAAGGTGTCGCAGTTAAATACAACAAAATAAAATGATACGACCAAGATAAAAACTGTATTTTGTAAATATAATAATAAGCACAAATTCACTGTGTAATTGTGTAACTTTATTAGCAGCGTCCTCCTGAAACACGCCAACAACACTGAGAGTAACATCCTCTTCTCTGAGCCTTAATGCTCTCTGGTCGCTATGGTATCGTGTAAATATTTATTTCAAAATAAGACACACAACTACAACACAGGAAAGACCGAGGGAAACAGAGTTAACGGTAAAAACTCTGAAAACCATAAATTTCCCACCCGAGCCTCAAGTCTCACGGCCCAGTACCAAACAACTCACGGACCGGTACCGGCCCGTGGCCCGGGGGTTGGGGACCGCTGGTGTACTTGATTTGTTGGGTAATAGTGGACTTTTTTTTAAGCACTTTAACGGCAGTTTACCAGCTTTTTACCTTGTAAAAATTACAAATTGAGTGCAATAAAGGAGGGAGTTCAACTGTAGGTTACCTGATAATCATGAGGGATGACTGGGGAAATCTGTCTGCAGGTCAGGGTGACGTTCTGTCCTGGCAGGTCGTAAACCGTCCAGGCGCGAGGATACAAGGCGTGATAGAAGGCGTACTCCCCGCAGTAGCCCCAGTTCCAGCCTTGTAATGTAGGTGGACGCTCTACAGATAACACCTGCTGGTAAACAGTTTTTCCTTCACGACGCAAACACACAGTGAACTGTGAACACAGAAAAATGAGAAGAGGGACATGTTGACAGATAATCGTTTTATGGTATGTCTTTGGAGACAAAACATTTGCACAGTCATTACAAAAAAAAAAAAACTCAGTTTGTTCAGTGTTGTAGGCATTAGCCAGAGATGCCCAAATGTAAGCTATTAGTAAAGTCTTGATGAGAAGCTTTTAAAACCTGGAGCAAATACACCAAACCTTTTAAGCATTTTTAAAATCAGGTTTGACTGATTCTACGAGTGCAGTTTGTTTCCCAGTGACCACTGAAGTTACAGCTCAAATATTTTTCTCATGTCATCTAAGCAAGGAAGTGCTTACTTTGTCTGCCTTGTCATTCTACATTGTGATATTTCTCAAGGCGAAAGTGCTCCCAGCTGCCATTTGCACACTGAGATGAAGACAACAATAGTGCTCGTGACAATAAAAACACGTGTGCGGGTTGTTCCAGTACCGTGGAGTCACACCCTCTCTCAAAACATTCTAGCTCAATGTAGTTACTGCATGAGAAAATGGATTGTACAGCTTTTTATGTTTTTATGATATCTACACCAGCTGATAAGCAGGTACTTATTTGTAAACTGAGACTCTGCCAGCAATAGGAGGAAATTATTTTCTGACTTCCAAAGAAACAAAAATGCATTGTAATCCAATTTGTTTTTGTTTTTTCAGTTCATTACAGAATTCATCCTGTCATGTCAGCCACTGTAATCACCTGATTGGGTATGACTGTTTTGTAGTGGTACATCCCAGGATTAAGTTGCCATCTGCAGAACTCCCCCCTCCAACCTCTTGTGATGGTACCTCCTCCAATGCCGCCAAGTGGAGCACCTGTAAATCAGAGAACAGAGTCAACATTGCAAAAACTGCATAATCCTAAGCAGCATGACAGGAAAGTCTACAAACACACTGGTCGCTCTCCGTGAGGTTGCAAAGTATTTCCTACTGTGAGACTTCAACAGGTTCTCAATGATCCCAATTTGTTTGCACACTATTGATCATGATTATATTTAAAGTAAACAGAACTGTGTTTTATGTTAAGATTTATCATAAAAAAGTTGCAAAAAAAATTTGAGCCTCAGTCTGTAAAAACACTCACCGTAGATTTGGCGTAAGGGTTGGGCACCAAACATATCAATGAACGGAGCCTTCTTTTCCACCTGCGTCTTCTTGTACCAAAACTTTAGATACCTGGATGAACACAAGCAACAGGAATATCTAGAAATACTGAGACACTGATCTGGTTTTGTTGAAGAGCATTGATTGGGAATGCTTTAACAATCAGAGATTTAGAAAATTACCAGGTCAGTCACATGAGCACACCTTTTCTCCTTGCTCGTTTGTTTTTGTGTTAAAGGCACCTTTTCAGCCAAAGCTGAATCAAACAATTTGCACACACCAGCATGCTGTGAGAAAAAAAGAGAGTTGTGCAACTGCTTAACGGAAGTGCCTGCAAAGATAGTCGAAGTGACAGGTCTGCTTTGATCTTGGTCACGTTAACAGTTGGATTCTAGCATGTGTAAATGTGTGGGTGGGCCCCGCACTTCCTTTCAAGCAAGAATACATTGTCAAATAATTAGGCCATGTTACAAAAGAATTCAAACTGCTTTCAGAGCCTGAGAGTTGAGTCATTAATCTGTTTGCACTCTGATCTAAGATCTATAGCACAAGACTGTTTGTTTAGCACGAGCCTTCGTTACATTTAACATACATTTACAGCTAAGACATCTTTATTTACGGTCTCTAGCTTTTAGCTCATTTTCTTAATGCACAGTGGGTTTTTATGCTTTTATTTTAAAAGTCAAGACTTTTGAGCCTCGAGTGTTCTTGAAGGGTCTTTGAAGAGCTTTGGGGAAATGACCATGATAAATCTGCAGCAAGCTGACGGGTTGCTGAACAAAACCAGTGACTCTGTGATCAACTCTGTACACGCTGCAATTTGTTACATTTTATTGGCTTCTCTATTTGGATGCCTGAGCACAGAACCCTCTCTGAGGGGAAGACAGCAATCAGCAAAGCAGCACCCTGGCTGAGTCTTTTATGTTGTTTGAGATATAGGCATCTGCAGTGGCAGTCATCAAAGAATACCTTTTTAAGCCAAGGTGGTGAGCCGCAGAGACCCCGATGATGGGATGTCACACAAGTTGCAAATATGAGTTTTTTAGCACAAAAGACCACCTCAGTTCTTTGTCATAAAGGTTAATGTTTTACATCGTTATGATGTCAGTTTAGGTGGTCTTTAATATAGGAAGTTGTTCATTTAAAATCATTTTCCACAGTGTGTGTCTTTTCTTCTATCTCCCTCCCCTCAGCCCAAATGGTCGCAGCAAATGACTGCCCCGCTGAGCCCATTCCATTTCAATTCCATTTTATTTATACAAAGCTAAATCACAGCAACAGTTGCCTCAACAGGCGAGTTATACTTTAAGGTAAAGACTACGATAACAAAAAAAAAACAAAAAAAGTCATATGAACTCCTATGAGCAAGTACTTTGGCAACAGGACTGTTTTGAAAACACGGACTGGAGCGTGTTCGAACATCAGGACCTTGAAGAGCACACAACATCAGTGCTCTCATATATTAACTTCTGTGTCAACAGTGTCACTGTGGAGAAACGTCTCCGGGTGTATTCCAACCAGAAACCCTGGATGACTAAAGAGGTCCAGGTCCTGCTGAAGCAACGTGACACCGCTTTTAGATCCGGTGATGGTATGCAGTACAGTGCAGCCAGATCTGAGTTGAAAAGAGGCATCAGAGAGGCCAAGGCAGCGTACAAGAGAAGGATCGAAGACCACTTCAGCACCAAAAACTCACGACAGGTATGGCAGGGAGTTCAGCACTTAACCAACTACAAACCTGGCAATACCACGTTGACTGAGGGTAACGCGGAGCTTGCGGAGGAGCTGAACCACTTCTTCGCACGCTTTGAGGTGAAGGGACCAGAGGCAGCAGCAGCAAAAACATCGGACAGCAGCAGCAGCCCAAGCCTCATAGTGCAGGAATATGAGGTGAGGCGCACACTGAGGGCAGTAAACCCCAGGAAGGCCGCCGGACCAGATGGGGTAACCGCAAAGGTCCTAAAAGAGTGTGCAGACCATCTGGCTGGGGTCATCACTAAGATCTTCAACACTTCACTGTCCCAGTCCTGCATCCCGCCGTGCCTAAAGTCAGCCACAATTGTCCCACTGCCAAAGCGTACTAACATTAGCAGCCTCAACGACTACCGACCAGTTGCTCTAACACCTGTTATAATGAAGTGCTTCGAGAAACTGGTCCGACGTCACATCATGTCCTGCTTGCCACCCACACTTGACCCGCTCCAGTTTGTATACAGAGCTAACAGATCAACTGAAGATGCCATTGCTACAACGCTCCACACCACCATCTCTCACCTGGAAGTGCAGGGCCGTTACGCCAGGCTGCTCTTTGGTGACTTTAGCTCTGCTTTCAATACGATACTCCCGGACAGACTAATAGTTAAACTGCTGGAAATTGGACTTCCTTCCACCACCTGCCGCTGGATCAGAGACTTCCTCTCAGACCGTGTACAGAGAGTTAGAGTGGGGCCTCATCTTTCCTCAGCCCTCAGCCTCAACACCGGCTCTCCACAAGGCTGTGTACTGAGTCCCCTACTGTACACTCTGTACACACATGACTGTGTTAGTTCCCACCCAGACAACACAGTCATCAAGTTTGCAGATGATACCACCGTGGTGGGGCTCATCTCAGGGGGAGATGAGACGGCGTACAGAGCTGAAGTTCAGAGGCTGTCAGATTGGTGTGCAGACAACAACCTGGACCTCAATACCACCAAGACAAAAGAACTGGTAGTTGACTTCAGAAGGAGGAAGTCCGAGCTGCAGCCTGTCAGCATCAACGGGGAGTGCGTGGAAAGGGTCTCCAGTTTCAAGTTTCTGGGTGTGCACATAGACACAGACCTCCAATGGAGCTCTAACACCTCTGCGGTCTTAAAGAAGGCCCAACAGCGTCTCCACTTTCTGAGAATCCTCAGAAAAATGTACCTGAAGAAGGAGCTGCTGACCGTCTTCTACCGCTGCTCCATTGAAAGTGTGCTGACATATTGCATCGGTGTGTGGTTCTCCAGCTGCACCACAGCACACAGAAAGGCGCTCCAGAGGGTCATCAATATGGCCCAAAAACTCATTGGACATCCTCGTCCCTCCCTGAAGGACCTGTACAGCACTCGCTGTCTCAAGAGGGCACGCAGCATCCTACGGGACTGCACACACCCAGGACACCGGGTGTTTAAGCTGCTGCCGTCTGGCAGGAGGTTCAGGCTGCTGAGGTCCCGAACAAATAGACTCAAGGACAGCTTTTACAACAGGGCAATAGCCCTGATCAATGTAAATAGCTGACCTGACTGGATACCTCCCTGGACTTTTTTAGGGGGGAGGTAACAATGTTTAAAACGATAACAATAATATTTATATTTATAACAAGGTGCAATAATAATTAATGTGCAATAATAACAGTGTGCAATACACATACACTTATTCTTCTTTTTTATACTAAGTTAATATACTGTGTTGTGTTGTTTGTTGCGTTGTGATGTGTCATATCGTGTCGTGTTGTGTTATATGTAGTGCCGACGTAGGACAGTTTTTCCAATTTCATTGTACTACTGTACTATGTGTGACTGTGCAATGACAATAAAGAGTTATCTTATCTTATCTTATCTAACAGTGGGGAGAAAAAACTCTTTTCTTTATCAGGAAGAAACCTCGGGCAGAGCCAGGCTCAGGGAGGGGCAACCATCTGCGGTTATTGTTTGCAGTCAGGTGAGCTATATGAATACATTTTTAATTGAATTACAAACAACACTTGTGCAGCATTAAAATAGGAAACAGACCAGAATTATTGTTAAGGTTTCAGCCACAGAGAGCTTTCTACTTGCTGTGAGGAAGATCCTGTGCAACAGCAGAACTGCTGTGCATGACAGTGTAGTTCCAAACAATAACTTCAGAGCAGAGTTCAAACCAGAGGTAGAACAATGGTCTATCAATACAGCTCCAGTCAGGGTGAAAAGGATTTGTTAAACAATGTTATTTGAAGCTACAGCAGGGTAGGCCATTGTCAGGATTTTGTTATTCTGTACAAAAGCAAACAATGGCCAGACTCTGGTGCAGATCTATGAATGCAGACCAGTCTGTGAACCTCAACCTAAGCTGTGTGAGCTCAAACGGGCATCTTTTCCACAGTGAGTCTGAAAAACAGTCCACTGTGTCACACAGTGTGCCAATTAAGTTGTAGGGAAACTAGCTAGCTTTTCTTTTCTTTCCCAAGTCAAGGAGCAGTCCTAATGACTGGTGAGCCTCGCAGAGTCACTCTGACAGACACATACTCCTTCGTCAAGGCACATTGTCAGGATTTAAACAGTACCACAGCTGGCTGTACAGTCCACTAAAGCTGCAGAATGTACTACTTTGCATCTCAGATATCAGCAGGTTTCAGAAAAAACAGTCACTACAGGCGTTGAAGGCCAGGCTGGATATTTCTCTCTAGGTGGAGGCAACATTAAGAGCATTAAGATCATGTTTGTGGGATGGTGAATGCTTAACCTCGCTCGCTGCCTTTATTGCTACAGAGGTTTTAAAGTCAAAGAGCCATAAATGACATGCACTTTGAACTTGGCACTGACCTGGAACCAGAGTTGACAGACCATAGGAAAAGAGGTTTAACTACTATATTTATTAACACAGGAAACCCTTAGAACATTTTGCATTACTGCTGAACTTGTATGTATTGCAACAAAAAAGTTCAACTTATGTAAATAAGATTTTTGTGAGCATCATTTGGGATTTTGCTCCAGAGTAAACTAAACTGATGGGCTGGGAGCACTGCAGAAGAAACTAAAAAAAATGGACTCCTGCAGCTGGCCGTCTTGATGCTTAATTTTCAGAGAAGCACCAGTAACATTTTCAGGTCAACACTGCACTTGCAGGCTTGCGCTCAGGTGTGATCTGAGAAACGTGACACTATAGTCTGATGCCTCCCATGGCTCTCCACCATGTTAACATGAATATTGTAAAGTGAATAATAAAAAGGCTGGCTGCATTGAGGTGTAACATGAAGCAGGCAGGGTGTGCTGAGAAAAAGATCTAACCTGACTCCAAGGCCGATATGCCCCCAGATGTTGGCCAGAGAGACGTCTTTTGCTTGAAAGGGCTTTCTCTTCTCCTTGAACTCGTGCGCCAGACAGATACGCCAACCTTCCTTGGGCACATTGTATCCCATTTCCTTGGAGACATACCTGCTCATGAGGTCTGCTGTGGATTTCTCACTCCACTCTGAAGTCATTTTGCAGACTTTTAAACAATGACAATGAAACTTCAGGTCTTGAAACACTTACAAGCAGGGAGTTGCCAACAACTATTGTAGCCAGAGCCAGCTTACAGTGCCCTCACCACGGACCAAAACCACTAATGTGGTAGTCAGTCACAGGTTTCAGGAGTAATAAAAGCGCCGGTGTCATTCCAGTGGGTTAAACCTGTTCTCCACTGATAAGCTCTTAAGGCTTGCTCAATGAATGAATCCAAATTTAAGTTGGAAGTTCCTGTGCCATTCTTTAGTTGTAGCATTCATCCAGTGTTTTCATATCCTCATGGGCGTCTTGATGCAACCCCCCACCCTTTGATTTCTGTTTTGGTCGACCCCCTCCCCACCCACTCCTCAGCACTGAGTCCGGATGTGGATATGCAGCTGTCAGCACAGACGGATGGGTGGATGGATAGCTGACGGCGAAATACCAGCAGAATTTTTTAGCCGGAACACCTAAGAACAGAACAAAAAGCAATGGTTAAAATGCGGCAATCACATTTACACTGTGCACATTCAGGGGGCCAACATCAAGTAACAGCCGGTTAGCTGCAACGCCGAAAACACACAATATAATCGCACCTTAAACGCTTCTAAGAGCAAGAGACGCATAAAAATGAGTTTGAAAATGCCAGAGGGACAGCGTTATCCATATCCAGACTCGAGCGGATCTCAGTGAAGTGCCTGTAGCTTCTGCTAGCTCGGCGCCCAGTATGCAAAACCTTTTTGCCTGTCATAGATATCGAGAAACCTTTGCCCCTTTCGTTGTCTATCAGGCATCAATATTCTCAAGCCACGTTCTGATAGCGCCCCTTTTTATAAACTCGATAGCGCCAAGCTTCAATCAGAGCACTAACTTTTTATTAGATCTAATAGAGGAAGCGTTAACTGTTACGATTACACGGAGTAATAAATAGCAGTTAATAATGCCTGACAAAGCTGACTCTGGGTATAGTAGGAACGAGAATGCAAGCCAAAAAAAAAAAGCCTCCGGTGGAGACCATACCATTTAGACGGAAAAGGGGGAGTGGAGTCATTCTGGTCTTCAACTATTCATTTAAGTTCTACTTGACACTGTATGCATGGTATAATATGAATATGAAATTCAACAGAATATTCAAAATTTTTGTCTGTTATAATTTAAAACTTTCAACATAAATTCTACAAATCAAAGATTCTTTGTAATCACTGAGTTTACCCCTTCCGTATATGTTACCATAGCAACGTCACACACTCGCTTACTATATTTTTTAATATATCCAAATTTTAAATAACGTATTATTTTAAAGGTAATCTTAAAATATCATACGAAAGGAAAATATCATACGAAAGGAAAAATATATGTATATATATTCTTATATGTTATTAATCTTATTTCTGTTTCCCGTTGTTCGTGATTGGTAAAACAGCACCGGAAACAGAATGTCTACGTATTTTTTATTTTTGTTTACTGTAGCCAGCTGGAATGCTAGCTAAGTAAGCTATGCTCGGATTGGCATGAATTGAGAAATTTGGTATACTTTTATTCAAGAAGTGTATTTAGGTTTCTTCGGGGAGAACATTGCGTATTTGCTTTGCCGCAGTATCGCGTGAAGTGAAGGTATGTGATAAACTTGTCCTTAAAACTACAGTCATTAGCAAAGAGGGCCAACAAGTGAAATTCATACTGGCTGTATGTAGGTCAAACTGTAACGACAAAAAAAGTACATCAGATAGAACTGCAATGTGCTCACGATATTATCGTTTACGTTTTTCATTTTCTAAAGTAGCGTTGTCGGTTCGTAACGTTATAGATGATCGAGGTTGTGGCCTCTATGGCCCGAGGCTCAGTGTTTCTGGCCGGGGAGCTCATGGAGTGTCTTGTAACTTTCACCAACCCGATGTCTCATCTTTCCACCTCGGCGAGCAGGTAGGATTTTACAAGTTTGCTCCTTGTTCAATGAGATTAAAAATAAGGGAATATCAGCCATGTGTTATTCTTTGTTTTGACTGTCGTATGTTAATATGCGGGCTTTTAATTAGAGTAGGTTTTGTTTTGGCAAGATTTACAGAAAAGGATTCTTAATAATAACACGTTTCTGATATCCTGCTGTTAGAATATTTTGTAATCTAAATGATTTCTTTATTTCCTTGGGAAGTATAGAGAAGGTTAGAAGGATTTACACGTCTTCTGGAAGGATCTAGAAAAAGCGTGCGATGGTGGTGAAATATATGAGGACAGCAAAACAGTGGTGAGGTGTGCAGTAGGAGAGACAGATGGATTCAAGGTAGGGGTAAGATTACAACAGGGATCTTCTCTGTGCCCCTTCTTGTTTGCAGTGGTGTTGGTCAGGCAAGAGTCCCTGAGTACTGAGGTGGTGGTATGCACTGGAGGGAAGAAGAATGAAAGTCAGTAGAAGCAAGACAAAATGCATGTGTGTGAATGAGAGGGAGACAGATGGAAAAGTGAACATTTAAGGAGACAGGTGAGTGAAGGAGCTTAAATTCCTGGGATCAACTATCCACCCAGGCAGGTGGAAAAGAGGAAGACCTTAGAGGAGATTCATGTAGTGAAGGAGGAGGGTTGGGTTAACAGAGGATGCTGGAAATGGGGTGAGGTGGCGGCGGGTGATCCACTGTGGTAACCTGTAAACGGAGCAGCTAAAACAGGAAGGAGTTGTTTTTTTTTATTTCACTTCTTTTAACACAGTTATTAGGATTTATATGGTGTCTTGTGACCTAGTGTTGTTGGTAGACTGTAACACAGAGGACACTGAAATAATTGTACCCTTGTGTAAGCCTTGTTGTCTGATTCTGATTTTTGTTCCAGTGAGATGCTGGCATGGGCCAGTGCCCAGATCCACTGTCAGTTTCATGCAAGTGAGAACAGAGTAGCCTTGCCGGCTCAGGGCAACAAACAGGATGTCCAGGCTGAGAGCGAGACTGTGCTCATCCCAAGCAGAGGTAAGAAATAAAATATGAAATCTAAGACTGGCAGAAATAGTATAAACTTATCTGGGTTTCCCCAATCTTATAAACAGTACATTTGCATATTGACACCACTTCAGTGGATGTATGGGTCATACATCCAACTGCCTTACAGCCATGCAAGGTTCACAAGGTGAATTTAAAAAAGAACATCCCCAATACTGGATAAATTTGCTGCTGTGTCTGCTAACAAGTCTTCACACACAATGAAAAGTAGCAACATATTAGTAGCCTTTTTTCCATAGCTTTCTTAGTGTGTAATACATTTAACATCTCCTGCTTTGTTCTCCAGGAGAACGAGGGCAGTGTGTGCTGGACACTCCTCCTAAGATATTATTCTGCGACCTGCGCCTGGACCCTGGAGAGAGTAAAACATGTACATGTCTTTACATTTGTGGGAAAAAGTTAACAATAATGTGAAGTGAAATATCTACACTGCTGTTAAAGAATGAAACACTTAACACAATAATGATGAGGTTTCTAGATGGTTTCCCATACATAGCATTATCTCATTTGTGTGTGTGAGACTCAGTCTTGCAAACATTGTCATTCTTTCACAGACTCATACAGTGAGGTTGTTCCCATTGATGGGCCTCCCAGTTTCCGTGGTCAGGCGGTGAAGTACGTCTACAAACTGACCATTGGCTGTCAAAGGGTCAACTCGCCCATCAAGCTACTTCGTGTTCCCTTTAGAGTGTTGGTTCTGCAAGGTGAATGGACTTTTGACCGACTCTGGCTTTCATTTTACAGTTGTAGCCACAGAGAAACAGGGGTTGAAAGATCTTTGCTTCGGCTGTAGTATAATATTAGAACGACAGCAAAACCAGAGAAGTATTGGCAAAAAAAATACTGTGGATATAAACTTTTGTTGTGGTCTCTTAACCAGGCATGTAGATTTTCATTTTTCTCTGGACAGCAAAAAGAGTCTGATTATGTCACAGTTACCAGAGCTCTTTGCTTTATAGAAAGTACTTAAAACGTTGCCAAGAAAATTGACTTTAAAAAATGAGAATCTTTTATCTGATGTTGGTGTTTTTTGCATGTACCCACATAGGCATGCCAGAGCCTCCATTTCCCCAGGATGAAGAGGTTTGCCCCTCCAACCCTTTCCTGGAGGAAGAGGAAGTGAGCCGCAGGGACTCTCGGCCTTTGGAGAGAGCACTGGACATGTTAATGGTCACCACCTCGAGGCGCTACCCCCGTGAGTCGAATTCTCTGCCCTTCTGCTCTTTGCAGGAGTTTAAACTCTAGTTTGTGCAAATTGTTTTTAACGTAAGCGTCACCCCTTTTTTCTTTGGGAATATTTTGACAAATTAAACTGTTTTCTCACTATTTTAGTTGTTACATTCACATAAGCGTGTACATCTATAAAATGGTGGCTTCATTCGGTACCTGAAAGGCAAAAATAAAAGCAGCAGATTCTTTTTGTGTCTCCACATCTGATGTGTGTGTCTTTGTTTTTTCCAGATATGTTTAATATCACCAACATGCGTGGGAAAGTAGCAAAGTTCTGCATCTTTAAGACTGTTTACAGACTCGGGGAGGACATCATCGGCACGTTTAACTTTTCAGAGGGAGACATTCCCTGCCTGCAGGTGTGTTTGCTCTACAATTTTCATACGATGCACTTTCCAATTCAGTCACCCTTTGAATTTTCTCTAAAGCTGTGTGTGTGTGTGTGTGTGTGTGTGTGTGTGTGTGTGTTTCAGTATTCAGTGAGCCTTCAGAGTGAGGAGGAGATCCAGCAGCAGTACCAGCGTAGACCAGGACAAACTCCCAGTGTGACTGGACACGGGCGACATCTGGAGTCTTGCCTCCACACGGCCTTCAGCCACTTCTCTCTTCCCATACCCCTGAATGTCACGCCGGGTTTCAGCAGAGACATTGGTAAGTCACTCAAGCTGAATTATGTCTGACTCACGGCTCAATCATATCTCAACAATTACTTGTAGATCAGTGTCATACAAACTAAGTAGGCATAGTTCATCAATTGCCTATATAAGCTAAGCACAATTCCAGGTTCCTACTATCATTAGTTTTCTGAAAAAAATTTCAAGCGATGAATGTCAGGATGTTTTTAGATGTTTTCCTTGCATACATTTTCAGAAGGCATCTAAAAATGACATAATCTTGAAAAGTCCTTCAAACTTTTCTGAGTGTCTGTACTATGGCTCCATATAGACTCTCAGTAGTGTGGATGAAGTTCAGATAGAATGAATGTCCTATTGCTGACAGCAGATTCTGCAGCACAGGCCTGTAGAAACATAGTTTTGCAGGTAGAGGACTTAGATATTGTAGCTTCTCATATGCAAGGCACAAAATATGGTTCAAAATAAGTAAAGGATTTCATAAATACATTGCAGCTGTGACTACAATGTAGCTTGCCATCGCCAGTGTGTGAATGTGTGTGTGAATGGGTGAATGACTGAATGTAGTGTGAAGCGCTTTGGGGTCCTTAGGGACTAGAAAAGCGCTATACAAATGCAGGCCAAGGATTTCATAAATATTAAAGTTTGAATAAGAAAGTTTCATCTAAATCGAATACGATATTCCCCTGGTATGACACCACATCCTAAACCCATATTAACCTCTTTCAGAAAGCGTGAGTTTGTGTTAGCCATATCAAATAGATGTTCTCCATCATTTTCGTATGTAGTTTTCAAAATATTCATATTTATGTATGACAGCCAAAGATTATAATAAATTCTAATACTTGTAAAATTTAATGTTTTTAAGATAAAGGGGCTAAACTTCACCCAATGCTTCTTACTTACTTCTCACTCATAATTTGTAGCAGATGTTCCAAGGCAGTATTTTAACGTTTTTATTAAAGTACCGGCCAGGCTTCCCAGATGAAGTGTGAGTTTTCATCCATTATTTGATGGAGTGCAGGATAAAATGATCAGTTGTTATGCACGATGCACATTTTGTTTCTGAACCAAAACAACACCCTGTGTAAGCTGGGCTGAGTCATAATCGGGCTGATGCTGTGTAGTCTGAACCTGGATAATGACAATATCAATTACACGTAAACTCAATGTGCTAACCACAGAAGAGAAGGACACAAAAACCAGTGTGGGTTTACAGTGCCTTAAGGCAGTGACTAAATTTTAATAAAAATGATTCACACCTATTAATATGGAAAGTTTTACAAGCATGTGGGTGACGAGCATTCCTTATTTTTCCTTGTGGCTGCACACTAAGAAATGTAGGAACGTGCCGGCAAAAGAGTAAAAAAGGACACGACCGGGAACATCTACACATAAACCTAGGTACTTTTCATAGAATGTATATGAAAAGAAAATTACTTACTCCGGCTCTTTTGTTTATTTAGTGACCCTGAGGTGGCGCCTGCACTTTGAATTCGTTACTGCCCGGGAGCCTATGGAACCGCCCACTGTCCTGCAGAACCAATCAGAGGTCACAGTGTGGGCTGGGGCGGAGCATGTGGATGTGGACACCTTCAGCTGGAATCTACCGATCAAAGTCCTGCCCACCAACCCGGCTTTGGCTTCCTACGTGTCCCAGTTTACAGGGACCAACACCATTACCATTTAACGTGTGTGTGTGTGTGTGTGTGTGTGTGTGTGTGTGTGTGTGTGTGTGTGTGTGTGTGTGTGTGTGTGTGTGTGTGTGTGTGTGAGTGAGAGAGAGATGTAGATGCACATTTCAAGAACAAAGACTCTCCTCCGATGGTTAATCAGAGCTTTTTCTTTCATCTGGAGCAAAACGCTCAATCAAGATGTAAGAGAAAATTAAAAGCGTGACTTAAATCTCTGTCATTTCTTCATGTAAACAACACTTTTATTTGGAGGTTAAATGAGTTACAGCAGCAAACAGGTCAAACTGAACAGACATTTATATTAAAGTACATTTATATATTTACAGAATGTCATCAGTGGGTTAATTAAAGATAGCAGTTGGATTAATATCAGGATCTTTGAACAAAGAAACACTTAACGGTTTGATGTTATTTAGCATTTTAAAATCCTGTAAACTTAAAAGGAGTTTCATAAGAAGCTCAGCTGGGATTAGACAAGTTGCTAACTGATATAAGCGTAAACAGAAATTAAAATGCTTCTAAAGCAGGCAGGGACCTATATTTTCTACATCTGTTAAGACTTCAAATTATTTTGTGTAAATTGCTGCACATTTGCTTAAAAATTGCTAAGCATCATATTCCCTACATGAATAATTCATATACTGAAGATGAGTAATGGTTATGGATATCTAACTGTAATGAGTATCGGCTCCATGGGCAGGCAGAGTGGCGGCAGAGTTACTCAGTGCTAGTTGCGTTCCAGCCTTCGAGATGCTGCTGCAGCTGAAGCGATCCATGGCTCGGGTCCTTGTTCGCTTGACCCGGGGAGCAGGGCAGGCGGGGGTCAGCTGACTGGACTAGAGACACTTTGCAGGTCACTTGCTCCACCTGCACTTCACACCATGCGGGGAAATCCACCGGCCGATGCACTCTGGGCAGTAATTAAGAGGAAGGTAAAGCGTGTCAAACCTTCTTTGCACTTCTCACTTCACGCTTTAAAATGTAAACTTTTTCAGAATCAGAATCTCATTTTTATTGTTATTTTTGCCAAAAGCACAACGATATTATATGCGGTCCCATTCAGTACAAAGAAAGCAATCTAAGTACTCATAAAATACAAAAATAAAGAGTTTCTAACAAATAAAGTATAGAGTAAAAATAGAATCTAAAAACATAGATATGTACATATCTATGTGTGTTTGAGTCAGAGATTGCACAGGTTAGTGACATTCTTGCTACAGCCCTGGGATATTTTTTTGGGTACCCACAGAAAACTCGAAACACTTTGTCAAATCTGAATATTTTTATGTGCCCAAATGAAAACATGTAATTTGTTTTATTGAAAAAAAAAACAGAAGCTTATAAAAGTTGTGATAAAATGTAATTAGAAACATTAAATATGACCATATTTGGCTTCTAAAGCATTACCTAAAATATTTCAAAGTATCTGCAAAGTAAGGCGCAGCCACCTGTAATTTACAATAGTAAAACTAGAATAATATCAGTAAAAAAAAACCACACAGACAAGATTCCTGCAGACTAACAACATTTGTGGCCACTTTCTTTATTCTTAAGCAAAATATCTGGTGAAACTGCTGTTCCACCATGAAAACAAAGTCACTCAGTCTCTTTAAACCATGCGGTTTAGAAAATGTTGGCATCTGGACACCAAATCACACCGTCTGTTTGTGTACTCACGTCTCACAGCAACCGACCCCAACAGGGTGCAGACAGGTGCATTGCATGCAAGCGTTGTCCATCCAGGTTTCACCCAGTGAGTAGTGCCTCCCCTCGTACACACACAGAGCTGGATGAACACATGGTGGGGGGAAGAGCTCAAAATAATAAATTTTTTTATAAACTGATGGGGTTTTTTTAAAGGTAAATGTTTGGGTTTATTTTAAAAAGGGTTATAAAGAATTGGATCTCACCTCTGGAGCTGAAGTGGCACTCCATGGGTGCAGCAGAGCCACCGCTGGTCCACAGAAGAAACCCTACGGCTCCAAGCAACAAGTGAACCCTGGAGAGCTCCATCTTTATCACGTCTGGTCAGCTTGTGATTCCTCTTCTCCTTTTCTTCCCTCATTTATATGCTTTGAGGGTTCATGACCATGGCGTGGAGGTGTGGCTTGCACCGTCATGTGGCCCACAGACTTGGCTGTGGAGAGTGTCAGCGGTGCCATCCGTTGGGAATGAGGAGGTGGAGGTGTTGTGTAGAGGGGAGGGTAAAGTTGTATCTTGGCACGCTTTTGGCACTCTGGAGATCTCCTCGATGCGCTTCAGCAGGCATGAACCTCCGAAGTGTTAGAAACAATGACACATCCACGCGGTGACTAAGAGAGGGAAGGGTAGCAGAGAGGTGAGATGGAGGGCAGAGAGAGAGAAAGAGCGGTTACGTCCAAGGAGAGAAGGAGGTGGAGAGAGAGGGCGATGGAAATGTAAAACATGATTCATCATCATTCAGCCTCCCTCTTGGTTTTTGTGAGGATCACCGCACAGCCCCAGAAAATGTGCCGAATATAAATTTTAAATATATAATCATAATTCTGCGAGGTCCTTTCAGCTCTGGCAGCTACATATGTCCATAGTGTCCATATGCCACAACTGTGTGTCGTTCAATGCGGTCTTCTCTCTCCATGGTTGTTCTGCTTTTGAATGGTTCTTCCTGTTATAAGGAAGTTTTTCCTTCCCACTTTCACCAAACTGCTTGCTTTTCGGGAATTCTTTGATTCTTGGGGTTTTCTCTCTCATGTGGTGAGGTGTTTACACTACAATCTAAAAAGCACTTTCAGGTGACTGTTTTGTGAACTGCTACCATACAAATGAAATTCAATACTGAAAGGAGTCTAAATGTAATCAAATTAAAAGGGAAGGAATGAATTGTCAGATGTGGGAACAACATATGTGAATGTAGATCAAGGGCTTTTGTAGATTTAGATTTCTTTTAATCTGATGTAAACACTTACATGGGACTTTGGATGATAACATATTTCCTGCTATATGATGGAAGTATGTTTGGGGAGTGTCTCCGAGAGACCAGGAGTTTAATGAGCCTAAGGCACAATTCCAGCTTCAGTATCAATAAATGATGGATACTGAAAGCTAAATGAGAAAGACGTACACATTTCTTTTGGAGGGATTTTTTATTGGGTTTAGTTGATTTTTGGGAGAATTAATTAAGTAACAGTTTGTGGAAAGTGGAGGGACAGTGGGAGACTGGCCATCCTAACTGTATCATAATGAAAACCTTAGTTACAGCTGCTTACAATTTCTAATTATTTGTCATTTAAACCTAAATTCTGTGTTGCAGAGTTTATTAAAAGAGTGTGTGTTAATGTAGATGTTAGCTGTTCTCACTTTTTCCTGATTGCTTCCTTAGCAGGATGTGGAGCAACATAGGGAACAGAGCTCAGTCATCTTGATTAAGAACCCCCCAAGGGGAAACGGGTAATGATGATGACGGATTTTATTATTTCAGCCTCCTGCTCTTTTGCACAAACCTCAATTTACCACTGACCAAGCCGACGCTAACATCAAGTTTGTTTCAAATTCTTTTATATACATGACATGTAAATCAGTTTATAACTTTTAGGGAGTGTGTCTCTTCTGGAATTTTTGTTGATATTCCGTCTCTCTCCAGTAAAATGAGCCTACCATAAAAATATGAAACTGTTCAGCAGGGGATCAAATAATTATTTCCCCACTGTAACTAAGCTAACATTTAAGAAAAAGATTTGACTGAAAAAAAAATCCCAAAAGGTCCATGTCAAATCATTTAAACAACAATCAAAGATAAAGTTTGAACTGCTCCTCTTATCACAGTTGGTCACTGGAAACATGTGTCTTCATATTCATAACGTCTGTAATGCAGACAGGTGTATTTCTTTGTTGCCCGGTTCTTTTGCAATTTTTCATGGATTGTTCATCCAAGGAAAATGGCGTTAAGTCAAAAGTTAAATATGTCATCTGAGCATATGTTGCAGTGTGGTATCAATCCACACGCCAACAAAACCTTATCTCATCTTCTTCCACTTGTTTACTATCTGCAGGCTGAGCTCGAGGTCATAGGAAAAATCCTCTCATGCCTCTCACAGGAGCCCCCGGGGCCCTGTAACATGGCGCTTTACATGCCTTCTCTCTATAGTTTAAGAGTGTTGATAGGTCTCCCTGATCGACCAAGGGTGCTTCTTCTTTCACTCAGTCCAACTCACAGTTGCCTCTGTCGGGCAGCGCAGAAGACTAAGGTGTCAGTCAGGCTACGTAAAGGCCTGATTGAGGTCAGTATTTAGATGCAGATGTTTTTCCATAGTTCAGCCTGGGTGGCGGAGACCTCCTCGGAGCCTATGGGGTCCCATATGCTGGCAAAGAGTTCACAGCCTGATCTGACAAATATGTTGTCGTCAGTGCTGATGGAAAGGGAGGACCTCTGAAAACAAAAGATTTTCCTGTCACACACCTCTCGTCCTTCATGGATATGCACTTAATTGGGTACAAGTGTTTTTTAATTGGGTTGGGAAAAGTTCACAGAGCATGAAATCCTTGTCTTTAGCATCGTCAGTGTTTCACAAGTGGATTGTTTGTATTGATTAAATGGAAAAAAGCTAAAAAAAAAAAAAAATAATCAAAGGTGCATCAGTCTCTTTTTTCTCATTTTTAAACTAAAATTTACACTAAATACTTAAAAATTTTAGTGAATATCAGATTAGAAATAGACAAAAGTAGTAGTAGACAAAAATGGCCACAATAGATGGGAATAAAGTCGTAGCCCTTCCTCAACGGTTTTCAGATGAAAACTGTAATCAATCAGGTAAACATAAAGGTGCTGGGTCACCTGCACTTTACACCTACAGGAGCTGCTCAGGCACAGAAGAGGAAGGAGTTTTGGAGCTCTGCAGTTATAAAGTCAGCAAAACTTTTACCCACTATGCACCTCAGCACTCAGTCACCTGCTCTGTAGTGGTCAAACACTTCATGGCTCAGTTATTGTGGTTTCCTGAACACTTCCACTTCTGCTTATGATATGTTTTGTGTGCAGCATTTTTATATTTGGTGGTGTGCTCTTTAGTTAGAGTGCATTTGACCCCTTAGTGAGACTTGTTAAAAAAAGCTTTAAAACCAGCTCATCTTGTATGTTACGTTTAAATTGATTTGCAGCTTCACTGTTGATTTTTTTAAAACTGTATTTTGTTTTTCTTTAAAGTTCTGCTTTTATTTTAAATACTTTGGAATTATATTTCTGCTGTTTTGCCTTTCTTTCTGTGCCATATGCAACATTTCTGTATATATTTTGCCAAAAGCGTTTGCGTGTCTACCTTCAAACGCATATGAACTTGAGTGGCATCCATTTTGTAATCCACTGGGTTTAATATAGTGTCAGTCAAATCTTTGTAGCTATATCACCTTCAAGTCTTCTGGGAAGGCTTTCCACAAGGTTTGGGAGTGTTTATTGGAATTTTTGATCATTCTTCCAGAAGCACATTTGTGAGGTCAGACATTGATGTTGGACAAGAAGGCCTGGCTCACAGTCTCTGCTCTAATTCATCCCAAAGGTTTTCTGCTGGCTTGAGGTAAGGACTCTGTGCAGGCCAGTCAAGTTCATCCACACCAAACTCGCTCATCCATGTCTTTATGGACCTTGCTTTGTGCACTGGTGTGCAGTCATATTGGAACAGGAAGGGGACATCCCCAAACTATTCACACAAAGTTGGGAGCGTGAAATTGTCCAAAATTTCAACGGCCAAACCCAGACTCGTCTATCAGATTGCCATCCGGCAAAGCGTGATTAGTTACTCCAGAGAGCACATTTCCACTGCTCTAGAGTCCAGTGGTGGCGTGCTTTACACCATTTTGCATTGCGCTTGGCGATGTAAGGCTTTGATGTAGCTGCTCGGACATTCCATGAAGCTCTCTATGGTTGTTCCTGAGCTAATCTGAAGGCCACATGAAGTTTGGAGGTCTGTAAGACTGACTCTGCAGAAAGTTGGAAACCTCTGTGCACCATGTGTCCACTGACCATGCTCTGTGATTTTACGTGGCCTACCAGTTCGTGCCTGAGTTGCTGTTTTTCCCAATCGTTTTCACTTTGTTATATTTCCACTAACAGTTGACTGTGGAATATTTAACAGTGAGGCAATATCCCGATTGTACTTGTTGTATAGGTGGCATCCTGTCACGGTACCATGCTGGAATTCAGCATCCCTTTGAGCGACCCATTCTTTCACAAATTTCTGTAAAAGCAGTCTGCATGCCTAGTAGCTTGATTTTATACACCTGTGGCCATAGAAGTGGTTAGAACACCTGTATTCAGTGAATTGGATGAGTGAGTGAATATTTTCCCCAGTGTATTTGTGTAGTTCTATTGATGTAGTTCGTGTGCACTGCTCCTTTAATATAAACGTTCCGCCTCTTTTTTTACTTCCTTCTTTTCCGCATCAGACTCGGTTAATCAACCCCACGATATGACAATCCCACGTTCAGTCGTCTCAGTCACTATATCGCAATTCGACTGCTCTCGCCTGACTGTAGGTTTCGGTTGCTGCTGTGTTGTGTAGGTAGCTAACAAAAACACCAAATCATGCCCGGCGAGACAGCCGTTAGAATTATGTCTTTATCGTGAATGTAGGCAGTTAACATCCTTTTAAACTCGTGTCCGGACCTACAGCGTCTCCAGCCGTGTGGCGGGACCTTTAGCTGAGCTCTGCGGGGTGCTGATCCGAGGCCTGGTCGCAAACACAACCGCTCGCAAAGTCTCCTATAACTGTCCGGGATTTCATGTTGAAGTCATCCGGTCTCTGGTTGGAATTCAGAGTTTCCCCGTCGGAAGATGGACACTGATAAATTCAACTATGTTTACAGCTGTGATATGGACATCAATGTTCAACTTAAGATGTGAGTTTTTCACTGAGTCTCTTTGGGTCAAGGCGGCGTAAACTCCTGTATCTTGTGACCTCACGCGATGCTTTCCTTTGTGTGTGCGCGCGCGTTGTGTCTCGTTAACACGTTTTTCTGACTTTGAAGTTTGTCCAACACATTGTTTGTCGCGCACACATAAACCAAACAGTCAAACAGGAGACAGCAGACTGCCATCACAAGCCCCAGAGTTACGATTTGCTGTTCTTCTCTTACTTTATGTGCAAATGTAAGATTATCATGCATTTGCAGTAATTTTAGGTTATATGAAAGTATAATTACATTACATTTGTACCTACAGAAAAGGAAGAGACAAGCCTTCTTCTGTTCATCAAGACTCAGTCCACATGTATTAGAAACACTGGTTCTGCTTTACGTCGTTCTGATGAATTACAGTGTTGTATTGTGTTTATTGTCCTTTTTGGGGTGGGAGGAGAGACAGAAGCACTGTTAGGCCAGTCGGTTGCTTAATGTTACCATCATGACTCAGGTAGCATATGCCCCCCTGAGCTAAACTCTTATTATCTGAGCTCAGTGTGTCCTATATTTAAATCCTGTGTGCAGCTCATGAGTTTTATTATTGCATTATGATCGTATTATTATTAAATAGCTCCACAATTTGGTCAGATTTTCACTGGAGTTTTCTGCCTCCAAATGGGGGTGACTACACCTGCAAGATAAACAGATCATTTATTGTTTATCCCCAACAGGGGGATTTATTGTGTAGCAGCAGCAGGATAATGAATAAAAATAGTACAGTCGACTGTACTACTAGTAAGACTGAGATAATGCAAGATTATTGCAATGCATTCATAAATAATATGCCCCTTGTGAGTCTAAGAAACAGCTGCAATAAGCTATAATGCAGAAATATGTGTGTGGACTCTTATACCTGACAGGTAAGAGTTATTGTAGAGTTTTATAGAATGGTAGGAGTGTGTGTTACCTTATTTAACAGCAGTCTGTGTATCTTTCTGTCATTTCTGGCCATTTGTTTAAACACAAATGTACTTTGAGCATGTTATAAATCATGGCCGGGGTATATTCCCTTTTATTGAAGGCCAGAAACCTCTTTGCTGGTGGGGGGAGCTAGTGCTGCGGTATTGAAATTCTCAGTAACAGCAAATATCTTTTTTTTTTTTCATGGTATCTTGACTAAATACAGTATTTGCACTCCATACTTGGAGGGTTTTCTTTATACGAAGAGCAAAAAAGGTGAGTTAAATAAAGGTTTGCAGCATTGTTGGGGGATATTTTGACTCGGCAGGCTTTGAAAATCTGTTTTGTAGGAAACACAAAAGAAATATTGACTTACTTGTGAGAAGAGAAGCTAGACAAGTTGGAGCACTCTTGATAACATCAGCAAACAATCAGACTGCAGCTCCACACTCTGACCTTCTCTTCTCCCCTCTTTCAGAGGCAGTTTAGAAGGAAAGCGAGAGCAGAAGAGCTACAAAGCGCTGCTCGAAGACCCGATGCTGCGCTTCTCTGGGCTCTACCAGGAGAACTGCTCGGACCTCTATGTAACCTGTCAGGTGTTTGCTGAAGGAAAGCCTCTGGCCCTTCCTGTTCGCACCTCGTACAAAGCATTCAGCACACGCTGGAAGTAAGAACCATGCTGGGTTTTAGTGTTATTATAATATGATGTAATGCACTGATTATGAGGTTGTAAAAGTCAAGCAAAGGAATTTTTTTCAAAGTTCTGTAGCAAAATGGCCATCAGCTACTCACTTCTACATGTGCATTTTATTTTCTCTGTTTATCCTGTTTTCCGGTGCAGCTGGAACGAGTGGCTGCGGTTGCCAGTCAAGTACCCCGACCTTCCCCAAAGTGCCCAGGTTGCTCTCACAGTGTGGGACATTTATGGGCCCGGCAGAGCCGTTCCAGTCGGTGGAACCACCGTGACTCTGTTTGGCAAATATGGGTAAGTGTGTCCTTGCTCTGTTACTTTTGGCAGTGGTTTCCAGGTGATGTGTCAAGGCACGCTGGTGAGAGAAAAGTCTAGGTTTGCCTTGCAATTTTTTATGACATTTCCCTATTATTACAACACACAGATACATGTAGGTCCACATGTTTTATGTAATTTTACTAATGTACTCCCCTGCAGGGAATTTTAAATCAAACACGGTAAGAAGTGATTGAAGTGCAGACTTTCAGCTTTTATTTCAAGAGACAGCATGGACACTCAAGTTTATGAATGTGGTAACTTGAGAACGAGGCTATGTAGGATTTTGAAGTTGATACCTGAGGTGCATCTACCAAAAATCTCGAATGACTTTGAATGTCAAGTTCAGAGGTCAAGTTTTCTGAAAGTCTCGTGAATGCGATACTTCAAGGAGAAGTTTTAATCTGATACCATAGGTGCACGTCAAAGTCAGAGGTCAACTTTTATGAAAATCAGAATTTTAAATGTATACCATAGGTGTGTCTACTAGGAGGCTGAGGCGTAGCACAGGCGGTCGTCAGCCAGTGTCAAAGTCTACAATCAAGAGACGCCTTCATGAATCTAAATATAGAGTTTAGAACGAGGTACAAACCACTGGTTACGCAAGGAGGTCAGATTACACTTTACCAGAAAACGTTTAAGAGAGCCGACGCAGTTCTGAGAAAAACAGAACTTCGGTGCATCTACCTTTGACTGATGAAGTGAAGATTAACTTGTAACAGGATGATAGAAGAGAAAAGTATGGAGAAGGTAAGACGGAGGAGAAACATCAATGGAAGCAAAATCTAGTGTCATGCTAGGCCCTTGTATTGCACTTTTGGGCCACCAAAAGCTCAGTCTGAAAAGAAGAAGTGATAACATGGCAGGTGACAGTGAGGCTATGTTGTGTAGTTGTGAATACAGGTGGACCTTGACATTTTGCCTTGTCCTTTGGTCTGCTGTGGTCTCCAAAAGCTGCCGTGCTGAAATCAGTGTTTAAAGGTCTGAGTATGTAGTAGTGTGCGTGAGTTTAAATACCTTCCTCCCGTCCTGCTCTAGCATGTTCCGGCAAGGGATGCATGACCTGAAGGTTTGGCCAGGCGTGGAAGGGGATGGAGGAGAGCCCACAACCACACCGGGACGCACCAGCAGCAGCCTGGCAGAGGACCAGATGGGCAGGCTCGCCAAGGTATAATATTGTATACATGTGTGTGGATAGGAAAGAGGAGGATGATGATGAGGATGAGTGATTAAAGGACTGAAAGGAAAGGATTGGGCAATGAAGTAGAGTCAAAGGTGAACAGGAAACGTTGGATAAAAAGAAACCATCCAATGCAAAGCACTGTCTAAACCATCATCTGTTCCAGGGCCCTGACCTGGAGGTACTCAGTGATGTGAGTACCACTGCAGGAGTTAGTGTTGGCAATGCAGATTATGTGTGTGTACTGTATATGTATGAACAAGGCCATGGCCAAAATGTATCTGCAAATAGATTTCCATTTGTATAACACGGTATGAAAATGATGGTTACCACATCAGGACAATTCAAACTGTGGCAGGGACATTAAGTACTCACTTCCTCCTCGTGTCAGACCTCTGTTCACTTTGCACTGTTCTATGTGGGAAACCTGTAAACAGCATAAATCTGTTCAGTGTGTTTACAAATACATTTTGATCCAGGTTTTGGTGTGAAAACTTTTTTTTTTGTCTGTGAAGATGTATGGCTGTGTTTTTTTTAAAGCATTTACACACATCAGTTTTCTGCTTGTTATGGAGGATTAAAACTGTCAAAATTAAGAAATGAATGACTTGAGATACATTAATAAACACTTAATTCAAATATCGTTCAAATATGAATATTGTTTGCTAAATATTTAAAGAAATGCTTAGGCAAAATAATAAATATATGAAATAATATAATAGTCAAGTATGTCAGTATTTTGTGAAAACCTTCTTTTTGACATAACTGTATTGGAGAGTCACCATACCGGACTGGAGGCTAACCTTTCTATCATGAGCCAACTACACACTTAAAATGACAATAATAAAGCCTATTTATCTTCATAATGAAGTATAAAGAAATGCCAAAATAAAAGAAATACGTATGGGAAACACATTAAGGACATATAATACCTAAATAATATAATACAGTACTTTTTAAAAATAAATTAGAAAATTATGTGAAAGTAAATAAACAAGTGAATTGTTACAAAGGTAAGAAACAGGAAATAGAGTGCATATTGATTTGTTTATCAGTTTTTTATTTTACTCTATTTTTGATTTTGGCACTTTCAGTCCTCCATATTTCACATGTTGGTGTGTTTTCATGTGTGTGCATGGATTTCATATTTATGTGGACACACAATTATATTCATTGACTCGTTGTAGCTTTATGGGATACTTAGAAGAGGTTATCAGGGAGTACATTTTATTTCAACGTTAGCTAATTTTATTTTTAAATTTTGTTTCCTAAAACAACTACACTGATTCCCCATGTTTTATTATTATTATTATTATTCATCATAAATGCAGCTGGCTTAAGTATATTAGAGGTTGTGTTCAGGCTGCTACCAGTTCATATGTTGTTTTAAAGAGTAAGTATTTATTCTACGCAGCTGAGTTGTGGGCTTCCTGTTCGTGGCCAAGTGTGTGCTTACATTCCCAACACCCACACTCACTAACTGATGAGTGGACTGGCTGCTGAGTGTGCGGAGATGCTGGATTGGCCGCTGGCACTGTGCATGATCGGTCGGGCTGTTTGCACACCAGCCGCCATGCTGTGATCAGTTCAACAGAACGGCCGTTTCTGTATTTTTCTCTTTTGATTTTGCTAAAATTATGTGCTCATTTCTCTGCAAACCTTCCCATCTCTCCATCCAGCTGACAAAGGCTCATCGGCAGGGCCACATGGTGAAGGTGGACTGGCTGGACCGGCTGACCTTCAGAGAGATTGAGATGATCAATGAAGTGAGTTTGTTAAGCTCGATTCTGGTTGCACAGGCCGACTCTGCAGTCGAGTCGAGAAAGCATCAATAAGATGTACTATGTGAAGATTAGTCTCAGAAGGATATGAAGGCTTATTTAGGAGGAATTGAATCATCAACTGTATTTGCGGTTCAATTCGCGCTTATTTACATTTTTCAAATTGAAAAATGTGAAATTGTCTTTCTGCAGAGTGAGAAGCGCAGCTCCAACTTTATGTACCTCATGGTGGAGTTTCCTCGTGTCAAATCAAATGACAAGGAGTACAGCATCGTCTATTATGAAAAGGTAATTTCCTGATTATTAGTGGCAGCACACAGCAGGTAGATACCACGTGTTGGAACGGTGTCGGCTGATTGGTCTGTTCTCCTTTGTCGCCATTAAGGATGGAGACGATGCATCACCAGTTCTTACCAGCTGTGACATTGTCAAAGTTCCCGACCCACAGATGGGGATGGTGAGAAAATGATTTCATGATGTTGAAGAAATATAAATGTTGTGTGCTAGTTTGCTCACACATCATTTCATTCACATGCTGTAACTTTGGCTTTTCTTTTCCTTCACAGGAAAACCTGGTAGAGAGCAAGCATCACAAACTGGCTCGTAGCCTTCGCAGTGGGCCCTCAGATCATGACCTGAAGCCTAATGCTGCCACACGTGACCAGCTCAATGTGAGTAGCTAGCAGCTACTCAAGTTTTAGAACTACAAAAAAGCTATGACGCTGTGTAAAACATAAATCAAAATAACATGCAATGATTGGTAAATCGCACAAACCTACAGTTTATTTACTATAGAACAAAGAGAGCATTAAATCTTATCATTTACAGCACATGATATCAAAAGATTGAGAGTATATGGAGAAATCTCTGTGTGCAAGGGACAAAAATCAGTATTGTATGACTGTGATCTTATAGCCTTCATGGAAAAAAACACGATTCTGTCATGGAAATCAACACATGGGCTCATGAACCCTTCCATAAATAAATCCTGTCTGTGAACACAGTTCTCTGTCAGCATCCACAAATGCAGGATAAAGCTCCATCATGAGAAAAAGAATCCATATGTGAACACGATCCAGAAACCCATTTAAAATGTACTGAACTGGAAACTGTTCTGTGTTATGTTTATACACTGTTGCTAAAAGAAGACGGATGCTTTTGAGTGTAGACATCACAAAAGATCAGTGAAAAAAAAATGAAAGAATCGTTAGAACAATTATGTTTCTATAATAACTTTGCTTGCTTTAATCTAAAATTGTTTGTTTGCATGTACAGATCATCGTTAGCTACCCTCCAACCAAGCAGCTGAGTTCTGAAGAGCAGGACCTGGTGTGGAAGTTCAGATACTACCTCACCACACAGGAAAAGGTGTGCTGCTGGTGTCTTCCCCGTTACAACCAAGTGTACATTACTATGTGTAACTTCCAACTATTCCTCCCCCAGCGACTGCTGCTGCTACGTCTGTATACATGTTCAATGATTCCTCCTCCTCTGACTGCAGGCCCTGACAAAGTTCCTCAAGTGTGTGAACTGGGATCTGCCCCAGGAGGCCAAGCAGGCTCTGGAGTTGCTGGGAAAGTGGAAGCCCATGGATGTGGAGGACTCTCTGGAGCTGCTGTCATCCCATTTCACCAACCCCACAGTGAGACGCTATGCGGTGGCTCGGCTACAGCAGGCTGATGATGAGGTAGGAGGACAGGTCGTGTGTGGGTGGAAAAACCTTTTAAAAACTTGAATACAAATATGTGTTTTTCCATTTTATTCTTTCTTTCAATTACTTGAAGTCTGACTGTTATTTGTTCGTGTGTTGTATGAAACTTTCCAACACGATCAGCTCCACTTCCTCTGTAATGGCAGAGCAATGCAACCAGAAGTATAAAAGCCACCAACAATCCCTATCACTACACTATAGGCTCGGCGGGGAATGCAGGACTCTAAATCAAGCTTAACCAGGAGTATTAAATCAATTACATTGAAATCATAATGATAATTCCTGTCTCTCCTCTCTAGGACCTGCTGATGTACCTGCTTCAGCTGGTGCAGGCGCTCAAGTATGAGAACTTCAGTGATATTCAGGGTGGTTTAGATCCAGGCAGCAAGAGAGATGGCCAGGGACTTTCAGATGACGCTGCATTGGACAGGTCAGTACTTTAAAGCCATTCTGGTTAATAAATGAGTCAACACCGCTGATCGCATTAGCTTCTCTTCTGGCTCTGAAACTGAAAATGTCTAAAAGTGGCTTTGAGATGACTCAAGTATGTGTGTGGTTTTTTTTGTTCACTTTCTGGGTCTAAATTTACCCCCAAATGTTCCCCAGCTGAGAGAGCATCAGCCGATCTGCAGGATCTGATTATTTCTCTTTCAGAAACCGCGATGAACTCATTGAATGTTATGATTTTACTGGCAGATCTGCAGCTGGATCCAGACAGCTGCAGATCTGCCACAATGCTGTCTTACACGTGGAATGAAATAAGAATGAACAATGCACACATTTTAAAAAGAAGCTGTCAGTTTTAAAAATCAGCTGTCAGTAACATATACACAATCCTTTTAAGTAGATGTGTAAAACTGTCACATGCTTTGCAGTTCCCAAATTCTTTCTGGCTCATCTGGATCATCCACTACGCCACAGAAGGGAAAGGAGGGAGCTGACAGTGAGAATCTAGAGGTGAGCAAATAAAAATCCCCATAAAGGACCTGTGGACAGTGCGTTGCTCTGTCATGTTGTCCTATCAGTTGTTCGTAACACAGCATTGTGTCCTCATGTCTTTGCAGCAAGACCTTTGCACGTTCCTGATCTCTCGTGCTTGCAAGAACTCTACACTTGCCAACTATTTGTACTGGTGAGTCCTCTTTACAGTGCTTTTTGTTTTCTGCCTGGACAAAAAGAAGTTAGTCATAAAAATGTGTGTATAAATCCACGTTTCTTCCTCAGGTATGTGATTGTGGAGTGTGAAGATCAGGACACACAGCAGAGAGATCCAAAGACCCACGAGATGTACCTGAACGTCATGAGGAGGTTCAGTCAGGCTTTGCTAAAGGTCAGATTTTTAACTTACTTTGGCAAAGTTAGCTGATGTCTCATCGAGTGCGAGTTAGTGTTATATATCATGTCACCCTGCTACTCTGTAAAAATCTATTTGCATCCCAATGCTTTTACCAATAAGGTGTCTTGTTTTAATCACTTTCTGCCTTCATTTATCAAAGAGCATACCCAAAATAACGCTGCCAGCTGTGTCATAGTTGGATCATAATGTTATAAAAATAAGTCTCAGTGTATTTTCCTTTGTTGGACTTATATTATTAGATGAGATTTAAGGATATTGTCAAGAAAAAGAGTTTAGAGTTGAGTGTAAATGGGTCATTTTTAAAATTCTGGATTGTTCCAAAGTTGCCCCGGTCTGATAAGCCTGTACAATAAAAGCGGCTGACTGATGTAATATGTAGCAAAGCTTTATAGAACTGACTGTGTGTGTGTGTCTCCACTGCTGTGTGCTCACACTTTTTCTTTTCTCCAGGGTGATAAGACCGTGAGGGTGATGCGGTCGCTCTTGGCTGCCCAGCAGACGTTTGTAGACAGACTGGTGCAGCTGATGAAGGCTGTCCAACGGGAGAGCGGAAACCGCAAGAAGAAGGTAGCAAAGATATTCAAAACAGCTTCGGTGTTAAATGTGCTTTTAAAAAAACCCACCTGTGTAGGCTCCCATGTTTTTTTTATATCTGAGTAAATCAACAGATATTTCCTGAACATGGTTTATTTATGAGAAGTGTTTGTATTTATTTCCTGTTTTAATACGCAGCAGTACACTGTCCTTTTAATAAAAGCACTCCTTATTCACACATACAAACACTTAATTGACTTCGGTGTGTGCTCCTGGTGACACTGATCCTGCTTACTTGTGTTAATGTCAGCAAACCTTCATGTGTGTCTGCAGACAGAGCGACTTCAGGCCCTGCTGGCTGACAACGAGAAGGTGAACCTGTCAGAGATCGAGGCGATTCCGCTTCCTCTGGAGCCTCAAATCAGGATCAAAGGCATCATCCCAGAGACAGCCACACTCTTCAAGGTACAGAAGCCTTTACCTCATCCTTTCGCTGTCACGACCAATTAAAAGGCATTAAAAGTGCTCCCCAGTCTCGCCGTTGTGAGACTGGGGGTGTAGCTCAGGAGGCCATCTACTAATCTGAAGGCTGGTTGTTTGAACCCTGGCTGCTCCAGTCTGCATGTTGAAGTATCCTTGGGCCAGATGCTAACCCCAAGTTGATCTCTGTGTTCATCAGAGTGTGAGTGTTAGATAGAAAGGAAACAGTGCTTGTATGAATGTGTGTGAACGGGCGAATGTGATATGTTTGAGTGCTCAGTTAAAGTAGAAAAGCTCTATATAAGAATCAGTCCATTTACCATTTAAATAAACTGCTAACATGAGAGAATAAATGGTGATTTGTGGCACTGTAAATTCAATGATCAGGCAGGTGGAGTAGCTAAACAGCAGCTCAGCTACAGCCTTCAGACAGTTTGTAAATGTAACCGCGGGTGTGGTCATTACTCATCAAAAGTGCAAATTTGCTCACTTCATCGTTCATTTCCTCCATAGCATCAGATCTCACACAGAGCCTCTGCAGGCACTTAAGAGGAAATAGACTGTCTTTTCTCTTACTAACAGTGTGTTTGATGCACATTAGAAAAACAGGGGTGCTTTCATGTTTAATTTCACTATCAGGTACTTATTTACTTGTACTTGATGTGATCCCCTGACCACTGTGTTATATCCCTTCAGTCGTCAGTGGTGCTGTTAGAAAGGCAGAGGCTTGAATGTCCGCCTTTGATTTCAGTGCAGTTTGCTTTGGTGCAGATTGTCCTGATTACGAGCAGTATCTATGCAAAAATAAAAGGCTTTTCTCTGTGTGTTTGTGTGTCAGAGTGCTCTGATGCCCGCCAAACTGATCTTCAAGGCTGAGGATGGAGCTACATATCCAGTCATTTTCAAACACGGAGACGACCTGAGACAAGATCAGCTCATCCTGCAGATCATCTCGCTCATGGACAAAGTAAGAAGTGCTCGTTAACAGACGGGAATGCCCCCAGGAAGTTGAAGACGATGTTTTTTGCTTAAAAAAATATTTTAGCTCATCACTGACGAGAGACAAAGTCCAAGATTATCTTCATAAGTCAGGAGTCTGTGTCAGTGTGTATCATCATTTTTTTCTGTCTTAAAGCTGTTAAGAAAAGAGAATTTGGACCTGAAGCTGACACCCTATAAAGTTCTGGCCACAAGCACCAAGCACGGTAAGAAGAATGAAGTAACTCAGCAGCAGCGTTTTAAGCTGTTATGATTTCAAAGTATTAAAGATGTTCAGCCTAATGCAGAAAACGTGTTGCGTGCTTAGGTTTTATGCAGTTTGTCCAGTCGGTTCCTGTCGCTGAAGTTCTGGCTACTGAAGGCAACATCCAGGTGAGCAGAGTTTGTCAGAGACACGGCGCGTCAGGGCGCTGCTTTGATTTAAGTGCTCATTTTAATCCCGTGTTGACAGAGCTTCTTTAGGAAGCACGCGCCAAGTGAAAAAGGGCCGTACGGCATCAGCTCAGAGGTGATGGATACCTACGTCAAGAGCTGCGGTGAGACGCTCGTAACAGATCGGTGCTCATTTAGTTGCTGGAGGAGCCGATTGAATATCTGATCAATGTGCCTCTCGTTATTTCCCAGCTGGTTACTGTGTCATCACGTACATCCTGGGAGTGGGAGACAGACACCTGGACAACCTGCTGCTGACAAAGACCGGTGAGGCAAACACACTAACTTACTAACATCAAGCCTGTGTGTCATCTCTAATGTAGCTTTAGGTAGCTGTGTGACTTCCATATGTTTACAGGGCTTATTTGTTAGATTATTATCCACTGGCACTGTATCAAAGCTTAAAACGACTGGACTTAAAGGACAACCTTGCAAGCGCCCCAGTAGATGTATCTGTTTTTCTTAGAAATCAGAGGCTAAGGAAAGCTCGTTTCTGTCAATTGGGAAAAAATGTTTTTTTCTTGATTGGTAGACCTAAGTTGACATTGGAAGTTAATATCTCAAATTTCTGACTTGAAAATTCACGTTATTTTCTCAGAAATTTGAGTTAAGAAGCTTCCGTAGTTCCACGCTGGAGGATTTCATGATCTCAGAAATCAAAACCTCCTACTTTCTAAGTTTTTTTTTTTTAATTGTCACATTTCTCCATCCAGGGAAGCTCTTCCACATAGACTTCGGCTACATCCTTGGCCGAGACCCCAAACCGCTGCCTCCGCCCATGAAGCTGAGCAAAGAGATGGTGGAGGGTATGGGAGGCATGCAGAGCGAACAGTACCAGGAGTTCAGGAAGCAGTGCTACACCGCCTTTCTTCATCTTAGGAGGTACATGCAAACACATAAAAGCAAAACGATGATTCTGAGCCAAGCAAACTGTGAATATGGACAGTAACAACACAAACATACCAACATGGTTTTAAGTGAGTTTATTTAATCAGTGGATTAAAGGGATATTAAACAGGACTAATCCATCATCAGACTGGTTTTAACTTTTAAAAAGCAAAAAATCTAAACTGTATAGCAGCTTGAAAAGTCTTTAAATTTGTCTGAGAAAGACGTTTAATGACGATGATCATTGCTGTGATTGGAAAAAACACTTTGATGTGAATTTTACCAAATATTGTCTTTGATTAATCATCCTTGGGAGTTATATTTTACTTTTACTTGCACCTTTAAAGCTTGAAAAGCTACTTTCAAGTAAAACTGCAAACATGTAATACAAGGAAAGCATTGTCAGTTTTTAATGGACACCACTGTAGCTAATGTGCAATATGCTCCTCGTCTTCCACTTCCTCAGGTACTCCAACCTGATCCTGAACCTGTTCTCTCTCATGGTGGATGCCAATATTCCTGACATCGCTCTTGAGCCTGACAAAACTGTTAAAAAGGTAAGGTGGTTGGTAGCTTTAGCTCTTTACCCTTTGAAAGTCTGCTAGGAGTCACCCTTAAAGCTCTTTTCAGGGCTGAGGTCATTAAGGGTACTGGGGAGATCAGATCGGTTGTCTTTGTAGCCTCCTACAGAAAGTCTTTTGTTTTCCTGAGGGGGATTAAGAAGACACTAGCTGTCATGAAACAAATCATGCTTTATTTATAATGAATATTGTTCAGTAAAGTTTAAGTAAATTTGAGACAAACTGAGTCAAAGAGCTGTTACTGCACTGCCATGAACCTGTGATTAAGATTACAGCGTGATCCTGTGGAGCATCCCATTATCTGTAACCAAGAAATGTCTGGTTAACCCTTAAAGTTCACATTACTTAAACCTTTGGGACCCAAATATCACACAGGATGAGTCATTTTGTAATTTTGGTTTTAACCTCCTAAGACCCGAACTCCTCCACATCATGCGTTTTTAATTTCTCTTTGATATTTGTTCTGATTGGGACCTGATGAATGTAAAGCAAAGATTTTTTTTTTTTTTGCCTAATTTTTGTTTCTAAGACAAATAAGAGGATATTCGTTTAAAATTTCAATAGCACAGTAGCAGTAGAATGTCCTCATAAGTAGATATCAGGCCCTTGTAGAGCAAAATTGAGTATTTTGGTCTAAATAACCCAAAATGTGATGTCCACATATGTGGACGGCAGGTCCTAGGGGGTTAAACTGATAAAATAACTATCTTCGTTCAGGAACCATTTGAATTTTCCCTCTAGCTCAAAATGGTTGGGGAGTTAAAGTAATGTGAAGAGCATCTGGTAAAATCCAGGTGGAGGTGAATGCTTTGTGCTACAGTGATATAATATGAATATACCTGTAAAGCTTGTCTTCTGTTCTCTGCATTTGAATTTTGTCTCTACTACAAACGGAGTTAAGGTCTTTTAAAGCGCACTTGTAAAATGGTCCTATGGTAATTCAGTTCAGTTTTATTTCTATAACAACAAATCACCACAACAGCTGCCTCAAGGCGCTTTACATATTATTTTAAAGACCCTAAAATAATACAATGATGAATAAAGGGTTAATGCGTAGATATTTATGTGGCTCCAGGTGCAGGATAAGTTCAGACTGGACCTGTCGGACGAGGAGGCGGTTCACTACATGCAGAGTCTGATTGATGAGAGCGTCGGAGCTTTGTTCGCTGCTGTCGTCGAGCAGATACACAAATTTGCACAGGTAGGTGTAAATAATTCAAAACGCAGAAGCTAAATAGCTGATAGCATAAGTTTACCTTTCTTCCAATACCTCCACCAAGATGAGACCCAGCTTTTCTGTTGTTCAGCGTTCAAACTGCTGATTTAAGCTCACTTTGTTCTTTCCCTTTTCAGTATTGGCGCAGATGAACAGAGGAGAGAGGCTGAACTGGACTGAACTTGAGCAGCAGGATCAAACTGCTCCGAGCCGACCGACGCCGTCTGCGTGGGTGTGAGTGGGAGAAGATGAAAGGAACCCAGTGACACTGTTAAAAAGGCCAAGATTGCACTGCCAACCTTTACTGCAAGACGAGGACGCTGACGTCTTTTATTTGCTTATGTATATATCGTGTATATTAAATCCTGAACGAATGATTGAAATCTAATGTATGGCCAAATAAAAGACTGTTGTTACAACTAAACGACTATTTGGATGGTCTGTGTATTTTTTCTTTTAGCGTTTGAGTCCAAAAAGGGTGCTGACATGCAGCATTTTTGACATGCAGCATGTTTCTTAATTGAGCATTGCTGCCCATCTGCAGACAGCCATACTGTCGACGCTGGGGGTGGAAACAAGTCGAACCCCAAGAGGGCCGATGAGTCACTCAACGAGTGACTAAGTATTTCCTGCCTGGCACAGAGACATGAAACATAAGCCAGTGTGTGTGATTCAAGCAGAAGATATACATTTATTAGTATTCATTTCTGATAAGTTGGTTATTTGTTTTACAAGTGTGTAACAACAAGTTAAAATATGTTAAATGACCCAGAGTGTTTGGTCTGTTAGTTATCAAGTTCAGCCTTACTCTAAATGAAATAATTATTTCATCACCTGCTCGATTTGTAAGTTTACTCATTTACAAAGAAATGAACAGTCTCAAACTTTTATGGGCAGAAATCTGTGCCATCAGAAACTGAATTTGAGTAAGTTAAATTTGAATTTGAATTGCTCAGATTGAATCTGAATTGTAACTTGAATAAATGCTTTTGAAAACTGAATTTGAATTAGTCTAATTTGAAATTGAATTTATGGTTTGAAAATGATCATCACTAAATTGAAATTGAATTTTATATTTTGAAACTGAATTGATTTGCTTTGAAACTGCATTTTATCCTTTAAAAATTCAGCTCTCGAATAATTTCAGTTTCACTACTCACCATTCAATTTCAGTTCCAAAATTCAGTTTTTTGGAACTTACATCCGGTTCCGGTTCAAGCGCAGATTAATAGAACTACGTTTTACTAGCGGACCGAAAGTGTTACTGACGGGAATCTACAGCGTCTTGAGCTGAAGTAAGACTTCAGAAGTCATTCGTCATGTCGAATGACCAGCGGATAAACTCTCAGGTTGGTAATAAATGTACTACATGTATGAGAACAAGCGTCATGTTAACAAATGATAGCCGTAAGGTAACTTTTATGCTTATTGTAGCTGTTAGCTAAAAACGCTAATTTAGCGTAGTTTGCCCTGGATTCAGCTTTGACAAACAAATATGATCGACTGTTTCTAGTAGAATTCCAAAGTTGTCATCTTGTACCCTCTCAGAGTACCCCCTCTGTATGCTTGCAGAGACCCCTACAGTAGGGAAACATGCAAAACGGTGTCCAAACCTTTGTATTTTAGCTTTATTTATGTCTTACACAGCATCCCAACTCTGTAGCTAACTTAATAACTTTAGCTAAAGTGAATAGTTAGTCTAATTCATTAGTGCAGCATTACTGGATCATCTCTGTTTGAAGTGATATAATATGATATACAACTATCAGTGTTTAACTACCATAATAATTCTTAGGGTACTGAGTGAATGCTTAATTAAATTTTTTTTTTTTTTAAGCATACTGCTCCATTAATATGTTTGACAGGCTGAAGTTGTCGGGTCACCTCCTAAATCGACCATCTTTTACAGGTGTTTTGTGCCAGAAATGGAGTGTCCACTGAAGACTGAAGATACTGAATCTCTACGCCTTGCCATCCATCCCTCTTGTGCCTTCATCTAGACAAGAGACTAACTTAACCACTCTCATATGCTCTGTACCTACATCACCTTCCCTGACAGTTGTAGCTTGGCTCATCTGAGGGTGAAATTATAAGAATGTGTTATTTTGCAAAGTGCTCTCTAGGGTTCCTAAATAAAATATGGCATTGAGGTCATTTCTTTTGAATTAATCCCTTCTTCTGAAATATAAGAACCTCTCCTGGTTTTAATGGCACTTTGGATTTCTTTACTTTCTGTTCCACTTCCAAACCCAAATAGATGCTGACAAGCTGACACAGTAACATGGAAGAGGGAAAGACGTTGGAAAGGACTACTACAAATAAACCTAATGCCTAACAATGAAAAGTGTAAAATAAGAACAATAATAATAAAGATAAAAGATGAAGTAACACGTTTTTAGTATTTTATTTATTCCAAATGATCATCCAGATGTCTGTGACATGTGATGACAAACACCATAATGGAAGGCCTTAGTCATCACATGCTTAAACTCATCATATATTTTTGCATATGCTGAACAGGCAGTCAGACATGCTGTAACTGTGTGGTAGAAAACAGCATGAACACCATACGGCAGGGGTCTCAAACTCCAGTCCTCGAGGGCATGGAAAAGTTGCATGACACTTTGACCTTTGAGGACTGGAGTTTGAGACCCCTGTCATACGGAATATGACAGGTGTGGTTGAACTGCATGAAGACTCTGAAGTTTCTCTTCTCTTCTGGCAGGACAGGAATGTGGCCTTGTCCTGTGAGCCACTGTAAGGATGTACTTAGAGTAGAACTGGACTGTCACCGGCCTCAGGCTCTTCACCCTTTTCAAAGACAAAGCAGTCATTTAAATAAAATATTAGATATTGTTTATCTGTAAATGCACAAAGTAAATTTAGAAATGTTATTATTGTCAAGAGTGAACAAGCACTGATAGTGTAATCTACAGCTGTGGCCAAACGTTTAGAGAATGAGAAGTGTTGTTTGCTTATTTACAAAGTTTGCTGTTTCAGTGATAGTTGTATATCATATTATATCACTTCAAACAGAGGTGATCCAGTAATGCTGCACTAATGAATTAGACTAACTATTCACTTTAGCTAAAGTTATTAAGTTAGCTAAAGAGTTGGGATGCTGTGTTATGCTGGGCTCACACTGTGCGATTTTTGGCCCATTTTGAGCCGATTTTTGAGTCGTGCGACCGTTTTGGCGATCGGCCCGATTTTGGCCTTCATCGTGCGTCGTGTAGTATACGTGGGGTAACGAGAAGCGATTAACACGACCAGCTCCCGATCATCAATCGCTTGGTCGTGAGGGTGTCACCGCAGCTTCTCACACTGCGCACGCGCAAACACAAATGTCAGCGAAAAAGACGGCGCAGCACGGCAGTGCAGCGTGTGATCTGGACACACAAGCGATGGAGGCACAACTTGTAGAACTATGGCAAGCTCACCCGAACCTTTTCGATGTGGCCTAACAAAATTATCACGACCACAACAACCGTGAAAATAGTTGGATTTACATTGCTGCTCAATCACAGCTGCCTGATCAATGTTTTTCATTAGCAATTTAGCAAAGTTGATGGTGGTGGTGTGTCTGTGTGAGTGAAAGACAGAGAGAGAGAGCGAGCAACAGAATTTCTCTTATAACTAGAGCTGGGCGATAGAACGATAACGATATGTATCGCGATATAACTTTTACTCGATAGAGAAATTAAGCTATCGCGATAGACCTCGCCGCTCTTGTCCTCTTTAAAAAAAAAAAAAAAAAAAAAAAAAAAAAGATCAGCCAATCCAAATTAAGTAGCGCAGAGCCGAACCAATCACAGCCGCAGCGTCACGTCGCGTGACTTGTAACGTACAGCACAAGTGCCAAGCCGCATGTGTGTTTGTTTGGGAAGCAGCCAGCGGGTAATGGAGGAAATGAGTGTGCCGACTAGAAAAATCAACCGAGCGTGACCGAAGAGAAAACAGATAATGGTTCCAACGCCGGAGAGATTGTCGAACGGAAGAGCCATAGAAGTTCCGTAGTGTGAAGGTATTTCGGCTATTTCAGGTCTGACAAAAAACAGAGTAGCGTGCACTGTAAATTGTGCCGAAAGCAAGTCTGGAAATACAATGAACTGGTGCATGCGTCACACTGTGCGCCACGTTATTGTTTCGGTGAAATGAATTTCTACAATACTGTTAATTCTACTCTCTGCAGTGTTTAAATGCTTACATATACACACAGTTACTGTCCCTCCACACATACGACTCGGTTCTGCTTCTATGCCCCAGCTTTGTTTACTTTTTCCCACCGAGGCTTCTAGACTTCTGATTGGCCAACATTTCTGCACGGTTAGGAATCTAGCGCCACCTGCTGCTTTGGCATGTTCATAGCAGCGTTTTCCTTCATTTCTGCCTTTATGTGTGGACGGGATTATTTTTTAAAACGGAAACGGAAAATCTCCGTTTTCAAAAATACCCGTGTACGTGTGGACGTAGCCTCAGTCTCTGACTGGAAGCGCTAATTCGTCATTCGGCTTTTGTCAGACTAAAGTAACCGTTAAAACTGTTTGAAAAGCTCAGCTATACAACAAGGAGAGATTGAGAATTTCCTTTTAGTTCTCAGTTTATTTGATATTGACAAAAGTTAGTCAGTTTTGTCTGTTCTTCTGTAACACAAACTAAGATTTATTTTTAGAATTAATATTTTGTTTCTAAGTGGAATTGACAATTTAGTAGTCTGTTTCGTTTGTTCTATTTTGAAACTTAAACGCTTTAGCGGCTGCCTTTTGTGTAGTTTGCAATATTTGCCTTTATTTATCTGAAAAAGTCTCATGTTCCTTAAGTACATCTACCCTGTTGAACTTATTATGGGAAATAAATAATATAATAAATAAATAAAAACAAGCTGCTGATTATTTCACATTTTACTTGTGAGCAACGGCACATTTAAATCTTACAAATATAGTTATTTGGCTTATATCGTGATAGATATCGTTATCGCCTGAAATGAAAAAAACATATCGTGATATGAAAAAATCTCATATCGCCCAGCTCTACTTATAACCTTCATTTTATGGACGCACAGTGTGAGCACTCGGGTCGCATCAGAGCATCGGGCCGTATAGTGTGAGACCCTGCATCGTGACCTACGAACTTCTAACCCCTGCGAGTCAATCGTGCAGTTTGAGCAGAAGCTGAATCGCGCGACTGAAAAAAATCGCACAGTGTCTGCCCAGCATAGGACATAAATAAAGCTAAAATACAAAGGTTTGGACACCGTTTTGCATGTTTCCCTACTGTAGGGGTCTCTGCAAGCATACAGAGGGGGTACTCTGAGAGGGTCCAAGATGACAACTCTGGAATTCTACTAGAAACAGTCGATCATATTTGTTGTCAAATCTGAATTCAGGGCAAACTACGCTAAATTAGCGCTTTTAGCTAACAGCTACAATAAGCATAAAAGTTACCTTACGGCTATCATTTGTTAACATGACGCTTGTTCTTATACATGTAGTACATTTATTACCAACCTGAGAGTTTATCCGCTGGTCAATCGACATGACGAATGACTTCTGAAGTCTTAATTCAGCTCAAGACGCTGTAGATTCCCGTCAGTAACACTTTCGGTCCGCTAGTAAAACGTAGTTCTATTAATCTGCGCTTGAACCGGAACCGGATGTAAGTTCCAAAAAACTGAATTTTGGAACTGAAATTGAATTGTAGAACTGAAACTGAATGGTGAGAAGTGAAACTGAAATTATTCGAGAGCTGAATTTTTAAAGGATAAAATGCAGTTTCAAAGCAAATCAATTCATTTTCAAAATATAAAATTCAATTTCAATTAGTGATGATCATTTTCAAACCATAAATTCAATTTCAAATTAGACTAATTCAAATTCAGTTTTCAAAAGCATTTATTCAAGTTACAATTCAGATTCAATCTGAGCAATTCAAATTCAAATTGAACTTATTCAAATTCAGTTTCTGATGGCACAGATTTCTGCCCATAAACTTTTATAGTAGCTCTTATTAAAATCTGTAACTATTAATTCGGTCTCTTAAATGTTAATATGAGAATTAAAGGTGAATATTAGTGTCATTTATCAGCAAGGTGATGTGTACACTTTAATACTTAAACTAAACTGAACCAATGTTTTGAGTCTGTAAGCACATCTGGGGGGGTTTTTGGTTTGTTTTGGTTTTTCCTGACATTATGCAACTTTTGGACTGCAGCTGTTGAATGGCTCTCAAAAACAGTCCAAATACATCAGGTTTAACCACAAACTGGCAGTTTTCATTCGCCATGCGATTGCTCTGTACCCAGGAACGGTGACCACAAACAGAATCGTTCTTTTGACCTGGAAGATTTACACATTGGCTCAAGAAGATGCCCTTTGGTATAAAACAAATCTATCAAAACCAAATATCCTGATCAGATGACAGAGAATAAATAAAGAGGCCTTCCTGGAAATTCTGGACCTACCTCACCTCAACTAAGGTCAGGTCCTCTGTCCCTCCAGTATGATTGAAATCTTCACTGAAAACAAACCTCATCTAGTTCAGTATTAGCTGAACTTTTAACCCACAGGGGTTACTTCACAATGGTTAATCATCCAACAGCATCTTTATTATATTAAAGAGAAGACGTATTCGCCCCTTTTACTGATTTCTGAGTTTATGATTCAACAATATGAGAGAGACTGGGCAAAAATGACATCCATGGGAGAGTTCAAGGAAAAAACTACTACTGACCTAACTTTTTGAAGGGTTGGAGTCCTGTTTGAGCAGACGTAAACTAACCCAGCATTTCATACCAGCAGTCAAACATGGTGATGGTAGTGTGATGGTCTGAGGCTGCTTTGCTGTAATTGTTGGAACTATGAGTTCTTCTCTCTACCAAACAACCTTGAAGGAGAGTATTGGATCATCACTTCATGCCCTGTAGCTCGAGAGCACTCAGGTTATAGAGGAGGACAATGGTCAGAAACACAGCAGGGACTCCAATTCAAGATGGCTAAACAAACAAAATGAAGGTTTTGGAGTGGCCTAGTCCAAGTCCAGACTTAAATCCAATTAAAATATGTTGGCATGACCTTTAAAAGGACCTTCAAAAGGTCGCTCATGCTGGGAAAGTGACTACTGTTGTGCAAAGAGGAGTGGCTAAAGTATCTCCATAGTGATGTGAGAGACTCACTGCCAGTAATCACAAATGCCTGATTGCAGTTCTTAGTGGGAAGGACAGCAAAACCAGTTATTAGGTTTAGGAGGCAATTTGTTTTTCACACAATACCAGGTAGGAGTTACTCTTCATTTCGCTCATGAAGAGATTCGCTACACTGTAAGCAGTGTTTTAGTACCAGTCCTATTTTGATCAAACTCTTTTGTAGCTGAGCTGCATTCAAGGATTAGAAATCACAAATATATTATTTTTTTTCTTCACATTGCTTGTTGCTTTATACAATGAAGCAATGACTTTTTAAATTAGGAGTCTCTCAAGGGCCAGCACACATCCAAACCAGAAAAACATAAAAACCTCACTGCTGCGAAATGATCAAGAGGCGCTCTAAACATTATTGTGTACCGTTGTGTTAAACTACATGTAGATTAGGTATTAGGGATGATATTAAAAAGCCATCACTTTCAACACAATTAACTAAGCCTTACGAGGAAAACGTGATTACCTTTAAGATTACGACAGTTTTTGCTACAAGGATAATTTATCAGTTTGTAAACAAGCGTTATAGGTAAACTCCATGTCATTATCAGGTAGCAGAGAGCTGTCACAGACTGGAGGCTGATAAAAAATACCCTGTCCAAGAAAACTTCTTGAATAATACAAATGGCAGATAATGCGCTGTAGTTATTAACAAAGCCAAACCAAAGGCTTGTATGTGGAGCTTTGGTAACCCCCAGGTCTCTGTGGACTCTGGAAAAGTCAGATGGGGAAACAAACAATATTGGATGGCCAAACCCGCAGGACTTCCCAATGTTGCGGAAAGAATGCAACACCAGCAAAACAGAAGGAAAAAAAGTGAGATGTCAAGATGTTTCTTGTCTTCGTGCAGGATGAGGTGCGAGTCACGGGTTAGAGGCAGCAAAGCTCTGATGGGGCAACTGTGAGTCAGAAACATTTTACAGCAATGAATGACAGAAAAATAACACACTATGTTATCGGCAGAGCTGCCGGCAGTATGTGGGGGGTCTAAAGTTTTCCTAGCTCTTGTTTATGAAGCTATGGTTTGGAGTGGAATACAGCACAAAAAGCAGGGGGGACAAGAACCACTCTCCGAGTAAGTTGACGTTTACACACGCACACAAAACGGCTTCTTTTGGACCTCCCAGATAAACAATTTTTGCTTGACTGATAATTTTCACTCACCATCTAGTTCTCTGACCCTCTTCCTGAAACACTGACTCATATCTGACAGGAATCTGCTTGTAGGTTTCAGATTAGGAGCCACATTTCTATTACTTCATAGCGGACAACAAAACACAATCATAGTGTGAGCAGTAAACCGGTGGCCTCTGTTTATCGCTGCCTCTGCAATGTGATGCCTAATCTGAGAAGGAAAGTTCAGAGGTCCGAGTTAAGCACAGACGGCACCCAAACAAACCTAAGGGAGCCATTATCCACGTCAAAGACGCTCCTTGGGGGGTGTGAACTCATGAAAACTCATTGGACAACCAACACAGCAGCCAGTCTGATAATTAGAACCAAAATAGAAGACAAGTATTGGGTGCTGAGGACCCATTATAAGCCTCACAGTAACTCCCAATTAGGATGTAGCCTGTTTCTACAGCAGCTGGGGGTTTACAGAACTGGGTGGACTTGAACAAGCATGACAGCGCCCCGCTCAAAAAAAAAAAAAAGAAGCAGAATTAAAAAACTAAGTAACAGCAATATGCATAAATTATTTTAAAAAATATTGGTCAAAATGATAGAAAACGGTAATTAGCAGTCTGGCTATCATATTTCAAACGATATTGCATCGAATATAATGGATAAACAGTTAAATACAGTAGTACAGTGGCTTGCATGTGAATTGTAAGATAAAAAGGATAACAGCTGAAATAGCTAATAGCACAACTGTGCGTTAATGTGTTGCTACAATCTTCCCAGGAGGTCAGCCCATGTAATAACTTTTAACTATACACATCCAAAATGTGAACAAATGATAGAAATTGATCATTAAAAAGCAATATGGCTAACAGTTAGAGATATTTGAGAAGCTAATGATACCACTGAATATCATGGATAGACAATAGAAACACAATACTGCAATGGCTAGCATTTCAGTTGCAAGCTAACAGCATGGATAACAATCGAAATAGCTAATAGCACAACTGAAATTATTTGCTGATAACGGATAACTGGGGGGAAAATGGTCACTGGTGAACACAACGTATCACTGCTATTTTGTACTAGAAGTAGTTGAATAAAGGTTAAAATATTAAGCTAACAGATCTTAATGGTTCAAACTGTTGTCTTTGTAGTTGCAGTGCTGAGCCGTCTGCAGTCATGTGAAAAAGTAAGCGATTGCAGGTTCGGTGTAATCCTATGAAAAACTAAATACATCTTTTACTGCTTCGACAGAAATGAAGAGGGTGGTGATAATCAAATGCACTTGATTACCTGTTCATCAGCAAGTCTGACAGCCTCTATGCAAGCAGACGTTTTGGCAGTTATCTGATTTGTGTTTTAACGCATTGCTAAATCTTCCCAGGAGTTTCCATCCCAGCAAATTCACCTCAAGGTAGACATAGCTTGGGTTTTTTGCTGTTTCTCAGACACTACAGGGCTCAGTTAGTCACTTAAATGGTTCATATCAGAACAATTAGAAAAAAAAACAGAGCATTTTTTGATGTGTTTGGAGAGGTTGTCAGAATAAAGTCTCTTCTCTCTAAAAAAAAAAAAAAACCCAGGCAGCTCGGCTGAGGTTGCAAAGTTGCTTCTGAACAAACCACAGAAGTTCTGGAACAATGTTCTTTGGACAGATGCGACCTAAATGGAGATGTGTGGCCATGAAGTACAGCACCACATTTGGAGAAAACCAAACACGTCATAGCCACTGTGACACACGGTGATGCACGGGTGATGATTTAGACTTGTTTTGCAGGCACAGGACCTGGACACCTTGGAGTCATTGTGTAAGTAAGTAAGTAAAGTAAAATTTTATTTGTATAGCACCTTTCAAGACAAAAATCACAAAGTTCTTCACAGAAAAACTAAAACAGAAAAACACCATGAACCATGAACTCCTCTGGACACCCAAATCATGGGGTGTACTCATTTTTTAAGACTCTATCCAGTCCTGTGAAAATGTTCTTTTTTTAATGTAATTGTAGTTAACTCAGTTCTGCAGATTTATTTATTTTTTGTAGACAAAAAAATCTAACCAGGTGCTCTTGACTTCAGCTAAAGAGTTTATGTATGTGTACTTACAAACTGGGGAAAAGACAATTGTTTCCTGTTACAGTTCATTTTTGAACCTGGATATCTATTTAACAGTCAGTCACTAGGTTTCAGTCCTATCACTTGGTTTTCATCAGCAGAAAAGGTTTTCTGAAACTATAGTTTTTAAGGCTTCAATTTATCCTGTGTTTAGGGCCTTCTCATCAATGTTTGCTTAAAGGTCTAGCTTCCAAAATCTATGAAGACAACTTGTTGTCAACTTCCAGATAATCATAATGTGTTTGACCATAATAGATGAAACACATCCAAACATTTTAAATGGACCAGTCCATACTTTGAGCAGTTTAGTCTCCTATTTCATCCCTGAGGGAGAAAGAGGCAAACTCCAGCCTTACAGAGCAACATTCACGAAGAGAAAGCTCTCAACCTTTCAGTCTCCATGGGGCTCACATGTCTCTTCAGAAGAGCGAGAAACAAGTGGGATGCTGATGCCAGAGTCCAGGCCGCGATCTAGCTCCATCCCTCCGCTGTCCCAGTACACTTCATCCGATTTGGTGTCATAATTGAGACGATTGCTGGAGTGCATGCTTCCCTGTTTGTGATTTAGATTCTGATTGGACACAATGCCAGAAAAGGGCTCAGTGGAAACATGGTCAGGAATAAACTCCAAGTGGATCTCACAAGGGTCAACTATACCCGGGGACAGAGGAACCAAAGGGATCGGCTCTTGAGCAGACGACTTAAGGAATGAAAGAAGAAATGTTTTATTCTGGAAAACTGCATGTGTTTAAGTATTTTATAAAAACAGAGGGTGAAATAAAGTGAAACACAATAAATCATACCGGAGCCTTGGGCTGATTCTCAGTAGCTGGTGTAGCTTGTCTTGATTTTCGTAGATACATGATGAGAATTGGGAAAAGAAGAAGGGAAGTCAGCCCGATTCCCATACACAGCGCTGGCAGCAGCCCTGTAGGGAAGAAATGCATGCAGGTTGAACATGTCTCTGCTCAAAAAAAGCAGAGAACTACACTAAATCATTTCAGACCCAAGATTTACAAGTTGTATCACCAGAAAAGCTGTAGGAAGAGGCAAGCCAAGCTTCTGCAGTAGATCTAGCTGACCTCTTGGACTTATAAAGTGCGGTTCACATCGTTTAAGGATCCAAGCACAGCTGTCTTTATGAGGCTTTCTTGCAGTTTCATGGGAGGTTCTTAGTATCCTAATAGCACCTAAGCAGTATTTTGGACCTCATAACTAATGAAAGTAGGATGTGTTGTGAATGATCCATGGACAGGTCTGTTTTCTGTACTCAGTGTCAAAACTATAGAAGCAGCAGTGATTTCTTAAGCTATCGAACGTGAAGATGGTTCAGGTAGCTGCTAATTTGGGAACCTCTAGTTTTTAAAGTAAACTGTATCTCATCTCCTCACCTGAACTGGCGACTGTTTCAACGCACTGAGGGGCTGATTTCGGTGAAGCCGCCATGGCAAAGGTTGGGAAGGAGAAGTTGGCCTCAGCACAATATTTCTGACCCAGAGGCAAACCGGAGAACTCCACATACGACACGACCTCCTGAGTCCAGACTGTGCGGCTCTGAAAGAAACAAGCATGTATAATGTGTAGCTGGTACTACTACCACTACTGGTACTGCTGCTTGAATGATTCATAGGTCAATCTGAAGTAGCTTAACAAACAAACATTCCCTTGAAAATGGTCAGGTACAAGAACTGAGCTGAAAATCAGTAGCAAAGCAGCCAAAGAAAAACCTAAAGCTAACACTACATATTTAAAGTGTATTTAGCTTTAACGTTCCTTTTGAACACAATACTTCCTTGTTCTTAAATATCAGTAGAACTGGAGACAAAGCATAGCCACACCTGGTATTCTGCACCACTCGGCTCAGTATACACAGTCACTGTGGTCCAGGGATCAATCAACTTAGAGATGGGACAGCACCTCTCCAGAGAGCACCTCCTGTTGGCAGCACAGGGGAAGTGCACCTGCACCACCATCTGGTCGTCTTTCAAAGAGACGGAAACAGAAGGAGGACTGAAGTCTGCAGAGGAGAGACAGAGGCTTCAAATTCAAACCACCCATGATATTTGAAAAGTAAACCTGCAGAGTCTCCTCAGTCTGTGGCACATTTTCACTTAGCTTCATTACAGAAACATTATGGACTGTTACTTACTGAAGTCACTGTAGTCAAACTTGCGTGGTTTGAGCCACACAGTGGAGCTGGGACTGAGGTGAACACCAAGGCGAATCATGTTGTAGAGCTCAAAGTTTGAGAAGACCTGAGAGATGTCACAGCTTCGGGACGAGATCCAGATGCACCATGGCACATCCTGCCACGGGTCCCTGCAATAGTAACACCAAAATTAAAGAACAAGTAAGTATTGCATTTAGAATTAACTTTAAAGTTACATATGATATAATTTACCATATATGCATACCATTTAAACATGTAACGTCAGAGCTAGCTGCAAAGCAGACTTTGGAATGTCTTAAGCCAACCCTTTTTTCTTTGAATCAGACTATCCTGTCATTTTTAAAGTGCTCTTGAACAGCAGGCTTCCTGTAGGTCTCTTAAGTTTTTTTCTTAGGATCTTGGATGCTTTTTCATCCATTTTCAGTCCAGTCCTTGTACTCGGGGGTTTTGTCTACAACCAAGTGTTGTGTCTACACTTAACAGACAACTTAGCAAACAGCCAATTTAAACATTTATCTTTAGGGGATACTAGCAGCCTGTCACAAAACACATAGTATAAAACACAGTGGAGGCTCTTTCATGGTTTCTGTATCTCTATTTTAGTCAGTGCTGCTGGAAATTTTGTCAACATTGATGAAATTATGAATACAGAAAAGAAAATTTTTATCCACAATGTAATATCATCTCACACTGGCAGCAGCTTCATTTTTCAGCACCACAGTGATCCCAGGTGGTCATACCAAATACTGACTCTTAGAATTGTCTCTATTTTTGCCTCATATTCTCCATTTTCATGCATGTTTGCGCATGTTTCAATAATTTATCATTTCCCATTCTCCTAGCAAAATCTGAAGAAATGAGGGCTGGCTCAAGAAGTTTCACAGTACCTTAGATGTTAGCATGAGGCCGGTAAATAGATACATTGGGCATTTGTTGCATTTCAATCCTCTTTTCATCTTGAAATTCATGAGTTATTTTCATTACTTCTCTGTACTATAGATACACACTTGTTTGCCTTTCCACAAGAATCTAAATTATTTGTATTTCTTGTTATACACATTATTCAGTATTCTTATTGTAATCAGTATGCACAATGTAACTGTGCAGTTATATATTAACAGCTGATCCAATGCCAAATCCAAAAGTGTCTGAAGACAATAAAATCATGATCATCTAATTTAACGTACCTAATGCTGTAGACACCAGCAGAAATAAATAAATAAATAAAAATTAAAAAATTAAACGTGACACAATAAACTGCAAAGTGTCTGTGCACTGGTGGGAGTAAAATCAGTGTGTGAGGTTACAGGAATATGTCTCCCTCTCTGACACACACACACTCAGACAGACTTACCCCTGCGTCTTTGTCTGCACAGTGTAGGTGGTATTAGGACTGGCATGGGGACAATCCCACTGCAGGAGGCAACCTAAGTCCAGTGATTCCACTGTAGTGTAACAGACTAACTCGCTCGACCCTGGGAAGTTCGCACGAAACCCGTACACCAAAAATAGACACACATAACACACACAGAGGTTTTCATTGGTCAGCAGACTCCGATTGTGCCAATTTTGTTAACACTTTAAAGCACGAGCGCACACAGAGGGAGAAGAAGACCTGATGCAAACTGGTTTTTAGCACAGTTTGAACAGGGGGCTTTAACAGCAACGCTGACTTCAGTTCCTACCTGTGATGAACAGGATGTACAGCCCCAGCAGCACCATCAACCAGGTTATACTTTGTGTTTCCATGACAACCTGGTGACCTCTGGATCAGGAAAGGGCTTATAGAGCGTGTAAAGTCCTGGAGGTGACTGACTCCCTTTAAAGCAAGACAAATGCACCTGTAAAGAAGCACTGAGACGGAGTAAGCTGCAGGCAAGAATGAGGGCCTGAGGACAGCAGGACGGTGGAAGGGGTGGAGAGAGAGAGAAGGATTTAATTGAAGGCTGGTGATTTTGTAAGGGAGAGGAAAGGCTTTAATCTCCTTAAAGAGGAGGGCCATAAAAATCAAGACTGGGATGGTAATGAGATTCAGAATACTTTATTAATCCCAGAGGAAATTAGGTAAAGAAAGAAGTGTTCATTCTACTGATCGTTTGGTGCTCCTGTACTCATTAACCCCATTTCAGTTGTCAATTTTATGCTTGGCTACCAAACCACAAACACCTTTAGGTCACAAAAAAAAAAAAAAAAAAAAAAGTCATTTTAAAATAAATAAATAATTTCCTTTCTACCGTTATTAAAGGTGCTTTGCCAAACTGCCACAACACGCGGCAAAACTTTCCAGTTTGCAGCGTTTATACTGCAACATCAAGGATAACCTAAATGTTTATTTAAATGTATGATTTCCTCTTTGTGATCAACGTCAACCAAACTGCACATTTTCATTCAGTTTATTACTTCATTAAAAACAACAGCTGCTGCAGTGCACTTCATAAACACCCTACAATGTTGGAGAGAAAAACCCAACAATTAGACAACACCCCTACAAGCAAGCACTTGGTGACCGTGGGAAGGAAGAACTTTCCTTTAACAGGAAGATACTTCCAGTAGTACTAATCCATGAGGATGGAGGCTCTACAGGGTTAATCACTACAAAAATATGTGCTTATGAAATTGCAGAATGTCTTTGCAATAAAACTTCGAGACCAGAAGCTTTCTGGTTTCAGTTTGTAGTCCACTTTCTGTTGGGGGGAGGGGGGGTGAGCGCAAACTCAAAACCCCCAAAATGTTGAAACCCCCCCCCCTCAAAACAAGCTTCCATAATGTGGAGAATAAAAGGAGGGCTGAATTTTTGGAAATACACAAAGATTTGTCTTTGCTCATCAGAATAAATAATGGGTTTCACGACTGTTTAGGATTGCTCCAATGTAAATAAATACATTTGAAGCAGATGGGGGTTGTAGATTTTGGTCACAACTGTTGACAATTTATCCTGAAATAGAGATGAAAGATTATAAGAAACACCCCAGGAATCTAAAGCAGCCAAAACAAAGTAGACACAGCAGATCAAAGACATGAGTGCATTCTGTCTTTTTATTCAATGCCATGTTTAAATAATAAGAATCTGTACATCTCTTAAGCAGGTCAAAGACCTTCATTCCCAAATATAATGATAAACAGTTTCCTTATTAACAATAATACAGCTGAAGTGCTTAACCAGGCAATCAGAAGGACCAACAGAGATCATACAGCAACAAAAATAGTCTTAAGAATGGTGTACATCACACACACTCTGAATCCATCACACACACCTGCATTCAATTCACAAACACACCTCAGCAGAGCATCATACACCTGATAATTAAAGACAAAGCAAAACTGCCTGTTCATTCAGCACCGAACATCATTGCAACAACGATAATACTAAGCTGAACATTCCTCATTCCAGGATCCTCTGACATATCAATCTATACATCTGCAAATATTCAACATCCAACTGATGTGGATCCCAGACTGGAGTGTTTACATGCTGATCAGTTCTGGACACTGCCGATCAGATCTATACAGGCACGGCTGACGTCACAGGCTGTGCCACCCTCAGTCCAGCAGAGGGCGTCGCCTGAAAGGTTTTACGTCCCACGGCTTTGTTGGAGAAAATCAGCCGGTTTTGGAGTCTCTCTGTAAAGCGACCCAAACACTTAAGAGTCACCTGTGCACCAAAAAAGTGTGTCTGGAAAATAAGCAGAGTATTGCTGCGTTAAAATCTGTGCAAATTTTAAAGAGGACCTGCTTAATTCCCCAGAATGTGACCTTTTGGTGCAGTTTGCACGTCTGCTCTATGTGCATTTGGTGTTGAAGAATCAGGGTTTATGTTTGCACCCCAGGCAAGGCGAGTCCCGGCTCCAGGCTGGTGGTTGTGGTTGTGGGTGTGGGGGAGGGCGGAAGGCCCTTGGGTCCTGAACAAAGCAGCCCGTGAGAGGCCGCGTGGTCTCCGTTCAAGTTCTTGTAAGGGTTACGCCGTGGAGGAGCTCTCAGACACACTGAGGGGAACCGGAGACCAGCCAGGCAGCAGCCAGGACATGAGGAGATGACCTCCTCCTGGTCCAGAGAGTGTCCGCTGCCAGAGCCAAAGGGAGAAGAGCCCGCGGGGTCTCCTGTTGGGGAGTGGTAGCCGTTGTTGTTGGTTGTGGGAGTGCTGTTGGTGGCGGTGCTCCAGCCCAGTGGTCGACTCACAACCACATTATTGTTGACCAAATTGGAGAGCGGTGGCAGGCACGGAGGCCCGTTAGAGATGGCCGACCCCCAGCCGTTTGAGAAAGGAGGACTGGATGGTTGTAAGGGAGATGAGAAATGGGAAAGAGGAGAGGAAAGTTTGGAGTAAGGAGACGAAGTGCTGTCTTGCATGTCTGGGGAACTAGTGCAGTCCATTGGCTCCTCCTCCCTCCCTTCCTCCTGCTGCTGCTGCAGCTTCGCCTCCTTCTCATGGTCAAACATGTTTACTGACAGCGCCTCGAGAGACAGAGGGAGACCTGAATCGCTCGCCCTGTAAGCATCCTTGTCTTCTAGAAGACAGTCCTCTTCAGTTGCGTCGTTCACTTCTGTCTCAGACGGAGACTCCTCAGAGAGAACGGTGTTTGGTGCCGACGTGAGGTGTGGAGGAGGTGTGCAAGGCAGCGAGTGGCAGCGCCTGTGCCTCCTGGGCATGTCGACAGCATCCGCATCAGATGCAGTGGTGTCATCGCAGTCTGGTGGAGGAGGCAGCGTGAAGGTCAGGGAGATGACCGACTTGCTGGGCGTGTCAAACAGCTTTATCTTCCCGCCTTTGAGATCCTCCCTTTGGGAGAAGGGGTTAAACCGAGCAGGAGGAGCCAAGGTAGCAGTAGGTGGCGTCTCTGAAGGATGGAGCATGTCGGATTTGCTGCGGGAGAGACGCTGGTCTAACAGCAGGCCCAGGGATCGCCTTCGCACAGGGCTGACAGGCGGAGAAGTTGCTTCTGAAAGCAGAACAATCGTGTTAGTTTACAGAAGTGAGACAGAGTTCTCTTCAGTGAAGCCTCTACAGAATGGCTCACCTTTGACAGCTGGTTCGACCTTCTGTTTTCTCTCAGCTTGTTTCTTCTCCAGCTCTGCTACGATTTGGGAGAAAGATGGACGGAGCTTTGCGTTCATCTGTCAAATTAGAGGAAAAGGATGGAAAGTTAAAACGGGTCATAAAACAGGCAGCAATTATAAATATAAAAAAAAACTAAAATGTGGAGGCATCTGAAACATTTCCTCTGGATTTTTGGCATTTAAGCTCAAGTTACAAGAGTCAATAACTACTGTTAGATCTAAAGATGACAGGATCAAGTGTACAAGCTCTTGGCAACTGTAACTAAATGAAAATGGACACTCTTCCTTCAAACAGCAAAACAATTTGATCTCTCGTACTGAAGCTCAAACCTTTGGTCAGTGCACTGCACTTGAGGTTACATCATGCACAAGTCAAGATGACAAAGCGAGCAGCAGTGAGCTAACAGCACATATGACATGAGACAAAATGTATTTCTTACATTACAGCAGGCGATAGCCAAATTCAGGAAGTGAGATGGGCAGTCTGCCACCATATGTCGAAAGGCCTCCACATCCAGACCAAAATCCTGAAAGAACACAAAACCGAATAAGTTCTGTTTCAGTACATGTGAGCACTTTGTTTAAACAGAGTCTCCTTACTCCATCTTCTTTCTATCACAGAGACAAGTGACTGCAACCAGAATCTTCAATTGCTGTACTGCTAAATGGCCACAAGGAGGAGCAGTGCTCTTGTAATAGCTTCAAAAGGTCTTAAAGTAGATTAATACAGTCTGTGGCATGTCAAAACTAATTTTAGCTCATAGGCCACATGCAGCCCACTCTGATCTCAAGCAGGTTCCACCAGAAAGCCCATTTAATGAACTGGAATATTGGCCAGAGCCAACAGCTTTTTGGAGAAGCTGAGTAGTCTGAGTAAACGAGACCCTTTATCTCACTTCCTTAAAGATTTCCCAAAATCTGGAGTAGTTTGATCTTCCACAAAACCATCCAGTGGACCAAATGGGAACCCCCTGTCTGCATCACACAGTACTATGATTTAATATTAAGGCTAAATGCTATGTTATCATGCTGTTAATAAAGGCTGGTGTAAAACTACAAAATCAAAGCAAAAACAGAAGAAGAAAAAAAAAAAAAGAAGAGGCAAAAATCTTTAAATGTTTTTCACATACTCCTTTCTTTTGGTTTTTACCATCTACACTGACTGTTCTGAATAGTTTTACTGATGTTCCAGTTTGACAACAACTTAAAATCAGTTAAAAAAAAAGAAAATAAAGAACAACAAATAAATAGGTATAAAATGAGAGGTTTGGTGACTTTGTCCCTGAGGCGAGAGTTAAACAACAGGTAGCACAGCGCTGCACGTCGCTTCTTTTGAGCCCTTTAAGCGTTCGATTTACAAGCAATAAGTCAGTCAGCTTTCTGTTTGCCCGCAATGACATTCAGAGGATTTTAAAATGATCTACAGCAGCTATCATTTCAAATATTTTTAATTATCTCTCTCGCCTGTTGCTCAATCTTAGGAGCCATTTTAACAGTGCTGCTTGCACAACCATCGCGCTCTGGAGGAGCACTTCAGATGGCGACAGGCTTGAGGGTCTGTCCTCGAGCGGAGACAAACATTAAATCAATAATGGCTTTGTTAGAAACGTTCCCCACACTTCCTTAATAAAGAGGCCAGATTGTGACTGAGGCGTGAGTGAGATGATGAGCGTGTCAGGAAACAGGATAGGCGATGAAAACATAGTCATCAGTACCTCAGTGCGTGGCAGGATGTCGGGATCAGCCTGTATCCTCGCAATGATCTCACACAAGATGATACCGTATGCAAACACGTCCACCTGCAGAGAGAGGACAAACAGTCTATCAGCCAGAGATAACACAGCAGGTGAAGATAAGACCAAATAAGTGGAAAGACACGCATGCAGACTACGTATGGCTTCTAATATTATCTGTGTACTTTAAATTCAGATCGGATAAACAGCAAGATAAAAGTCTGTCACTTTTTCATTGTTTAAGCTTGCTTGACAAAACAAGCCTGCTGTAATTTCTCTCAGCTTTCAACAGTATTTAGTTTATAGCCAATTTATTATTTTTGTACATACGCACCATATTCTGCATGTAGTTTATACCAAACTGGAGCTTCTAATGAGTCCAAAACACAGTGAACGCTCATTTTACAGCCAATCAGGATTCCCACTACGCTACACAGAAAACAGTCATAACCCAGGCCAACGAGTGCACCAATTACATAACCACATAACCACTTTATTAAATATTGATTGCTGTACATCACTGCCCGTTTCCTCTGTTTATTTGAGCAGCTCTCATCACGCCCACTGTGGACCTTGGACTTCTGAAACAACATGCAGCTGAAGGGAAGTGAAGAAAGTGAGCTGTCAGTACCTTCTCATTATACACCTCTCCTCTGAGCACCTCCGGAGCCATCCAGTAGGGGGAGCCAACCACAGCAAGAGGCTCCTGGCCTTCTTCCTCACTGCAGGAAAACAGGAAAGAGAAGCAAAACCTCTAAATGCACAAGTTTAATGGAATCAGGTTAAATTTGCTTTTAACCTTTGTTAAGATAATGTGCGTGGACTCTATGCTCGACTTTGTTAAAAGTGATTTCTTCATGATGCAAATACCCTCCAACGCTTTAATATAAAAACGCAAACAATCGACATTTGAATTTAATCTGATTTTTAACTGGTCAGATAAAACAAACTCAAAGGCAGCTCCTGAGGTTTCGTAATTGCGAGTCATTTTGGGCCATTTCACCACTTCAGAAAAAACAATTACCAGAACAGCAAACCGATGTAATGCTTTGGCTTGTTTTTTCCCCTTTGACATCACATAAAAATAACTAAATAGACTCTCAGAGTTTAATGTTTTTCTCAACAGAAGTAAAAGATCTTTGTCTAAATTTGCAGCATTTTGTAAATCAAATCGACCTAGGAGGGCTTTTCTTCAGCTTAAAATGGGGAGAGGCAACAATCGGCTGCTTGGCATGAACACTATGCAGCTGTTTTTTGTAGTCAATGCTTTTGAGTATTTATCTAGCTCCAGTTCACATATTTAAGCTGTCATGGTGCCACCTTCAGGGCCTTTAGGACACAGATGTTCATTTTCAAAAACCCAGTAGTGACGCATGCAAAACAATACATGATGATGACTTTCTATATAGAAGCCTGTGACGTGCAGGAGACCAAAGAAGATGACAGATTGATAAAAGGTGCAACAAGAGCAGGCTTCACAGGCCAATTCAGTGACACAGAAGCGAATCAAGAGGTCGTGCGGGGTGAGCCGTTACTCTGTGCAAGCGTACGTGTGTTTATGTGCACTTCCTCAGTATCTAAGAAACCACAGTGTTTTTCAGTTATCTGGAGATATTGTTGTGCAATTTTTGACCGAATTAAAAAGGAAGGAAGACAAGAATGTGCAAGGACAACGTGCTTGCACACATGCCTGCACACACACACACACACACACACACACACACACACACACACACAGCTGGCAGATACTTCCTCTGTGCTATTTCCATCTGCTACTGAGGGCTATGATACAGCAAAAAGAAAAAAAAAAAACAAAAAAAAAAAAAAAAAAAAAACCCATACAGAAGGGAGAAAGGATGAGTCGAGACGGTCACAGCTCCTAGTGTAAACACCATTTGGAGAAGTGGACCGGAAGAAATGAGACAAACTGAGCGACCGCAGAAGGCAGCACAGGGAAAACACCACAACAGAAAAGTCATCAGCATAAACAGATCAGATTATATCAGCAGAAGGGCGAGAGTGACTTGTTATGAGGGACAGCAGAGATCCAGCAAAGCCGGGAGAGCAAAAGGAGGAGGACTGGAATAGTTTGACCTTATTTGGAGCGCTAAACCCCTGTCATCATCTTTTCTTTCCTTTTTTTTCCCCCCTCCCCATGCCACAAGCACAGCAGTTTCAGTCAAAAACACACTCAAAAAACACACCCACCAACATCATCCATTTTCTGCTAGCGGCCTGCTGCAGGATGCAACAGTGTTTGAATAGAATCAAGAGCAAACAGCCTTGGAAAAAAAACAAAAAACAAACCACAATTGACCAGCTGCTATTGAAACAAAGTCTAGAACAAACAGAGCTGTCATGTTGGATAGGTGGAAGTATGCATGTATGTAAGTCCACAGTGACAGTTACATGGAAGACTCGCATCTGTAAAAATGTCAGCCTTATTTTTCAGCTCATCTGACACATTTTGCCAGGTTTTGCAGAAAGAGAGACAAGCGAAGTCACCCCTCCTGACAGTGACGCACACTTGTGAAGTGGCTGGACACACACACACACACACACACACACACACACACACACACAGGAGTCGTGTTTTTAACTTAATAGCTGGAGACAGAGGAGGATGAGGACTAAAGAGACAAGAGTGTTTGTCAGCATGTGTGGGCAGAGACACACTGACTATGGCACTGCTTTGAGGTCAGCCTCGACAGCCCTTTTAAAACAGTAGTCAGACTCGTATTGTTCAACCAATGGCCAAAACCTTTCTGCAAAAAAATGCTGTACATAAAGACAACAAATTCTTTAGTCTGACACATTTAGTCTCCTTAAAACTCTTTTTGGCATTTTCCAAAAGTGAAAAAATTCATAACACTGATGGATGTCAAGTACCGCATTTCCTCTTTCTAAACTCTGATGCAGAAAGTAAAGTGCTGTCATTTGTAGCAAGTATGTGTTATACTTGTGGATACTACATTAACCTGTTAGTTCTCTGCAGTGACTCACTCTTTATCAGATAGTTGTGCAGATAAATTTAGTTCAGCTATTTGTTTCAACAACACACAGCAACCTGCTGCACTCGTGGTGTCACTGCTTTTCTTATCTAACAGCGTTAATCATCAGCAGCCACCAAAATTCATGCACAGCAAGAGAGAACTCATTACAACATAGCGTGCATTTTAACACCTGCCCATAAGCCATGCTGCATGCACCCTCAGGCCACCAATACAAGAGCAGCTCCTCATGCAATTCTTCCTAAAAGGAAAGCCCAACACTATAATGGACAAAGGCTTGCTTACATTGAAAGGGCTTTCATTTAGACACATGAAAGAACACCACATGCAACCACAGGATTATGTTTTGTTTGTTTGCTTTAAGCTGCCAGATATCAGACTGGAAGGGGGTTGCCTACACCTGCAACCCCCTTCCAATCCACAAAGCAACAGATCCCCTACAGCGCCTCCTGCAGGTGGGAAGCTCAAAGGATGATGGACACATAGGAACTGGTGGAGTCTAGCAAGGCCTGGGTTAAGGCATTCTTAAACACCTCCCCAAGGCCCTGTTCCAGGTCGAAAACTATGTATTCCATGTGGTCAACCTACTCATTAAACATACAGGAGCTGCTTGGCCCTTGAAACCCATGCAATACAGTTCCTGAAGCACAGTTTCTGTGCTGATGTTGATGCCAGGGCAAGTTTGATTTCAGCTCGGCCTTCGATACCATCATCCCAGACATTCTTATAGAGAAGCTGGTAAACTTGGACTCCCCCCCTCCACATGTGCATGGATCAAAAACTTCCTCACAGACTGTTCACAATCAGTCAAGGTTGGCAACCAGAGATCATCCACCCTGTCTCACAGCACTGGCTCACCACAGGGATCTGTGCTGAGTCCACTCTTATACACCATCTACACCAGTGACCGCACCCCTGCAACATCATCAAATTTGCAGACGACACCACTCTGATGGGGCTCATCACCAACGATGATGACACCGCCTACAGGGATGAGGTCCAGCGACTGTCAGAATGGTGTAACTACAATAACCTCACCCTAAACGCCAAGAAAACAAAGGAAGTGGTCATGGACTTCTGCAAAACAAGAACCGATCCCCCTCCCCTATCCATAAAAGGTGACTATGTGGAGAGGTTCCTCCTTTACGTTCCTCGGCACCCAAATATCTGAGGACCTATCTTGGTCCACAAACACATCAGCCCTAGTAAAGAAAGCCCAGCAGCGCCTCCATTTCTTGAGGGTTTTGAGATGTAACAGGCCGCAGACTGAACTAGTGTCCTTCCACCGTGCCACTATCGAGAGTGTGCTGGTGCACGCCATCCCTGTGTGGTACACTGGTTGCACAACAGCTGACAAGAAGAGACTACAGAGGGTCATCAGAACTGCAGAGAAGGTGATCGGCTTTCCACTCCCCTCCCTGGACTTAATTGCCAGCTCAAGATGTCTCTCCAGAGCCAGGGCAATTATAAAGGACCACCTCCATCCTAACCACCACCTCTTCAACATCCTGCCCTCTGGAAAAACGCTCAGATCCATCAAGTGCAAAACCAACAGACTAAAGAACAGCTTCTTCCCGTGGGCTGTCAGAACTCTTAATGCAAACTAAGAGTGTGTAAAGACTTCCCAAACACATCCACCCTGACACTGCTGTTGATCATCTATGTGCAATATCTCAGTCTTTCCATGTTCTGTGCAATATTTTTGGCTCATGTGCAATATTCTGGTCCCAGTCTGTTTCAGTGTTTCTTATACATACACCGTGTATATAGTCTGACTCACATATATGTATACATATACATTGCTTTTTATTTTATTTATCCCCCCTTGTTGTATATTGGTCTCTTCTTTCTTTTGCACCTTTGTGGTCCAGCTACCCAATTTCGCTGAAACTGCACAATGACAATAAAAAGTTCCAAGTCCCCAAGTCCAAGTCCCCAAGTCCAAGTCCCAGTCTGGTGCCCTAGAAGCGACTTTTTAACAGCACCACTTACAGTTGATGGTGGAATATCTACAAGGAAGGACATTTCACAAACTGGCTTGCTGCAAAGGTGGCATCCTGTTACAGCACCACACTCAACTGATCGAGCTCTTCAGAATGATCCATCCTTTTACAAATGTCTAAAAGCAGAGTGCATGTCTGTGTTCTTGATGCAATACATCTGTGGCAGCGGTACTCAAAGCACCTGAAGTCAAAGATGTGTGGCCCAGTACTTTTGCCCACACAGTGACATTCCCAAGTTTCCTCCAAAGCAACCATTTCCAGACAAATGGCTTTTACATGACTGCCCGTTTTTCTTCAAATAAAAGTGAGTGAAGCTAGAGCCAAGTAACAACTAGTGGAAATTCATTTCCATTTATGTAAAAACTGCATTTTAATTAATGAACCGTGGGACAATTTCATTTCAAAGTTTTCAAGACCTCCTTACTTCAGGCACAGACATCAGGACCGTCTCCATCACACCACTTCTTTCGTTGCAAGAGAAAATATTAAGATGCTGCACTGCTTCTTGAATAATTTCTCTATTTTCCAACTATCTTGCAACAACCCTCATGCTGGTCATTTTACAGATTCAGAGAGAATATACTTACATGTGATCACTGTCAGATTTTTAAAAAAAAACAAAAAAAAACAAAACAGTTTGCATAACAAGTCTACAATTTAAAAGAGAACCTAAGAATTTGTGTTTTGTCCCCTCTACTAACACTTTGTTGAACGACTTTTTCTTCTGTAAACATTTTAACGTCTTTTCCCCTCAATCTTTAGAGCGGGGCCCTTTTATGCCAAGAATCTGATCATCCGCCACTTAACAGACATGATGTCAGTGGAAAAATAGCTGCAGAAATTAAAATAAAGACACATCTGAGGATTGCTGGTCATTTATAGCCTGTACAGGCCAGTGATGAATTGTAGAAACCACATAAATGTCACTAGAAATGCAGCTGCAAAAACGAAGGGGAAGAGTCATAACGCGACACCAGCAACAGAGCTGTGAGTTAGTGGTGTGTCATAAAAGCTCACCAAAAAAAAAAAAAAAAAAAAAAAAAAAACCCCACTGAAAACATCACTGCGAGCCAAGTGCCGTCCCGTCTGCCTTCCCCTGGACCTATGAAACAGAGCGGAGGCAGCGTGTGCCTGTGTACTTTGGAAAAACCTGACTGATCGGGAGTGAGCAACAGTCTCTGTGTGACTGTGTCTCATCCGAACGTCTCCAGGAGAAAAGCAGAAGTTGAGGGAAATATTTCGAGAGTGCACGGAGAAAGATATGGCATGGAATATAAACAGAGCGGAGACGAGTGCAGGAGTGGAATTTATTGAGCACGACTTATCTAATCACACAGCTGATAGGTGTCGACGGACTGACCTGTAATCTGGTATTTTCTCTGCCAGGCCAAAGTCTCCCACCACGGCCGAGCACACGCTACCTTCCCAGCGCACCAGGCAGTTCTGAACAGAGGGGCAAAGGTCACATGAATCACTTTATTGCTGCAGCAAACTGTGCATCCACAATATGTGAGAGCGGTGCTTTCTGCATGCCTGCAAAGATGTTTTTGGTTAGTTTTTTGCAAGAAGAAGAAAACCTTAAGAAAATTCAGACATTCAGAGCATCAGATCGCAGCGTCCCCCCCAAATTATTTCCTTTACACTCCTAGAAATACTCTGGACGCACGACACGTGATGCCCACTCACTAGTGTTGAATGCAGCGGATTATCAGCTGTTGCATAATGACGTTACTGGCAGTAGTTTACAAAAGTCTACGACCTGCCGGGAGCACAGATGATAAGCCTGCAATCACCAAATCTGGTACATTTTTACACAATGTTTATTAATGTGCATTTTAAATACAATAAAACACACAGGCTCCTGTAGCATACTCAAAAACAACCTATAAAAATAAAATTTGAGAAAAAAAAACAGACGAGAGTAGGGGCTCTAAGTGTGTAAAGGTCGCCTGCCAAGACTCCCACAGATGTTTTGGCTGCTGTTTGGCACAGATCCAGGTGCAACACTGGACCTCTGTGATAGCATCAGATGTAATTTTACGATTTGTAACGCACCTGCAGCGCCTTTAAATCTGTACTCAGATCTTTTTCACCTTCCTTCTGTTTACCAATCACGAAGTATTTACACTCCTGCGCCTCCCTGTGCGTGTGTGCGCGCTCACCTGTAGCCCTCGTGCTATTGTGGCGCATTCATACGCCTATGTGCGTCACAACCTTCTGAGCGAGTGGGTTCAGTGAGTGTTGATTCTCAGTGATGTGTGCGAGCAGTACATGAGCACCGTGTGTGTAATCACCTTGGAGGTCAGGTCTCTGTGGAAGATGCCCTTGCTGTGCAGGTACTTCAGTCCCCGGGCGATATCCAGAGCAAGGCTGAGTCGCACACTCCACGACAGGTACACGTCGCTGTCCAACAGCTGCTCGAGGTTGCCACCATTGATGTACTGAATTATCAGGAGACCAAACAAAAACACAATTAGTTATATTAATTATACTGATTATGCATGCATCTCATTCTGCTTAAAAATGTTGAGATAAAAGCTGCTTCCAGTGTTGTTAAAGGAAAATGCTTCCAGAGGTGTTTTCCTATTTAAAAAAAAGAAAAAGGAAAAACGAAGCTCTTCCTCCACACAGACACCAAATGCTTGCTAATGCTTATCATCTGGGTTTCTTCTTACTGTAGGTTTTAATCTTTAACCTGACATTGCTTTCAGTCAAATGATTTTATTTTCAAAAACAACTTTATTTAACAAGGACAACAGCAGTCTGGATACTGCAAACATCGCTGCATTCTTAGAGCACACTGTCATGTGTCCACAACCATCCACGTTACAAGAAGGCAGCATCCGCTTTCCTTTTCTTCATGTTTGTTTAAACATCATCTCAGTTTACTTCAAGATACAGTGCCATGGCATCTACAGCGATTTCATAGCCTAGCATCCTTCTTCTCTAGAGGTTGACACAGATGGTCCTAAAATACTTGAATTTTACTGCATGTCCAAAGTATGTGAGGGTGCAGGTGTTCATGTGGCCAAACAGTCTCCAGCATTGCTGTTGTGCTATATTAATACAATGTAACTGAACTAAAATGTTGTCATACGCACTCAAACATCAAGTCTTCTGCAACAACAACTACGGATCCTTTTTTAGTGCATTTTGTTATAGTTAAGAGCAGATCAGAATTAAATCTCAAGTTTTCAAGCACTTAATCTTCCTGCGTTGAACTGTGCCAGGCAAACCTCACTGAAGATTAAAGTAGTTTATTTAGGCCACGACTTTTCATATTCATCAAGTCATCTGCTGGGTGAAGACTGGAAATCTGTTTGTATGCATTGTTATTTCAATGGTTGAAAATGTCACTTTCATTTATGAGAAGTTGAGCTGACAGCCAAATTTTGGGGGGAAAAAACAACAACAAAAAAAAAAAACTCAAAAAACCCCCCCAGGGTATTCTGTAAATTGATATGCAACAGAAGCTCTCATTTGTACGGGAAGCCACTGAGGTTGCATGATAAACAATTTAACCACAAGGTGACAAGAATTTCCCCATTTCTAAAAATGTGAATGATGATAAAACCTCTTGGTCAATCAATCATTTAAATAAAAGAAAAAATTAAGAAAAACAAAAAGTTATAAAACCTCTGACCAACACGACCCACTAAAGACACTACCTGACGTTAGAGCAGGTACGCCTCTTCTCTCCTGACCTTTATGCTTTTTACTGACCAGCTGCTCAGTTACTATGGCAACATCTAAGAAACAGGTGACCTGTTATGAACCGTGTGACCTCAGTCTGGCCAGGATTAAGTGTACCGCAGTTACAGACGCTTGTACCGCCTGTTCTGGGTTTATGTGGAGAAATGAAAATGAAATCACCAATTTCAGAAGAAAAATCCTGAGAATCACATTCATCCAACCTGCCTAAACACTTAAACTGGAGGGCAGGGCTCAGTTAATTGAATAATAATATTTATGAGTCTTTTAAGATCAATTTTCAAATTAACTGACTAAATTAATGAGGTTGACACTACGCCTGCGTCAGACAACCTCTCAAAAATAACTGACTGCAACATGTAAAGTTTACACAACAGTAAACAAAGATGATATTAGACGGGTATATTTAGCAAATTAAAAAGCCAGCCGATGCCTTACAGCAGGCCTGATTCTCTTTCTCCTCCCCCCGGGACCAATAACTCGACCCATACTAGTTTGAAGTACAGGATCTGAAGAAACCATCTCTTTACGGCCAGATTTAAAACTCAGACGGTGAGATCAGAGTGCAATTTAAATTTGATTTCAAAATCAAAAGAGCCAAAACTTTTCATAAATGCCTCAAAGCATTTAGATAAATAATGTAAAAGATATAAAATGCACAATAAATGTCACGTTCAGTGTAAAGTGAGCTCAAAAACCAATGTATAACATTAATTTAGGCTGGCTTTCTCATACAGACTGAATTAAAAACCACAGACTGAGGCTGCAGATATTTTCCCTCCATTTGATGAGTTTGACTTTTTTTCTTGCTTCAAGGGAATCTTGTTTGCTACAATGTTTATAGTGAGGACAAAGGCAGATAAATATCAGTTTCTGGTCACATCATTGCTTTCATGCAGATGCACACAGCCGCCTGTTACCACTACAAAGGGCAAAATGAGGAGATCAAAACCAGATCGCCATCTGTGCTGTAGCACATTAATGAGACTTACCTCTGTGAGAGCATGGAGCTGCCCCTCATGGACACACACTCCTATAAACCTGTGGGTAAAGTACAGGAACATATATTAATGTCAAGTCTAAACTTTTTAAACATTTCAAGGATTTTTTTTTAGTATGGTGGACACACCCGGGACAGGTTCTATCACAGGGTATATTACACAACCATTTAAACAGTGTCAACAGTTTAAAAAATGGTTTTATCAAAGCACGGCTGCTTTGAGAGGCATGTCCCGACAGAGGAAGCTGCCGGGCAAGTGTCGCATCTGCTAATCTGAATCACTGAGCTGGAACTCGAGACAGTTTGTGGCTTCTGGAGCATTTTATTGCAATCGTTCAATAACATGGTCTGCTGTGCAGCTAATTGCACCAAGTTGTTTTGCCGTTTGTTTTGTTTGTTTTAAATGTTTTTAAATCAGGTGTGGCGCACCAATGTGGTCTATGGACCTTTTATAGCCCACCCGCTTTTACATCCATGTACACTTCAGGCTACGGCAAAAAGTGCCAAAGACTCTTATTAAAAGGTCATTAAAAAGTTATTTTCAAGTCAAGTGGCCTTATTGTCATTTCAAGCATGTGCAGTGGTACAGTACACGGTGAACCGAGACAACGTTCCTCCATGTGGTGCTACACATGACAAACAAACGCAGGACTACACAAAGTGCAATTGTGCAAGAAAACCCCAAAACAAACAAAACCAAAACAGTTCAACACCGGACAGAACTGAACGATACAGACACAGCAGTGCAATCACTGACAATGAACCAACTGAAAATCTAGTCTGTGGGCTCTTCTTGTGGACCACACAAACCACATCTATCACCAGTGTTTGAAGGCCGATTATTCTAAACAGTGTACGATGAGACATGCCATCACAATGAAAATCAAACACTGGAAAGAAATGTTTTTAAATGAAAAGGTAAAAACTGAGTTTATGTTAACAGTGAGATGGAAAGCCAACATTTCAGTTACCTGAGTATGTTAGGGTGCGATAGTCGATTCATGAGCTGGACCTCCCTGAGCATGTTGGCCCTGTTACTGGCCAGGATGTTCATCTTCAGAGCCATCACCTGACCAGACACACGGTGTTGCACCTGGATGATGAAAGGGAAAGGAGCACAAACGCTTTATTTAGATCAACTGAAGCAACGAGAGCTGAAAAGCCGAAAAGACAATTTGTCATCACAAGCAAAAACACTTAAAATCTGCCTCACACCCCGGAAGAATCCATGACTGCTCCACATTTGGATGAAAGAAATATTTAAGACGCCTCACAGTTAACAGATGTATGGCTGAGGAGAGTAGGCGTGCGGCGCAGCGCTGGTGATGACGGATCTATCACACATGCATCAGTCACACCATCAACACCCTCTGAAGCAATAAAAATCTAAGTGCTGACTGAATGATATCTGGAAACCGGCCACGAAGCATTTAGAGGGTCGGTCGAGTTTCTTCCACACTCCTCTTGGCTGCTCGTCTGACCAAACCTGCTGCCATGACAATGAGGCCGTCTGGTATGGTAACTATGGCGATGCGACATGCTTCCTGGCGGGTGCATGTTTGTGCATATTTGCTTGGCAAGTAGTTTGACTTCCACAGAAATGTGTACGAGCAGCAGATGAAAGCAAAACACTCTGGGAATGTTTGCTGTGCGTGTGCGTGGTGAGAAAGGCCAGCACTTTAAGTGTTTTACATGTACGAGTAAGTGTGAAAGGAAAATGTTGGCATTGTGAATCAATTAGAGAGGACTGCTGCTAAATTCTGACTTCGTTTTCTATCATTTTATGCATTCTGACCCCTCACGCTTCATCTGCTGCCTTTAGAGATTTTTTGTAATTTAACAAGTCTATAAAAGTTAATTGTTTTACCATTAAAGCAATCACAAATACTTTGGCGTGCAAACAAATATAGCTCGATGATGTTAGAGTATTTAACTGGTCCAAAGCATTATTGTTACAGCCAATTAAGCTGGAATTAAAATAACTCATTTGTCCTCTAGTAGTGCTACGTGTATTCAACTGGTTTACTTTGGGTCCTGTCCAAAATGTCTAAAAGTATGTCTAGCAGCTCTGTGAGAGCGTACTCTTGCATAAAGGAGCCAACACCAAAAAAAACACAACATGCTGCACTGCTCCAGTAAATGCTGAGCCTTGCTATGACGCGCAACAGTGTTGTTGTAACATCTCACCACAAACAATTGTAACAGGGTATCGGTACATTTACAAATTTACCAGTTACTGAAAAATAAGTACGTAAATGTGAGAAAAGGACATTGAGCAGCTTGTAGAACCACCTTTATTATAGTGGAGGAATTTTGGGCCACTCTTCAATTCGCTAAGGTTTGCAGGCATTCATTCATGTGCCTCTGTCAGTGCGCCACAGGGTGCTGTGGCTGCAATGTAGCTGCCATCACCAGTGTGTGAATGTGTGGATGACTGGATGTGTAAAGCGCTTTGGGGTCCCTAGAGACTAGTAAAGCGCTATACAAATACAGGCCATTTACCATGTGCAGCTCTCAAAAAAAATTTCCACAGTATTTCAGTCAGGTTGAGGTCTGGACTTTGGTCCGTTACAACCCTTTAATTCTTTTTCAGTCATTCTGTTGTAGATTTCCTGCCATGTCTGCAGGTCATTGTGCTGGTGCATGACCCAGTTTCTGCCACGTGTCAGACAGCTGACCTCATACTTGACTCTAGAACATTTTGGTATTCAGAGGGATTCATGGTCGACTCAGTGACTGCAAGGTCCCCAGGTCCTGTGGCTGTACAAGCCCAAATCATCATCCCTCCACTACCATGCTGACATTTGGTTTACAGCAAACATGCCAAACATGGAGCTGTGCATTACGGCCAAACATCTCCACTTTGGTCTGTCTAAAGCACATTGCTCTAGAAGTCTTCGGCTTTGTTCAAATGCATCTTTGAAAACTGAAACAATGCTGCCATGGAGAAAAGAGGCTTCCTTCTAGAAATCCTTCCAAACAGGCCATACTTTATCTTTTTAAAAACTGCACCATCATGAATTTTAACATGTGACCTGAAGCTTGCAGAATTTGAGACGTCCGTCTGAACTTGGGGTGGATTTGCTAGAATATCCACTCGCTCCTGTCCTGTGAAACACTATATTAATAAAAAGTCTTAATACAGAATAGAAGACTTCATTTGATATCTTTTTACAACTTTTTTGACATAACTCTGGACAACACGGGTCAGAAAACCAGACAAATTTAAGTATAAGGGTACAAGCGTTTACATGGCGCATGCAGACATACATGCTTCATTCTTTTGCTCAGGTTTTTAGCCGCCAACTTTAAATCTGCTCTTTTCTATCGGTCAAATCACATCAGTCGAGCCTTCAATAGCTGACAACACCAAGAAAGGTTAAAGTGATCACACATGAACACCTTTCAGTGGTAGAAATTCAACAGCATTTTTACTTTCTGGAAAGCATTGGACAGCATCAACGCGTTAACGAGCTAACCGTGCTAACACCGGCCAGCCCCACGCACGGGGCCATCCGCGGTAACTCGTTAACAGAGATTTGCTGCGTTAATGCAGTTATGGCGTTAACATCATTTTAACGAGATTAACACTGACAGCACTATGATGTGGTTTTGGGAAGTATAATTTACATATACATGCCAAACAGACTGAATCAGTGTTAAATGTTTCTAAAGCGGTCTCTAAACCCCCTTTAAACCCGCTCAGTCTGTTTGTTAGGGTTAGCAGGATGCAATTCAGTGTCTCGTGGAGTCTTATTTACATGCACAGTCTAAAACAGTGACCTTAAAGCTTGGCTATACATCAAATATCCTTTTAGCTAACAATAAAAGCTAAACCGGTAACCTTTTATCTTCATTTGTGACATAATAAATGTGAAGCGAAGGAGTGAGAGAGCGTGAGAGAGGGTCAAAGTCTGCAGTCGTGAACTAAAGTCAGAGTGACACTGGCCTGGATCTTAGCTGAGCTCTGGATCTGACTGATGATAGAAAAACCACAAAGCCTATTAGAGTACAGACTAGAGTGCAGTGAGTAATGCCACACACACACACACACACACACACACACACACTCTGAGGCCGACTCTCATCGACTGGCTGCTGTGTCTCTTCTTAAAAAGGTCGCTCGAGGACTCCAGACTGCAAGCGCTGCACGCATGCATGGGTGCACACATGTAAGACTCGCACACGGACACAACTGCACTTGTGAACAGTCGCTTACTTCCTGTTGCAGAATAAAAAGGAAGGCTGAGCAGCACAAGTGTAGAGGGTAGAAGTGCAGGACTAATCTCCACTTCTCTTTATACATCTGCTGCACTTAGAGGCTGATGCAGACTCATGTGGGCTGGAAGATGGAGCCTTGAAGCTGATTAAAGGTTACTTTATACTTAAAAAGCCTCTTTGTGCACACATTAGCACCAATTTCTCTTGGAAAGCAGCCTGCATGGCTGTGGATTCACATCACACTTGTCTAGGTTTCTCTGCCTTCACACACTTAGACGATATCTTTTTTTTTTTTTTGACACTCTGCTGTGTAATCCTGTGATTAACGGGCAGCCACACACAGACACACACTGACTCGCACAGGCAGGTTACATTGCAAACATGCACCAACTGCTGAGACAGCAGTGGTTGGAACTGCAGCCCTGTTCGACCTGTCAAATTTTGTCCTGACAGTTTAAGCTCCCAAACAAACAACCTCTCACTCATCATCACAGAGTCAGCCTGACTCAGCATGGAGCTCAAGTGCAAACCTTTCTTACGTGTGCAGTTTGGTTTTTTTGGCCATCTGAAAAGCTGAACTCTGTAAGGCTAACGGCGTATGCGTGGTGTTTTTCATTCCAAGCACTTTGATGGTCATCTCCAAGGACTCACCACTGGAATGTCCATGCCTACATAGAGAGATTATCCATGATATGAACCAATTACACACATACACACACAAAAAAAGACTTCTGCTCACATGCATGTGCCCAGCCACACCCTAACGCTCGCCTTCAAACACACAGAGCCTTGTAAAGTGCTGCTGTCAGCAGAGGAAAGGTCACTGGCATTTTTTGCCGTCTCGCTCAGTAGAGCCAACGTGCAGCAGCGTCTGTCATTAGCCAGCAGCCCGATGAGGCAGACTGATGCACAGCGAGGGAGGGAAGGACGTGCCAGAGATGCAGATGGACAACGCACTGGAAGGAAAGACTGGTTTGAAAAGAGCATATGTAAACCGTACTATGAGAAAAACTACACATTTGTTGCAGCCTCAGAGAGACCAGACCTGTAGTTTAACCTGACAGATGGTCGTTTCTGCAGTGCTGCGGTACTGCCAGGCTTCTTACGGTTAATGCAGCAAGCTGCAGCCAGGGTTTAATCCAAGCGCAAGGTACCCTCAGCCCGCGAACTGCTGTAAGGAGTCTCAATGCCAAAACACGGCAGTTGTTTTGGCATTTGCGATTAATATTTTTTAATATTAATGAATCCATTTCTAATGTTAGCTAGAGCTGCTAACTGACTTTGAGGCAAAGTGGATGAGAGGGAAAATTAACCAAAAAAAAATAAAAAATCATTTTGTTTATGTTGGCACGAAGAATATAATACACTGAAAAATGCAGTCACTGCTACTATTACTACCACCTATTTAACAAATCGGTTTCACCACAAACAAGTGAACCTTAAGGATTTTGGACTATAAACATAAATGAAACAAACATAAATGTTTTTGGTAAAGTGTAAAATGCAGATTACATTTTATGATATGTAAACACAATTTTTCCTGAATATCAAAGAAGCTTCACTAACATTTAAGCTGATGTTCATTTCATGTAATGCTATGTTTTGTGGTGTGTTTTGTGTGATTTCACCTTGTAGCGGCGACTAGAAAATCTGTGCTGAACAGATCACACACTGCTGCAGAGGGTGGAGTGTGGCTGGCTGTAACCACACACACACACACACACACACACACACACACACACACACACACACACACACACCCTGACCTTTGCCTCCAGACATGGGGTCAACTCCAAAGGCCTTGAGGATTTCATGGTTACTTCAGCTTCCCACCAGCAGTAGCCCGTCTCTGGCTACTTTAATGAAAAGTAAATCAGCCTTCAAACCACATCAGAAAGTGGAAATACAAGGAGACTGGACTAAAATGCGTTTCTTGTAGTATACAGCAAAACAAATGTGGCAAATCTCCTCACAGTACTGGCTTGTAGATGCATATGAAAGAAAAACATCCCTTTCAAAAAAAGTAATAATCATCATCATCATCACTAAATGTGCTTCCTACACAGTATTTTAACAAAAGGAAAGCAACATTTATCTCACAATCAGCATTTCAAGACATTTTTAACAAAGGAAGCAACACATCAACCAAACTGACACGTGAGGTTTACGCTGAAGTGTGAAGAGACCAAGCAAAGTCCCGAGGGGGGGAAGTAAACTTGTGTTTGATGGATAAAATTACTTCTGCAAAACAACTCAAGGCTTAAGCTGCTGCCTGAGGCACTGCTCTCAGTTATAGCGTGAAGAAGCTTACAGACTGCGTTTCAATAAGAACGCACGCGTGGAAACGACCGAGACGAGGCACCCAGCCAAGCGCTGGTCCATCAGTGAACGAGCAGGGAGGTCCCACTCTGCGCGGTCAGGTCAGGTTCAGAAACACAACCTGATCCAGGAGGCGTGCAGTCCACGAGCTGTCACAAAACCGATCACTGTCTGTTGCACAACAACAACACTGAGCCGGCCACGCCTCCTCACACACAGGCCAAAACAAAGAGGGGTCATTTAAGTTCACGCATGCAGCAACACACTGTCATCATCGCTGACCCCAGAGAGGCTGCTAAAGCAGACAGAGGAACATGAGGACCAGGTCTGGATCGACTGGATTAATACATGCATGAGACATGACTGATATTTTATTTTATTTATTTATTTATTTATTTATTTATTTATTTATTTATTTATTTATTTATTTTTTAACTAAGGTCATCGAGTGTCTGATTATTTCTAGAAAAATTACTTCCTTCACTGATACATGGACATACAAGATGTTATACAGCTGTAGTGATAGCTTCTAGAGTCCATATTAAATACAATATAAGTAACACCTCATCAAATCCATGCGCATAAATGACAACACCAACTTTTTAAAAATTATTACCTAACAACCCCCGCCTCCCCAAGACTGGATCTACCTGGGAGCTGTGCTGGAGTCTAGTAAGAAAGACAGACCTGGGTCCTTGCCGTGTTAACCTTCTTAAATGCAAGGAAATCATCCGGAGGCCTAATTTTTAAGTGAATTTCAAAATAAAAGACCAAAAGAAACAAAGTCCAAGGTGGAAATTCATTCAGGTACACTTTGGAAAGTGTTATTTGTAATTACCTGACTATTACTTGTCCTTAATTTCAGATTTTTAGGGGAATTTATGTTTTTATCAAATATAGTGAGGACATATTTCCGCTGGATTTGGAAGTGGCAGATTTTGGAGGAAGATATATGTATGAAACACAAACAGCCAATAAATTACCATGTGTGGCTTTAATACTGCAAGTAGTGAGAGAGAGTACATCTTGTTTTCTTGAGGTGACTCCTTAATGGAACAGTGAACTGAGCCACCGTCACTGGCGACACAAATACTGAACCACTTGTTTACCTTCTTACAGGGGAGTTGCTCTCCTTGAGGTTTAGCTAAGACTACAGCCCCACCAACAAGTGGACGGGAGGAAACGCTCATTGTGCACCAACGTAAACACACAAAGTGTCTCCTGATATAAATCTATTGGTAACCACGAGAGGGGGTGAAAAAGGGAAAAAAAAAAAAAAAAAAAAAAAAAGGGACCTGAAAACATAAGTGTTGGGCAACTCTTGCCCAACTACCTATTTTAATCCACAGTCAAGTTGAAAAATTGCATTCAATAAACACAGCGGTTTAAATGAAGACGTGAAACACCACACGCTCAGCACTTTCGAGTTTGTGTGGCCGTGCAGAATATAAACAAAGATAAATATTTGTGCAGCGAGCTGCAGCAAAGCAGGCCCCGACTGGAATGACAGAGGAAGGGAATAATGAGGGAAAAGTGCCACACTAAAAGCAATCATTTTCAAGTCTGCACTGGCTCTCCCATACCAACACCACCATCCAACAGTAACACAAGCACATACACCCAGCCCGCCTCCTAATCCCAAACACTGAAAATGATCACAGGCACACAGGAGACAGCTGATGATGGATCGTGGTTTGTGTGTATGCAACACAGGAGATCTGTTTTTTTTCTCCTCCTTTGTTGTCGTTTTAGATTTCCAGAGCTGAAATCGTTCCAGCCACCGGGATTTACTAAGAACCGATTACATCCTGACACGTCCTACTGGGAGATTCCCAGATTTGCTGGTTACAAAAATGTTTTATTTCCCTCTCCCCCATGCCATTTCAGGAAGTGTAAGACCAATACGATGGAAGAAAAGATTTTGTTTTCTGCAAGAAAGTCGTTTTTTCTAATATAAATCGACCTGGGTAATAAATCCATAAAGCAACTGCCAAATCTATAAAATGTTAGAAAGAAGAGGAAAACATTCCTGCCACCATCACAGAAATCCCAACATTGAGTAACAGGTACATCGGGGGTATTTCTTCAGTAATTAGAGGATCCACTGAAAGTTAAGCTCAGCTAATCCAATAAAAACCGAATGAGTGAGAGGCAGAGTAGAAATGTTATGAAAATGCAAACATAAACGAGTACAGTACTGTGCAAAACTCTTTGGAAAACCGTCACTTCTTTACATTTTACATGGACAGTGAGACATATTTGCAAGCACACACACAGAAAGAGGCTATATACAGTGGGGCAAAAAAGTATTTAGTCAGCCACCGATTGTGCAAGTTCCCCCACTTAAAATGATGACAGAGGTCAGTAATTTGCACCAGAGGTACACTTCAACTGTGAGAGACAGAATGTGAAAAAAAAAAAAAAATCCATGAATCCACATGGTAGGATTTGTAAAGAATTTATTCGTAAATCAGGGTGGAAAATAAGTATTTGGTCACCTCAAACAAGGAAAATCTCTGGCTCTCACAGACCTGTAACGTCTTCTGTAAGAAGCTTTTCTGTCCCCCACTCGTTACCTGTATGAATGGCACCTGTTTGAACTCATCATCTGTATAAAAGACACCTGTCCACAGCCTCAAACAGTCAGACTCCAAACTCCGCCATGGCCAAGACCAAAGAGCTTTCGAAGGACACCAGGAAAAGTATTGTAGACCTGCACCAGACTGGGAAGAGTGAATCTACAATAGGCAAGCAGCTTGGTGTGAAAAAATCAACTGTGGGAGCAATCATCAGAAAATGGAAGACATACAAGACCACTGATAATCTCCCTCCATCTGGGGCTCCACGCAAGATCTCATCCCGTGGGGTCAAAATGATCATGAGAACGGTGAGCAAAGATCCCAGAACCACACGGGGGGACCTGGTGAATGACCTGCAGAGAGCTGGGACCAAAGTAACAAAGGTCACCATCAGTAACACACTACAACGGCAGGGAATCAAATCCCGCAGTGCCAGACGTGTTCCGCTGCTGAAGCCAGTGCATGTCCAGGCCCGTCTGAAGTTTGCCAGAGAGCACATGGATGATACAGCAGAGGATTGGGAGAATGTCATGTGGTCAGATGAAACCAAAGTAGAACTTTTTGGTATAAACTCAACTCGTCGTGTTTGGAGGACGAAGAATACTGAGTTGCATCCCAAGAACACCATACCTACTGTGAAGCATGGGGGTGGAAACATCATGCTATGGGGCTGTTTTTCTGCCAAGGGGACAGGACGACTGATCCGTGTTAAGGACAGAATGAATGGGGCCATGTATCGTGAGATTTTGAGCCAAAACCTCCTTCCATCAGTGAGAACTTTGAAGATGAAACGAGGCTGGGTCTTCCAACATGACAATGATCCAAAACACACCGCCCGGGCAACAAAGGAGTGGCTCCGTAAGAAGCATTTGAAAGTCCTGGAGTGGCCTAGCCAGTCTCCAGACCTCAACCCCATAGAAAATCTGTGGCGGGAGTTGAAAGTCCGTGTTGCTCGGCGACAGCCCCAAAACATCACTGCTCTCGAGAAGATCTGCATGGAGGAATGGGCCAAAATACCAGCTACTGTGTGTGCAAACCTGGTAAAGACCTATAGTAAACGTTTGACCTCTGTTATTGCCAACAAAGGTTATGTTACAAAGTATTGAGTTGTATTTTTGTTATTGACCAAATACTTATTTTCCACCTTAATTTACGAATAAATTCTTTACAAATCCTACCATGTGGATTCATGGATTTTTTTTCACATTCTGTCTCTCACAGTTGAAGTGTACCTCTGGTGCAAATTACTGACCTCTGTCATCATTTTAGGTGGGGGAACTTGCACAATCGGTGGCTGCCTAAATACTTTTTTGCCCCACTGTAAGACTTGCAACCATTTCTGATGAGGTTTCAGTGAACAGTACATGGGTCGACTGAAGGGCCAGATGCATCAGTCAGGTCCTGTGCTGGATTTTTCCCACTTTAAGGACTTTCAGATATCGTTAATCTACTGTAGATGTTTTTTCCCCAGTCCTGACACATCTTTTGTCCTCTACTTGCCCAGTTTTCCTCAATTTTTTAACACACACACACACACACACACACACACACACACTAGATTCAACTAATGAAATTGGAACAAGTTCTGTGTTTTTGTGACAGGCTGCCAGTAACAAAGTGCCAAAAGACATAACTTCAGTCTCATTGTTTACCATGCTGTTTGTTATATGCAGACGATACAAGCTCATTTATCGAGTTAGGCATCTTTATGTACCTAAATGATTCACAGGTCAATGTTAAGTGGCTTAAATAAAATAATCCTGAAATTGAATAAAAATACAACCTACCTACAAAGCATACTCTATTAAGGAATATTTAAGGAAGAAACTTTATTAGCTAGCACGTTTATTTGCTAAATATAATGTACATATAACCCGCAAACTAAACAAAATTAATTTCAGGTCTACAAATAGTGGATAAATGACAGCTTGTTAACTATAGCGGGTGGGCTGAAAATAATCTAGCTCTATGTTAAACCTGATTTAAAATGTTCAAATATCAAAGCCCTTATTACAATTTTTTTTTAAGAAAAAAAAATCCCTACATTTAAGAAAGCAGGAAACAGTCTAATTGCTAGAAGCCAAATATAGCTGATGATAGTGAATTTTTGCCTAGCAACAGGTCTTGATGGCAGATATAAACTTGATAAACACTCAAACAGCAGCAGCACAGCAGCGTTTGACAAACCATTTCCTTCATCTTACCAACTCGTCACATACAGCTGACCGACACACTTCAATCACAGGGACAACACTCCTAAATCCCACTTCTTATCCACTTACTCTCCATGAGCTTGTTATCTTACATCAGGTTTAGGCAGAGTCCAAAACAAATGCACACACAGCCTCCAGTCGGGCTAATCACAGCATGTATGATAATTACCAGGAAGACTGGCTTTCTTACAGTGAGGAGTTTCATGGAAATTCAGTGTTTGTGAGAAAACTGGCAGTGATGCTGAAGCTCAATTACCAAAAGAATAAAGCAATCAGGAAATGGGGAATTATATCACGTACAGCATGTTTGTTAAATATAACACTAAGATAACAGGCTGCTTGTAGTAATGAGCAGAAAGACTGGAACGCACTGGTGAAACTACTACAACTGCTACACTGAAAGATAACATCTGGGCTCTGACCTTATTAAGCTCAGCTCAGTCAGGAGCACAGTAAGTGAAAAATAAGACTGCTAGTGGTCCATCTGCAGTAATTTTATAATTGCTGGTATGGCTCCGTTCTGGGAACTCGATACACATACTTGGAAAACTGGAGACAGGGCGCACAGCAGGGCAGGCATCAGTAACAGGACACTGATTAAATCAGAAACAGCATGAAAAGGAGAAGCCAGAAGGGAGGTGGGTTGCAAAGAGGCTTGCAAATGCACAGCAGTTGTTAGCAGCTTAAATTTTGCTTTATATAATTTACAAATTAGGCAGTCATGTATTTATAGACAGGTCAAAAATAATGAGATTAAATCATTTTAGCTATACCTGGAGGAAGAACTATGGATGAGTACAGATAAAACTTTGACAGCAGCACATCTGCCTATTCTACTTAAAGGTTCGATTATTCACCAGCTACTTTATGTGATCGAATTTCTGTGTGGGAAAGAAAAGTTTTCAGCATCAACTACCAACTGATTAACAGAGCAGAGCGGCAGAGAATAAAACTGCATGTGGAGGTGTGCAATGGCATGAGACTGACATCACAGTTTAGCTATGCACAAAAAAAAAAAAAAACAAACAAACACAAAAACCCCACACACATACCAGCACTGATAATAGATACTCTGATAAGCTTTGAGGTATACAAGTCCAATGAATTGAAGGATCTGGAACCAGCTTAATTCCCATATCTAGGTGGCAAATGTTACCTTTACCCAGCCAACTATCAGTTCATGTTTTACATTTATAACTGAAAGAACAAGACGTGATAGAGCCCTCACACATTAAGAGCGAGGTGTGCTGCAGCTCAGGTGTGACTGCAGTCACGTGACGTCTTCAGCCCGGGATCCGGTTCCTCGTCACTTCCTGTGTGCAACAACTTCCAGAGCCACAGTGAGCTGAATTCGATGTGTGGAACCCACATGGAAACTTTCATATACAGTCAGTGATCTGTGAATTCGGTTGTGCCACGAATGTGACGTAATATCACCAGCCTCAGACTCCTCAAGCACTTGAGGTTTGTGATGGACTGGACACACACACACACACACACACACACACACACACACGAGATATAACAATTTCATGTCCTGTCTGAACAGACAAAACATCAAATGATACACCAAAGTTGCCTTTGCAGAGTGGGATTTTCTGTGGACGCTGAGATTTCCATGTCTCATGTAAATGATGGAGAAAGTCCAAATGAGAACCAAATCTTCTACGTGTGCTTGTTCTTGGACGTCTAACGTTCTCTGCGTTCACAAACATGCCATCTATTATCAGGAGAGAAACAGCCGGAGCGTGACGCAGTAATATGAAGTAAAACAATAATCCAATTAGAAATTGATCCAATTTGTTTGCTCAACTCCCTGCAGCCCTGAGAAAGGGACAGAATAAATAACCACATCCTACAGTTAACTGAACCTTTGGCTTATGATGCAGTTTAATTGTGAATGGGCGCTTTATTGCTTTCGAGCCTCTGGGTTATCAGGCTGATGAATTAGGAGTATTGCACAAGTGCAAAAGCTGGCACTTACAGACAGACACGTCCAGAACTTTGCTTTGAACAATATTAAAAAGACAAATTACAGCACCTGGAGGATTTGTCTTAACATGTGCACTCCTTTTTTTCTTCTTCTTTTTTTTTTTTTCTTTTTTTTTTTAAATCGCCCTGCCCTCTATTCCCCCCCGACCCCTCCCAGATTGCACAATTTCACTCTGGAGATGTGAATGGCTGCCCGTTTGTGCTGCTGCGAGTCACCATTGATCTGAAGCACAACAGCAGCACACACATGGCAGGAGGCCAGGAGGCCTTTGTGAGTAAGTGCAGGAGCATCCATTTCAAAGCGTGGCCCATACACACTTTCAGTTTAGTAAAGTTTCATAAACAAAACATCAGGTAGGGGGATTTTTCTGCAGAACAGTTGGGCCTTCTTCCTCCGGGCTAAACCCGGACACAGGAGCGACTATTCGGTCAGCACACTTTATAAATATGACTGATAGCTGTGGTAACAATTTTGCATTTATATAGCACTATCAAAGAGCACACTCATCCAGACTCAATTGGCAACTTAACAAGCCTGCAGTGAGCACAGTGACATTTGCATGCTCATTGGCCATTCAAAGGGCAAAGCTGAGGGAGTGGCTTCAAGAAGCCGAGTGGCCTCAAGAACATTTTCCTTGAGAACGAGAACAGCACAAAGAGTGAAGTCCGAACACAAAAAGCCTCGTTTAGTGAAGGTCGACCTGAGCCGGACTTCTTTTAAACTGAAGCACTCAAAAGCAAGAATTAGATATTTTTACTTAATCGTGTTTTGTATAATGAGTCAACTTCTTGTGAAAAAAACATTCTTATTTCACAAATGAATGCACAAATGATCATCAGGACTTCCCCCTTCTGGAAATCCGCTGGCCCGAGCAGAGCGCACAGGAGACGGCGTAGATGCTGCACAGTCATCACTTTTCCTTAAACTTTGTACCAAGGAACGGACGTGATAAAGGGCACCTGATGCCTGAGTCATTTGTGATCGCTCGTGCACGCCAACTGGGTTACGCGTGTAGATAAGTCCAGGCCTCCAAAGCCTGTGTGAAAACGGCATTAGACTCCACAGCCCAGCCAATTAATTTTTTAACCTTTAAAATGTTAGAAGTAGAGACCAACTTTTTAGAAATATTTGAAATAATGTCCCGTTTTGACATGAAAACCTTTGCTGCTTTTCTTTGCCTTACATGAAACTGATCATTTTGTGTTTTTTACCCCTTTCATTTTCATGATTTGCCACAATAAGCATGTGCCACCATTTCTGACAAACGCCTGTTCAACAGTATGATCGATGATGGAAATAATTACTGTACTCAGCATCTTATGCACCCACTCCATGTGATTTCATATCACGAGTTTAGTTGTGCAACAATCTGCAGGAGGACCAAATTCATCCTCTACAGTCCCACTAATGCTTTTAAAGACAAGATCATCACACTGAAAACAACTGGAGCTGTTTACAGCCAGCTGTTAACCTGTGAGTTACCACAGATCCAAAGATCAGACACATTACCTCATCTGGGTGTTTGGCAAGTCAAAATGAAGGAGCTCAAAATAATCTCTTAACAAGAACTAGTCATTACTGTAGACAGATTTACCTTTAAGGAGTGTTTATTTTATAGGCACTGACGTCAGTATTGAACAGCAGAGCTCGCAATCCTTTGATAAACTATTTACCAAATTAAATCACATTGTCCCTTTCTAATATTTTAGATTTTTGAAGTCAAACACATCAACTGATAATTAAGAAATTCTTCAGCCAGGCAGTGATTTACTGTAGGGCAGGTTAACATACAAGTGTTTCTATTTCTATACATACACACAGAAAGCCTGACCAGCCACACACAGACACTTGTGACAGGAGTGATATGGAGGAAATCCACACCTGCAACTTAAATGCAACTATGAATACTCTAAAGCTTTAGTCCAGGCTGGTACATACAGCCTATGAAGCATTGCTGCTAGAAGTGTGGCGATCGTATACGAGCAGAGCACACGATAAGAGCTGCACCCAAATTATTTCCACCAGCAACCTCACTGACACCGACATTTGTACGACCACTTAAAAGGTTAAACAAAGTCCAACGCACTAACCCGGAGTTCATTTCCTTCTACCAACATAAAACCAAATTAAATAAAACTTGAACAGTTTATTAAAAAAATATACAGAAGCTATAACCCCAGAGGAATGCCTTCGTCACCTATAGAGTGAATAGTGTCTAACGATTATTTTTTGCACAGTAAATTCAATTTAAAGACGCAGATTTATTGCAAAAGCCTGTCGAATCACATGCGAGTGTGATGTAGGGTGTGAAAAAACACACCATTATAAAATACTACAGCTGGATCGTTTAACTTGACAACTGCGCTGCCTGAGAATTTTGGGGGTTTAGGTTTTAGCAGTACTTCGGTTAATTCCAAGTCTGTATGAAAGAAGAAACAGACTAAACGGCAAACACCTTTCATCAGAACGCTTAAGAGAGCAGGTAGTCAACTTAATGATTAGAAATGAGGCCGTTTTGCCTTCATTAAACAACGAAACCTACTTAAATTATTGTTCCAACTTTGATCCTATTAGATTCTTAAAAAAAACAAAACAAAAAAAAAAAAAAAAAACACCCCACCCCTGGCATCGTTGCCCACCTCTCAATTTTAAATACACGTAGACATTGAGGGCTAGCAGGAGGGACCATGCGCTTACCTGCTGCTCCATGGCAGGTAGCTCCATGCCCTCCTGGGTTTTAAATGCACCTTAGAACACACATGCATCAACACTACAATGAGCGGGTGGAGGGAGGTTTGGAGTCTTCTCTCACCCCCGTTCTCTGCGACCTGCTGGAGCAGGGGGGCTAGGAGGAGGAGTTGGCCGTCCGACTGCGGTCTGGAGTGTGGAGCCTTCCTGCTGCTGCGGAGTCGGGGCGGTCTGCCTCCCCCCACCGCAGGGAAAAGGGAAACACCACCTGGGTCTGGGTGCAGTTCCCCCCTCCAGGGGCGAGGGCACCTAGACCCGGTTTGTAGAGTACGCTTGGGGAGTGTGATCGTGTGTACAACGTCTCTTTATGTCTGTCTCCACGTTGGTTGAGTGTGGAGTAAGTGCATATGAGAGCATGAGGGGGGGAATGGATGTTTGTATCTGTGTGTGCCTGTATGTCTGTGTCTATATGTCAGGTTGGGTGTCAGGCGCCACCTCTCTGGGGACATCTCAGGCCCTCCAAGGTTTGGAGGCCTATCTCCCCCTACCACCACTTCCCCTGCCAGTGGCGGACCCCCTCAGACATCGGTGCGTTGGTGGTTCTTTGTGTCCGGGGATGGGCGTCCAGGTACACACCGGCTCACTCCTTGGCGGCCGCTTATCGGGGCCTGGAGCCTGGGGCTCGCTCGGGCCACTTCGGAGGTGGGGTGCCCCCGGCCTCTCGGCCTGGGGCTCGGTCACTCAGGCGCAGCTGGCTGCCGGCGGAGCTCACGGGCGCGTCACTGCAACTCCCCCTGGCTTCTGCTCCGCGGCTGCTGGGCGAGCCCTCATCTGGGACTCTCCTCAGCTCTTTCTGGGACAGTGGCGCGGCTGCCCCTCTGTTGGTCTTCCTTGGTCTCTTGTGTTCTGGGGGCCTCTGGATGTCTGGAGTTTTGATCTCCTCCACACCTGCTTCACGCCCTGGAGGACGGGGCTGTGGCCCCCCCACACCCTCTAGCAGATTATTACATGAAGGAACCTTTTAAAAAAACAAAAAACAAGTGCGTCCATGCTCACAGGTGTACACACGGGTGATCACACCCACAAACTACACCCTTTTTGGCTCCTACCTCAAAGCACACTGTGTTCTGTTGATCTTATGTGCTGCACAATAATGTTTAACATTTAGTATTTACTGTCATATTCCCATATATCATTGTGATGTTGTTTATTCTATTACTCTTGTTCTCTTCTGCTTGCTTTCTTTTTTCTTTCTCAACAGGTGATCCAGGTGATTGATATATGCATTTTTTTTTCTCTGCCCGTTCTGTTGGTTTTTGTCTTTTGCCCTTCTCCCCCGTCCCTCTTCTCAGCTGTTTCTCTTTCCCTCTTTCTTTCTCCCCTTCTTTCCCCCAGTCAAGTCTGTCCCGTATTCAGTAAGTGAAAATAAAATAAACAATAAAAGGTGAATCAAATGGACCATTACGGCAAGGCTGGGATGGTCAGTTTGGTAAAGTAAATCCGTTGGGCATCTTTCTTTGCCTTTAGACAACAATTCTGATGGCAAAAGAGCCAAACGGGACAGGCCAAAAAAAAGAAAAAAAAAGAAAAAAAAAAAAGAAGAAGAAGCTTGAACTGTTCATTTATACCAAATGCTGCTGCAGTCACCTGCACTGCTGCTCAGCGAATAAATACAGAGCTGCAACCATTAGCTCATTAATCTGCAGCAAAAAAACATCAGCTTTATCAACAGTGACAACAAGTGCTCCCATAAAGCCCCAGTATGCTCTAGATTAAACCCCCTAATCCTCATAATCTTTGAATCAAGCCTAATAAAGTCTTAGGTCGCGCCACACCCACCTGCCAATTCAACTACACACCTGTAACATTTCATAACTGAGCTGTGGACAGTTGTGACACCATTATGCTGACAAAATCTCCTCAGACAAAGACAAACACCTGCTAAAACACCTTGCTGGGAGCTCCTGGTGCAGCTAGACAACCGTGATGAAACAGACTCGAGAGATTAAAGCTATACCTGCTACGCTGCATTAAGGTTCTTCGCAGCCAGCTCCTCCTGGAGTGATCTCTTTCACGCCATCACACCCTGGCAACTCAGAGCCATCATTAATGAGGCGTACCTCAGAATTAGGCTCGACGCAACTGAAAAGGCAGCGTGACAAAAGGGGATGAAGGCCACTGGTGCAAGCAGAGTCAGGAGTAGGGTCACCTTACAGGTGTACATGATCTACCTGCACTGACCATATCCCCTTACACACGGGGTTGGGAGGCAAAAACAAAACACTGCGTCCATCTTTCACCAACTAATGGGTCACTGCAAACAGGTGTGGACACCATGATGCCATCCATCAAAAAAAAAGAAAAAGAAAAATGCATCATCAGCTTCCTCAGCAGTTATTCAGCACCATCAAGAAACTTGACAGGAAGTCAACAACTCATTCTGGGGCGTCAGGAAGTACATCTATTTGCAGTCTTAAAATACTGAAAGTTTAGAGGCTCCACTCAGAGCAGGATGTGCACGTTAAACTTCGAGCTTGTCACAAACGAGACTCAAAATCAGCTCGTGGAAGTTAAGTGAAAACTTGTCCCGTCCCCCCGTTTAGACCCCGTTTTCTCACCTTGAACACCTCAGAGAAGAACCCTGCGCCGATCTTCTCGCGGCTGAAGTCATCCAGGCGGGCCAGGGTAGACACGGCGCTGCGCAGGGCCCGGTATGAGGACGGTCTAATCCGGTTGGTTCCATGGACGTGGTGCATGGGCGGCTCAGCCTCTCCCTCCTGCTCATGCACGATCCTTTCCGTCTCCATCTCCGTCTCGGACGGCCCGGGAGGAGGAGGCGGACTTGGGACGTGTGCGTAGTTTAAAATCCAGCCCGACTACTGTTTACATTTCCCATGTCCGCTAGAAGGCCACAGCGCACGGCTCTCAGGAGAGCAGGAACGATAAACCAAATGTTGCAGCTGCGGTCTGAAACCAGTCAAGCCCAGTCCCTCAGATTCTTGCACACGTCCGGAACGAGCTCGTCTCAGTGCGTCCTCAAGCAGCTACACAGCTGCAGGGGTGCATCCTGCAGAGTCGGTGCGCAGTTTGGGGGTGAAGTCCCTCATGCCGTGCTCTCTCTCTAAACTGCGCAGGCTGCTGCTGCTGCTGAGCGGCGTCTCTCTCAATTTCCTCCAAGTCTGCTCCTCCTGCAGCAAAGGAAAAAAAGAAAAAGAAAGGAGGACGGGGCTCCACTTTCTACTTCCACCAATTGAATCCCAGGCTTCCAGTGCGCGCAGACCTGCCTCACTCGAGCTCCAGCCTATTGAAACTAAAGAGGGAGAGCGGAGCGTGCACAGGGGCGTTAATTCAATAAATCATAAAGTGTGCGCGTCTGATGCGATCAGTCTGTAAATAAAACTCCTGCTGCTTGTGCTGAGGGGGACAATACTTTAATTACAGCTGTGACGAATCATCGTATATGTCACAAAAATAAAACAAGACGATTTTGGAAAAGCGTGGCTGGGTTTAACTGCGACTCTTACATTACCCATTGAAATATGATGTGCACTCGTGAAGTCTGTAGAATGGATTTCCACGATGGAGTCTAAATATCTTTTCTTTTTCTCATTCCTGGGGTAGTCTGCCATGTCCTGCTCTCTGATAACATCGCAGAACGCAGACATATCAGCCCTGGCTGCCGCTGCTTGCACTTTGCACACACACAGTCGCTTTTTACAGCTGATTCAGCCGGCATTTACAGCTCTAATGGTCCCACGGTCACGCCGAAAGGGTAGGGGGGGGGGGTCGTTTCTCAGCAATCCTCAGACAGCGCGTGTGTGCCTCCGGTGCTGATGCTCCGCAAAAACCCGGAGCATTGCTCACTGCGGATTCTAAATTATGGATGCTAAAGGTGAGCTGAGTTTGACACGAGCGCACGCACGCACGCACACATGGTCATCAGACTCATGGTTCAAACAGAAATACGCTGACGCATAAAAAGAAGCTGCACTGAAACAGAGCGGAGACGTGCTTCACCGCAAAGCAGGAGGAGGGTCTGACTTACCTGGCCTTCTCTGAAAAACACAACCTCGACATGCGCCGGACGGCCCGGTGTCCTCTGCCGAGCTCCGAGCCAGCACCACCAGCGGCGTCCGGTTACCGAGAGCTTTAGTTTACCAATTAAGCCTCCTGGAGCCGCGGGTACGGACTCGGTGCTTGTTTCGTTTCACGTCACCGCTGCCGATCTGTGCCTCCCTCGTTGCGGTGTTGGCTGCTAGAAGGGAGAGGAGCGGTGACTTTTGCCGTGCTTTATTGGAGGCTGCTGAGCGGGGCGGGCACACACGTGATCACCGCAAAAATGCACCTGTGGGGGCGCCTGAAGTGCCCCAGGTCGTGCTGCTGCGTGCATGCGCTTAGTGTCTGGAGAAGATGAGGAGTCCGTTTGTGCGGAAACCCTGAGCTGTATATTAGACACGATCTTTATTATGATTCCTTTCTAACAGATCAGCAAGACATTTCAGTGGCAATAAACACGAGCTGCCTCATCCAAAGTCTGGATGCTTTTCACTGACTGGGGCTGTTTGTAATTACCCAGGAGACCCCTGCGGCAGAGAAACATGGCTGCTGGGCCCCGATAACCATCCACTGCCTCCCATTACTGCACACGTGTCAGCCTTATAATATACTATATATATATATATATATATATATATATATATATATATATATATATATATATATATATATAATGCAGGGGTGTCAAACATTAGGTTCTGGGGCTACAGTTGGCCCAGCAAAGACTCCAATCAGGTCCACTAAAAGGCTGGAAAATGTGATTGGCTTTTATTTTTGGACATTTAACTGTATTTTCATCAGTTTTAAGCCTTTTCTGCTGATTGCTCCCACATAGCTATTCACGCTGAACCAAAAAGGAATTAAGTAACAGATAAACATAAATAAAAAATTCTGTGAATCAACAAAACATGTATGTCTTATAAATACAAGACAGGGTGCATAATGAGCTAGGAGGATTTTCTCTGTCATTTTCTATAATTTTACACATCTTTACATAGAAATCTTGAGACGTGGTGTTGAAATTACAGTTTTTTCTCTTATGTTAAGACATTTATGGTTTAATGTGTCCTAAAACATTTTTACACTGGTTTAAATACTCAGGGTAGCATCATAATGAGGCTCACGTGCATAGAAAAAAAGCCCTTTAATGGCTCATTGAATGTTCTGTGCGTTTATGCAGCTGCAAACATGTTTTTCACCTACAGAGTAGGTTAATTCATATCAGCAAACAACTTTAGTCAAACTGAGTACAAACCAAATCAACCCCGGTGATGTAAAGTAAAACAAATAGCTGAATAAATAAATGTCCCTGTTTTAAGATGAGATTCAGTCATGAAATTATTTTGATGTTCATTACAGGCAACTGTGAATCCTGCCTGGGGGCACCTGAAGGTTCTGGATGCCAGAGAGGCATTAAAAAAAAGCCCATCATACGGCGTGGAGCCATCTCACACCTCACAGCCACATACTTCGGGTGGCGACACATCGTTATCACATACAGCTGGAGGCTAGTGGCTCTCTTCCTTATGAGCTCTATCCTGAAAGCAGGGGAAATAAAAAATAAAACACTGAAGTCACATTATAATAAAACATGTCATTTATTATTCAGTCCTGCTGATCACTTATTCATCACAACAACTGTTGATTTGCTGTGAGTCCAGGCTGGGCTTCACTGAGCATGCTGTGGGGATTATGTGTAAGCATTCATGCATGTGTGTGTGTGAGAGAGAGAGATGGGGGATTATTCTGACCCCCGCTGACCTCCCTGAGTTGTACTAGACTTGAGCCTTCCCCAGTGACGTGAGCGACTGATGTGTCCCATTTTAACCTCTGATTAGTTTTTGTTGTCCTGACACGGACTTCAGATAAATTTCATGTGAGAAGAGCAAACAACAATCAAATCACGCTGCTGAGCAGTTCTCCACCAAAATAAAACTATCACTTTCTATGCAATCAGATGTTTTTTTTTCTGGGATTAAAATGTCTAACTTTCCATTTGCATGTTTTGACAAGCCCAGAATGAGAAGGGCTGCTTCAGGCACGGCACCCGACACAAAGAAGAAGAAGAAGGCATGCTTTGAGGAAGACTACAGAGGAGCTTAATGGATATAGAGAAGGATGACATGCAGAGGGTTGGTGTGACAGAGACACACCCTAATCTGCTATCTGTAGGTTCTGTGGTGAACCTACAGATAGCAGCCCAAAGAGGAAGAAGAATAAGGAGAAGAAGATGGCGACTTTTAGGGCCACTGAGGTTCACATTTTTGTTTTTTGGTGAAATGTTTCAGCAGCTATGGTGCAGACTGCACTGCAATTTGGTGCAGAGCAAACAGTGATGTATCCTCCAGGTCTAAATTGTGAAGTAAACGCAGAGGTTTCTGTTTATTGTAATGGCCAGCAGGGGGCAACACATCTGGCTGGAGGGCTCTATGAGAAGAAGACCCCCCTGCTCTATTGCTCTGTGACATCAGTAAACACTTTAATGATGGATTTATGTCTCAGTCATTAGTTTCAAGTCTTATTTAAAGAAGCACAGTCCATAAAAAGCTACTTTCATCTACTTCCTTATTCACAAGGAATGACCACAGCAGGTAGTGCCAGAGATGCTTTACTTGTTCATGTAAACCGCATGAACATTACAGTCTATAGATATCTGCTGTATGTGAATGCTAGATAAAAACGCACTTGGGCATTGAGGAGTAAGTATATAAATGCATAAAGCACTAAAAAGCAGAACCAGTCTTTCCATCATATTTGATTTCAACACACCAGGAGGCTAACTGCAAAAATGCTAAGCTTACAGCTTTACTACAGGACTTCACTAACCTGTGAGTGATATCACAGTGGCTATACTCTGTGTGCCTGATGAAATGGATTGATAAGGTCTGCAGATCTGCTCTAAGTTTACCAGACCTCTGGAGCCTGTTAATCATCTTTGAGCTAGCATGACATTTAAATAATCAGTGATCTGTGGACTGTGTCCTTCCTGATGAATGGATAGGCGACTGCTGTCAATAACCTCGATCAAAGAACCAAATCAGTATGTAAATGTCTGAGGCACAGTCTACAGACCACAGTTATCTGAGCCACTAGATCTTACTAGATCGTTATATAAATGTTACATGTAGCGTTAGGCTGAAAAATCATTCTCACTCAATTTTTCCTGCAGTCACCTGAAGGGGCCAAAACATGTATTTTAATGAGGCTGGTTCATGTGGTTTTTCATTCTGCTCCCCCACTGAAGAGTTTTAACAACACTTGGTAGGAGGCGAATCAATAGCACAGTCAACACCTGAGCTTCCAGTTCCCTTCAGGGGACAAATCAATCCACAGAGAGCACAACAGGAACAAGGACTAATTCAGATACACAGGCTTTTCATTAGCTTCACCAACTGAATAACATCCCCACAGCATAGAGAAACTTGGCTTGATATTCATTTATTTATTTGTTTATTTTAGCCATTTATGCTTTAACTGAAGAAAAAAAAAACTGTATGGACTACCTGTTTTACCCCTCAAAAAACGTGTAAATAAAAGATCAAACACACACCTCTCCTTCATCTGAAATTCCAATTTCCACCTGATATAAGTGATGTGAACCTGCTGGGTCTCCCCTCCAACCGTCCTTGTGGTGGCCTCTCGTTAAAACTCGTCCGGGGGTGCTAATGACCACACTATCCCTTGCTTTTTGGAGCACACCAGCTGTTTCATGTGCTTGCATGCTGGTCCCCAAAGGAGGACCAGTGAGGTGAGAGGGGGTTAGGGGGTAAGGTAGGGGCTGCCACAATGGGACCTTCCCCCTGGGCCCATTCCACTTCAGCTCCCCCCATCCCTCCTCCTACTGTGGAAGAAAACGTGAAGCTAGATAAGAGAACAGAGATGCTGCAGCTGGTGAGGGGAGCTGCATTAAGAAACACCGCATGGCACATGCATGTAAAAATATACAGTAAATAATACACTCTTCTATTTACTATCTACTCCAAAATTAATTCCTTATAAATGCAGGACCTGTAGAAAAACACCATGGCTTAATAAACAAAGGCAGGTTACTTATTGTGAATTCACTTTAAAATAGTACCTCGTTCTGTATTGTCTATGGATTTGTTTTCAGTGTAGGGCTGAGCCTATTTAACCAGAGGGGTGTACTAGGAAGCAAAATTAATGGGTTAGCAGGTTAGGTTGAACTTAAAGACAGTTTTCTGTGTCACAGAAGTGACTCTCTTTCTACCTGGCTAAATCACTGTGGTAACCGATGCTGAACACACAACACAGTCAGGAAAAGGTTACTTTGAAAGTTTCAGTTTCAAATCCTGTGCAACCACCACGTCTTCACTGATTCTTTTATTTACAGAATGTTTTAAAGGTGATATAGATTCTCTGTTGGGTGAATATGTTTTATATGTGCAGGATGTGCATCTGTACCTTTGTAAAAGCCCTGAATGAAGCGTAAACTGTGCATTGCATTATCAGTGGAGTGTGCATTTATGAACTTGTTGATGCAGAAATGTGGAAATGTTGTTGTGCTTGATTCTAATCTGCTGCTGGAATTGAATTGCAGTGTGTGTGTGTGTGTGTGGGGGGGGGGGGAGGTGGAATGTCCTTTTTCTTTTTTTGTTTGTGTTTTTTTCCTGTGTCAACCACTTTGACTTGTCCATTTTCACACACTGCATTTTTAATGCAATTGAAAATAATTTTTGTATCTTTCTTTTTTCCCTAATATTGGTGACTCTTTATCTCCAGAAGATTTTCCGACCCTGCGCAGAGGAATGTGGGGGAACCTTTTAAATACTTGTCATTTTAATAATGAAAATTGTCCATTAGAGGCACAACAGTTGCAGACACTCTGCTCTGGCACCCCGAGGGACAGCCAGATCAGCTTGCATTGGTCTCTAGGGCTGAGTGGAGGTGCTGGAAAGTGGATGAGAGCAAAGTGCTCCTTTCAAAACAAACTGAAAAGTAAATTACTGTCCGGTGAAGGATGACTGGATTTGACGTCTGTGATCTCATTAGAAAAATTAAACGTCTGGGCGATGCTTTGTCTGATTTATCCGGAAGCAGAGGCTTTAACATTATCAGCTGGCGTCTGTCGGTTGGATGCTGTAATAGGTGACGCTGCTTGAGTTGTTTCCATTGTGTGTAAACTGTGAGAGACACAGTAATGAGCCGCAGCTAGAGTGCATTTGGTGGATATCTCATGTCGGCAGACACAGGAAAGAAGATGGAAAAGCGCCCAAAGGCTTCCTTGTGTTGTTCACTGACCCCATATCATTTTACCCCGAAGGCGTGCACTAACAAAGCCTTTAAGGTTTTTCCTAAAACACAGAAGACCGCAAGCTACACTCCCTGCAACCGGAAAATTATACACACTATAATTGCTTTGCGGGCCACATTTTTCCTGCAGCTTTACACAGAGACATTAGCGCCGTCAGTTGTGTGTTTCCCCTGGTTTTCCCTTCTTGTCTCTACATGCCCAGCAGTTGTGTCTGGGCCTCAGGTGTCGCCTTACAGGTGATCAGGTTGTCTGTTTTTCTCCACTCGGTTGGTATTGTGATACGTTTATGTTTTGTTTTTTTTAGACTGGGTGTACCCGTCAAGGAACATTTATGCCTTTATTCTGTGACCGTCACGTCATCCTGCCGAAAGAAAGTGTTGTTTATTCGCTGAAGGCGACACACTGGGTCTCAGCTATAATGTGGGTTAACTGGCTGTAGGTCAAAGTCTGCACGCAAAAAAGCTCCAGAGTTTTAAAGCATGCAAATTAGGCAAACAGAAGTTATAGTGAACTCAACTCCTTACAAATGACCATGGAGGTCTGTCCTGGTGGAAGAGGATCAATAAATAGCTCAGCAGGGTGGTGCACCTATTGTGTGGACATGATTGATTACATGCTCCTTTTATGCACAGGGTCAAACCCTAATATGATGTTTTTCACCGTAATGGTACCTGCACACCTCCTCACACTGCAGATGCACATATCAGGCTTTTAATTCACATAAAAAACACACAAACTAACATAAAGATTTGGTGCTGTTATGGTTTATCTTTAAATAGAAATATGATGTATGTTGCAAAGGTCATCTATTCAGTGCTAGGATCACTGTGAATTAAAATATTTAAAAAATGTAATCATATATGTGCATGTTAATCTGTGAAAGACTGGCAATCTATCCAGGGTGTACCCTGCTTCGCCCTGTGACAGCTGGGACAGACTCCAGCCTCCCACGACCCTAAACGGATAAGCAGATGGATGCATGGCTGTGCATTTAGGGGGGTTTGTTGTTCATTCCACATATGTCATTAATGTCAAATTACAAAAAAATGTAAAAAAAAAAAACTTAAATAAAAAGGTTATCAATATGGACGCATCAGTAAAAGTACAAACTGGTTTTTATGCATTAATGTGGCATTTGTGTGCCAAATCACAATGACAGTCGCCTCAAGGAGCTTTATATTGTAAGGTAGGCCCTACAATAATACTGAGAAACCCCCAACAATCAGACAACCCCCTTTGAGGATGCACTTGGCAACAGTGGGAAGGAAAAACTCATTTTTAATAGGAAGAAACCTCCAGCAAAACCAGGCTCAGGAAGAAGATTATATTGCCACTGGTTGGTGGTGAGGGGAGGGAGACAGGACAAAAGAGACAGAGGTGTGTAAAAGTACATAGAGAGTGAGAAAAAGTGAGTGACTAGGAAGTGCATCAGGGAAAGCCTCCACGAGTTACCTGATATAACCCTAACTATATGCTTTATCAAAAACTAAAGTTTTAAGCCTAATTATTCAAGACCTTGTCTGTGAGGAGCAGGATATTAATTTTAATTCTGGATTTAACAGGGAGCCGGTGAAGGGAAGCCAACACAGGAGAAATATGCTCTCTCTTTTTAGTCCCTGTCAGGCGTGGCCCTGTTAAATCTCTAAACATATGAATTTGTTCAATAAATCTACCAGATTTTTAGAAAAAAAATTCAGCCTGCATGTATGAAACATAATCAGAGTGGTTTGTCTGAAGTAATGTAGAAGGAGGCGGTGAAGTCAGATTACAGACATTTGAAATGAAGCATATCATCATTCATTTTATCCTGTATTTTGATTATTTTGAATACAAAACAGGGAAATAAAGCAAAATAAAAGACGTCTGTGTGGAGCTGAATCCAAACAAAGCTTCACACGAGGCTCTTTATCAGTTTCGGTGGTGCAGTGAGACACAAACTCAAACAGACTCTGTGGATTCTCCACTAACCCACTGACCTGCATTGCAGAAGGATTTTTTTTTCTTGCTGGTATGCGCTCTGCATGTTCAATTGCTAAGCCAAGAGGTTTCGTTATGTTTAACAATGCTGCCCTCTGCTGCTGACTGATGGTTGCTTAACTTCATTTTTGTTGTTGTTGTTGTTTCTTGGGTGGTGGGGGAACCTTAAAATTAGTTGTAATGTGGGGAAAAGAATCATAACTCACAATAATTTCCATTGAGAGCTCCAGTAGATGTTCTTAGTGTACAGGCTGTGATCAGCTGACCTGCTGCACTTTGTGGATTTACACAAGTTAATTCAACCAGATGTCAGCAGATGTTTCAGGAGTAGTCCTGGATGATTTCCATCCTCTACACCTCACCCTCCTCTACACTGACGCTGTACGGTTTACGCCTTTTTTTCTAGAAGGTATAAAGTTGATATGAAAGTGGAATTTGGTGAATGAATCTCAGCATAATCGGCTAAAATTCATATGGAGCTCTGCTACACTTGATGTAACCTAACCTAACAGCCACTGTGTACCAGTCACACACTGTTCTTTACTTTAAATCCATCACTGTGCAGCAAACTAACCTGTTTATCCTGCACTAACCTGCAGATGGTTTTCATGCAGCCTTTAAATAACACCTTGGTTTGTTCTGCAGCATTTTTCACAATATGAGAAAACATAATGTCGCCTGAACAGACCCAATATCTGATTTAAAACACGAAGACTTACATGTAAGTTTTAAATGAGCACTCCTTACTTTTAAATCTAACCTCCCGTTGTCCTCTCCTGTCCTGTCCTGTCTTTCTTATCTTTCTCCATCTCCGAGTGAAGTTGGCTCTCTTGCTTTTCTCTCCCTGTTAAATACAGCAACCGGACCTTTAGTTAGCAACACACTGTGAGACAAACTGCACACAAACTGTTTATGTGTTTGCTGATGTTTGCTGAACTGATAGAAACGCTGCATTTGAAATTACCTGCTACTTAAAAACAACGTCACTCCCTTAATGCTGGTTCGGTTTCTAACTAAATGCTGAAATACTGCAAAAAAATATCCCACTGTCTCACTTTTAATCCCTGACTTTGGCACACGTAATATGCACAAATACATGAAATAACATATCATTACATACAAACACACTGTTATCAAAGTTACCCTCAAAAGTAGCTCTTATCGCCAAACATTGTCGTGAGGCAACAAAAACAAAAACTGGATTTCTGAGCATGCAAAATTTAAAATAACTTCATAAACCTGCCTCTACGTCTTTTTACACTCACGTGTGTTTTAGATTTACAGTTTATGTCATTTTAAATATGATTACAAGGACAAACAGAAAAGGATGCCCCACCTTCAAATCATACTGGATACTAACTCAAACATCTTATTGGCCTGAAATTTGATACTTTTCCAGTACTGATACTAAATACTAATGGAGAACAGTTCAAGATGCAGTGTACTTGGTATACTGTATTTTCATCTTGTTAAGTATAGATATCATACTGTATCTATACTTTATCAGAAACTTTGTTCACAAAATCCAAGTTATTTTCTTATAACTCATATAAACAAGTGATACTGGGCAGCAAACATCAAATAGAAGGCTATCTATGTTTTGCAGGCACTAGTTTAACAGCCACAACCAAGTAATTTACGCAACCACATTTACATTACACTCATAGTTAAACGTTACCTTTAATTACCCTGAATGGTGGCATAGGTCACTGACAGGTAAACCACAATATATTGTTTTATGTTCCGGTAGTAATTTTCAAAATAAAACGTCTCCGCCGCACAACTGCTTCAAAGTACTCTGACCCTATCACACTTCATGCATTTTTTGCATAGTAATGCACTCAGTAAAAATAATGCTGTTTGCTGATGCAGATGATGAGATACAGTTAAAAGCTCCTGGAAAATTTGGTTAACCTAGTTAGTTAATAACGCCATTATGGTTTAACAAAAAAGGTAATTAAAAAAAAATATTAATAGAAGTAAAAACTGATATGCAGACAACTGTCAGTAGTAAAAAGCTATCAGTTAAATAATTACATCACAGTTCTACTGAAATAACAGTGTACAAGTGATGAAAAGTCAATAACAACATGCACTGTGCAGAATTTAAAAAAATGAAAACACTTGTAATATTGTTTTATAACAATATATTAAAAATGAATGTTTTGTTTTCAAAAAGTATCACCAAATAAGTGTGAATGACTAATAAAACTCTCCAATGAATAGTCGTACTTGAGGTACATAAACTACTTATTTGATCAAGCAGGAAAGTAACTACTAAGCACTAACTGAAGCAGAAGGAAATATTATGCATTTTTCTCTTTACTGTTTGGAAAGTAGTGGAATATTGTATTAAGCAGCATAAGATGGAAATCTGAGTAAATTCCAAAAACTGACTTTAGTACTGGAGTATTTTGGCCCTTTAAAATGAGGTAATGATTTTGTTTTGAAAGCAACCGCTTCATTTCCGGTGGCGACCTAACTGTCGCTAACTTGTCTCGCGGATGTATATAAAAAGATCGGCTGCTGTAAGCTAGGAAGTGTTCTGACTGCGGTCGACCAGCCGGTGATCTTCCGTCCTCTCACGCGCTTGAAACATGGCTCTGAGCCGGCTGGAAAGAGCTCAGGTATGGCTGTTGAAGGCGGTCACGGAGGTCCTCGTCATCGTTTTTCGCTTCTTCTCCCCTCGGAGACCTGCTCTGTCCGGGAAGAAGCTCCCGCCCGTCAGAAACCCGCTGCTGCTTATGTCGGCGACGCAGCTCGCCAAGAAGATCCGGCGAAAACAGGTGTGTACCCGGTCAGACCTCCCGGCTGGAGGAGGAGAGGGGTGTGTGTTTGTTTAACACTTGCTCCAAGCGAGTAGATTTAACCATCTTCATGTCAGTTTGATTTAGACTCACATAAGCCGGTGTTAAATCTGGAGGTCATGGGTTGTCATGTTTCTTACATCCCCTCTTTAGCTTCTATTTCCATTCTTATTTCTATTTACAATCACTGGAGCTGAAGCACCTTGGTCCGCTCCTCAGGGACGGTTTCCCAACGCTTGCTTTCTGCTCCCAAGTCTCCACGCCCACAGTAAGACAGTAACACCTGTGGAATAACAACACACCTGTGCTGCCTGTACAGCCAGAATGGGAGCAGCCTTTTGTCGGGCTGTGCTTTGCTCCAGACAGATGTGTGGAACTTGGAGGTGAACAAATCGTGTACTTGTTGCTAGGTTTTATTGGAACGCACACATGGCGCATGTGCAGGTGCTGCTTTCATGTGGCGCTGGAGCGGTAAATGCTGATTAATGAGTTACTCACAAATGTTTTAACAGCTTTTGGACAGACATTCCGAGATGGGATGAGATAAAAGAAAGTAACATCTTTAGGAAAGACTGCTCAGTGATAACATTAAAAAAAAAAGAAAAGAAAACTACAATAGTGCAGGAAGCAGGGGTTCCCAAAGTGTGGGCGCGGGACACCCATTTGGGCCGTGAAGCTGCTGTGAGCTGCGGGCCCTGAGAGGAGAGAGAGTTTTCAATGATTTATAAAACAAACAAACAAACAAAAAAACCCAAATAAGACTGTTCATTTTTAATTTTAAACTTGTATCCACCTTAGAGCTGGGGTGTCAAACATAAGGATCTGGGGCCAGAATTGGTCAGGCAAAGACTCCAATCTGGCCATGCACTGCATGGCTCTGGAATGGGAGGGGCATGCATTTTGTATTTTTAACAGATAACAGCTTCTGTGACATTATACCAAAGTAATTAAGTAATATAAAACATTTAACAAAAGATGTTTTTTCACATAATTGTTCTGAGTAAATAAAAAAATCTTCAGTGTTATAATTAAACGATGGTCTGGGCAATGACCTACTAGAACTTTACTAGAAGTAATCTCTTATAATTTGAGCCCAAAGACTGCTTACTACAGCACCATTTCTTTATAATGTAGAAAAACTGAGATGTATGGTTATTTGCACTTTTTTGTCTTATATTAAGATATCGGGAATTAAACGTGTCTTTAAACCTCTTTACAATGACAGTTTCATTGGTCACACCTTGAGAAACGCGCACCTTTCGCGCACATATATACTTTTAGTATGACTCCAGTGTGGTGTGCAGGGGATGAGAGGCATCATCCACAGTACTAAGTGCTTTCCTCTGTATCCAGGACTGAATCATCATCCCCGATGAGCTCATTGAGTCTATTTGCATCAGCTGCTCCACCGCACAGTAGCATAAAAGCTGACACTGAAATCACCAAGTCTACTGAGGGGTGGGGGAAAAAACAGGCTGTTACTGAATGACCTTTCCTGTACAGGGCCCCTTTGTTTTTAGATTACAGTATCTTATTGTAATCTAATTCACTCTGGATAACTATATCAAACAGAAGGCTTGATGTTTGGTGGTAGGGCCCTGTTTTGGACATAACCTGTATAAAAGATGGATGTAACTTTTGGCCAGGAAAAATGAAGCTAATGCCTTAAACCTGCATTCTTCCTAATGACCAGCAGAGGGCGATTCCACTGATTACAGAAAACTTCTGGCCTGACAACGTTTACAGAGGTCACTTCTGTAAACTCCTTATTTCCTGATAATTTCCTTTGGTCTCAGTTACTAGTTTCAGTTAGGGCTGCTCGATTATGGCAAAAATGATAATCACGATTATTTTCACTGAAATTGAGATCTCGATTATTTGACGATATTTATTTAACCCTTTAAGACCTACTATAGAACAAAGTCCGCCAGAGCTTATATTATTTTTTTTACATGTTGTAGTGCCATTTGTGGGAGCATTTCAAGTTGCTATACAACTGTTATAGCCCATTTTAATAATATGTATGCATTAAGTCCATAGTAACTACATTAATTACAAAAAAGTGCAATAAACTACAAAAAAATAGAAAATCGGTTTTGTTTTTTTACATATATTTCTACTTAGAGAAATTTAAGAGGTTTATCCCTCAAAACTTTAAATACAAAAAAAGTTGCAAAAAATAGTTTACAACAACAGGAAATTTATTTTGAGTGTCTTCATAGTTTTATTTTTGAGATACACCAATTTTTATATACTGCAGGAAAAACGAAAAAACAATCCTATGATGCAAATTTGCAAAGAAAACAGCATGTGCATCAAAATAAACTATTTCCAGCAGTGCAATTCGAGTTCTAAGCATCCCAGAAACTATTCAGAAAAGTCAAACATGACCAGTATAGGCTTTTAAGGCCTACAAGTAAAAAAACTACATTTTCCGCGAAAATGATGTCACTTCCGGTTTCGGGCAGGAAATGGCGGACATGCGATAGTTCGCGCTGACGTCTGTTTCATTGTGGGAAGTGTTACGAACAGCTGATCAGATCGGCAAAGCGTGTTTCTGGAATATTATGTTTTTGTTGCTGCAAGCGCTTTTTATGCAATTTTTGCAAAGCTTTATGTGGAAGGAAACCGTGACCGAGGACAAGCTGATGGCATCAGATGTAAGTACAACTCCTCCGGTTTCATATGCAAAAAAAATTATTGCGCTAGCTTACACGGTTCAGGTTCTACAGGGATTTAAAAATAGTTACGCAAAACGGAGCGTGCTGCTCTGACCGGCTTTAAAGGGTTAACAATGACTTTAAAAAATAATATAAAATAGTGTGCAACACCACTGAAGTTTTTTTTTACCTCTCTTTTCAACCAACAGCAGTCACTCTCCTCTCCAAATAACTTCTGCTTAGCTTTCCGAGCTTCCCTCGGGTCCTCTTAATCAGCGGTCCCCAACCTTTTTTGCGCCACGGACCGGTTTATGCCCGACAATATTTTCACGGACCGGCCTTTAAGGTGTCGCGGATAAATGCAACAAAAAAAAAAAAAAACTAGTACCGGTACCGAAAAAAAGAAGATTTATTCATAACACACGTGAAAAGACCCAGGAAAACCGAGTTAACAATCAAAACGATAACAAAATAATGCTGAAAACCGATTAAAAACCCTGAAAACCATACATTTCACACCTGAGCCTCAACTCTCGCGGCCCGGTACCAAACGACTCACGGACCGGTACCGGTCCAAGGCCCAGGGGTTGGGGACCGCTGCTCTTAATTGTTGTGACGCGTGTTCGAATTGCAGAGAGGTGCGCTGGATTTGCCCCATGGAGCAGCGCGAGAGTAAAGCATGAGGGAGGGGCTAATAATCGGCTCAGTCATTTTTAATGATCGGTGAAAGCCCAGATCGTAATCGTGATTAAAATTCGATTATTTGAGCAGCCCTAGTTTCAGTAAAACAAAACATAAAATCCATTTTTTAGTTTATGGTTATTGTAAGAGTAGGAAAGGATTACCCTGGTAATGCTAACAGCTTGTCAATCAAAATTGTTAGCCAATAAGTGTGGAGTGTCACTGGCACATCCACTGCTCACTCATAAAAAACATGTTGATATTAAGTGCTCAGCTACAGACTTCAATGACACATCACTGTAGCTTTCCTCCTTCTTTTTTTTTTTTTTTTTTTTTTTTTTTTTAAATAGCGTCTGTGATCCTGGGAGAGCAGCAGGCATCAGTGACAGGAGACGTAGCAGAAACAACTTGAAAGGAGGAACTGTGGGTTGCAAAGCGGCTTGCAGCTGTAGAGAAGCTGAAGCAGCTTTTATAATCCACCCTAAAGACACTGAAGTCAAAACCTTATTTCCTTTTTTAATTTTTTTTTTCTTTAGGACAAATCATATTCAAGTTTCACCCTCAGTTTGACTTGTTTTCCTGTTCTGTGACATTCTTTCTGCAATGAACCATAACATGTCCTTACGTGGTCTAAATGTTATGTCCCTGCAGGTGTCCAGCGTAGAGGTGGTGCAGGCTTACATTGACAGGATCCAGGAAGTTAACCCTTTTGTGAATGCTGTTGTGAAAGACAGGCAAGAAACGATCATCTCTATTTCCCTGATGTCTGATAGTGTGCTCTTGAGCTGCAGTTATTGATTATTTTGTTGACAGGAAGACAGAAACATTTTCCTGGCCCAGCACAGGGTATGATGATGTGAGGCTTTTTTTTTCTTTAACTCAGAAATGAAACTGAAAATGAAGATGTATCAATATATCAGCCTTGAAGAATGCCATCAGACTATTGGGATAAAAACATGGTGTTTAACCTTAGCAGTGCCTGATGTGTGTCTGTTCTGTCACATCACGTTTGCTGTGGGTAAATGTGCAAAGGTAGTGTGAGGAAAATATAAAAAAGATTTAAGTGCTGAAGTTTTCTCAGCAAATGAAAACATGTAATTATAGTGACAATACAATGCACAGTTTGCACTGCTGTAATTTGACATTTTACTAGCATCAGGTCAAAATCTTTTCCCTCTAAATTTGTCAGTAAACGTAAACTGCATTTCTGTCTGTCCAGGTTTGCTGCTGCCCTCCAGGAGGCGGCTCAGGTCGATAAGCTGATTGAGGAGGAGACTGGAGGAGAGGAAGTGCTGGAGGACCGGCTGCCTTTATTAGGAGTCCCACTTTCTGTGAAAGAGTCTTATGCCCTCCAGGGTAACTTCCAGAAATTTAATCTCCCGTCAGCTGCGTGAAACTTGACACTTTACTGTGGTTACCTGCATCAGGTGACCTCAGTTTTACTCAGTATTTGATACTGTTAACATGTCTCAGTCCACACATGCACTTTGGACTGTATGTATGCAAGTATGCATTTAAGCGCTGTAAATCCTCTTAGAAGGTTTTACTGTGGTAGTTAGTTTTCAAACTTCAGTTCTGGTTTTTGACTTGCTGTTCACTGAAGGAGAAAACTAGAAGTCAGAAACGTTTTCCGTCAGTTAAAAATGATGCTGAGGGAAAAGCAGAGCTGTTAGTCTTTAGTTCTAGTTAGTCACTGCAAATCCACTCTGCACATGTGACACGTCTCCCTTCTGCAGGCATGCCCTTCACTACAGGCCTGGTCTCCAGGCGAGGGATCGTGGCCACAGTCGACGCTCCACCTGTGGCCCTGCTGAAGAGAGCGGGTGCCATCCCGCTGGGTGTCACCAACACAAGCGAGCTCTGCATGTGGTATGAATCGCACAACCACATCTATGGCATCACCAACAACCCGTATGACCTGGAGAGGATACCGGGAGGAAGCTCAGGTTAGCAGCCGGTGTTGAGACAAAGTTGAATTTTTTTAAATTTTTTTTTTGCGTCTGTTTTTGTTGCCAGGAGTCGTCCTGGTTTTAATCATATTACTGAGGCTCTGGCTGTGGTGCTTTTATTTATTTTTACCTTTCCCTGCTTTCAGGTCTGGTTGAATGCTATTTTATGTGGAAAATGTTCAATGATGTCTTGTATGCAGAGCTGTACAAAATCTAAAAACCTTGTGATGTCTCTTTCTGTCTTTGTGTGTGAAGACTACACTAAACCTCTGTGAGCTGCTTTTTTTAATTTTTTATTTTTTTAAGGCAATTTTAAGCGTAAAATCTGCAACCAAACCATCGTTAGTCGAGTTGCTTTATTTTTATAATAGTAACGCTGCTTATTTCATACATTTAATGAACAAATACATTTTATGTTGCCATTTTTTTCCTCAAAAACAAAAATGTTCGTATCTGCAGGTAAACGTACTTTGTTGACTCTGTGAGGACTTTTATTGACAATAATGGTCCAGATAAAGTCCACTTCCACTGACTTATCTCTGCTCTCTCACTGTTTATCGCCTGTTCCTCTGGGCTCAGGGGGAGAGGGCAGCATACTGGGAGCGGCAGGTTCAGTCATCGGTGTGGGCTCAGACATCGGCGGCAGCATTCGTATGCCCTGTTTCTTCAATGGAATATTTGGCCATAAAACTACTCCAGGTAAAAGACACTGGCTGTGAGTCTGATAACCCCACATAAGCTAATGTTGTAGCTCTGTTTTTGTTTTTGTTTTTTTTGGGGGGGGGGTTAGTAGCAGTTAATGAGGAAAAACATGTGACAAGGATCACTCATAGACATGAACCTCCAGAGGATTATCATGTGTGCCTGCAGCTCCCCTCTGCTTCTTTTTCAGCTTTGCCCACAACTTTACAGCTAACTGCTCGCATAGCACAGTGGCAGTTAAAGCCCAGCTGAGGACACAGTGGAGCATTTAGGAGCTAAACAGGCAGGTTTGTCTCAGGAGATTTCTGTTCAGCGCTGTTAAAATGTGCATTAAAGCTTTCTACGCTAGTTGTTATCTGGGCCCTCTTCGCAAACAAGCTGTGACTGAAACAAAGCCTTGGGTTTTACATTCATCAGGTGGACAGAAACTTTGAAGGAGCAGCTGCTACCCACTGCACCAGATTGAAATCTTCATGTATGACAGCGTTTTGCTTACAGATTGTTTGTAAGGCTGACTAATAGAGGAGAAAATACTTTTTCCTTTAGGTGTCGTGTCCTGTGAGAATCAGTACCCTCCTTCCTCTGGCAGGCAGGAGGAGTACCTCAGCTCTGGTCCCATGTGTCGCTACGCTGAAGACCTTCTGCCTATGCTCAAGATCATGGCCGGACCCAGAGTTGACATGTAAGGCCCTGCTGCTGTTGCTTCATCTGAGTGTAATTCGGGGCTAATGTGTTACTTCTTTTATTTATTTGTATTAGTTTATCTACATGTATAAGTGACACAGTGTGCAATCTGTGTTCATGCACAAATACAGTTCTTATGGTGCCAAGGTAAGAACTGGGGCTTACTTAGAAGAGGCTGGAGACCTTCTAAAGCAAAGTGTGTGTGCGTGTGATCAAATTATGGCTAACTGGACACACCCACATTGATAAATTGATAGCAGATGTTTCATATCCCTAATCTGCACAATAAAATGCATCCAGCTATCTCAGTGCTAATTTTTTTTTTTTTTTTAGTGCTTCATGGATGTGATAATGATCCACACGCAGTAACATTTTATACTCTCCTAAACTTCTTACATTTTATGTGACTGACGATTGCTCGCACATAAGAGGATTTTGGATGTTGGCTTAAATGTAATATTTTGGCCACGATGATAAACTAACTACATCATGTCTTTTGTCTTCTTCGTCCCCATCACCCCCCAACCATATCTTGTTAAAAGGGAGATTTTCCTTCCCACTGCCTCAAATTGCTTCCTCATATGGGGTTTTGTGATTGTCAGGGTTTCTTTCTAATATATTCAATTCCTTATTCTTGTATCTTTCCAATATTTAAGGCTTAGGGAGTGGCTGCAGCTCAGGAGATGAGGCAGGTCATCCACTAAGTGGAACGGTGGTGGTTTGATCCCTGGCTGTTCTAGTGTGCATGCAAAGTATTCTTGGGCAAGATACTGAACCCCAAGTTGCTCATCGATGCGTCCATTGGAGTGTGAATGTTAGAAATAGACAGCACTTTAAAAAAGTGCTTGTATGATTACGTGTGAATGAGTGAATAATGCATCTTGTATAAAGCGCTTTGAGTGCTCCACTAGAAACCTTCTACATAAGAACCAACCCCTTTACTTTTTACCCTACAATACAAAGCAACTTGATGTCACTGTTATGATTTTTATTATTTTCTTTTCGCTATTAAAAATTCTGAGTTTGGCTCACCTGTTGTGAAAACAACCTAAAATAAAACAACTCAGTAACTATGAATAATTTTGATTTAATTTAAAGAATATTGAGGTTTTCTTTGTTTTTGTGCAGCCAAATGCAGGAGATGCCAGACATAATACAGGTCAAAGGAGCTTGCAAAGAAAAGCGTCTGGACTTCTTTAAGTTGCTTGAAGACGTTTCACCTCTCATCCAAGAAGCTTCTTCAGTTCTAAGGTCAAATGGTGGAGAGTCCCTTCTACGCTCTCCAATCTTAGAGGTTTACAAGTTTGTGGACAAGGCTCAGCAGGCCCAACACTCTAAAGGAAAAGAAAGACAACGCAGGAAATTTCACACCTTGCTTTCTAAAACACTCCTCATTCTGAACCTACACAACTCGGAGAAGAAAACACACCTGAGGACAGTCAGGAGAAATGGGTGAAGAACTTTTCATCTCACTGAACCTGAAAAGAGGGTATTAGCCAAAGGACTCAATTTTGCCATTTCTCCGCAACAGTTGCCCATAGTGGACCTCATCACAGCCACAGAAACAGCCATACGGATTAATAAATTATCACAGACAGAAGCAGAGCAAATCAGGATGAAAGTCTCAGCCACCCTCTCCAGCGCCAAAGTCCCTCCGTCCAACCTCACAATACAGGAAAAGAAGGCCGTCGCTTTCCTGAGCAAAGACCACAACATCACTGTTTTACCAGCTGATAAGGGAAGATGCACCGTGGTCCTAAACACTACAGATTACCATACAAAGATCACTACTCTCCTCAGTGACAACAATACCTACGAAGCCTTAAAGCGAGACCCCACAAGCAGCTACAAAAAGAAAGTTATAGCTTGCCTTCAAGACTTTGAAAAGGACAAAATCATTGACCGCCTTACATATCACCGCCTTTACCCAGGGGATGCCATACCCTGCATCTACGGACTTCCTAAAATCCACAAGGAAGCTGTCCCACTCAGACCCATAGTCAGTAGCATAAACTCAGCCACTTATAACATTGCTAAACACCTTGCTACCATCCTTGCTCCTCTCGTGGGGAACACCCCACACCACATCAAGAACTCCACCTACTTCACCGACAAGGTCCAGAAACTTACCCTGGATCCAGATGAAACCATGGTGTCCTTTGATGTAGTCTCTCTCTTCACTTGCATACCCACCACGGAGGCCGTGGAGACTGTCAGAAAACGACTACAAGAAGACAGCTCCTTGGAGGACAGGACCAACTTCACACCCGATCAGATTTTCACCCTGTTAGACCTCTGCCTCACCACTACATATTTCAAATACAAAGAAGGCTTTTACAGACAAAAACATGGCTGTGCCATGGGCTCCCCCGTGTCACCTATTGTAGCCAACCTTTACATGGAGGAAGTGGAAAGGAAGGCTCTTGGCTCTTTCAAAGGAAGAGTACCCAGCCACTGGTACAGATATGTGGACGACACCTGGGGTCAAAATCAAGACACAAGAAGTGGAATCCTTCACTGCGCACATTAACGCTGTGGATAAAAACATCAAGTTCACCAGGGAAGACACAAAGGATAACTGTTTGCCTTTCCTGGACTGCGCTGTGCACATTGAAGAGAACGGCAACCTCAACATCGAAGTTTACCGGAAGCCCACACACACGGACCAGTACCTCCTCTTTGACTCCCATCACCCTCTGGAACACAAACTTGGAGTAATCAGGACCCTACACCACCGGGCAGAACATGTTCCCTCTAAGCCTGAAGGAAAAAAGAAGGAACACACACATGTAAAGGAAGCACTCAAAACATGCGGTTATCCTAAATGGGCATTCTTAAAGTCAGCAAAGTGGCACAGAAAAGAAGACCAGACACCAGCGAGGGAGGATAAGAAGGACAGACGCAACAACATTGTCATCCCCTATGTAGCCAGTGTATCAGAAAAACTCAGGAGAGTTTTCTCCAAGCATGACATCCCAGTGTATTTCAGACCCAGCAACACGCTCAGACAAAAACTGGTTCACCCGAAAGACAAAACTCCAAAACACAGACTTAACAACGTGGTGTATGCTGTACAGTGCAGCGAGGAATGCCCAGACCTCTACATTGGAGAGACCAAACAGCCACTTCACAAGCGCATGGCACAACACAGAAGAGCCACCTCCACAGGACAAGACTCAGCAGTCCATCTGCATCTTAAGGATAAAGGACACTCTTTGGAGGATGCCAATGTTCACATTTTGGACAGAGAGGACAGATGGTTTGAAAGAGGAGTGAAAGAAGCCATCTATGTCCACTGTGAGCGACCATCTTTGAACAGAGGCGGGGGTTTACGACACCAACTCTCTGCCATCTATAATCCAGTTTTTGAGATCCCTTCCCAGACGCCTTAACGCCCACTCACATCCTGGGCCATCTGACCTCAGGAACCCAAAACTCTGGCTGATTGGGACCCACACCCGTTTTCACACCTTGGGTCAGGTGATTAGAGGATCATCAGGGGTCCTTTGTCCCTCTGTGGGGGGTCACTCCCACTGGGTTTAAATCTGGGACTCTCCATCATTTGACCTTAGAACTGAAGAAGCTTCTCGGATGAGAGGTGAAACGTCTTCAAGCAACTTAAAGAAGTCCAGACGCTTTTCTTTGCAAGCTCCTTAGACTACGATGACCTGGATGACTAAGAACCTTCACAGAAACATAATACAGGCATTTAACTACAGAGAGGTATTTTGGGTAGCCTGCGAACAGGGTTTTACCAGGGCTGTAATAACGTCAGCACTTGATCTTGAGGTTTCATTTACATCAGCATAATGGACACATTTGTTTATCAAATGGTCCAAAATTACAAGGAATTGTATAGATTTCTGTCACAGAAGATTCTGACTCAACACAACCAAACCCCAACTGTGTTTGTTAGCTACAGTAGTTCAGCAGTGCTGTTGATTGTTTCCACTTGTGCTCACAGGTTGTCCTTAAACACAAAGGTCGACTTAAAGAAGCTGCGGTTCTTCACCATCCCTCATGACGGCGGCTCTCCTCTCATAACCCCCGTCAGCAAAGAGCTCGTAGACATTCAGAGAAAGGTGCGTTGTTTTTTTGGTTTTTTTCCCTGTCTATTGCAGAACTCCTACACACTTAGGAGGAATTGTTTTACACTTTAAATCCTCGTGTGGTCTTCCACAGGTAGCCGAGCGCCTGGAGGCGGACCTCGGAGTGAAAGTCCAAGAAGTGCATTTCCCTGAGCTCCGCTACAGCTTTCAGATCTGGGACACCTACATGGTCCTTCCTGACAAGGAGGGCAAAGTAGGTCCAGAACATTAACTTTACAGCAGACAAAGAGTCAGCGGGTGAATGATGAAGACAAGGGAGAGAAACAGGCATTGGTTTCTTGCTGTTGCCAGGACTTTCCAGCTAATAAGGCACGTCTCACTAAGAGAGAAAGCAGGCTGAGTCTTAGTCACAGCACCTATTGTAGTCTGCTGCCCAGAAATGGTCGCCTAATCTGTTTAGCTGCCTGTGCACGACACACACACACACACACACACACACACACACACACACACACACACACACACAGTAATGTTTCTGCCACTTCAGAGGACAATACCCGCATCTAGATTTCCTGCAGACGCCTCGCATTAAACCAAGTCTCCTCATTAAAATGTAAAGCTTTACAATGTGATCAGTTTTTGTTTCTAACTCAGAGTTATGTGCTTGGGAAGAGATTTATGTGCCCACATAGTTACATCCACGCAGTTCTCTTCAGCTAATCTGAAACGTTTCTGTTACCAGGCTGTGAGTTAGTCACAGTCAGTTTACTGCTACTTTCTACTTTAATGCAGATCACCAGTTTGATTTAAAGTGAACTTACTATGCTTTTCCTTATTTTATGTCTTATACTGTCACAGTGCTGGATGCTCATACTGAACATGGCCATGGAGTTTATTCTTTTCCTACTATTGGCTCTGTGTGATGTAAGGGGATGTCCTTATGTGGTCTTCTCAGGCACAGTATAAGAGCATTCAGTGATTGATTGCATGTAGTTGCAGCGATCATCTGATCATCCAGAGGTTGAGCCTCGTCTTTAATCCGTCTCTTTGTAATATGAGACTCAACTCAGTTGGTTGTATTCTAGTTTTATTCTTATATAAAAGCAAGGTTGCTGTATTGAAGTTAAATCACCGTCCTGTATCAACTACATCAAATATCAATGGAGGTACTTGTTTGTATTTAAAGAGGAACAGATTTGCAATTCCTTCTGATTTATCAGTTAGTTGACATATTGCTACACAGATTGAATTGAAGACACCAGCTGATGAGTGATCACAAACCCAGTCCCAGTCTTTGAAGCAACACTTTCAAAGGCAACACTGCAACTTCAGTGGACATGGTTGCAGTAATTTTTGTTTTGCTCTGGTCTCCAAGTACTGTAGCATAAAAGGGTTGTGGTAGAGTCCAAGAACAAAAATATGGGTAAACTAGGTATTCTTTAAACCAAATCTATATCATTCAGGCATCTAAATGTACCAAGTTAAAGAGAGCTAAATCAAAATGCCCAGTATAGGAGTTAAGTATTGAAACACTGGTTTCCAGTCTTTGTTGTTTCTGCACTTTTTCTCAGATCAGATTTGTATCTTGTCTGTATTTTGAATCCCATAAGAACCAGTGAGGTGAACTTCGCAACCAAAACCCAAAATGTATGTGGCTGTACTATTTTTCTTCTTTCCTTGACCCATGAATCATTTCACACCCACCTGTTGGGTTATACAGTGGTCCCTCGCTATAACACGGTTCACCTTTTGTGGCCTCGCTGTTTCGCTGTTGTTGTTTGTTTGTTTGTTTGTTTTACTGCGTATTGTTCTGTGTCCTGATTGGCTGTTGACCATTGTCAGTCAATCTCATGTCGTGTCTCCTGTACAGTACAGAATGCGTTCAGCTTGTCAAATTTACATAAATCTTCGATCGCTAGCAGTGTGACTCTGAAGTGCTGCACTGTATGTTTGTAAGTTTTCTCCCCAACAAACACAACACTGGCGACAAAACGTTTTGCACCGTCAAAGGCAGCTACAGGTGTGTTTGGTTTCATTCTATAATACTGGACTTATTTTTCTAGAAGGTTTGAACTTAGTGTTTAAACAAGAGAGAAAAGTGTGAAAATGTTCGTGCCTGTCTGAGAAAAGTGTATAAAGTGTGTAGTGAGGGGTTTTACAGACTTAAAACATTTATAATAATTGTAAAAAATAAAGTTGGCTACTTCGCGGATTTTACCTATCGGGGGTTATTTTTAGAACGTAACTCCCGCAATAAACGAGGGACCAGTGTACTCGTCTTTACAAAGTGGGCAGTAGAGTGGCATCACTGCAGTGCAGGGATCCCAAAAAGATTTTAGAGCTGTCACTCAAAAAAGATTAGTGACACAGCCACTCTACTCTACTCTCTACCCCTGACATCCATTTTTGTGATATTTGACTGAAGTGGTTTCATGACGGGAACATTTTTGTGGCCTGTGGGCTTCTGCTGTTTTCAGGTGCTCAATGACTAATAAATCATTACTAACTTTAAACCTGAGCCTGGTGTAGTGATGCCACACAGGTGCAGGTTACTGGCACGATAATGATGACAACTTGGACAGTCTGTCAGCAGAAAATAGCAACCATGTTTGAGAGGAAGCAATAAAGAACATGGAGAAGTAATACAGTCTGTGTCCTTTCTATGACCTTTAAAAGAACTGAATTGTTTTTGTTTTGTTTTCTCCCAGCCTCCTCAGATGTTTGCTGAGTTGATGGGAGAACCAGGACGACCAGCTTGGCCTCTGTGGGAGCTGCTGAAGTGGATGATAGGAAGATCAGACCACACCCTCGCTGCTATCGGTAAAGGCTGCAATACAGACTTCCAAAGTGTTCAATAGTAGCTCTCAATTTAAAAACAAAACACTGTTATATATAAAAATGATTAAGCAATAAATGAATAAATAGCATTTAAAGTTTCTGTGAACCGACGTCTTCAGCTGTGGGCCTGATCGAGATGACTCGCATGTCCAAAACACCGTCCTCCATCATCCAGATGAAGGAGAAGCTGCAGAAGGAGGTGGATGAGCTGTTGGGTGCTGACGGTGTTTTCCTTTACCCCTCTCACCCCAAAGTGGCCCCCAAACACCACCACCCGCTCCTAAGACCCTTCGACTTCTCATACACCGGTCAGTGGCGTTCCACTTCTCACCTGATCTTATTTTAACAGCCAACATCTGCACAGCAACATCACGATTAATATCACAGACATTAAAATCCAGAAACCGCTGATCTGCTGGGACTTTCCCACACAATCATTTACAAAGAAAGGTCTGAAAATGGGAGAAAATGTTTCACTCTCAAAGCAGAATGCTGCTTCAAATTGATGGGTTGGCAGTAATTTGAATAACTTTGGGCCCCTCAGTATCAGCTGATTTTAAACCCCACAGCCTGCCTGAGTGTTGTTGCTGATCATGTCCCTTTATGACCACAGTGCACCATGTCACAAAGCACAGATCTTCTCAGACTTGTTTTTTGACCGTAACAGTGAGTTCCCTGTACTCACATGGCCTCTACTCACCAGTAGAGCAACTTTGCATTTTTTTGGAACGGGAGACTCGCATCATGGATGTGCAGCAGCTGTGTGATGTTTGTTGAATCTGTGCCATGAAGAATTAAAGCAGGTCTGAAGGCACAAGAGGATCCAAACCAGTACTAGTGAGGAATACACAAAGCTCTTTGGTGGTCAGTTTTGTTTTGTTTTTTGCACCTGGACTCTTGCAGTCTGTGTGCAGGTTATCCTTTGTGCTTTTCAGTCACATCACTTTGCAAAATAACCTTTAACCTCCTAGGACCTGGCGTCCACATATGTCGACATCACATTTTGGGTTATTTAGACTAAAATACTCAATTTTGCTCTACATGGGCCTGATATCCACTTACGAGGACATTATACTGCTACTGTTCTATCAAAGTTGTAAACGAATTTCCTCATGTGGCTCTCATTTTTCTTAAAAACAAAACTAAGGTTGAAAAAAAAAAATCTGGTAATTCTTTGTTTTTACATTCATCGGGCCCCAATATGACCAAATATCAAAGAGAAATTAAAAATGCATGTCGTGGAAGAGTTCGGGTCTTAGGAGGTTAAAGCTCAGTTGAAAAAAAACTGTGGGAGACTTCAAAACCTTTTTACATCCTGGAAACTGTCTGTGATTTATCTTATGTCTGACAGTCATTTTCGAAGTTGCTATTTCTGGATTATTGCTGTTAAAAAGATTTTGCTTTTTTTTTTTTTTTTTTTTTCCCCCCCTCCATACACAGGTATAATTAACATGCTGGGGTTGCCAGTGACTCAGTGCCCTCTGGGTGTGGGTGAGGAGGGTCTGCCTCTGGGCGTGCAGGTCGTTGCAGGGAAGCTGCAGGACCACCTGACCCTCGCTGTGGCCCTCCACCTGGAGAAGACGTTCGGAGGCTGGAAGGACCCCGGAGCAAACTAAAAGCACACGCTCACACAGTAGCAGTCATCACCAAGCCTGCAGAGCAGGTGTGGTTTGGCTGAGGTAGCGGTACTGCCTGATGTAGTACACAGAGAGAGCTAGAGTCGTTGCTTTGAATGTTTTAGTAGGAAAGATTTTGCACTAATAAGAATTCAGTCATGATTTTGTCATCTACTCTTTTCACAGACTGCCATGAACCTGAGCTTTAACAAACTGAAAGGCTATCAGCTCTCTCTGAGCATTCACTGTATGACATAGGACAGGGTGTTTGTGTAGACAAGCCTCGCACTGTTAGACTTCCCTGGTTTTTCCACCTGCTTCACTCATGTACGTGCAGACTCATTGTTACTGTTTTGACTTTCAAAAGGTCATTTTTGATTGTTTATGTTCACACTCGCAGCCACCCAGGTTGTTACTGTCGCTCTAACTGATTGGACCTCTGCAAACACTCAGCGTGAACCTGAGCAGAAGTCTCCTGAATACATTAAATAATGATTTGTGCCGCAACTACAGAGGCAAACGGACAGAGCTGACAATCAGGTATGGGCTAGACATGATCATGCATTAAACACTGGAAATAAAGTGTTAACCAAAGTGCTTCAGAGATGACATTAGATGGTCCAATAACAGAATGGCAGGCACCAGTGGAGAGGAAAACGGCCTTAATTTAATGATGACATGAATGTTGCAGATCAGTGCAGTGACTGAGGCGCATGCTTTATGTTGCAACTCATTTTAATTAATAAAAAAAGTATTGTTTCATATTACAGCTGTTTTTCTTTTAAAAACCCTGTTTGACTTATTCCAATGAAGAATTCAAGGTGATTGTTATGCGCAACACACAGGCCAGAAGGCCAAATGTGTAAGGACCAATGGGCAACACTTCAGCTGAATTTTTTTTTTTTTAAATAGCTCGTCCACCTGGATAACTGTATTCAGAGCACAATGATCAGCAGTTAACTAAACAACATGACTGACATAGACAATCCCATAAAACAGGATTTAAATTTTTCTGGGTGAAATTCTCGTCATTTAGTCCGTTACTTACGATTTATTAGCAAGGGTGCAACACACACTGGCTAACAGCTGTTTAAGAACTTGGCAACAGGGAGGAAAAAACCCACTTTTAACATGAATAAACCTGAAGCTGAATCAGGCTCAGGACAGGAATTGGCCTTTTAATACAGTATCTCTGTCAAGTTCAAGACATGAATCACAATCAGTAAACAATTAAGTTGGTTAATTAAAAACAATGAAAGTGAACGGATTTCATATTTTCATTTCACTGCAACAAGATTTACAGAAACATTTTTCTCTTGGTGTATTAGATCACTTATGGGATATTGATCCCTATGTGGTGACCTGTGCTCACATATTTAAAAAAAAAAAAAAAAGTGCATTCACACTATTCTGAAGCAGTTTAAAGTCGTGGTCAGTTCCTCTCTCAGGCTTTCTCCAGCATCACTTTTAAGCTTGGACTGGTTGGCAGGTGTTTTTAGGTCCAGGTTATGATCTGAGTTTTCAGGTGGAAGGACACATGCTGCCTAATTCATGCTGTGCTAAGACTTTGAGAAATGCTCATGCCACACACAAAGACAACTATACTTGTTTCAAATGCAGATCTCTGCCCTGTGTTGGTAAATTAACTATTGTTGACTGAAGCCACATCAAGGTACTCATGAGCAGGGCAGGAAGTCAGACACAGGAAGGACGCAGATTAAATGTTGAAACAAAACCACACTGGAGACACACACCGTCTCATTGGAGATATCTTAATAAGCATGTGTTTAAAGGTGTAATATAAGTTAAACACATAATAAACCCCCACTGGTCAAAGTGAGTAAGAAAGAGACACCTGCTGGAGTCTGTCATTTTATTTTCTTCCCTTCTTTTGGAATAAAAGGATGAAAAATTATTAAACATCTACCAGAAGGCTCCAAAACAGGTGGACAGCATTAAGAACTAGTTATTTTTCTTTATTTCATCTCATCTTTACAATGACCGTCTTCGTTAATTTCTGTGTCATCACAAAACATGGTTTGGTTCTGAAATGTAGAAGAATAAGCTGCAAACGTCACATTTGCACAGAAAAATACAGACGGCTCGTCGTCTTTCTAAACACGTGACATGCTTGTACCTCAGTACAAATGTTCAAAGGTGCCTGCCGTGAGAATAACTCGTATCTCTCTCCTGTCAACAGCATCATTCAGAAATCGGAAGTGACATAAAAACAATAAAAGGGTAAGGGAAACAACCCCCCAAAAAAACAAGTCTTCAAAGAGTCCCACATTTTGGAGGTGCAGCAAAAGGGAGAACCTTTCTCTCCTTGACAATCTTTCACCCTCCCCGTGCTCGATTTGGCCCAAATGTGTATGCAAATACTTTGTAACTGTGCGTAAACACGTCTGAAGTGGGGATTCCTGAGCGAGCGCATCGCCTCAGGAGGTGTTGGTGATGGGTTTGTATTTCTTGAGGCGGGTCCACTGTCCTGTGGAGTAGTTCATTTCGAAGACTGTGTCTACCAGCATGGTGGTGCTGCCAGTGCCGTCGGCTTTGGGCAAAACCTCTGTGTGCTCGCTCAGCTTGATCTGGATGATGTCCCCCTGCTCCGGGCATGGGTTCTCTGCAGGGAATGGATGGGGGGTAGGGAAGGGTGGAGTTAGAGTGGTAGGCTGGTTAAGTTTTTGCCTTGTCAGATGTGCATAAATGCTGAGAAATTATGAGGGACATCTACTGTAGTTAAAACTGCATTTAAACTGAAACATATTCTGTAAAATCCTGCAGCAAATGTGGGGAAACTCTGAATGACTACAGGGAATTCAGATTTACACAGGCCTTGAGACCAGTCAGTGACCTTATTGACCTTCATTTGTTGGGAAAAATGTTGCTGGCAGGTGCTGGGTGAATTCAATGCAAACTGGAAATTGAGACTGTTCAAACACATTCATAGTAGAAGATGTGCCTCACTGCTACAACAGGTTTAACTTTTATTTAAAAAGGTGCACAATCTCCAAGTTTTACTGCACTTTGAGAGTTTGCAGACAAGTTTCCATCTTCCATCCAAACATGCATCTGCAGCAATCTGCTAGTGACCAAAGTCACATTGTGTTAAAGCTAATTTGCAAAAAAGGGGAAAAAAAAGGGTGAAGTGAATGAAAACGGGTCTGACAGGAAATAAAACTGGTAAAATGGTAAACTAGATAAATAATCTGTACTTTTGGATACAGGCTCTGTGAGGAAGTAATATGCATTTATGAAAAAGCTGTTGTTTTTTATATTTGCATCAAGCAGCTAAAAACTCTCATACCTCTGGATCCAGCCATGAAGCCCAGGATGAGGGCCTTCTCCGGCCTCGTGACCTTGTTGGCGGTCTTGAACATCTCCTGGGCGGCGTACATCTGGTCTCTCTGACGGTCGGAAACAGTGGGGACAGATAATTTAGCTGACGTTTTAATATCCTCTGACTTTGAAAGTCTTGAAATGGTGTTTATTTACCGTAAGTGAGAGGTTCTTTTTGGGCTGTGGCTGTGGTGGCGTAGGGGCTGCTGTCGGGGTGGGGGTCTGAGGTGTGCTGGGAGGCTGAGTGGGGGTCTCTGGCTGGCTGGCTGTCGCAGCTGCTGGTGGTCCATTGCTGGCGGGGGTGGATACCGGTGTGCTGGGGGATGTGGGAGTTGCAGGGTTTGCTGTGGTTCCCGCGTTGTACATAGGCGGTCTCTGCTTGTACTGGCCCGGTAAGGTGGCGTTGGCACCTGTGGTCGCTGTCGCCGACTCCTCTGGCTGACGGGCCGCCTGCAGCGTGTCCCGTCCCGAACCACCAGCATTGGCTTTGGAGGAGGAGGACATGAAGGAAACGCATGAGCAGGGAATTTTACTTTATATGTTTGAGTGAGAAAGCGCTGAGCCCTGGGAGGTAGGCGGCTAACCTGGCTGTGCCTCGGAGCTGGGAATGTAAGACGAGGAGGGAACCATGCTGGGTGTGGCTGGTAGGTAGCTGGTTGACGGCAGAGGATTCTCGTTCAGCGACCCCAGTTTCTGAGAAACAACACAAAGGAGTGAACCTACGATGGCAGAGAGGCAAACGGGGGCTGGTGTGACAGAGAACAGTAGATATACGTTGGGTTAAATACCTGTGCGGAGACGAGGCCAGCAGCGTAGTCGGGTGTGGTGTTTTCCACCACAGCTTCTTCTTTGGCTGCTTTCTCTCCAGCCTCGGTTTCTATATCATAAAAAGAAGCACAGGTTAAGCACTGACAGTGTCACACTTTATTGCTCAAGAAAATCTAACTAAGGCTGTAAATTTACTTACCCAAAGTCTTTCGCCTCCTCTTAGCTTCTCTTCCAGCTCCAACCATATCCAGCTCTGAAATATCTAACAGCTGAACAATAGGAGAAAAAAAACCCTCTGTCACTCCAATCCTGCAGGAGCTCAATGAAAGCGAAGAACAAGGATGAAAGAATGAAAGCCGTAAGAAAAACGATACACTGGGTACGACTTACCTTGACCCCCCGCTCCTTACGCAGGGGCGTCCGTGCGGGAGCAATAGGTGTGCGGTTACTGGGAGGGCTGAACATACTGGGGGTGGTGGGGCTGCGGAATGGGGCTTTGGGAATCCCCTTGAGAGGAGCTGTAATGCAAACGTGGATGCAGTGAAATAATTTAAATCTTTTTTTAGTAGGACTTTTTTTTTTTTTTTTTTTTTTTTACTTACTTGTGGTGTCAATCTTTTTGACCAATCCTCTCCCTTTGGCATGAAAAGGCACTCCGGCTGTCTTCTTCAGCTGCTGGGCTGTCTCTGTAGCTATAAAACAAATTGGTTTAAAATGTGTTAAGTTGGACAATCAATTTTTGAAGAACACCAGACACTCACAATCTGGCAGGCACAGTAAAACGAACACAAATGCACATCTTTTACCCCACCCCACGGTCTCTCCCCCCCATAGCTGTGGGACGTGGTGTGTATTGGCCATTATTAAATGAACTTACATTTCTGCAGCAGCTCTGCTCTCAGGGTTGCACTCTTGGGCTTCCTCTTCAGCTGGAAATGTTTGACGGGAGGTGTGAGGGGTCCCACCAGAGTAGTCAATGCACTTTTATTCAGGTACTGGCACTCCAGAGGAAGCATGGCCGACGCCTCGCACTCGCTCACTGAGGAGGAAGAGAAAGGTGGGGATGTTAACTGCAGCACTGACCACTGTGCTCCTCTGTCTGTGGCTGGTCAGCAATATAAAACACGACTCTGCTCACTGAGCTGACGAGTGTTTTTCATTAACAGATACTTTATCCCTTTGTTACTGCTGAAAAAAATTGAATTCAACATATAAGACAGCTCGCATAAGTTAAATAGAGCTCAAGTAGTAAAAACTTAAAATTAATATAAAATTAAGGAACTAAATTTAAATGAAATAGAAGTAAATATTTAAGTAAAATATCAAAACATGACAATTTAAATAAAAGCGTGGAGTTATGTTTCTGCAATCAACACTAATCTAAATACAGCGACAGGAAAAAACAGCAGAAGTGCTTCCACTTTAAACCTTTTGAGTCTTGCTTGTGGTCATCTTGCCTTCCAGTTTACAGATAAAACAACATGAGGGGAAACCACTGTACTACATGAGATCCGTCTACACCAGAAACCACCTGGGTAGTTTTCATGGCTCAGAATGGCTCCGCAAGTCATCTGAATATAGTTAAAGCAAAGACACTGTAGCTATGCATTTGCATTTATTTAAATGTGTAAGACATCAGCGCTCACCTGGAAATGATGCAAATGAATATAAAACTACCTTTCTCCCTGAGCTCTCCGAGAATATCCTGCACATTTGGATTCTGCTCCTCCAAGTCCAGATTCAGAGAGCCGGTCTCTGGGAAGGACTTGAGGATGTCTGCAACCATCAGCACCCAGGGCTCTGAGTCCACCGTAGCCAGCTGGATTATCTCCGACAGGGCCTCCTTCATCTGGCAAGAAAGGTGGTGTTAGTGAAACCTACAGACACTGTAGTTACTTTAGCATTAGTTCCACAGGTTAACAGCACACAACCGAGTCTGTGAATCTATTTTTGGTCTGCACTCATGGTTCAGAAAACACCGGTTGCTTACATGAAGAAACAACTTGCATCATATCCTCCCGGACAGCTTGAATATGAGTGTGTGTAATCACTTTAACTTTTCAGACACACACTTTTCCTTTAAAAAAAGCTCACACCTGACACACACCACCCCGACACTTTACAAATTGTAAGATAAATAATCACTCCTGTACAGACAAAAAAGTCCAGATTAATCAAACCCTCAGAGTGTGACTGAAATAATATAAAAGTATTCTGAATACTAGTTATTATCCCCGAGTATTTTCCATTTTTCCATCTTTTAAATTCACACCTCCTCCATCTCTGGAAAATCCAGCATGAATAAACATTCACATAACTGCGATTTCAAGACTTTAACAACTGGATACAAAGAAACCTGATTTTGTGCAGTGATGTTTATCAAAGGGAAGCCATCCAACATGCAACACGAGGAGGACGCCAGCTTCAACCAACCATTAAATGCAGTCATGTTAATATCCACGTGACAGAGTTAAGGCTATAGAGTCTGTCCACCTCCCTGCACTTATAGGTTCAGTGTTGCCAAAATCAACCCTGTTCCAAAATACTTTGCAAATGATATATGTCACTGACTTTCCTCCATAGTCGATGCAAATGACAGTCAGTATTATTCAAGTCATCACACATTAGAGCAACCTCACAATGATAACTATGTTTTTGCAAAAGTAAACTCAAAATGCACCGTTCCAAATGATTATGCAGGTTCAAAATCTTTTATTGGTTGTAAAGAACTGAAAATTGGTCATTTGCTCAATATGCAGCATTACTGAAATCAAAAGCCGTTTCAATCAAAAACATCTTAACAAACCAAGTTACATGTTAACATGGGATCCCTTCTTTCATAGAACCTTCGCAGTTCTTGCATCCATTGAACTTGAGTTCATAGATCTTTTCCTTGAGTATGCTCTAAGGTTCTCAATAGGGTTGAGGTCAGGGGGGCATGAGGACCACGCCATGAGTTTCTCCCCTTTTATGGCCATAGCAGACAATGCCACAGAGATATTGTTTGCAGCATGAGCTATATTGTCATGTACCCTAGCCTTAACATCCTCTTCTGTCACACCAACCCTTTGCATCACCAGACACCCCACGATGCAATATCATAATTTTTTATCATTTTTCAATATGGTGAATATTGCGTCAAAATATATTGTGATTTAGCAATTTTTCCTCAAATTTAAACTTTCATTATCAGTTGTATCCCACAAATAGCTGGCAGCCAGTAGCATTGCGCTCATTGACGAAGAGTCATTCAGACTGATGGCAGCATGTTGGCAATCTGTCTGTGTTTATAAGCTAGACAGCACTTATTTGCAAGCCTTGATCAGTGTCTCTAAGAGTGACTGGAGTCAGTCCAAGCACGATTGTGACTGTCTGCAGAAAGGTGGCCTCCTATCAGGGGACTTGTGCAATTTCCTTGTGATCAAAAGTGGTCATAAGTGCAAGATCCTCAAGCTGTGAGCAACCACAAGTTATAATCTGTTGCATGCAATCACCAGGCAGACATCAATTCTTTTTAAGCTATAAGGAGGTAGCTCTACTACTTTTACTCCTGTGACTGAGCCATTAGCTTGCTCTCAAACAGTTGAACCAATTTAATGCAAGTTTGCTCAGCTAACGTTATCTCAGGATGGTGGTTAAAAAGAGCTGAAGGCATTTAACTACAAAATATTAATATTTGGTGGCCCTGTGTCTATGAAGCATCGCCTTTTCTCCCTCCACACCTACTACATGTCCTCCTTCACTACATCCATGAATCTCTTCTGAGGCGTTTTCTTTTTCCTCCTGTCTGGCAGCTCCATTTTCAACATCCTTTCTCCAATAGATCCACTCTCCCTCCTCTGCACATGTCCAAACCATCTCAGCCTTGAACTCAATTGATTTCTTTTCATTTCTATCTAAATATTAACATTTTCAGCTCGGTCTTGTCTGTTTTTGTCAGAGCCACTGTTCCAAAACATTCATCATAGCAAGACTCGCTACCATCTAGTAAACCTTCCCTTTCACACTTGCTGCTCTCCTTCAAAACCACTTAATTAAAATAAATATTTGCATTAAAACAGCCAAGAGCTTCCGTGGTTTGCATACGGGAAATTACTCCTGAGCTTAGCCGCCAATTTCACTTAAACAACACACTTGAATGCTTGTTTTAAGAAACCCCATTAATAATTAGCTTAATAATTTTGCATTTGTTATTGAACAGTCTGGCTATATAAGCCACACAAATGACGGCTGTGTATCGTTTCCTGCGGGGGGAACAGGTGATCAGTGGGTCCGGGAGCTAGTACCGCCCTCCAGCCTAACGCCAGCTCTCAGCCGCCCATCCCACCACAATGTCCGTGCGAGCACCGCTAGGCTAGCGTTGCTCGCTGTAGCCGGTAAACAACCGCTGGAAAGACAAATGTGCGCAGGGGTAAAGTCAGCTCGGGAGCATCCTGTCGTTAGAGGGTAAAAGTGTTTCGTGCATTGAAGCCGGGGTTTAAAAAAAGAAAAAATGGGGAGCATGTCGAGGAAATAACGAGTTTGCCGCTTCTTCAGTTAGCCTTCGGATAAATATGGTAGCATAATGTTAGCTGGAAAGGTTTATTAATATTGTTAGGCTTTTAAATATGCCACTAAACCGTCACAGGGACCTCAGTGCTTTTTAAAATCTAGCGCAATTATCGGCTCGTTTCTCAGCCGTGTATCCGAGGTAACAACTTATCGTACCTTCCAGGCTAACACCGAGCTAACCCACCTCGTCAACGGTCCTCCGCGGAAGGTGCAGCATCCCGAGCAGGAGTTTCAGCTTCACCGGCGGCGACAAGCTCGAAAAACATAGCCGTATGTTGTCGATAACCGACACGGTGAGGAGCGAAGCGATGCTCGGAGGCGTCCAGAGCTCGTCCGTGGATCCTAGTTTGTTGTGAAGCCACAGGCCGGTGTCGCTGTCCTTCATCGACGCCATCTTGGAAAAAGAAGTGTTTTGAGTTCGGGCATTTTAACAGGCTACCTAAGAAAACAGCAGTCAGGACCCCGCCCATAACCCGGGGTGGGGGGGCAATTGTGAACGCAGAGCCGTGAGGAGACCGGGTGAAATCCACCTTTAAGTGTGGAACTGTACACAGTGTGTGGTTAATAAAGTTTTAAGAAGGAAGGTGTAAACAAGGGCAGATGCGGGAAGTCTTTGTTACCTCATGTAATACAGTGCTACACATCTGCCGAGCAGAGAAACATCTGTATTGTCATAGTAACAGGTTATTTCAACCCTGCCCTGTCACAGTTTACTACACTACTGGCAGCCACACTTCTCACTGGTCCCCGATATTTGCTATGCTGCTTTTACTGCATTTAAGCAGCCTGTTATGTTAAACCACAGCACATCCAACCCATTTAATCGATGTCATATGTTTGCTGTGCTAAACTTTCCCACCTCTAGGATGAATAAAGTATATTATTATTATGTCCTCTTATCTTAAAATGTGTTTTCTTCGGGCTGCGACCTTTAGGAGTCGCCACAGCAGTTCACCTGCCACCGTATCCCTGACATCTTCCCGTCACACCAGCCCTCCCTCACTACATCCATGAATCTTCTCTGGGGCTTTCCTCTTCAACATCCTTTGTCTAATATATCCACTATCCCTCCTCTGCACATGTATAAACCATCTCAACCTTGTTTCTCTAAAGATCCAAAGTGCTGAACCTGAGCCATCCCTTTGATGGATTCATTTCATCATGAGTCCATCTTTTTGTCAGTGCCACTGTTCATACATCGCAGCAGGTCTCACAACCGTCTTGTAAACTTTCTCATTCACTCTTGCTGCTATCCTGACACTTGTCTCCACCCAATTCACCACGCCTGCATTCTCTTCTTCACCCCTCTCGTGCACTTGTCTTTTGCTTTAGGTGGTTGACTCCAAGTATTTAAACTCATCCACCTTCAATATCTGTAAATGTTCACCTCTCCACACACACATGTATTGTGCCTTGCTTTTACTTGATTTCATTCCTCTTCTCTCCTGTGCGTACTTCCACCTGCTCCACACTCTCTCCATGGATCACAGTGTTATCTGCAAACATCATAGTCCACAGAGACTCCAGCCTGAACTCATCTGTCAGCCCAGTTGTCACCACTGCAAACAAGAAGGGGCTCAGAGTCCATCCCTCATGTAATCCCACTCCCACCTTGAACTCATCCGTCACTCCTACTGCACACCCACCACTCTGTTATTATTCATGTCTCGCACCACCCTCACATACTTCTCTGCTATTCCTGGCATCCTTATATACACTTTCTCTAGATCCACAAAGACATCTTAAATGAGCTTGCTTCACTAATTTGTGCTGTTTACAAGTATATAGTCAATTATTATTTGCTCTTACTTATTACATGGGATATTAATTGGATATGTATCTATATCTTTACACTGAATAGTCGCCTCATTTAATGCCAGACTATAAACATGTAAATGTCAAAAACATGAAGATTCAGTGTGCTGCAGTAACAGACTAACTGTTTCAGTTTAGTGCTTTTGTTCAACGTGGCTGTAAATCGCGCACCCTATTTTAAAAAGAAAATCATAAAAATGTAGTTGTATTTGATTTATATTAATGTAAAAATAGGTCAATGGAAATACACAATTTTAAATATTGGAATTATAGCTGAAACTGTGCATGTATGTATATACTGCACTCAATTTACAGAATAAAATGCAGTATTGATCTCTAAAATGTAGGTAATCAAATGAGGTATCTTTAATAATAATAACTATACTGCTTTTTACATTGAGTTTTTAAGTAAATATTGCTCTCTCGAGCTCTCTGTCTGTTATCCTGTTAATGAATGCATGACCTACCCATCAATAAACTCTACGGGTAAACTGCCCATCAAGGCTTTTATTTTTTTAAGTGCTGTCACCGGAAGTCTCGTTTTCGAGGCCCCTGGAGAAAATTTCAGCCAACCAACACGCATGCGCACTAATTTAATCTCCATACAACAGTACTCGGTGGGCATCTTGCGCTCATCTGGCGATCTGCAAACCATCATCGGCCGATTGACGGTAGGTTACCGTGCAGGTGGTCAGATAAGCGGTAATTACTCTGTGCGGGCTGAGCTTTTAAACACATACAAACATTTACTGGTTGGAAACTGGAGCATTATCTGAACAAAGCCCATCATTTTCCCCCTCATTTGATTGGCTGACGGCCGTGTAGGACATTTTCTGCCCTTTAATTTATACATTTTGCCTAATTGTACTCTCCAGATCAGAGGTGAGTAAGTGATCGCACCGTCGCCATGGCTTCCAGCGGGTATGTGCAGGCAGTGGTGCTGCTGCTGGCGCTGCAGCTCGTCTGTGTCGGGGCAGCTGATGCGGATCATGAGACGGGGACTGTCATCCCTGCCGAAAGTAGGTGGATTTAAAAATTAGATTAATTTTTCCCTCCGCCTGTTGAGTACAAGTTTTGAGATGTTTTAGACGAGTATGTGTCCGCCACGGTGATCTTTCCACAGTCTAATGACTGCAGGTCTCACAGGGGTGCTGTTGAGGGAATTGTAGGTCATCTTAATTAATGTACGCTTGGATCATGAAACTGGGCCTCCACTGCTGCTTAAAGGCACACATACCGAGCAGGTTAGAAGGAAAATATACATAAGTGTGACTTCATGGATGCTCAGGTAGAAAAGCTTGATTATGTTGTTTGTAAATTAAAAGCTAGATGAGAAAAAAAATCTAGATGAACACTTCCACAAAGCTAAATTCTCTATATTTGTTTAAAATATTTGTTTCTTCAAATAAATGATCAATTCAAAGATGACAAAGCACAGCAGTCAGTCGCTTTCTGCTACAGACTAATCTCATTAATAAGATTTATGGTTCCTTTTTGTAAATGATGACTCTGGGTCAGGTCACTGATTCTCTACTTCTACTCAATACACTTTATAGTTTACGTCTGCAGCCACAAGAACACACCAAATCAGCATTAAATTGGAGTCTAATTTGATGCTTTCCAGTCATGCACACATACAAAAAAAATCCAGGCTCAAAATGTGAAAAACCATGAGTGTGTGTTCTGTTGTGTTAATGAAAAAGTGAAAAAAGCAAGATTCACAGTCATTTAGAGGTCATTGAATTGCATTCACATTATCATTATCAGTGATACATTCACCTCATAAATCACGGCATGCTACTCCCACCTACATCATTTGCATTTAGAAGTATCGGTGATACTGGCTCTGTACTAACTTGGTATCTCACGCCGCTGCCTTTGTTTCTGAACTCATTTCTGCTGTTTCCAGGTCGCCCGTGTGTGGACTGTCATGCCTTTGAGTTTATGCAGAGGGCGCTGCAAGATCTAAAGAAGACCGCTTTCAACCTAGATGCCAGGGTAAGTCCTCTCTAATTTCCTTTTCATTCTAGAGACTACTGCAGAGATTCATGCACCAGCTGATGTATTTCATAAAATAACTGATCTTCATGAGCCTTTGTGGTGGGGTGGCAACTGCTTCTATCAGTTCCCATATTGTTATATAGTAAATGTGACATTATGTGGTACGTTTTAGTATATGTTAATGTCTACATCTGCATTTTAGCGCAAGGTTAGTCCTTTTTCATTTATTTCCTGGTTTTTAGATATGAAAATTGTGGAGCGCAGCTTTTAGAGATTGCTGTGCTTCATTTTCCAAATGACCTCAGACACCCACACACTCCCATCACTGTGCCAAAGAGCAGTCATAATACCTGTGCCTATAAATTCCTGTGCTGCAAAGAATAGGGATTTTTTTTTTTGTCGCTATAGTTTGGATTGTTGTGAAATATTTTTGGAATTTGTACATTTTACACTTTAACTCCAAGCACACCGAGCTTACGTGTGAACTGTAGTACTGATTTCAATTCAGGGCACACATACCTGCTTTTGGATCAGCTGATATGACTTTTATTCTCTGTTTATATAATTTAATTGTGTGGACCCAAGAAATGAAGGTTAATGCGACTGAAAACAATCGCTGCACCCCTCGATTACTCTGACAGACAAGGAGATAAGTTAGATCCAGCCACTGTGACCCAAACAGCATGGCCAGTTGCCAGGAAGGGGGAGGGGGGGGGGTAAATGGATTGGTCCAAATGGAAATGAAGGGAAAGGTCTAGGAGGAGAGTCTAAAGCTGAGTGGAAGGAGGAGGAAGGTAGAGGCTGGAGACAGAGAGGAGGTGTAAGATGTGCAGAACTGTGCTCAACCTAGTGAACAGTCTACGATCAGGCAGCGTGCTGGAGCTGGTACGATTTATTTATGGCAGGAAGTGCTGAGCGGCAGCTGGTGACCCGACATCCCACGCACCTCACTCCACTCCTGTAGTCAAACACAGGCGCACAGAGAGGCTGGAGGAAACGGAGCGAGAGAAAGTGGCATGACACTTTACACTGTGCACAAGTTGCTGTAGGAGAACATATCCTAATATGACTAATATTAATATGACTGTGGATTAAGCAGCATCCATTATGATGTTTTCAGCTGTGTTCTTAGAACTAGAGTAGCTCTGTATCTGATTGGCTGCCCATCGCAAACAAAACGTTTAAACAGCAGGTGGGCGGGGCTGCTCTGTGCCTGAGAGGACCACATCAGGAGTAATCCCTTTTTGATTTCATACAGAGCCAAGACTAAAAATGTTGACGAAGATGAAAGTTTAGGGCAGCCTGAAACATGAACTGTTAGCTCACAGGGATCATCTGTCTACACGTTGACACATTATTCCTGACCATGAAACATCAAAAGTATAACGACGGGCAAGTTCAACAGTATTTCTTAGTTTTTTCTACATGATAAAGAAATGCTGCTGTAGTAATGAAAGAAGTGTGTCAGCATGATTTAAACTGTAAGATATAAATGTAAGATTAAAGAAAAATGTTCGGTTACTAATGTAACCCCAGTTCTCTGAAAACCGAGTGAGATACCTCACAGAGTGAGGTTTGAAAGAAAACAGAAAGTTTCTGTTACTTCACTGAAAATAGCATGTTGTTTTTTATTGTAGACACATTGTAGAAAACAGAAATGTGTAGAGTTTATTGCAATTTGTTTTTTTTTTTAATATTTATATTACTTAATTACTTTGGTGTAGTATCAGGAGAAGCTGCAAAACCTATTAAAATATAATTTAAAATTCCAAAATGTATGCTCTCCTCCTCGGATTGGAGTCCATGCCGGGCTGATTATGTTTGACACTCGTGGAGTCTTCTGTGTACCATGATGAGATTGAACAACTTCATCAAAATGGTGTGAAACTAATCGTCTGATTCCAAGCATCACTAAATCAGAGAAAATAGTTATTGATCATGAACCAGTGCTCATCAGAATCCACTCAATAACTGTCAGCTGTCCTCATATAAATATTTAGCTGTTGGCAGATACACATCAATAATCTGTGTGCAAGCCTGCAGCAGTGATTCAGAGCTTGCTGATGCTAGAGAGCGTCCTTATTAAATATGGAATTGCAATGGTTTGGCAACTTAACAGCAGGCTTGGATAAAACAGCCATGAAGGTCATGGGAATACGAGTACGGGCCTTACAGAGCCCGTGTGAGCATGCTGTTACAGAACAAGCAACAAAGCACACTGCACATCTTTCCTCTCAAGGCAAACCTCTGCCATCAGGAAGAAGACTCAGGAGGGCCAAAGTGCAAAACAAACTGCCTGAAGCTATTGTTCCTTCCAGCCTCCAATAAGCTACTGAACTGCAGAGTTACAGACTAGCAGAATAAAAAACGATGTGCAAGACATGGACAGTAAGCACTTTGTAAACCTTAGAAATTCTTTGTAATTCGGTTAAACCTCTTTATTCAGTTTTCTTTTATGTTGATGTTTATGTTTTATTTGCAGTCGTGATGTTGTGGCTTATATTTGTTTAAATCTGCGAGGTTTGAAAAAGCTGTCATGTAATAAAAATCCCGTGGCAGCATCTATGGTTAAAACTTAAACTGTAAAATTATAATTGTATCAAAATATCACAGGGAAATACAAACCCTAATCGAAGTAATCTGGGATACTGTGCAATTATTCACAATAGAACATAGAAACATATCAAATGCTTTAAATGAAACGTTTTAATATTTGATTTTTTTAGAACATTTTGCAGCTGATGAAGACAACAGGTCAGAAACCTGATATTTAATGTAGTAAAATGTTGTGGTTTTTTTGTTTGTTTGTTTCCTGCTGCAGACAGAGACGCTGGTGCTGAGGACGGAGAGGAGGGCTCTGTGTGACTGTATGCCCACCAGCTCGCTGCGCTGAGCTCCTGAGGACACGTCCCGCTCTAACAGCACCTCGACACACTTCAAAAACAACTCTGTCCAGAACCTCTGCTCATGTACAGCAGCTCTCATCTTTGCATATTCACACAATAGGCACTTTATTTTGTTTTCTCTCATGTCACTGTTCAGTGAAGCTCTGATTTAAAGTCACGAGGCATGCTTTCGTTCTGCCTTATCTGGGATGACTTTTATACCGCTGACATGGTGTATCAGACACCTGTGAACTTAGATTGTTTTCACTGACAGCCGCTCTCATGTGTCTCCTATAAAGCGTAAACATTTTTGGACTTTTTCGACTGTATAATGTGGATAGGATGTGGTACGTATCTGTAAACTTGTTGAATGTCTTGTACGAGGTTAAGGTTTACACACATTGAACTGTAGCATCACACAGAGTTCATTCAACGGCTCAACATTAGATTTCGGTTAGTTAAATTATTATTAGGAATCTGACAGTAATTGACTGATTCAAAGGAATTGTTTGGGAGGTTTACAAATGAAACGTTTGTAAAGAAATGAATTTTTACCTCTTTGCAAAAGGGGACTCGTAGGTCTTGATTTAGCACAGCACTGTAGCATGAATTTTCAGCACTTTTATTTAACCTGTTGTTAATATCGATTGTATGTATAGATTATGTACATGTAGACGGGTATGTGGAACGGAGGAGTCATAAGCAGGGGAGGGAGGGGTGAACAGACCTGCAGCAGGGAACATGGAAGTAGAAATAGTAACTGTCTTACTGTTGCTTGTTAATAAACAGCGTATTTATGTCACAATGAGCCCCATTCACTGTCTTATTGTTGCACCTTTAAATAAAAACAATGAATGACCTTTACTGCTTGTATTCTAATGAATTACAGTCCATTCAGTTATTTTCATTGCTTCTTGGTCATGCAGCTCACCAGTCAGGCATTAACAGTATGACTGCTGACAGCTAATAACATTCATCATCTCGTCATCATAGCACCCATTGGTGACATTTTTTCCTCAAAGTTGAGGTGTTAGGAGGGAACATGTGCAAGTGTAAGAATTTGACCAAACTGTGATGCAGCTCTTCTGGGGTGTTTGGACAATGTTCTGCTGGGAAACCTTGGGTCCTGTTTCTTTGACATATACCACCTTTTGTTGTCCCCTTTGCTTAACATTGGCCATCCAAAGAGAGAGATGGTGTGAAAATCAACCAACACAGTGGTTGTAGAGAACCACCTCTGTGTTCTCCATCAAATGGCCCAATGGGGAGCTAGAATGCTGTTTGGTTGGAATGGGAAAGCAAATGACAGCAGAGTTCAACACAGAGGAAGAATCCCCCAAAATCACCAAAGATAAAAAAGACACTAAAATGTGCCTTTAGGTCCCAAGCCATCAGCCCACATGTCCAGCAGTCATCAGCTACACAGATGTCATGATAAGCTAACCAAAGGAGGAGATATCCAGATGTGAAAATTCCTTTCCATGCATGGAGGCTTTCATCCAAATCCAGGACCCTGCAGCTCTGTGAGCAACAAAAAAGTGGAGTGCCAGTGCCATGATCCAGGATGAAACAACCAGCATGAATACATCGGGAAGCGTGTCCCTGAGATGAGCTGCTGCAAGAGTGCTTCAGGCAGCTGATAGCAGACAGGGATGGTGGTAAGGATGAAGAAGTATTGTGCAAGATCAAGCCTTGCCATGTGATGTACAAGTGACAGACTAAAGAAACCCTACCAGTGGCTAGTCCATGACAGTACATAAACAAGCCCCAAGAGGGCTCCAGATCCACAGAGGCCAGCACACAGCTATCACAGCCGATCCAAGTTACAGACTGTGCAAAGACACCATAGAGACAGTCGGGCATATAGTAGCAGCAGTGTTCATTGGATGACATAACCAAGTGGCTAGGATAGAGTACAGGAACATCTGTGCCCCATATGTACCTGGCTGAGATCAACACGGCTAAGGTCCTCAGGTACTTCAGCCTCCAGACAGACAAGTAGCTGTTGGCCAACCAACCAGACATAATGGTAGTTGACAAGGAGCAGAAGCAGTTGTGATAGTTGTGGCAATCCCAGCGGACAGCAAGATCAGGAAAAAGGAGCATGAGAAAACAGAGACGTACCAGAGGCAGATATCTTGAAGCATTCTCAATCATCCAGGTAAAGCTGCTCCAGAAAGGTTATTTTGTTCATCTGGACGAAGTTGAAATGTTGTGTCACTTCAGTCTTTGGGCCCTCATCTCAGTATTTTATTTGGCTGAGTGACGAAAAATTTCTATTACTGAAAACGCTTCATCCAGATGAACAGAATCAGCTTTCTGAGAACTGGAGCAGATGTGGAAGTTAAAGTCCAAAGTGGTTCCAGTGGTCAAAGGAGCATTAAAGGAGCTGTAACTCCAGCAGACCCAGCACAACATCAGAGGTCTCCGTCAAGAGGAGTGCAGTTTTAGGAACATCTATGATACTGTGCAGAACCCAGGCCTCTGCTAGAGGACTTGAGCTTGGGGATCACACATATCCCTGTAAAACGTATTAGATGTTGTCTAGACTTTGTCAAACGATCTTTTCCTCAGTAGAAGATCGATAAAAGATTAAATATGGAATGACCTGATATGCGGCTCTCAAAGATGCCAAAGGTCGTGCTTTTTTAGCTGACTTCATCTCCTCCTACATTACTAACATTTTTTTCTATTTATTTGCAACAGGGATTACTGTTGTAGGTGCCACATCTCTACCAGCAGGAGGAGCCCTAAGTAAAGAAGGACTGCCAGCTGTGTCGCAGTGATGCAGCACTCTGTAGTCCCCTCATCTATAAATGAGATGGGCTGAAATCTGTAAAAAGATACAGAAAGAGGAAAACCGAGGAGCTACGTTGGCTCACGGAGTGCCCGCAGTCACCTGGCAGGAGTCGCAGGCCTGAGGCATCACGGCGCACCGCAGGGCACAATGGAGGCAAATCCTCTCATACTGCACCACAGCACACACAATCACAGGCAACTGAAACATCCTGCTGAGGCAGCTTCACCCCGTCAGGCTTTTACTGGTTTGAGTGATTGAGCTTCAGGCATGCAGGGATGCTGAGTTTACGCTGAATCACTCTCACTTCTTGTTGTCAAGCAGCCTCCACTTTCTTCCTCTCTCGCTCTTACTCACTCGCTGGCTTGTTCTCTCCACAGAGCTCTCTTTTATCTGCTCCGGGAAAAGCTGCCTGAATCATTGAACCAGCTGTTTGAAATTCTTTGACGGGGGGCAAGCAAGCAAAATCCTCTGGATTTTCTCTGGCTTTTATCCCTCTTTTATACTTGGGCATTGCTTTGACTTTGCCACAAAAGTTTCCTCACCTTGCGTGACCGTGGGACTTATTTAGCATACCAGAATTTAGCATACCAGTAGGCAGGATGAATGTGAAGCATGGAGGTTTATAATTCAGTCATGTACTATGTGTTTTATAAAGTCACTGAGGATAGATAGGCAGGCAGGTAATGTATGTGACAAAGAAAGAAGCAAAGTGCAGCTCTGCTTAATGATACTACAGGTGAAAGACAGACAATGAAGCTCTCCCAGATGATTACTTAGATCATTATTTTTGAAGCCAAATCTCAGAAAGTTGTACTAATTTGTCATATTTATTCAGACTAGAGCTCAAAAAGATGGCAAATTAAAAACCTAAAAACATCAAGCTCAAAATTCTTGTTTAAATGATTTGACATCTTAGAGTGAAAAGTTTCTACAGAGGGGATATTGTGTTATTTTATGACTCTATAAACCTGGAAATACTAACAATGAGGGAAAGGCTCAATTTTAGAGAAGAATAGAAGAATAGAATAGCCCTTTATTGTCACTGTACATGTACCACGAAATGGGGAATGTAGTAAATCTCTGATTGTAGCTCCTCCATTTTGTTTGCGAGGGATCCGGCGTTGGTGATGAGATTTTCACTATATTATTAAACATAAAATGTTTTCAAAAGTCAATATAAACAAAAAAGACTTTAAAAACTTTTAGAAAGTAGTGAAAAGCTTGTACAACTAACTTTTCATTGCACTAATTTGCACCGATATCTGTATCAAGCCTCACTGTGCCCACTGTGGTGTCATAGCTTTGTTAGCTATTGGTTTTGTTTTTTATTAATTTATACATTATAATGACTATATTGCCAGGTTCGGTTTGCTGTTTGCCAAATTTAAGTTACTTATGTTGGTTTGCTAGTTATAGCTTACAATAACATTAGCTAACTTCTTGGCTAATGCTAACTGAATAAATGAACATCATTGGACAGTTGGGTCACTGATTCTGGACCAATGTTATTCTGATAATGTATGAACAACACCAACACTGAGATGTTAGATTGTGCAAATGCCACAGTACACATCTTCCAAAACATTTTCTTTGCGAAATCCTCCAAATCCTGCTTCCGTTTGTCAGCTTTGTTGGCGAAAGCCACTTTGTCCACCAGTTAGAAGATATCATGTGACACACAAACAAGTCCAGTTCTTCTTTCAACATTTCCCAGCTTCAATCAAACAATCAATCAAAACTAAACAATCAAATTTGTTAAAAACAATGAATTACATAATTTACCTTTTGGAAAATAATTCATTCAGTGACTAATATCCTTTTTCACTAAACCTGAACATATTAACTTGATTAAAAAAAAGAAAAAAAGAAGACCATGTCATTGAAAACAAACCATGTCAGATGAACTTGTTGGCATCTGAAGTCTGTAAATTACATTAAAGCTAAATAGAACAAAATCTAAAAATTAATCTACGCATAAAATCTTTGCCCAGTAATTTCTTGCCTTACAATATTTACATTTATTCTTATTTGAATACTTTATTTAAGTAAAGTCACCCAACAGTTGTTTGCTCACTGCGTGGTTCAGGCAATAGTTACTCGAAAGCTCTAAATGCAGAATGAAGAACATTTTACCTGCATGTTTATGCTGTTATGGGAATGTAAAAAACTGATTCTGCTGATCAAATTCACGTCATTTATAAATGAAAATTAAATGAAAATTTAGTTAAGCAACAGAAAATACATTGCTCGCAAAATCTCTGCAGGCTTTTGAGATGTATTATAATAAGATTCATATACACACACACAGACACACAAAGAATAAAAACAAAGAGAACATTAATCTTGAAACTGAGACCAATATTTTTATTTCATTTCAAAACATTTTTACTGTCCCTTATGTTTGAGACAGTGCCTCAGTTAATGCACTTCATTTGCCTTATATGGATCATGACCACGATGAAGCCACGAGCCTGGAGAGCTGCAGAGAAAGAGCAGATAAACATACATGTTAACATGTAAGCTACAAAAACATGACAGAGCATCACATTCTTCACTTGGTGAACTGCAGATTACGTTCTCTTGAGATTAAATGTTATTTTGCTTTATGATCTTTTCCCTTTATGATGGAAACAAAAAGTTTGAAGAGTGTGAGAAGTATACTGAGACATACAGGCAGTGTGCAGCGAGGGATTCATTTCTCTCAGCTCATTCAGCATCAGGTCTGATTTCACCGTCAGAACCTGCTGCTTTCAGCACATCTTCAAGACTGAGGTTTTCCAAAGCGATCTCCATGAGTTTCTCATCTTCTTCACTGACATTCAGGAGTTCCCCGTTGGCCAGGGCCGCCTCATCTCCAAGGAGTGCACCAACAGACATCTCAACCCTGAGTCCGGCAGCCAGAAGTGTCTCATTTCCAGACTCTGAGCCCAGGAGCTCTTCATATCCGTAGGTTGCGCCGAGGGGCTCATCCCCAAGAGCTGCTGCCAGAAGTATGTCATCATCTCCAAAATCTTCACCCAGGGCACCACCAGACATCTCAAGCCCAAGTCCTGCAACTAGAAGTGTGTCACTTCCCAACTCAGTGTCTAGGAGTTCTGCATATCCAAAGGTTGTGGCCAGAGACTTCACATCTCCAAAGCCTTCACCCAGGGCCGCCTCATCTCCAAGGAGTCCACCAACAGACACATCAACCCCGAGTCCTGCAGCCAGGAATGTTTCATTCTCCAACTCTGTCCCCAGGAGCTCACCGTAGTCAAAGGATATGCCCAGAACTTTGCCGTAACTCTGCACATTCTGTAAGAGTTTCTCATATTGTGTAGGATCTATGTCGAAGTCTTCAGGGTTGTACTCTGCTGAATCAGAAGGTGTGGGAGTGATGACATCTGTTAGTAAATGACAGGCACTCAAACAGCTCTAAGTTTAGACCTGCACCTTAGTAAATTTCTGCTTTAAACAATCCCTTACCTTCATCATATACAGCTTTGTCCTCTATCGGTGCTGCACTGGTCAGAGCAACAAGAGCAAAACCCATGAACAAGTCTTGGACCTTCATTTTCTAAAAACAAAACCCAGAAACTTCAACACTTTACAAAAATGCACCCAAACGCCCTTTAAATATTTAACACCTGATTTAGTGGGAGAAATGAAGGAACTACACTCACCTTTACTCTGTGTCAGTCGCTGAGTAGAAGCAGAAGTTAAGGTGTTAGATGTTTTCTGACTGTCTGACTTCAGTTATATACTCTTCTGAGGCGTGCATTTGTTTGTCCTGTTACTTTAGAGAAAAGCTCGTCCAATGAAACGTTTCTACGCCTCTTTTGGTCACAAGGAGTGCTCCGAGGTATCTGCTGCACCTCGTGCTCACATGCAGTGCAGAGAAACACAGTAACATCATCAATAAACTTCAAACACTGATCAGATGGACACTCAGAGGTGAAAGTGGGCTGAAGCCCTCTGCAGCAGAGCTTTAGATTCACGTGTTTTTTGTTTTCTCCATTTAATTTAGTTTGAGTTTTTTTGTGGGTGTGATAACCTTTATGATAACTTTGATTCATCATGTAAAGGAGGCATATTTATTAAGGCAAGAGTACAGTAATACGTAGACATAAACATCTTACATTAATGCCTCCTCAGACTGGTTGTGTTGATAAATCTCACTAAACTTTAAAGAAAAAGTCCTGCATAATACTGTTTTTTGTTGCTGTTAATGTTGTGATGTGTTGCAGGTGTTCCAACTTTCAGCTTACCTTTGCTGAGCCCAGAGGGCAAGGCAAATACACGAGAGGAAAAATAAATATTTACATTTCTTTTTTTTGCTAAATATGTTTGAATGGTTTTTTTACTGGGTCCTGATAGAACATATTTAATTTATATATTGTTTAATTTTAGCCTGTAAGAACCTTTACTCTGGCACTCGTTACCTTGACCTTTGACTAATGACATCTATCCAGTTCACTGAGGTGAGTCTATCTATGATACGTGTACGTTTTCAGACTCTGATAGGACGCAGAGGTGCGCGGAGAGGAGCAGATTCAAACCCAGAATCTTCATCATTCAAGCAGCAAAAAATAAAGAAATGTCAAGATCACTTTGTCTCTATCAGAACAGACAGTGTGGGTTAAAGCAACAAGATCCCAACACGCTAAATGTGGGACAGAGTGAATGCTTATGTGGGACAAACATGTGTTACAAATTCTGTATTTCGTTTTTTTTTCCAGAGATTTATTTGTGTTTTCATCGTATTCCAAGTCTTGTGACTTTGTGACACGTCATTCATGATGACAGGTTTTCTTTTACATCTAGTGAATAAAAGATGGACTTCAGTCAAGTCTGTCCTGCAGATAAGAGAGTCAAACAAAATGTGGGACATTTTCTAAATGTGTGTAATAGGGAGGAGGGCTAAAGATGTCCCATGCCTATGTGGGGCCAGGACCTTATCCCAGAAGACACTGGGAGATAGGTGCGGTACAACATGGACATGTAGCCCATCGATCAAAGAGAAGCAGGTTTAGGAGTCAGCTGAAAGCACATGGAAAACATGCAAACTGCACACAGAAAGGCCCACAGGTTTGACCCAAGAAGATCACTGTTATAAACGGATAAACTGACTGAAATCTCTCCAGACATCTGTGTGAAATGTTTCAGATTAAACACGATTAGTTTTGATGACTACAGTCAGGACCTTGATCACATCTGTAGACTCTTGATAAGATGACAGACTGTTGAACGCTTTGAATGTTATTTATGCACAGAATGAAGAGTCAATCCACGCCTGATCTTTATGTGGCAGGAAATATCTTTTTTCTATGAGAAGTTTCCCGACTCTTCTTTTTCAACGGCTCTTCTGCTTTCACTGAGACCCGGGGGCGAGGCAAATAATCCGAAACAAATATTGTTAACAAATATTTACTCTTTGTTCTGCTAAGTATATTTGGATAATAGATGTCTTCTTACAACAGGGAAATGTCCCATCCAGTGAAATGTTTTCTCATGTTTTGCAAGTTACGTGACACAATATGCTCCAAGCGCTTTAACACAGCGCGGAGGGTCAAGTGCAGATATGTAGCTTTGTAGAAGGTTGTAGAGAAACTGCTTTACACTTTCAGTCCACTGTTACTGTCTGTTTGATCTACACAGAGCATCAGGACTACAGGAGCACTCAGCATCAACCTGATGATGACACGAAAATGATGGAAAAATTAAAGCAGCTCAGACTTCGACTTCCACGTTAATAAGATGCTGTGGAGTTCTATCTGTCACAGGGCAGGAAGACATTTATTTCTAAAAGCAAAAGATGCAGCATGAGATTCCATGTTCCCACTAAATATATAGAAATAAATAGGAACTAGGACCTTCCATGTTGTTTTGTTCTATATCTGTATGATTGGTACGGGTTACTACAGATTCCCACCATCTTTGTTACTATTCTGTAGAATTCATTAAACTCCTGAATCTTTTCTTACCACAGAATCTGTAATACAGCTGTCGTAATCTGTACAGTTTTAATGTGCAAGTGTTAACAAAAAACCAAACAGATGCTCAGAACCTGAAGTGAAAACATGCCGAATTCCTTTTACACGGCTCGTCTACATTTAATGAGTTAGAGTAGGTACGCCCTCAGATCTGATGGAAATCCAGCTCAGAGATAAACCGTGTCAGTGTGAAGCATGCACTGCTCACTTTCTGCTGACACGCTCACTGAGGTGTTAATCCACCTCCAGAGGGAAAACTCAGTGATGCTGTTTCGGTCTGAATTATATTCCTGGAAGGTGTTAGAGATTTTTAGAGCCTCTCGGGTGCACTAAGAATTACTTTAATAATGATCATAGCAACAGCTCTCTGATGAAAACACAGCGTTTTTACAGTTTACCGTGTCACACTAAACTCTACAGTCATGGCAACAAAGCTTTGGGAGTGTCGCAAATTTGGCCTTTCATTTTTTTATTCAGAGGGTTTTCTACATTTTTATAAAGCAAAGAACAGTTTAAACATTTCACAAGTTTTAAAGACTTTTATTGGCACAAAGATCAAATCCTTCTAACCCCCCCAAAAAATTCTTCACCTTTATTTAGCTTGAAGCAGTAATTTTGAGTAAAATGCAACTGAAATATATAAAGTTAAAGGTTTATTTATTATTATCATTTATCATAAAGGAAGATGTGCTTGTTATAAACTAAATGCATGACAAGCAGACACATTCTTACACATGACATTTTACACCATACTTTTCTTTTAGGATGGGGGGTGGGGGATGTGACTGACGGTGATCCATTCTTGCCTTATCAGTCCTTCAAGTAAGTTTTTTTGTCCATGAATCCAAAATATTAATTTGATACTGTCCAGGGGCGATCGTGGCTCAAGAGTTGGGAGTTCGCCTTGTAATCGGAAGGTTGCCGGTTCGAGCCCCGGCTCGGACAGTCTCGGTCGTTGTGTCCTTGGGCAAGACACTTCACCCGTTGCCTACTGGTGGTGGTCAGAGGGCCCGGTGGCGCCAGTGTCCGGCAGCCTCGCCTCTGTCAGTGCGCCCCAGGGTGGCTGTGGCTACAATGTAGCTTGCCATCACCAGTGTGTGAATGTGTGTGTGAATGGGTGGATGACTGGATATGTAAAGCGCTTTGGGGTCCTTAGGGACTAGAAAAGCGCTATATAAATACTTACCATTTACTGTCCAGGCCTCTTAGTTACTGTCTGTGCATCGTGACACGGCGCTCCATTATGCTTGAAAATGGCCAGACTGTTGCTAAGTTGCTCCTGAAACACTGGAAGAAACCAGTGTTTGAAGATGTTTTCAGTCCTCATCCCTATCAGCTTCCTCCTCTGCCACACCAACCCTCTACATGTCCTCCTTCACTGCATCCATGAATCTTCTCTGAGTTCTTCTCCTTCTGCCTGGCTGCTCCATCTTTGTTCATAAGTCTTTGAAACTAATGATTTTTTTTTTTTTTTTACAATAACATAGAAACGTAAACTAAATAAAAAAGGAATCAGCAAAGTGTGTAAACAACAAAACGTGTGGCACTGCCAGAGCCTTTGCCCTGACCGTACAGTACAACTGAACTTAATACACTCATCCCTCAGTGCCTTTCAACAGCTGCTGTTTGTGTTTAGTAATTTAACTCCTTTTCTGCTTGCTAGCACCAAGTTAACAACGTGTGATGAGATGCAGCCCACAGTCTTCTGCTGACTAATGAAAAGCACAAGTGCTACTGCAGCGTTCACTGTTTCTAAAGCCACTTTTGCCGCTAGTGATGTGTTAAAAACACAAAGCAGTGAGACCAGTTTTTTTGCATCTGTTCTGAAGACTGAAACTGAAATGTTACAGAAGCGTGAGGCCGGCCTTCACTTTACAGCAAGACATGTAACAAAGAAACATAAAACACAAGTTACTTTTTCCTACATCCAGCTTTTAACAACGTTTTTTGTTGTTCATGTGTTTTCTTTTACTTGCTTTCACTCGCTGAGTCTCCTTATTTTATTTTCAGTTCAATTTTTTTAATTTTATTTTTTCTATGTGTTTTATTTAATGTGTTTCGTGCTTTTGGATTGCTGTAATAAAAGAATTTCCCAACTTTCAGGTTCAGTAGAGTCGACTACATCTTATGTGGCCTTTTGTTATTTGAATTAATTTTTACTGAGCTGTGTGGTCGAATTAAAAGTGTCATTATTCAGAGCAGCTGTGTGAGATTTTCTCAGGACATCTTGGCAATGAAACGTTGTGTTTCCTACACGATCTAATGCCTTGTTTGTCCCTAAAGAACTTCATAGCTCCAGCCTTTGACCCACGACCACAAGAGGGAGACAGGCCTCTGGTAAGAGCTCACTCACAGAGCCCAGCACACGCACAGATGCCTGAAACACACAGACCTTTTTACACTCTAAGTTTAGAGCACTGAACTTGTCCTCCATCAATATTGTAAGCACATACTGTACGGCACGGATAGATAATTTGCTCTGCAGGGTGGATAATATCGACACTTGGTCCCGGGAGCATAAATCTGAATTATTTCCTCTGAATTTAAGGAGAAATCGTCCTGGACACACGTCTCCCTTCAACATCCTCAAAGTCGGTTTAATTGGATGCTTCCTTGATTAAAACTTTCCATCATTTTGCTTGTTAAAAATTCATCCTTCCCCTAAAACCCACGTTACTAAAACTGCAAGCCAGATCAGGTTAAACTGCTTTCACTGGTAATTTTATTAGGTACACCTTGCTAGTACCAGGTGGGATCATTTTCCCCTGCTGAGCTGCTTTAATTCTTCATGGCACAAATTCAACAAGGTGCTGGAAACATTGCTCAGAGAGTTTGGTTCATGTTGACGTGACTGAGATCTAGTGTCTGTGGAGGTCATTTGCATTCAGAGACGCTCTTCTGCATATGTGTGCTGTAAAATGTGGTCGAGTTACTACTGACTTCTTATCAGCTGAAACAGTCTGTTTATTCTCCTCTAACAACAACAAGGCAGAACTGCTGCTCACTGGATATTTTCTCCTTTTCAGAGCGATCTCTGTAAGATTTGTCAAAGAGAACGGTTAACAGCTTCCACAGATAAATCATCTTCCCCTCAGCACAGACTTTATGTTGCACTAGCATTCTGTAAAGAAAAGAATCGGTGAAAACGTGGCTCCTTCAGATGACTTTCAACTAAAAGTCTCCCAACCAGATTACTGGTTCTGCATAAGCGAAGCAGATAAAAAAAATATATAAGAAAGCCAAATTCATTCCAGCTCAAGCTCAACAAAGCTCACTGAGCCCTGCTTCTACAGCCTCTCTGACAGAACTGTAGGACAAACTCCTCAAGTAACGCTTCAAAGTTCCTTTCTTGGTCTTCCTCCAAGCCCACACCAATTATCTCGCTCCAATAATCAACTCCAAATAGCTGGCAGCCGGACCAAGAGGAGACTCTCCACACCCACGTGGGCGTGGTTAATATCTCACATACACCTCAAACAAAAGCATGAATTAATCAAAACGGAACACAAGACTAAACCAAACCGAGTGTGTGGCAGCGAGGTTCCCTCATTTAGTGCCACATGTTGTAAGATAATCAGTGCAGAAAAGTGTCCGTGGCTGGTTTTTTGATGATTTTGTCTGTAGATTATTACCAGTTTGACCAGTAAAGTACTGGGAAACTTTATCTGAAGCGCTCCAGGTCACATTTTTAACCTTTTCGTGCAGAAATCTCGACGTTATTTAAATGGTAAGTGAAACACTGTGTGTGGAGCAGGAGTGAAAATGGGTTAGAAGAAGAAAAGAACTCAAATTTGTACTTAAGTAGAGTACTTGAGTAAATTATTTAGTTAGTTTAAAGCACTGTTTGGTTCACTAATAAGGAAATATTCTTGGAATCAGGGCTTTCCTATATCCTGTTAATGTCTCTGACATTTATAGGATTTCCTTCCTGGGTACACCATGCAGGTGAAAAATGCGTGGGTGTGCACCTAACCATAAACACTCCATCTTCATTACGTCTCACATTCAGCAGCACATTTTAAGGTCATTAAAAAGCGTCTCTTTCACCCCCGCGTGTGCCGAGTTTCACTTTACCTCTCATGATGTCTTAATTTCTCTAATAACTCGAGGCGTCCATTCACATCCATTTGAAGCAAATCAGGCTCATAAACACAATTTTAAAAAGATCTGTGAAAGAGCAGCCTGTGTACGCACGGCTTTATGAAACTGACAAACTCACATTTCAGAGTTTAACATACAAGTCTATCAGTTTCATGGTCGATGCGGCCTCTGTGGGAAATGTGCTTCAGCCTTAAACTTGTGAGAAGAGTGCCGCCAGTCTGACCCAGTAGCCAAAGGAAAGGGGAGTCAGAGGTCACGGCAGGAGCAGCGGCATGGTGCGACCTTTGGAGGAGGAGGGGGTTTCCTCAGCTGCAAGGAAGCACAGACTCAGAGGTCACATTCGAGATTATTGGAACAATATGTGGGACTTTCAGCCAGTCAGAAGCAATTTAGTCTAATAGTTTAATCCAAAGTTTAATATCCTGATTAAGTGGATGGGTTAGTTTTTCTTTAAGGTAGAAGAATGCTAATTATTATTATTTATAAGAGTGATATAAAATATGGGATTGGGAAATAGTTTACAAGTGAACACCGAGCTACGTTTGACTTCTGAGAGTCCGTACGAAGCGTTAAACGTTGACAGAAAAGCCTTTAACACGAGCATTAAAGTTGAATTCACTTTACATCTAAGCCGCAGCACTTTGTAGCAGCAGTGTCTGATAGATTTACCTGCACCACTGAAAGTCCACCCAGACTCACTCGTGGCACAAACAGCTTAAGGAAGAGAGCAGATGCTGTGAGCTCAAAGCCACATCGCTGTGCAGAGACATCGTTCGACACGTTTCGGGCTTTCAGCTCTCTGTGGCGCTCGACCTCAGATGAATTCTAATCCATAGGTTGCCTCTGTTCCTGAAGCAAAGCCGTGCTGTTCCTTTGATGAAAACGCTGAATTGTGCGATGGCATTTGAAGGTCACAGTCAGCATGTTGCTGTTTTGTGTTGCACAGCGCACCAGCCGCAAAAGACAGAAATGTATTTTAAAAGTGACATTTGTGTTGACCTGAAGGTGAAGCTTTAAATAATGATGGAAATGTAGAGAAAACTTAAAATTTCTGCAACACAATTCAATACATTTTTGAATTTTCTCAGCTTTTGAGGACTTTTGTTGTTGACTTTACTAACATTTACATGCTTAGACTAAAAGTCTGGCAATCTCAATTTTCTGGATCACCTTATTAGAATAAGTAAGTGATGTTAACAATAAAAAATGGCTAAAGCTGCATTTTTAACCTCCCTGAGGACGGCTTTGTTTTTCCTCCTGGTTGAAAAAAACGGGACTTTTAGTGTGCTGGTAAAAGTGGGTGTAGCAGAGTTTTGCAGTGGAAGTGTGCTGCACCCGTAACCTAGAGGTCGATGGCTCAAAAATATGATCTGCTATGAAAACATTCAAAGTCTAAACAACTGGAGTCAACCATGCACAGCAATGGGCCGCAAAGAGAGAAGTGCAGGTTGGGAGTCAAGCTTCAGGGGTGATTTATGGCAGAAAAATCACAGCAAGAGTGAAAGGAAGGCTGGTTTAGTTGAAGATGTTAAACTTGTTTGGAGAGAGAGAAATGAGTGTCTCAGAGGGTTGGCACGGGTTGAATGGGAAGGCTGAGAGAGGGGTGGTGGATGTACTGAACAAAGGGTGTTGAAGGTGGAAATGAGGAAGACCTCAGAGGAGATTCATGGATGCAGTGGAGGAGGGCATAGAGGGTTGGTGTGGCAGAGGAGGATGTTAGGGGCCTGAACAGAACAGAGATATTAACTAAACCTCCAGTATTCAGTATTTGAACCATTCAAATACACTGTTAGTGCTCAGGTGAATGCACAATCTACACTGAACAAAAATATAAACGCAACACTTTTGTTTTTGCTCCCATTCCCCATGGGATGGACGTAGAGACCTAAAATTCATTCCAGATACACAATATAACCATCCCTCCCAAACAGTGGTCACAAATCAGTCCAAATGTGTGGTAGTGGGCACATCTGCTATATTGAGATAATCCATCCCACCTCACAGGTGTGCCACATCAGGATGCTGATCTGACATCATGAGTAGTGCACAGCTGTACCTCAGACTGCCCACAACAAAAGGCCACCCTGGAATGTGCAGTTTTTTGCGCTATTGGGGGTCTGGGGACCCAGAACCGGTCAGTATCTGGTGTGACCACCATTTGCCTCATGCAGTGCAACACATCGTCGCATGGAGTCTATCAGATTGTCAATTGTGGCCTGTGGAATGTTGGTCCACTCCACTTCAATGGCTGTGCGAGGTTGTTGGATATTCGTGGGAACTGGTACACGCTGTCGTATACGCCGGTCAAGCACATCCCGAACATGCTCAATGGGTGACATGTCCGGTGAGTATGCTGGCCATGCAAGAACTGGGACATTCTCAGCTGCCATCTGCCCTGAACAATGTGAACCATGATTCATCCGTGAAGCGCACACCTCTCCAACGTGCCAGACGCCATCGAATGTGAGCATTTGCCCACACAAGTCTGTTACGGCGACGAGCTGGAGTCAGGTCAAGACCCCGATGAGGACGACGGGCATGCAGTTGAGCGTCCCTGAGACGGTTTCTGACAGTTTGTGCAGAAATTGTTTGGTTGTGCAAACCAATTGTTCCAGCAGCTGTCTGGGTGGCTGGTCTCAGACGATCTTGGAGGTGAACCTGCTGGATGTGGAGGTCCTGGGCTGGTGTGGTTACACGAGGTCTGCGGTTGTGAGGCCGGTTGGATGTGCTGCCATATTCTCTGAAACGCCTGTGGAGACGGCTTATGGTTGAGAAATGAACATTCAATGCACGGGCGACAGATCTGGTTGACATTCCTGCTGTCAGCATGCCAGTTGCACGCTCCCTCATTGCTTGTGGCATCTGTGGCATTTTGCTGTGAGACAAAACTGCACATTCCAGGGTGGCCTTTTGTTGTGGGCAGTCTGAGGTACACCTGTGCACTACTCATGATGTCAGATCAGCATCCTGATGTGGCACACCTGTGAGGTGGGATGGATTATCTCAATATGGCAGATGTGCCCACTACCACACATTTGGACTGATTTGTGACCACTGTTTGGGAGGGATGGTTATATTGTGTATCTGGAATGAATTTTAGGTCTCTACGTCCATCCCATGGGGAATGGGAGCAAAAACAAAAGTGTTGCGTTTATATTTTTGTTCAGTGTAGTTTTCCAGAGACAAATGTATTCATATATTTTACATGAACACTAAGCACAAGGAAGGAGACTAAATATTAAGGATAAGCGCTTCAGACACCTCCATGCACTTACAAGGACGGATACATACGTGATGCCTTCATCTGTGAAGCTGACTCCAGGGAAAATACAATCTGCAGTAGCTGCAACTGTGCATGACAAATAATGCAGGGCTGAAAAACTGTATTAGAGTGAAGCTTGGTGCAAATCGTTAATTCCGAGTGAGATAATTGTGAAAACTTTACTGAGAAGAACAATTGTTAGCTGCTATTTTTATTGTGTGTCTGGATCTGTTATGTTGACAGTTCAACAAACAGCAGTGTGACTGCCCATACCCACACCCCACCCACAGATCACTCACACACTACAGGGGAATATAAACAGTAACGCAACTGGATAAAATTAGATCTAAAAATGTTCAGAGAACATCAGCAGAAAGTCACAAATTGTGGTTTATAAATTTAGGATAAATTTCTTTACAAGGATTCTAAAAACAAGTTTAACCGTTTAAGGTTTCACATTCCCACCATCCATCTATTTTATTATGACTATTCTACTCAGAGTCACAGGGTGCTGGAGGTTATCCCAGCTTTCATAGGGCAAGAGGCGGGTACGTCCAGGATAGGTTGCCAGTCTATCACAGAGTTAACACTGACAGGTGCACAACTATTCACTCCTACACATCCTGGTCACGTGATATTTTGCCTTCACTGGATCATCCCCCTTCAGCCTAAATAAACTTCTTGCTTTCAGTTCAACTCCATCTGTCCAAACACGTCTGCTTTTGCATCTCCAGGAAGTTGGAGTACCCAGAGAGAACCTACACAAGCTCATGGTGAACATACCAGGCAGAACCAGGAACCTTGCTGCTCTGACGCAGCAGTGCTAATTATCACACAGAAAAATCAATTTAAAAACTTCAATTTTGATATGAATTCCTACTTCGATTACTGGATTATTGCCTGTGAACATCCATTCTGCTGTTAGCATGGTCGTCAAATTTGATATTTTGGTTGGATGGCACAGGAGATGTGATGAGGTCACTAAAACTGCAGGGTTCATCATCTGGGGACCACGTAATGCAACCAGAAGGGTTCATACCTCTCTAACTGGCACGTTTAAGATTAAACTGAACATTTTATCGTGTGCTAATTTTGTTTTAATTTTGTAACTACTGAAATTTTTTGGGATAGGCTCCGCCCACCCCCGCGACCCTGAAATGGATAAGCGGAAGCGAATGGATGGATGGATGGATGAAATTTTTTGGGATAGGCTCCGCCCATCCCCGCGACCCTGAAGGGATAAGCAGAAAAGAATGCATGGATGATTTTTGTTTTTTTTTGTAGCATTTTGGAAATGTTTCATAAAAAAAGACTTTGTAACCTGCACCTCATTGATCAATGCTCGATGTCTCAGTTAAACTTCTGACCTCGTGGAAAGACTATTTGAAATGATGAATTTCCTTTAAGTCTTCTTTGGACATTCAATTAAAACTTTGTCTTGAGAGCATTATTAGAGCCCCCTCAGAGCACACACCTGCTGCTCTCATTACAGGTCTGACTGCACAGTGCAGTTATTAATGTGCATGCAAAACACAGCATTTACTGCTGCACTTTTGTGTTTCTTGATTTTTAATGTGAAGATATTTAAACAAAAAATAGAAAGCAGGCAGTAAACCAGACAAACTGCATTGCAGTGGGTCTTCAAAGTGAGCGGATGAAATGAAACAGAAGATTTATAAAGATCATAAACACGGATCTTTATTATGTTCTTTAACTTTGACGGTGTCGCATATGTTGTGTTTACAACTTCTACCTTTGCCTACAGCACCTGAAGGCAGCACTACCGGAAAAAAGCGGAAAAAAAAGAGAAGCACTGCGCATGCCCAGAGCATCCTCCACCCGCACAGTGAGAGCCGCTGCAGAGGAGATGCTGGTGCAAAGAAAAATCATCTCTCGCATGTTTGCAGAGCAAACGTCCGGACCGAGCAGACTTTGTGACTCTGCAGGATATCCACCTGTCCTCCTCCTCCCACCCAGAGAGCAGCGGAGGAGGAGGGACACCTTAAAGAGGAGGGAGTGGGGGTGGATGCAGCTTTATCAATAGCAGGTTGCCGCTGACGATCCAGTTCAAACTAGTTTGCTTTGAGTATGCGACTGTGGCTCTACAAAGAGCTGCGAGCTGAGAGCCAAAATAAATCTTCCACGTCCGCTGAGCTTCAACTTTTACTGATGATAGCGCGAGAAAGGCTCGGCAGGACACCAGGAAATAGTTTGGTGATGCCCAGTAATGTTTATACTAATATAAGGAATGGATGTTATACTTTTAGAGTGTATGACATCATCATATGTTCTCAGTGGGTTTTTTGCCTCCTCTAATAGGTGGTGACACTTTTTAGTCTAATCATTGTTCAGAAACCGCCTAAATAAAACTTTTTGCTGATTCTGCACAATAACCATCGCAGTCACACACAGGGAGTGCTGTGGGGGGGACAACAAAGGAGCAGACCAAGCATCACCATCATCATCCTCATCACAGCTGCCACGGACGCGCGTAAAGCCGGCACTGCCGCCGATGTTGATGCGCGACGACTCTGCGGCAAATCGGTTAATGGCAGGTTACAAATGCGCAGTAAGCCGAGACACGATGTCCATGTTGGGGGTGATGTATGACAGGAGCTGGGCGACAAAGCGGAGGGAAGCTGTGGAGGAATCACTGCAGTGCAGCAGAGCTGTCAGTCAACCGGCAGAGGAGGCTGCACGCAGCCCACTGAGAGCCGCCGCCGGGCGTTAGGCTGACCGGCAGCTGATTTCACACTTTATTGTTGAATCTCTGAGGATATTGATGCTTCCGTATCACATCAGGGCATTTCCCCATCCCTTTATTATCACAGCAGCCTCCTATCTGCGCAACAGCAACGGTGACGCCAGCTTAAGAGTCTTTCATTTTTTGCCACAGATTTATTACTTTAAGCGGCTACAGTCACCCTTTAACTTCATAAATCCCACAGGAGTTTTATTTCCTCCATCTCTCCCTCTGATCTGCACTCTCCCCTCTGCTAGGATTTCCTCCTGTTTTACGCATCGCCCCCGCTTTACCTTGCGCCTTTGTGCTGCATCTCTCGCAGCCACTGTATATCACAAAATCGGGGATCCTCCTCATTGTAAGACAGCACGAAGACAGAACTGCTCAGAAGCAGCCTCTCTACGCAATCTCGCCATCGCACCCCCTCCCCTCCTCGTCGCGGGCCCACTTTCTCAAAATACACACTTCTCTGGCACACATACATAAGCCTGCTCAGATGCGGAGGGAATGAGCGAGCCTCCCTCCTCCCTCGTCCATCAGCATCTAACAGCGCACTGCCTCTACCAATCTGTGCAGCCAGAGGACCACCCCAACCCCGTGAACCCGAATCTACCCGCCCTGCTCGCTTATAAATACCGCTCGATTTACACCGGCAAGTCTTGGTCTTCGGAAACGCTCAGGGTTGCAGCAGAACATCCCCCTTTCGTCTTACCCCCCCTCCATCGTTTCGCTGTTTTTTAAGAAAATCTCACGAATCATCCATTTTTCCCCCACTATCATTACTACCCACTCTTTTTCCCCCTCCCTCTCTCCGAACTGCACTTTTTTTTCCTTCTTCTTCTTGCGGCCAGTTGCATGCATTGTTCGTCTCCCAAAATGGTTTGCGAGACTAAAATTGTTGCGGATGAACACGATGCTATACATGGGACCAAAAAAGAGTCGATCCTGTGGAGCTCTCCTCCGTCCAGCACGCCTCTGAACCCCGCCGAGGCCAAGGATGTGAGGAAAGACGTGGTTTTTATCCGCGAGTTTGAGCGCGGGGATCAAAAGGAGGTACGCCGCATCTTTTACGAGGGTATTATGGAGAGGATACCCAACACAGCTTTTAGGGGGCTCTGGCAGCAGCCCAAGACCCAGTTTTTATACGTTCTTCTGACAAGTAAGTACCCTCACACTTCCGTGTGCCGTGCAGCTTATGTGTGTTTCAGACCAACTTTTTTTTCTGGTCATACGCATCTCAAAAGCTTCAAATGTAACCTCTAACATGGATTCATGTGCGCAGGTAAATGTCGCTGTTGCGCGTTTTTATTAGGTCTGCGCCCTGAAGCGATTCCTTTGAGGAACTTGCCTTCAAAATCATGCAGAAATCTGATGCTTCTTTGTTGTCGTGGCTCTGTGGGCGATGTGCAGTTAAGTTGAGAAAAAGGCTGTTGCTGCAGCAGCAGCAGCAGCCGCCTCATACTGTGCCACACCGGCCACGCTGCTCCTACACGCCAACAAAAGGCATGGCAGGCGGCATGGTGCATGTGTTTAACCGATGTGATGACATGCCGGTGCTTCAATGAATGACTGAATGAATTTGAGGATTGGCCCAGAGGGTGCGCGCACGTACCCAAAAAGCACTCCCCCGCCGCGCCGCCAAATACACACAAACACACATGAACACGCACGCACGCACTCCCCCCCAGTCGCCGCCTCGTCACCACCACCACCTCCGCCCCTACACAGCAGTCAATGCGCCACATCTCGTTTGGCTTTTTGTTGATGTTGCCGGTTTAGGTAAACGCGTCTTGCGTCACAACATGTACGGTTACGCACATTAAAGAATAAAAAATCGCATGAAATCTGCTTCACATACCCCCCTCTTTTTGTTGTTTGGATATTTGTCTCGATCCTTCCAACCAAATTTGATCCTGAATACTGAAAACCTCGTCTGAGCGGAAGCTTACTACCCCGCGCATTTTAGCGCTTTCTGTTTCGCTCCACCTGGAGTGCAAATGAGCGAACAAAGTAGCAACTAGGTTACTGCATGGCACGCAACATGCTACGCGCAGCATCCATCCTGCTTGCTTCTGTCTCCCTTTGCGCCCCCCAGCGTTACATCTTACTAATAACTCCCAACATGGACTGCACTGGTTGGATGAATCCAGCACTAATACGCTCTCCTCAGGCAGAACAAACTCTGTCGTTCTGTTAACTTTTGTCTCCCAGAAAATGTTTGATGAACGCGGGTTTGTGTGAAAAATTATCCAAATATTTGATTCAGCTGTTCCTGATATTAATGCTTACAGATGTCTTGTTGTGTATGTGTGTGTGTACGGGTCCGGCAAAAATCAAACATGTGATTTTCTCTTCTGACAGGTTTTGTTTATTTTTCTTCCATTTCTCCATAGTAATGTGCTTTTACATGACCAAATCCCTCACGCTGACCTGTTGTGCACCCCTCATTCTCATGGGTGCGCGCTACTACTACAGCAGGAAAGTTATCCAGAACTATCTGGACTGTGCTCTGCACACGGACATGGCTGACATAGATGCATATTACATGAAACCCACAGGTAAGAGGCAGGGAACACATCACTGTTACACACACACACACACACACACACACACACACACACACACACACACACACACACACACACACACACACACACACACACACACACACACACACACACACACACAATGTGTGTGGTTTTGTCAGTTCCCAGTGCTCCACCATCACCAGCACGCAGTTAGTGGGTGAAAAAAATGCATTGGCGCACTGAAAAGTTTGGGCCTGTAACTTTTAACAAGACAAAAAACCAAAAACGCTGTTTTTAAACACAGCTGTGTCTAAGAGTCTTCAGGCGATGCAGAGGCAAATCATCAAATATGCAGGTCGTCTCCCTGCTTTCCCACCCCTCCTCCCATATCTCTGTCTCCACTCCTTCCCCCACTCTGCTTCCTCTCTGGGCTCTGCTTGGACACTGAGGTAGGGGGCGGGGAGTAAAGGGTGGGGCGGGTGGGGGTGGCATCACAGGGCTATTGATCGTGCAGAGGAGACTGCTGATACACTTTCTGCAGTACACTCGGTGTCGGCAAGGCTCATTTCCTCCACTAAAGCTTCTAATTGGAAAAATCAATCCACCTCTGGTGTCATCTCTGACTATTCATTCTCCTCGGGAGTTTAACTCCGGGCAGCACCGACAGACAGCCACGTACACGTGTGACACACTTTTTTTCAGACATTCCCCTGCCTTGTTAACTTCTTCGACACATTTATTCCCTGTTAACCCAGACCACGTGGCAAATATAAAAAGCAGGTGTTCATCAATTGCCCCCCCCACCATTGTCTGCTTCTCTCTGACATTGTGCCCTTTGGCTTGGTAATCCAGTGCATACACAAATGCAATTTAGCATTCCCATTATTGCTGCAGGGCTGTGATGGTTTAGATGGGGTCAGGCACCACTGCTCTTGGACAATGCTAATGATTATATCCGTGCACTCTGAATGGGCCCACGGGGATGAACACCTGGGTACCAGCACGCGGTCCTGATGGAGAGGCACCGCTGACGTCACTGTGGTGCTTTGTTTAAAGTGTGTACAGAATGGCATGGCACGTAGGGGTGCGTGGTTATATAGAGGAGGAAACATTTGGCCAATAACGGGGAACTTGTTGAACTTAAAGGCCCTGAAAACAGATCATATAAGTCAGCTTCTTTCTAAGAGGAACGGGCTCTAATGCAAACACACACTTTACTGCTTAATGAAAACTGGATGTGTATTAATTTAAGGAAGCCTGCATAGTTTTGATTATTTGCACTCTTTGGTTTCTTATGACATCATAGAGAGGGGATATTCCTAATATGGTCATCTCAGGGTCACAGTTCTGGCTGTGAGCACAAAAGCCCACCGACTTGCTGTTCAAACCTGTTTGTGAGGGGCAGCCAATGAAAAAAAAGTTGGCTTAAAGGGGGAGGGTGCACTGAGGGACTGCACCAAGGTTAAGTATAAGATAAATAAGGATTATATTAAACTGTGAATAATGCAAAGCTACTTTAAGAGAGTTTAAGAGTAAACATGAGCATGCACACAGCCCACTGTATGTATAACAGTAATTAGCCCTCTTTAATGCAACGCTGGCCAAACATGGTGTTGGTTTGTTGACAGCTACGACACTATAAGCACATAACGACATTTTCTGATGGCACTTGGATGATATTTATCTGTTGCATTTCATTTGCTGCTGCTTTAATATTTAAAAACAGTGATTAAGGGATGAAACCCCCCCCCCCCCCCCAGACATTTAAGTTAAAAAAAAAAGATAATTAATTTTTTTCCCTGGTACAAAATGAGAATAATGAAAAAAACAAAACAAACAGGTTAGTTGTTGTTATTATACTATATTTCTTATTGAACACCTATATTGCTATCGTCCCTGAATTTCAGAAGGACTTGGACAATAAACTGTCAAATCAACCTACTGGGTCCTATAAGGAAAGTTTCAATAAGATAATCAAAGTGTCTAAAAACAAAAAAGAACATGATCATGCCATATTTTAGCTTGTTAGCAGCAGATAACAGCAAAAGAATAAATCACAAGATAAATAACACGAGTTCATCTCTGAGGTTTACTTGACAACCATGCAAACACCAACTCTGTGGACTGTAGCTCTCTACGTGAGCCAAGTAGCTAACGAGTTAGCTGTGTCTGTGTGGGTGGGTCTGACAGGGAGCGTTTAAGAGTTTGCAACAGATGAGATAAGGACTTTTGTGTTCAATAATGTGTGTGTGTCTTCGAGGACTTCAAATAGGAAGTGATACAATGTTGAGTGTGTCTGGTGCTCAAGGCTTCTCTGTGTTTTGAGAGACGGTTTGCTGAATGTGGGAGGTCAAATAGTTTGAAACTCAGCATTGAATTTCACAATGCTTGTTTTCTTTTTCACCTTGAATGATGGGGATGTATGAGATGTGCTGCTTTAGAAGAAAGATAGAGCCAAACACAGGAAGACACGGAGTTCTTCGTGACACTGAAATAAAATATAAAAGGAATAAACTCCAATAAGCCAAGTCCACAGAGTAATAAAAGAAAAGCGATTCCTGACTGAAGACACATATCCCTCTCCACATGGCACAACTACACTAATTCATACTCTCACTTCCTGTGATCACTCACTCTGCAGCCTCTTAAGGCCAGCTGTCACTGCTTTCATTAGACCTGTAATGCTGTGTGTGTGTGTGTGTGTGTGTGTGTGTGTGTGTGTGTGTGTGTGTGTGTGTGTGTGTGTGTGTGTGTGTGTGAGAGCAGGCAGACAGGTTGTGAAGTAAATTGAGCTAACAATGGTTGAGAGGATAAATATGTACGTGTGTCTCAAATAAAGACTGGAGGCTTATTTCAATCCATCCATCCGATTCAGGGTTGTGGTGGGCTATCTTACCCAGCTGTTATAGGGTGAGAGGCGGGGTACACCCTGGACAGATCTGGTACAAAAATGCCACTTAATTGAAATTAAATTGATTGATTGATTATTTCAAAAATTATCTGATTTGCACTCAAACACACAATAATGTTTATAAGCTTAAATAAAAACAGCATTTAAAAGTACTCAACAAACCCTGTGAAGTAATGTAAATTTTAATCCGTTTCCTCTATTCAGTTTCATTTATATAGCACCAATCAGGAAAAACAGCTGCCCCAAGGTCAGGGGCGTAATTTCCAGGGGGGTTAGGGGGGTTATGACCCCCCCTCAATAATCACACCCAACCAATATAACCCCCCCAATAAAATTATGAATTATCTGCATAAATAGGCTGTTGATTTTCTTTACTCATTTCAGGTATTACCAGCAAAATAGTTGCATGTTTAATCATCTGGGAATTTACCCACATTTATTTATTTATTTAGACAGAGATCATGACCCCCCCCCCGCCAATGTTCAGCACTGTAATATTAGAGAGAAAAAAACAACAATTTGGCAGTCCCACATGGGCAAGCTCTTGGTGACAGCGGGGAGCAAAAACTCCCTTTTAGCAGGAAGAAACGTATAGCATGAGCGCAGATACAAAAGACTAACCAGCTACAGAAACTATTTAACAGATACAGGCGAAATAAAAGCTGACTTTATTTATTTTTCGACAAAATTTCTTTTTGACCACATCTAGTCATTTCATTTTGGAAAGTTTAAAATCTTTTTTGTTTCTTAACAAAAAGTAGCAGCTAAAACTTTTGGTAACTTGTAAAAACAACCCAGCTGGGCTATAATATAATGAAGTTTAGTGCTGAGACTATTATTTGCTACATGTTGGAGAGACACCAAGAGATACCAAAACCCAGCTTTGTGACTGATTGCTCGTTACAGTTATTATTTGTGCACTAATGTGCAATTTATAGCTGCCATTATTAAGCCTTTCTACTGCTCAAACCCAAAGATCTCCAAAGCAGTCAAAGCATGCTAAAAGACTTCTTTTTGGAGTAATTAAAAAAGTCCCGGCAGCAGTCGGATCATTTATCCCCTCTTTAGTCGTTACTTGATGTGTCACTTTAGGTCATCCTAAAGCCACTTACAGCCTAAAAAGCAAGTGTAATGAAATGAGGGTGTGAGCAGACACTGAACCAAGCTCCCTGGTGAGGCGAGATACCCGCTCATTAATAGCGGCTGTTTAATGAGGCGTCATGATCACTGCAGGGTCTCATCGAGGCAGCGGACATTAAAATACCTGCTCATCTCATTGTAGCCCTGTATGTGTGTGTCTATACATTTATGCATGTGTGTGGAAGAGGGATGGGGGAGGTTTGAGCTCATTCGGTTGCAGGTGAGGGCGCAGCTTCCTCTGCTGGTACTTGTCCTTATTTTAGGACTGAACGACAGAATGAGGGAGAAAGAGTATAAGAGAGAGTGTGTGAGGGAAAGAGGTGAGACAACAGGGCATCTGAGGGAGGGGTGTTGTAAAGTATAGCATTTACTTTATGCGTGTGGGGAGGGAAGATAAATCTAGGGCTTGCTGGCCAGCAGATAGACCAGATGAGTCACAATCATGGCCTCTGCGCCAAACACAGCTCTTTACAAATTTCAGTTTAGCTTCCTTATCACTTTAAAATTCCCAATAAATTTGGGCTCAGCTGGTTGTTACTGTAGTCTGCACAGTCTGCATCCACAACAGGAGTGTTTTTGTTGACTGGTATCGCACTTGAGAAGAGTATGAGCGACATGTATTTTATTTTAAACCGAAGCGTCCAGCCCATGTTGTGATTGTCATGTCCAGTTGTGGCCCAAAATGAAACTGCAACACACAAAGGAACCTCTATGGGATATTTCATGCACATCAGCTGGGATATCTTAGTTTAATGAGCTTCTTTGGATGCTTCCCTCTACTATTCCTTAATCTTTCTGGGATTTTTTTTTCACCCTCACACCTGTATCACTCCTCCTTTTCCTTTCCTATATACTTCATCTGTGCTGAAGGGGAGCAGGTGTGGTGGAACAGCTGGGCTATCTAGAATTCTGGCAGACACAAAGTAATGTCTTTGGTCATGAAGGGAAATGAAAAACACTCTTTACTGGCTACAGTAAACAGTTTATCAGTCCCTAAGTTTGTTTGACTGAGACCTAATATTAGGGAGAAAACCTCAACAACACTACAGTCCTCTATGAGGATGGACTTGGCAACAGTGGGGAGGAAGAACTCCCTTTTTCAAAGGAAGCGGCCTCAAGTATAACAAGGCTTGGCAGTACTCTGCTGGGAGTGGGAAATGAAAGTGAAAAAAGAGAGGAGCACAGAGTGAATCGGATCATGTTGAATCCTTTACATCACTGTGTGACTGCTGTTCTCAGACTGCACACGTCCAGGTTTGCTTCACAACTTAAAAACTAGACTTTTCTCCACTTAAACAAAGAAAAATTAATACAATTTCCACAGCAGAAAAAAAGGTAAATCAACCTTGTATGCCATTTTATCTCTGCCACAAGTGAATGCTTTTTCATGTCTCGAGTCAACACCGGGGAAGCGTCGCTTAGAAAAGTCCATATTTGACTTGTTGAAAATACGCAAACGCCTCTTTGGCCTTCAGTGGTGCAGGTGGCACGCTGTTATGTCTGCGCTCCAGAAGAAGCAGACATGAAAACTCTTTGCCCTCAGAGCTGGTGCTGCTCTGATTTCATAATCAGCTGAGTGGGGCTCAGACTGCTTTTATCCACATATTTTGTCCCAGGTTCAAAATATTTTCAGCACATCTTAGAAACCACCTCAAAGCCTTGCTGGTACTTTTAATGTTGGAGCTAGATGTCCTTAAACTTACACCTTCCGTTACCAGTTTGAGGGTTTGTGCCCACATAAATAACACATTACTTAAAAAATATAATATATATCTGATTAAATACTAGGACATGTTTTAGTTTTAAGTACCATCATAAGCACGATTCCTTTAAAGGCTCTGCTGGACGCATACCACCTGGAGAATACACGCTTGTCTTTTAATTTTTCCTGCACGCTGAAAACACGTGAGCATCTGCCACTTGTCGGTTCAGTGTTTTGAGGAAGTCGATCCCATCATTAATAATAGATTGCAGTCTCGCTACCTCCGGCTTTTGTCTTACATTCTGCTTAAATCAATGGCGAACAAAGGTGCTCGTCAGAGAGACTAGATGGCGTGTCAGCGGCTTCATTAGTTTTCGCATTGTGTATTTTCTCGCTGTCTTGACTCGCTCATTACAGAGGAGCCTGTTATCAATAGACGAGAGACTACGTGCATGAAGATTAAGACTGAGTCTGCAGTTTAAGGGTCGCGATTTCTAAAGGAACAATAAATGTAGATGTAATAGGTTTGAGCTCCAGTAACGTTAAAAAGAGATAAAAAATTATTATATTGAGCAGAACTGAGTTCAGCTTATTGAGCTCAACAGTCCCAGATTCTCACGTGGCCCCTCGGACAGGAAGATTAATCGCCCACCTCTGGGTTAGATTAACATTTTGCATTCGGTCGTGAAGCCCACACGGGTGACCTTTGACCCCGAGAATCAAACCAGAGAGAGATCGAGAGAGGGCAGTCGGAGCAGCAGCTGTACGCTGATGGATGCCACGTACACATTAAAGCGCAAGTGTGCAAGAAAAAGGAAGCGTACTCGCACGCTTGCGTACAAACAACATGGAGACGTGCTGGCGGACAGGCAGGCGGCAAGACGAACAGTCGGGCGTGCGTAATGAGTTCCTCTGTGTGTGTGCTCATGAAGCGTGACAACACACACGTAGGCGCATCAGTCTGCTTTGCATTGATGAGTGCTCACGCGCACATCTGGAAACCGTGTCCTTTGTGTGACAGTCATCTCTTCTCAGCATTCGTCGCCCGTGGCCAAGGAAGATACTGCTGACGTGTGGGGTTGTGCGTGACAGGTTAATCCATACTCCCAGCATGCACTCTGACCTGAGGAGTACAGTGTATCTGTGTGTGAGTGCATTACAGAGACTCCGCCTTAAGTCTTTTTGCTTTAAAGTGAAAATAAAACAGTATTAAGGGATTTTTATATATACAAAATAACTTGGAACCCCCCAGGTCTCCCCCCCCCCCAACCATATAAACATAATGCAAAATGCTACAAATTGAAACTCATATGTGCAAATTAATGTTTAATTAATGTTTTTTAATTTGTCATTTTCAAAAAAATGTAGTTTCTGGCGTTTATTTCATGATTCGGGCTATAACGGGTTAACCATATGTGGACCACTTATGCTAATGTGCCCAGTGGAACAAAGCGCAACATATGTGTGTGTTTTTAGCACTACAAGTGACAAAATGTGACCAGAACTGTTGGGAAGAAAAATAATCGTATAACACAGTCTGATAGGCACCTGATGAATACCACAGGGAGATCTCATTCCCCACAGAAACGCGAAATGTAATGTCTGGCGGGGCCGGATTAATCGTGCAGCGATACGACACTTTCAATCCAAAGCCATAAATCACTGTTGCTTAAATTGACTTTAATGTTCCCTGCAGCAATGAGACGCCTTCTGCAGGGAAATAGAAAGAAATACTTTGGTCACTAGAAGCCTAAACAATTAGCAAACACGCCCAAATCCAAGCCGCCGCCGATCTTTCGCCCAAAAAGCGTTAATACGGTGTTCGCTTCACAGAAGAGTGAGCTCCAGCAGAGCGAGGCAGCGTCTAGACGGAGCCCTTACCATATTAGGCCTCCAGGACAATCTTCTTGCACACAATAAAGCCCATTCCTGTCTATGTGCTCATGTAGTTTGTAGGTATGTGTGTAATTTTTAAAATTTAATGGAGGGTTCATATCACAGCATCAGCCAGTATCTAACACTCCCACGCGCATGCATGGAGGATTATTAATATCTACTGAGCTACTGAGAGAAATTAGATCCGCCGCATTAAGAATACAGTAATCAGATTCTTACTTGTGAGAGAAAGATTTCCACAACTCAGAGCTCTTGCTCCCTTTCTCACCCTTCACTCTCTGCTCAATCTATTTCTTATCTTGACATCATCTGTATTCTCCGTGACCCCCACCCCCACCCCACTCCCCCTGTAATAATGGCAGACCCCCTCCTTTGCGTTTGTATGCCCTAGCAGCAATAATGGATCCTTTCAGTCTCATCGCATTTACTGTTAACTCAGATGCTCGCCTTCCTCCTCCTCCTCTGCTGCTGCGTCTTTCACACAGGACAGCTGAATGACTTCTTCTTTTTTTGTTCCTCTTTGCTCTCTTTGACTAACTCCTTTTTCTGACTGAGTAACCTCATTCATACAACCTTCCAGTTACACACACTCGCTCACACACCAAAACATAGGCGGTACACTGTAGTACCGCTCCACTCTTAAACAGCTGCGGGAGCATCAGAGAGCTTAACGCTTTTCTCAAAGCGAGTTCCTCCTTCACTCACTCCCTCTTTCTAACTCGTGATACCTTGAAAGACTAAATTAATTGTTATTTATCATATTTAGCAGAAAAGTGGAAGCGTGTAGAAGACAGATATTTACAGCTTTAGTTAACTATTGCCCTCAAATATTTTTATGATGACCCTTCCAAACTCTAAGACAGGGAAAGTCTTTGACTCAGAGAGCTCGCCATCATCCTGTCTTAAAAGAAAGCCACCATGGGTGTGAAGTAAAGCCATGCTAGAAGCTCTGAGAGGCTCTACTACCCTGCCCACACACAGGAGTGTGTTTCCATCTTAGTGTAATTACTATGCATGCTTAGATTTGCTAACAAGCACTAAAAAAACACAGCCTCCAAGGCGGGCAGTCAAACCAGGCTGCACTGCTTTGTGCATACGTACACGCCACACTCCTCAGGTCATCAGGACACGTTTCCCAAATTGTCTGTTTAAACTGCTAAGTTTCCAACATGTTCTCATCTTGTACCAGTTTTTCAGATAGGATCGGATCTTCCTTTTACGAACAAGCTGTCCTTTAATACACCAGCTAAGACTGGTTGCGTAGAGATAACGGTCCAGCTTTTGGACCCACAAAGTCCACCTTAGGAGTTACGAGCTGCAGGTTTCTCAGGCGGGACCCCATGGGTTCACCTCTATTTTTCTTCTTGGTTAGAAAAACTTGGTTAGATTTACGAAAAGATCACAGTTTGGGGTAAACAAAAGTAACACTGCGGGATAAAATGACCAATTTATAGTAGAGGCCCTCTGAGTTATGCCGTAGCCTGCAGATTCAGGTCACAGATGCCAAACGACACCCGGTGAGTTAATGAGCCACACCGAACAGGCTAAAATTTCCCATCTTCCCCTCTGACAGGTCAGTGCCTCTGCTGCCCCAGTTCACTGATTGTTCTTTAAGCTCCTCAATCACCTCCAACATTTCAGTGCCCAGATGCCAAACTTTAAATTTATTCTGCTGCTGTGTTCAATCATTTCCAATGTGAGTTTAACTGTGCGAGACTCCCAAAGTACCGTAAAAACTCAAAAAACATTTTAAACTTGTGAGGGTGTCAGGTGAGGACAAAAAGTTGATAACTTATCAGGACATGAGCGCGTACTGACGAGTAAAGACAAAGCCTCTGATCAGCTTAATACAGCAAAGAGTGCTTCACTATGGCTTCCCTCAGCATATCATAGCAAAACTGCAATGAGGACGAGGTCAAAGGGACGGGTGTACAGTGCACCCTCTCAGCTGTTTGGTCTTTGAATAACATGTTCTAATTAAACCAGCTGCAAACAAACATATGTCAGACATTTGAGTCATTAAATCAACACATCTGGACTGAATTTCCTCCAAACTGTAATCAACCCTGATTAAATTTCCAGCTGTTGTTCAGCAGTTTGTCGCGTGCATTTGTTTTCACTTAAACTTTAACGACAATCTCTCCAGTTGTTTGTGAGACACTTTACTTCAGATCACATGGACTGGATGGATTTACATTTTTTTCTAGTCTTAATGACCATTCGAAGGTCCTTGGACTACGAGCCGCATGTAACCACACACAAAGCGCTTTTTGCAATACACTTGATCTATCGCACATCCACGGCCACTTCAGAATCACAGATTAACCCATAATAACATGAGAAAAACTTTATTTACTCCAGATTTAAGGAATCCATTTGTTAACAAATGCTGCAAAGATGATAAAATGATAAAATTATTAATGATAACAATAATATCTGACAGATCTGGCCTCTCTGCCAGACACATGTATTGTGTTAGAGGGTGACACCATTGCTAACAGTCTCATCAGTGACCTCCTCCCCGCCACCGCTTCAGAAGTGTCCAGTTTGGAGCCAAAAACTGCAGATTTCCCTGTGCTCATCACAACCAAGTGATATAAAATCAAAGAATTTGCAGCATGTTGCAGGATCTCAGTTTCCTTTGGAAACAGAGCCTGTGACATATATGTCTTGAGTATCCAGAAAGAACCAACTGCATACAGTCAGGGTTCAAACCAGGAGCTTTCTGATCTCACTAGAGGAAAACTACAAAGATCTCAAGAGTCATTTTGGTTTATCCTCTGACTGAAATCATTCAAATGTGACCGACTTACTAAAAAGATTAGTTTCTATAAACAAGTGAGCTTAGATGACAAATAGCACCGAGCTAACAGTTTACTAATCAGCTCCAAGCTTCCTTAAAAGGTAGCTGATGAATCCAACACTAATGGTACTTAATACTAAATCACTTAAACTCTGCATGTGAGCTGCACAAACGAGCCCCTTAAACCATCATCCACCAAAACTCTGTTATGCAGATCCAAGTGGCCGTGAGAAAATAATGCTGTGACTGTTTTTTTTAGGGTTATAGGACTTTCATTAACCAGAGATTAAACTATATCGCCAAAGGTTTTCACTCACACATCCAAATCACTGATTTCAGGTGTTTCAATCACCTCCATGGCTCAAGTGCATGAAATCAAGCACCTATGCAGACTGCTACTACAAACATTTCTGAAAGTATGGCTCACTCTCAGGAGCTCAGTGGTGGTACTGTGACAGGATGCCAGTAGGAACAGTTTGGGAATGCCCCATTCCTGGTAAAAGATAGCTGCACATCAGTGCATGAAGCAAGGCCCAGAAACACATGGATGAGCGAGTGGTGTGGAAGAACTTGACTGGCCGGCAGAGTCCTGACTTCAACCCAACACTGTACCTTTGAGATGAATCACAGAGACTGTGAGCCACGTGTTCTCATCCAAAATCATTGTTTGACCTCACAGATGTGCTTATAGAAGAATGGTTAAAAATTCCCATAAACACTCCTAACCCTTGTGGAAAGACTTCCCAGAAGCACTGAAACTGTTATAGCTGTAAAGGATGGGCCAACATCATATTAAACTCTATAGATTAAGGATGAGATGTCACGCAAGTTCAGCAAATACTTTTGGCAACATAGCCTGTGATATTCTGTGATATCAGCAAACTGCACAGTCATCTGACCCACATTTCCAGAGAGGCAGACAAAATCTCTGATCTATCGCTTCTAGTCTGCAAAGTGTTCAAATCATTGTTTCTATATCCGATAATTAAATCCAATTTGGCTGCAACATCTCCACACTTGGGGAAACTCGAGGGGCTTCCAGCTTATAATGTCAGCACTAGGAGAGTGGGGATCACTTGGGGGCTGCCCGTTGCCACAGTTGTTTGACTCGCTAACAGAAGCCTCTGGATCAGCTTAACACAAGCCTGCAGGGCCATCAAATCCTCGCGAACACGTGGGACTGATGCATGATGTCAATTTCACCGCATGTTTAGTGTGCGTGTCTGTGTGAGGGAGCAGCAAACAGAGAAGAGGGAGATGTTGTGTGTAACGGCATAAAAAGTGAGAGTAAGGACAAAGAGAGAGAGTTAGGATTCAGAGCTCGTGAACAGATGGAGGCAGATTTCTGCTGTCCGCAGGTCGGCCTCTGCCGGTCACAGAACAGTCAGATTTACTTTGTCTGTCACAAACAGATGGCATTTTAGTACAAAACCACAGAAACACTGCCAGCACATGGAATAAGTGCTGCTGATGTTAGTTATCTGACCACTGGTATGCAACACAGCAGAAGGTTTAGAAAGTCTTTTTCTTTGAAAGATTACTGCAAGGGCACATGCATTGTCATGTTGGGTTTAAAAGTCACAAAGCTTCCAGGCTCCTAAAAGTGTCATTAAAACATCATGAATAGCACAAGTTTCTACCTCAGAAACATTTAAACGAATGTTAAATTACACTCAGGATGATTCACATCCTTCTGGCCTCTGAACCTGAAGTATTATCACTGAAAAGTTTCAGAGGGGAAAAGGAACAATTGCTCTGTATCAAAGCGAACCGTTTACAAACTGCAGCAGGAATAAAGATTGATGGTAAAACGGGCTGATATTCAGGCTCTTAGTGGTTCTGTGGTGGAGGAGCATTGTCTGCTGACATTTTTCTATGTCGGTCAAACCTCATTTGTCTGCCTGGACGTGTGTTGAGTGTCTTTGTCTGTCTGTCATCAGTCTGATTAATCCTGAGATGCAGCAAGTCCCTGATAGTGTATAAGCATCTGTAACATGACAGTGTTTTGGCCCAAAAACTCATCTTTAATTGCTATCTGACATCAGAGTCTCTGCTCCAGTATGCTGTCAGCTTTAAGTGACTGCTCTGTCATGCCTGCACTTTTAATCAGCAGTCCTCACTGAGTGGATAACGTTATTAAGCTCCAGTCAGACCTGCTCATTCAGCTGCTCCCTGCATCCCCTTTTTTCTATTTTCCATTCATTGGTTTTTCTACCCAGAGCCCTTAAGTCATTACAACAGCCATGCAAGGCGACGTTCATCTTGAGATCAGTTCCTGCCTCATCCAACTATTTTGCAACCAGTTATAGTTTTCATGTCCTGTTTAATAGTTTAAGACAGTTATACTGCTTGTTTTGTGTTCCATGCAAGAGATATTTCAGAGGTCTGACATATGATCAAAGTCATGGCAGTGTACCGGAGCAGCTGACTGTGAGACACCTTTATCCAAAAACACAAAAAGATCACCATCACAGGCTCTGTTCTTCACCTTCATGTCAAAGTTAATTATTTCCTCTCATACATGGATACAGTGATGTTAAATAATGAGGTCAGTGTATGTGCAGCTAAATACTCGGTTTCAGACAGTCTGTTTTCTGCTCTTAGCAACCTAGAGAGAGTAAATATGGTCGCTTGCTATTCAAACCTCCTGTTTGATATGGGTGGCCAATCAGAAGAAAGATGGTCCAAACAGGGGCAGATAGCCTATCCTAGAATGGATTATTTTGAAATGTACAACTATTCTAACAGAGGAAAGAATAAAAATATGGAGCTATGAGCTTAATAGGATGAGAGGCTGACAGGCTTAGCACAAAGACAGTAAAACCCTCAAAATTAAGAAACGTAGACAATAAAGAAAAACCAAACACCTGCTCTCAGCAGGTTCAGCTCCACTAACATTGGAGAGATCCCAGTTGGCTGTTTGCAGTGTTTACACGAAGCTTGGCTAACAGGCTGCTAAATCATGTCTAATATAATTCTTGCTTTCGCAGTAAGACTGGATTTTGTTTCCTGTTTCCTCCTGTTAGGTTCCTGTTTCTGGGTGGCAGTGCTCGATGGTCGTGTGGTGGGCATCGTGGCGGCGCAGGGCCACGAGGACGAGAACATGGTTGAGCTGCGGCGGATGTCGGTGGACTCTCGCTACCGCGGCAAAGGCATCGCAAAGGCGCTGGGTCGTCGCGTCCTGGAGTACGCAATGCGCAACAACTACGCCGGCGTGGTCCTCGGCACGACGGCCGTGAAGCTGGCTGCCCACAAGCTGTACGAGTCGCTGGGTTTCCGCAGAACGGGCCAGAGCGAAGACTACCGGCTACCCGGGATGAGCCGCTCGCCGCTGGAGAGGCTCTTCTTCCAGATCCGCCATACCCGCTATCGCCTGCAGCTTCGTGAGGAGTGAGAGGTGACAGGGAGAGAGAGAGCTGGAGAGTTGGAGATGGAGAAAGAGAGGGACAGAGAGAGAGAGAGCAACGACCCTCCTTCACCTGAGAGCCCTGACCACGTCCTCTCCTCTGACAGCTTTTATTTATTTTGTGTCATTAGGGATAACTTTGAGTATGACTTAACACTTCTACTATTTCACCCTTAAGTCACTAACGTTTTTACTACTATTATGCTTTTTTTTTTTGATTTTTGTATTATACTTTGACATTTTAAAGAAGAGTTTGTTTCTATTATTAATAATCTTTTATTTTTTGTATCTTTAATCCTTCCTCTCACCTGCGGGAGAGAAAAATTGGCTTTTTCCAGAAGACATCTAACTGGCACCCCCATCTCAGCACCCTCCCCAGCCCCTTTGGCATCAAGAAAATGTGATTTTGATCAACATTACCTTTCATTTATGTTTCTCTGCTCTCCTCAAACCTTCCCTCCCCACAGCAAAATCATGTTTAGTTGCTCAAGAGTGCAGTTTTCTATGTGGGGTGGGTGGATAGAGCAATGCGTGGACCGGGGGGAGTACATAGACTCCTCAAAAAAGGGTTAAGGGAGTTTTTAGCACACACTCTCCTTCATAAAAATGATTTGGTGTGTGAACAGACACACAAACCGAGTGATCCGGCTTTTAGCCACCTCTCCAAGGCACCATATTGAAGCACAGCGAGAGTGTGTTACTGACCCCGACAGTGAGAGAGAAGAGATGGCAAGGATGGTTACTGGAACATGTGCTGTGTGCATCCTGCATCATGAATAAACACAGCGCATCTTCCTCACACACACCTTCCTCTTTACTCTCCTCACTGATGGTCCGATTGGATAACAACCCCCCCTTTTCTATGTTCTTTCCCGGATCGATGAATCACCTCCTTTTCTCACTGGAGCTGTGGGGAGGGTCTCTGGCTGGTTGCGGTGACAGGAGGGTGGCGCTTTCTCGCTGCAGTGTGTCACACTGACAGATCCCGAGATGAGATATAGCTGCACGTCAGAGCTTGTTATGTGTGTGTTGTGAATATGTGACTGTGTGTATGTGTGTGTACGTTTGACGAGGCTCTGGTCTGACAGCAGACCGAGTCTCAGCTGTGTGCGATGAACCTTTCTCACTGAATCAAGTATTATGAAACTAAACATTAGTACTTTCTTTGTGTACTTTTAAAATAGTTTACTGATTGAATCAAGGTCAATTCTAACACTTTGGATACAGTTCAGTGTTTAACTGATGATTAGTAATTTTATAACTTTGAAGAGGAAACAAACTTCATTTAAATATGCAAATTTTACTGTCAAAACTACAACAATTACAAAGTCGCTGCAGTCTACACTCCGCCTGCTTAATCCAGGTTATTGGGGAGCAACTTGAGTAAGACTACAAGCAATACTCACAAACCTACAGTACATGACTGAGCACAAACAGCAGTTGATTATTTTATCTGATCTATTGGCACTAGTGTTTCCCTTTCCTCCATGTACTTATATTGTGTATACAGCTGAAAAACTGAAAAACTCATGTAGCGAACGTCAGAGTTTCTCCCATAACACCTCTCTCCATCTCCATCCTCCGAGCGTACGACCACCAGTAGATTCAGCCATCCATACTCTGAGCCTCAGTTATGTTATTAAACCATTTGTAAAAAGTCCAACCTAAAGCAAAACATAACAAAAAAAAGCACATAATATATAAAAAGGGAAAAAAATACAGATGTAATTGTCACAATCTTAGCACTGGCCCTTCTTGCCTTGCTTTCCTTCCCCTCCTACCTCCCATTCATGAATCTGTCTGCAACCCTGGGCTAGACCATGCACCCTCCATTTGAACCCTCCGCTGACCTTTGACCTATCCTGCTCAAGTTTCCAGCCATTCCTGGCCCCTCTCTGCATGTGCCACAGGAGCCTTGCTGCACTGCTTTTACTACTCCATTTGAAGCTTGTCGCATCAGCCGTAGACCCCCGCCCCCTGATCTGATGTCATCTAGGCAGTGTGGCGCTGCCTGGACTGGCTGGAGCTAAGTTGCACATGATGTATGGTTGTATGGGTGTGACGCAAAAGACTCAGAGAGTGAGGGAGAAAATGCCTGTGTGTGTGTGTGTTCAGAGTTGGTGCAGACACTCACCAAATGCAGCACTGCCTGGATGACATTATGCCTGCCAGCCAACCAACTGTAGAATGCAAAAGCAATGCAAGTGTGGCATGCCTCTGTACCCGGTGTGTGTACGGTGCCTGCCCTAGAAAAGTGTAGAAAAAAGTGAATTGATATATATATACTACATATATATATATAAAAAAAAGAAAATAAGCTTCTTCTTTGATATAAACATATAGAAAACAAATATGTGTTTCTTTCTTCGGAAAAAAAAAAGAAAAAAGTTGTACCATTTGCATGAAATGTGTCTTTGAATGCAAATATAACTTTTAGGAGAGAAACTCCTAACACATGAATTACAATGGAAAAATGGACGTATTTTATTTTCTCTTGTTTCTTTTAAAGTAATGGTTTACGTTCTTAATTGTCATGACAAGGGCGTGAAATTAATACCAGCCACAAGCCAGTGCTTGTAAACCTTCACCACTGTATCCGAATCTAAAAGCCTTGCAGAATTGGAAAGTAATCAGATTAATCGGTCACCAGCTGGGGGTCGATTAGCAGTATATCCTTTCATAAATTGGAGCAGGATTGAAGGAATGTGACTCGAAGTGTGTTCTTCTTTGGTAAGATTTGCTAGATTTTCATTGAGCATTTGAAAGTTGATGATGCAAAAGGGGGAAAAAAGTCCCTGCTAAGTTGACACTAAAGGAAACACAAGTTAGATGATTAGATTTTAATTGTGCTCAATGCCTAAAATGAAACATGCACTCGTTTTCTTCTGCATCTAATTCTGAATTACACTCCCCACAATATTATAGATTATATATAAGGATATTTGTATATTATCCCCATAATGAAGGCAAGACCCTGGACGCTGGGTCCGATGACACTAAGGCTTCTTCTCCTTAACTCTTCCTTAAATTTGAGCCACGAGAAACAACGCTCTTGTAAAGGAGGCTCAGCCGCTGGTACGCTTTTATCTTTAAAATAGCGCCAATTCAAGAAATCCCACTGAAGCACTATAGAGTAAAAAAACGAGGCACGAAGGCACTGAAAGCATCAAACAGTTCTTTCAGATGTTTTCACTGGGCCGACACGTGGAGGATGCCTCACACCACCTTGATGCATCTGCTTTGAACTTGGTTGTTGCTGGAGAGTCAAAAGGGAGCCACACTTTATTTTATTGTGATGTTTCTGGAGCAACAGCTTCTCGGGAACTTCACAGAGTACCGAACACAGAAGTTAGAGCCAAACTACAGCATGAACACTAAAAGCTATGGATCAGACTATAACATTTATTTCACCTCATGTACAATCAGATATCACAGTCAGTGGGACAGAAAACACAGTGGTTATCCCTGCCAGTGTATTCAGGTCCTCCCTGCATGGCTCAGCCCGGTCTTTATCAGACTTGCTTGAGGTTGAGCCTTCCTGAGGTGGACTGTTAAAAAACGAAATAAAAAAAAAATCCTGTCTAGATCTTGTGGAGGAATGTGAAGTCTGTCGATTCTGAGCCATTTCTGCTGCTGCCAATCTCAGTTTTCTGCCTGATGAAATTTTATAAAGCTCCTTCGTGTATTATGGGAGGAACTATTATCCACATTCATACATATTCTGAACAAAAAGGGACGGTATTCAAAATGCCTTTGCCAAGGCCTTATGCACTGGAATCAAACACTGGAGTTTAAAAACGCTGTGGACTGCATGACTTGAGGTAGTTGAAGGGTGACTTTGAATTGTAAAAGGCAAAGTGCACTGACTAAAATGCATTTATTTCTAGTCTGAGTAATGTCTGTTTTCTACTTAATGTGAATGCTACACCCTGTGAAGCCTGACCTCCGTGTAAAACTGGTAGAGCATACTTAATGTTAGAATGTAGACGGTATGCAGCGTCTATCAGAGTGTATATTTAGTTACGCACCGTTCCTATGACGTATTTTGCTGATGTACAATCCAAAAACCAATCTCACCGCTGGTTTCTGTTTGTTTTTCCTGTGATTTGTTTGAGCGTGAGCTTTCCTTCCTGAGAAGGTATGCTGCATGGACGCCTCTCCTGCTGGAGAAGGCTCTTTTAGTTCAGAGGGCTTTAAAATAATAACAAAAAGATCACCTGATGCTCTTCTCTGATGGATAAAACAGAGGCACATCTTCAGCATTTATGTATTTATTTATTTTAACTCAAGTGGCCGCTTCAACTTCACGCTAGGTACAAAAACGGTTCCAGTGTCACGATTATGTCACAATATTCATTCAGTTTATCTGCTAGTAAAGGAGCATAGACCTGAAAACTGCACAAATGTACAGATCCTGTGGGTGTGTTGCGTTACTCTGATGCTGCGTGTCCGTGCTCAGCCGCTTTGTGGGCGAACATTCAAAGGCATGAATGTAAACTACCGACATTTTATGTATGTTTTTTTTTGGTCTGGTTGCTTTTTGAACGAGAAAAAGTGTAAAATAACAAAAAACAGAAAATTGGGTCTTTTGTTAGATGACTCAACCTCTCAACATTAGACGTTAGACTTTTCGTGCGATTGTAAATAGCCGCCATCTCTTCCTGCTGCTTATGTATTATTTACTGCAGCCTATCATCCTTGCTGGTTTTAACCGATCCCGATGGAGTTTTTTTTTTATTTTAGTCTCGGAAAATGGATGTCGCCTGGACTGTTCCACCTGACGAGGAGGGCGAGGGGCGAGGGAGGAATGTGCCACGTTGGCAATTGACGGCGGGTGGGGTGGGGGAGCTGTGGAGGAGGGTGGAGGAGGCAACAGAGCTCCACAGCATGGACTCCCTCTCTCTCTCTCTACCTCTGGTGAGGACTTTGCTCCACTGTGGAGAGCGCTGAAGGACTCACTCTGGACTGAGGCCACGGGTGCCAAGAACACATGAAGCACTTGTAGCACAACTGTGTCTTGTTTTGCTAATACAGTACAAGGTAGTTTGATTTTTTTTACCATTTCCTATAAAGAACATGGATAAAGTTTCTCCTGTATCATCAACTGTATGTATCATAAAGATATATATATACAGGATACAATGTAATAGTTCATGCTACAACCCAAGGCTATTTTAGGAGGTGGAAATTTGCCAAAGGTGACAGAAACTGCTGTATTTTTAATTCCTCACACGGCTCCATTTTGTTCAGCACAGCCCTGTAATTTACTCGTTATTATCTGGAAAACTTCTGCCCATGTGCCATCTAAGCAAGCAATAAACACAAGGAGGCAAAAGAACAGAACAATGGCAAGGATTTTATCAAGAAACATGAAATGCTGCATTGATATTTACATGCCCGACACTGTAACAATTAGTATTGTAACATTACCGCTCATTTATGCTGAAGCCTGAGGGGGTGTTTGATTGTAAAATGTTTGGGGTTATTTTTTTTTTATGTGTCTTTACATAGGGGGTGTCAAAGATCTGCTTTTTAAAAGGGGTACCGCTACATATTTGTACAGAAGTCAAAGGGAAATGACACAAAGGGGCTAATGGATGCTAAAAAAAGAGTTCAAGCAGACAGGACCAAAAAAAAAAGATTGTGTAGTCCCACTCTGTAAATGCTTGCTTCTGTAAATCTCTTAACAGAGCTTTTATTCAACCATAAGGACTTTCTGATTAACTCGCACCATTTAAACATGCACTGCGACTTCACTTCCTACAGTCTGTCAGCACGACCGAAGCTAATCAATTAAAACCGTGCTGCAGCCGCCGAAATCACTGCTCTCAACTGCGTATCTTACCAGTGATTTTCAAAGGCTTCTTTTTTGTTTTTTAATCTACGATTTATTACCTGTAAAGCTGTAAAGTATATTTTACTGTATATAGCATCTGGGGGTCATTTTTACTCCTTTTTGTAACCATGCTTGTGGATTTAAAAATATATAAAAATATATTTTTAAAATAAGAGAATTGATTCTGCAGTAGTGCAGGTGTCTTAATCTGTGCTACCTCACAAGAGTCACACAGAAACAGCAGCAGCCACTTTCAGAAGCGCCGCCATTGTGGACTTCCTGTCTGCTTGAACTCTCTGGCGTTGTCGTACTGCGAGCCCGAACACTGCAGCTCTTTTAGCTTGTAGCACGCACACACACCAGCCATGACCATGAACATCAGGGGCTCTGGAGCTATCTAGCTATAGTAAGCTGCTGTAATGCAAAGAGGGCTTTCTCTGCCCTGGAGCCTTGTCATTGCTGTTGTCTGTTGCCAGGAAACTGACCACACAAAGCACAGCAGGGGGACTGATATGCAGCCACACTGTGGGGAGGCAGGCAGGTCAACAAGCCCGCCATGATAAAGAAATGGAAGGAGCGTAGATGGATGAGATGGATGGACTTGAAGTAGGGGGGTGGAGGTTAAACAGCATCTGAGGGAACTTTGTACCCGAGGGACCTGAAGGGGATGAAAAAGAGGCCCCTTTTCAAGTAGAACAGCCAGTACACAGCACCAGGGGCCCAGAAGGTTCACATGTATGAAGGAAGGAGGGTTAAAATCCAATCTTGCAACATGATTCTAATGTACATTATTAGACCAAGCATGGTGTGGTGATTTTTGCATATTTATTTATTCCCAGGGAGTTTGAGAAGATGGAGCATGAGATAGACAGAGAGAGAGAGAGCAAGACAGTAACACCATGTGACCTCTGTGAGACTGCAGTGGCATTTATTGAGATCTATTAGCTTTCAGTTCCCTTTCTGCCATTCGTTTGGAAGACTTCTGCATCACCACATGGGGATTACTCTTAATATTGTGATTATTAACCCTTTCTTTTATACTGAATACAATTGGAACACTGTATAGATGTAAAGATGGGATTTCTTGCATTATGATGACTGAAACATGGATGTACATATATTGTATCGATTAAAATGATGATGCATTTTACACGGTGCTGGAGTTGTTTTTTCCCCCCCAAAGAGAGCAGAGGGGAGGAGAGAAATGAGACAGCAATATTTGAACTGAAGTGACATAAATGTCAGCTGTGGGTGGGTGGGGGATATACTGCAGGTTCTACTTACACACCTCCTGGCAGCGAGGGAGAAGCTCATCTGGAGTCTTGAGAGGGATTTGGGATCGGCTCCTGTTAACGGCACAGGTCGCTGAGGTGAAGTTATCACTTAAATGACCACACTCAATAACCTCAATTACATCCTGGAAAAGAGATTAACGTTCAAGAAGTCTAATTACGTTTTTCATTTTAATTTAATGCCCGACCATTTTAACCTATCAAATCAAAGGTCAAAGCCCAAGTCAGAGTGGAGCAAAAGTGGGATACCAGCACAGTCTGCTGTGCAACTGACACTGCTAAATAAAACACACTCTGGAAAAACAAAGAAGTGTTTGTTTTACCTCCCTCGTGCTTCGAACAACTCCAAAAGCGCGAGTGTCCTCTTGAATTTGAACATACCAGGCTTTCGTTTCCCTCGCAAAGAGGTGGAGGAGGAGGAGGAGGGGGGGCTTTCACCCTTTAACCACAGAACAATGAGAGAATAGAGGGGCAGATTTCCATAACACTGTCCCTTGGTCTGGCTCTGAACTACTCAGACTGACCTGGTGAGAAACACTTCTCTAATGGAGCGGAAAAGGGAAGGTTGATTCCTCTGGAATAAAAACAAAAAACAAGGGAAACTACAGGAATTTAAGTGCATGACAAGACACTACTCATGTTGGATCTGCTGGATGTTCCACATGCACCTTTGTCCCGACAACTCCTACAATTAGCAGCCAACGTGATGTGACATTTCAAATGCATAATGGGGGGGTTAGGCTTTGTTGATCTTGTCACAAGGCGTATGGTTCTGCCAGACACATTTTGCAGGCTCGAAGGGTCTTAATTGCAGGACACTATAAAAAGTGTCTAGCTGTGGCTGCCACAGATAAAGAAAGTCGGTCAGTGTGCCTGGAAGCCGCTGAATGTGCGCGAGCGCATTCATTTCGGCTGCACGGATGGAAAGTGTGGGTGTCGGTGGACGTGCGTGCATGTACGTGTCCATACGAGCATTTGTGGAATGTGTGCGTGTGTGAGAGAGAGAGGCAAAAAAACAAGACAAAAGGGGCGAGTGGGCTGGAGCCAAGTGAGCAGATAAAAGATGAGCTGCAGAGAGCGAAGAGCAGAGAAAAATTAGATCATCTGCTCTGAGTCATGAATGCAGCCAACACGAGGTGAAGTTTATTACACACAAGTGTCTCTGAACACATCGAAGCTTCGTTGCATTAAAACAGCAAAATGTTTTAAATGCAGCTCATTTCTGTTTTAATGCTTTTTCCAAGTATGATTTATCCCTCAAAGGACTCGATAAACACGAATCCACGAAGAGCTTGCTAAAATGTAGCATGCAAATTAGCTTCAGAAATAAATGCATGAAAATGGGAGATAAACGGTGGGACCGGGAATATTTACAAGAACATGTGAGGTTTATTAAACACACACACACAAAAGGCAAAAGAACAATAAATACAAGGAAGTCTTTTCTATAAAACACCACAGAGATAAAGAGGTTAACTACTTCTTTTTTTTTTTTTTTTAAACCTGAAACAATCTTATGAACCGATAAATATCACGCCCTCTCTTGAACATGAAGTGTTCACCTTGGCAACGACCAGAAAAACATCTAAGAAAATAGTGAGAAAACGGAGGAGGAGATGAGGAGGAGGAGAGGAAGAGGACAAGGAATCTTTTTCTGGAGGATGGAGAGAGAGCAAGAAAAAAAAACACCAAACTGGTGCGATCCAGTCTGAGGCTCCTGCCGTTGCCCCCGGATACGGATGGAGAAAAAGTAAGTGGGAGCTTCAGCTGGCTGGTTTCCATAGTGATGAGGATACAGGACAAGTGAAGGGGTACAGATGAAGAGGAGACTATGAGGGGAAGAAAGGAGCTCATCGAGGGGGAGAAGAAGCAGATTCAACAGAGAGGCGTCGCCGTCGAGGAGGTGAAGGGAGGGAGGCGACGCGCTCAAAGAGAGGGGAACATTGGAGGGACGTCAAGCTCAGACATGGACCCCCAAGACTTGCCACTGGAGACTGCCACCTTCAGGGGCACCTGGGAATCACACAGATGAAAAGGAAGGGCGTTGGCTCTTTTTTTTTTTTTTAAATACATTTTTCTTTAACATGCACCAAACACCACAAAACAACAGCAAACAAACAACAATCTGCTCCTTTTTATCAAAACATGGCAACCCGTGTCCTACATCTCAAACCTTCATAAGGTTTAAAAAGAACAGCCAAATTTTTATCTTCTAATATATCAGTAATTTATTCACGTCAGACTTTTTCACTAAAGGGAAAAGCATCTGACATTTTTGTAAATTTGAGCTTGTTTATTGTGGAACATGTTTATTCTGTTTGGGCTTTCAAAAAGTGATTTGATTCAGAATAGTAGGACCCAGTGTGTTAGTTCAGTCTGTTTGCAGTAACCTGCTTACTGACTGCTTTAAGCCACAGTCCACTAGCAAGAAAATCTACAGTTTCCCATCAATCCTGCACTCCACTTGACATGTGACAAGACCATACCGCCATCTGATTTCAATTACACTTCTTTTACTCACTTTCAGATGGACTCCCAGATGATCAATGTGCTGTAGCGACTCCATGCTACTTCTTACCAGAGCTGCACAAACAAAATCTGTATTTATTTTTGAACAATAAAAAATAATGGTGCATAGCAATTATATGTTAAAGCTTAGGAAACAAGATTTTAATTCACTTAAAAAAATCTTTATTCAAATCTCAGAGTGATCTAAACACTACACTGTTTAAAACACCAACTTTACACATTTCAGGTATTTTCAGTGTGTTATATACTGTCCCCACTGTGACATGGCTCCTGTGTACAATACATTAATGCAGAGAGACGGCCCCGGAGACTGAGGCACAGACAATTGGCTGAAACATATAAAGTGAAACTAATTTAAGAAACAGTTTTGCTTAAAGAAATAAAAGCGTGCTGAAGCTATTGGACTAACCTTTATTTAAGTAAAATTTGACCTGGACCTTTTTTTTAAATTGTCAATAGCTGATAAAAAGATTTTTTTTTACCTGCAAACTGTTGCACCTGGGAGTCCTCCACTTCATACACAAGCTCATCATGGAGCTGAGCTATAAGCCTACACACACACACACACACACACACACACACACACACACACACACACACACACACACACACACACACACACACACACACACATAGAGTAAACACCACTGTTGCTATTAAAGCTACTAAAAATAAAGAATGAGGCATCTGACTGTTTCAGCAGACTCCTCCGTTTACTTCGCACACTGCTCTGTAATTTTGTTATATATTGGCTTTTGCTTCAACTTTGTTTACTCCAGCTGATTGTTTGGCATCATTACCAGCATTAATCCAGGATCATGCCTCATCTCTACAAATGTAGCTGGCTGGTAAACCACAGCAAGTCGTTTGTGTGTTTTGGTAAGACAAGCTCTGTCAGATCTCCTGCATAAATATGGAACATGAGCAAGTTCTGATTGTGTAGATTTAGTCCGGTATGGAGAGCCAACACGCATTTGCGTATTTTGTCTCGTCAAAGGAGAGAGGAGATTTTGGTAGTCTGTGCATCTTTGGTGAGCAGTGCCATGTTTAGAGGTGGTACCTGGCAGACAGCGAGCTGGAGGAGGAGACCAGGTTAAAGATTCTGATCATGGCCATCTTACAGAGATCCGCAGCAGAACCTGTACATACAAATAAAAACACATACACAACAAACAAGAGGCAAACCCTCCAGGTCAGAGAAGCAGTTTGAAAGCCTACTTCACATGTGAAATATAAAGAGAAGCTGAGAAAAGCATACACAAAGAGTGCTATCAGTCTTCCTACCCTGGACCACAAAGTTGACAGCTTGCCTCTCAGCTTGCATGCGGATGGCCCAGTCTGGGGAGTTGATATTGGGGAGGTTCCGTCTGCGACCCATAATGGACAGCACATAACCTAAAAGAATTGAAAAAATGAATATTTAAATGGAATAATTAATAATGATTTTTCTAAGAATAGTACATTACTTGCTCTGGTTTCCTTGGAAGATATAGTATTTTTTTTTAATACCAAAGATCTGATGATCTGGAGGTGTGTGTTAACACAATGGACATTAGGGTTGGGGGGAAAAATTGATACTGTGTAGTATCGTGATATTTTGTTTGCTAATAATGTATCGATACAGGGACAGCAGAAATCGATATTTTGTTACAAAAAAAGTTTTTGTGGACTGGAACATGCTCTGACTTCAGAGCATGTTGATCCTTTTCTGAGCAAGAATCCTGACACTGTCCAAATGTGTTTAACTTTTTTTATTGCAGCAATAAACATGACAGTTTGCTTATTTTAATTTAAGACATGTTTTATTTTAATTAAGTTTAAAACTTTTTTATTTAATGTAAAATTATATTTTGTTTTAATTTACTTTCAAATTCTTCAGTTGCTGAAGGGGCTGCATAGTTTTCATAAATTGCATAGTTCAGAATAGCTATAATTGTACCAGATGGTTGCATTCAGTTAAGTTGGACTAGACTGTAATACAAACCGTTCAGTTTGTCAACAATAAAACTGACTGAAATGAGAGAAAGACTGAGTGTGAGACTTTGATATTAGATAAAATGAATATTGATAAAGTTTACCTTTATGTACAGAATCTGAATATCGCAAAATATTTTTAAAAATTGCAATAATATCGTATCGTGGGATGTATGGTGATTCCCACCTCTAATGGACAAATTCACCCCAAGGTCAGAGCATGGAGTGCTCAGAGAGACTGAAAACTCCCAAGAGCTAGATGCAAAACTCTACAGGCCTCAGTCACCAAGTTAAAAATCTAATGACAGAAAAACAAACAAGCATGGTGCCAGCTGCCAGGAGTCATGTGAAGTAAATGTATTTATTCATAGGGTCATTTAAAAACAATAAGCGTTGATCAAAGTGCTGTACAGATAAAAGATTAATATGAATAAGAATTGTATTTGCTCCTTGTGGATAAATTCAGTTGTTTTTGTCTGAGGATAAAACATCATAATACCAAGTTAAAAAAAACAAAACATCAACTACAAAACACAGGTTTAAATGCCAAATAGTAAAAATTAATTTTCAAATGGGTTTTGACGATGTGTTGGTGAGGTCCCAATTTGAAAGGGTGGATGTTCAGTTTAGGTGTAGCTACAAAAAGCTTCTCTCTAAAATGAACACAGCACAAGACGCCTGGAACAATGACATGAACACACAATGATGCAAAGACCACATCTGGAGAAAAGCTCAGCATATGAGCACAAACACCACCGGCTGTCAGCACGGTGGTGGAGGGTGATGAATGATGTGAGAGACCATCAAGTCACAGAGAAAAAGATGAATTCAAGTTATTGTTGCTACAGGTGGTTATTTTTTTTGGGTTTTTTTACACACTAGAAAAATGTTACCTCAGTATAATCATTCAAATGACAGAGGAAAAAACAGACATAGCTACCTTGGCCTGGGGTTGCCTTTACTTGGTATCCACAGTGTGAAATCATAAATGTAACATTCCCTTTGTGTAGCAGCGTTGTACTGACAACGGTTAATGCAGCCAAAACAAACTATATTTTTTGTTTATTTCATGTTTATTTTATTCCTTGTAAAATCACAGAGACTTCATAGTTCACAAGTCAACTGTGTCAGCTGTGTTGAAGCTGCAGATGTGTTATGCTAGCAGCGGCTAACAACACAACCTAAAGCTTTGAGCCTCAAAGAGAGAGCTGCAGAGATGAGGAGCAGTCTGAACTGATAAATTCCCTTCTTTCTAATTCCACACACAATTTTTATCTCCCACATTTTCAAACTTACAGCCATCAGCTCCAACTAATACTGACTTAAGAGGCATCACTTTAGGCAAATGATCAAAATCTGAGCAGCTCCCGCTGGAGAAACAGAAGGCTTTTTACAGCCCAAGATCTACAAACAGATGGATGCAAGCAGACCTGCAGACGAAGAAAAATGCCAAAAATGGTGGTTTTAAAGCGTGCTGTACACTCGATGACCTGTCAAGAAGCAGATTATCATTCAAAGCTAAAAAACCCTTTGAGTCTTCAAACCCCCCCCAGTAACAAAAGCTGTTTTAACAACTATACTGAAAGATTCATTTACAACCACGTTTATACAGCTATAAATTTACATAGAATAGAATGCCTCTATTGTCACTATACAGTTGTACAATGAGATACAGAGCATCTCCTACTCAGTGTAAACATGCTGGGGGGGGGGGGGGGGGGTACAGTTCTGTAGTGCTATATACATATTAACATAGGGAAAAAGACATACACACACACACATATATATATATATATATATATATATATATATATATATATATATATATATATATATATATATATATATACACATATACACACACACACACACACACACAGTGGGGCAAAAAAGTATTTAGTCAGCCACCGATTGTGCAAGTTCCCCCACCTAAAATGATGACAGAGGTCAGTAATTTGCACCAGAGGTACACTTCAACTGTGAGAGACAGAATGTGAAAAAAAAATCCATGAATCCACATGGTAGGATTTGTAAAGAATTTATTCGTAAATCAGGGTGGAAAATAAGTATTTGGTCAATAACAAAAATACAACTCAATACTTTGTAACATAACCTTTGTTGGCAATAACAGAGGTCAAACGTTTACTATAGGTCTTTACCAGGTTTGCACACACAGTAGCTGGTATTTTGGCCCATTCCTCCATGCAGATCTTCTCGAGAGCAGTGATGTTTTGGGGCTGTCGCCGAGCAACACGGACTTTCAACTCCCGCCACAGATTTTCTATGGGGTTGAGGTCTGGAGACTGGCTAGGCCACTCCAGGACTTTCAAATGCTTCTTACGGAGCCACTCCTTTGTTGCCCGGGCGGTGTGTTTTGGATCATTGTCATGTTGGAAGACCCAGCCTCGTTTCATCTTCAAAGTTCTCACTGATGGAAGGAGGTTTTGGCTCAAAATCTCACGATACATGGCCCCATTCATTCTGTCCTTAACACGGATCAGTCGTCCTGTCCCCTTGGCAGAAAAACAGCCCCATAGCATGATGTTTCCACCCCCATGCTTCACAGTAGGTATGGTGTTCTTGGGATGCAACTCAGTATTCTTCTTCCTCCAAACACGACGAGTTGAGTTTATACCAAAAAGTTCTACTTTGGTTTCATCTGACCACATGACATTCTCCCAATCCTCTGCTGTATCATCCATGTGCTCTCTGGCAAACTTCAGACGGGCCTGGACATGCACTGGCTTCAGCAGCGGAACACGTCTGGCACTGCGGGATTTGATTCCCTGCCGTTGTAGTGTGTTACTGATGGTGACCTTTGTTACTTTGGTCCCAGCTCTCTGCAGGTCATTCACCAGGTCCCCCCGTGTGGTTCTGGGATCTTTGCTCACCGTTCTCATGATCATTTTGACCCCACGGGATGAGATCTTGCGTGGAGCCCCAGATGGAGGGAGATTATCAGTGGTCTTGTATGTCTTCCATTTTCTGATGATTGCTCCCACAGTTGATTTTTTCACACCAAGCTGCTTGCCTATTGTAGATTCACTCTTCCCAGTCTGGTGCAGGTCTACAACACTTTTCCTGGTGTCCTTCGAAAGCTCTTTGGTCTTGGCCATGGCGGAGTTTGGAGTCTGACTGTTTGAGGCTGTGAACAGGTGTCTTTTATACAGATGATGAGTTCAAACAGGTGCCATTCATACAGGTAACGAGTGGGGGACAGAAAAGCTTCTTACAGAAGACGTTACAGGTCTGTGAGAGCCAGAGATTTTCCATGTTTGAGGTGACCAAATACTTATTTTCCACCCTGATTTACGAATAAATTCTTTACAAATCCTACCATGTGGATTCATGGATTTTTTTTCCACATTCTGTCTCTCACAGTTGAAGTGTACCTCTGGTGCAAATTACTGACCTCTGTCATCATTTTAGGTGGGGGAACTTGCACAATCGGTGGCTGACTAAATACTTTTTTGCCCCACTGTATATACACACATATACAAGCCGTTCTTTTAAAAAAAAAAAAAGTAATATGTAATAAATAGTGTTGTGTATATACAGTTGAGTTACTGCACATAGAATTGGTATTGCACAGTGGTGGTCCATAGAGGAAGTGCGAAGAAAAAAAATTGGGGGAGGGCTGTGTTATTGGTGCATGTGTTTGCTGCTCTGCTGAGGCAGTGGGAGGAATACATGCCCATCAGGGAGGGGAGAGGGCAGCCGATGATCTTTTGTGCTGTCTTGACCACACTCTGAAGCCTCACTCTATCCGCCTTGGTGCAGCTGCCGTACCATACCGTGATGCAGTAGGTTAGCAGGCTCTCAATGGACGAGCGGTAGAAGGTCAGCAGCAGGTTGTTGGGCCTTCTTGACGACCGCTGAGATGTTGTCTGTCCAGGAGATGTCAGCAGAGATGAGGACACCAAGGAACCGGAAGGTGTGGACCCTCTCCACACACTCCCCGTTGATGTAAAGGGGGGCCCAGTCAGTGCTGTGTCTCCTGAAGTGAACAATGAGCTCTTTGGTTTTCTTAGTGTTCAGTGCCAGGTTGTTTTCTGAACACCAGGCTGCCAGCTTCAGGACTTCCTCTCTGTAGTCTGCTTCGTCTCCCTTCGAGATGAGTCCGACTACCGTGGTGTCATCAGCAAACTTGATGATGAGAGTGTTGTTGTGGGTCGAACTGCATTCGTGGGTGTAGAGAGAATACAGGAGGGGGCTCAGCGCACAGCCCTGTGGGGAGCCGGTGCTCAGTGTGCGAGTGGAGGAGAGATGAGGGCCGAGTCTTACAGTCTGGGGCCGGTTTGTGATCATGATCAAACCTGCACCGTTTCATCCATTTATGAGAAATACTCTAGTCTAAAATAATCTAAGGTCAGTAATTATGGTTAATTATGGTTAGTTATGGTCAGTAATTAAGTGTTAAAAAAAACAAACTGTACAAAGAAAATTAGATTTATTGAGAAAATGATCTTTGTTTCAAAACTAGAAACAAAAAACCCTAAACTTTAAAACATAGTGTTTTATTTTAGTATTACAGTATGATAATGTCATTTTAACACCATTATTATAAATTCACTGACCACTTTATTAAACAACAGCTTACTCCCTTAAATATCCAATCAGCCAATCACATGGCAGCAAATAATTTTGTTTAGGCATGCAAACATTCATGACTTTGAATGTGGCATGATCGTTGATACCAGATACGCTCGTCTGAGTATTTCAGAAACTGCTGATTGACTTATTTTACCCACACAACCATCTCTGGTGTTGACAGAGAATGGTCTGAAAAACAGAAAATGGCCAGTGTGCTTTGAGGTGATAGGAAGGTAAGAGAAACTCTAATAAACACTCTTTACAGGTCAGGTATCCAGAAGATCCTGTCTGAACACATATAACTGCCACAGCAGCAGAAGACCACACCGGTTACCCCTCCTGTCCTGTTAAAACAGGCTACAATTCACACCAGCTCACCAAAACTGGACAACATGCTCCAACATTCAGACGGTGGGATCAGAATTTAGCATAAACAACATGAAAGCATTGATCCACCCAGGCTTAAATTACCACTTCAGCCTGTTGGGATATTTTCTTGGCATATCTTTGGGCCCCTTAGTACCAACTGATCATGATTTAAATACCACAACCTACCTGAATATTGTTGCTGACCATGTCCATCCCTTTATGCCCACAGTGCACCATCTTCTGATGGCTGCTTCCAATAGGATAACAAACCATGCCACAAAGCTTAGATGATCAAACACCACACACAAAAATATTTAGATTATGGAAATACCTGACAATTTTAACTGTCAAAACTTACTATGAAATAGTTACAAACAAATCCTAACATCAAAGCATCGAATTTAAAAAACAAACATCCATAAAAAACAATTTCCATTAGTGTGGCTACACCAATCTCTGCCATCTACCATTTATTAGTTATATTAAAACATATTTTAGGCTTTAAATATCTACAGTTAGACAATGAGAATTTTATTTATATAGCAAATTTCATTATACGCATATTCAACTCAACTTACAAGCTTGTGTAAAACAAGTTACCAATGTTGAGCACCTGTGTAAAATCTCTGCAGGTTTATGATGCCTTAAGGCAATAAAACCCCAGCAAAATATAAAAAAACAAAGAAAACAAAACAAAACAAAAAACACCAGTGATTTTGTGTGAAAAGCCATTTGTTGATAGAGCATTACAGGTGATTATGGTAACAGCAGGCTTACAAAGACACACGCAAACGGCCATCCGCACAAAAACACCGACATCCAAACGAGTCGCACCGTAAAGAAAAGAGAAACACACACATTCCTAGAAAAGTGACACGAACACACAAAGGGCAGCAAGAATGTGCACTGATGTGATACGTACATAATACACATTATCATATGCAGGTATGCAACACACACACAAGCAGCCACACTTACACACAGTGGGCCAGAACATTCCACTAACTGGACAATGGAGCAGGCTGTACAGCCAAATCCCTCTGATATCCCTTACTATGAGCTAATCCAGCTAGGACATGAAACCTGAATGACCCTCTTCCCTGAACGCACACACACACAATCCCGCACACAAGCATAAATGCGCTGGAAACAAGTGCTCTACAGATAGCAACAAACATTAACACTCTGCTCATTGTGAACTGACCCGTGACACATGCATGTGACCTTTATCCCCAGGTATGGTGGTGAATCATACTGGAATGTGTTTGTTTTCACTCCCAACAGGCTGTGTTTTTCCACTGAGAGTGACACAGGCCAGTGTTTTTCAAGTTCAGCCTGTTTTTGTGGTCAGCCTTTTGGAAGTGTTACGGCAACATCACAGAAATCCACGGCTGGGTAACCACGCTGTAGTATAATTAACATCTGGTAAATATATGCTGTGTTATTTCATAATTCATCACCATCCTCCTAATCAAATTAATATTTATAACAAAGACATAAAAAATGAGTTATAAGAGCCCATTCAGCATCAACATTATAGTCAACAAAGGCTGCACTTCCATGCACCATAACAATGCTTAAACTAAAACTGTTTGACAGCTGGTGAGTTTCTGCCATTCAAACACAAACCCACGCAGTCCTAATCAAGCAGACTAGTTAAGGGTTAATGAACAACACTTACAGTGTTTTTTTTTTTAATTTGTTACTTTAATTGTTGCCTTTTGTTGCCAGCAAACAGCTGCTCTTTAACAAACCCAACATTTACAATGCAACATGGCGTTTTAATTTGTTGTTTTTTTCCTGCACAGAGGAGTATGTGGACCTCCCCTAAGAGCTTTTACCAAGAGACAAAGCATGACCAGGAGTGTACCTAGTTTTATTTTTTTTTCTCAAATCGGGTTACAATCATTCAGTTATTACAATCTTTGCAGATTGATTGTGCTTAAGAAGGTAATCACCCCCCTAAAGACCCATCATGAGTAAAAAACTGCTTGAGATACATTTCTGGGTAACAGATCAACTGAAGTCCAATATTTACTGTTTTAGCTTAGCCAGTTATTGGTCATTACCAACACCTAAAGAAGCATTTTTTTCTAGCTGATAGATTTTATTTTTGTACCCGGACTCTTGCCTTCAGCTGGGACAGGCTCCAGCTCCACTCCGACCCTGATAAGCAGAAGAAAATGGATCTACTGATGGATGAGCCTTCAATTATGTTTACCTGGTAATTGCTGAGCAAGGGTGTCTGCACGTGAAAGCTGTTAGGGTAGATAATGTTTAAAGTTAACTTGAGGAGTAGTTTAGTTTAGTTTTGACGTTCCAAATACATCAATAAAAAGGCAAAACTCATAATCCAAAAGTAACACTAAGTCCATGAAAACGCAAGTAACAAAACAAACTACAAAGAAAATCAGACACATGATGATATAACAGCCACCAAAGGAATGACAGGATTATTTATACACACACTGCTTGAGGATTGAACACAGGAGGGTAACGAGTAACAGCTTAACCAAATCTAAATAACTACACAGAAGAAGTAAAACAGTGAGACTACTGACTGAGACACAAGACAGCAAACAAAAGGAGCCCTGTGGAAACTAAACAAATAACAAACTCCATTAACACCATCTAGAACTGTCACGGTCCTGGGTCTCCTGACCCAGCGTTTTTAGTTCCTTGTGATGTTTGTAATATTGTACTTGTGTGATTTATTCTATGGTTTCTAGTTTCGATCCCTTGCCCTTCATGTTTCTCTGTGTCCCCTCTGTTCTGTGTAAGTCTGTGTCTGCATGTTTGAGTTCCCCTCTGTGTCCCCTCTGTTCTTAGAGTCCTCTGCCTTATGCTTTATGTCTCTGTGTTTCTTAGTTGCTGTCTCCACTGTGTCAAGTTTGCGTCTCTGTGTGATACTTCCTGTTTTACTTTGAAGGTCCGTGTCTTATGTAAATGTGTCCTGCTTTGCTTGTCTCGTCAGTCCTGATTTCTCCCAGCTGTGCCCTCCTTCTGTGTCTCATTCCCCTCGTTACTCCCCAGTGTATTTAAACCCTGTGTTTCTCTGAGTCAGTGTCACGTTGTCCCTCATGCTGTGTGGATCTCCCTGTGTCTCCTTGTGAGTTTTAGTTTGTTGTTCCCAGTTTAGTTTAGTTTAGTTTGTATGTTTTTTCCCTGCCAGCAAATAAAGCTGTGTTTTGAGTTCACTCCCCCGAGTCTGTGAGTCCTGCATTTTGGGTCCAACTCCTGCCTGCCGCACAGCGATTCATGACAAGAACTCGACTGTAACAAGAAAATAAAACTCAAAACCTAAAGCAATCAAGAAAAAACGGAGAACACAGGCTCACGGTAGGGCTGTTCGATATAACGATATATATCGGATGATGATATAAAAACGTCTCATTTTACGCTATCGTTTGTTTCGTGGTGTCACAAAATAAACTGTTTACGGCAATATTTTTTCATCGTTTTGATGGTCACTGTAGTGGCTATATTAATTTCTTAAAGTTCTCTCTTTCTCTTATATTTAATATAACCACACTACAGACGGACAAGCGCCTGTTTTTATGCGTTGTGGTTAGCAACAACAGTAACACCATCGCGTGTCCGCTTGTTTATGTTCCACATAAACCTTTCACAATAAAGCTCAAGATCCTGTTGAGACTTTTCAAAATAAACTGAATCACGCGAAAGAGCAGATTATTTACGGATGAGAAGTAAAAAAAGAGCCGCCAGGTGCTAAAAAAATAAACCTTAGACTCAAACATTAGAACAGGCTTTCCCCCGCAGCACGCTGCGTAATGAATACTCACAAAGAAAACGGCGGCCTTTACAACTTATGTCTAAAATGTAGAGTTTCATGCATCGGTTAAAACACTCGACTCCAGCTACATGACGCGTAGCTGGAAACACTTCCCGCAAGTCGAGCTGCCCAGATTCACAGAATTTACAGAAAATGTTACGTTTTTGTGATTTATATCGTTATCAGACGATAGAATTCTTATATCGGGATATGAGAGTTTGGTCATATCGCACAGCCCTAGCTCACGGTGAAAAAAGACACAGAACATTTGATTCTAAACAAAATTCAAGACATTGAAAGGTTAAAACTCTGGGACCACGACAAAGACAGCTACACAAAAGTAAGTTATAAATTATGTAAGACAGAGTGGGAAAACCTCTGTAGGCTCGATTACTCCATGTGACCAGTCAAACTGTTATGTGATCAACTGTTGGTATAAAAACACAGCCTATAACAGCTTTACTCATATATAAAACGACTCTGAATATGAATCTGATTTTTATTTCAGTTTAGGTATGTAAAATATTGTAATATTTACTGACAACAGAAAAGATTTTATTGGTACTGATTGTGGTGATGTTGCCTAATGTACTGAAATGTTTTCAGCTTAATCTTAAGGTTTGATCATGTAGGTTTTCAGGGATTAATTATTTTATCACCACAGCACAAATCTTTCTCAGTCATTTCAGACCCCTGTAGGTTTTAATCTATATCAGATATTATTATCATGTTGCAACCATCTAGCGACAGTGAAATACATCCACCATAAACTGAAAATCTCAAAATATTGGTGAAGTAGTATTTCAGGATTAAACTTATCTGTGAGTTACGTAGTTACTGAACAAAAGCTGTGTGCACAGCTGAGAGTTGCAGCCATTTGAGACTACATGTGCAGAGCATGAAATGTGAAATGAGCAGTGAAACGACAGCCTCCTTTTATTTTATTTATGACAAGTATTTCACAGTTCTACTGTCTGCAAAAGTCTGCAGGAGAACTGCACGCACCTGTGCATGAACAATAGGACATCGCAACAGGACGTCTTCATGAGAGTGTTTTCATATCCTTGCATAGCTAGTCCTCCCTATGTCAGTGTAGCCTTAAGAAAGCTTCACTGTTTTTTGTGATCTCTGTGATTCCCTGAATCTGAAGAATTTCAATAAAAAGTGCATGATGTGAGGAACAACAGCAGAGGCTTACCCACAGTGGTGGCAAAGAGTGTCAAACAGAGTGTCAACCATTATGAGAAATGCAGCTGTGACTGAATCATTTTTGTGGTTTGGCATAAACAATCAAAACAACCCTGGTTTTTCTTCATCTCTGCCTTGTTCCTTCTTGGCTGATGCCCTCATTTACTTCCACACAGCTCCTCCTTTTCTTGCCCCTCTGCAATTACGCCGACACCGTGATGCTGACCTCACCTTCGTATTGCCCTTTCCAATACATTTTCAGCAAATATGACAGCAGATGAGGTGGCTCTGTTCATCTCATCTCTGCTCAGTCAACATCCTTCTGAGCAAAACATTGTAGTGTCAGATCAGCTGTGCAGAGCAGGCGAGAGGCTACAGCACATATTAATCCCTGCTCCCTGAGTCACAGCACAGCAGCTAAAACAGCCAGGGACTCTGGTGTAATACAGTATGCTGCCGCTGCTAGCATTGATTCAAGAAGGCTGTTTTATCGATCAGCTAACCTGCTGCTGTGGTATAAGGGAGGGGAAGAAAAGGGAAAGATGAAACATAAAGACTGTAGCGTGGATCAAAAACGCGAGGTTGAAGAGAGAAAGGAACGAAAGAGACAGACTGATGGACAGGATGAGAGAGGGACACACAGACAAAGAGTGTGGGGCGAATAACTTCTAGAGCCGTCCCTGATGGGAGCATCACCATGGTGATGGGCTGAATTAAAGCCCCTGTTTGGCACATCATCGCTCTGGCCCTGAGAACGAGGAGGCTTCCACTGCGATCTCTGCACGGCAGTCTGAAAGAATGAGTCCATTACGGTGCTTCGATCGGCGCCCGTATTGCAGAAGAAAGGGGAAGTGATGAGCAGGTAGTGGGCTGTGTCACCAGTGCTGAGGGTGATGGAGCACCTGTCTGTGTGTAACGGCGTGTTGGTGTTTGTGGAAAAAAAAAAAGGTGTGCGCCGCTGCAGCTGGCGTGAAACACATCCACTGGTCTGACCTAATTTTTGATGTCTGCTACAAAATGAGGTTATTTTTCAACATTTATTAGACCAGATAAATGCTGTTTTTCTGCGCGGCCACAGCCTGACAAAGAATCTGAAGCTGACATAGTGACACAGCTGAATGTTTCTCACTGATGTCGGCTAATTTATCTGGTTTACTCTGTAATTAGCTAGTGTTTTTCTTAGCGAGAGGAAAGTCATTATAGCACACATAAGATAAAGTTAAGAAGGGATTAGATCCTTGGCTGGAGGGTGAGATTAGCTCAAACAGCAGTCAGTGAGTGTCAGAGGGTCTGTTCTGAAGCATCCCGCCCCCTGTTCACGCTTGGCTCGTGCACTATGCGCAATCAGGGTTAAAGTGCAGACTTTACACTATTTTGTGTTCAAGTCTCAAGTGTGCTGCGCTGGCAGTTTGGTTAGAATATAAATAAAGGGTCTCGTCCTAACCATCAGACCCTCCAGCCCCTCCCCTCTTATCCACCCCGTCCCCTTCAAGTATTGACCCAGGGCAGTTCGTCTTCTTTCTGCCAATGCAAGCACATCTCCAGCCCATCCAGCACATCTCTTCATCTCCAGCCAAACACACACAAATCCACAGAGGGTGTGGATGCTTAAGAAACCTAAAGTCTGCTATGCATGTCAAAAGTGCAGGCCTAATCAGACTGACACACACAAACGCAAACAAACCAGCAAACACTTTTAATTTTTTCTTTAACTCTTGATATATTTCTACTGAGTTCTGTGAAGTAGCTTCTTTCCTTTCAGGAATACATATTCGTTAACCTTGAGGCAAGCTTCTTATTAGATACAACACGACTGTGAATGGACACAGACCTTGTTTGTGGCTCTGCTGGATGGTTCTCTGGATGAAGCCCTGGACGTCTCTGTAGGTCTGGAGGAAGCGATCTTGGAATTGGCTGGCCTGCTCACTGCTAACCCCCAAGATACCCGACAGACGCTCGCGACCTACATGTGATAAGACGTATCAGAGAGGAGGAAACAAACAGTTCAGTCAGAAAACTATGAAATTATTGATTTATTACAGCAGCAGGAGAGCAGAAGTTACAGTTTGGCGTCTAGGCGTCTAGGCTGCGAGCTCATCACTGCCCACAAACTGGCGAGTGATGAATAAAATATCCCCCCCGGAGCATGCAGGCAGGCAGCAATGCAGGGCAGCAGTGGCGCTGACATGCCAGTGGAGAGATGGGATATTTGAGAGGATGTGTTTAGTCTACGATGTCAGGAGACTCGGGTGTGTTAGGGTGTATGATGCAGTGTGCATTTCTCAAATGTTTTGAATTGGGCATGATGTAAAATACATGCATGTATAATCTGAGTAATGTCTGGTACATGCAGCGATTAGCTTTGTGACATTATTCACTTTCCTTGGATTTCCTCTCACATGCAAATTACTTGGAAGATGTATTCTCTGCAAGGAGAGTTTAACAGGTGGTGCTGATCACATTCACCTCAGTGGAGATAATTATAATTATTAGAATTCCTGACCAAAGATGGTGGCGACAGATAGGTGAGGCCTGAGGCCGAGAAGTTGAGAGGAGCTAAGTGAACAGAGGACAGACTGGACCAGAGGGCAGGAGAAAGGCAAAGGAAAAAAAGTAGAGCAAACTGAGGAGTGGGAGGATGAAAAGGACAAGATAAAAGATCACTGGGAGACTTAGAGGTGAGTATTTGTGTGTCGAGATGAAGACTAGAACACAAAAACCTAGTGTGGATGTGTTTGCTCAGGAGGTGTTAAAGGTGTGCAGCCTGTAGCATGAGCACAAGAGCAGGGCCCGAGCAGAGGAGTGTAGAGGGTTTGCTAATGGGCAACACAGTTACTATGTGTGTTTTTCAGTGATGGTGACAGTGATTAAAGCAGGGACTCAAAATCACAACAATCATGTAACAGAAAACACACAGCCCTATTGTGTTGGATGTGTAGGATGTCTGACCTTCACAGACAAACATCAACTGTGATTGCAGCTTGACTATTGAAATGAGAAATATTTCTTAAAATCTGGATTCCTTGAAATAAATTTGAAAAAGTGGTTTAATACACCCCAAAAACATATAAAAGGCAGTAATTTTGACTTAAAGCACATCAGGGAGAGAATGTTTACTGGGTAGCAGTGTGATACAAGGATCTGGTCAATTACACAATTTAGATACTTTAAATTCAATAAAATTAAATACAATCAAATAGACTTTTACTCAATATTAAGTCTGTATTTGCATTGACTGGCACATTTATGCAGGAAAGAATATATATATTTAGGTTTTTTTCTATTGACATAAATACTATAAAACATACAAATACATACATCATGCACTCATATCAATATTAAAATGTATATGAGTTGGTATGCCTGTATTGCAGGTAAACAGTTTTTTAAGGAAGTATTTTCAGAAATATCCCTGGTTCCCTGGTTTTTAGCAGGCGGATGTTGGATAGATATTAATTTAGAAAGCCCCCTGCTGGCCATTATAAAGAATGCAGGTTTAAGTCGCTTCCATATTGGCATCTTTTATGTACAGTCTATAGTCTATCCTACCTTTTGTCTGTCAGCATCATTGCGTGGCCTTCTTATTTGTGGCCCCACTCTATGTATGTATGTGTACGGCTGTGCCCCTCCTCCCTGACCCGATTATTGTCTTGTTGAGCAGGATTCTTTTAGTATTCTGTAACCATAGCAACACATCCCTCCATGAAGAGCCGTCTGTCTGCGTGGATCAGCGGCTCCTTATATTCCTCTTCTTGTTTCCCTCTCGGCCCCGCCTGCTCTTTGCCAGTGCATTTCCCCTACATTACCCTCTGCACAAATCGCCACATTTTCCCCTTTACTGTATATTTTGTTCATCTGACTACCCGCTCTCACGTTGTTGCCCTCTTTCAAACACTTAATACTGACTCTGCATTTTTTCTTTAACCTTTTCCTGTGCGATTTGTCCGTGCATGTTTTGCCCCGCACGCATGTCTCACATGAGTAGCTTTGATATGTGCCTCTCATTGTTGTTATTGTTAAGGGTTTATTGAGTTTACAAAAAATGATTCATTTAGTATCGCGTGTCTGAGAGTGACTGTGTTTGAGCTGTGAGTCCAGCTCAGACTGAAATGCCACAGAACAATAAACCATCAGATTGAGAGTGTTTTTTAATGAAGCATATTAAGTCCAAAGCATGAATCTTAAATGCAGATTCTGTGTTTCAGATCATTGTCGTGATATTGTCTAACAAATCCATAGGAGCAGTAGTTCGGTTAGGTCCAGTATAGTCAGAATAAGATTGTTATTTCCAACTACATACTTCATGTTTGGTGAGACATGATCATCTTTCCATGTGCAAACACAGAATACTGGAGACAGACAGAGCAGCAGCAAGACCACTGTACAGAACAGCGCACGCAACATTAATGACAGACTTTAACTAAAAAGAATGATGGGAGGGGCTGGGGTGGGTTGCAAAGTGGCTTGCAGACCAACGCAACCTCGAGGTGGTTATGGTGACAACAAGATTAAATAGTTTAACTTTATTTTACTCAATGTTGAAAGTAATATTATTTCTTTTTTTTTGCTTTGTCCTAAAGTCAATTATATTGTTTTATTAAGTGAATTTTTTCATGTCCTACTTTTGGTTATGTAGCTTCAGTTAAATCTATAATATTCTTGATCCACAGATAGAGACACATGCTGAGCCAGGACGCCAGTGGAGCATATTCTCTACCAAGTCATCTGGATCTACAACAAAACAGAATCAATTCTTTCTTTGTCCATGCTCCACCTCTCCAACAGCTTCATGACACTCATGGCTCAGACGTTTATGTGTAATCCTGATGACAAGCATACAAACAGCAGATATTTCAGACACCAGAATCAAACAAGCAAGCTCCTGTGACACTGATCTGTGGTCACGTGTGTCCATGTTCATAAGAAAATGCACCTGTGTGTGAACCATAAATGGGTCACAAGTCACACAAACAAGTCTCTTTAAGGGCCACATGGCTGTTTTATGTATTTATCTTCCTTTCAGCTCTCTTCTGTCTATTTTTATATTAATCTTTCCCTCCATCGCCCATCCCTTGATTCAGGACTGTGATTCAGTACATAAAAGGAACAGGAAAACAGCTACAGTATGTCCCAGCAGAAATCGCTGGACATTTCTGAGTAAACACCAAGGAGCAACCTTCAGAGGTGGAAAACAAAGACAACGTAGAAATAACAAAAACTGCAGTTCCTCCATGTGCCGCTTAAAGCTGGCTTCAAAAAACAAAGTTGATCCGCACAGAATAAAACTGCAGACTCTTCTTGCTGTTTTTCTTTCACTTAAGTGCTGCACAGCACTCTAAATTATCTATAATGCTGATTCATTTACCCTCTTTAAACTATGAACTGCTTGCATTTCAAAACCAACGACACTTAAACCTGTTATGCTTTCATTTGGAAACATACTCATCATTTGTCCTATTCATTGACAAAACCACTTTTCTGTGAGGTGTGTTTGTACTCACCTGCTCCATAAACAACAGAGTACACAACGCGTTTGGCATGCTCTCTGTCCTCAGATGTCACCTCTTTCTCACTCAACCCCTTCCTGAGAGACAGATTCAGAGAGAGCGAGAGATGCATTATTCCATTAGTGACAGAAATTTCACTAATATTTTATCCATTTTCACTGCTGTGGAAGTGAAGAGTTATGATTTAAAGTCGACTGAAAACACCGAAGTGATACTTGCTTTTAAAGAAAAACTGATGTTACAATAAAATAAGACTTTTTGTTTTAAAGACAAGTAAGAAAATGAAGTCTTTGGCTGACAAGTATTAAACATTTACAAATGAAAAGATGGCTACGACTAACGAGGGATGTGGGGTAAGATTTCTGTCACCAATCAGAGATTAAATATTGTTCAAGCTGATTGAGGTGTTATTGGCAGCAATTTTAAAGAAATGGCCAAAGTGACACTCGGCAGAGAAAGTAAAAAGACAGAAAGAGTAAGGGCAAAGATAAAAGCGAGAAAAAGCCCATCAGGCAACAGATTATAAGAGCAAGAAAGAGAAGCGCAGTGTGAGATGTAGACGTTAAAGCCGCATAAATACAGAAAAGAACAGAGGCTGCAGGAGAGGGGAAGACAGACAGTTATGTAATGTGACTTCCAGACAGCCGTAGTACTGGGGATCAGGCTGGGTGGGATGACACGTCTGCAAAGTGGCATTTCTGGAGGGGCTGACAGGGAGCTGCCACAGCTGATCAGTGTTGCGGGAGTGCCCCACACATACCCACACTACAAGTCTGGTGAGCTTCAGTGCCAGCCTTGCATAATGACATGTGACTTCTTAGATATGATGACAGTACAGTACACTAAAATACCTCTCTGCTGTTTTCTCTCTGTGGCACACACACACATGCACAGATATGTATCTGTTAAATGACATGTGGGGGTAAATGGGGGCAACCTATGAGGTCCAAAAGTGAGCATTATCCTCCAATGACATCTGGCTGAAGAAAAAGCTATTCTGGATTTTCATTGCCCCCTGCTGGAGTGGCATCAATGCACTGAGTAAAAAAAAAAACTGCAAAAATAAGTGCCTTTAATTCGTTGCAAGGCTAAATAACAAGCAGAGCAGCAAGTTGTCCTCTTAAAGAAGAAGTCCACATGATATTCAATCAATTCATTTTGTAATATGACAAAAACAAAAAATAAAAGTCCGGTAACAGCTATCTCTAATCAGAGAAAGCAGAGGAACATTACTGTGCTTTAGCTGAATGATGGCTGAGGCGAGGGTGAAAGTTGACCAAATATAAGTAAAAATGAGTGACAGAAAAGAAAAAAGCATAACAACAACAGGGGCAAGAGACATACATACACACCACAGCAAAAGCTGAGGGACAACTGGATGAGCAGAAGACTAATGATGCGATAGAAAGAGGAAGAGGTCTATAAGAGAAAGACACCGAGGTGGCGTAATCCCAGCGGTGCTGCGGTGACTCCAGTTAATTTGTTTAAAGGTGAAAGAGAGATAATGAAAGAGACACACTGCAAAGCCTCAGTGGAGCTGTTAATATGGTAATCTGTTTAACCGGCGCCCTCTGACACACACCTGTCTGAGATGGATGACAGGAGTGTAGGTATGACACACACCATATGCACATCATCAAAGAGACAGCACAGACCTGCACCAACACAGACACACACTCACAGAGAGGGGTAAGAATACACACTCACACACACACAAACTTCAAAAGCCCAACAATGTAATCAGCAGGATGACCAGCCCCGGGTGTCCTGCCCAGTGAAGAGAGACAGAAAAAGGCCATTGGCATGGTAGTCATGGCAACCAGACTATTAGGATGTGAAGTGAAACAAGGGAGATTGGGAGGCAGAGAGGGAAGGAGAAACCCTGTATAGGACCAAAACTCACCTTGGCAAGTCGATCAAGGGAGAACCTGAGTGTGTGTGTGTGTGTGTGTGTGTGTGTGTGTGTGTGTGTGTGTGTGTGTGTGTGTGTGTGTGTGTGTGTGTGACTGACCCACCACTGAGAGGCCAGCATGGTAAAGACGTCGGCCTGCGGGTTGGTAAAAATGCGAAGCAGCTCAGGGTCAGAGGACAGGTGAGCCAACAGGCGCAGCTCCACCTGACAAAAGTCTGACACACACATACAAACACACAGACACAGCCATGTTTATCTCTGACCGCAACCTCTAACGAAACTTCTCAGATTTAAGGTTTAATTCTCTGTCCCAAAACACGAGTCGAGTCTGTGAAAGGAGATTTACTTTGTGTCCCCACAACATGAGTAATCCCAGGCCACAAACACATGCCTTATTTGGTCATCATCTAATCACAACAACTCCACAGAAAGCAAAAGGAAAAGCTTTAGATTGTGAATATTTTAAAAAGTGTTTGACATTTTGGGCAAAGGGCTTTTTCACTCACTGGCAGTTTTGAAGATCAATACCACTTTCATGTCTGGATAGTCGATATACAGCTAGAGCCAGCAGTTGGTTAAAACAGCAAGTGTGTTTCCTTTTGAAGGTAACAACATCCTACCACCTCCACATGAAGTTACTCCCTTTTACTGTTTACAATTAATCTGAGACATTTCTATCAGAGGAAAGTGTTACTGGTGCGAAAACTACTACTTTCTGTTCCCCAACCTGCCCTCCTGAGTGGAGCAATCAATACAGACACCAAGGTCTAAAGAGCGAGAGCTTCCAGGAAGAAATAAGAGCTAAAATAAAACTGTGTGTAGAACATATCTGCGTCTTTGTGAGCCACGTGTTTCTACCAGCTGTTGATGCCAGTGTTCGATCACCAAACCAAAATGTATATGTCAAACTGCTAAGATTAAAGGTGATTAAAGACACAGTTAAAGCAGCCACTCCACAGTCCACGGGTGGTGCCATAGAGGTTCCCAGTTGGATCCAGTTGGACCAGGAGGAACCCAGGGCATTTCATCCTGGTATCTAACAGAAGTCAAGCTACTGTTGATTAGCATGTGGAGGCCTGTGCTATCCCCCCAAAATATGCCTTTCCATACAATCACTGACCCACATGATAATGGTGCTAATAGCATAACATTCACCATGGCATCTGTATAGTCTTTCATGTCTGTCACACATGCTCAGTGTGGACCTGCTCTCTTCTGAGACTGAAGCACCAGAGGCAGATCTCCCAGTTCTGGTGTTCCAGCCAATCATGATGCACGATTCTGGGCTGTGAGCACAGATCCTACTAAAGGACATCATGCCCTTATTCTGTTCATCCTTGCACAAAGAAGCACATACTGGGCCTGTTGTTGTGTTGTCTTGTTGCCTCTCCACTGCAGGATTTGTCACTTTCATTTGCACCAAAACAGGTGAAATAGATTCACAATGGTTTCTAACTAACTGGACTGACTGATATTCCTGAAGTTTAACTTTAATTGTGTTATCCTCTGATAATCAAGTGTTCCCTGAAATGAATCTCACATAACCACAGAGAGTACATAAAACAGCAGTAGTCCGAGTTCGCTACTTACTTGACATTTGACTTCAGTAAACACTTTGCTGGGGAGTTTATGACCTCAATTGCTAGTTTAAAAGTTAGGTTATAAAACATAACCTGGCTCTGATCCCCCAGTCAGAGCCATTCCTCACTAAGAACATGTGGGTTTAAAATATAACAAAACAAAAAGATGGTTAACAATGTTCAAATCATGGCTTTAAAGCAAGACTTCCCAAACCAAAGGTGCATATCACAGTCTCATATCCATCATTTATATACAGGCTATGGAGACAACACAGACAAGGCAGCCAGATTTACAATCAAAGTTTTCAGTGTCTACTCATGTAAATCAAAAGAATTGATCCAGAGGCACTCAGCACATTTACTGACCCCGACGATCTAATTTTAGCCAGATTCAGTGAGTGCTGAAAACCAGCTGGAACATCACAAAGAGCACCTAGAGAGATTTTGTGTTGGCACTTTGGATGAAAGTAATCTTTCTCCCATTATTCCTGCCATTACCGGCCTGGGAATAAGCTACTTTCCTTACAAACATCTGCTTTATTGTTCTGATCTGGAAAACCACTGTGACTTAGTGCATAAGTTTCCACTTAATAGCACAGCCCTGAGCTTTTTCAGCCGAGTACTTTAAAACTTTACTGTACGCAGGTGTCAAAAAGCTCCCAACGGGAGCTGACTTTCTTACGTGACAATGTAATGAAGCATGCTGCAATTACACTATTGTATCTTGCTCCCTAATTCTCCATAATGCCCCTAACAACAGGGTTTCCTGTGAATACATCAATTTGATTTCACTAGGCACTTTGATTTTATTTTCCATGTCATAGCGTAATTGACGTGATTTGGATCCATTTCACTGCATCCGCCTCAGAGTGAACAAACTCTGCCACGTAAATGTGGGCTATTAGGGAAAGGACACGCAACTTTCTACATAAATGCTGTTATTAAAACCTGATGTGACTATGGGCAGCGCACATTTAAATGTCACACTGACTATAAAGTATTTTAGTTCATCTAATGGTAATTACATTTAGGCATTTGGTGAACGTGTCACCAAAATGATAAGGCCATGTACTGTGAATGACTTTCATGCTGTTTAAACTCATTGATCTCCCAAGAGAACTCACGAACTAAAGAACAAGCTAATATCGACCTACCGTGGTCACGGCCAAAGTTTTAAATAAGTCACTGATGGCATCAGTCTACTCTAAATGCTTCGTTTTAAACTGTTTATTTTACTTGTAGCTCTGTATGATGTCATAGGGAGGGATTAACGTGGCCACCTCAGGCTCACAGCTCTGTTATAAGACCATAAGCTGCACCCAGAGAAATATGTTTTCTTCAACCTTAAAAAAGCTAAAACAGTATTTTAAATAAATCTGATTCTTACTTGCAATCCAAAATAGGTGAAACGCATATTTTTAAAGACTAATATTAGTCAAAAAACCAAAATAAAAAAGTGGCAAATAAAATAGAGATAGGAGAGGAGTGAGTAACTGCAAAAGAGGAAAACAGTTTCATGGGAGTACAACTGCAGATCAAATACATGAATAAATAAACAAATAAATAAATAAATAAAATACCTGAACTAAAAAGGCCTCTGACACCTGACCCATTTCGGAAAAGGCCTTTTCATAAGCAGAAAGATAACCAGAGGCTGAAACTACGGACAAACACAAACAGTACACAACATGCGCACAGATGCAAACACAAACACACAGATCAGCATGTTAGGGCAGCTGCTCTCTTGTCAGTTTGGTAGATCTAAATTGAAACACCTCTTAAGATGTAGTCACACATACTCACACACAAGGAAACCCAAACACACATTTCTATTCACTCTGACAAAGCCACTGCAGTACATTACATTTACTGGTATTCCAACCAGACAGATCCCTTTCCTTTGCTTCCCTGCTCCAAAATCAAATTAAAGTCAACCAAATGTGGGGAAAAGAAACTGGAAACAGGCAGAGGAAAATATTCACTCAGGATAAAAATACCAGCTGCGGTAGGTTTCTGTTGGTGTATATGTGGATGGTGTTCTGAGGATGAATATTTTATATCCTAGTGCATTAAAAATAAGCAGCATTAAATTTGTCATTATTGTGCTAAGTCTGACAGTTTATGTAATGCTGATTTCAGGTCAAATCATTCAGTCCTACAAAGAAGGGAAGGAATTTGTAATAGCCTCCCTCGACTGTTCGGCTCACAATGTGGGTTCAAACAAACACTGATTTCCATTTAGCCAAGCTCCGAGTATAAATTGCAAAGGAAATTTTAAAAGGGATGGATAAAGGCAGAGACTCCAGGGGGTTGAATGAAGAAAAGAAAGCAGGATGGAGGGGTGATAGTGAGGTGAAAGATGGAGGAAAAGAGACAGAGTCTTGGTTCTGCTGAGATGAGCGAGGGAGTTTCTAAAGATATCATCTCATTAATGTTTCATGAGCTCGATCACACTTCCTCCAAGCATGGCTGGCAGCCTAAGAAACATATTGCTGACCAGGATCCTTGTGTGTGTGTGTGTGTGTGTGTATAAAGAGAAACAGAAAGGAGAAGAGAAAGTTTCTGGGCTGATATTATAGAAATATATGCAGCTAGAGTATGAAACACGTGAATCTGTGATCCTGACTTAGCCTGTGTGTGGTCTATATATGTTCTCCAAGGCCTGCAGTCAGGAAACCTTGAATCGATCCACACAGAAATAACCCTGACAGACAAAACGCTTCTCTTTAACTCAACCCTGCTTTGTTTCTACAGCACTGCACCCACCAGTAGTGCAAGAAGCTCATGCTAGTGACAACTTGACACGACTTAAACATTAATATGGACAGCATATTAAAAGAAACTGAGTAGTAGTGCCATTAGTTTTTCATGATTGAGAATAAATTCTAGAAAGAGAAAGCTGCTGATATTTTTAAATATATATTCTTTGTACATTTTTTGTGCAAATGCAGCCAGGGTTTATTCAGGAAAGAAAACAGTATCAGGATCAATAGAGGTAATCTCCCTGTAATCTGTTCAGCACTTTATTTCTTTCATTGTTTCTTTATTCTGATCAGCTTTGCTCTGTCCTCTTCTAATACTGTTCAGCTTCAGTTTGTGATAAAGAAATAAATGATTTTTTTAAACTGAGCTGCTGACTTTGAAGCTCAAAAGATACCATGGAGTAAATGTAAACAATTTCAGTGGTTCCACCAATGAAAAACTTCATAATTTTTACCACTTGTACTTAAAAAAACAGGCTTCAGAGACTTAAAGCCAAATTAAAGCCAGGGAACTAATAAATATGCTACATGAGCCATGTTTGGAGGTCAAGGTGAATTTGTTTCTCTAAAAACTTAACTTAAATTATAATTAAGTTAGCAGATTATGAGTCATGCCCGCACACAGATGTGAACAAAGTCAGCCTTTGATCTCTAAAATGTCTGCTGATACTGTAAAAGAGCACATTATGCAGCTGCTATTAACATTTTAATTTACCTTCAACTTTGTCATTCATCTGCCTGTTTGATAGTCAAACCATTTGAAAAGCTTCATAACATATTTGAATGAGGCTTTTTCTAAATTAAAATCTCTGATGAAAAGCTTGCAGGATGGCCAAAAGTATTGCTTTTATCAACTTAGAAAGCTAAAGAAATGAAAATAAAACCAATCTAATTGCAGGCCTTTAAGAAGGCTTGATGAGGGTCGGAAGCTTGCCTTGTTCTCATCTTGGCTAGCTCCCTTTCTTCCTCACTCTGCAGCTCCCACACACCAGCAGACATCTCCCAACAGAAAACAAACGAGTTCAGAAATGTAAAAATAAACAATGACACATCAGATGCACACAGGTTGCTTTGGGAAAGGGAGGATGTTCAAAATGTAGTACGAAGAACAGTTTGTTTATCTTAGGTGAAATGGGGGGGGGGGTAGGAATCAATAGACACACACTGCTTTTACAGACTAGAAATTAATATTCAGATACCTTCTGATGCGTCTCATTGAACTTTTTATAAGGACACAGGAAAGGAACAGCGGTTGCTTTCCTGTGTAAACACACACACGGATACACACACTGTACCAGTTCCAGTTTGGAAAGGACATCAGAGGACATGCAAGTGGCGGGGCTCTGCGAGGCCTCCCTCGGAGGGGTTGTTTCCATGGCAATCTTGCCTCTAAGTCCATGTTTTGGTGTGGGCATGTGTTGGCTTGCTGGCGCGAGCGTGTTAGAGCCTCCCTGCTCTTTGTGTATGTGTGGGATCCTCACTCTTACTCTGCTGCTGTCCTCATGCTAACCCTGTTTTATCTGCCTGGTTATGTAAGTGTGCCACACTGTCAGGACCAGCAGACACCCCGGCTTGCCACAAAGCTCTCCCAGACTGACAGTGTCCCGACTCTGCCCTATCTGCCTGCACAGCTACATCACCATTGCACCCAGGAGTGACCTTCTGATGCCAGTCGAGGTCATGTCAGCAAAAGAGGGCTGTTTGGGCTCACAGTTAGAAACTTCAGCTGAAGTACGGGACCTGAAGTCAGAACACTGATGCTGCAAATGTTTGTCAGAAAATAAAAGAAGATCAGTGAAACTTGTGTAATGCTTTAGAGTCAGATCTTTGCAACATGCATTAGTTGATAGGCAATTCTATACCTGCTGATAAGAAACATGTATAATTAATGTATAATAAAATATTTAACTAGGAAGGACTCTCTCTTTAGCTGCAGTAGCTACAAAAAAACACTTAGGTCAATAAGCACAGAGCTGAATACCAATAAATACATAAATAAAGCATATAACAATTCTAATAAAGTAGCCTTTAATTTGCATTCTTAAAATGTCTATGAACTTTTGCCAGGTAATTCCTGAATCTAAATTCAGAAAAACCTGAGGTTATTGTACTCTGCCCTGAAATTCCAAGAAATACAGTATCTAATCAGATGCTTACTTTGGATAGCTTTACCTTGGTCTCCAGCCACACCGTGAGGAGCCTTGGAGTGATTTTTGACCAGGATATGTCGTTCAGTGCACATATTAAACAAATATGAAGAGCTGCTTTCTTCCATTTGCACAATATCTCTAAATTTAGAAATATCCTATCTCAGAGTGACGCTGAAAAACTAGTCCCATGGATTCCCATGATGCACTGAGTGTTTATTCTTCACTCAGCATATGTTTATACACTCTGCATTTAAAGATGAATTATTATTCATCTGTGGCTCTTTTGTCCTGTCTTCCTCCCCTCACTCCTAACCGGTCACAGCAGATGGCTGCCCCTCTCTAAGTCTGTTTCTGTTGGAGGTTTTTCCTTCCCACTGTCGCTTACTGTCTGCTCATAAAGGGTTGTTGAATTGTTGTGGGTTTCTCTGTATTATTGAAGGATCTTTACCTGACAGTATAAAGTAGCTTGAGACAACTGTTGTTGTTTGGTGCTATTTAAATAAAACAGAATTAAACAAGTGATTTTGTCTAACAAGGGCTTATGATGCTATAATTAACACCTTATCGAGCATAATTAACACATAATACATGCTGCTATTGTATGACAATTATCTTGTAAGTACCTACAATAGTCTTATTACAACTGACATTTATTACTGAGACCTTTCTTTTTACTAAGTGTTACTGAAAAGGCTTTAATTAGTCTTGTTTTACTCACATATCTCATTTTAATCTGGGCTGCTGTCAAAACAGATGTTCATACTCTTCCCACTAGGCTAGGCTACAAAAGCAGAACTAATGCTGGCACTACTACGGTGCAAAGACATGCCTGAGCAGGTAATTTCTGTCGACTCGAGAATAAATGATGTGTCAAAACATGAGCAGTGATTAAACTGCTCATGTACTCTAAGTACAAGTACAGGAGATACCTTTGTGTCCAAAGCAACATTGGGTTATTCTGCACTGACAAAGTGCATTTAAAGAGATCCGATACGCTGTATGAATCCCAAAATAAACAGATCTCTGGAATCAAAAACAAACACAGGAAGATAAAGATACCAAATGACTCTATAATATCATTTCACATGCACTTAATTAGGTTGAATTACAAGTCGTTCCATGGTGTAGTCGTGTACACATCCACTGGCAAGTAAAAAGGCTGCTGGTTCAATTCCAGCCAGAGACACAAATCCAATTTGGGGTTATGGCACAAAGGGCATTTGGTATAGAACTTTTCTAAATCAAACGTGTGGTGCTACCTGCTGTGGGAACAAGCGAGGAGCCAAAAAGGTTATGTTTTGATACTTCCTATTTCCTCACCTGCAGCAAGAAACGTGCAGCCCTCCTGAGGAATGAACATGGCCCGAGGATGCACAGTCACCACCTCGTCTTCTTTTCCTTTGAGAACCAAACACAGGCGCTGAGGAATAACTCTGTAAATCATCATTTACTGTAAAGCAAGAGATACTCCAAACTACAAATGTATAACTATACACAGGTTACAGCCTCTTGTCACTTGTCCTCAAGGCTGGATTCAAAACAGGTTTTTGCATTAAAAGTTGAAGGTGAACAAAACTTCTTGTCCAATTAACAAGAAAAAAATTATAATACACATTTCAAATGACTAATTATTGTTTTTCCAACTTAATGCAATTTATTCATTTATGATAGGATATCAACACTAATTTAGCTTGCTAGTTCATTGTTATGGAGGTATAAAATTACCCTTATTAAATTAAATTAAAGTGAAATAAAATCTCTTCTGGATCCCACTTTTACTGCTCCCTGTTTATTCTTATCTCCCCATAAACAGCTAATTTAATTACTTTTTAATGACCTCATATACTGCTAGCTTAATTTATAAAAATGTAAATATAACATAGATGTGACATAGAACATTTTTTAGGTATTGCTGTTTAAAAGAGACAGGGTGGCTGCTATCAGAGTGCAGGAAAGTTTAAATGCATACTGTATACAGACAGCTTGTTCTTAACTTACTCTTATCTGTGTTGTGATGTCGTTTATTAATATTTTTAATGCGATAATACTGGCTTTAAATAAAAAACTACTCAGTGAATGCCATCTGGTTTGCTTCACAGGTCTTTTATGGCTCAGTCACACTGGAATAAAAATAAAACTCACGATTTATTACAAACAGACTGAATGTAATTGCCAACTTGACCCCAGTTAATACCAAACTGCTGGCAGACTGACTCCGTCTAGCTGCTGTTTTATCGTCACCTTCATGCACCAAAGTTGCTTTGAAGATGGCAACTGACTATGAGCGTCCGCAAACCAGGTTCCCGTCTTTGAAGCGACCATTTCAAAGGCAAGATAAGCCACAATCTTAGCTGTTTTGTGGTCTTAGTCACTGTTTTCCCCATTGTGACTATAACATTACTGGACCATTGATCCACTGAGTGTTAATGAAGGTTATGCACTCTTTGTGCAATCAAAATGTCAGGCATTTAATAAATAATGATCAATATACTGTAAACCACACAGATGCTGAGCTTAATGGAAATGTCTTTGCCCGCTTTATCACTTCCCCTTCTTGTTAGAAATGCCATGGCTAATTGAATTCAAATTCATTTGACCCACTATATATATGTGTAGAATCTCAGTGTGTAATGTAGGGATATCTTTCCCGGCACATTTAAAACCATGAACAAAACTGAATGAAGAGTTTGTGGAGTATACAGAAAGAGACACTCAGAGGAAATGTAAGCAGGGGATTTAAAGGAGCAAGAAAAACACTTGTATCCGACTTCATAAAGGGTTAAGTTACGCTGCTGCAATACACCTTTAAGAGGAACCCAATCAGGACCAGGCTATCACAGCCCTGTGCTGAACTGAAGTGCTGACCTTTGTAAGGGAGAAATGACCACAATAACAGCCATCACACTGTGTGAACCATCACGGCCCACGTCAGCGTGATTAAAATCCCACTAAAGCTGCACACACACACACACACACACAAATATCATAAACACAAACTGATGCACTGCTATCCTTTGTGATTAGTGTCTCCACCTCGCACCTCAAGTCACAAAGTGATAACTGATAGGAGAATGACAGAGGGAGGGAAGCAGGGATAGTGATGGAGGAAGAGCGCGGATGATACGAGGGATGTAGCAGAGGCTGAAGAGGATTTGATGACAAGGACCTTTGGGAGCCTGAGTGAGAGGGGAGCAGAGGTGCTGATGTTAGCACCTATGAATCACTCACACAGGAAGAAATAAAAAAGGCACTGAGAGGACAGAGATAAAGCAATAAAGCTGAGTGCAGCACCAATGGCTGTGCCTGACAGCAGCGGTGTCTGTGTCAGTGGTCACGCCAAGACGGACGGACTTGTTTTAATGTTTTATTCATCATCTTGTGTTTGGGACTCGCTGTCAGCCGGCTGATCTGGTAGCTGTGAAGCAGGCAAGGATTAAACTGACTCTCCAGATACCAGATGACCTCATAAAAGCAAGGAAATCCATCCTTAAATAGGAGCTAGTAATCTGTCACAAGCTCTTTGCATCACAGTTGCATGAAACAAATGTTAGGTTGAGATGTTCAGTCAGAGACATTATAGAAGGGAGGCACAGCAATAAAGGAATGAAAAGAAAATATAATATAAAAGCAAAGACTGTAGTTTTCCCGTCTCTGTCCCCAAAGAGACAATCAACAGCTGGAGTGCTAAACATGATCAAAATGTGTTGTTGAGCTGACATACGCATTACAGCTTCAACTGTACGTCGATAACTATCTGGATAAAGACTCAATCTTTGTAATTCAGCATCTGTACATTACCACAGAGGATTTTAATGTTGTAATGTTGTAATAAGAGTATTTATTCTGATTCGGTTTCTACACTTTTTATCACTTTGTGGGCCCTTAAATTAAAGTTATGGCTCTTTTCCCATTTGTTTAGACAGGGGCCTTGAAAACTGCCCAGAGACATCATCAAGTGCCAATCAAAGATTTACTGTACCTGGGTAAAAACAGATTAATTACACTCGATTAATGTGTCGTGAGTGTCTAGTTTAGTTTATGGGATTTGGAATTTAACAAATCCAGTTCTTTAATAAATGATGGTTGTGAAACTTAGAATATATAAATATAAATGTAATGTAAAGAAATAATGTCTTAAAGGATTTAAGACAGATTCAACATCATTTTTAACATTTTAAGCTGCATTGATATGAAATAAAAAGCACTGATGAACCCTGTTCTGGACAGAGCTTCAACCTATAATCTACTTATTCGGCCTATAAACTGAAGAAAACTTCGTCTGCTCTTGCTCTTGACGAAGGCGGTCGCACTTTTCTCCTCTCCTCCTCCTCTCCCTTAGCTTCCCTGCTTAGCCTCTTATGTCCTTGTCTAGTCTTGTGTTTTTTGTATTACTTTTCCCTGGAACATTCTCTCACAGTCTGTTCTCTAAAACCTAAAAGAGGAATTATGGATTGGATCAACTGGACCCTAGATGCAATTGACACCCCTTCTCAATGAGAAGTCTGGGCTCGGGTGAGCCTGAGTGCTGATGATATCTACCTATTCGGAACCATGGTAACAGGGTTCTTGCTGATCGGAGCTGGCTTGGCCCTGGCTTACCGAAGAATTAAGGAAGCGGAACCGGCTGTTCAAACCCCCACAAGGCTGCCCGCTGGGATTGAAACGATGGGAAGAGGCGTGAGTTTCTCAAAATGGGCTCATTGAGTGCAGCACGGATAAGATCTTGGAGAGGCTACGGCTGCTGTGAATACTCAGAATAAGATCTCTGACTGCAGACTGGATTACATCTTGGAAGGGCTAGCCCGGAATAACATTTCTGGGCGCAAATTGGATGACATCTCGGGGAGGCACACTGCCGTGAGTTCTCAGAATCGGCTCCTTGAGCACAAGAAATGACAACATCACAGAACGCAAGTATGGCGAAGCTCGCGGCTCACCAACGGGAGATTGAGAGACCAGTGTTGGACTGTAGAACTGCTTTGAAATTCATATGAGCTGTTCGCACTAAAGTAAAAAATACCATCACTTATGCGGATACCCCTTTGGCGCCAGCTGCTGTCTCAAGGCTGGAGCTGAACAACAACACCCTGATAACGACTGTGTCAGGTTTTGTATTGTTGATTGTCATTTATGCTTAGAAATATCTACTTATATATGCTTAGAGTTTTATAATTAGTTTTAGATTGGTAGAGGGTTGATCCTTAATAGTCTGCAAACTTTGTGTGCATTCCAGAGCACTCTGGGAGCACGAGAGAGGTCGTACCTTGTCTTATTGTTTTATGGTAGGATAACGTATCTATATCTGTTTTAGTCTAAGTGCCTTTTGTTTAGATAAACTGCTGGACTTCCAGACCAGCAGGTTTAGGGAAGTTATTTATGGGGTCACACTCTGACCCCCCCCACACACACACACACACACACACTTACACAACGCACAGGCAAGGTACTCAATGTTTGTATGTCGACGTCATATGTTAATGAACCTATGTATATTCATGTAACCTCAATAAAAGAGCGGTGTTACGGGGGAGCAGACGAGAGCAACTGGGGTCAAGCAAAGGAACGGCGTTTGTCCGGTTCTCTCCCGTGCACGAGAAACATGAAGAACTTTGCCTACTTCGTGTCTTGCTTGCTGTGTAATTATATTGTCTTCAACGTTCCAGCGAATAGGTTCAAGCTACAAACCTATCAGACTGTGTTTAGTCTGTTCTTTCCCATTCCATGCAAGGCCACCTGGGTTGGCTGGAAGACTGTTATACACTGACACTCATCCCCCCTCCCTTTCCAAACGCCTTCAACGCTTATTCCCTTCCGATGCTGACGGTGGATCAAGGAGACCAGCGCACGCAGGCCCGGATGTACTGTCTAAATCGGCTGTCTCTCACGCTTTACCCACCCCTGTTGCTTGTCATGTGTCTCTTTGGTGTATTAAGAGTTTTTTCATGTGCTATGTGCAGAGGTGTTTTTTTCTGTTCTCAAACTGATCTCCCTGTTGGAGCTCAGTCTGGGGGGAGTTATTTTTTTCTCCTTATCTTTCCTCGTGTGGTGCATTTTCCATTGTTATACCTCTCTGACCTGTCTTCCCCATGTGATGTTTTGCGTAATGTATGTATGGTCTGATGGTAAGATGGCGCCGCCATTGCGTGCAATAGGTCGGCAGCCTTATGAAATTTCCCCTTGTAGAACTAATAAAGGTATATCAATTCAAAATTCAATCCAATTCAAGTTTGCCATCATAGCCAAATTCTGTCATAGAGTAATTTTCCTGTAGAGTTGTCAAAAAACTTTCATGTAAACTGAAGACTCCTGCTGTTTTCATGCTGGCAGTTTGAAAGTATTTACCAAATATTATAGTGTGCAGCAAGGGAAAATCACAGTAATTAAAGCTTGGAGAAAGCCTGACAAGAACACTTACTGGAAAAATAATCAGGTCTAAAACTGCCAAGTGGATGCTTGTGTTCATATGGATCATGAAAGCAACACCACATGCAGAACGGAGATAGACTGGTTTTCTGTGTATGATACACTATACAAACCCAAGTTTGTATTTTAGTAATAAATGCAACCTTAATAATGCATCCAGAGATGTTTTAATGAAAATGCGCTCTAAGAAGGAAAAATATTTCACATTCTGGTATGTTCATTTGAGGATCTTGGTACTATGTGCAGAATTACACAAACACCCATCATTGGCATGAATGTCATGTTACGTTTGGGTTTTTAATGACTTCTTGGAAGTGCTCTTTTCCCAGGGTGGAATGATTGCACAGCATACAACTTTAATGACTTGGTGCACAAGTTTGAATTTATTTAGATTTTCTCTAATTCCCACAGGGTCAAAGGTATACCTTCAAGCTACAGCTACAACCCAAACACCTTCTGGAGAAAAGTTTTATGTGAGATGTGAAAAATATCCAATCAGAATCAAGCCAGAAGCTTGTTGATGGCTACCAAAAGTGTCTGGTGGGCGTGGAGAGGATATTTAATGAGGTGTCCGTGTAGAATGTATGCATAAATTTGAGCTTGTATATATTCTTTTCACCCTATGCGGCTATCTGAAAATCCAAAATAAATTTAAACTTGTGCACCCAACTCTTTTTAAAAGTCATTTAAGTTGTATCTGGTACTATCGTTCCACCCTGGAAAAGAGCAGTTCAAAGAAATCATTAAAAACCCCAATTTACCGCGACATTCATGCCCACGATGAATGGATGTAAACTTCTGAGCTGTACGTCCATAAAACTGATTATTATTATAATTAAATGCAACAAACTGCATTTTTAATTATCCACAGGCTGAAATCAGAAGTGTGCTACAGCTGCAGTCCTGAACTAACAAGCAAAACAAGAAGAGGCTACAGCAGGGGGGTAGTACACAAACATGTAGGAAACACATTTGACACAGTTTGGTAAGAAGGCCTTTGCTGCTGCTGCTTTATCGTCCTTTGGGGTTTTTTTTTTTTAACTTGTTCCAGCTTATTCTGCATGCTCCAAAGGAGGTCCTCCTCACTCTCTAACATACACTTGCACTGCACTTCCAATGCATCATTGTCACTCTCTGAGGTGTGTGGGAGGGTTTTTTGCTCTCTCTCTCTATTATAATAAGTAAGTGTGTGTGTGTGTGTGTGTGTGTGTGTGTGTGTGTGTGTGTGTGTGTGTGTGTGTGTGTGTGTGTGTGTGTGTGTGTGGCATACCTTGGATGTACTGCTTCCTGGTGATTTGAAGTGGCTGCCTTGGCAGGGCCTGGAAGTTCTAGTTTAGGAGAAGACATATTATGTAAGTCAGATGGAGTTAACTCTAGACCTGTAACAGTGTCTCATTATTCCGGGTCTCCCTGTTCCTCTAAGTTATTCTCTGAAGAACCCTGAATAAGATGATCTAACTATACCTATGAAGGAAAGGTCAGAGTGCACAGTACATCTACAGACACTTGGAGCATGCTTATTAAAGCTACAAAGAAGACACAAGGTAGACAAGTAGTGTCTTTAGTCTGCAGTACTTTTGATGTTATGTGTTTTTATGGAGTATGTCAGAAATCCTCCTTTCAAAGTGTTTAAAGGAAGAGTAAAAAGAGTCCAAATCAAAGTAGCAGACTTCCAAAAAGATTCCCAGACTTTTAGTTTCAAGTTTAGATTGAGCTACTATGAAATTGGATCCTACATTTTCCACAAAGCTAACTGGGAGCATATTTTGTTAGGTTATATTTTGCCAGTTATACTTTCCAACTGGTAATGGTTTGATTTTGGCTTTGATTTAATTGTTGTTTTTATGCTTTAGTGTTCCAGTTTTCTGCCATGTTTGCCATGAGTCGTCTTTGTCTGCATGTAGTATGTGTAATCTTGTAGGTTGTTTCTTGTTCTTGGTTTTACTTCCTGGTTGGTTGTCTTGATTAGCTTCACCTGTGTCTTGCTTGCCCCTAATTTAGACTCTTCTATTTGTCTTCAGTGTATAAACAGTCCTGCCTTATTCTTTGTCTTAATCTCGCTATCATTTGCGTCATCTGTTATGACTTTCCATGTTTATTACCTCTATGTGTTTTGAATTTTACAGCTTTTTGTTCATCTACAGTTACTTTTTCTGAACTGTGGGCATCAGTATGAATAATTCTTGCTTTTAGTTTTACTCTAAATTTTTGCTGTGTATTTGGGTCCTTGGGACTTTTTTTCTGTGACAAATGCTTGTTGTAAAAAAAATGTATAGCCTAGCTTGGTTTCTCAGATTTGGTTTCTCAGACTTCCAATATACCCACACCTTTAACGGATGCTGTACTTCAGGAAATTCATGGTTGCAGATGTCTTTATAGGGTTAGGGTTACATGTAGCTTCTCTGTTTGGCTTCTCAAACAAGTGTTACTTTTGCATCCAGTTGACACCGTGTTGTTAAAGACTAAGCCTGATATGTGTTCTGAATTTGGAGAGTGTAAAGTTATATGGATGTAAGGATTAATGTCACACTCACAATGATGTTAATGTGACTGGCTGACTGTTTTCATTAGCCCTCCAACTAAATGTTGACATTTTTTTGATGCTACAGTGGAGAAAAGTTGAGCAATTAACCTGATGAAGGTCAGATGGCCTGAGATGTTGTAATTTATTAAATAAACCAGTAACAAGCAAAGTGATGTCTGGAAGTTACATTTGATGACATTTCTAAAAACATTTGCACAATATTCATGTGCTGCATGTCCTGCTGTCTGGTTAATGTAGTGTTTAACCTTCTGGTCTCAATAGACGGGACAGCACGTACAAATCACAGGCTCGCTGACTTGTATCAAAAACGTGAACTTCAAACAACATAGCAGTTTTAATCCCAACATTGCAGTTATGTGGATTTTATTAACAGTTTGATTAATGTGAGTTCTGTGCCATAAAACAAGATTGAAGCCAACAAAATAGCCATGCTTATGCTAACTACACATCATTTTGTAAATGAAACACAAGCTTTTTAGAGATTTTATGATGTGAAAATTATAGCATTAAAATGTGTAAAACAATACATAACCAAAATCTGAATCATACTTACATGTTATATTTTAGATCATCTCAATATACATTTGGACTTTAGGTTTTTGCTTTACTTTAATACTGCATTTGCTAGCAATACTTGGTGCTGCTCTCCTAGATTGTGGAGTAGGATTAGGGGTTTGCACATATGATGACTTTGACCTCAGAGGGTTAAACCTAGATTTGCTTCCAGGACGCCTAACCTGCACCAACAAACCACAAAAAATTAAGCAACTTGTTGTAAATAACTAAAATATAAATTTGTAACTTTATGGTTGGGCAGGATGGAAAGCTGCACCAGGAGCCTGATATTCCAGTGAATGCAGGCGAGTCCTTGAGTGTCCTTGTCTTTCTCTGCACCACATCACACCACCTCATTTTTATTCCTATAATTCAATGACTTGCAGAAATCCTGCGCAGCATTTATATACTGCTGGCTGCTTTGTTTGGCTAAGATAACAAAAAAGCTGAACGCCAACTTGACTCACCTGCCAACACTACAGAAGTTTTCAGAGACACATTTTAAAAGAGGAAGAGCCTGATTATCACTGGGCTCTTAGCCCACCCTGCATCCGCCCACTGAGTAACATAAGACACTGTCAATACACACACACACATACACGCAAAATTACACAGATAGAGGAGGGTTTTTTTAGCCTGAAGAAGGATGAAACAGGACAGGATGATTTCCCCAGAATGCATACATATAGTTTAATGGAGGGAGTAGAAAAGCAGGTTCAGACTCAGCACTTCCTTTTTAATCCCTGTTAATCCCACTGTACTCACCCTTTGAAATATACCTGCACAAACAGCACAGGGTCTGTGTGTGTGTGTGTGTGTGTGTGTGTGTGTGTGTGTGTGTGTGTGTGTGTGTGTGTGTGTACAAGTAGGGTGCTTGGATGTTAAAGGTTATTATCAAGGACGAGCAGGACTCATTGCACAGAAGCACACAAAAACATTCACACACAAGATAGGTTAACATGGAGAAGGAGGCACGCAAAGTAAAACACACACTAACTGAAGCAAACGCATGTTTCCGGTCATGGTCAGAGTCAGTGTTCGATTTGACCCTGTAATGAGCGTGTGCGAATGTTAAACACAGAGAAAAAGAAACTGCTGCCTGCTCATGCCACTAATTAATTATTTAGTAGAGGTAAGGAGAGAGATGGGGGGAGGACTGCAGTGCCAGAGAGTGGGCAGTGGAAAGAATACATTAGAAGCTGGGCAGACACCAGTGACGCACACACACACACACACACACACACACACACACACACACACACACACACACACACACACACACACACACGCTACGAGATACGTGACCTGGAGTGTGTATTCGTGTTGGAGTGAATGGGAAAAGGTGCAAGTAATTAGAAACATGTGTCTGCTATGTGGGTACATTGTCCTGATGTGACATGCAGTGTGTCAGGTATGACTGCTCAGCTTTCCCATCAGACACTATTGCATAGTACCGTGATGGCAGCATAAATCAACACACACACAAACACACAAACACACACACACACAATAAAAATTACAGAAACTAGTGGAGATGCTAGTTTTTTTTCTAAGGTGCACTTAGAGTTTTTCTTCATTTTTCTGTTAGTGCAACACCTCATAAAGACAGCAAACAGACAGAGAAGATTTCCATATGAATGTAAATGTAAAGGCTGCTTTTCTGCTTTATTCTGTCACTTTATTCTATGCTTTGAAGAGCTTTTCTAACATCAAACACACACAAATGCTCCAATGGATGCTTCGGGGATAATCTAGGGTTCAAAATCTTGCCCAAGGACACTTTAACAACCACAGTAGAGGAGTTAAAGATCAAAACGCCGCCCTTCTGACTGGTGGATGACTGGCTCTATCTCCTGAGCCACAGCCATCCTTGATAATTCGCACCTGTTGTGTCACATTTATCGATAACAGCTTTTCTCGCTGTTGTCATTTTGTCAAAAGAAATGCTGCTTTTTTTTTTTTTTACAATCAAATCGACTGGATGGTCTTGAAGAGCAAGTTAAACCTGAGCCTGTTAAAGAGGTGATAGAAAAACAGAAGAAAGCAAAGACAAAATAGAAAATCAAAGAGATAGAAAAGGCAGGAAAAAGAGCGGGGCGGAGATCAGGAGATAAAAGATAGATAAAAGAGAAAAAGACGAACAGAGACAGAGAGAATCAAAGAATTTCAGAGCCGAGGTGCAGGAAGGCTATAGTACATGCGTCACTGCAGCTGAAGAGAGCGCATGAATGAGAAATTGTAAAATATAAAAGAGTCCAGGTCAGCTTCGTCTGCTCACTGCTGACTGTACAGTTTGGCAGAGATCCTCAAACGTATTTATAGACAGTCACCTTCCCCAGCTCTGGTCAGTACATATCATCCATCAATACACACACACACTTACATGGTTTATGCACAGTTACGCTTGAAACACGTAACATAATCATAACGTATAAATAACAATGCACCTGTTATTAAACACAGATGCTGCAATTACCTAAGTACATTCATGTGTGCCAAAGAAATTGATTAAACATTTTACGACAGGATGAAGAAATGTTGCTTTGTATTTGACTTGATGGGAGAGCAACTCCCGCTGATGGCATCACCTAATGGAGAAAAGCTTTCACTGCATCTGGCTACTTAAATATAACTTAGAATGTGAATACAGACACACACCTGCTCTGCATGTGGTCTAAGTCATTATCGCCCTTACTGTGTCACGAGGGATGGAGATGCAGTTCATTAGCAGACGCTGTAGGAGTCAGACTGAGAGGGCGCGCTCTCGCACCTTCCTTCTGATGTATTCTGCCTTCAGATTGTTTATAATTCATAGCTGAAGCACAGGCGTGCAGCAGCACAGCCACAACAGGTATACAACAACAAGCTCATGTATGTACATTTAAATGCACAGACACACAAACACAGCGGAGACACATTAGCGTTGGCACAGGAAGGGCTGTGTTAAAAAGTGGCTGTGTCGGTTCCTTTCCTCATCACATCACTGTGTGTGAATTATACAGAACTGACACATACTACTGCTGCACACCTACAACACACACATGAAATATTCTGGTTTGTTGGTCTCACACACGCATATACACACTTGTAGGAAATAAATCTGTACTATCAACTCCCAAACAGACCAACACGCTTTGCTGTGTTTTCCCTCCTGGGCTCATTGACTATGATTGAGCCACTTAATCATACAGATGTTTGTATTTTTGAGTTGTCTTCCCACCACTGGCACTGTGCACAACATCATTTTTTATTCAACATTACAACCCAGACTTGGTATTCTTCACTTCCTCCTCATGTCTTAAGCTGGAATGGGTAAATGCGTATGAAGCTGAAAGTGGCCCCTATTGGTCCTTCACTGGAGTCTGCATGGATCCCTGAAGGGACCACACAATGACACTGGTAGCTAAAGCATCTGTCAGCACAGCTGAACTGTGTTATTAAACTATAATAAATATAATAATGATCGCTTAGTTAAACCTCTAAAAGTAAACAAACCAACGAGAGATTTTGACTATACCGTCCTACCACGATAGCCATGTTGATGATGTCATCAAGCTGTGCCTGTTTGCATGGCAGCAGCTGCAAGCATGGAGCTTCCAGGTGGGGAGGAGGAGGAGGTGCTCATAAAGAAGACCGGTGCGACGTCGGTCATATGGAGCTGGTTTGTGATTAAGCAGATGGATGTTGAGCAAAAAAATATCATCTGCAAATTATGCTGGGCGACAGTAAAGAATGGCCAAGAATCAATCCAAGTGATTTATTGAATCTAGACATTCAGGCCACACTTTTAGGAGTAGAACTGGTTCATACCAGAGTAAATTCAGTATTCACACAAAAAACCTGATCCGAATCATGTATGAGAAATCCTTTAAAGTGTCTTCTTATTGGTTAATTGGACCGTAACACCTAATTCTGGCTTCTGTAATTTCCCACTTTATTTTATCTTTAAATAAAATAGGTTCATAAAGACCTCTTGAGCTGGAATTACAGCTCTGTGTATGTTATACCATATATTCCTTTGTATCAGGTTAATGCAGTAATTTACAAGCATGTGATTTTTAAGTGATCAGCTCAAAATGAAGTGATTTCGACTTCTATGAGTGGCCTGGCACTAACTACACACAGATTGTGGGTGCAAATTGAATGAGGGGTTCACTAAAAATTTTGCCCTGCACTTCCATGCACGTAAATCTGGCCCACAGCGAGCCAGAGTGCGAGTCTCAGAGGAGCGGTGCCTTGTTAAACAGATGGGGACGACTGAATCACGCTCGTGTGGGGCAATTTAATCACACAGTGGCGATGTCATGAATCACTGCAGAACACGCGCACACATTAAAATACGCAGGCGTGTTTGTGCGCACACATGCCTGCTACGTGCGAGCACAAACATGCTGAGACACAGTGACACTGCAACAAATACACATTCACCAGAATCCATCTGCTCAACATGAGGAGAAAAGCAAACTCCTAAAAATAAGACCCATCCACTGGATACTGAGGTGATGGACAGAGGGGTAAATAAAGTTTATTTCTCTTAGACTGCAAGTTTACAAGTAAAATCATGTGAAGCCATGCTACTCTCCCAGTCTGTTCTAATTTCCAGGCGTTTACTGGCGTTGCTGGAATCTCCAAATTTTCTTTTTTCCTTGATGTCTCAGTCATTTTTACAGTGCTGTTTTTCAAAATGTAGGATCAACGATGAGGTGTCTTAATGGCTGTGTGAGGCAGGCAGGAATGGAGCCAAAATGCAAGACTCACTGAGATGAAATCTAAACTCAAGAAACTAAAAATCGGAAAATACTAGAAACTAAACTTAACAGACAGACTGGCAGAACACAAACATTGAGGGAGATCACGCAGACATTAAATACACAAGACAAAAAGGGAACAGACCACAGGTGGGAACACAGCTGAACATAGTCTAAGTAACGAGACAGGGAACCAAAACAGAACCTGCTGAACACAGGAGACTATCAAAGTAAAACAGTACAACACATTTAGAGGAAGACTGACTAAATACAGGGAACAGAGGGAGCGAGACACACACAGATTATTTATGCTTATACCTTGGGCTTCTGCCAATCCTAGATTCTCTGATACTGGCCTAGTGAGAGCTGGTCATTCTTGCTAATAAACCGTAAGTAGGATTACAGAAGACAGAACAAGGGTGAGAGAGCGAGAGACAGGACTTACCAGACAGGACAGGCCACACAGAAACATGAGCGGGAAACAGACAAATTAACATGGAGACAAGACCGACTTCAAAGAGAGCTACTGCTGCAGGATGCTAGACACAGGAGGAGCGGGAATGAGGACAGAAAGCCTAAGGCTAGATAACAAACCTGGGAATACAAACATAGATCAAAACTGTAACAATTAAACTCAGAATATTAAATAAACCAGAATCAAGTCTACAACAGAAAACACTGGTGTATTTTCACCTAGTTCACAACCTTTATCTGAACCAAACCAAACCACGATGAAGACAAAATAAATGAGCTAAAAAAGTTCAAAATGCAGCGCGCCTAACCAGAAAGTGAAAGGAGTCCCCAGGCTGACAGACTGCTGATTTATCCTGCCTCTGGTTGTTGTGTGAAGGCACTGATGGCAAAGGTTACTTAGTACATTATTCGGAGACATCAGTGGCATCAGACAGAATGGCAGTGCCTGACAGCCTGAGATGAGAGCACTGTTGGCAGTTCCCCTGATGATTGACAAGCTCCATAAAATTTGAGCACACACACGTACGTATGATGTCGATTAGAACATTTTAGGTGACTTCCTTCAGTTATCACATTCACAAGATTTTCAGAAAACTTGACCTCCGAGATCGAGGTCACTGAGACTCAAACTCGTCCAAGATTGTTGGTAGATACACCTACTATATCATGATCGTAATCCTACATCACGTTGTCCCAGTTATTGCTTTCACAAACTTGGGTGTTTATACCGTCTGCCTGCCCGGTGCGGTGACGGAAATGCACCGTCAGTCTTTTATGGAGTCAAAGTTTGATGATTTGCTGGTACCTCTTTTTGTTGGTTAACTAAATGCACAGACAGAGACAAAGACAAAGAAGAGGATGGGTTGCAATACTGCCTGCTATAATTTCAAGTTAAATAAAATAATAGAGGTGTGTAGTAGTATATGCAAAAAAAACGTATCCCTGCATGTTTGGCTTTGTGTTTCCAACCACTCTGGTGTCAGCAAAGAACATCACGCACACTTCAGTGAAGTGCTGGTTCAGCCTTGAGAGAGCTGCCTGTGCAAAACACTTAACGACTGAATGCAGAGCGGTCTTAAACAAAGGTTAAACTGCTTGACAAGCCCTGGAGGAAACTTAGTTGGCACTATGGGAACAGACACGGCTGCACAGTCTTAACACCAAATACACAACATCAATAATGCAGCTCTTTTCTAATGAATCATCAATCTCGACTGAGATAGACTGCATCATATAATTGTACCCGAGACACTGGATTGATTAGGTTATGATATGAGGAGGTAAATGTGCACAATCTGTTAGGGGGCGAAAAAAAAGTAATGTTATCTTTAAAATTTAAGAAACCGTTACTTTGAAGCCTCTGAGCAAACAACAGGGAAAAAAATAGAAAATGGAAGCAGAACAGAGTGTTTACATCTTTCTTTTGCCCTGGATCTGCATGAGTAAGTGAGCATGTTTGATGCATTTGTGGGTGCCACGAGTGTATAAATTTTAAAAACCCATAAAAGGCTTTGAAAAAGAAGAGGGGACACAAAAGGATAGCTGATACAGTGCAGAGTAGATTCAATCAGAACTATGGTTTCCTCTCTTAGAGCTGAAACCAGCAAGACCAAGGGTAAGGGAGGGGATGGAGGCGGTGGGATTTGTCTTCTTTGGTTTCACCATGTTAAAAATTATTAATATAAGGGGACGAGTACATGCGGGAAAGAGCGTTAGACAGAAGCAAAGCAAGAACAAGAAAGAGAAAGACGTGGATAGAAGAGCCACTTGGAGACTATAAATGACAAAGAAAACATACTTAAACAACAAGGGAGCAGGAAGAAGGGGACCAGGAGAGTCATAACAAATGAGAGAAGGAAAGACATGGCACAGACACGGGAGAAGCACTGAGGCTCAAACATATTTTTGCTTTCAGCAGATAAAAACAGACGAGCCAACTTGTCTCTCCAGCAAGACTCACTTCTCGCTGCGCTTTAAACTCAGCACCAGTTTCATAGCTGTCCTGCTTTCATTCAGGCGCCCCTTTGTTACTGCAGACAGCCTTCACTGTGATTGAACCCACAACAGATGAAAGCGAAACCCCCTCTGCAACGCTCCTCATTTGAATATGTGCGTGTATGTGTGTGCAGAGCGGAGAGTGGCAGAGCAACGTCTTTTTCTACCTTAAACACCAACTACAAGCTGAACCTTTTTCCACTAAAAGCAGTGGGATGTGACGTGTTAATGATCACTGAGCGAGTCTTCAATTAACGCCCAGCACATTCTGCTCTCCAGTATGATGAGAATAATAATGAGCTGACTTAAATTATGCCAGAATAAGTTTGACTCTGGAGGGTTGAAGTTTCTTCCTTCTTGCTCTCTGATGGAGAAAGATTCTTATTTCAAACCTAGCAGCACAATTTATCACCATGCTCTGCTACAGACTACCTGACATTTTAAGAAAGATGAAAAAGATATTTTATATCAACTCATATCTGCACCTATTTGTATGTGTAACATCAAATAGGGTTACCCAGACTATTTAGATCTGCATTGCTAGAGGAACTAGTATAAGATAGTTGATCTCAACCATCAGCGTGACGTGTACACAGGCACTGGGAGCAGGTGAGAGCAATTCTGGAGAGGTGGAGGTATACTCTGGAGAGAAGAGGAAATCAGCAAGAAATGAGACAGAATACATGTATGAATGAGAAGGAGACGATTGGAAAGGTGAAGACGCAAGGAGTAAAGGTACTGAAGATGGATGAGCTTAAATACCTGGGGTCTACCATCGAAAGAAAGAGGGACGGCTCAGGCTGAACAGTTTGGAGACAAAGAGAAGCAGGGCGGAGATGGTTTGGACATGTGCAGAGGAGGGATAGTTGATATATTGGGCAAAGGATGTTGAAGATAGAGCTTCCAGACAACAAGAAAACCACAGAGTGGATTCATGGATGTAGGAGGACATGTAGAGGGGGATGCTAGGGATGGAGTAAGATGGAGGCAGATGATATGCTGTGACGACACCTAAAGGGAGTCGCTGAAAAAATACGTGCAAAATTACCATAATATACTGATATTTCCTATTTGAACTGCGCTGTTATTGTATTACTCAAAGATTGGCGTATATCTTGCTATAAGCTTCTGTGATTGGGTCAAACCATAAACAGTATAAAAGATGGCGGTAGCCATTGTTACTTCACCATGAGTTTCTGAAGCCTTGAGCTGAGTCTTTTTATCACTGTAGCTTAGGAACAGCTTTACTAATGTGTGCTCCAGTGGAAACTGTGTTTTCGCTTAAAAAAAAGTACCACTGGTATATCAAAACTGCAAACTGTGAAATTTCTGACATTTAGAATGACCCATGAAGTCATCACAAAAGCGTTTACAGAGGTCGGGGCAGAGGGCCATGTTCTCATACTCTTCTACAAGAGAGAACATTTGTTTGTAACCACAGGTATTGCCCCCTGGTACTGATCAGAGAGGAATACCAGCACTTCCATGTTGGCTGTATCCATCTTTTACACCCTTTAGTGGTCAAAGTGAATTATTTTATGATGTTGTGGATAATTTTGCACTCTAGGAGGAAGTGCCCACCGTCCACCATCCATGACTGTTAGATGAGTATCGCTAGTGTCTGTCAGGCTTTTAGTGTCACGGACCCGGTTCCGGGGACTCGGGGTTCGTGAACAGTGTGGACCTTTATTGTTATTAGTGTATTGGATGTATGTTTGCTGCACTGTGTTCTTGTGTTCAATGCTGGTGTGTGTATGTGTGTGAGGCTGGAGGATGAAGGACAGCCACCTGCAGGCCTGATGGGTGTGGCCCTGCCAGCTGCTGGTCACGCCTAGCTTACCACACACCTGCTTCTGATCAGGAGCTACTTAACAGAGCGATGGAGCTTCCTCCGGCGCAGGATCCTTGAGTTAGACTCCATGTCAGTGTTTGTAGTGCTGGTCAGTGTATGCCTGCTGGAGTTGGTGCCATAACGGCTGTGTCTGTGTTTTTTCCTCAGGAGAGTGGAACACAGGACTGCAAGACACACGGGGTGTGTGAAGGCACAGGGGCAGAGAGCACGGGATACCAGCACTTGGGAGAAGACACGTCACGGGAGTCGAGGGAGCACTTTTGGAGATTCAATGTGTGGTGTACATTTACCTCACTGTAAATAAACCCACTGTTCATTTCATTAAGTCCAGCGTTTGGGTCCTTTCTCCAACATCCCCCACGGTCTGCCCCCCAGACCGTGACATTTAGAGCCACAGTGTTGGATTCAGGATGATGGTTATAGAAAAAAAACAGGCGAGCACACTATCTTTTTTGTAACATTAATAAACATTAAAACATATACTAAAACAATTCACGCTTCAGATGTAACCTTCTAGTATTCTGAGGGAAAAGCATGGCATAACAATTCCTTGGGCATTTTTAGCATGTACTAGCTGTGGCAATAAGAGTTTGGAAGCAAACATGGCAAAAAAAAACCTAGGACAACATGAAGCAAAGGCCACTATGACCTCTATTTCTGTAGCAATAGAAATAGGAAAACAAGAGTAAATATACATGGCATGTACTTTAATCATTTGGTCATTAAACTTCCACATAACATGGGCACATCCATATTGCCTTGTATTATTTATTGTTGGGAACAAATTACTATCACAGTACAATAAAATCACTAAAGACCACACTGGCGCACAGCACAAACCACAAGCATTCACACGCTTAATAAGATGCTCAACCAAATCCCACATCTGAGTAACAGCAGGAACAGAGCAGTGATAAACCACAGCCGCCCACAGTCACATATATCATTTAGTAGCAGCACAATCAATTCAATGTGTAGCTCACATCGCTCACAATTTGCCCGGTGAGATTAGAAAAGTTCAGTGTCTTTGAGGCTTGGAGAGGATCTAACAGGAGAAGAACCAGCGGAGCCTGACAGCTGAGTATTGTTGAAATGAGCTATCGACCTCCCCATACCGAGACAGAAGTCGAAGTACTTTTTTGCAGTTGTCTGTTTTATAATATTATTTATTACAGGTATTTTGATTTATATTTATTATTTCATTGTCATAGCGTCAAGTTTATTTTCGCTCCCACAATTCGATCATATGCAGCCTTCAAATTGGCTTTTATAATGAACCACTGAAACTGATGATGTGACTTTTCAAATGCTTTTCAACAGTACATAGAAATGCTGCTAAATTAATCAAAGAAAGCCATCAGCACAGCTTCTCAGTAGAGCAGGGCGATATGACCAAAAATATTTATCACGATATACATTTGAAAATTTGCGATAACGATATAACTGACGATATAATTGACACTAGACAAAGTACTTTACAACTCCACAACTTTATTAGTGCAAAAGAACCCCATCAATGTATTTTCACTTAAACAAGCAGCTGTTTTTTATGTGCATTAAAGCTACATAAAAATGTAACAGTGTAAATGCAAATTCCTTACTGGCAGTTTAACCAAAAGGCATTTCCAGTGGGAATTGGCCAACATGTCCTCAGCATAACCATGTATAATATCCACAAAACTTAAAAAGAGGTTATACACACAATACGGTAATTTTATGTTGAAGCACAGTACGTATCACTCTGCAAGGCTCCTGCCTACGATGGCCGTAACACTCCGACAATCCATCAAGTGGTGCGGGTTCGTAGCTTAGCAAAATCGTACTAAAACATTTGACAGATTTTCGAGCGCCGTGTACATACAATCGTTTCGAGGTCAGTAAACACAACCAGAATTCATACATAAAGCACACGGGATTATAAGGTAAGGGGAACTGTCGATTTTCAGAGAAATCAAAGGGTTGATTTAAAGTGTGCCGTATTTTCCAAAAGACACGGTAATAACAACAGCCCACTAGCATGCTCTACCAAAAATAGTGCTTTGTTGTGTATCTGACGGACGAAAGCCAAACCAGCTCTGGTTCATCCGTTTCATTCAATGATCCTCGTTCGCCCTTCTCATTCTTCGTCGCCGCCATGCTTTTTCCGCCACGTGCGTATGAAAACAAAAGCACTGCGCATGCGCATTTTACCCATATTCTATCGCGATATTTAATTTTCTTATCGTTGCCCAACATTATACCGGTATTACCGTGAACGGTATGATATGGCCCAGCCCTACTTCTCAGGCTTACAGAAATAAAGCTTTACAATTACAGAAAAAGCACTGAGTGCATTTGGCTCAAACTATTAAACAGAGGGTGTTTACCTTCACTGTTAATACTGATAGTGTGTGTGTTATTTCAAAATGCCACCTTAATGTACCTGTACTTACAAATATAAAGAATCAATTCAATAAAAAAAACTGTATCAAAGAGTACTGGGCGACAACTATAATTTTCTGAGTTTTTTCTTCATTAATCTATGACCTCAGCACCATCTGTGTGCAATCTTACAAAGGACTGGGTATCCCTTTACTTTTGTACCAATTACATTGTAATTGGATAATTGCCTAAAACGCTAGGCTTTAGTTTTTTTTAGCGAGGTTACCACAGGCTTTGAAACTGAACAAAACAGTGGTGTGAAAAGGTGTTTGCTCTCTTCCTGAATTCCTGGTGTTTTGCATATTTATCACACTTACATGTTTTAGATCATCAAAAAATGTTAATATTACACAAAGACAACTTGAAAAATAAAAAAATGCTGTTTTTAAATGGTGATTGCATTGATTAAGAGAGAAAAGTTATCCAAACCCACCTGGTACTGTGTGAAAAACTAATTTGTGCCTCTTGTTAAATCGTGAATTAACTGTGATTAACCACTTTTTTTTTTTTTTGGAAAGATGGGTTCACTTTCACTAAACACACTCAGGCCTGAATACTGGCAGACCTGCTGAATCGAGAAATCACTTAAAGAGAAGCTGTCTGACAAAGTGAAGCAGGCTAAAAGAGCTCAAAAAGCAACACATCACACCATGATCTAGAGAAACACTTGAGAAACAAAGTCACTGACATCTATCAGTATGGAAAGGGTTACAAAACCATTTCAAAGGCTTTGAGACTCCAGTGAACACACATGGAGAAAACTTGGAACAGTGGTGAAGTTTCCCAGGGGTGTCCGGCCTCCAGAAATAACTCTAAGAGCACATCGATGACTCATCCGGGAGGCCACAAAAGAACCCAGAACAACATTAAAAAAACCAGAGGCTTCACGTGTCTCAGTAAAGGTCAGAGTTCATGATTCAGCAATAAGAAAGAGGCTGGGCAAAATGCTCTGTGGACTGACAGGACAAGTGAATTAGGCCAGGAAAACCACTGCATAATAATTTAAGTCAGTTTAAAAACATCAACAACACCAGTTTCTTTATTGAGATGTTACTGCTTACATTCGGAAAATCAACAATTTATATCTGTTTTCTACTTGATTGAGTCTACTGTCATTACACTTCACACACTCGGCATAAAGTATTTAACATTTTTTTGATTCAAACAACAAATCCAGATCCAGCACTTTTAACTTTCATTAGCTCTGACATCACCACAGAATGAATGCCAGTGCATTTTATGAAAAATCTGAATAATTAACGAACTCGCTGCAGTTTTCACACTTTGCAAAGTCATTCAGTGGACAGAATTTGCCCATTTCACGCATTGGTCCTGGCCCCTAGGCCTCATATTTGATTTACTAGTTACACAGACCACATTTCTAATATCTCTACCAAGAATATTATATTGCAAAGACAACTGAAGCCAACGACTGCCTGATAAAAAGGGGAGGTATATATAGCTTCTAACTAATTTTCATACCATAGAGGATAACAGTAAGAAAATGATAATTATCAACTCCGTCAAAAAAACGAATGTCTTCTTAGAATGAAGTCTTCCTCTTTGTGCCTCACCTGCTCTTTGCTCCAGGATGTATGAATATTTCAGCAGGACTATTTCTCTGACTCTGTAAAGCCATTCTAACTCAACATGCTCCCTATCAGCCAGGCGTCCAACACCCGCCCCTTTATTCACACTCATGTTTTAAACATTGAGCTGCTGTCTCTCAGCTACACCTCATAAAAAACTCTGCTCATAGAAACCTCCAGCTTGCTGTTACACAACAATCCCAAAACATCTGTTTCTATGAGAACTCAGCATTCACGACTGAGCATGTAATTACTATGCAGTCAGCTTCCTTAAGGAGTTTCTCTGACAAGGGAGAAAGCCAGAAAGAAATAGCCAATGAAAGCTTAGTTATAAAGAACACAAAAAGGAGAAGATTGTTAGGATCTTAGAAATCCACGAGCAGAAGATTTGTGTGTGTGTACAAATCTTTCGTGAGATTTTTCAAATATTATTTCTGTTTAAATACTTTAAGCAAAAAGCTCTGAAAAAGGCTTTCCTCACTCCATAAAAATGTAAAAATATTTTGTGCTGTAAGTCATTAAAATGCCAAATTTTAATTTCTCATAGATATAATCCAGCGTTTCTGTTTCTATTAATGCACATTGATGTGGTCTTTTAGGTATTCTATGCATGTGCCTTGAACTCTTAGAAAGAAACTTTCCCAATTCAGTGCGCTGAATTTTCCCAATTCAGAACCATGGATAGCTCCTCCAAGGATGCTTAATCCTGTTGCAGTGTTTTAACAGTCCAAGATGTATCAACTAATTCCAGTGCAATGAAGGCTGGGAGAGATGGGTAGGAATGCAAGGCAAGTTTGACTTACTGGGTGTTTTGCAGAGATTCTCCCAGTCACAACACTGGTCTGGTGCCACGTAGAGGAAATGTAGCTCTGACATGAAGAGACAAAGGGAGTCAAATATGAATTAAAAACAGGGAGAACCTGTAAATTTAACACATTATCACATGAACATTTCAGTCAGCTATGTTATCACTAATGTTTCCATATAGCCAAAAACAGCCTGAAAACAACAGCTGCGGTCTTGATTGCCCTGATCACTCTGATCCCGTGTTTGGACCCACACGCCTTCAACAGTGCCATGCCCAATCTGAACAAGCTGCTTGCAGAGTAGGGTGCCAGTTATGTTGCTGCAATAAGCAGGACAAAACATCAACAGCACCAACAAAAACAACACTATAGTGCTCAAGACTGCAGTGTAGTTATGTAACCCAAACATCTGCACACTGTCAAACCTATTAACCTAATAAATTAGACGACAAGATAATTACAGCATATAGTAGCTAAGGTCCCACGCAGCAGACCTTTGCTACTATTTCATGGTCTGTCTGTCTGTATGGCTTCTGTAGTATTCTTAGTTTTCCCCCATTCACTTTTAGTGATCTCCACTGCTTGTGCCTCATTGTTTGTCTGTCAGAATTTATTCACATTCACTCTCAAGGTTAGTTCCTCATGTGGCTTTTTTACTTCCCTCATTTCTTTACTCCTTATATCTACGTCTAATCCAACTCTGGCATCTGACTCTTTCAACTGTGGCTCCATTCTGACTCTTGCCTTCTTTTCGGATGTGGTGTTTTCTGGTTTTCCTAAATCTTTCTTTTTTATTGTAAGTGCGAATAAAACGTCATTCGATGTTGTGGTGTCAGCCACAGGGTCCACGTAGTTGTGACATTTTACACTTTACAAAAATCTATTTTATAAAACCACAAATACTCAAGTTATGACTGAGTAGAAATTTGTATACATTTGTTGTTGCCAGCTTTTTTCCAAAATGCCGCCAAATGAATCACGATGATCCGAAGCCAAAAAGCTTTGGAGAACACCAGGCAGACTCATTTGCACGGTTGAGTAAGCACAGATTGACAAACACAAGCTGCTGCTCCCATGCACGAGGCTTGAAAGAGGCCCATGTGGAGGGACAGTCAGGCACAGAGATACATCTCTCTTCTGCCAAATGAATACAGCAGTGGCAATAAAACAGACCAACAGCTTCGAGAGTCCAACTCAGACAACATGTTTCACTATTTCACTAATAAGTCAGCACAGCAGAGCTCATCCACACTTGTGATGACTCTGTTTCAGGAGCTGTGAAACCACATCTTGTCACAGCCTCAGAGAGATGGTGACATTCACACCGGCAGCTGAATTTAAAAGGTGAAGAGGAAAAACACGGGTTTGTCCAGCAGCATAAATTACTGTTCTAGTGCACTGACGCAGCAGCAAACTGTAAGCAAATGAAAACAAAAGCTGTGGGAGCTGCAGGAGTCCTTCTAGCCTGCAGCAACTTCTAAACCTTTGGTTTCACTCTCGAGTTTTTGTTGTTTCAGTCTCACAAAAAAGTCTAAAAAAATCCACATCAAGAAAAAAAGAGTGCCAGTGGACTGAGTACATTTACCTTTTATACATTTTGTAGAAAGTTTGTATTGCAAAAAGATGCATGTTCAATCATCCATCTAAGGAAATTCCAAAAAGTAACTTGGATGAGTCATGAAATGCTTCTCCCACTAAAAACGCTTTGACCCGTTGAAAACAAGCAACTTTTTTGGGATGTACTGCCAAAAATATTTGCTCGTCTGCCTTCATACACATATAAAATTGAGTCACTTCCCATTCCTAACCCATAAGGTTTTGCCTGTTGCAGATATAGCAGCTTCAACTCTTCTGGGAAGGCTTTCCACAAGGTTTAGGAGTGCTTACGGGAATTTTTGACTGTTCTTGCAGGAAGACATTGGTGAAATAAGGCCTGGATGCAGCTGCTCGGCCATGGAAATCCGTTCCATGAAGCTCTCTGTGCACTGTTTTTGAGCTAATCTGAAGGCCATATGAAGCTTAGAGGTCTGTAAGACTCTGCAGAACGTTGGTCACGTCTGAGCAAAATGTGCCTCAGCACAGGGCTGATCCCTGGCCCTGTGATTTTATGTGGCCTAATGCTTTGTGACGGAGTTGCTGTCATTCCCAATGACTTCCACTTTGTTATAATACCACTAACAGCTGACTGTAGAATATTTAGTAGCTAGGAAATTTCAGGCCTGGAGTTGCACAGGTGGCATCATATCACTTAGGAATTCACTGAGCTCCTAGGAACAAACATTGTTTCACAAATGTTTGCAGAAGCAGTCTGCACGCCTGGGTGCTTGACTATATACACCTGTGGCCACGGACGTGATTGGAACACCTGAATTCAATGATTTGGATGTGACTGAATACTTTTAGCAAAATAGTGTATAAACAGAGTTGACTCACCTTGCTCATCATGCACGACAAAATCCCATCAATAAAAGTAGATTTGATTTTGCGAACCTGTGAACAACAATGCAATTATTTGTTACAATAAAACTTTATCTCTATACCTTATGTAACCCCCAAAAGGTAAAGCTAAACAATGATCATCTTAAAAAGAACAGATTTAATAACTTGGGAAGAAAACATCATAGTATAAAAGACAGATAAGGTCAAAACAACACACCCATTGGTTAGAGAAGTCCCACTTGTCTCATCTGGTAGTGGAACTGTATAATCATTATATAATGATCATATAATGATTTGTGATTTTGGCCAATGAACATAACCTGGATAATCCTTTCTGACTGACAAAAATTAAACTGATTTCTACAGAGCTCAACAGTGACCGCCTAGTTTTTTAGGGGCTCCTGCTCAAGAAGTGAATTTCCCATTCATTCATTTTTCATAATAATGATGATTCATAATAATAATGAACATGCCAGACCTGCCTGTAGTCCAGGATTATTTTTGGCAGAGGGTGCAGGTCCTGAAGCTGCAACAACTGCAACAAAAAGAAAGGAGACAAAGACTGAAAAGCTGCATTTTTGTGCCTTTCGTGTCAGGTACAAAAGAAAATCGATTGAAAGTCTTTATATTTTGCTTCTAGGACATGCACATGAACAAAATTTTCTGTAAAGCGGTTTTAATTAACAGGAATGCAGTACAGTGTATAAGTAGTCATATTATTTTGTGCTAAGTTTTGTTAGGGTTGGGGCAGGTTCCTCTGTGCTTTGTTATTTCAGATGCAGACTTCAGCTGGTCTGTGCTGCCCTACACGAGCTTGCTTCCACACCTCTTGTAAATCCCTTTATTGTGGCTGTGTTTTTTAAGGACAGGGTCTGGCTGTTGTTATGTGCCAGTTCATTATGTCCACAATTGTGGTATCTTGGCTCACTCAGTCTAGTGTTTGTTTCTCTGTTCCTGCCTCTAACCCTGTGTCTTTGTTTTTCTCCCAGTTTCCCTGCCTGAAGCATGTTGCCTGTTTTTGGAAAGTCAGCCAGTGTTCCCTTGACCGAAGCTTCTGTCACCCACACACCCAAATACTGCCAGTGGATTTCTCAGTCTTATCTGTGACTAGCCTGTCTGCCCACTCTCCACTGATACCCAGCTGCTCACCCCGGGCCTCCGACCTGCTCCCGAGCTCAGCCTCTCTGCACTCTCCAGTAATGCCTCAGCCTTTTCAAACCTTTTCAGTTGCTGCAACTCTCTAAATCAGTAGTCCATTCTTCCACAGTCTATCGCTGCTTTTATCACACTTGTAAATAAATCTTTACAAGACAGCTGTCTGTTCTCTGGGTATGAAAAGTGTAAAATCATGACATTGCTTAAATTTCGATTTTTCTTCAAAAAGATGATTGCATGTGAACAAGAAGGAACAATTTTATTTTGATGCAAACATGAATACAATAGCAGGAATGCAGTGTTATATTTACATCAAAGTGCAATATAAATGTTTTTTCACTAAAATTAACAAATAATTGTGATTAACAAATAATAATAATTACTATAAAATTGTCCACATTGATCTTTATTGGTGGTAATTTCAGATGTTTTTCTCTATTCACTGCTATGAATATGTTTGGGCACGCACTGTATTATAGTACAGTTTTCTTGGTGGGTATTCAAGAGTTAGGTCCTTTGATTTAAGAGCACAATTTCTTGTTTTCATGATTTGATATACAAATTTTAGAGTTAAGTGGTTTTGCCACATACCAAGTTGGTCAGACCTGAGTGCTTGTCAATCTTCTGCTCCTTAACAGTCTACATTCAATCCATTAGACTTTCTCTCCTGGGAGGGTTACATCATTTTCACCATTAAGTTAGCACACTACCACCAGGAGGCCAGATTAGGGCTACTATATATAACTAAGGAGCTTTTAATGACATAATGTATATATCACCTTCTTTTTAATTCTAAAGTCATACAAGAAGGAGGTACACGTATTAAAGCCCTAAAAGCTGGGAACAGATGAATTTTATAAGAGGGCTGTTACATATAAAACTATTTAAAAGATAGCAAAAGCTCAAATAGGCAGAAAATGTGGGTAAAATGAACCAAAGACTGACATGCAACAAAAGTCGGGCTAATAATCAGGAGGCTCGCTGCTTACGACGCTTTAGCCAATGAAACTATTCCGCGATTCGGTCGTCAGCTGTGATTGACTGCTAGTACAAAGGTGGACATAAAATCTGTCCAAGCAGCAGCTCATGTATATTTGTACAGAGATAGAGACGTGACTAAGAACAGTGACTGTGCACTGAAGTTTGAGGGGAAACATCTAAACATGAAAAAAATAAATCTTTGTCTCTAATCTAAAGACATTTTTGGATTCACAGAGAACTGAGGGTCAAACTGAAATATCTGTCTGTGTCTATACACGTGTGTGTCATACTGCAGCTTCGGATGTTGACTGCTGCTGTTTGCCGATGGTCTTGGGAAGCTTCTTGTTTTCGCAGCGCTCATGAAGACGCAGCTTCTCAAACAGAATCTACAAACATTGTAAATCCACAACATCCACAAAACATGAAGCAGACGCAAAGCGTAGAAGAATACAAACGTTTGCATATGCACGGTATACACACACACAGACACAGAAAAGCCATATACTGCACACAGTATCCAGATGTACACATGAAGGTACGTACTGTTCGTAGCTGAGTGTTGCTGGTCAACAGAAATATTTGTCCAGCTGCTCGGTGTGCTTCCTGCTCCAGTTGCTTCAGTTTAGTCTGACAGAGTTGGAAAGACAGACAAAATCACAGCAGAACGTGGCAGCACGGATCAGGTCAGCAAAGTTCACAGACCTCTAGAACAACATACTTTGGATAGACAAAAACAAAGCGGAGATGTTTGAACACCACGCTTGGTGAAAACCAACTGTCATGCACGGTGGTGGAGGGGCAGTCACTGAGTTCACCATGAACTCCTCTGTATACCAAATATTCTAGAGTCAAACGTGAGGCTATATGTGTGACAGATAACAGGAGAATGATCTCAAGCACAGCAGCAAAACTACAACAGAATGGCTGAAAAAGAAAAGAATCAAAGTGCTGTGATGGCCCCGTGCTGACATAATGAGTGGTTACTTCAAGTTATTGCTGCTAAAGATGGTTTTACAAATGACTAAATCTTAGAGGGTTACTTAGTTTCTTTTTGACATGACTGTATATGTGAAACAGGAAGTCATTTATTACACTCTGTATCTTACTAGGTGACCTTCTTCCTACACCTTTCCGTCCCATGGGAAACACATGTGATGCCTAAAACCTGCAGGACCCTGGCCCTTGAGGCCTGGATTTCCCCACCCCTGTTTTAGAAAAAACCCTTGCCGCAGGAAAGCCAGGGCAACATAAGAAACATAGAAAGAGGAAATGATGGAAAACAAATGGCACAAAAAAGAGAGGAGGGGGAAAAACAGAAACTACGCTACAGAAATGGGGCAAACAAGTGACTTGGCATAGAAAAAATGGAGAGACAGAAGAGAGGACTGAAAGATAGAAGCACTATTAAATAACTTGAAGATGCAAAGAGGATGAATCCCGAGAAGAACGCGATTGTGATAAAAAATAAACGTGAAAGTTTTAAATGAGGACATAAAGGCGTGAAATTCATTCTTATACAATATTTAAGCTAAATGTGAAGATTTTGAGCTGTTTTTTTAATGAAGGGGACGACACCCTCATCACAGCTCACTGCAAGTCTGAACAAAGCACTTGACAGACAAACCAGGGAATGAGGTTAGAGAAACGGAGACGAGAGGAAACGAGGCGGAGTGTATCGGGGTAAATGTGTTGATGAAATGAGAGACAACAGTCTGAAAGAGCAGCAGAGTGACGGATTTGGGAATATGGGACAAAAAAATGGGTAATTGGAAGAGTTGAAAGAAAGTTGAACTGGGAAGTAAACACTGGTGTGGGTACATGGGGGAAAATGTGAGAAGTAACACTGGTTATTCATGAACTGGTGAGAACATGTTTAACACAAAATTGCATTTGGAACAAGAAGGAGAGTTCAGAGACATGACTTGACAAAAAGGTAGGGGGAAGTGGAACAACTGTGGCACAAAATCAAGGACAGCAGTGTGGCGAGAGACTAACACGAAGGGACAGAAAGAAAATGAAAGGAGAAAAATTGGGGTGAGCTGTCAGACATGTACCTAAAGTCCAAAATATGCACTTTTCTCTTGCCCAGAGCAGGCACCAGACTGCCTCATCAATATTGGATGGGAGCCCCTTAGTACTTTGCTTGACACACAAAGGCACACATACAGAAGGCACAGGGCTCTGTAGGGCAATATTTTATTGCACTTCACACCATGTGGATCAAGACGTGGACTTTTTTGATGGAAATGAAGAAATAGATGGCATCTAAATCAAGGTGGAAGAAAGCTTAAGGGACTTTTTAAACATATGTAGAGTGGAGAAGAACAATAATCAGCGCACAGATTAATTTTGATTTTGGTTTTTTGGGAGATTTTTTTTTAAAGAAATGCTACAATTGTGTTAAAAAAGAAAATTTTTTTGTTGTTTTATATAAAAAGAATTGTTAAAAAGAAAATATTGGGAAAATGGATATTAAACCTAACTGTGAAATGGCATACTTTCGTTTTATATCAATCTGGAGACAAATCAGTCCCTTTGCTGAGAGGAATGTGCCGTCAGACGAGGCCCTTCTGAAAATAAAGGACAATGTCAGGCACAAAAGAACTGCTGACCTTCACACAGTCCTGTGAAAAACTAAATGAATGCCATGATTCAGTAGTTTGTAGAACCACCTTTAACAGCAATAACTTACAGTAATCACTTTCTGTATTGCTTCATCAGTTTTGTCACATCATCGTGGAGGAATTTTGTCCCACTCTTCTTTACAGTGTTGCTTCAGTTCATTGAGGTTTGCAGACATTTGTTCATGCATAGCTGTCTTAAGGTCAGATTTACAAACACGCTGCAACGGCAAAAACTGGATCTTGGTACTGTCAGTATTTGTAAGGAGAGCATCCTGATAATACTCCGGCCTTGGATTGAAGTTTTATTACACTTAAATTTAAATGGTTACAACTTCAGGACCGTGGACAGTGTATACAGTTTTTTCACTGCGATCTCTTGAGCTGTTCTCAAACACAATTTGAGACAAAAGAGCAGGTGAGTATGTTTTGAAAGATGAAGCCTGATAGACAGGAGGGATTTTCTGGTTGGTCTTTCAACAGGTGAACTTGACAGCTCAGATAAAAACAACATCCAGCACAACAGAGTCTGGACACACATGACAGCACACGCAGACATTTCACAAAAAGGCACACAAATGTATTTACACACAACTCTGCCACAGCCTCAAAAACTTGAGTGCCTCAGCGCGTGTGTGTGCGTGTCTCTGCAGAGGCGTTCTTCCTGCAGCACAGCCTCTTAAAGGAAAGAGACAGACTATCCGTCCTATTTATAGTAACACAGAGAGCTATCAAGACTGCCTCCACAACAACAACCCTGCTGCTGTTTGCAAGACTTGTGAGTTGAAACTAAACTGACTATGTTGTGTATTCTTTGTGCGTGTGTTTGTCCATGCCATCTGCATCTACATCTTTGTGCATCCGTGACAGTTCTCAAATTTCATCTCCAGAACTGTTTTTTACTCTTTGTGTAAACAGGACAGGCCCCCAGAGGACATCCACCCCACACTTCATGAAATCTGCTCAGAAGAAGGAAATGAGATACCATTTTTCTGTTTGTCTTATGTTTTTTGTTTGTTTTTTCTTTTTTTTCCCTGAGGTCTGTCCTGTTTCTCATATCCTGCTACTGTCATCGCTGCTGATACAGCATCAATCAACAGCTCTATGCTTTAGCAGCCAGACTAAAATACAATCAACTCAGAGTGACTCAGGACAAATCCAAGCTGACCCAGTCAACCAGACACTAAGCTTGGCCTGTATTAAAATACTGTGTGAAAGTCTTGAACTTATTTATTTATATTTTGTTAGGAAAATAGGAAAAAGTTGCAGAGATTTATTTAATGTTCACACTGATGTCTGTAGACGCTCACTTTTGTACCTCACTCCTGACTTCTTTCATAAATATGGAGGATAAAATGAACCAAAAAATGACAATTTAGATTACCATTGATTTTCAGCTCTTGTGTAATTTGACATACCTCAGCCTTTTCTTATGAGTTCCCTTCCAGTAGATGGATCAACTGAAGGACCCGAGGTTCCTATGTCAGGTTTTTGTTGGATTTTTCCTATTTCTTAACAACATAACTTTCACATACTGTTCGTCTGAAGTAGATAGCATTTTAGGCCTGACACATCTTTTGAGGCGCTGCACACCATGCTGAGATATTCCAAATTTTCAGCTAATAGCTCTTTGAAGATCAGCAAAATGCCTAAAGAAAACATTTAAAACTGGGTCTTTGCTAAATTATCTTTTCTGTATGGGCACAACACTAGTTCATCCCTTGAGTTAGGTGTCCTTTTGTGCTTGAACGATTTAACAGGTTAAAGAAAACAAAACTGACTGAAAATGAGTGAAAAAGCTACTTTAAAAAAATTGAAAGACCTTCAGAAAGCCTGCAGTATTATTGCTCAACAGCACTTTAAAAATGAGCGGACAGGCTGGCTCCTTGGAAGCAAAACATAAAGATATAAGGGGTGACTTTCAAGCCTTTCATACAGTATCGTATTTGGTATGATCACACAACAGCCTTTAAACATAAGAAAGAAACCAGAATATCTACAGTATATATCATGAATGTTAACTAATGCATTGGCCCAATGGGTTTTGTTGGATGTCCAGTTTTGCATTAGTCTGTAACTTATTTCACAAACTCACAGAAATAATGGTTGAATGGTTTAAAACACAGCATGCAAACACACACTTTTTACAAATATTTGCACTGATCTTGATTCATCAGTGTATTCTGGTTGGGGATTAACATTTACTGCAAAGGCCAATAACTCCTGGCAGTAGTTATTTTTCTTCTAGAAATCTTTTTCTTATTTATTAATAACTCTGACTGTGAAAGTTTAAGATCTACCAGTCAAACCATTCAGTTTACCACAGAGTTTTTTTGCCATCTTACCCCCAGCAAGTCTGAAGTTCTCTTTAGTGCCTCCTTATCAACATGGATGCGGTGGCTCTCCATGGCTGAAACAAGAAAAAGAATTTATTGATTCATTAACAGCAAATCTTTCAACAGCTGACAGATTTTTATTGTGGATATAGAAAACTGGAAGAGCCCAATAAAAAAATTAATTGTCATCCAGTATTACATGCTTTTACTCTGTTTATTCAGGGATATTTTTCACAATAAATCTCACAGGGTGTGGGGTGAAGAATCTGTGAGAAGATTTCATTGTATTTTAAAACAATTCTGAGTGTCTGGAGGGAAAAAAGTAAAGCAGTGCTCACCTGCCAGAACAGGGATCATGTTCAGCTCCATATCTGAGTAGAGCTGCCACAGCCCTTGGCTCTGGACACACAAATTATCAGTTAGGTAATCTGTTGGTGTGTGTGTGTGTGTGTGTGCATGTTTGTATGTGAGCATTTACCTACATGTAGCTCAGAGCATAGCTTCATATTAAGCCTGTAGAGCCAACAGAGACCTGAGATAATCTGAGAAACCTGAGAGAGACACAAACAAAGAGAGAAAAAAGAAAAGGGAGGAGGAACATGATTCAGGTTTGTTGTGTAGAAGTACTTCGTGAGTCATGGTTTCTTCTATAGTTAAAATTAGTATCTTTTCAGTTAAAAAAACAACACCAAAAACATGAAAACATCAACTGTCTGCTGAAATCCTTTGGTGTCAAAGTATAACTAGCATCACCTTCTTTTCTATTCGACATTTAACAAAACAGACCTTTTAATTTTCACGTGAAAATGAAATGGGCAAAAATATCGAGACCTGACATTTCGTGGCACAAACGTCTTGAGGCAATCACTGCAATCGCACACTTTTGTGGCTCTTAATCAGCCTTCCACAATCCATAGCCAGAAGTCTGCAGTTTTGTTCAGTTTGATAGGAACAGGATTATAATTGTTTGCAGGTGCCCTCGTCGTACTCATTCTTAATGTCCCTTTTCAACATGATTTGTCTGCTTGCGAGATGGAGTTACAAAAAACTGACAGACACGTGGACGTCCGCACAGAGTCCTGAATTGACCTATTCTATGTTACACACACACACAGGTGCTGTACTACAGTCAGATTCTTCTCTTCAGATTGATCAGCACACACAGCGAGCAGCCTCAGAACAAACTGATGTTACAGTTTAAGATGTACGTGGTGGGTTATTATACTGTAAAAGGAGCCAGGATTGCAATAGCATCACTATATAACACCTTTAATGAGTTAATGCACCCCATCCAGTAAAACAGCCCTATAATATAACTCATCCCCCTTCATATCTTCTTCACTGAGCAGAGAGCTTACCAGAAAACTGCTTTTGTTGAATATGTCCAAAGGAGTTTCTCTCAGGCTCATTTTAGCTTGTTCATGTTTCTCATTTCATGTTTCATAAAAGTTGTACACAGATCTGTTTTAAAGTCCTTGTTTTTATTTTCTACTATTCAAACTTTCTTCATAAATATAGGGCGTGTGGATTTTCTTCAGTCCAGATCCAAGCAGGTTTGCAGCACCCCAGTGGACCTTAAATTTTTCAATAATTAGATGCTGTAGTCCCAAAAACGCTGCTTACAAGACTTCCAGCTCTAAGAATTTGTCCTATAGAAACATTACTTAGCAGTCAAGTGTAACAAATGCCAATTTAGACTTAAGCTTACTTTCTGGGCACCCAGGGCGGGTAATGTGTGGGGTCTTTTGCAGTATTTATGGAGAAGCTCCTGATAGCAGGAGGACGGGTCTGTGGGATCCAGCAGCCACCCTGACACCTGTGGGTCCTGGATATGACAGCCTGCCACTGCATAGGGAGAAAAGCTCATCATGATAATGAGCAGCATTTGGTTTCCTCCACACTGATCAGGGACTGGCATATGAATACTGTATAAAGTCACACCAATAAAATATGGGATGTGTTCACATTGTATATGACCAAATATGTTTGCTGTAGGAGTCGTGTGCAAGCATCTAAGTGTCCAGTGTATGTTTTTCATGACTCCTGCTCTTTAATGGAAACATTTTCCAACAGCGCCACGCTGCCTTGCTTCCATAATGTGTTTTTACTATGTTTGTTGAATAAAGCTCTAATTTTCTACCAGCTGTTTGTGGCTTGGATGGTTTACTGACACTAGACTACGTGGAATAAAGAAACAGATAGGGGCATTACTTAAGTCTTTGATAAATGTGGATGTTGACAATGAATTTGCAAAGCAGTGTTGTGCATAAACAGCTAGAAGCAGGTGTACATGCGTGAAGGTCTTTAGGGAAACTGTTTTTATTTTTGTGTCATGCCTTGTTTCCAGCTGAGGTCTCGTCTGTAAAACTGCAGAACTGTACGTAGCAAATCCTTGGATTTATAGCACACCACCAGTTGACATCTCGATAGCACCTGTAGCAGCATATCTCTGTGGGACACACACACCTTTAAGTACTCCTGCTTTAGTATCAAACACTTGCAAATGTGGATCTCGATTAGACACACATATATAGAAGCACAGACCTAGTAAAGAGCTGCTGGCTCTGATGGACTTGTTGTTGGGCCCATGCAGGTGTGTGTTCTAGTTTTAAGTAGACCAGAGTGTCGTTTGGGCCGAGCGCACCCTCCGGCGTGCTGCAGTCCAGTTCGTTCTTCATTAGTATGAGGAGGCCACACGCTGGTGGAGTGAGCTTCTATATCAGGGAACAAAAAGCAGAATTACAAGAGCACAGGGGCTGCAAGTTAATGATGAAGCAAACAACAAGAGTATACAGTTTACACAGTGATGAAAGGCACAGGGCAAGCTTCAGCCAGTTTTCTGAGCCGCTAAAGATGTAAACGTTAGCTGACTGATGCAGTTTTGGTTTTCTTAATTAATGCAACCTTCAGCAATCTGAGGTTTGGTGCATGAGAATGCAGAAGTGAGCTTGAAGACTTTAGCCAATCAGCATTAAGGACCTGATCTATAAGATAATAAAAGTTACCCGCAATGAAATAATGTGTCTCAAGTTCACAAATCCTAATTTATCTTAACGTATTTATGTTATTTCATACTAATGACTGCGTAGATCATAAACATTTTGCGTCCTTACCTGTTCTGCGTCTAACTGAGTGCTTCCATCTTGGTACACCATTGTTAGCACCAACACCTTAGCCTGCCCAGCGATCTCAAGCATCTGCACCTTCTCATCTGGTTTAAGTTTTCCAGAGTACTTTACTCTAGGGTCACATGTCAAGCTTGCAGCCAGACAGCCAGCTTTGGATTGGGTCGGCGGCTCACTGTTCCTAACTAGTTTTTGGAAACCTTTGGGCCCACTTGTGGTGGGGTTGGTTTCACATGCAGCTTGCTTGGGTTTGCATGGTTTGGAAAGTGGGGGGTGAATGGAAGCCTTCCCTGGTAATTCCCTTGATAGTTTTTCCATTTTATTCTGCCTGTTTTGCTGAGTTGGGTTTGAGGCATCTAGATGTGTACACGCCCCAGACGCTGCTCTTGTTTCATGTGAAGGACTTGCTTTCCCCTGTGGTTCTCTGGCACTCTTTGACTCCCTAACTCTTCCTTCCCTTGGTTTCTCTTGTGGAGGAGGCTCCCATTTTGGAGGGCGTCTGCTTAGGCTGATTTTGGCAGGAGGGTCAGTGTTTTCGTGCTGACATGCTTCACGTTTCCTCTTTAGGGGGAAGGAAAGTTTCATGCAAGGATGACTTGGAGAATTTTTTAGTTTTCGATTTTCTTTCTTCGGTGCTACAACAGTTGAAGTCAATTCCTGCACTGAGAAGAGGATTTGTCCAGGCGCAACAGTGATTGTTGGGGCCAGTACCAAGCTCGAGCTACTCCCTCTGGTGCTTCCATTAGTGGTCTAAGCAACAAAAAAGGTGAATAATGTGCAGAGAGCGACAAAGGACACAGAAAAAAAGAAGCAGGCACTTGAAATAGACTCCCGCTGTCCCTGCAGGTTTTGTTACACAGAACATCAATACTTCACTACTTAGAGGACTGAAGTGAATGAAATAAAAACTTCTAGTTGGACATGATTTGTTTTAGCACTTAGAATAGAAACGTAATTTAATTATTCCCATTCGCGCTTTGACGTAGCAGGATCACACAGTTTGTGAGAGAGAGCATAAAAAAGAAGGCCTGAAAAGTAAACAGGTAAGAGGAGAGAAGCCAAAGAAAGAAGGATGTGAAAGTCAGCCCTGAGCACTGTGTCCCAGACAGAAACACAGCCGCGATACTGTCTGACAAACCTGCCTGAAGCTGGGACAGGGTCAAAAAAGCAGACACACACACAGACACACAATAATAGCAGCTCTACTTTGCTTCTTTGGCTGAATGACGATGATTGTTTGACTATAAATAGTTACATTAAAAAGGGTTTAATGTACCAGAGCTGAATTGCATGCAGCATACATATAATAAATATACAGTATTTATCGTCTATATTTAAATAGTGCCGTGCAAAACTTGTGTCACTCTTCATTTCTTTATATTTTCCTTCCAAGGAGCCAGACTTTCTTGTAACTTTTTAAAGAGGTCTTGAGCAATAGTTCTCCAGGCTTTCTGAAGGTCTCCCAAAGTTTTTCTTTGGCTGCTTTTTCACATATTTTCAGCCTAGTCCTTGTAACTGACCAAGTTTCTTTATTTGTGTATTAAGCCAAGTATCATTAATTTAAGCATAAAGAGTCAGCTTTGTCTACACATGATGGACAAATTAGAATGAAACTGCATCTTTAGGCTCTTTTTGATATTTGCAGCCTGTCACAAAGAGGTATTTGTTCAATTTTTTCACTGGAACTGATGAAAAATGCTTTTAAAAATAGTATTTTTTTCACCAACAAGATAATAAAAAGCTGGGAAACTTGGCATATACTGACATGCAAAGACCTGCCACAGAAGCTGAGAGATCCTTCAGCTGATCCATCTACTGGTCACTGAAGCCGCATCAGAAATGGCCTCAGTGGAAGAGCAACTGCCAAAAAGCTGTTCTTAAAGAACAAAAACAGGGAGAAGAGTTTGTGGTCTGTCAAAGTATACAAGAACTGGACTGAAAATAGTGAAAATCTAAGGTCTTATGGAGTGACAAACCCAACTTTGACATTTACGGAACACGCTCAGTCATTGGCTTCCCCAGAGCAGGGCTCTAGAGTGCGACCAATTTGGTCGCAAATGCGACCAAATTTTTCAGTGGTGCGACTAAAAATAAATATTTGGTCGCACAGGTGCGACCAACTGTTCCGGTAACGAAAAAAAAAATCTCTGCAACTCTCCGTGTGGTCAACAACAGACACACATTATGCCCCTATCGTGGACTAAACCAATCAGAGATAGTCAGGGGCGGGACTTCTCTGATTGGCCGTGGTCCAGTTGAAAGTGCAGGTGGAAGAGAGAGGTGAGTAGCTTGAATAAAGCGATATCAATTCATTAACGGATTCCACACAAAGACCTAAACACGGAGCGGACCTGACACATCAGAATCAGCTTCGTCTTTCTCGTCTTTCTCACCCGACGGCCCGAACACGGACACGCTGTCGGAGCTTAGCGATTCTTCGGGTCCGCGCTGTGTTTACGTCTTTTTGCGCTGATTCTGAGCTGCAGGTTTTGCCTCTCTCCAACCAAAATTCACCGAGCCTGCAGCAAAAGAAGCAGCAAACTGCGCTTCACATTTGATCAATGTCGTCATGAATTCCCTCTGACGTTTGCTGTTTTGCTTCCACCACGATAAAAATCACACTTCCTGCACAGCTCTCTCTCTCTCTCTGTACTCCAGGAACAGTTTCCCGTCTCAAATCTGTTTTCTGCATTATTCATTCGCTTATTACCCACCAGTCTAGCGTTGTTTACAGCGCTTTTTCTTTTTTCACTTAAATGACCTCGGACAAGAAAGCCTAATTTCTGCTGTTCAATACTGAAGAAATGTAAATTTCTTAAAATTATGCAAAATTGCAGAATATTTTTAAGGTTATCTGCTATAAAAAGCCAGACCAGGAAAATCTCCTTCATGTTTTCCTGTGTTTTATTCTCAGTTACTTTCACACAAAGGCATCTGCTGTGATTTTCACAATTCTGATGAAGTCTCATGTGTATCAGTACTGATAAATGATCAGAATTATAATATTTCTGACTGTCTGAGGCTAAATTGAATCAAATCAGGACTTTGAGAACCGGAATTGAATGGATTATAGAAATCAGTGATGATACTCAGCCCTAGTGAGCAGCCTAGGCCTGAGAGAAGTGGATGTAGCTGTGGGTAATAAGAAAAGATGAAAAGAACTATTGATAACTTTTTTGTTAAGTTAAGGCCTGATCTGTCTGAAATTCATAGCCAGTGCTCTGACACGGTGCCATCAATATTTGAATGCTGAAAAAGCACAGTGTATCCAGAAAACACATTATATGCTGCAATAAATGCACTGCCCAAGTGTCCCCTCTCCCCACGGCCTTTCAGCAGCAGACAGCAGCAAACAGGTCGTCAGAGGAGGCCAAGATGATGATTAAGTTTAACATTTTCTACAATATTGACAAAGCACTTTAAGCACAAGTTTGTTAGTTAATAATTTAGAAATTAATATTGTCTGTATGGACTTCCCCCCCCCAAAGAAAGTGCACATGTAAAACTGCGGTGTTAAGCGATGCGGTTGAAAAATTTGAGTGCGCCTAACTTTTGTGCCGGTACGCCTAAATTTTTAAAGTTAGGCGTACCGGTGCGCCCATGTCAAAAAGTTAATCTAGAGCCCTGCCCCAGAGCCTGGACCTCAACGTTACTGAAGCAGTGTGGGATCATCTTGAGAACATCCAACATCCAGAACATCCAAAGATGCTGAGGTTTGAATGTCCTTCAAGAAGCCTCGAGAACTATTCCTGAAAACTACATCTATAAAGTTCAATGCAAAAAAATACAATGTGAATACGCTGAACTCAATATATCAGTACAAATGATCATAACATCAAAACTGTTATGATCCCCAAGTCCCATCTACCACAAGTACAATCTCCCCTCCCTGTAACTTTAATGGCATCTTTAAAAAATGTATATTATTCATATCTTTAACTCCTTTCTTTTTATCCAAAAGCACCAGGTGTGCAAATGTTCTTTGAAGTCTTGACAAGCGATAGAGAGATGGGTATTTCTGAGGATTTTCAGAGATGATATGTGACTGTATTTATGTGCATAATTCTGCAGGTTGTTGGCTGTCGACCCGGGAGGTAGGAATTCCTGTGATTCAGCTCCCTGAGGAGAGACTTCATTCATTTCCCTGTAAACACAACCCGTTTTCCTGCTGACAAAGTCATGAACCCCCCTCATGGGTGCTGTGCTACAGGATATAGATAGAAAACCCAGGCAGACCGTGGCCCATAGCCCAGTACTGATGCATATGGAGAGAGTGAAAAGAGAGAGGGAGAATGGACTGCTGTGTCTGCTGCTGATTGTAGCAATACAGTAAAGTCCTGCCCTCTTTTTCTCTCCTTCTCCTGCTGCATCCTTCTCATTAGCTCTTCCACATTCCATGCATCCATCCAACCACCTCCCTTACTCCCTTTATAGCACTTTCTCTCTGCAGTTTGCTCTCCTTTTTCAGCTAATATGTATCATGGACTACGACTCTGTCGGGTCTTTATGACTCAGTGGAGACCCATTACTTGTTGTGTGCTGCAGTGCTGCTGACAAAACTCTTATTTCACACTAGCTACATTTATATCTATGTAAATGAGAGACACAGCAGCCTTGGTCTAACCTGAAAGCACGTATTTAAATTTTAGGACTTTTTAGTTTTTCAGTGAAAAAAGCAGAGGCAGAGATAAGCGGAAGAAACGGGGAAATAAAGACACATCAGTTAAACGTATAAGAAAAAGGACAAGTAAAAGACTGCAAGTGACAACAAAGCTTAGCAAGTACACTTTCTACCCAACTGAAGTGTCAAAGCGGATTTGTTATGGGCAAAACACTTCATGTCCTCTTCCCATCTTACTGATTATGTGAGCTAAGTAGGCATAAATTAAGCTCAGCATTTATGCCCTATGAGCATTACTTAGGGTTGCAATGTAAAGCAGTTTTTGGAATTTTGCAACATTTCTCTTATGAAACTTACTTTTGCATTGTCATGCTGCTGCTGGCTGCTACTGAGACGGGCAGCTCTAATCCACGACCAATTAGCCCCACACTCCTGGGACAATGTTGGCATAGCAGCCCTTTCTCCCTCTGAGTTCCCTAGGAGAGGATGTTAGAGCATTTTTCATCTGTTCATCACTTTTCAAGTCAGTCCTCAATCAATAAACCAGTTCTGTTATGTAAGCATGTTTGAGGCAGCATGTATGGATGCTTACACAGTGTGTGTGGCACCTCAGCAGTGTGTGATAGGACAAGGTCAGGCAACACTATAAATCTTAGCTAAGATCAAGCTGACGTTTTGCTACGACACAACTTCCAATTTGTTCGAGAGTGTTTGTGCCTGTGTGTGTGTGTGTGTGTGTGTGTGTGTGTGTGTGTGTGTGTGTGTGTGTGTGTGTGTGTGTGTACAATGGGTCTTGACTCGGCATTGTCTCTGCAGCTGAGACTCAAGCACCTTCATGCAGCTGTAATGTGAGCAGGCACAAAGTCTCCCATCAGTGCTGAGTCTCTTCAGCCCTGCCATGTCATCAGTGCCAAATCAAAGAAAGAAAAATGGCTGAGAGCCACTGGAACTGATGTCTGACACAACTTTACGAGCTTTAGCACCCCCTAGAGTTGCTTTTTCTAATCCAACCATAGCTATAACAGCCCAAGTTTTATTTTAATCTCATTTTTTCCAGGTTAAATCATACGGCAGACACTCTATAGAACTGAGAAATGAACTTCTTTCGTTTTAATTACATGTCAAATATTGTTTGTGTGATGTTATACAAACGTATACTTTATAGTCTCTTCAGGGCCCTTCAAAATCTAAACGCACACTCTCTGGGGTGAGTTTTAGGGGAAACAAACATATTCAACAGATATGACAGTGTCACTGATAGTGATTATAAAAATCAAGCATAGTTTTATTTCAGGCTAGCCAAAACTCCACCTGAGACATCACCTAATCCTCTGTTATACTTCCGATTGTAACAAATAGGACATGCTATTTAAGCTGCTTTAGTCTGTATAGTTACTGTGTATCTACAAGTCACTTTACAAGCCATCTCCACACCAGCTCCTGTGCTCTGTTTACGTTGCTGCTCCTCCTGCCTCCATTTAGTACAACAAATATTAACCCAAATGGAAATATCTCTCTTCTTTTGACTAACTTAGAAAAACACATTAAGACAATAACAAAGTCAGCTTACTATCACCTCAAGAATATATCAAGGATAAAAGATCTGATGTCTCAACAGGACCTGGAAAAACTAGTCCATGCATTCATCTTTAGTAGGCTTGATTACTGTAACAGCATCTTTACAGGTCTACCTAAAAAATCAGTCAGACAACTACAGCTCATTCAGAACTCTGCTGCTCGAGTCCTCACTAAGACCAAAAAAGTGGACCACATCAGTCCAGCTCTGAGGTCCTTACACTGGCTGCCTGTCCGTCAGAGGATAGACTTTAAAGTTCTGATGCTGGCCTATAAAGCTCTGAATGGTTTAGGACCAAAATACATCAATGACCTCCTGACCCAGTATGAACCTTCCAGATCCCTCAGGTCATCTGGATCCGGTCTTTTATCAGTTCCCAGAGTCAGAACCAGACACGGAGAAGCTGCATTCAGCTTTTATGCTCCTTATATCTGGAACAAACTCCCAGAAAGCCTCAGATCAGCTGAAACACTCAGTTTATTTAAATCCAGGTTGAAGACTCACCTGTTCTCAGCTGCATTTGAATAAAGCACCAAATCCACACTTTAAGCTTAAATTTCAAAACTTACATTTAACTACTGATTTTATCTACTGTTCTGATTTTATCTGTTTTGATTTTATATACTGTTTTGTTTATTTGTTTGTTTGTTAATTAGTTAGTTAGTTTATTTGCTTGTTTTAATCAATTTTAAATCATGCTTTTTATTTGTTCTTGTTTCTAATGTCTCTGTAAAGCACTTTGAATCACCTTGTTGTTGAATTGTGCTATACAAATAAACTTGCCTTGCCTTGCCTTGCCTTACTGTTCCTGACTGGACTAATCTTGTGATTGCCACTCTTTTGAGCATAACAATCGTAAACCTTGAATTAACCTATTCAAATTAGCCATTATGAAGGTAAAAATCGGTGGTAAACCCAATATAAGTAAACCCCATTCAATGTCAGGATAATCATATTACAGAAACATCACTAGCAACACACTTACCTGCAGATTTATTGTCAACATCACTGTCCACAGCTGCCACTTCCTCTGCCTCTCTGTCTTCTCCCCCTTTTCCCTCTTCAGTGTCCATTCCGAGAAACTCTGCAAGTTTTCCATCATGTGTCTCACACTGTCCCTGCGCCATCTGATGATTAGCGTTTGCCATTGTTTTATTCTGAAATGTAGCTTCCATTTTGGCCTCCATCACCTCTGTCTTTTCTATGTTTTCAGCACTGTTGTCCTGGAGGCTGACGCTCCTGGCCTCAGGCTGCTCCTGAGTGTGGTCGTTCTCTGCTGTGTTGGTCCCAATCTGACCCTTGTTCTGAGGCTTTTCAGTGTAGCAGTGGCTCACATCCTGGAGTCCACTTCCTAAAGATATGGAGATCTTTTGTGGATTTTCATGTTCAACTGTTGTTGCTTTATTCTCAGTATCAAGGGAGTGTTCAGTATTGACTTCAGAGGCACTGACTATATATTCTAAACCATTTTCTTCATTCTCCCCACGTGTTTCTCTTTTAGTGCCACTGTCAACAAAATCATCTCCGATGTCTAATGAGTTCAAATGGCTTTTAACTGTGGTGTCTTCAATGGTTCTCACAGGCACAACTCGCTCCATTTCATAGGCAGATCCTTTTGCATGAAGTGCACTCACATCTCGATTTTCTCTCTCTTTCCTTGCAGCTTCATTTACTGCGTTTTGAATTTCACGGCATATGTTTGAAATCTGTCTGGTTCCCAGCTCAGTGATATGTTCTGTATCTGCTATCAGCACCTCATCTTCCTTCCCAACTATATTTCTCATCAACTTGGGCAAATGTGCATCACAACAGTTCTCCTGTCTTGTAATAAAGACACTAGGGAGTAGATGTGCCCTTCCAGTGTTGATTGTTTCAGATTCTAACTGCTGGTATAGCACAACTCTGTCTCCTGCTCCACCACTGGCTGCTTCAGTGGGGTCAGATAGAGGCTGCTTCCATTTTAATCGACTTCCTGGAGCTCTGGTGTCTTGTAGTTTTGTGGCAATATGCCAGCTGTCTTTACCAACCTTTTCTGTCTGTGCACCTGATGTCCTGCTTTCTCTCCCTTCATATATTTTAAGGCACGACGATACTGGATGACAAACTGCAGCAGGCTCCTCTTTATGACAATTAGATTGTTCTGTTGTTGGAAGCATGATGTCAGGAGCTTCATCGTCTGGAAATATATTCAAGATGAAAGGTGGTCTGATTTCTTTTGTTGAGCTACAAGTGAAAAGAAAATAAGCAAACAATTTTTTAAAATCCATCCTGCCAAGCATCAGCACCAGAACAGTGTCAATACATGCTAAACGTATGTCTCTCTTAATATCACCCGAATTTGCATAGTTTTAATATATCAAAGTGCAATTCCTAAAGCAGTGTTAATATATTTTGGGATTCCTTTAAACATAAGTAGTCTCTGCAATAAAACTGCATGTTTATTTGCTTTGTCTCTTACTTTTTCCGTGGTGTAGTTTCATGTTCAGAGAGCCTCTCTGGTATTTGGAAGGACAGGGTATATCTGTCTCCATGACAGAAAGTTGCTGGCGTCTCAGGAACCTCATGCTGAGAAAATGACAGAGACTGGCTGGACTTGTAAGCAGGGGGTTCAGAGCACTTTCTGTGGGAATATGTCTGTGAGTACTGATAATAGGCTTCAGTCTGCATTTGGAGAGAGAAATCCCAGTAGGAGGAGGCAGAACAGGAAGCCTGAGATGACAGGGAGCTGTCTGGTGTCTGTGAGTACTGATAGATGGCCAAGGTCTGAGAGCTCTGCCTCTCACTGGAGGAATTATAGTGAGCGGTGGAAAGGGAAGACACCTGGGGCCTGGACCACAACATGGAAAACCAATTTCTTTTATCTTGAATTAAACAGAGTACTGGGTACTGGGTCAAAGTCTTGTATCACCCATCATTTCTTTAGATTTTGCCAGAGAAATGGGAAATAAATACAGAGATTTATTGAATTATGTGCAAACAGCCATGGCAACACAGTATATGAGGTAACAGCATAGTTCTAATGAGCTTAGAAAATCAATATTTGGTATGACCACCTTTATTCATCATCAAATCCTTAACTCTCAAGCTTTTGTCTTTTCTTTCAGTAGCCTTGAGTAGATCACCATGCTTCTTGAAGCACACTCAAAGCTCTTTTTGGCTGCTTTTAGATGATCCCACACTGCTTTAATAATGTCAATGTTTGGTGTATGGGGAGGCAAATCCCTGACTGATAGCGTTTATGTGTTTGAGATCACTGTCGTGCTGAAAAAATGAAGCTGCTGGCAATCAGATGCTTCCCAGGTGGTATTACATGGTGGATCAATATCTGATGGTACTATTCTGTGTTCATAGTTCCACGAATTTTCATAAGATTGCCGAAACCACTTGCCGAAATGCAGTCTCAAACCGTAAGGGCTGCATCATGTTTTACTCCATCATGTCTTACAGATGGTTGTAGACAATCACTGCTGTATCTCCTGTTGTTCTCCACAAATATTGACGAATTTAACCAAAAATTTCACATTTGGATTCATTGATCCATTAAGGTCTATGGAAATGGATTTTCTAAGTTGCTAAGTGGTCTGTTATGTGTAGAAACAACACTGCTTCATCTGTTCGTTTGGTGACGTATATTGCTTGAATGAGTCAGTGCCTTAACATCCTAAGACCCGAACTCTTCCACAGCATGCATTTTTAATTTCTTTGATATTTGGGCTGATTGGGACCCGATGAATGAGACCCAGTCTCATTCATCGGGAGACCCAGTCTGATAAAAGAATTATCAGATTTTTTTTTTTTACTAATTTGTTTCTAAGAAAAATGAGAGCCACATATGAGGATATTCGTTTAAAATTTCAATAGAACAGTAGCAGTATAATGTCCTCGTGAGTGGATATCAGGCCCTTGTAGAGCAAAATTGAGTACTTTGGTCTAAATAACCCAAAATGTGATGTCCACATATGTGGACGCCAGGTTCTAGGAGGTTAAAAGACATTCCTCTGAAAATAGTTAAGTAAAAGTATTGCCCTGATAATGAGTGAAAAAGCAGCCAAAGAAAAACTTTGGAGAACTATTGCTCAGGACCACTTATAAGGGGCGGCTCATGACTTTCGCACAGTATTCCACAATAACGATGAGTAATAATCATTAGGATCAGCTTAATATTTTGTTGAGGTGTTGATAAAGCTGATATCTGAACATTAATCTGACTTACTGATATGTGCATCTCTCCTCCTGACTCCAGCTGCTGTCTGCCCAAGACTCCCTCTGGCTGCAATTATACATCTCCACTACCACAAGCACATCAAAAGAACACAGAACTAAATACAGACAGCATTATATAACTTGCATGCAAGGCAAACTGAGCAGTAAAATGTTAAATGAGATGGGACCTACTTTATTCTTTTTCACATCTGCACTTAGCAGCAACTTATAAAACACTGATATCTATAATAATAGTTTGCAACAGCCCTCCTAGAAGTTGTATTTTACAAAACTTCAGTCTCTTTGAGTTTTCTTGTGTTTCAAATTCATACATAAATTCTATATTTTTTCTCCTCTTATTATTTTTAATGAAGTGGTTCCCAACCTTTTCCTGCTATGCCTTCACCTCCAGATTTTGTCATTCCGCAGCAATAAAAAGCAACCCCAACTTGAAATGAATGTCAGCACAAAAGATTCAGCTGATTTTTCTCCCTCGGATAAATGGTAAATGGCCTGTATTTGTATAGCGCTTTACTAGTCCCTAAGGACCCCAAAGCGCTTTACACAACCAGTCATCCACCCATTCACACACTGGTGATGACAAGCTACGTCGTAGCCACAGCCACCCTGGGGCGCACTGACAGAGGCGAGGCTGCCGGACACTGGCGCCACCGGAGGACACAACGACCGAGACTGTCCAAGCGGGGGCTCGAACCGGCAACCTTCCGATTACAAGGCGAACTCCCAACTCTTGAGCCACGATCGCCCCTCATAAATCCTATTGCAGTGTGTTTAGAACATATTATTCCCCTCTTAATCCATGCGACCCAATGCTGTCTGTAGTTTGAGAACCACTGGCATACTGCAACAAGCTCAACTTGTCTGTGCTTCTAACCTGCCTGACTTTGTCTGCGATTGCTGGAGTAGTTTTGGTTGCATCTGGCTCCACGCAGACTTTGGGCCCGCAGAGCAGCCAAGACCTTCTGGGCTGCCCGTGACAGGGGTCCTGTGTACAATCTGTTGTTGGACCACTCCATCTCATCCCCAACAGAACAACTTAGCTCTCCCACTGGGCCCACAGAGCTTTGATTCTTCAGCTATGAAATGCCTGAATAGGACAAAGAAGAGAGCTTCTTCAGTGATAAACAGGCAAGCTTTAAACTGGCGTTTAAAAAAAAATTTTTAACAGAAAACAAACAAAAAGAAAACATTTTCCAGGAACTTTCACCAAGTATACTGACAATAATGAGAAGCAATCACAAGGCATTTATAATAAAAATCAAAACTTCAGAAATATAGTATTTCACTTTATTTAACTGATGACTGGAGACGAAGAAAAAAAACAAGAATTTTTGAACATCAAGACTGAACAACACAATCATGGATGCTTTTCACTTATGAATGTTTACATGACTTAAACACATTCAAATGAATCCCATATAAACAGCTCCATCTCCAACACAAAAAGATGAAACTAGATTATCAGCAAAGATCATTTTTGTTTTTTCAGCTCAAGCACGGAGAGTGCCTGAGCCGCCTGTAAATAATCTCTGAAGTTTTACTGCTGCCCTCTCTTTGCAGACATTTTCCTTTCCAGATCTTCAACTATTTTCTGCAGCAGTCGGGCATCCAAGTGAAAGTAGATGTACAATTCCCTCTCCCGCCTGAGGAGGGCATTACGCTCCAGCTGAGAACGCTTGGTTTTAATTTCTCCCAGAATTTCTTGCATTAGTTGATGTAAACTCTGCAGCTGAGACTCTGCTTCCATGAGCTTCGCTGTGAGCTCCTGGAGAAAAAATTAAATAAAAAATTATGGAGGGTGAATGAGAAACAAAGATATAAGCACAGACCACACAAATAACAGATACATAAGTAATTGTAGCTGGAGTATTATTAATTAAATAATCATTTGTTTTATAATAACAATAATGATAATAATACTGAATTACATTATAAGCCTCGCTGCAGGGCCAGAAACACAATACCATATGAACCCATCTATGCAGCTTACTACAGTTGTGGGACAATAAGCAAAGATTTATGTAAATTTACATTAGTTGGTTTATTAAAAATATTAAGAGAATCACTGTCACAGAGCCTATATCGTTAATGCTATGGCAGCATTAAAAAGTGCACATTCACATTTTAAAACAGATTTTTTTAAGACCACTTTGTATGAAGGCTGAACTTATAACTGCTGAAATGTAGTAGAGATGAATAGCTAATAGTCATTGATATTAAATCCCATGCCATGCAGTAAAGCTGATCCTCTTGTGAACAATTTATTACACAGTGCTTCTGTGCCCAACAAACAAATGTAGAGTGGAACCCCGATTTACAAAAATTCAAGTTACGAAGGCACTGGACGGCAATATTTCTGCCCGTGTTACGGCAAAATACCCGAGTAACGAAATCCGCTGGCTCTGATTGGCTGAGCCTACAATGCCCACAATGCCCTCCGAAGCATGTGACAACCCCTTGGCTTCCGTACTTGCGCTTCGCTGTTCCACTTGAACGACATATTGTTGTTCTAGTTAGCAATTAGCCTATAGCCTATTGTTCAGCATCGCCTCACTCAAAACGCGCAATGGGTGCTTCGACTTACGAGTCGGGAACTAATTAATTTCGTAAGTCGGGGTTCCACTGTATTTCTTTACAATTTAACACGTAAATTTAACAAGAAATTCAGAAAACACAACATGCTACCAGGTTATTCACCAATTGTGTCAAGTATTAGGTCTAAAAATCATCTGACTCACATGAAGGGCTGAGTGAACTCTGTCACCTTCGTTAACTATTCAAACTATAAAGTGAAAGGAAACACACCCACCTGTGCACTGGGGCAAAGGAGCTCCTGGTCAGTTAGACGTACCTGCGGGCCCAAAACCAGCTGCTGGAATTCAGTGTACAAGGCCCTGTGGAGCGACTCACAGTCGCCATAAAGACAAGCTGCTGTGAAACACTGCTCACGGCCAGCGCCAGCCAGAGCATCTTTGATCAAATGGAGGTTGTTTGCTAGATTACTAGCAGCTTGGTCCAACGCTTCATATGTTCGAAAAGGCTCTGATCGACTGTGGGCTGAATCATAGTCAAGCATCTGAAGGAGTCTGGGTAAAAAAGGGTGAAAATAACACAAAGTTATTCCAAAGTGATACAGCCTGCATTTATACAAGGATCCAAAGGGTCATAAGCCAAAAGCAGAGTGCTGAGGTGAGTCTGTCCTCCTGACTGACTGTCTGCAAACAAGAAAAATGCCACCTAACAGCTGCTAGGGTGAAGCACACATAAATAAATATATGGAGTTTCAGGTTTGATACTCAAACCTTCTGTTGGTGAGGGGGACCTAATCAAAAGGCTCAAAGGAAGAGCTAAAAGTAGATGAACTGAGGGGCAGCACCAAGATTCAGTGAAAGATAAAAGGATATTTTGAACCATTGAAAATGCAAAGCTACTCTAGCAGAGTTTGAAAATAAAAACTGTAAGGCTGGAGATCTACATTTGTACACACACACACACACACACACACACACACACACACACACACACACACACACACACGAAGGTTGAACTGATGTCGACAAGTACATTTAATCATGTTTGTCCAGTTTTTGAAAGGGCAGCTAGTCAAATGTGCATGTGGTAAAACTAACTTGTTAATAAAAACTATTTTAGAATAAAGTAAATTAACATACTACGACAGCTGGCTGAACTTAAATGATTATTTATGTGTTTGGCTCGTGCTTTTTCTGTCTATAATTCCAGCTCTAAAACAAAAGCCTATAGTAGATAGAGTTCAAATCTTCTCACCTGCTGAAAGCTGCATCTTTAGAGCTGATGATAGGGTTGGGTTTAGGGTTAATTATCAGGTCAGGATGTGCCAGAGACTTGATCCGGAGAGACACTTCTTCACCTTCCTTTTTCAGCTTGCCTTTAACATCACACAGGTGCTTCTGACACGTCTTCCACATTCTTAACTCCATCTCCTGAGCCAGTAGGAGCAAGTCAAAACAGGCTTTCTGACGGAGCAAGTAGTCTCGTACCTGGGTGGACAGTGTTACACTTGATTTAGTTTGATGGATTCCAATTCCTAAAAGGACATGTAATGACAAGGAACGGTGGCTCCACAACTTTCTTAAATCTTACACAATTTCCACAATACAGGTGTCTGTTGACAGACAAAGGACCAAATACATGGCACTTACATGATGCTTACGAATATGCTAGCTTACAACCATTGCCTTTTTTTTGAAGTGAACTTAAAGTTTCAGCTGTTTTGTTCAGGGCATTTTTAAAGGCTATGGTCTTTTAAAAATGTTGTGTTTTCAAGGATCTGATATCAAGAATATCATTAATGGTTTATATGAGTTTTCAGTTTCACCATAATTGCTTTTCAACATCTGGGCCTGACCTCTTACCTGTCTGAAAGACAGGCTGAGAACGAATTATCTCACATTAAAATCTCGTAATGTAATAATCAGTGGAAATGCTGCTAACCTGATTCTGTCTGGAGGTGTAGTAGTCCTGCCTGGCCACTTGCAAAGCCAGGTCTCCCCTCACTACTGGTAAATTAAGCAGTCTGGCTGACTCCCTCAGGGCAGCAGGTACTGGTCCATGAAGCAGAGCTTCAAGCTCCGCTTCCACAGCCTGCAGCTCCTTTCTGGACACAACCTCACGCACATGTAATGAGGAGGAGGTGGAAATGCTCTGGTAGCATAAAGACAGATGTAAGAAAGCACTTTATAGAGGAAGACAAAGCATTAATAAGACAAACAGTCACAACATGTTTACTTTACCTTAGTATGAGAAGACTTGTCTGACAGCCAGTCTAGTCCAGCCCTGACGCTCTTCTCCTCAGCCATAGCCTGCATCAGTTGGTGCTGAGCAACAATATGAGACCACTGAAGTCTGGCCATCTCAGTCCTCCTGCGATCGACCAGCCGCTCCTCTCCCTCGTGCCCAGTCTCCTCCTCTTTTCCATCATCACAAGAACTGAGGTCAAGGACCTGGAAACGCTCAGAACAGGAACTCTCAACAATGGCTGATATGCCCTGGAAAAAATGTTTCTGTGTGAAGGCAGCAAGTGCTTTAGTGTTGAGCTCCTCCTGATGCAGGTATGGATCCAAGGGAAGCAGAGAGAGGAGAAAAGTGGGCTTCTGGGAAACAGGAGGGTCTTTTCCCTTTGGTTTGGCTTCTGGCTGAACTGGAAAATATGATGCAAGATTGCTGACCTCATCTGTTAGGGTTTGTAACAGTGTGTTGGTGTCAGCATTCTCAGCTCCAATAGAAGAGTTGGCCTCGTTGAGCTTACATGAAGTGCTCTCCAGCTCTGCAGTGAGTCGCAGGTCAACATCTGCACGGGAAGTGGCGACAACCTGCAGCTTGTTATAACGTCGCTGCTTCAATTCTTTCTCTTTACGCAGGGCCTGGAGCTCTGCCTCCAAGTCCTCTATAGGGAAAGTCTCCTCTGCCGCAAACATAGATGATGAAGAGGATGACCCCAAGATCTTACCACTGCTCCCATGTGAATTTCCAATGGTTTTAAGAACTTCACTCAAGGCGGTTTCATCTAAAATTGGTTTGCCGGAATTTTGTAGCTCCTGAAAGGCACGTGCCTCCTCTGGGGTGAGGACGTTGCTCTGGTTGAGAGTCCGACAGACAAACCGCAAGAAGTGAAGGTTCTCCGGAGCACAGTCAAAGAGCCAGTCGAACTCTGAGGCCTTCAGTGATGATGAACCAGGATAACCCAGGCGGCCTAGGGCCTCCACAAACTGTCCACCGTCTAACATGTTTAACCTGTTTCCCACAACACTGTGCTAGTCAGTCATGCAGCAACACAATGGAGATCAAAGATGATTAGATGAAGGCACATGAGGCAAGAAAAATATACAGCAAAGCATAATTCTGACTTTTCTAGACTAAGGATATTCTTGGGTTAATGTGCATTTTTTTCTGGTCAGCTACATTATCAGTTCAAAACACTGCATAACACATAAACATAAACTGAAAACACAGTTCATTATTGACAACCAAACAATCAAAATGCACATAATCGTAACCCTGAAATGATTTCCCCAGAGCTTCAGTATTTCATCATGGCATTTCTTAACATTCCCTGTAAAACATCATCAGAGCCATTTCTTCTTCGTTCAGTTAGCTTCACCATCTCTGCTCCTTCCAGCTTCACTGTTATACCTGCCTCTCTTACACATGTATTGTATGGCATCTACTGACTCTTCTTCTTAACAGGGTCACTTTGACCTGCTCCCCACAACACCTCTAAATTCATATGACAAAAACCTCCACGACATCATAAAAACAATTTGGACTTAACAATTACTTAAGAAATTCTGTACACAAAATATTTTGTATACAAATACAAAATATTTGTACACAGAATTGACTAGGAATCCACAATATTACAAAAATATATAACTGATCCTGTACCTAATACTAAAAGCTAACAAATGAAAGCATATGAGCTTAAGACAAAACACCGATAGCACTGACGGCTATGATAATACAACTGTCACAACTAGCTACCGAGCTACCTAAGCATACCAGCCGTTGTGCATTAACTAGCTAGTCGATGGTTAGAGAATGGCTACACTCGTAAGTACGCCTGTAAAGGGCTGCTGTATTTCGCTTGTTATCTGAACATTTTGAGTCAAACCAGACAGTAAACTGCCAACAAAATACTCACAATTTTAATTTTAAAAGAAGAAACCTCCGGTCTTTAGCGTCTTCTTCTCGCCATTTATAGGTTCGCGCCAAACATCCAAACCGAGCAGTTGCCAACTCCTCTTCTTCTTCCAGTTTAACGGCAGCTTGCAGCCATCGAGGTTGCATTACTGCCACCCTCTGGTGTTACTTAGACTGCACTTAGCTCTTTAAATCCTCTTAAACAACCCCATTCTTCTCAGAAACCGAAGAACCACTCCTTTCCGTTCATGACATCCTAGCCAGTCAACCACCTTTTCAAACCTGAGTTCCCCCCTAATTCCCAATTCTATCCTCATCATTCCCCTGTGGTTATCATACCTTCTGCAGATAAGAAATACATGCTCTATTGTTTCCATGACACCACACCAATTACACAGCCCCGTTAAACGCTTCCCCATCCTAAAAAGAGTGCCATTCAGGAAACAATGCCCTGTTCTTATTCTACACATGACAATCTCCTCCCGCCTATTCATTCCTGTATTTCTTTTAACTTCTACTGTATTTTGTACCCTATACAATCGTCTCCCTTTAGTTTCCTTATCCCATGCCATTTTCCATAACTTCTTACTTTCACTCCAAACAATACACTTTCCCTCAGATTTAGATAATGGTTTCTGTACCTCAATGTCTACTCTTTTAACAGCTTCCTTAGCCATTCTATCTGCTCTTTCATCCCCCACAATGCCTATATGAGTTGGTGTGTTATTACTACACTTTTGCCCTGCTCACACACTCTATGGTGAGCAAACATAACTTCATACAGAATGGTCTGATTACTACTTGTATTCCCATTTTCTATAATTAACTCAGCTGACAATGAATCAGTGCATATTATTACCCATTCTAAGGCCATCAATATGGCATACAGCTCTACTGCATACACACTCAAAAAGTTTGATGTTCTCTTCCCAAACTTGATATTTAATTCCGGAACTACCACTAAGTTCCCTTCCACCACTCATTTCAACCCTCATCACCCTCCTGTGACTTACATACTTCCTACAACTAATAAGCACATGTTCAACCGTCTCCATAGCATTACACCAATCACACAACCCTGTCGGATGTTTCCCTATCCTAAAAAGAGTACCATTTAGAAAGCAATGACCTGTTCGTATTCTACTTATAATAACCTCCTCCTGTCTATTTAATCCACTACTCCTCTTAACTTCTATTGTGTTTTGTACCCTATATAAATGTCTCCCTTTTGTTTCATTATCTCATGTGCCAGAAGTTCTTACTTTCTGTCCAAACTATACTTTTCCCTTCAGATTCTGACAGTGGTATCTGTACATCTATATCAACTTTTTTAACAGCTGCTTTAGCCAACCTATCTGCTCTTTCAGTGGCGGTCCTAGCCTGTTTGGTGCCCTGAGCGAACACCCCCCCTCTATATTATATATATGTGAAACAGGCTCTTTGATTATAATGATGTGATGTGTAAACCTCTAAACTGAATAAATAAATTGTTTTCATGGTTATTTATCCCGAATATCGTCTCAGTATGTCTGATACAAAAGAGAAAGTTGAAACTATCAGGACAGAGTTTTGGTATGATTGTGTAACTGTGTAATCATGCTTATGTACATCTGGATAATGACACAAACTAGTGTGTGGCGCTTCACTTTTTTAAAAAACTAAAAGATAGAAATCAGATTATAGGATCTGTAGTGTTGTTTATTTATATTATGGTACTTATCATTTGTGATATTTATTACTGTATGCATACTTTATTAGAAGAGATGAGATTTAAAAAAAATCTCTTCTTTGCTGGTTCCATCGAAGAAGAAATGCTCAAGTAACTATGTAGCACGTACGTAATCCAATTACACAACAGTGTGATGGGGAATCGTACAATATAGGATCACGTTCATACAATATATTGTATGAACGTGATCCTATATTGTACGAACGTGATGATTATGTATATTGTAATAACGTGATATTATGTTGTTCAAACGTGAAAAGTATATTGTACAAACATGATAGTATATTGTACAAACAGGAAAAGTATCTTGTTAGAACAATAAACTTTTCACGTTATAACGTGATACACTTGTATTTTTCTTTTGCCTGGGTGGCAGCTCTACGCTTCCGTAGGAATCAGCTGTGTTTTGCTGCCCATTTTATTTCGAATCTGGCGCGAACCGGCGAGCCAGTTCCTGAATCAGTCACGTGGTACGGACTGCCCGCGAGGCCTCGAATGTCACTGCATACGTAATCAAAGCGAGCTTCGACACGCGCTTCACAAAAACTTCCCCGAGATTACACGACACAGGTATCGAAGCTTCGACACACAGGACACATCACTACACACTTCATCGGTAAGGCAAGGCTCCAGTTTATATCGTTATTTGTGGAATAATAGGATTTACTCAGCTGTACTGTTTCAGTAGAAGAGGCGAACTTAGGAAGTGCAGCTACAGGAGGGAGTTGCAACTCACTTTTAATGTGTTAGTCTGCGTCAGTATTATTTGCCAAAGAACATGGACGCTGGAGTGGGTTTTACGAAGTACATGTATGAGACAAGAGTTCATTTCTAAGTCTATGAAGACTGAAAACCGCAGGATACGCTTCCTGCATTGTTTTGTGTGTGCGTATGACTGTACATGTGTGTTTTTGAGCATGCTAAGAAATTGTGCATTCCTAATGAATTACTGCTCCCATAACAATATCTGGGAAATTATAATCCGATAGTGACAGTATCAGATAGTTTATAGTCAGATACTTTATAGTCAGAAGAAACAGGTGTTATGAGATAATAAAAGACACTTTCTCCCATACTTAAGAAATTCTTTTGTTAGAATTTTTAAATAATTTAGCTATAACAGTCGTAATAATAGTAATAAAGATCATTTATACCAAGTGAAATAAAATATTTAAAAATCATCAGAGCCACATGCTTTGTGTTTTTACTGAAAACCTGTCTGTGGATTTTTTTTTAAAAAAGCTGTTTTTTGGGTTTTTTTTCATGTGACAAACTATGTCTGAAGTACAGTAATATACAATTTTCACTGAAGAAGGATTGGCTGTCAGCGAGTCGTTTGGCGCCAAAAAGATAAACAAGTCGTGCTTTTTCGCGGCAAAACATCCATACAGAGCGCGCGTTGCAACGCATGACTAGCGTCAGAGGCGGAGCAAAACTTTTAGCCAATCAGATTTGGAGATACAAGCTCTTCGTCCTCGCCACCCTCCCCCCATCCCCCGAAACTGGAGATCCAGCTGCTGACATCAGTCTTTAACCGTTTCTTTTAGTGATGGGAAATCCGGCTCTTTTTAGAGAACCGACTCCTTCGGCTTGACTCACTAAAAAGACCCTCCTTCGGCTCCCAACCTGATCTTCAGGTTATTTTGTTGCTTAATTAATTTATTATCAACAACAATATAAAATTATACACAAAATGAATTACTAATATAAAAAAACATGTTTTTTTTATATATATGTTTATTATATAAATATGCTTTTATTTATTCACTCCACATAAAATGTAAAAAATAAATTATAAAATACAAAAAACAACTATTTACAATTTAACTTTTAACTATTTAAATTTTAAGCTTTTTCCTTTTAAACAAATTTAAAGGGAAACAACACAAAACACTGCAAACCACAACACAATAAAATATAAATTAAAATATGCAAAAAAACAAACAAACAAAAAAACCCCAAAGATGCACGTTCTCTGGGATGATTTTTTTTGGAAGAGTGTTTTCCTGCTTGGAATTGCATACATAGGATTCAGTGCATGAATAAACTTTCTGAATCCTTTATCATCCACAACTGATGATAAAGGATTCAGAAAGTTTTATAAGACAGAAAACTCCTATCAGACTTTTCATGCTGAATAATGATAAATATTCAGTATTGAGTTCTGTCTTGCTGGGGGTCACAGACTTCTGCAAAAACTGTCTAATAGGGCTTTGGAGTTGACGTAACGCCGCAAAACTTACAAGAATGAAAATGTGACACCAACAAAAAATGATGGCAGAGAACTCGATATCAGCTCGTCTCGCCGCTGCTATCCAAGCCTGACGTCTTCGTTTGGTAACATCAGATATATGAGATCCCTCACGTTGCTTCCAGGAGGGGAACTCATTTTCTTTACTATACTTTTCTAATGTGATGATGTTGTTGCCCCTGGCTTTCTCTCTCTCTCCCTCCTGCTCTGTTCCTGTGCTACCTCGAGTGTAACTCCCCCCTCTGCTCAGCCCAAACACAAGGCTCACGTGCGACGTGAAGCGAAAAAAGTGAGAGAAAGGATAGGGGGGAAAAAAACCATGGCTCTCGTCATTCACTTCAAAGAGCCGGCTCTAATAGCCGTTTCGTTCGCGGCCGTCATATCACTAGTTTCTTTGTATGAGACAAAAGAGTTCATTTATAAGTCGTATGATTGTACATGTGTGTATTTTTGAGCATGCTAAGCATTCCTAATGAATTTACATTAGGAAAATTCAAAAAAATACATAAATTACAACTCAAATTTTAATCACAAACCCATCTTCTGAGCTGGGCAAGGCTCTGCAGCAGCCTGGGAGTCAGGACCATCAACAAAGTACAGCGAAATATTTAATTTACACAGTGTCACTAAAATCGCTCACATCTCAATGGATTTTGGCTGATTATCTTAGAAACTTAGGAACTTCCTGTGAGTGGTGAAAAGGCTGGTGATGATTTTCATGTCTTCTTATGTTTACAGAAGCAGTTAAAAGCTATATCTGCTGCCATACAAGAGAAGCATCATGGTTCAAGCCAAGTTCTGGGTAATGACTAAGCACTTTGACGGCTTCCCAAAAAACAGTGACTTTGAGCTGAAGGTGGAGGAGCTCCCTGAGCCCAAAGATGGAGGTAGGACTTTGTTGTTGTTTTTTTTCTCTCTGATAGGACAGAAAAGACCCCCCCCCCCCACACACACACAAACAACACACATATTTATTTTGTCAAATAAATGTGTGTACCTATGTTTTCAGAGGTGCTTCTGGAAGCTGTGTTTCTCAGTGTCGACCCGTACATGAGGTGAGTAGAGAGCAGAACCACATACACTGAATCATTTTCATAGCAATGCTACGTTTAGCTCATTTTTATACAGATGAAAATGTATTTCAAAATGTATTCGACTATATTGTAACACACTGCTTGTTTCATCAGGCCGTTCAGCAGAGTTGCCATGAAGGAAAGAGATGTGATGATTGGAACTCAGGTGGCCAAGTAAGAAACACAAACAGCACACGGGGAAAGCTTTTATCCTCGGTGATGTGCATGCCTGATGTTTACTGAAAAAGAACGCGGCCTTCGTCTGCTGCTAATGACCAAAGACTTTGTGTCATTCCTCACTGACTCGAGAGTAAAAACAGATGTTGAGACATTGAGTTTGTAGCACTGAGAACACATCTGCTTCGGCAGTCAGTTTTCCACACAAAGCAATGTCACACAGAGGAAAGGCTAACATGTGATAACATGAACTAATATTGCAGAAATACACATACCGATTGTACAGGTGCTTATCAGTGCTCAGTCTGGTATTTGAGTAACAAATACCTGATAAACCTCTAGACTTATAATCTACAGTTTAATTTTGCGTTTTCAGCTACTAGCATTATCAAATTATCATCTCAATGAGAAGCTTTTTAATGTGATTATTATGTTGTTGTTTTCCTTTAGAGTGATCCAGAGTAAAAATCCAGCGTTTCCTGTGGGAAGCCACGTTGTGAGTGACAGTGGGTGGAGAACCCACACAATCAGTAATGGGACCGGCCTCACTCCCATCCTGCCTGAGTGGCCTAAAGATGTGTCCCTGTCTCTGGCTCTGGGTGCCATCGGGATGCCCGGGTAAGACAGATTTAAGTAACCTGCAAAGTCATTTTCTATTGGATGTTAAATCATGGCAGGATGTTCTGACTTTTCCAGCAGTTATTAGGTTGAAAATTGCAACCAAATAAAAGCATTAAAATCAAAAAAACAAGTAACAGTAAGATGTGAGTGATTTTATAGAGAAATATTTACATAAAATAGTCTTCTTTTAAGACAGTAAGAGGACAAACCCCAGATGTTTTCTCCTGTTGATGAGCTGAAGCAGAGTTTCTAAGCAGTTATTTTTGTGGGTATAATTAATATGGAAATCAAAGAGGCAACAGCTGGATTTACTGTTTCCGTCTCTCTGCAGACTGACGGCTGTTTATGGGATAGAAGACGTGTTGGGTCTAAAGGAGGGTGAGACCCTGCTGGTGAACGCTGCAGCTGGAGCGGTGGGCTCCGTGGTGGGACAGATCGCCAAGATCAAGGGCTGTAAGGTGGTGGGCTCGACGGGCTCTGATGCCAAAGTGGTTTTTCTCAAAGAGCTGGGATTTGATGAGGCCTTCAACTACAAAACTGTGGGTTCCCTGGAGGAGGCTCTGAGGAAGGCTTCACCTGAAGGATACGACTGCTTCTTTGAAAATGTGAGCATTTGTGATGTTAAATTGCAAAGCTTTGTGTTTTTGAGTGACAGCAGATTACCGCTTTTTGGCAAGTGATTGAAACTCCACGTGCCGCCATGACCACCCCGTTTCCCTAAACGTAAAATGTCCAGTCTCCCAAACTTCGCGGGCATGAGTCGAAAGTCAAGTTCGGAAATGTTTGATATGCGATTTGTCAGTAATGGTTAGAGCGCCACCTAATGGGACAACGATAATCATCATTGACTTCGATCAATGTCACATCAGATCGAAAATGCTGGGTGTAGGTGTTGGGCGTGGCTCGACGCGACGGGGTGCGAGGGCCCTCATAACGCTGCTTGCAGCTTTAATTTGTTTTTGTTTGTTTGTTTTTTTGTTGTTTTTAGGTGGGAGGTTCTTTTGCAACTGTTGCCCTGGAGCAGATGAAGAACTGTGGAAGAATAGCTGTGTGTGGAAGTATCTCCACCTACAATGACAGTACACCGCAGACAGGTGAGGATAGCAGGCATCATTTTTTAGAGAGTTGTAAAAACTCCGTCATTGTGGTATTTTTTATTTTTTTTATGAGACAGTTAATGATGTCATGTTTTCTAAAAACAAATAGATCCTAATGCTTTCATCAATTAGCTTAATTCCTTCTTATAATCAGAAATGCAGTTAATACACCCATTAAAATTTCTCATGTATTATTGTTGTTTTCCACTAGAGGGAGACATTGCACTACTGAAGTGTGCTTTAAAAGCTGTGGAGGCACACAGAGTTATTTTAGATATGGATTGTAGTTTCCTTGCTGTGAAATATGTTTTATATTTTTCTCTCTTTAATGACCTGTGTTTTAGGTCCGTATCCCTACTTCACTATGATCATAAAGGAGCTGAAGATGGAGGGATTTATGCAAAGCAGCAGGCAGCACAAGCACCCTGAGACCCTCAAGAGACTGTTAGCATGGGTGAAAGAGGTTAGTGGGAGCCTTTCCTTTAAGTAAAGATGTAAACATCAGTTCCCCATGTTTCTGTTGTGATGTATTGTATTTGTGATGTGTGTATTGTGCGTCCACAGGGCAAACTGCAGTGTCGGGAGCACGTCACAAAAGGCTTTGAAAACATGCCGGCTGCTTTTATGGGAATGATGCGGGGAGAAAACATGGGCAAGGCCGTCGTCGCAGTCTGAAGAGTTCAATGCAAGAGAGCCAGCATTACTAATAACTGCCATTATTACACAATCTATCAATTAATGAAGAATCGAGCAATCACCATAACAGAATCATTTCACATTAACATTTCGCTTGTTTTTCTTGTTTTGTTTTGTTTTTTTAGTGTATTGGTACTCATCGAAACAGCAGTCGAGTCACTTTAATCATTCAAAGAAATGTGATTTCTAGTCAGAAATCAGTCGTTCATAACGAATTGTTAGTTAAATCTGAAATATTACATTGAAATTGTGATTGTAGTTTACATTTAGACGTTTTGTGTAGCACCACCATCTTCACCATTCAGCGACTGAAACCTGAATGAAATTTTACTCAAGAAAAAGGAAATTGGTCAAAGGACATCATTCTGTTACGATCAGTGCAGATGTGTGGCTGCTACGTGTACACATTATTTACTGCAGAATGATTAACCGCATGCTTTGTGTTTACTGGAAACCTTTCTGTGTATAAAGTTGTTGTTTTTTTGTTTTTTCTTTGTTTGGTTTTTTTCCTTGTGAAACAACAATTCTGTGGCTTGCTATACAGTATGAATCTGATGTTTGCAGGTTCTGCTTCTTGGGACTCCCATATCAAAGGCAAGAGCAACTTACATCCCAGCTTGTTTTCCACTAAAGCGTTACTTGTTGAAATATGATTTTGCAGTACGTGTGCAGCTCGTCTCTGCACAGGCAAGCACAAAAGTTAGTAAGTACACTAAAGTATAGTTGTTTGAATGATTTCTTTCCATCTGTATTGAAGTAATCAAATTACAACTCAGATTTTAATCACAAACTCATCTTCTGAGCTGGGCAAGGCTCTGCAGGAGGCTGAGTCAGGACCATCAACAAAGTGCAGCAAAATATTTAATTTACAGTGTCCCAGAAATCACTTGCATCTCAATAAATTTTGGCTGATTATCTTAGGAACTTATTCCCCATAAAATTCAAAACTATTTAATAACTTTAAAGCTTGATTTTGGTGATTTGCAGCAGAAAATATGTTGAGGTTCAGATTTCAAGCTTTAAAACATCTATTGCACATTTCAACATGAAAGTGCCAGATCCCATCCTACTTTTATTCAGTGGTATTTATATCAGACTCTTCACAACAACAGTTACCCCAAGATGCTTTATATTTTAAGGTAAATATAACCGATATCAACTACGCACTGTCACATGACGCACGTCAGCTGATTTGAGGTCCCTCTCCTGATTTGCTCCTTCCACGTCGCGGCAAGGATGAAAACCGGCTGTGGAGGGATACTTCCGGGTTCGACTCCTGCTGTGGCTGTAAGCTAACGGCGTTGTAAAAACAGCGTTTTCTCCCCTCAGTTAAAATAAAATCTTATCACCTCAGCGGTGAGTGTCCTTAACATCTACCAAAAACAACGTTTTAGTTGTCAGTAACGAGTCGATCGTTTCCGCGATTAAAACTACTTCATTTGGTGCGTTCCCACCGCGAGCAGAACTCCGGTTCGAAAACTGCTGTTTTTGAACACTTTTATTTATTTAAGCACTTAAATGGGCTTTCTTTGAAACAAAGTGCAATTGACTGATTATTGTTATGTGTTGCCTTGAATTCGGCGATGCTGTCTGTTTCTTTATTGTCGTTTTTGTATTTGTTTGTAGTGAACGCTACTGGAATGTATATATTATGCTACGTAGCCAAAATGATTAATAATTTAACCATTGTACCTTTGTGAAATATGATGATGATTCACATTGTTGCACAGAATTACAGAAAAAACGATTTGTTGAACTTGATGTGCTAATGGGCATTTTTCTGGCCTACAGGTCAGGGTTTCCCCCCCCCCCCACACTGAATTGATCATTTTCATATTGAAGTGGCGAGCCGGTAGGACCATTCTTTTCCCCTCTTTTCACCCAGTTTGCAGTCTTTTGATTACGGACCTATTTTGCCCATTACACGAAGCTGGACCCTAAGGAGGAATTCCTTAAAATTGAACTTTAAAAGAAACTTCAAAAAAAGGACCAAAAGGACTCTTGCACAGAGAATCACATTAATTTATTAATTAATTGTGGTACATTTATTTTGTGTTTTGTATTTATTATTTTGTTCCATTCCCCCCCCATTTATTCAATATATTTTTGGGTTTTCAAAAATATAATTTGCAGTCTCTGGTCTCGTCATTCACACCATCTAGGCTCCATACAGAACTATTTCTTCTGCGCGTCAGTCAGTAAACTCACCAATTACAATAAAACTAGCCCTTATCTAACTTTGCGTTACATAAAGACTACAATAAGACAGAGAAACCCTTAATCAGACGAGCGAGCACTTGGGTGACAGCGGGAAGGAAAACTCCCTCTTAACAGGAAGGAACCGCTGGCAAAACCAGGTACAGGAAGGAGCAACCATCTGTCCCTGCCATTTAGGGGTGATGAGAGGAAGACTGGACAAAAGACACCCTGTGAAGGGAGACAAATAATGATGAAATGCAAAGGTGTATTTAAAAAATAAATAAATAAATACATGAAGAAGAAACACTCAGTCCATCATGGGAATCTGTCGCTGACTGCGTGTAGAGTGAAGAAAAGGACCTAAGCGCTGACACAGAGGGAGATGAAAAAAGGGTTTAAACAAAGTGAGCTGTTTATTATAGGCTGGTTTTGGTTTAAACCCTTTTATTCTACAAGAATACCAAAAAAAAAAAAAAAAAAAAGCGAAAGCAAGTAGTGCGAAAACTAAACTCAAAAACTGGTAAAGTCCTACGAGAAGCGTCAACTTAATAGGATGGTTAAGACTGCCATGAGGATTGTTGGTGCCCCTCTCTCATCTCTGGAGGAGATCTACAAACAGCGCTGCATATGCAGAGCTATCTCCATCATCAGAGACCCCCACCACCCCTCGCATGGCCTGTTCTCCATCAGCTGCAGAACCACCAGGATGCTGGATTGCACAAGCCGTGAGAATGATAAACGGACTCTGCCCCCCATCCCACCCACACAGCCATTCACACAGCTACACTGTGAGGTCCACAAACGGACTGTAATGCTCCCTACCTACACACGCGCACACACACGTACAATACACTCCCCAGATACACACACGACCTAATTTAATCATCCCCTTCCGTGAAAGGACTGCTGCTCTCCACCCGAATGAATGTGACTTGAGTTTGTTTTAGAATTTAGATTTTATGTTATTTATCCATAACTATTGTTGCAATTCATTACTGCCTTTTACTGCTCTTTTTAAACGTATTCTTTTTAAACTGCATTGTTTATTGCACTGTATTGTTTATTGCACCGTAGAGGCTGGTGAGAAACAGTATTTCGTTTCAGGCTGGGTAACACCATACGAAATGACAATAAACTTCTTCTTGAGTCTTCTTGAGTCAAACTAATAATAATACTAGAACTTAACATCCTTTCAATATAATATAAGAAATCACAAATACAAAAATAAACACAAAATGCTGGGTCCTGACAAAATCCCCCAGCGGCCTTGACGAATTGCAGCGTAACTAACAGAGGAGTCGGGGTCAGCTGATCCAGGACTAACTGTATGTTTTATCAAAAAAGAAAGTTTTAAGTCTAATCTTGATGGTAGAGAGGGTGTCTGTCTCCTGAATCCAAACTGGGAGCTGCTTCCACAGAAGAGGGGCCTGAAAGCTGAAGGCTCTGCCTCCCATTCTACTTTTAAATCTATTGAGAGCATGTAACCAACACTTCTCTTTAAAGTTAGTCTTCACCCAGTGCAGTGAAACTGGCTGCCAAACTGATGGCTGGCTTGCCATCCAGAAAGCTGGAGAAACTTAGTTTGTTCATTTTTATGTTTCCATCTGGGATTTCAGCAAAAGCTTTTGCATATTAATGCGCTCTGGTATGTGCTCTGATATTAGCAGTATAAACTGAAATTGACTGAAGGCGGAGGGGAGAGTTTGTTGAAGGAAACCTGCCAGAGAGCAGGTTAAGATCACAGATTGTGTTACCTTGGTAACTGGCACAGGGTTTAAGCGAGATATCTTTGTCAGGAAAAAACAAAAAGCCATAGTTTCCTTAATCTCAGGGTTTTTGTTTTTTCACGAAACACTGCTTTGTAACCCTGGGGCCCGTTCTTCGTACTTCGCTTACTACATCCAAGATCAAATGACACATCCAAGATCAAATCATCGCGCCAACTTTGAGCTCGCTATTCCGGTTCTCCGAACACACCTGTTGTTGACGATTAGTACAGCTGGATGAAGTAATGTGAGATCACTGGGTGGCTTAGCAGGGGCTACGCATCGATAGTAGAAACATTGATCGGCAACCCTTTGATTGATCGGCGAAAATGTCGAAGGAGCGCGCTCGGTATTTTTCTGCAGCAACTCTTGAGTGAGGGATTTCAGGAGTTTCAGAGTTTAATCAGAACGCAAGGGAACACTGCAAAGGCTGCAAAAGCAAGGAGAGAGGGCTGGCAGAAAGTTGCTGACAAATTAAACTCCTAAGTAATTTAATAATAATAATAATAATAATAATGGAGTGGATTTATATAGCGCTTTTCAAGGCACCCAAAGCGCTTTACAATGCCACTATTCAGTCACTCTCACATTCACACACTGGTGGAGGCAGCTACGGTTGTAGCCACAGCTGCCCTGGGGCAGACTGACTGAAGCCAGGCTGCCATATCGCGCCATCGGCCCCTCTGGCCAACACCAGTAGGCGGTAGGGTAAATTTATTATATTATATTATATTATATTATATTATATTATATTATATTATATTATATTATATTATATTATATCCTCTTTCACATTAGAGCCACAACAGGACCCACTATGGGAACAAGTAAAAGTGAAATATAAGAATATTCTACAGAATGGTAATATTTATCACTTATACTGCTTTTCGTCTCTTGGAAAGAGACCCTGGAATAATCTGTTTGTTTGTTCATAACAGCAACCAAGAAAAGGGCAGAGCAAAAAAAGACAGGTGGTGGTCCTGCACCCCCTCGTCAACAAGTTGGTTAAGTAAATAATACCCTCACGGGAATATCGATATCTCTCTATGAGCACACTGTCGCGCTGAGCTAAAGGATCCTGTCTGTCCCGCAATATACGCTGAATTCTGAGGACTCTCCTTATCAATCTTGCACCTTCCGCAATGGGTGGCTCGCGTATACGGACAGGACATGGCTGCAACAGGCTTCCCAAATCCACCTTCGCTTTTATAGCCGTGGTCTCTCATCTTGATTACACGAAGTAATTTACTATTACTACGGTACTCTAAAATATGAATTACATCTGGAATAATCAAATACATGAAATAGAATGATTAATGGTACATTTCCCTTTTTTTAGGAAATGACCTGTATGTATCTGTATGGAATCAATAAAAGGGTCAAGTGCTGCATTATCTTTAGTTACATTGATAACATTTATTTATGGAAAAACAGTGGTAAAATATCGCTGTTGCTTTCGTATAAATGAAGCGGACATACCTGAGTGGCCGCGATCTAATCCTGTTTACATAAAGTAAACCTGCTCCCGAGCAGCTCTGTTGCTATGACAGCAAGTCGCGGATGAGCTTCGGGGAACCGAACGATCCAAGATCACGCGAAATCGTCAACAATCAAATCCAGCTAACTTACTTAGCGAGGTACGAAGAACGGACCCCTGAGCATTAAAAGTCAAACCTCTGATATATATTTCTTTTTTGTTGTTGTTGTTGAAAACAACAAAATGTGGTTTAGAACTAGAAGATTTAGATTTACAGACTTCAAAACTTGGCAAGAACAGAGTTTTGTTTTGTTTTTAAGTAAAGGATTTAAAGCTGCTTTTATCTGCTTCCTTATTAACAAGGAGTCGCCACAGTGGGTAGCTCCATGTGTTTGACCTGAATAGATACATAAATAGTTACAGGTCAAATTTGATTCTAGAGCACACTGAATGTCTAGGAAAAATGTGTTTTTGTGTCTTTTGGTACTTTAGGAAAGGTCATAAAATTTCAGAATAAAAAAAATGTAACTATTTTTTACTGCTGTCAAATTTCAAAGATGGCTCAAATTTAACCCGAACAGTATGTAAAAGTTAAAGTAAATATCTTGAACCTTATTGGCAGGGTACCCTCTCTCACAGCTCAGAAGGTGTGCACAATACTTTTAGCCAATCAGATTTAGGAATAAAAGAACGTCTCCTGCCATGTCTTCTTTTAAGCTTTCACAAACCTGTCTCTGCCCACTTCCACCCACACGGACCCCACATCTTCTACTATTTCTGTGAGAAGAGAGGCGACTGGTGAGTTCCAGCTTTAGAAGGTAGAGAGCTGTTAGTGAAATGCATTAAATACTATTTTTCTGGATCAGGTGACGCTGAAGAGAAGTAGCAAACAGACGCAGGGATTAGTTATCACTTTTAAGCCTTTGCCTAAGCCATTATCTCGCTACCGACCATAAAATATTTGATACAACAGTTTAATGGCCCATTGTATTGTGTTTCACCATTGTTTAATTAAAACACAAAGAAAGTATACGTTCACTGTGGTTCTAAAGTCTGAAACTCAAACGCATTAAACTTTAGACTTCTCCTTTTTTCTTCGTTTCTTGGGAAAGAAAGTTCCTTCCTGTTTTTAAGTGTGCATACTTGTATGTGAATGGACACCACTCTCTTTCTACTCCCAGCACTCAAAGAACTTGTGTGTGAATGTTTGTGTTTGTGTGATAAAGATGTCTGCATTTCATTTGAATTGTTCTTATAACCACAGCTAGGTCACTCATCAACTCTAAACTAGAAAATGATTTGTGCTGTTTGATGCTCACCACAGCTAAACGTCACAGAGTGAACGTCACACTTCAGGTTTTATTCAGCTCTATTTTGCACAGCGCTGGATGACTCAGCACTTTCATGTCTGTTGATAACAGTGACGGGCAATATTTCTTTACAGCGGCCATAAAAAAGAAGAATCATGGTGAAAGCTAAGTCATGGGTAATGACTCAGCACTTTGACGGCTTCCCAAAGAAAAGTGACTTTGGGCTGAAGGTGGAGGAGCTCCCTGAGCCCAAAGATGGAGGTACGTCTTTCTTCTTTCTCTCTACAGGAGAGCACCTTCTTCAGTTTTTGTCAAACATTAAGCATCGAGCACTTTAAATGAGTTTAGTTTTGTTTGCAGAGGTGCTGTTGGAAGCTGTGTTTCTCAGTGTCGACCCGTACATGAGGTGATCAGAGAGCAGCGTCACTCATTACTGAACTACTTTAATGCTCCTGATATAAATGCATATTGTAACACACCGCTGGTCTCAACAGGCCCTTCAGCAAAACCCACATGAAGGAGGGAGATGTGATGATCGGAGGTCAGGTGGCCAAGTAAGAAACACAAACACACCTGCACACAGAACACTTACATGATGTGCTGTGATGTGTACGTTTACTGACACAGTCTGTATCTGCTGTTAATAACCAGTCTTTATTGGAGTTTAAAGTCAAATCTAAACACCAGAGATTGTGTAAAAGATACACACAGCGACATAAACCCTCTGATAAGTAAAGTTCCTGTGAAGTCTCAAGCTGAACATGAAAAGAAACACTGAAACTTTCTGGCCTGATTAACAGCTGAAATCATAGAAGAATCTGAGAAGACAACTGTACCTTTACTTTGTTGCTTTAACATTTAGTGTATATCATTTTTCTATGCCAGGGATTCAAAAATGCAGATAATAAAAGAAACAGATTCCTACTGCTATGCTTGCTTGGGGAGCAGATTAAATTGATTGAAATGTCGGGATTAATGTGAAAAAGCACAAAATCACGCTCATGACCAGGTAACTACAAGACTTTGTTACCAAAACAAACTTGAAACAAAGACGCCCACCACCAAAATTAATATTTGCACAGATTAATTTTGTGTTCTGACTGTTCGCAAACTGAATTATCCCAGTGACAGGACAGACTGAAGTGAAAACAGGTGAAAGCTTTTTTGTTTTGTTTTAATATTATGTTACTGTTTTCCTTTAGAGTGATCCAGAGTAAAAATCCAGCGTTTCCTGTGGGAAGCCACGTTGTGAGTGACAGTGGGTGGAGAACCCACACGCTCAGTGATGGGACCGGCCTCACTCCCATCCTGCCTGAGTGGCCTAAAGATGTGTCCCTGTCTCTGGCTCTGGGTGCCATCGGGATGCCCGGGTAAGACAGATTTAAGTAACCTGCATGGATCATAGTCACTTTCTATTGGATGTTAAATCGTGGCAGGATGTTCTGACTTTTCCAGCAGATAGATCGATGTGAAGTTTTATCAGCTGAATCTTAAATGTAAACTAAAAGCATTTGAGAAATTCATCTTAGTGATGTAAGACATTCTTTTTAAGTGTTTGTAAGGTGTTTAAGAGGTCAGCTAAACATGGTAATAGACACCAGAGTAAGTAATGAGCAGGAAATAGTTTTATTTTAAGAATATAAATATATGTAAGTGGCTAACTCCAGATGTTTTGCTGATGAGCTGAAGCAGAGTTTGTAAGCAGTGATCTTTGTGGATATAATTAATCTGGCAATCAAAGAGGCAACAGCTGGATTTACTGTTTCCGTCTCTCTGCAGACTGACGGCTGTTTATGGGATAGAAGACGTGTTGGGTCTAAAGGAGGGTGAGACCCTGCTGGTGAACGCTGCAGCTGGAGCGGTGGGCTCCGTGGTGGGACAGATCGCCAAGATCAAGGGCTGTAAGGTGGTGGGCTCGACGGGCTCTGATGCCAAAGTGGTTTTTCTCAAAGAGCTGGGATTTGATGAGGTCTTCAACTACAAAACTGTGGGTTCCCTGGAGGAGGCTCTGAGGAAGGCTTCACCTGAAGGATACGATTGTTTCTTTGAGAACGTGAGCAGTGGTGGTGCAGTTTCAAGCTTGCATTTAATATTTAATCATTGCTCTACTCTTCTCTTGTATTCACACTGCATTCCTCACAGCACGTTACAATGCGTGTAAGTGACACTGCTGCTTGGTTTTAGGTGGGAGGCCCTTCGTCAGATGTCGTCCTGCAGCAGATGAAGAACTTTGGAAGAATAGCTGTGTGTGGAAGTATCTCCACCTACAATGACAGCCAACCCCAGACAGGTTTGTTACTGCCCTAACTTACTTTTTATTTTAAAAACTCCTGAGAGTTTTGTTCCTGCTAGGGAACAACCAGGGTTAGTGCACAGACACGACCACCAGGCAGACCACCACATCTGTCTAACACTCTCAAAACCCTCTTATTGGTTTTTGGTGACCGAAAAGCTCACCCTGATTGGTCAAGGGCGGAGTCCTTCCAGGACATGAACTCTCGCACATAAGGATGATTAGTGATAAGTGTAAGGCAGGGGTAGGCAACTCCAGGGCTCGAGTGCCGGTGTCCTGCAGGTTTTAGATGTGTCCTTGATCCAACACATCTGATTTAAATGGCTAAATGACCTCCTCAACATGTCTTGAAGTTCTCCACAGGCTGGTAATGAACTAATCATTTGATTCAGGTGGGTTGACACAGGATATCTAAAACCTGCAGGACACCGGCCCTCGAGGCCTGGAGTTGCCTACCCCTGGTGTAAGGTGACTCCCAGAAACAGATTAAAAACACAATAAAAGCATGCGATAAGCTATAAGAACTAAAAATCACACTTAAGAATATAATTAAAAGATTAAAAATGACAAAACCCTACATCTCATGTGAAAAAAGGCAAACCTAAAACAAACCACCCTGGCCCGGGATGACACACACATAACCAGCTACTCCCTGAGGTCATGTGATCAGGGCGTGCTGTCTGTACATTGTTCAAGGCTGAAAACAGTGTATCCCAGACTCTGGTTTTTATGTTCAGCATTTTTGTTGTGAAGCACTTTTGAATAAAAATATCACAACATGCTGTATAGATCAAGTTTTACTGATAATTTGTGAGTCGGCTCTGTGCACGCTGATGAATGATCTCATTCTTGTTGCCAACTGGGGTGTTCAGAGCTTTCATGACCAAACTTTAGGAATTCATTTGAATTACAGGTATAAAGGTATGTAGATGGTATTAGACTGAAGGGGAACAGTGACCTTTCTGGAGGGGGCCTGGACCCCAAAGGCCCACACAGCACTGTGAAGAACACAAAATGCATTTAATACACCTGCAACAAGTTCTTCTGAGTTAATGTGTTTTTTCCACTGGAGGGAGAAGCTGCACTGCTAAAGATCCACAAGTGCTGTGGAGGCACACAGATGGTTATTGTAGACATGAACTGTAGTTTCTGTGAGTGAAAGATGGGTTAAATTTTTCTCTTGAACGACCTGTGTTTTAGGTCCGTATCCCTACTTCACCATGATCTTTAAGGAGCTGAAGATGGAGGGATTCTTGCAAAGTAGGTGGGAGCACAAGCACCCTGAGACCCTCAAGAGACTGTTAGCGTGGGTGAAAGAGGTTAGTGTGAGCCTTTCTTTTAAATAAAGATATAAACATCAGTTACCTGTGTTTCTGTTTTGATGTATTGTATTTGTGATCTGTGTATTGTGCGTCCACAGGGCAAACTGCAGTGTCGGGAGCACGTCACAAAAGGCTTTGAAAACATGCCGGCTGCTTTTATGGGGATGTTGCAGGGAGAAAACATCGGCAAGGCCGTCGTCGCAGTCTGAAGAGTTCAATGCAAGAGAGCCAGCATTACTAATAACTGCCATTATTACACAATCTATCAATTAATGAAGGATTAATCAATAACTATGGAAAACAATAATTCCACATTAACATTTCAAATTCCTGATTACTTTTATAATCACAATGATATCAAAGATTAAAGCAACTCTGGGATTTAGAAATGTGATTTCTAATCTAAACAGCATTACTTTGTAATAAATCATTAAAGCTACATCTGAAACAAACCATCCACAATTGGAAGAGTGAAACTTTTAATCTCTAGACTTGAAAATTTCCTTAAGAAGGAGAAAATGGTGATAACTGTAAGACTTTCACTTTGCTGTGGTGAACAGTGTGGTTCTAGAATCTATTCTCATATTAAAATATCGATATTATAGTACTTTGGGGTAAATTTGTAGTTTTTCATTAACAGGAACACAGTGAAAAGAAACTATATCATTCGGATCGTCTAAATGGGAAGGAACTACTTCCTCTTACGCCTTTCATAGTCATATGTGAAATACAGCTGTATAAATGTGTCGCAGCCCCTGGCGTGCGCACTCACAACAGTGACTGAGCCTAAACGGAGTCATGTGTGGACGTATTTTACCTCCACAAACAGTCAAGACGTGGTTTGCGATGCATGTGGCATCACAGTGAGGTGTTGTGGCAACACCACTTACCTCGTCAAACACATCAGAGTAAATCATATCACAGAATATGACGAGCTTATGTTGAAGCAAACTGAAGAGGAGGAGAGGGACAGGTGCTGCTAGAGCAAAACAGACGTCTCTTGCGGAGTCCTGTAGTGCTGCAGGCAGGCAACGTGTTCAAATAGCGCAAAACTTCAGGTTTTTTATTTCTATATGGTTATTCTGCATCATTAAGCAAGAAGAACAAGTAGTCTGATGTCCTGTAATCATTATGAAGCTCTATTATTACAATTACAATATATAATTCTATTATGTATTGTATTATGAAATACAATGAAACATTATGTTTTTGTTCAGAGTATCGGTATAGGACTTTGTAGGTGATGTCACGCCGCAATGCATTGTGGGAGTGCGGCACCATTTCAGCGAATGCAACCCCCCCTCCGTGTTGGAAGGAAGATTGCTACAAACCATACTTAAAAGCAGCTAAAAAGACAAAGGACGTTATAGACACAGATTCAAATGCAAAGAGATGGTACTTGCAAAAAATACCGTGCATTGGAAATGTGGACCCGTATGAAATAACGGCAGTGGAGTAGAAACCCTGAAGACCAACCGCTATTGACTAAGCCTGATATAGTTATACAAGGACTGTTACAGATGAACCTGCATACTGGGTTTTGCTGGGTAATATGACCAAGATACAGTCAGTGGTTGGCCATAAGATAGACTTCTCCTCTCTAGCTCTCAATCAAAACCATTGACTGTAGAAAAGATGGACGATGCGGCACCGCCTCCTCCCATTGTGCAAAAATGAAGCCAAAATATCCCGCTTGTGGAGGCTGCCATCTTGCAAATTTGGAGCCAGAGTCTGCGCAGTAGTGACTTGAAGTGGAGCGACTGTGTAATGCTCCCACCCACACCCGCTGGACGTGACCGCAAACACGCCCCTCTACCAGTGTTGCCAACTCCTCAGTAAGGAAAATCACTATTGGTTGTCCTAAAAGTCGCTAGAAGTCGCTAAATGACGTCATCGCCTAATTTGCATAACTGGTCATGCTAATCTAATTGTAACCTATGTTGTTGGAGAGAGAAATAACATCGTGGAAGAGACATAAAGTGAGTAAAAAACGTCCTAAATGCATTTAGAGTTTATTTAGAACTACAAATTAAATTTCTTTTAGCAATTATTGTTTTTTTTTAATGTCACAATTCCAACCCTGCTCCTTTACCCGGGCTTGGACCGGCAAAAGTGACCCGAAATAGGCACTCTGGTGGAGTTACTTTGTGTGTGTGTGTTTATAAGTAGTTTTAAACCTTGTGATCCACAAAACAGCATAACAGTAAAAGAGTAAAAGAAGAACTGACTGCGTTGCAGCACCTGCTGCTTGTTGAGAGTAAAAGCGATACGCGCTTTCACGTCTTTTTTTAGCAACTTTTTTTAGAAAAAAAGTCGCTAAGGGGTCTGAAAACTCGCTAAATATAGCGACAAAGTCGCTAAGTTGGTAACACTGTCCTCTACACTTTTACTTAGCCCGGCGGCTGCTCGAATTCTTTTGCTGGTTTACCGCGACTGACGACTCGTTTAATTAAGGTAAATACAACCATGTCACTGTTATAAAAAAATAGACACACAGCTTATCATCTTATAGTTCTAAAACATCTAAAATCACTCTGTTGTTAATTCGTTAGTTAGATTAGCCGCTAGCATACGCACTGTGTTGGAGGCTTGTTGCTAGTTAGTTAGCAATGCTACACACCTGCTACTCTAATAGTCTGTGTTATTGAAGGATTCAGCACTTCTTATGTTTTATCCATTTTTAGACAGCGATGAGATCATCTGCACACTCTGCAGAAGACCAGAGTTACTGTTAATATCAAAAATATAATGCTGTCCTTTCAGATTTTAACAGAAGACTGTGAGTGTAATGGATTTAAAACTGTTTAAATCTCTACAGCCTGGTAACATGAAAACTTTAAAAACAGCAGCAGAACGTTTCAGTAGTGTAGTCTAATTTGTTCTGTTCATTTAATAATAGAGTCCATATTATATCAACAGCTACATTAACCCTGGAGAGAAACTAGTGAGGGAGACCAACAGGACCAAGCTGGATTTCCTGGCTCCAGAGGTTTGGAGAAACTTCTTGCCTTTCTTTCATCACAGCTGTCCTGTGCCAGAAGTTCTGTTGACCCACTGAAAGAGGCTTCATTTAAGAAACACCAGGAACACTGAAGCTCATCGCATTGATCAAGCAGGACTCATGATCTTCACCAGCAGCTCCCTCACAGGGAAATCTTCAGCACTCCTCTGTAGGCCGGCCCCAGAAGATGGATAAACCCAGCATTTCATGAACACTGTGATGGAGACCTTTGGTTTGTGTAATGTTATAAATATTCGGATACTCCCCAAAGGCTCCAGGCTTTTACATAAAGATATTACACAGCAAAATCTCCAGTGTTAAATTAACACTGGAGAGTGTCTATATGGGTCCACTCCTCTGAGTGTTAAATACAACACTGTTGAGTGTTAAATTAACACTTTTGACAGTGTTATATGTTTAAAAGTAACCTAGTCAGTTTTGAAGATTAACAATGGCTAACACTGAGCAGTGCTGATTTTCTAACACTGGAAAATAACTCAAAATGTTAGAAATATTCCAGTCATCAAGGAGCTCAGATGGAGAGATGACCGATAAGGACGAGGAAGAAATTGAGCTCCCGGGCGAATCAGCTCTAAGAGAACAAGAAGAAATAAAACCAGCTGCAGAAAGGCAAGGTATCCGAGCTCCAACCCCAGCAGAAGTGGTTGCAGCTGACATCGTAAATGAGATACTTGGGAACACGGGTTCAAGCAGCGAAGAGCTCTGTAAGAGGTGTAGCTTGCCCAAACCTGCCTTTCATGCAGGATTAATTATCAACAAGCTGAGAGACTTCTTCTCCAGATGTTTGCCATCCACCTCTCACTCCCGGCTCAAAGCACGCAAACACCGCTTTTCCATGTTTGCGAAAAAACAATTTGAAAAAATGGAAAAAGAGCTGAGAAAAGTAATAAAGGCAAACAGGAAATTTGTTGTTTGTCTAAAAAACATTTGCAGGTTCCACAAGTATGAAACAGTGCCCTCAGATGAAAGTGTGGCTTTCAGCCTCCCAGGGTCCCACAGTACAGAGGCTCATCGAGCCCCTTCACGAAACACACTGCTTCGTTACATACGTTCTTCTCCAGTCGACTTTGACAACATTAGATCAGACGTTAATGAGTTATTTGAGAAATTAACAAAGAAAGAAAAACTCTTCCTCGTCCACAAAACAGTGGGAAACATTAGACACAGTGAGGCAACCAGAGATTTTACTGTGAAGTTAACGGCAAAAGTGTTTGATCTACTTATGACGGATCGACTATATCAAATCCCCAAACCTCTAATGGGTAGATCCCTCTCAAACACCGTCATCTCCAGGACTCCACAGCCAGCACATGGCTCTAAGCGTCCCTTTTCTGCTGAAGTCCTCTATGTCCTCATAGAAGACGCAGTAGAAAAGTTTTTACAAAAACTTTTACTCTGGGTGGAGAACGAAGACGTAGATCAAATGATTGAGGACAAGGTCTCTGTCACTGTGGAAGACATCCAGAACATTATTAAAAGAACAAGGACCCCAACAAAGGAAAGCACAGATTCAGATGGCAGTGGAAGAGAATCTGTTCCATTACCTGTAACACCAAATTCTGGGAGCATGACCCCAGAAAAATGCTCTGTGGAACCTGATCAGACACCAAAATCTGGGAGCATGACCCCAGAAAAATGCTCTGTGGTACCTGATCAGACACCAAAATCTGGGAGCATGACCCCAGAAAAATGCTCTGCCAGCGTTTCAGGCGTTCTCAAGGATTCCTCTGACCTGTCAGAGGTGCGTTCCGTATCAGTGTCATCTTCTGATGCTGAGAAAATTTGCAATGACCTCACCATTATCCTCATGATGAGACTCATCAAAAAATCAAAACGTGAAACTCAAAACTTTTTTGCCAGGACCACATCTACTACAAAAGAACTACACGTGGTCATCAACCGTGTGAATGACCTGATGCGGCCTGAACTCATCAGCACAGAGTCCACCACAAGTCTGACAAATAACAGGAAAAAGTTAATCAAGAAAATAGCCAAATGCCTCATCAAGGAGTTTGGCTCCCCAGACAATGTGTTAAAGGCTGCGATGGCAAATGATGCGTCTTTTGATGAGGCTCTGATAAAACATCTAAAAATCCGCCTCAGAGTCATCCCCAGTCCTCCCAAAAAGTCCAAAATTTCCAGGTTTTTTTCAGCGGTGGGAAAAGCTCTGCGAAAACCCTTTAGGTGGTTCACTAAAGCCAGAGATGATTAAAATGACATCCTGGCTTCCCCCGCTGCCCTGCTTCTTTTAACATCTTGAAGCAGAATTTTAGCATCTAATCCAAATTTTAACAACTGTAGTTCACGCCATCTCGTCTCGTTTTTGATTTCCATCCCCCCCAACCCGACGCAGCGGATGGCCGCCCCTTCTGAGCCCGGTTCCGTTGGAAGTTTCTTCCTTTTAAAGGGAGTTTTTCTTCCCCACAGTCGCCTAGTGCTTGCTCAGAGGGGGATCATTTGATTGTTGGGGGTTCTCTGTAGTACTGTAGGGTTTTGACCTTACAGTACAAACAGGGAGGAGACTTTGTGATTTGGCGCTTGATATTTAAAATATCTAATTTGGCATGAAATAAAAAAAATCTAAATTAAAAATACATTCCAACTTTGTTTGTGTTTTTCTTCTGTTGTCAAATATGTAGAAAGTGTTGCACGTGTGATTTTAGTCATTTGGCATCAATATGTAGCCAACATGTGTGTGTTTGTGATCATGCTGCATCTATTTTTGTCTGATTTGTGTCTTATTTTAGTCAATTTACATCTACACTCAACAAAAATATAAACGCAACACCTTTGTTACTGCTCCCATTCCCCATGGGATGGACGTAGAGACCTAAAATTCATTCCAGATACACAATATAACCATCCCTCCCAAACAGTGGTCACAAATCAGTCCAAATGTGTGGTAGTGGGCACATCTGCCATATTGAGATAATCCATCCCACCTCACAGGTGTGCCACATCAGGATGCTGATCTGACATCATGAGTAGTGCACAGGTGTACCTCAGACTGCCCACAACAAAAGGCCACCCTGGAATGTGCAGTTTTGTCTCACAGCAAAATGCCACAGATGCCACAAGCAATGAGGGAGCGTGCAACTGGCATGCTGACAGCAGGAATGTCAACCAGATCTGTCGCCCGTGCATTGAATGTTCATTTCTCAACCATAAGCCGTCTCCACAGGCGTTTCAGAGAATATGGCAGCACATCCAACCGGCCTCACAACCGCAGACCTCGTGTAACCACACCAGCCCAGGACCTCCACATCCAGCAGGTTCACCTCCAAGATCGTCTGAGACCAGCCACCCAGACAGCTGCTGGAACAATTGGTTTGCACAACCAAACAATTTCTGCACAAACTGTCAGAAACCGTCTCAGGGATGCTCAACTGCATGCCCGTCGTCCTCATCGGGGTCTTGACCTGACTCCAGCTCGTCGCCGTAACAGACTTGTGTGGGCAAATGCTCACATTCGATGGCGTCTGGCACGTTGGAGAGGTGTGCGCTTCACGGATGAATCATGGTTCACATTGTTCAGGGCAGATGGCAGCTGAGAATGTCCCAGTTCTTGCATGGCCAGCATACTCACCGGACATGTCACCCATTGAGCATGTTCGGGATGTGCTTGACCGGCGTATACGACAGCGTGTACCAGTTCCCACGAATATCCAACAACCTCGCACAGCCATTGAAGTGGAGTGGACCAACATTCCACAGGCCACAATTGACAATCTGATAGACTCCATGCGACGATGTGTTGCACTGCATGAGGCAAATGGTGGTCACACCAGATACTGACCGGTTCTGGGTCCCCAGACCCCCAATAGCGCAAAAAACTGCACATTCCAGGGTGGCCTTTTGTTGTGGGCAGTCTGAGGTACACCTGTGCACTACTCATGATGTCAGATCAGCATCCTGATGTGGCACACCTGTGAGGTGGGATGGATTATCTCAATATGGCAGATGTGCCCACTACCACACATTTGGACTGATTTGTGACCACTGTTTGGGAGGGATGGTTATATTGTGTATCTGGAATGAATTTTAGGTCTCTACGTCCATCCCATGGGGAATGGGAGCAGTAACAAAGGTGTTGCGTTTATATTTTTGTTGAGTGTATTTTGTGGCCCAAATGTGTGGATCCTTTTTGACATTGCTATGTTTCGTCTTAATGCTTCACGTTGGTTGTTGGTGTTTGTGCTCATTTTGATTCTAGATGTAGACCTGCCATCTGAAAATTAGCACATCGCCCACTTGGAGCATTTTTTCGTTAGTCCAGGGGTTTAACACATTTTCTATTTCAGAAAGGGCAAATACCTCGGTTACTTTACTACTGACCAAATAAATGATGATGATGACATATACAGACAACGATGTGAGCTCTATGTGCAGGCAAATACAGTTTAACACTAATTCTGCTTTTGTTCACTTCCAGTTAAAGTGATTTTGTTTATGTTTGTTTGTTGCATACTATTATATACTGGCCCCGTGTGGTCAGGATAGCTAGAGGGGGTAGTGCCAGTCAGATGTTTGTAGCTGTGGGTGTTTGGACTTTTAAAGCACTTTTAAGAAAGTTAATGTTCACTTTTAGAGAACGACTGGACGGCAGTGAGTGGTTCCAGTTACTCATGCAGTCTGAGGAAGGTGAAGTGTTTGTGTATTTATTGATTTCTTTTAAGTCACTGTGTATTTTATGTACATTATAAGTTTATAAGTCCTGTCAGCCCTGTGCTGTGACAAGAAGTCACACACTCAGCTGCTCTTAATCTGGGTTAATCTGAGTTTGTTGAAATGTGCTGGTTTTTGAGTCATACATCAGGAGTGACCTGCCGCTCAGAGCTGAGAAACATTTCCAGACATGCTACAAATAAGTTGGGATATGTTTTAAGTAATGTGATCCATGTTACACAAGTGCTTCACAAGGGCAACAGAGTGAAACACACAGGTCTTTTAAACCTCAGGGTAAACACAGACAATGAAATGTGATGTATAAAAACCAACACAATGCAGGAGAAGAAAGAACTCGCTATAGTGAAAGACAGTCCACAGAAAACAGCTGTATGGAAGCAGGTTAGGTTACTAAGATTTTGGATGGGGTCTTTGGGTGATTTGCTACCTCTGTGTTTCAGGTAGTCAACGTAAAAGGAAGTTCCACCAACTCTTATTTTTCTCTGTATCATGAACTGTGTGAATACTTTCTGTAGACTGGATCCAGGAACAACCTCACCCTTAAACAAGAAAAACAACTTCCAATGACACAGCAGTTTCACATACCTGAGTAACAGCCTGAGGTGCATTTATCTCATTGTTTTGGATAACTAGGCAAAAATACTCAAGTGGCATTGTTTTAAGACATTTTGTTAAAAATACTTGTTATATGTTAAAACATTTGGTATTTAAAAAATCAGCCATGCAAGACTTTAGTAGTTTTATTCAGGGTTCAAGAACCTGATTCTTGACTCTTTATTCTGACTCCCACCAGTTTTATGCGAGTCATTCTAAAAATAGTTTACTGCTATACATAAAATAAAGAAAAGGGTTAAAAATCAATAGAAAGGTTGATAACATTTATTTTATAATAAGATGAAATGTTGCATTTATCAGACTAACACAGAGGACTTCAGAGCTGCTCTTACCAAATGGACAAATACATGTTTATCTGTCTGTCTGGTGCATGTTGGACTCGTTCTTATCTGTACACAAGTACAGATACTTAAGCAGAAGTCAAAACACGGATTGGGCTCCACACTGAGTCCCTGTGTGCAGTCTGAAACTCAAATGACCGTTTAGATGTTTTACATATGAGATATTAAAAACTTAGGCTGGATCCAGGCAAAGTTTCCCTGAACAGAGGTTGTATTTGTGCTCTTTCCTGCCTCCCTGCACACACTGTTGTTGTCCTGATGTGTTTGTGCTGACTTTGTTTGTGTGCATGAGGTTAAATGGCCCAAAGCTGCTGCAGACCTCGTTCTCAAGACTCATGTTTTCCTATTTCACTGAATTTCTGTTGAGTATCTTCATCACTGTATAGCTGCACGTCTGGTTGTGTAAGACACACTTAGAGTAGAGACTATCTGTGTGTTACACAAAGCATTTCTCAAATCTTAATTTGATATTTATTGTGTGTGTGTGTGTGTCCTCTTCCTCACTTGTGCTCAAACAAAGGCTCACTCACACACAGTAGAACAGCAGCCTGAAAAGCCGGTTTTAACCACTGGTTTGGCATTATACCAGTACCTAATTAAGATCCAGTTCATGCATTTGAAGAAAGACACAAATGCTGGTGCTCAAAAAGCACAGTAACAACAACCTGTTGGTGTAAAGTGGGAACAAGTGAGTTCAGTGGCTGTAGGAGGGTCTAACACAAGAACTTCTCGCAAGCAGTCCACAGACGTGAGCCAATTTCCTGCAAATTGCCCAAACCTTTGCTACATCATGCAGTTGTTGGCTGGTTTTCAAAATGCGCTAATGAACCAACACATCACGTTCACCAGCGATATAGTGTCTGCTGTTAACTGCCAGCTCCAACATATGCTGCTACATACTTGTACTATTCTGACATTTTTATCAAAGTACAAAATACCAATCCATTCATAATTCATTTATTAAACTTTTTGAACACAAAACATACAAAGTAATTCAGGATCACAGCCAAACTGTCATTAAAAACGGAATTAAAAGTATTGAGCGGTTTCATATTGCAGCCAGTTAAGACAGGGACATTTGTATTTGTATTTGTATCTTTATTTATTTCAGACATAATAAAACAAACAAAAAAAACCAATATATACTCGTCTACATGTATTTCCATTTACGAATACGAATATATGTGTAGATATACACACACACACACACACGTATTTGTACAGACAAACAAGAAAGAAATATAATAAAATAAAACACATTCGTCTAACATGAGATAACAGTTGTTTGGTCTGTTACAAGATATGTGGATGTATTATTGACTGTGCGGGATAGACTTCATTGTCATGAGTAACACAGTAATATCAAAGATATGTGAGGCAGATTTTGTTTTTGGTGGGACATCTCATCTGAGCTCTCTCACTTTTTGATGTAGTTGAGCTTCATCAGCACCGGTGAACTCATACACCTGAAAGAGGAGGACATTGAGTTAAAAATGGCATGTAAAAAATGACATAATTTTCCATTTATCCTCAATGAATTGTAAAATAGGACACAATCGGCTTATCACTAACAACCCAAACCTTGACTTAAATGTGATTTAACTCAGTTTCTTTAATCCTGAGACCATATATCCTTTATATATTTATAAATGCACCATGGGGAGCCTAGGGTGAAACAGCATTTCAGTACACTGTGTACTGTGTATACTACTGTATTGACAATAAAGCTCTTGAATCTTGAGTCTTGAATCTGAATGGAGGTATGGCTTCAAGCTTGCCTCCATTGGTTGGAAAGGATATTTGCTTTGCCGTTTAAGCCATTAGAAAATATTAAATGATTCATGTATGATCTGCCTTTAGAGGTTTTCTGTGCAAGATTAAGAGGGAATCCTTAGGGCAACATTGATCTTATATGTGCCAGTTGAAAATAATACTGAGATTATAATAGTCATTGCACAAGGCTCATTGTTTCCAGGCTCAAATTTACTACATGCTAAACATCTCCATCCAGCTACATAGGGCACTTTACCTTACCTTCTGGTTATTCTTGTAAAAGTGAAATGCAGGCATGCGGGTGACATTATAGAATGACTTCACATCCTGAAAGACAACGCAACGATATCAGATGAGCTGACCGGGTCATCAACACTGATCGCCACTGACTACGGCCGCTTCAGACCACCTTGGGCAGCTGTAGATGTGGCGAGAGGCCAAAACATGTGCAAATAAATACATTAAAAATATTGTGAAAAACACAGGCTTCTGCAGCTTTTATGCATATTAATTATAGGTTACCCAAGAGCCTGTCTACATCAGACAGTCTCTCCTTCAGACTTCAGTGTTGCCAGTTGTGCAGAGTGAAAGCTTGTTGCATTACAGTCTGTGTTGTTTAATCCGCACCAAAGCAGTTGCTGACAGACGGTCACATGAGTCAGCTAGGAGTTCTTCCAAGAGAAAAATAAATGTTTAACTAAGCTAGAAACCTATGACTTTTATTTTCATGCAATGACATGAAAACAGAAATAAAATAAATCCACACAAGGGAAGCTAAAGTGGGTTCAGCAGCAGATGAAGTAATCCTACTGCTTCTCCTGGCTTCCAAGTCAAACACGGGCTTACCCTGCCATCAGTCGCGTCCACCTTCAGGAAAATCACGTTTGCGTTGACAGGCTCCTGTGACATCTCCTGCAGGAGGGAAGATCACTGAGTCGACACGAGAGCACGCACACTACATCTTCTGCGACATCACAAGAGTTTTCATCCTTGTGAATAGGTTCTCTTATTTAATTGTCACATTGCTGCAGTTGCATGGGGATCACAATGAAGCTCTGCATAATGTCAAATGGGGGGCTAGAGCATCAGTACTATAGGTTACTCTGACTAAAGTTATTGTAATGTGTGAGGGACAGAATGAAACTTGAGATTCTCATGAATTTTGGACATGCAAAAGCTCATGAGGCAATAAGCTAAAAAAAAAAAATAAATAAATAACGTGATTTTAAATTTAACATCACATACACAAAAAATTGGGGCCATCATTTGGCAGGGGCCACACCACTCGGCTGTGAAGTCCACCACCACCAGCTTGTCTCCAGCTTCATTCAGAATTTTCTGGAACTCATCCTACAGAGAGAAATAGAAAAGACATGATTTTTTGGATGGGTAAATGGTAGAGACTGAAACATGCTCAAATGAACTGCAACAGAGCTAACAGCAGCAGCCTCTTCTGACTGAGGGCTTGTTCATACTTGTTGCTGGTGCTACTGTTGACGGTGCAGCTGCAGCCACGACAGTTCACATGTTGGTTCATTTGACACGTTTTGCTGCATCTATTTCTAATTTCTTTCTCTCTCTCAGCTTTTCAGCTCCATCCTATAAGTTTTGTTTGTCCACTTGTATCAACCACTTCTTCCACGCTAAATTCTGTTCTGCAAGCTGCGTGAGCGCGCAGGGAAGGCTGGGAAAGTCCCGATTGCATTAGGAGTTTTGATTGTGCAATCCAGTGTTAGTGATGAAAATTAATGGATGGGCAGTTGCCGGTGCTTTGTAGGGCGGGATGCCAGTTTACTAGTCCAGCCCTGCTAACCGAGGGATTCCCTGCTCAGGATGGCCTTTGATGGCTGCATGTAAGAGTCACTGATCTGGTGATGCTGTGATCCGCTGACCTTTGTAAAGTTTATTTCCGTACAAATGCAATACAATCAGTTACAACAGGGTTCGGGAAGACTGCCTGCCTTTCCTGGAAATTTACCTAAACAACGTGTACACTTATGGCCGCGTGTGGAGCACAGGTGTTGTGTGAAGAACTGATTGTCTCCCAAAAGGTGATTTCTAATGTTTCGATGGGGCGAGGGTTTATGTGTAACGTATTGACTTATATTGATGAATAGACTTTAGTGAACAGGTTATTAAAGTGCTATATGTAAAATCAGTTTTTCGTGTATATTTCCTTTTGGCCAATTAAAACCTTCTTTATATAACTATTGTTATATTTGCTGCGATTTCTGCTGCCCTCTTGTCCAGATCTTTCTTTAAAAAGACATTTTAATATCAGTGAGAACTTTTAACTAGATAAATAAAGGGTGCCACTTCACCAGAGACGATTGCGGCTTCTAACGCGTGACTGGAAGGTTGTTTGTAGCTCAAGATGAATTTATATTATTCATGGATATCTTTGACATATATTTCATATTTTGCAGGCCAACAAGTCATTTACAGCAGTTTAAATGCGGATAATCCCTTTTTGGTAGACGATCACGTTTTGGCACACCTGCGCGCGGCTGCTCCGACACAAAACAGTGGAGCGTAAAAACATCCATTCACTTATTAGGAATGCGCCTCTCACCATATAAGGGAGAGAGGCACAGAAAACAACAAAAAAGACAAACTTACCAGATCTTTCACTTCGTGAACCATGATACCAGCTGATGAACGTGCCTCGGACAGAACAAAGTGCCAGCAGACGCCCCACGCGTTTAAACACTAAAGTTACCCGTCAGTAGTCCCGGTTAAAGCGGAAGTCTCTGTATTTATTTTACACAATAAGAGTTTTTAATGAGCTAAAGCGCAAATGTATTGGTACTTAGAGTATATAGAGTGTCGCGGTTCGAATTTTGAGGAAGAGACATACGACTGAAAGTCCATAGTGGGTCAACACAAATTATTTTATTAAAACACATATATGTGGTGAAGATAGGCACTGCAAAACATCAGGCTCCATCTCCCCCCTTACAATAGGTGGTTGTGATATTTATACTTATGATGACCAGTAGCTCGCGTCACTAAAACAGAACAGTTCCTCTTTCAGTTCCTCCAGATACATCTATTTATTCTACTTGTTAGACTTAAACAACACTTGCAATCAGTTTACCCAGACAGGCTATGTCTGTGTCGTTAATTTAAGTACATGACCTCCCTCTACCTCATCTGTTACCGGGCAAACTCCACAGCACAGGGCACACGGCCTTTATTTCCTTTCTTAAACAATCATAGAAAACATTTGTTAAATTGTATATATATAGATAAGCAATCCTTCCAGCTTGAACTTTGCTCCATTGATGCCCGTAGCTTCAAACCATTAATTAACTTAACCAAGCTTCAACCCTTTAATTATGCAATATGTGTATAACATGATTACAGTTGCACCTGCAATGAAAGATTATTATGTGCTTATGCTAACCCCTGAAATACAGACTTCAATATAACCTCACCAGTTTCAATAAATGTGTCAATGAAATGATAACAATGATAAATCATAAATGATGCAACAGTAATAATAAGGATTATGCATAGTAACATAGATTATGAATATAAAATAATATTTCATCCCGACACTCCTCCTCTTTGGCCTCGAAGAGGCCAACATTCCTCTTAATGTCTCACTCCTCGGGCCACTCAGCCACCTCCTCTTTGAGTGAAATGATGCTCTGCGATCCTTCTCTTCTTTCTTCAACTTCCCAGGTAGACTACTGGTTAGTCGTTGCATGGGTCAGAGGGTTATTCTGCCTCTGTTTTGCCTCCCATGTTATTTAGAGATGAGCTCGTCTCCACCAAGCTCTCATCTGCTACTGCACATTGAGACCAATGGAACTAAGTCTCGCCTGTCCCCTTCAACTGGACCGCTGTTGTGGTACGAGCCGTCACTTCTGGAGCTTGGCACACTCCCTTCATCCCTCAGATTCTCATGTTCCAACGCTGCTGAAGATTTAAGGCAGAGCACGTCGTACACCTTAGTTGTCTTCCTCAATGTCCATGATGAATCTCTCATTTTATTTAAAACGTTGCTGTAAGAAGACTCCTCTCAGTCTTCTGGAAGCTCAGTAGCACAGCCGCCTGTACCATTTCTGCTGTTCCTCAAGATGATCACTGATCCTCCTCAAGCCTCTATCCTGGCCTCCGCTTCCATCCTGTAGGCGCCCTTCCTCACTCACGTCTCGTCATGGCACCTCACGACACCTACAAATTAAAATGACCCTCCTCTTGCACCTAGCTTCTGCCATGTGTCAACTCCCCACTGAGACCTGAACAAGAACGTTACACCTTCTCCCTAAAACAATCTTCCGCCAACCTGTAACCCTGTGTAAAAACGTTAGTCAGCAGTTACATGTTAAGCTCATTTGCTCCACCTGCAACCTGTATCCTGGAAAACAAATCTGTTAAATCAAACATCTTATTCACAACCAACTATAGATCATGAGAGTGAGAAAGTATTCATCACAACAGACAAGTATCATGTTCAGGATTTCTCCAATCATTAAATCACTCTTACTGCCGAAATTTATTTTATCAAAATAAAATCAAAAATCAAAAATAAAGCTTTAAAACAAAATTAAATAAAAAATAAGCCCGGGTCTTAGGACTTGTCACCGAATATTATTTCTCTTATAAGTGAAAAAAATAAAAATAAAAAAATAAAAATACCAACTCTAAAACTTGGTGCCATGGTAAAACCTTCCCCATACTTCAGAAACCCAAAACAAAACAAAACAAAAATCTGCTAGTTTCACTCATTTAAACTCTGGCTGTAGGATTCTGTTCACCCTGCTATCATGTTCCCCAAAATAATACTAATTCCGTCGTCTATGTATCAGTTCTCAACCCACTCACTAAACCAGACAGGATGATGGTAACAGTATTGCCTACTTAAAATTGTGTTTGATCCTAATGAGCCAATCCTAATGAATTGCATTACTTCATTACGTGTGTGTGTGTGTGTGTGTGTGTGTGTGTGTGTGTGTGTGTGTGTGTGTGTGTGTGTGTGTGTGTGTGTGTGTGTGTGTGTGTGTGTGTGTGTGTGTTAGTCGGGTTAATACATTTTCTGTTTTTATGTATCCTTTCATGTACCTTCCCCCTTTTTCCTGAAACAAAACTCCGTTCACTCCAAAGTTTGTTTCAGAAACATCTAAATGAAAAACTCTGTCATAGTCAGGCACAGCTAAACCCTAAATGCTTGCAGGTTACCGTCGGCAACCACGCTGAGTATTGTTAACCCCTCCTACAAATGCCCTCTTTTAATGTGTAACACTTTATGTATAATTTTATGTTATCTCTGGTGCATATTAGCTGCATGTGTGGTGTCACTTTCCATTTTTCTAACAGTACACTTGCATACCTCAGTGCTTGTCTTCCTCTACCTTTTGTGGTGGTCTGGACACTGTGTCAATCCTCCACTTCCAGGCAGTCGTTTGTCTCCCCGGATTCCTTAACCTAATTTGATTGCCCACACTAAAACAGCAGCCTCAGCCCTCTTCTGCTCCTTTCTCTCCCACTTTTCAGTCCAATGGCAGTCAGTTTTCTTCAGCTTTGTCCCGTGTCTCTCTTTGTCCCACTGTCTCTTTCATTGCCATCTCACTCCAAACATGGCAAATGTCAAACTCAGACAGTCTTCTCAAAAGTCCTTCACACACAGTGAGGTTGCAGCTGGCTGGAAACGCATCTCCATCCATCCAATCTAGATGGTGGTTCTTCTCTTTCTGATGCCGTTTGCCCACAGCGCTGCTGGACCTCTCTGCTCAGAACTCTGATATTGTCTCTTGGACTCCTGTCCACTGTTGATGTTCATGCTCGTGCTTCTGAAACTGCACTCGGTGTCTTCAGGGAGAGATCAGCTTCCTTGGAGCTTGCTTGTTCAGGATGAGGACGGGAAGCTGCAAAACAATTCAGCCAAAAATTCTGGCTGGGTGTTTCTATTTTGTTTCTAATGATTTCAGCCTATAATTTTCTTCCGACTGCTGCCCGTGGAGAATTGATCCAGTTCCGTTCCCCACCTGTAAACGACAGACTGAGAGACTTTCATTAGTCACTGTGACTGCATATGTTTTCATCACTCCTAAAGCAACACATCTCTGCTTATTCCGTTATGAACTCTACTGACTTTAAACCCCAAAGGTGAAATTTTATTTGTTTTTTAACCGCAAACACAAAAACCTTCTTCATGTTGTTATTAATTATTTTCATCCACCACACACCAAATTATGTTTTCTTTTTGTGTCCAGCAGGGGAAGAAGGTGACCTGTAGCGTCACTGCTTCCCCCAGTCGGAGACAATTTCTCACTCACACTTCCACACTTTTATTTTCTTTGCTTTCATCATTTTCTTTCTCTCGTTGGTATTTTCTTTTTCTTTTTCTTTATTACACGCATACATTAACCTGTTACGTTAACATTAACGCTTTTTAATGTTCCTCGGGCACAAAGTTTAAAATCACAACTTGACTGAATTAAGATTCAGCAACAGCATTTTATAGCAATGGCATAGATTTTGTGTGTAAAATAGCAAAAAGCATAAAAGGTACCTGCGCAAGGCCACCTAGCCTTTTAACATAGAGTCCTTGAATACTAGGCAGTTGTAGAGGATGAGTTACTCTACTTTAAAGGACTCCCACCCCTTATTGGAGGATTTCAGCTTCTTCCTTTGGGACAGAGGTTTGCAGCCCCTAAATGGAGGCGAAGCTTGAAGAAACACCTTTGTCCAAGCTTATATTTTGTTGTCGTTGTTGTTGTTGTAGCAAATGACACGTTTTTTTCTGTATTTTTTAAAAACTGTATTTATTTATTTACTGTACTTATTTCTCTATTTATGACAGTGCTTTTATCTCCTTTTTGCTGTTTTATATAAATTTATCAGTATAGTGTTGTCTAGTTTTAGAAGCTGTGATTAGGACATCTATTTAAATTTGTTGATTAAAGATCATAATTAGAGATCATAAGCTGCCTTTGATTTAGACATGTCTGATATTTTTGTAAAAACACAAAATAGTGTATATATATGAATATTTTCAAAAAATGCTCTGTGAGTTCCATATGACATCATCATAACTGTTTTACTGAGCAGCTGAGTTAGAACTTGTCACTCAAACACTGAGCAGCACTCACAAACTTTCTGTTTCTAAACTATTTGTTCACTTTTTATCTCAGGCATGTCTGAAAATACATCAGGTAACTTTTTCCATGGCTTTCAAGATTTGATTCAGAGAAAACGCACAGGTGGAGATGTAAGTAACTAAACATACTCATTCTTGACTTGTCTGCTGATCAAATGTAAATGTTTCTGAGAGATGTGTTATATTTTGCTGCTTTGCACAGTGTAATTTTTGTGTAAGTCACTGTAGACAGAGCAACTGTCAGCGCTTCACCACAGAGTCCAGGATCCTGGACTTTCACAAAGCTCAGAGCAGTAAGACAAATGTGTTCTTTCAACAGGCAGACACATTGCATATCGCACAGAGACCCAGAGATTATGCTGTGCAACTCCCACCTTTACCTGAGCAATGCGCAGGCTCTCCAGAGATAGTCCAGGGAAGCTGGAACTGTTTGGATGACCCCTTTTGGAATCAGGAGGACCCTGAAAGAAGTCTGAGTAGCCTCAGCTCTGCAGACACACACACACCAAGTGAACTGAGGGCCATTCCTTTCATTGTTAGTCCTGTTGAGATGACACCGCTCACTCCAGTTCCTCCACCTCCTCGAGCAGCTTGTCCATCGCAATTGCCTGTTTTCTCTGCTCAACATTCAGGAGCAGGTCGGTTCAAAGGTGATGCTTATCTTTAGTGGTTACACCTGCTGTTAATCAGTTAGTTTAGATTTTAAAATTTGACACTGTAGATTATCTATTTTAATGCTAAATTACACACATTCTTGCTGTCCATTCATTTTATATGCTTCTTTGAAGAAAAAAAAATCAGGAAGAAAAATGTTTATTGTTGTTTTTGTAAGATGTAAATTTGTAGTTATTTAGTTATTTTTTGTCTAAACAGACACGAAGGTCATTCGTGGAATAAGAGTCTTAACAGCAAAAGACAAATTTGGGCCTATTTTGGAAAAACTGCAGCATTTCCAGGATGGGATTGTAACCTCACCTGGATACACAGTACCAACCAAAACATTTACTGCAGTAAAGCCTTTGACTCCAAAACCTCCAACAGTTCCCATACCGCAAAAACGATGACCTCGGCCTGGGACGCTGCTGCGCCATGCAAAAGTCGTCCCTATAGACAGTAAGTGGTTTTCCTCAGTAACTGTAGAAGACGCTGAATAATCAAACTTTAAATTAAGAGATTTTTTTAAAAGATTTTAATGAACAATTAATCACTGCATCATGTACAATGCTTCAAATTAGAAGAAATTACAGTTTCTTTTTACTAACCTCGTTGATTATCAGACAAGAAAGCAGACAGTCAGTGCAGTCAGAATAATCCAAGAGAGAGCAGGGTCAAACTCCCGCACCTGTAGAGAGCCTGTCCCACAGCTTTAGTCTGCTGTCTTCAGACGACTGGTAAGAAACGTAGTAAGGAGACATTAAATACTGCACAGAAACAGTGCTGCATAATGTCGCTGTGTTATTTGTGGTGTTCCTGAAGTCGTGTTCAATGTTGTGTTGTGTAAATACAGGATTAAGAAAAGACAGGGGTTGCAAACTATTCAGTCTCTGGCAAAGCACCACTCGGACATCCTGAAGACTAAACTGCATGAAGTGTGTCTGGTCCTCATTGAGGAGGTATTGCACACTTTATGTTTCTTATATGTGTTTCATGCAGCTAGTTTCCCTTCAAGTGCATACTACAGCCTCAACTGATGATTTTCACTCACATTTTAGGTGAAAAACCAACGCTCAGCAATAGCCTGTGAGGCCATACATACCATCGATGAGCTCTACATTCAGCTCCAGAAAACAATGGACCCAGAAGTTGAAACAACAGGCCGAGCTCTATTGCTGAAGCTTGCACAGACCAACAACAACTTGCTTCATCAGGAGGTCAATCTGGCGCTTGATGCCATGGTGGAAAATTGCAGCCATGGACGGATTCTGAGCGCTCTGTTTAACACAGGACTGACGTAAGAGGAGAGAAGAAGCTGTAGTGATTTTATTAGAAGACATGAAAGAGAGATCATGTTCACTGAGTTGTGTGTCTAATATTGTCCTTGCTCAGCCATCGCTGTGTTGCAGTGAGGAATAGCACGGCTCAACACCTGCACCAGCTGGCTGACAAACTTGGAGCAGCCGTCATCCTGAAAACAGGAAGCTTCACTGAAAGGTTTCTAATTGCTGCCTCTAGAATGGCAGGGGATGCTGCACCTGAAGCCAGGTGGGTACTTTTAAATGGGTTTGAAGTGCATCAATGTTTTATTTTCTGTGAGTTTACACAATTAATGAAGATTAATGACAACTGTAATCTTCCACAGGTACCATGGGCGAACAATCATCGAGAAACTGACCCTTCACAAGGACTTTATGAATTTGTGGATGAAGATTGTCCCTGAAAAAGACAGGCGTCCTGTGGAGAAGAGCCTGAAAAAGACAGGCGTCCTGTGGAGAAGAGCCTGAAAAAGACAGGCGTCCTGTGGAGAAGAGCCTGAAAAAGGCTAATAATTACAGGCAGCAGGTCAGCATCCAGACTAGGCTCTCCTCTCCAGCAGGGCCTGGGATCCCCAGATGTGACAATGCAAGTCCTGACGAGTAGGAGAAGAGCGGCTGCTACAGTAGCAGCAGCACTCTGAGGCTAAGCTGGGAAAGTCGTTGGAGGTTCAACCATCATGACCACAGACAGTCCCAGTCGCTCTGCAGGAGTAAACTTCTCCATCTTCAGGACTACAAACTATTTCTCTGAAGGACAATATTATTTAGATTTACATTAATTATTATTACATCATTCTTATTATTACATTATTTGTATTATTTCATTATTATTATCACATTTTTAAGATCCTGAATGGACAATGAATGAATAAATCCCTTTTTTTTCATCTGAATTAAAATGGCACTTTGGTTGCACATATACAGTTTCTGTTTTTCTGTCAACAAATATTAATACATTCTTAGTTCTCTTGTTTTCATTTTTAACCCATGATTTTGCATTTTTATCAGGATTCAAAGTCATTTTTATAACATAAAGAAATATTAAATAAATACTAGAAAGCGAAAATTTCAGAAGAAATTTTAAGTGTGCCTATGCCGCTGCTAATCAGTGTAGTTTGCCCTTAGTTTGTTTTTTGTTTTTTTGTCCCGTTTGGATCTTTAGCCATCAGAATTGTTGTCTTGAGGCCAAGAAAGATGCCAAGCGGATTTATTTTACCAAGTGGATCATCATGGCCTTGCCATATTGGTCCATTTGATTGACCTTTATTATAATTATGAATTTATTTTATTTTCAGTTGCAAACGGGACAGACATAACTGTGGGATAGGACAGGGGGAAAGAATGAAAGAAAGAGGGGGAGAGAAAGAAAGAAAACCAAAGGGGAGAAGAGACGGTGAGAAGGGGGGGAAGAGAAAAAAAAAACAAACAAACAAAAAAAACCAAAAAAAACCAAAAACTCCTGGGTCACCTGTATGGAGAGAAAAAAAAACAGAGGAGACAGCAAACAACAAAGAGCAACATAATAATAGAAAAAAAAAGCACCATCACAATAAACTAGCTAGCCATAGATATCAATAGTTACTAAATAATAAACGATATTGTGCAGCACGCAAGATAGACAGCACACAGTGTGCTTTGAGGCAGCAGCCAAGAAAGCTGTAGTCCGCGTCTGTGAATACCCATGTGTACACCTGTGTGCATACCTGTGTGGATCAGCATGCTTGCATTCCAAAAGTTTCTCCATGTAATGATCTGCTAGGGAGTGTGGGGAGCCACAGCCCTGTGCCCTTAGTTTGTAAGGGTGCCATTTGTGAGTAGCTAATATCCGCCGAAGGGATGTTCGACTAATGCCACTCTCCAGTGACATGCGGTAAGTGCTACGCTGTGGGCTCTTGCTGAATGAAGCTAGGACAGCCACTGATGTTTCCTCATTAGTGACAGTTTTCTTGTGTCCACATTTTGGCAAATCCAACACTGAACCAGTTTCACAAAACTTAGCAAACAGTTTGTTAACTGTAGCATGGGAGATGGGTGGTCTCGTAGGATGTCTTGCATTGAAATCTGCTGCAATGACCCGGTTACTGCGTTCACCAGATATCAACACAATTTCGAACCGCTCCTCACGTGTTGACCTCTTCGACATGTCAATGGCTGTGAACAATGAGAAACTTATAAATACCTCATGAAAGAATAAAGTTCATGTCTTCTGTATGAAAAAGTCTTTTCCATCTTGAGTTTCACCAACTCTGTTACTCTTTTTTATGTCCATGTGGTGGGCTTTGGCATTTCAATAGCTTTAAGAGTCCCTTTGTCTGCTACTTCTGAAACTGAGGTAAGGTTAAGAAACTCATTCCCAAACAAGAAATCCATAAACTGAAGTCTGAAACTGCCCTGAAGACAACACTGTCTCTTGACTTCAACAATGAGATCCTCACTTGATTCAGGCGCTCCATTAGAGAGTGAGCCTTCGACAGGTTCCGTCAGCCAAAACAGTCTTTAGGACCATGGAACTCTGTAGGCAAAAAAGAATTACATATCAGACATTCAGAAAGAATCCTTTCAGTTTAGTTTTCATAAAGCTATCCATACCCAATACTCAAAGTTATAAAGATCAGACATAAAAAAGAAGAATTTATTTAATAAGACATACTCTGTTGAACAAACGTATCTCCTTGTAGATATCTGCTGTATTATTTGGGCTTGACCAATAGAATAGTCAAGTAAGTGACACTTCACCTAAAATAATGACTAAATGGAAAAATGATTTATGGGCACAGGTTCTTAAACCCACGTCAAAGGTGGCAGGATCCTTATTATAACTTGAGTGTGTGTCCTCAGCAAGAATTAAGGTATGGCACTGTGCTCCCAGCTTCTTAAACTCTGACGGTTACAGCCAGACTAATTAGCCACTGTAGCCATAACTAGCATGAGTAACACAAACACTATTGCGCTCTCTCAGTGACGTTTTAACTTGCTAAGCCATCAAAAAACGTCAGTGCTCTCTGTCACATGCATAAATGCCATATCTGACCGACAACAGCTGCTTTCTCCCCCGACTACCGGGTATGTGCAATTTGTTACTATTTTTCAGCTTTAGCCACAAAGCTAATAACAACTTTAGCTAGCACTGTAAAAACAACATGTAGATGCATTACAGACTACTATTTATATAGCATGCACTACAACAATTCTGTGAAAACGTACCCAACTAAAACAAATGTATTTAAATTACTTACCTTCTCGGTATGCCTGACTTAGTGCCAAAGGTTGCATGTGGCTGAACAGTCTTCCAGAATCTGGCGGTCAATTGCGCTCTCCTTAAATTATGTTGTTGTCTTATTGGATAAGACTCTAGGTCTTATTATCCAATCATATTTAGTTGTTGTCTTTGAATATATTGCATCATTTCCGGTTGTGGTCAAACACAATTACAATGGTTTTAGTATTCTAATTTAGTCACTTTAAATCAATGCAAGAAAAATGAGTAGTCTCAGTATTGTTTATAATCAAGTAAATAGTACTTTATTTAATCATGTAAATAAGAGAAACATAAAAGGCTTGTGTAGCATTAACTAAATTCATTTGTGCAAATTCAAAAGCCTCCCAATTCCCATTTTTTCAGTGCAGGGCATTAATACAGCAGAACAGATCTGCGCTGCACACACAGATACTCGCTGTAATGACAGGATAAGAACCCTGAGTCTGGAATTATCATCTCTTCTTTTATTCATTGGTGGTCGTGTTGTTAAGTAAGTCACCAAAACGTACAACTTAAGCAAACTGATGCTGATGTTGCCAGATGTCAATTTGTCAACATGACAAAAGACACAACTATCAATCACAGGCAAAACTCTGTGATTACAAAACTACTCAAAGAGCTGAAATGTTAATGTGAAATTATTTTGTTCTATGTTTATTGCTTCATTAATTCATAGATTGTGTAATAATGGCAGTTATTAGTAACTGGCTCTCTTGCATTGAACTCTTCAGACTGCGACGACGGCCTTGCCCATGTTTTCTCCCTGCAGCATCCCCATAAAAGCAGCCGGCATGTTATCAAAGCCTTTTGTGACATGTTCCCGACACTGCAGTTTGCCCTGTGGATGCACAATACACACATCACAAATACAATACATCACAACAGAAACACAGGTAACTGATGTTTACATCTTTACTTAAAGGAAAGGCTCACACTAACCTCTTTCACCCACGCTAACAGTCTCTTGAGGGTCTCAGGGTGCTTGTGCTCCCACCTACTTTGCAAGAATCCCTCCATCTTCAGCTCCTTAATGATCATGGTGAAGTAGGGATACGGACCTAAAACACAGGTCGTTCAAGAGAAAAATTTAACCCATCTTTCACTCACAGAAACTACAGTTCATGTCTACAATAACCATCTGTGTGCCTCCACAGCACTTGTGGATCTTTAGCAGTGCAGCTTCTCCCTCTAGTGGAAACAATACATGAATACAGAAGAAGTTGTTGGTGGTGTATTATATGCATTTTGTGTTCTTCACAGTGATATTTGTGGGCCTTTGGGTTCCAGGCCCGCTCCAGAAAGGTCACTGTTCCACTTCAGTCTAATGCCATCTACATACCTTTACACCTGTAATTCAAACGAATTCATACAGTTTGGTAATGAAAGCTTTGAACATCCCAGTTGTCCAGTAAGAATCAAGCTAAATGTTGACTGGGAACTGTAAGTGTGCCAGAGACAGTTTAAAAAGGGGTTTATTTTATATGTTTCTGTCATAGATTTGTGTGTATTTAATTTATTTGCTGAAATTGATTAAAATTATTTTAATGAGATTTTTTTTTAAATTGTCTAAAATATGTGATTATAAAATATTGTTATATAATATTTTATAATTATATATAATAAATATAATTATAATTTTTTAAAGGCTGTGTAAATGAGCTATACACCTTTCTGTAAAGTTTGTTTGAGGTACAGTGTAATGGTCACATGACCAGAATTTAGCTGAAGGCAGAACCGTTGCATCGTGGGTCAGAACTAGCATGGACACAGAGGAAGGACAGCCAAAAATGCAATCTGATTCTTGGACATTACCATGAGTGACTTTAAAAATGTCTGAGAGGGGGGCAGAGAGAAAACTTCCAAGGACATCAGTGATGTGTGGACATTGCTGTTGGACATCTGTCGTTCCAAGTACACTGACCCCACCTGAGCAGCTGATGGAGAGACCTGACTCACAAAGTGTGAGTAAAACTTCATATAAAACACCTTTAAGAAAATTATAACAATATGCTATATCATAAAAATGCCATTTAAACCACAGTCTGGGAGAAACTGTTGCAAAAGCTTCGGCTTTTTTAGTTTGAACCCTAAACGATGCACAGACAGCACGCCCTCATCCATTATTTATTCATTCAAGAGTTAAATTTAACATGAGCATCCAAAGTAAAGGCTGAGTAACAAATTGTAACAAGGTTCCTGAAGGGGACCAAGAGCTTCCATTACCTCAGGCATAAATCTATCAAGGACACAAACAAGGACTTCTGTTTTCTCTTCATTACATTGGAGGAAATTGTCTACCATCCAAGAACTTTTTCTATATCTGTAACTCAGAAATATCTTGGAGCTTAGAGAAGATATACAGCTGACTGTCATCTGCATAGCATAACACCCTAAAAGTGTTGAAAACGTGTTAAAGAGGGAGCAGAGATGATATAAACAATAAAGGTCGTATGTCACACATAGACCCGAGAGGTGGAAGAGGACATGAACTTCAAAGAAACCACAAAAATACATCTTTTAGAAAGACGTGACAAGAACCACTCTGAAGCAGATCCAGATACATCCACCCAATATATCAGCCTGTCAAGCATGATGACGATGGTATGGTACAGTATGAAAGACAGAGGTGTCAGGTGCAGCATCAAAAAACGGAATAATAATAACCTCCAACACTATGCATCAAAATTTCATTGCAGATTTTAAAAATAGCTGTTTTAGTGGAAAAATCGCTACGGAAGCCAGGGCCATCAAGAATGGTGCATTTGTGGAAAAGAGCTGTAAGCTGTAATCTTAGGATTCGTCTGTAAATCCTTAGAAGACTGTGTTTATACCAGACTGGTGCCTCATGGGGTTTAAAGTAAGTTTCTTAACCTTGAATCAGTTATCTCCTGTGAATCCGTCTGTAAGTTTATTAATTAAATCTGATTGGTATTTGCAATAATGCAAAGTATTATTATTTTTCTGTCTGTGCACCAACCCTGGTTGTTCCATAGCAGGCACAAAACTTTCAGGAGTTATAGCAGTAACAAACCTGTCTGGGGTTGGCTGTCATTGTAGGTGGAGATACTTCCACACACAGCTATTCTTCCGAAGTTCTTCATCTGCTGCAGGACGACATCTGATGAAGGGCCTCCCACCTAAAACAAAGCAGCAGTGTCACTTAATGCATTGTAATGTGCTGTGAGGAATGCAGTGTGAATACAAGAGAAGAGTAGAGCAATGATTAAATATTAAATGCAAGCTTGAAACTGCACCACCACTGCTCACGTTTTCAAAGAAGCAGTCGTATCCTTCAGGTGAAGCCTTCCTCAGAGCCTCCTCCAGGGAACCCACAGTTTTGTAGTTGAAGACCTTATCAAATCCCAGCTCTTTGAGGTAAGCCACTTTGGCATCAGAGCCTGCCGAGCCCACCACCTTACAGCCCTTGATCTTGGCGATCTGTCCCACCACGGAGCCCACCGCTCCAGCTGCAGCGTTCACCAGCAGGGTCTCACCCTCCTTTAGACCCAACACGTCTTCTATCCCATAAACAGCCGTCAGCCTGCAGAGAGACAGAAACAGTGAATCCAGCTGTTGCCTCTTTGATTGCCAGATTAATTATATACACAAAGATCACTGCTTACAAACTCTGCTTCAGCTCATCAGCAAAACATCTGGAGTTAGCCACTTGTTGTCTATTAGCACGTTTAGCTGACCTCTTAAACACCTTACAAACACCTATAAATAAAGTCTTACACTAAGATGAATGTCTCAGATGGTTTAGTTTACATTTAAGATTCAGCTGATAAAACTTCACATCGATCTACCTGCTGGAAGAGTCAGAACATCCTGCCACGATTTATCGTCCAATAGAAAGTGACTATGATCTATGCAGGTTACTTAAATCTGTCTTACCCGGGCATCCCGATGGCACCCAGAGCCAGAGACAGGGACACATCTTTAGGCCACTCAGGCAGGATGGGAGTGAGGCCGGTCCCATCACTGAGCGTGTGGGTTCTCCACCCACTGTTACTCACAACGTGGCTTCCCACAGGAAACGCTGGATTTTTACTCTGGATCACTCTAAGGCAAGGCAAGGCAAGGCAAGTTTAGTTGTATAGCACAATTCAACAACAAGGTGATTCAAAGTGCTTTACAGAGACATTAGAAACAAGAACAAATAAAAAGCATGATTTAAAATTGAATAAAACAAGCAAATAAACGAACTAACTAATTAACAAACAAACAAACAAACAAACAAACAAACAAACAAACAACAGTATATAAAATCAAAACAGATAAAATCAGAACAGTAGATAAAATCAGTAGTTAAATGTAAGTTTTGAAATTTAAGCTTAAAGTGTGGATTTGGTGCTTTATTCAAATGCAGCTGAGAACAGGTGAGTCTTCAACCTGGATTTAAATAAACTGAGTGTTTCAGCTGATCTGAGGCTTTCTGGGAGTTTGTTCCAGATATAAGGAGCATAAAAGCTGAATGCAGCTTCTCCGTGTCTGGTTCTGACTCTGGGAACTGATAAAAGACCGGATCCAGATGACCTGAGGGATCTGGATGGTTCATACTGGGTCAGGAGGTCATTGATGTATTTTGGTCCTAAACCATTCAGAGCTTTATAGACCAGCATCAGAACTTTAAAGTCTATCCTCTGACGGACAGGCAGCCAGTGTAAGGACCTCAGAGCTGGACTGATGTGGTCCACTTTTTTGGTCTTAGTGAGGACTCGAGCAGCAGAGTTCTGAATGAGCTGTAGTTGTCTGACTGATTTTTTAGGTAGACCTGTAAAGATGCTGTTACAGTAATCAAGCCTACTAAAGATGAATGCATGGACTAGTTTTTCCAGGTCCTGTTGAGACATCAGATCTTTTATCCTTGATATATTCTTGAGGTGATAGTAAGCTGACTTTGTTATTGTCTTAATGTGTTTTTCTAAGTTTAGGTCTGCATCCATCACTACACCCAAATTTCTCGCCTGGTTTGTGGTTTTTAGATGTATAGATTGAAGTTCTCTGGTGACCTGTAATCGTTTTTCTTTGGCGCCAAAGACTATTACCTCAGTTTTGTTTTTGTTTAGCTGGAGAAAATTGTGGCACAACCAGTCATTGATTTCCTCAATGCATTTACCAAGAGCCTGTACAGGGCCTCGGTCTCCTGGTGACATTGTGATATATATTTGTGTGTCATCTGCATAGCTGTGATAGTTTATTTTGTTGTTGTTTATAATCTGTGCCAGTGGGAGCATGTAGATGTTAAACAGAAGGGGTCCCAAGATGGAACCTTGGGGAACTCCACATGTGATACTTGTCTGCTCAGATGTGAAGTTACCTATTGATACAAAGTATTTCCTGTTTTCTACGTATGTTTTGAACCAGTTTAGTACAGTTCCTGAAAGACCTGTCCAGTTCTCCAGTCGTTTGAGTAATATGTTGTGGTCAACTGTATCAAATGCTGCACTGAGATCCAGTAAAACTAGGACTGACATTTTTCCACTGTCTGTATTCAGACATATGTCATTAAACACTTTGGTCAGAGCGGTTTCAGTGCTGTGGTTCTGTCTAAAACCTGACTGGAAGGCATCGTAGCAATTATTCTGTTTTAAGAAGTAACTGAGCTGTTGAGAAACTGCTTTTTCAATGATCTTACTTAAAAACGGGAGATTTGAGATCGGCCTGTAGTTGTTCATTTGTGTCTTGTCAAGATTGTCCTTTTTCAGTATAGGTTTGATTACAGCAGTTTTTAGTGATTCTGGAAACACACCTGATAATAAAGAAAAGTTGACGATCTGTAACAGGTCTGACTCTAAAGTCTTTGAGACCTTTTTGAAAAAACTTGTTGGCAGGACATCTAAACAGCAGGAGGAGGAGTTCAGTTGACCTAAGATGTCCTCCAGGTCTTTGCTGTTAATAGGTTGAAACTGTTTCATGGTGTTTAAACAGTTTTTTGGTGGACACAGTACATATCCTGGATCTGCTGTTGATGTACCAATTGCTTGTCTAATTTTTTGGATTTTTTCAGTGAAGAATTTGGCAAAGTCATTGCAGGCCATGGTCGAATGAAGTTCAGCTGCCACTGACACAGGGGGGTTTGTTAGCCTGTCAACTGTAGAAAATAAGACCCGAGCATTATGGCTGTTTTTAGTGATGATGTCAGAGAAGTAGGACCTCCTTGCATTCCTCAGTTGTAAATTATAATTGTGAAGTTTCTCTTTATAAATGTCATAATGAACCTGGAGGTTTGTTTTTCTCCATCTGCGCTCAGCTTTCCTACACTCTCTTTTTTCATTTTTCACCAGTGTGGAGTTTCTCCATGGAGACTTTTTCCTTCCAGAGATAACCTTCACCTTAATGGGAGCAATAGTGTCCATTACATTTAACATGTTAGCATTGAAGCTATTGACGAGCTCATTGACTGACCCTCTGGGCAGGTCAGGTGTTAATGGGAAGACCTGGTTAAAAATTGCACTACTGTGTTCAGTTATACACCGTTTTGTGATCACTGCTGTTGATATATTTGTGTGGGCTGAGATTTTACTTTCAAAGAAAACACAGTAATGATCAGATAAGCCCACATCAGACACAGTAATGTTTGAAATGCTCAGGCCTTTGGAGATCAGTAGGTCAAGAGTGTGTCCTCTGTTATGTGTGGCCTCTGTTACATGCTGAGTCAGCCCAAAGTTGCCCAGAGTGTTACTCAGGTCTTTAGTCCCTTTGTCCTGAGGGTTGTCCACATGAATGTTAAAATCCCCAGCAATAATTACACAGTCAAAATCAACACAGATCACAGACAGCAGTTCACTGAGATCATTAAAAAAAGTCTGTGCAGTGTTTGGGAGGCCTGTAAACATTAAGAAACACAACTTTGGATGGGGCCTTCAGCTGTAAAGCCACATATTCAAAAGACTGAAAACTTCCAGGAGATAGCTGCTTACATTGAAATAATTCATTAAATAAGACAGCAACCCCTCCTCCTCTCCTGCTCGCCCTGACCTCACTGATAAAACTGTAGTTAGGAGGGGTCGTCTCGATGAGAGCAGCTCCACTGTTACTTTGGTCCAACCAAGTTTCAGTTAAAAACATAAAATCAAGGCTGTGCTCAGTGATTAAATCATTAATTAAAAATGTTTTCCCAGCTAGAGATCTAATGTTTAATAAAGCCAACTTAAGTGTTTTAGAGGTATTACTTGTCCCCTCGTGTTTGGGAGCAGTCTGTGGCACACAAGGTATGTTTACTATGTTTAAAGATCTTTTAGAGTGCAGCTCTCTGTGTTTTGACCAGGCCACATGTCTCCTGTCACCTAAAAGTACAGAAAATTTAAAACCTTCTAGTAAACAGGAAAACAACAACACAATATTAAAACAAAATAGTCTGTGCTGTCACTGGGATAACTCATTTTACTAACACAGCTGGCTGAAATTAAACTGTTCAACTGTGCTGTCTTTGTTTCAAGTTTTTTTTGGTAACGAAGTCTTGAAGATACATGAGCGTCAGTGTGATGAATAATGTATGTAGAAGTAAAAACAGAGTTTACTTAAAGGTGTGTCTTTTTGATGTCTCAGTTTGTAAAATGAATCCTGGCCTGAATAACAATCTTACTGACAGTGAACAACTTACTGCTATTCACCCAGAATATTCGCTGGTGCTTTGATTTATTTAGATTCAGCTTCCACAGCCTTCTCCTTGTGATTAAAGGGTGGCTGTAGCTTGGGTGGTAGAGCAGGTCACCTACTAACTGGAAGGTTGGTGGTTTGATCCCAGTCTGCTCCAGTCTGCATGTCAAATATCCTTGAGCGAGATACTAAACTCATGTTTCATCAGAGTGTGAAAGTTAGATAGGAAGCACTTAGAAAAAGAGTTCTTGTGTGAATGGGTCTGAATGTATAAGTTGTGTAAAGCGCATAGAGTGCTCAGATAGAGTAGAAAAGCGCTATATAAAGACCAGTCCATTTATCATTCTTCCTTTTACATCACTGTGGTTAAACCCTCTTGATCTTGTTTGCTGAGTGTGATCTTTGTGCTTTTTTATATTAATCCCCACCTTTCAATTTAATCTGCTCCCCGAGCATAGCAGTGGGAATCAAAGATATACGGACTGAGTTCTGTGTCAGCACATCATGCAAGTTTTCTGTGTGCAGGTGTGTTTGTGTTTCTTACTTGGCCACCTGACCTCCGATCATTACATCTCCCTCCTTCATGTGGGTTTTGCTGAACGACCTGTTGAGACCAGCGGTGTGTTACAATATGCATTTATATCAGGAGCATTAAAGTAGTTCAGTAATGAGTGACGCTGCTCTCTGATCACCTCATGTACGGGTCGACACTGAGAAACACAGCTTCCAACAGCACCTCTGCAAACAAAACTAAACTCATTTAAAGTGCTCGATGCTTAATGTTTGACAAAAACTGAAGAAGGTGCTCTCCTGTAGAGAGAAAGAAGAAAGACGTACCTCCATCTTTGGGCTCAGGGAGCTCCTCCACCTTCAGCCCAAAGTCACTTTTCTTTGGGAAGCCGTCAAAGTGCTGAGTCATTACCCATGACTTAGCTTTCACCATGATTCTTCTTTTTTATGGCCGCTGTAAAGAAATATTGCCCGTCACTGTTATCAACAGACATGAAAGTGCTGAGTCATCCAGCGCTGTGCAAAATAGAGCTGAATAAAACCTGAAGTGTGACGTTCACTCTGTGACGTTTAGCTGTGGTGAGCATCAAACAGCACAAATCATTTTAATTTTTCATGACATCATCGGTTAACTATAAAGTGTAACAATGACAGCGTAGGCTGCCCTTAGGCTCAGTTTCCAAGCTGTGATTAAAAGAACAATTCCAACAAAATGCAGAAATCCTCATCGTGCTCAAACACACACACATTTACATATTTACACACAAGTCATTTGAGTGATCAGAGTAAAACTATTACTATAAAAGTACTGGCTTACATACAAGTATTCACATAGAATCAAGTTCAGTGATTCTGTTTTTCAGACTTTATGAGAATATCAGTGAACCTCTAAACACATTGAAACACAATACTGTCATGGTCTGGGTGGGTGCCAGTGTTTCTCCCTCCGAGCCGGCATCTCCACCCCTGGGAGGTGCCACTGTGTTCTGCTTATTGCTCGCACCTGTGGGTAACTAAGCCAAGGACTCATAAGGCTGGATTGTCGGCTAACCCTAGTTAGTGCAGGCCACCGCTGTGATTTTGTACACGACTTGCAAACTATCTTGTCTCATTCTGTATCTCTCTTTCATAGCCATGCACCAAGTTGCCAGACACGAATCTCCTCTGTAGAACACCCATCTGGACCTCCTGACAGTCTCACGGGTTTCTCGCCCCATGCACCTGCCTGCCTCCCTGCCTCAACGCCAGGGATTTCAGATTTCGGACCACTCACCCAGACCACTCACCCCTCCACGCCACTACTGACCACCCACAGCAAGTAAGCAGTGCAAAGGAAAATTCAGAACAAACAGCTTGCCCGAACCATACCTGAATGTCTGTACTCTAATTTCAGTGACTCTGACCCTTTCCCCGGACCCAGCCAACCAGTTTGACTCTCCCTTCAGCCCAATCCTCGGAACAGCAGTTTCACTGACGAGCGACCAGATTGTTTACTTAGCTCAGGCTGCATAAACCCCTTAGGTTTAGGTGTTGCTTCTAGTACTTGTTAAACTCACGTTTCAGTTTTCTGACTGTGTGCACTTGCTGAGAAAATAAACGTTGTCACTGAAACTTTCTATGTGCTGTTCTGCGCCAAGCATTTGAGTCCTTTCTCTTTCAAGGCGACCTCGCCCGTGACAAATACAATCTAACTGTTCATACACAACTACCACTGTAGTGGAGTATCTCATATTTTATGGTCAGTAGCAAGATAACACTTTATGCAAAGGCTTTAAAGGGATAACACCGACCCCCTGCTGATGTTTGCTGCTCAGCCTCAGAGTTACCTCCTCCAGTAAAATCACACTTGATGCAGTTCAGAAACAAACAGCTCTCTCTCCTCTGTGTGACTTACCGCTCGCCTTTCTTCACAGAGAAATGCTGGAAGCTGTGGAGTGGGTGGAAGTGAGGAGAGGCAGGAATGTGAACAGTTATGAGGAGAAAGGGCGGGACACAAGCTTTTATTGCTGGATATGATTGGCTGAAAATATTGTACACTATCTAACAGCACCTGGCCAACAAAGATAAAGACATGTGCTTTAATATGCTGTACAGTTTGTTACCCAGCCGGGTAAGAAAGGCGAAACATTTGTTGATTTACTTTGGATAATAACACGTTGAACTTTGAAAAATGTCTATCTTTGATTTTTGAGATTAAATACTTCAGTTAGAAAAAGGCAAGCTTGTAATCAAACCTCAAGATATTTCATGTAAAGTTTTAATATCTGTAGATAAAAGTTTTCTAAATGTAAATTTGTTTTGTTACCCATGTTGAATATGTGAAACCCATGTTAGCGTGGCCTTATTTTGCATCTCGTAATGCCTGCAAAGAGATGATGGTGTCCTAATGAAGCTTTGCATGACTTCCAGGAGTAGTAAATCCATTTTTTATACTGTCATCATATAAAGAAAATACACCCTTGTTCAGGTTTCATGCATTAGCACATAATAAAAAATCATTAGATTGTTATAAGGTCATTACTTACATACAGACTTGAATAAGCAACAACACATATCAAGCCATTTCATTATTTAATTAACAACAACTATAATAAAAGACTAAGTACATCCTTTCTGCTTCCGTAGGAATAATAAGAGTAAGCAGCAGCCATGTGCTGCTAATCAAATGTACTGTTTGATATAACACATGAATGCACACATAGCCCAGATAAGTGTATTACTAAGGAAGTGCAGCACAGCCAGGCTTTCTTTGCCTTATCAGGCTCAAAGGGGGCGCTGAATGTGCCATATGACATTTCTACCACACAAAATGATCCCCGTGAGTGACACCGACTGTGACATTATTACATAATAATGACAAAATAGTGATTAAAAATTTATAAAGAACATAAAAAATTACAAATAAAATGTAAAACTATACCAAGTAAAACAAGACACCAATGCTTTAGAAAATAATTAGAGTGAATTTACATGTAAATCTTAATTAAGCTTTATCAAACACACATCTGTGGCAATTTTGATATGGATCTCTTGATTTGTGAACATTTTAGTTATATCAGCTTTACTTTTGAATTACTGTTCTTATATTGAACCTGCAACCTAAAGGGAACCTGTAGAATCAGAGTAAAAGTATATAGCTATAATTTAACAGGTGACATCAGGATCATGTGTTCATGAACACCACAAATAAACATTTAATAAATATTTAGCTTCAGTTTTTTTGCACAGCATTGGATGACTCACCACTTTCATATCTGTTACTATGAGGTTGATAACAGTGAAAGGCAACATTTATTTACAGCTGTCATAAAAACAAATCATCATGACTCAAGGAAAGTCGTGGGTCATGACTCAGCACTTTGACAACTTCTCAAAGAAAAGCAACTTTGGGCTGAAGGTGGAGGAGCTCCCTGAGCCCAAAGATGGAGGTAAGATGAGTTTGTATTTTCTCTTTAATTAAGGCTTTAATAGGAATGCACTCTCTTCAGTTTTTGTCGAAAACGAAACCCAGAGCACTTCAAATGTTTTTATTTTTGCAGACGTGCTGCTGGAAGCAGTATTCAGTGTCGACCCATACATGAGTTGAGAAGAGAAAACTTATACTGAATTATTTTCATAATAATTAACACTCCTGATAAAACTACATTGAAACATATTAACAATCATCTATAACATACTGCTGGTCTCAACAGGCCGTTCAGTCAAATCTACATGAAGGAAATAGATTTGATGATTGGAAGTCAAGTCAACAACACACCAACACACACAAACGCCTTTTATTTGTTGTCATGTGAGTCTGTTGTGTACTGAAACATGGCATGGTTTTCATCTGCTGTTAATTAGAAAGCATTTGCTTCATTTTACAGTAAAAAACAAAACGGCGTAGAGGTATGAAAGAGGAACTCTGTCATGCTGATTTAAATTATGATGACTTTGCTATTACTGTTATAAAGCCTCGAGCTGATCATTAGCCAAATCAGGCCCTGCCAAATACTCGAGTGAAGTGAGATCACCTTTCATGTGCTGAAACCTGAAGTGCCTTCACGCTGATAACACAGAGAGTCTTTGAGTGTGCACATTTTTCACTACCAGTTTCCTTCTCATCCTCATTCTACAGATGTCAATAAAGCCGCAGTGAGCAAGAATAAACAGAGTAAGACTTTCCTTGGCTCAACATCTCAAACAGTTCAGCAAATATCAGGAAAAACAAAGTTTCTATGCAGTTTGGATCTGGTAGCCATAGCCTGGATGGGGTTTTCCTGTACTTTTCAGGGAGCCTAAAAAAACAATAAGAATTAAAAAAAAAAAAAAAAGACCTATCGAGTCAAAAAGAAATCAACAATATTTCACTTGTGGGGGAGAATCCAGAAGCGAAGAGTAGAGCAGCTGAAGGCGTTAGACCTCATGGCAGCCAAAATGGGGAAGGGTCGGTGAGACTGTGAGAAGAAGAAGACCTGGGAGTATGAATGACATACAGCAGTACAGAAAGGTACTATGGAGCTTGAATTAACTGGAAAACAACGAAGCTGCTAAAAGACAGGTGTGATTAACAAATTGAAGAAGTTCTGGTGATGATGGGAGCAGCAGAGCTCTGGACCAACTGAAGTTCCTGTATGGACTTGTGAAGAAGGATGTAACCAAGCTGTGAGCAAGGATGGCAGTGCTGTTAGGTGAGAGAGATGGATGTGGACAGCAGTGGCCACTCGCATAGGGTACATGTTAAGGCTCTACATAGATTCACCAGAGAAGCATAAATCAGAGTTCAGAAAAACTAGCTGGAAAATGCTGGAAAACTTGTGGGTGAACGCTCTGATTTTGAGCAGTTCTCCTCTGCTTTATGTAATCAGCCAAAAAACCCAGTGGACTAACAAAAACAAAGGAAGAGGCTGCCATCCCATCATGCATCTTCATATTCTGGTCTCACAGTTGTTGATGATTGAACGTAAAGTTAATTCAGATAAGCGCTCAGATTTTTTTCAGTATGGCTGTTCAGTAACAGGACATGCTTCTTGGAGTTATGAATTTCACCTGATGACCTTCTTTAGTAACACTTGCCAAACTTTGTCTTTACGCTAGATTTATACTTGCCATTGGTGAGCAAGCAGCCATGATGGTTGGTTTACCATCTGTAGAATGTGGCTGTTTAAACCCACAAAAGGGATGAAACCTCAGAATCAGCAACTGATCACAAATAAAATAAAGCTAATGCTGCTGGCAGTTGCAAATGATTATGCAAGTCCCCGTCTGTCAAATCCCAGGTGGGGATGTTGAACCCTTGAGTGGAACCTGAAACTAGTGATTGAGCCCCTAAAGTCATCAGCTCGATGGAGCTGTTTTTCCATGAACTTCTACACAACCTGTAGGCTATTTCTACAGCAACAGAGGAAATTTCACTGCTGAACTTGTTGCACAGGTGACATCCTATCACTGAGCTCCTGAGAGCGACTCATTCCTTCACAAATGTTTGTAGAAGAAGTCTGCAAGCCTATGTGCTCGATTTTATACCCCTGTGGCCATGAAAGTGATTGGAACCCCGAAATTCAATGATTTAAATGTGTGAGTGTCTCACCAGTACCGTGAACAACAGCTTCTTGTGTATTAACATATTTTCCACTAGAGGGAGATGTTGCACTGCTGGAGATCTCTACGCGCTGCGGAGGTGCACAGTTATTTTAGACATGAATCTGATGTGAATAAAATAATTATATCTGCTGCTTTTAAGGACCTGCCTGGTCGAGGGGGTTGAAGTGCTCCAGATATAAGAGCGCAAACACTGTTAACATTTTCTACGAGTTTCAGCCTTTTATCAGAAAGCTGTGGTGAGGGTCAGCTCCATGGTTACACAGGCTGCTGACGGTCTCTGTCAGTGGATGACTCCAGGAGAGTCTGTGTTCCTACACCTCGTTTCTATGAGTCCTGGTCTCATAAGAGTGTATGAGTGTGTGTGTGTGTGTGTGTGTGTGTGTGTGTGTGTGTGTGTGTGTGTGTGTGTGTGTGTGTGTGTGTGTGTGTGTGTGAAACTGGCTGAATGACCTGCAGAAAGCGCTTGGAGTTCTCGGCTGAGTAGAAAGGCGGTATAAAAAAAAATCAATGTATTTACGGTTCAGCTCATTAAAATTTTTTATTGTGTAAACCAAATGCAGAGACTTCCGCTTCGACTGCTGATGGCTAACTTTACGCAGAGTGTTTAAAAGCCTGGGGCGTGTGCTGACCGCAGGTCATTTCCAAACTTGGAGGTTTGTTGTTGTGTCTTGGAAACATTCGTCAACAGTAATCATGGTTCGTCAAGTGAAGAATCTGGTAAGTGTGTCTTGTTTGCTCTTCTTTTTGTGCCTCTGTCCGTTTGTAACACATTAATGGATGTTTTTCGCACTATGGTTTTATAGCGGAGCAGCTGTGCCACAAGCGTAAAAACAGTTTTGGGTATGTACGTAGATTTTTAGAGAAACGCACCTTAAACAAGCTTTCCAAAGCTAATTGTAGTTATGGGTTGATTGTATTGCATTTGTGTGGAAATAAACGTCATTTCAAATGAGTTCATAGCCTCAAACGACCACCACATCTGAAATTTTCATTTTGTGAAAGGGGAAACTGAGCGTGGAAACATTTAGACTTGAGGAACAGTGGAGAAACCTCAAGAAGATCAGCATCAACATCAATTTCTGTGACGAAGAGAAAAAAAATGCACCATGAAGACGCAGAAAACTACTTTTGGGGGTAAAATGAGCTCGTACTGATCTGCGTAAATTTTAAGCAAACACTTACATGCAGTCTCTAAAGGCTTTTTTGAGCATGGGGAACCTCTGGTATATCCCGTTAGGTTTGGTGTAAATCTTAACGAGCAGTGTAGACGTGTCATACTAAAGCTCAAGTTAGGGAAACTGAAAGCGAAATCTTTCTGGAGGAAGCGTTGGGCTGAAATCCTCTGTGCGTAAATACAGCCGCAGGCAGCGATCAGTGAAAAGTGGACAACAACGCTGTAACAATCTGTATTTTAATGTGAAACACTGACCTCCATTTTTTGTTGTCAGGTTAATTATAAGATTCAAATCTATTTCAAACTATGTTGTTGGTTTTTGATTTCTCTCCAGGTAGAGTTCAATAACATCCTGAAGGAAGCTGGAAACAAGCTGGTGGTGGTGGACTTCACAGCCACTTGGTGTGGCCCCTGCCAAAGGATTGCCCCAGTGTATGAGGTACATGCTGTCAAAACTAAAACGACTCCGAACTCTTGCATCTGCATGTCGATCTGTGCTTCCACAATTGATGAGAATCTCTTTATTTCTGTCCCTCACACATTACAATAACCTGTATATTGGGATGGCTCATGAGCCAGAGGAGTCACTATGGTACTGATGCTCTAGTCCCAGAGTCGACTGTCCCCACTCTTAGCATCATTTTGACCCCTTTGCTCCAATAACCTCAGCAATGCTAAAGATGGCATTTCTTCAATAAGTTACGTTGTGAATTTTTTTTCAACTATAAGTTAGATTTGACACATTAAGAAATTACTATTAAGATGAAAAACAACCCACAACTTTTATGGCACAAGAGAACAAATTCAGACTTTTATTTTAGATGTTTCCCCTTTTGATCCTTCATAAGTGTGACGTGGCAGCAGATGAACTGCACAAGTTTGCATGTTGACTCACTGATCTTCTCTCCTGCAGAAAATGGCTGCGGCGCCTGAAAATGCCAACGTGATTTTCCTGAAGGTGGACGTGGATGCTGCCCATGTAAGTCTGAGTTTGACTTACTTCCTGATGAGCCTGCAGAAGCAGTTGGATTACTTCAGCTGCTGCCAGGCCTGTGCTAGCGCAGAGATCCTCGACACGTCTCTGTACAGTTGCTGTCAAACATGTTTGTGGTTTTTGCAGCATTTTATGGAACATCACACGACAAATGAGAGTGCAGGAAGAATCAAATAAATTGCATAAAGATTCATTTCTGTGCTGTGGGAAAGAGGCAACACTGAAGTGTTGGAGAGTATGATCTTGGGTAGCTGAAGAAGCCCGTCTTAGTCACGCTATGCTTAATGGCTTCTTCTTAATTGGCCTCTCACCACATCTACAGCTACAGTTGGTCATAACCATCTGTAGTCAAGAGAGATCTTGATGACCCAGTGAGCTCATCTGATTTATTTGCTTCTCTTTCAGGATGTGTCCTCATCCTGTGGAATCAGATCCATGCCCACGTTCCAGTTTTACAAGAATGGCCAAAAGGTAAGTCAAAATGCTACGTGTACCTGTCAGCTTGGTGCAGATGTTTGGCGTGTAATAGATTTTTGGACACATTGAGCCTCGTGCTCAAAATTGTTTTCAAGTGACACATAGAAGTGATCTTTAATATAGTGTTTGGCATTCACCTGCCGGAGAAAGGCCTCAAATCTTATGTTGCTTGAAGGATTCCTTCCTAATCTTGCACAGTAATGCTCTAAAAGCACGTCATACATGAGTCACTTAATATTTTCTAACGACAACAAAGCAATGAACCTTTCTGACAAATAGAGGCGAGCTCGCGACATTAAACACCAGCTTGAGGAGGCGCCTGTGATCGAAGCCAGACCTTCACTCAGTGGTCTCAGGATTAAACAAATTGAGTTAAATATCTCTCATAAATAAGGGTTTAGGTTGTGTGAAGCTTATTGTCTCCTATTTTACATTTTATCTAAGATAAATGGAAAATTATGTTTTGTTTTGGGGCTTTTTATGACATTTTTAACCCTCTATCCTTGTCTTTCAGCTCCACGAGTTCTCCGGAGCTGATCAAGCTACACTACTTAAAAAAGTAGAAGAGCTGAGATAAGAAGTCCAGTCAACACACGACCATGTTGCAAAAAACAAAAATGCCTCACATTACGATCTGTACATGATTCATGAGCATGAAGTCTATCTTTCACAGGCAATAATATATCTACATATCCTTTAATATTGACATAGCTTTCCTGTCTTAACAAAATATGATGCTGATAACTTTTAACTTTGTTTTTCTGAAAGTTTGACTTTGATCCCAAACTGCTTTGTATGTTTTGTGTTCAACAAAGTACATACAATAAATGGATTACATCAAATCAAGAGACTTGATGGTATTTTATGCATCAATAAAAATGGGAGAGTAGTTTACACATGTGCAATGGGCCATCACAGCAGCAGCTTTGACGCGTTGTACAAGTACAGCTTCATTTCACAAAAAGTCCTCAGAGCTGAAAAACACATTTAAGTTCTGTTTAAAAACTGCAACCAAAACGATTGTACACAAACTTCAAGCGTCACAATCTCTTTTCATCTCATGTCAAATGCTTTGACTGAATTTTTACAATAATTTCTTTAAACATAGCACCTCATTTTGCATGTGCATTTGTATACATGCATGTTAGCATGCTAATCAACCCTAAATGGACTGGAGCTGAGACTGATGATTATACTGCATACATGATTTCCACAGCCCTGTCATAGATTGGTGACCTGTCGAGGGAGCACAGCAGCTGGGATTGGCTGAATAACGGCCACCACCAATGAAAACATTTCCAGAGCAGTTACTGTGGAAAACATCTGCACAGAACTTCATGACAATCCAGCTGATCAGCCTTACTCTTACTCATTAAATTTATCTTTCAGTCTTTTTCACCAGCGCACCATGGAGCAGTGTGAAAACCAGCAAACAACCGGATGCCACGTAGCATTTTGCAGCAAAGGTTTGGGCAATTTGCATAGAAAGTTGGGCGACATCTGAGAACTGCAAGTGAGAATTTCTTGTGTTAGACCCTCCTACAGCCACCGAACTCACTTGTTCCCACTTTACACCAACAGGTTGTTGTTACTGTGCTTTCGAACACCAGCATTTATGTCTTTTTTCAAATGCATGAACCGGTTTTTGATTAGGTACTGGTACAGTGCCAATGAAACCAGTGGTTAAAACCGGCTTATCTGACTGACTCTTTTGTTTTGTGTCAGTGAGCCTTTGTTTGAGCACAAGTGAGGAAGAGGACACACACAGACATGTCAAATTAAGATCAGAGAAATGCTTCCTGTAACACACACAGATTCTATTCCTGTGAGCGAGTTACGCAGTGAAGATGATACTGAACAATAATGCAGTGAAATAGGAAAATATGAGTCTTCAGAATGAGGTTTGCAGCAGCATTGGGCCATTTAACCTCACGCACACAAACAAAGGCAGTGCAAACACATCAGGACAGCAACAGTGTGTGCAGGGAGGCAGCAAAGAACTCAGCAGCTGTTCAGGGGAGCTTACCCTGGATCCAGCCTTTGTTTTTAATATTTCATGTAAAGCATCTGAACAGTCATTTGAGTTTCAGACTGCACACAGGGATTCAGTGTGGAGCCCAATCAGTGGTTTGACTGTCTGCTTTAGTATCTGTACTTGTGCATAGATAAGAACGGGTCCAACATGCATTAGACAGATAGATAAAAATGTATTTGTCCATTTGGTAAGAGCAGCTCTGAAGTCCTCTGTGTTAGTCTGATGAGCTCTTACACACTGACTTTGATGAAAATGAATGAAAATGGATTTTTAACCCTTTTCTTTTTATTATTTATAGCAGTAAACTATTTTTCAGATTATTAAGAAAGTAACATCCTCATGTTTCAGCTATCATGTGAACGTTTTTGCATTTGTTTCTAATTCAAATGCAGCATTTTTTTTAATGATTCAGTCATAAAACTGCTGTCAGGTGATGTTTTTATTCAGACTTGTGCCGAGTGAGAAAAGCAATTTCTAAATTTCCCATATTCCTGGATTCAGTTCAGCTGGCACTCCCATCATATCAAAGCAGAAATACAGACGTGTGCCTCTGTTGTTAAGGTTTACTCATCTGGTGGGAGTTACAATAAAAAGTCAAGAATCAGGTCTTTAAATCCTGATAAAACCTACTGCATGGCTGATTTTTTTTAAATAACAAATGTTTTAACAAAATGTCTTAAAATAATATCGCTTGGAGTATTTTTTCCTAGTTAACAAAACAATGAGATAAGTGCACCTCAGGCTGTTACTCAGGTATGTGAAACTGCTGTGTCATTGGAAGTTGTTTTTCTTGTTTAATGGTGAGGTTGTTCCTGGATCCAGTCTACAGAAAGTATTCACACAGTTCATGATACAGAGAAAAATAAGAGTTGGTGGAACTTCCATTTACGTTGACTACCTGAAACACACAGGTAGCAAATCACCCAAAATCTTAGTAAACTAACCTGCTTCCATACAGCTGTTTTCTGTGGACTGTCCTCACTATAGCGAGATCTTTCTTCCACTGCTCTGTGCTGGTTTTTATACCCCAAATTTTGTCGTCTGCTTTTACCCCAAGGTTTAAAAGGCCTGTGTGTTTCATTTTTCTTGTCCTTGTGTAACTTGGATTTTGAACAGCAAGTTAATATATATTATTGCTACTTGAAGCCAGAATCAGAAGATGGAGAACAATCAATCCTTTTGACATCATTTAACTATTCAGTGACTTACAAGTTACTTACAGCTCTAGTTTGCATCATTGATATGTTTCAGAGATATAGCATTAAAACATATCCCAGCTTATCTGTACCGTATGTGGAAATGCTTCTCGGCTCTAAGACGCAGGTCACTCCTGATACGACTCAAAAACCAGCACATTTCACCAAACTCAGACTGCAGATTAAGAGCAGCTGAGTGGGTGACTTCTTGTCACGGCAAGTGTTGTGAAACTGATTAAGGAACTCAATAATGATGCAAAGAGTTTTGAGGGTGTGTTTGTCTTCCTGTTGTAAAAGGGATTTTTGAGAATGTAGACAAGCTGCTGCACAAGAGTTTATTTTCCTCATGTTGGCAGGTGGGGAAAGTGGAGCTCCCACCAGGGTGTAGCTGTCGTCACACTGAAACATCAGAGGATGCCCGGTGTTCACGTTGAGTTCAAGCACCTTACTGGTGCGGCCACTGACCACTGACAAAGCAGAAAAACCACAGGGATGTGACATAAGATGTGTTTGATGCACACGCCTCCTTTGAGCGACTATGGGCCAAGCAGCTGCACAATGGCACAGACGTGACATGCAAATGTGCAGGTTAGGCACCCGTTGCTTGCTCAGTTTGCACTTAGGGAGGAGCCCCGCAGGACAATGAAGTAACCGTGTTATTAAAAATATTTCCGACACACCGCGGCCTGGTGGGTGTGAGAAAGGGGTGTGGTCCTAAACCTTGCAAATGAATATTAAAGTAAAAGGAACCTGAGTTTGTTTACAGCTGAACTGAAGAGGGGTTTACATTCCTCCTGAGTGCTATACGCCACCTAGTGGCATTTGTGAGTACATGTACCATGTCCTGGGATAGTACATGCACAGTAAAGTCATATTACCTATAAATCAGCAATTAAAGCAAAAAAATACTGTGATTTCACTTTGCACATTATTTACAAGTTCTCTTTTTAATCGCTCCTCAGATTTTGACCTTTAAGTGTTATTTTAATCCATATTTATGACAACAGGCAGTTGTTTTTGGCCAGATATCTTTGTGCCAGTAGACTCAGTGAAAAAGAAATTGCTGAAAGAGCATTATGGTTAAATATCCAACATTATCTCAAACACGTCTGTCTCCTTGTCTGTGCACAAACTTAACAACACACACTGGCTGTTCGGTCTCCCTGGCAGGTGTGAGTGGAGTCTCTCTGTGACAAAAAGGGAGAGGAATATTTGATGACCAAGACGCAGAAACATGTATGTGAGTTTAGCCTGCAGTACTAGTGAAGTATTGAAGTGAACATGCAACCTGAAATCACAACACTCGGTTGACGAATGCTTATTTTATGTTGTTTTCCTGCAGAGGAAAAAAATGTATATAAAGATAGAAAAGATACAAGTATTATGATCAATCTACAAATGTCTCACCTGAACTTATTAGTTTGCATCTATATGTAGAAATGATGGTTTACACTTTAAACCTCTGAGTTCCTCACACTGAGACTGTGAGGAACTCAGAGGTTTAAAGTGATATTGTTTTTAAATTTTGGGGAAAAACATCTGTAAAGCAACAAAGAAAGCTGGATTTTGGTCTTTAACCTTATTGGCAGCGTGCCCTCTGTCACACCTCAGATGGTGTGCTAAACGTTCGGCCAATAAGATTGAACATTAAAAGCACGTCTCCCACTCCTTTCTCCTCTTAAGCGTCTGCAGAGCTGCCTCTGCTCACTTCTACCCACTCTCGCTCCACAGCTTCCAGCATTTCTCTGTGAAGAAAGGCGAGCGGTAAGTCACACAGAGGAGAGAGAGCTGTTTGTTTCTGAACTGCATTAAGCGTGATTTTACTGGCGGAGGTAACTCTGAGGCTGAGCAGCAAACATCAGCAGGGGGTCGATGTTATCTCACTCTGACCATGAAATAGTTGATGCTCCACCACGGCGTTCGCTTTTATTCGCTGTAAAGTGTCAGTTCACTGATGTGGTCGTAACATCTGAACTTGTTTTATGTAAATGGTGAATGGACTTATTCCCACTTTACTCATTCATTGCACATAAAGTGACATTTTTCAAGTTTTGTTGTTTCACTTTTAATTATTTGTTAATAATATAATTCAGCTGGATGGAGGTCAGACCACATGTTAAGCATAAATCCATCATTCAACATGCTGCATTTGAATACCTTAAATTAAAAAAAGTTTACTGAGTCTCTGAAATTAGGATTCAAAGCAGTCCTCTTAGAGGCCACAAGCCTTGGAGTCTTTCCATATCTTCAGGCTCTTTGTACGGAAACATTTTCAGTGTTTCCAAAACAATCAGACTGAACTATGAGCACAATTACACATATTGCTGTTGCTGTTTGTTACACAGTTTAAGTTCTTTATAAAAGTAATAAAATGTAAAGCATTTAAAACAGACTTATAGACATGAATCTTTTCCACAAATATCACAAAGGTGATCACATAGAGACACAAGGTGTCAGTTCACTGATGCAGTTGTAAAGACTGAATGGTGAATGGAGAAGTACTTATACAGTAATATTTTTACTCTCAAAGCACTTGTGTGTAAATGTGTGTGTGTGCAGGAAAAGGATTTTTGAATTTCTAACCTGGATACTCAGCATTTTAATGTCTGTTACTATGAGTTTAATAACAATATTTCTTTACAGCTGCCGTAAAAAAAGAAGAATCATGGTGAAAGCTAAGTCATGGGTAATGACTCAGCACTTTGACGGCTTCCCAAAGAAAAGTGACTTTGGGCTGAAGGTGGAGGAGCTCCCTGAGCCCAAAGATGGAGGCAAGATAGCTTTATTATTTCTATTTGCTTAAGGAGTTCACGCTCTTTTTTTATGTCAAGCTTTTAGCATCGAGCACTTTAAATGAGTTTAGTTTTGTTTGCAGAGGTGCTTCTGGAAGCAGTGTTTCTCAGTGTTGACCCGTACATGAGGTGAGCAGAGAATATAGAGGATTTTAAAATATATTTTACATAGTAACACTGCTGATATGAATCTGTTGTAAAACACTGTTGACAGGCTGCTCAGCAAAATCCACATGAAGGAAGGAGGTGTGATGATTGGAGAACAAGTGGCCAAGTAAGTGTTTACCTGTTCATATAATACGACAACGACTACTACTAATAATGTTTTCCTTTAGAGTGATCCAGAGTAAAAATCCAGCGTTTCCTGTGGGAAGCCACGTTGTGAGTGACAGCGGGTGGAGAACCCACACGCTCAGTGATGGGACCGGCCTCACTCCCATCCTGTCCGAGTGGCCTAAAGATGTGTCCCTGTCTCTGGCTCTGGGTGCCATCGGGATGCCCGGGTAAGACAGATTTAAGTAACTTGTATGGATCAAAGTCACTTTCTATTGGACGATAAATCATGGCAGGATGTTCTGACTCTTCCAGCAGGTAGATCGATGTGAAGTTTTATCAGCTGAATCTTAAATGCACATTGAGACAGGACATATTGGATTCATGTCAGTGATGTAAGACTTTGTTTACAGCAGCTTAAGGAGGTTTCAAGAAGTTACTGAGTTTTACTCTCATATGTGATCAGCATTGCATAAAAGAGTCCAATAAACCTTCTTAACAAATGCTGGTTAGGATGATTAATTTGGAAGAAACTGACATGGTTGATGATTATCATGACGATGAATGGCATTTCTAAGGTGTAAACTGATGCTAATAGACAATAGAGTGAATCATGGGCAGAAAAAAGTCTTCTTTTAAGAAAGTAAGTGGGTAAGTCAAATGTTTTGGCTTGCTGGTGAGCTGAAGTCACCATCTATGCACTTACTAATGACCCTTTGATGAATGTAATTAGAGTTTATATGAAGCTCAAAATTGAGGAAAAACAGCAGGATTTACTGTTTCTGTCTCTCTGCAGGCTGACGGCTGTTTATGGGATAGAAGACGTGTTGGGTCTAAAGGAGGATGAGACCCTGCTGGTGAACGCTGCAGCTGGAGCGGTGGGCTCCGTGGTGGGACAGATCGCCAAGATCAAGGGCTGTAAGGTGGTGGGCTCAGCAGGCTCTGATGCCAAAGTGGCTTACCTCAAAGAGCTGGGATTTGATGAGGCCTTCAACTACAAAACTGTGGGTTCCCTGGAGGAGGCTCTGAGGAAGGCTTCACCTGAAGGATACGATTGTTTCTTTGAAAACGTGAGCAGTGGTGGTGCAGTTTCAAGCTTGCATGTAATATTTAATCACTGCTGAGCTCTTCTCTCGATCTTTGATTTTTAGGTGGGAGGCCCTTCTTCATTCATTGTCCTGCAGCAGATGAAGAACTGTGGAAGAATAGCTGTGTGTGGAAGTATCTCCACCTACAATGACAGTGAACCCCAGACAGGTGTGTTACTGCCCTAATTTACTTTTCCTTGTCAAAGACATGAGCTCAATACAGACTATTTCATAGGAAATAATAAAAATAATACTGAGACTGACTTATACATCTATACTAGATATTTCCTGGAAATTCATCTTTATAAAAGTGTAAATCTGGCTACACAACCAGTTTAAGGTTAAGCAACCTACTTTAAAGATAATATTTTCACAGAGCGGCCTTTAAGGTGTCGCAGATAAATACAACAAAATAAAACCAGTACCAAAAAGAAGATTTGAAAAACATAAATTTCACACCCAAGCCTCAACTCTTGCGGCCCAGTACCAAACGACTCACAGACCAGCCCGGGCATAGGGAACCCTGCCTTATGTGTCAGGAGTATCGGAGCCGTTGAGATGCATTTTTCTATAAATCGCGTATCTGTGGCTTTTAAACCCCAAAACACGATGCGCCAAAAATTGGTCCACCCCCAGGATCAGGTCCCCCGACACAAACAGAGTAACATAGTGTACGCTGTCAAGTGCCAGGAGGATTGCCAGGATTTATACATCGGGGAACCCAAACAACGGATGGCACAACAGAGAAGAGCCACCTCATCAGGCCAGGACGCTGCAGTCTATTTGCACCTACAGGCCAGTGGACACTCTTTCAATGATGAGGATGTAACATCCTGGACAGGGAGGAACGCTGGTTTGAGCGCGGAGTCAAGGAGGCCGTTTACGTGAAAAGGGAAAGACCATCTCTGAATCAAGGAGGGGGCCTAAGGATACATCTGTCACCATCTGTGATTGCAGACATTCCCCAACTCTCTGTGAATGGTACTCATGGCCATTGATCAGTGGGCTTTGATCAATGAGCTATGATCAGTGGTTGTTGCTCAATGGTCATGACAATTTGCATATTAATGACCAAGGAACTGACCTCACAGCCCATTGTTCATTCAGTGGGCTGGTTTCAGTCATTGTGCGAGGTTGGAGAAACCTGCGGTCAGCTGAGACTGAAGAAGTCACTTGGATGAGCGATGAAACATTTCTCCCACTGAAAACACTTTGTCAAGATGAACAGAATCAACTTTCGGGGGGTTTTGAGCTAAAGATCCTCAGAGATAATGTGACTTGTTCATGTCCCTTTGATCCACCGACTACAGCAGGTTTTTATAGATTTTGGTGTTAAACTCTTTAATTAGGCCTACTAAACTGTAGGGCTTCATTATAGCTTTAACTGTATCTAAGTAGCACTCAGCAAAGGCGGAGACAGTGATATTATGGGATGGCCCTGGTTTCTTCCCATTTTCTACTAGAGGGAGATGTTGTCCTGCTGAAGACCCATAAGAGCTGTGGAGGCACACAGACAGTTATTTTAGATATGAACTGTAGTTTCATTGTTTCATTTTTCTCTTGAATGATCTGTATTTTAGGGCCGTACTCCTATTTCACTGTGATCCTGAAACAGCTGAAGATGGAGGGCTTCATATACAGCAGGTGGCAGCACAAGAACCATGAGACCCTCAAGAGACTGTTGGCGTGGGTGAAAGAGGTCAGCTATTTAGTCCTTTATCAAAGAGAAAAAGATATAAACATCAGTTACCTGTGTTTCTGTTGTGATGTATTGTATTTGTGATCTGTGTATTGTGCGTCCACAGGGCAAACTGCAGTGTCGGGAGCACGTCACAAAAGGCTTTGAAAACATGCCGGCTGCTTTTATGGGGATGCTGCAGGGAGAAAACACCGGCAAGGCCGTCGTCGCAGTCTGAAGAGTTCAATGCAAGAGAGCCAGCATTACTAATAACTGCCATTATTACACAATCTATCAATTAATGAAGGATTAATCAATAATCATAGAACACAATAATTTCACATTAATATTTCAACTTCTTGATTAGTTTTGTAATCACAGTCATATCAAAGATTAAAGCAACGCTGGGATTTAATCTCATAGTTTAGTCATTCAAAGAAATGTGATTTCTAATCTAAACAGCATTACTTCATAACAGATCAGTAAAACTATGTCTGAACTGTTTCTGGTCTGAAACATTTTAATGTGTAGTTTTCAAATTTGTCTTTACAAGGAGGAAAGTGGTGATCAAGGCTTTTGCTCTGTTGTGGTGAACAGTGTGGATTTACTACAACATAACTGACCAAGTGCTTTGTATTGTCTGGAAGTCTGAGGACAATAAAGTTTTTTCTTTTACCCTGATCCTTGTGGCTTCAGACTATCTATCTATCGATCTATGTATCGATTGCAGATAAAGTGACATATTTCATATTTTCTCATGGAGAAATCCACCAGGAAGCAGCTCAGACCAACTCTTTTGACATTAAACCACATTTTTCCCCTCTTGGTTCAACGTACTACATTGAATACATCTACAAAAACTAATAATTCATTTTTAATAGCTTAGAAGCATCAGCAGAATTAAAAGAAGTCCTCTTAGAGGCCACAAGCTTGTGTGTCAAACTGAATTTTGGAGGTGCTTTGGAGGGGTTCGTATATGCGTGCCGAGAGAATAATTAAACAATTGTATTTTAAAACAGACAAAGAACCACAAATCTAGCAAGATCTCCTTCTCAATAACAATCAAACAGAGGACATGTCTGCCCAAATACTAAATAAATAATTAACTCCAAAGTATATAACAAATAGAACATGTAAAAGAAAAAAAATGCACAGAGGATATATTTTCTGATATTTTATAACCGTATGACCTTCTTCGCAAAAGCAATAACATGTGTAGAATTCCTCAAAAAAATGTATAGACAGCTACATTCACCCTGGGGGGAAACTAGTGAGGAAGACCATCAGGACCAGGCTGGTTTCCTGGGTCCAGAGGTCCTTTTATTTCATCACAGCTGTCCTGTGCCAGAAGTTCTGTTGACCCATGAGAGAGGCTTCATTTCAGAAACATCAGGAAGACTAAAGCTCGTTGCAGGGATCAAGGAGAAACTCCTGTTCATCACCACCAGCTCCCTCACAGGGAAATCTTCAGCACTCCACTGTAGACCTGCCCCAGAAGATGGTTAATCTCAGCATTTCATGAACACTGTGATGGAGGCCTTTGGTTTGTGTCATGGTAGAAGTACTTAGATAATCCTCAGAGGCTCCGGACTTTTACATAAAGATATATTCAGTCCTGTAGGAAGTTATATATTTAAATAGATAGTATCCTCTCTGGTTACTCTGGTATGGATGACTCTGGATTACTGATAAATAACACACTATTAACAAAAAACACTATGAAAGAATTCCAGATCAGAAGTTTTTAGTTCAATATACAAGTGACCTTCAACCTTTGACCTCCATCAGGTATTATTTAATTGTATCAACCCCCCCCCCCCCCCCCCCAAAAAAAAACAAAAACCAAACAAACAAAAAAAACATCATGTCCTCATGCAGCTGAGTGTATTCAGTGTTGAAAATAGAAGCTGTGCAGGTCTGAGATCAGCAACTTTCTGAAATACCAAACTGAGGTCCTGTTAATGCTGATATATAGTGACACAGTTGCATGCATGATTAGTCCATTTGACTTTGTCAGTTAATTAATGTGTAATTAATTAATTACATGTGTAATAAATATTTATTTAATTAACTGACTCAACTCAGTTTATTTGAGTTTGCTTGAATAAGAAAAACTAAGTAAGCTGAAAATTTTGCTTTTTAGTAGTAGAATGTAACTAAGTACATTTACTCTGTAGAGAAACGGACAGAGGGCAGGATCCATTCAGCGGAATGATAAAATTATATGGTTTGAAAATGCCATGTCACTGCTTTCCTCCTTCCGCACACAGATCTAGTGATGGTAAATTTGATTCTTTTTACTGATTCGAGTTTTAATGAGTCACTCACCAAAGTGAATCGATTTTTTGAGTCATTTGATTCACTGAGTCAGTCGACCAGAGAGTGCAAAAAATGTACATTTTCACTCAAATTTAATTTGTTTCTCTTTTCATGTAAATCCTACTGCTAAGATGAATGATTTTAAAAAAAACAAACAAACTATTTTATAGTGCAAAAAAGAGCAAAAACATTTCTAAAATTCTGTTTACATTATACATGCTTCCCTTAGGCAGCATCATTAGAAGACATAGCATACATTTTCACTGCTATGCAGATGACACCCAGCTCTATCTGTCCATGAAGCCAGTAGAGTTGGATGTCTCGAGACCGGTCTTGCACTTTTACGACTGAGCACAGCACCCATGTGAGCGAGGGCGGAGAAGCTGCTGCCTGCGAGTTTGCTGCAGACAGAGGAGAGCTTAAGTTTGACCAGGTACCAAAGCAAATCATTCGTACTGAACTAATAATGTAAATATGACGGTGTATCACAAAAGATTGATATCAAACTGATCACTTGGTTGCGTTACTTGCTCTTCGAGTGAATCAACAAATGGATAAATAAAAAGCCGAACAGCAATGCTGATTTTTTAGAGTCTTAGCTTACATTTCATATTTTCAGTTGTTACCCTCCACAGCTAAACAAACTCTCTAAATCGGTTTCAGTTGTGTACTGATGAACACAACAATGGACATAAGGAGCTTCTTTCAAAGAAAAAACTCAGGTAGATGTTATTTTATATATTATGCTTCGGATGTTGTTCAGTATATCTATGCAAAACAAGAGGAATTTCAATACACAGCAGTATATTCACAGTTTAAACCAGATATTTACATACACTTTATGGAGAAAACATAAAAACTTTTTTTTACTGTTAAACATCAATTTAGAGTAAACTTTTGTTTTAGATAAATAAATGTTGAAATATCTTTTGAATTAGTTAAATGTCAGAATAAAAAGAGGGAGCTGTCTACTTTAATCACTTTCATCAAATTTAGGAGCACATATACACTAAGTTTATTGTTAATTAATAAGAAACTCCAGACGATTCCATTCTGAGCTGAAGAAGCTTCTGATAGGTTCGTACAGTCCATGTGAGTAAATTGGTGGCACAGCTGTGGATGCATATAAGGAAAAACACAGAGCCTGTTTCTGTGACATGGGAAAATCAAGAGATATCAACCAAAACACCAGGAAAAGAACTGTGGAGCTCCATAAGTGTGGCTCAATTTTGAATACAATTTGGTGCCATTTGCAATTAAGAAATACAGATAATTTCTCTCTTTACTCTTAAAGTTAAACCCTTCTTTGGCACTGGGACCATTTTTGGTCCCTTTAGTTTTTCAGTTACAAGCCATTTGCACTGTGTTGAATGGAATATAGCCAAATTCTCTAAAAAAAAGTTTGGCATAATTTCATTTCAAAATTCAAGTCTGACTTCCTTAAATTAGCTTCAGTGGCTAAGCTAACAATACACATCCTCTTAGAGCCCTAGGGACCATTTTTGGCCCATTGACTTCCATTATAAACGCTATTTTTCACTGCAGAATTATTACCGTTAATGTCTTGGTGATTACTTATGTTTCCGTTTCGTTTTGGTCTATGAGCCTTAGAGTTGTAATTTTTTTATTTGTCCACCGGGTGGCGCCCTTGCTCCACATTTGATCCCTGCTGGAAAACAGCGGGCTGCTTGGACAGACCTGCGGGAAATGAAGCCTCATTTCCGGCGTGCAGCAGCGGCTTCGCCCACTGATCGGGCGGGACCATTTTTTGGTCCCTAGGACCATGAGAGGGTGCATTTTTTTTTTAGTCAACAGGAAATGACGTATTTGTTGTCACGTGGTATCGGACGTGTGGGCTGGAAAAAGCAGTCCCCGGTGATCGTGCCCCGGTGATCGTCGCGACTTACACCGGCAACATGCACTTATTTCGGCCTAGAGGAGGAGCATTTGCCGCCTGGAGACCATTTTCTGGTCCTGAAAAAAAAAATAAAAGGCGATCGAAATGACTGTTGGTGCCAATCTTTAGTCCATCTAAAGGCCTAATTATAATAACAAACAAATATTACTTCAAATGGTTTTTTTTTGGAAAATATTTAGTTTTTTGTTTTTTGGGGCTAAAAAACAGGGCGCTCATGTAATAAAACTGGGATTTAAAGGGTTAAAACAACGAAAATATAATTAAAACTTTATATGAATATTTCAGGGAGAAGTAGTTTTAAAAGACTGACCAATTTAAAGTGGAAAAAAATATGAATATATAATCTTTTTATTGCACTTTTGGGGCGGGACCATTTTTGGTCCCCAGGGCTCTAAAGGGATGCATTTTTAAGGGCCATCCAGGGTTAACAACTATGTTTTTTATATTTATCAATCTAAAAAAATAAACATTTTGTCTGATTTGATGTTACAATTAAAAAAGTGTTTTTATCTGAAGAGTACATAAATATCTGGTTTCAACTGTATATTTGATGATGTTGGTGTTTGGCTTGATTGTCAGAGGGAGAGAGAGGAGCAGAGATGAACAAGAGCAGGTGAGACACACATGTTAGTCAAATGGTTGTTTACCAAAAGTATCACCGTATCATAGGTCCTCATGTATCTCGTACCTAGTGTTTCTTTTTAGGTTTGTTATTTTTCAAATTCTATATTTATTAAGTTGTGCAGGCTTGTTTGCACAACAAGGCTAAATAATTATATAAACTTTTCTCAGTCTAAATAGTGGACTTTGGTAGAATTAAAAAATAAATGTAGTGCAGGTCTATGATGATTTTTAGTGCTACTATCATCTAGTTCTGTTTCTGATTCTGTCTTGGTTAAGTCCTCAGTAGTCCTGATTTTGAACTGTTGTAGTCCTGTTTTAATACCGGATCAGTTCTGGGTCTGATTGAATTGGGGTTTAGTCCTCATGTCTTGATACAGCCCTGACTTTGTTCTGCCTTGCTGCTTAATTAAAAACCTAGCTTAAGGTGTGATATATTGATATATTTTTTCCTATATGAAGTCATTCTTTTTTGAACAAAACTCAAAACAGAGCCTATTGATCTCAGTCATTTCTACCCCCCCCCCCCCCCCCCCAAAAAAAAAGAAAAGAAAAAAATCCCACATGCATACCACCCTTTAGGGCTAAGCCCCGGGTGTTTCAAATGTCTGGCTCTGCCTCTGAGCAACATGGATGAGTCAGTTGGACTTGTGAATCATGATTCATGAGTCAGTAAAGTGATTCTCGAGTATTGAACGATTCGTTCATGATTCGCGCATCACTACACAGATCAGTCCACATGTTCATGGCAGCTACTTTTTTATGGGCTATGCTGAGCAAACCTGGATGCAGCAGGAGAAGCTTCAGCTCAAGAGATTGTTTGATTCTACACTGATTTGGTGAGTAAATATTTACTCTTACTCAGTTTATAAACTTCCTAGCTGGCCAGTGTTAGCCTAGCGTTCATATCACTAATACCCTGTTTACATGCTGCCTCTCAGCTCATGTTACTTAAAAATTAACCCTACAGCGTTAAAAACCTTATATAAAAATCTCTCAGTGAAATGTATTGTTGTTCATTTATAATGGAAAAGTGAGATTTGCAGCCATTAGATAAGAGCCTAAACTCTTCCTGAATGTGCAGCTGTTAACGTCAAATCTTAACATAAGCAAACTGCTTTTAGATTTAACCAATATTTCATTTGTTAAAAATTGTGCTTAGATACGAGTTTTATTGTGAAAGTGAAACGCCGTAAAACAGATTAGTGGCCTGGTAAATGGTAAAATCTAGTTTGGCTTTATATTTGAAAATAAAGTTATTAGCTTGTCCTTCTAAAGAAATAACAAGGTAGCTTGTGTTAAATAGAAACACTGCCACATGCTTTACCTGGTCATTGGCCTTATTAGAAACTTAATATATTGGAAGCTAGCTTTTAATAAGTATGTGATAATTACATTTAATTTAGGTGGTCTCTCTTTTCTTTGCCTAAAGTGTTTGGAAAAAAGTAGTAGAAGACATCAACTCTTCTTCTGTGTTTTTTTCTCTCGTTATTGTTGTTAATGCAACTTAAAGAAAGGGAGACAAAGGTGAGGTTTTCAGGGCACCAGAGAAAGTTTTTGGCAGACTGTAAACCATCAATGGTGGATAATATGCTTGTAGGAGCCATATGAGTTGTTCCTGTTTGACTAAGTGGGTTGGTTTAAATGGACTCACTGTATTGGTGCACGGGTGTGGGGCGTGTCTCATGGGTGTGGTAGATGATAAATGTGGTTGCACTCACCTGTTCACGCCACCTGATGTTGATGAGCAGAAAGGTAGGGTGAGCATGAGGCAAAACTTTCTGTTGGCCGCAGCTTGAATGATTTTGATGTATTTTAACTGGAACTTAATGGTTTTTGTTAGTGATGGCCAAATGAAGCTTTCCGAAGCACTGAAGCTTGTATTGAAAAACGGTTCATTACTCGAAGCTTTTCAACACAGTCCTCTCCGGTGACATCTGGTGGTGAAAATTTTGAAGAGCAGCTTGAATCTGCAAAATAAAACGGACTGCTCAATTATCACTGCTCACTCAAGAGTGGAGTTCTCTCTGATATTGGGCCACCGTTCCGTTGCTTTGAACATGTAATTGGTTTTGTTTTCTCGATTGGGGGGCTGAAAAAAATGTAATGCGTATTTGCGTAATACATTTTGATCAATAAACTTTCCCTATTTAAACATGCACTATGGTGTGGCCTTTCTTTGCTCATAACTCCTTGATGTTGGTAAATACAATAAGTGAGCAATATATATAATATACATATGATAATGCACAGCACATTATGGAGTATGCCCCTGCTGTGAAGTCCTGCCTCCATCTACTTGTCGTTTAATCACTGGACAGCTGGACAGGTTCATACAAAATATTAGATTAGGCCAATTGTCCTATACATATTTTTGACCTAGGGGTGGGATTGATTGTGAACTGGAAAGGGAAAATGCTTAGGGAGCTGAGTACGGCTGCATCGTCACTGATTTGTAGAATCATTTTGATTCGATACAGGATTCAATTTGATTGGAATCTGGAAAGTTTTGCCTCAGTCAGAAATATTACAATTCTGATCATTTAACAGTATATATCCATAATTTCGTATCTATTAAAAGAAAGCTGACACATGTGAGACTTAATTAGAGATGTAAACAGAGAGTTATGAAACCTGCAGCTGCAGAAGCCAGCGAAAAAAAAAGAGGCAAACACATCGCGGACCCGACGACGCACCAAAATCTGATTCTGACGCGTCGGGTCCGCGCTCTGTGTTTACGTTTGTATGCAGAATCCGTAAACCTGCTCCTAGTTACTGTTTTAGCTGCATGGTGTTTGACGACATGTTGTGAGGTTTAACCTGAGATGCTGGCGTTTCAGGCATAATAACGTTAATTTACAAATCGACACGGGATTTTAATGAATCAATATCACTTTATTCAATTTAGCATGGATTGTAATCAGAAAGGCGATAATCAAAACCCACCCCTAATCAAGAACTTGCAAAGTAAAAACATGATCTATGTAAGGTAGCCCTTTTGTTATTTACATTTAAAAAGAGGATTAGTGTTACTGTGCGCTGGCTGAGTCTGTTTCTTTTCTTAGAAATAGTTTCTCCTGCCCTGGAGAAAATCCACTTGCATGGAACAGAAGAGGCTGTGGAGTGCAGGAACTACACTGCAAGCTGGTAGATATGCAGGTATTCCTGGGTCCTGCAGACTATCACCTAAAAACAATAAACAAAATGATTTTCTAAACTGTAGCAATGTAATGTACGTATAGTGTCAAATACATTTTTGTAGTCTTCATCAGCTTTAATTCACATGGAAGTGTTCCTAAAGTCATATGCTGTAATGATATTTACATTATGAAAACATGATTTTGGACATTTCAAGTTTTTCACTTCGGCAGATAAAATGAATTGAGCAAAATCAACTCAAAATATTCCCACACGCCAGAACGTCCTCTCTTCCTCGCTGGCTCCATATCTGTCAGTGGAATGATCACCTCGTCGCTATCTGTCACCATCAACACACTCCACGAATCCCGTGGATGATTCACTTCCTTATATCTGTTTGAATCAGGTACCGAAGCAGTTACGTGCGTAATGAAGCTTCGGACGTCACTGGTCACGTGACTTTTGCCAAACGAAGCAAGCCTCGACACAGTGCTTCTGAACCAGTGTGTTGTTTTTTTCGACACACGCTCCGGAGCGTCAGCTTCAAGCGGGCCATCACTAGTTTTTGTATATTTGTGCACTAATTGATACCATAGACCAAGTTGTAATTTGACATAGTAGTTAGTGCAGTTATTGGTGAGTTGCAGTTATTTGTTTGTGCAATCTGTGCATTTGTTTAATAGTTAATCCCAGGCACTGATTTGTATATTGGACAGTTGCATGTGGAATAAAAGGAGCAAATGGTACAGAAGTGTATTTTATGTGTTTATTGTTGCGTGTCATCTGTGTCCTCATGTTTAGCCTGCCGCGGCCATTGGTTGGTTGAGCCGCAACAATGCTGACGTGAAGTCTGGATAAATAAAGGTAGTACCACATACACAGTATTACACCGAGTAAATGTGTAATAAAAATAGTTATTCTTTAGCTTTTTCATTAAACTTGTATTTGCACAGTTCTGGATGACACAGCATTTCTGTCCTTTGAGTTTGATAACACTAAAGGAAAATCTTTTTTGCAGCTGCCATAAAGAGAAGAATCATGGTCAAAGCTAAGTCATGGGTAATGACTAAGTATTTTGATGGCTTCCCAAAGAAAAGCAACTTTGGGTTGAAGGTGGAGGAACTCCCTGAGCCCAAAGATGGAGGTAAGGCGAGTTTGTTTCTTCTCTTTACTTATGGCTTGAGCAGGAATGCATGCTCTTTAGTATTTCTTAAAAATTACACACGTAGCGCTTTAAATGTGTGCGCTTCTGTTTGCAGAGGTGCTACTGGAAGCGGTGTTTCTCAGTGTTGACCCATACATGAGGTGGGAAGAGAACAGAACAACTTATTTCAGTTATTTTCATTATAATTAAGACTTCTGATAAAAATACTTTGTTGTTCTCAAAAGCTAAAACATATCCTCTATAACACATTGCTGGTCTCAACAGGTTGTTCAGCAAAATCAGCATGAAGGAGGGAGATGTGATGATTGGAAGTCAAGTAGCCAAGTACGAAACACAAATGGTAAAATGGCCTGTATTTGTATAGCGCTTAGTCTCTAAGGACCCCAAAGCACTTTACACTACATTCAGTCATCCACACATTGGTGATGGCAAGCTACATTGTAGCCACAGCCACCCTGGGGCGCACTGACAGAGGCGAGGCTGCCGGACACTGGCGCCACCGGGCCCTCTGACCACCACCAGTAGGCAACGGGTGAAGTGTCTTGCCCAAGGACACAACGACTGAGACTGTCCAAGCCGGGGCTCGAACCGGCAACCTTCCGATTACAAGGCGAACTGCCAACTCTTGCCACGATCACCCACACACTAACGGTCGGAAACTCCTTTTATCTGTTGTGATGTGATTCTGATGTGTACTGAAAAATGAAACAGCGATCATCTGCTGTTTATTACCAAAGCTATGTAGAGGCTATGTTGTAAGGCTCTACATAGATTCAGTGGAGAAGCATAGATCGGGTAAAGAGTTCAGAAAAACTCTGAGCAAAATGCTGGAAAATTGATGTGGGTGAACTGATTTGCAGTTCTACACTGATTAAAGCAGTCAGTCAAAAACAGTGGACTAACGAAAACAAAGGAACTACTACAGAGCACATTACCGAGGCTGCCATCCATCTTCAATAATATTTGCTTACAGTTTTTGATGATTGAACCTAAGGTGAATTTAGATAAGTGCTCAGATTCATTTTAGTGTGGCTGTTGAGTAAATTGCACTTTAACCTGGTGACCTTCTTTAGCAACACTTGCCAAATTATTGCTTTGTACTCAATGTACCTGCCACTGGGACGAACTTCAAGACAAACGCAATAAGTCCGACTGCAGTACCTTCACAGTCCACCAGGGGTGCTTGGTCCACACTTTGGGAATCACTGCTGTGGGCCGGCTATTTCCAAAAACAAGGCTGCCCTCTATTGGCCAGGAAAAAGAATACAACATTAAGGCACTGGCTTTATTTTCAGACCTGGAATTTACATCTCTTTTTAGAGGCTATGATAGACAGACTTGACAGATCTTATAATAAAAGATCTATAGATATTAAAAAATGTTCCTGTTACTGTCTTTTGGGTATAAACTGTTTCTTACACCCAGACAGTATAAACACTATGTGTATAGAGTCATACTGTCTATACTCTAGTGTCAGTGAATCTCAGACGGTTTAGCTCAGACGGAGGTGACCACAGCTGACCAATCACTTGGTTGACAGATGCTTTTATTTTCTTTCCTTTAGAGTGATCCAGAGTAAACATCCAGGATTTCCTGTGGGAAGCCACGTTGTGAGTAACAGTGGGTGGAGAACCCACACGCTCAGTGATGGGACCGGCCTCACTCCCATCCTGCCTGAGTGGCCTAAAGATGTGTCCCTGTCTCTGGCTCTGGGTGCCATCGGGATGCCCGGGTAAGACAGATTTAAGTCACCTGCATGGATCATATGAATTTAGCATTTTAAAGTTCATTTGCTCTTAGTTCACAGCTAAAAGTGCTAATAGACAACAGAGTTAGTAATAAGCAGAAATAGCCTTTTAAGAAAAAGTAGGAATTTCCAGGTGTTTTCTCTTGCTTGTGAGCTGAAGTCATTATACATGCACTAATTAATTACCTTTTAAAAAAAAAAAAAGTAATTAGAGTTTATATGAAGCCCAAAGAGTTTTAAGTCCAAAATGAAACAAAACAGCTGGATTTACTGTTTCTGTTTCTCTGCAGAGTGACGGCTGTTTATGGGATAGAAGAAGTGTTGGGACTCCAGAAAGGTGAGACCCTGCTGGTGAACGCTGCAGCTGGAGCGGTGGGCTCCGTGGTGGGACAGATCGCCAAGATCAAGGGCTGTAAGGTGGTGGGCTCGGCAGGCTCTGATGCCAAAGTGGCTTACCTCAAAGAGCTGGGATTTGATGAGGCCTTCAACTACAAAACTGTGGGTTCCCTGGAGGAGGCTCTGAGGAAGGCTTCACCTGAAGGATACGATTGCTTCTTTGAGAACGTGAGCAGTGGTGGTGCAGTTTCAAGCTTGCATGTAATATTTAATCACTGCTGAGCTCTTCTCTCGATCTTTGATTTTTAGGTGGGAGGCCCTTCTTCATTCATTGTCTTGCAGCAGATGAAGAACTTTGGAAGAATAGCTGTGTGTGGAAGTATCTCCACCTACAATGACAGTGAACCCCAGACAGGTGTGTTACTGCCCTAATTTACTTTTTATTTTCAAAACTCTTGAAGGTTTTCTGACTTTACCTTCAGACAGGATCTGCACCACAGCACAAGGAATATACATTTAAAGTAGTACTGCAAGAGGAAATCCTTCAAGTTTTAACAACCTTTCCATATTAGTGAAATTCAGTCAACACACTCACAGCAATGTCTCAGGTATTAATGCCTTTTTCCACTAGAGGGAGCTGCTGCACTGCTGAAGATCCCTAATAGCTGTGGCGCCACAAGACAAGTCAAAGACATAAATTGTTGTTTCCTTGGAGTTTATGTTAAAGTCATATTTTTATTTTGAACTATCTTTCTTTTAGGGCTGTACCCCTATGTCATTATGATCATCAAGGAACTGAAGATGGAGGGCTTCTTGATAACCAGGTGGCAGCACAAGCACCCTGAAACCCTTAGGAGACTCTTGGCATGGGTGAAAGAGGTTAGTTATTTAGTTTTTATGATGCTGGATGATTTCCTTTAAGTAAACATATACACTTATTTCTGATCCGTTTAATGTGTGTGCACAGGGCAAACTGCAGTGTCGGGAGCACGTCACAAAAGGCTTTGAAAACATGCCGGCTGCTTTTATGGGGATGATGCGGGGAGAAAACATCGGCAAGGCCGTCGTCGCAGTCTGAGGAGAAACAAGAGTTCAATGCAAGAGAGCCAGCATTACTAATAACTGATATAATTTTAAACAACCTTACATATGAATGACAGATTTAGTAATAAATTGTTATATTCACAATAAGCCACTGTGGTTTAGTCTGTTTTATAGCGATTGACTGAGACTGATAACAACAAATGATAAATGCACCCTGAAACACCAGCAGTGGTTGTTTAACTTGTTAGGTTTTGGTGATTTGCACAGAGCTGCCATCCTCATCGTCCAGGAGAAAGTGCGTCGCAGAGGGCAGTTTCACTGATGAAGAGAGAAAGAGTTGATGGCTCTGTGCACAGGATTCTTATTCTGTCACGTAAGCAAATCCCAGGGTAAGACGTGGAGCTCTGTAGCTGCTGCATTCATTCATCATTCCATGTGCTCATGTTTTAGACTGCAATTACTCCTGTTTGATCAGGAAACAGGCTGTATTTTTAGATGGCCATTAGAATTTCATAAGGTTGTGTTGAGGGTGAGCTCCATGGTTACACATGCTGCTGTAAATCTGTTATAGTCATTTATAGTACCAGGACTCTGTGCACCTACAGGGCTAAGAGTTTTCTATGCATCTGGGGGTCCTAGGCCTATATAGGCAACTGCCAAAACACTAATGAGTAATGGCACTCTGAAGAGAAGCAGTACTTTACAGTACCATACACCAGTCACAGAAATTATACAGATGTGATAAAACACATTAAATTAATACACAAAAAAACTGTTAGCACCACCAAATATTTTCTGAATATAGAGAAATTTTGATGCAAAATAAACCATGTTATTTGCCTCACATCCTGATATTATCATCATTACAGGTTAATGTATTTATTCAGACGGTTAGTGTGTGCGTGTCTCAAGTAAATGGTAAGTTATGAGAAGTCTCGCAAGAAGTTACTTTGTGGAGCTGAAAGCTCCTCACCTGTGAGGTCATCTGGAAAGAGTTTAATGGGAAATCACCGAGGAATGCAAATGTTTATATTTCCATACCAAAGTGCATAAGACTCACTGTTGCTACTTAACATTTGGTGCCTGGATTGAGGGAAAAAATAGAAATGTAAATGTAGTTGTAAAGCCAACGTGCTTTTGCTCTGCCTTTCTGCACGCACATATATAAATAACACTCATAGGTCAGCTCGATACATCCAGGGAAAAAACCCCCCAACTCTATTGTTGTGACGTGGTGACGTAATGACGAAAGATCATGTACGGGGCGTTACCTCCCGGCAGTGAATTTGAGCTACGCATACTCACTCACTTACGGTAAAGCTGGAATTTGTCAAGTCATCCTGACTTTCTTTGGTCAACCTTCGTTATTACAGTGAAACCGCAAAATTCAAGTACTACAAATATTTAAACATATAACAGTTACCAAGCTCTATAAATAAATCTAATAATGCTTGTATAAATCACATATAATAAAAAAATCCTATATTAAATTTAAAACTTTTTTTTAGAAGTAGCCTATCAATAATTGTCTAAATACAAACATACAAAACTGTAAACACGACGTTTTTGTTGTGTATACGGTCTGATTCATCTTTTAGAAAAAATGAAGAAACAACATTTGTGACACATGTAAAGAAGATAAATGTCGAATGGCGGCTCTCTCACACCCTTTTAGGTAAAACCGTTCCTTTCAAAATAAACGTATTCATTGGGGGAAAGCGGTTTGAATACTCGATACGACACAAAAACAAACTATATATTAAGATAAATTCTGTGACGAATTAAATGATATTTTAAGGCGTTTTACAGACACTGCAAAGCCAACGCTTTAGTCGCTCAAACCTTGACCGAAACCTTGATTGGCTCTTATTTTGTAAATCACTGTACAGTGACTTCCGTTTGACCGGCCTTTTGACCGCTAACTGTACGCGCCTGTCATTAAAAGCGCGGCGTGTCTGCTTAAAATAGGGCATTCGGAAACTTGGTAGCTAGTTGTGTTCTCTGAGGCTTGTTCATCGGACGTTAGTATGGTTCGCGAAGTGAAAAACCTGGTAAGTTTGTTTACGCTGCTTTCTGCACTTTCTTTCCCTTTTTGAAATGCTGTTTTTACTGTCTTTTCACGCTCCGTGCTGTTTTTGCCGGAGCCGCGCGCATGTTTCCCTCTCGTGATTCATTCTCCATGTTAGCTGAGCCCATCTTGTGGAATTTTGTGGCGTTATCTTACAAAGTTAAGCATCGTTTTGGATTAAACCACTCTGTGTGTGTGACACATCTAGAGTAAGCGTGTATAGTTGCTTCTCTGATCGCTAGAATAACTGTAAATGGATGCAGCTAACCTTCACTATGAGTCTGCCGCACCCTTCCATCTTGTAGCGAGACGCGCACTCAGCGCTAGCAAAACTAGGGGAAAGTAAACTAAACTGTCGGCCACCTGAGTCGATTCTGACTTAAACCACGCTGCTCTAGCGTGAACTACGCCGCATTGATGGGTAGATAGTCCGGGGATAAGATGCTAAGGGCTGCTAGCACACGTAACAGCTCGGAGCTATCAAAGTGCTGGACAGCAGGCCACGCGTGTTCCCTGGGTGCTGCAGGATGGGTAGGTGTGGACGGCTGTTTGCTTTTCTCTCAGCCAGGACATTGCACTTTAGTGTTTATAGCCGCTGTTGGTGCCATGATTGCTTCGGAAGTGAACGGAGAGCGAGTTGTAAAGTATCAGGACAAGTGTTTTTATGGCTTCAAATCACGAATGCATCATGGGTTTTTATTTTTTTTTGTTTTGTTTGTTTTTTTTTATGGTGAAAACGCCATGTGAGGAAGCCTCGGAAAACAGCACTGCTATACTGGTTGATAAAGAGTTGGAAAGTGAAGCATGAGAGACGAGAATCCCCACTTTTTATTTAACACTCTACCTTTGTATTTTATACAGTCGTCAGGGTTTCATTTGCCGCGGCATAAAATATATTCAAGTGTATGGAATAACAGGAAATTCATTTCTGTAATGATCAGTCTTGCACGCAAAGGCACTAAACAAAAGGCCAAAAAAAACCTGATGTGTATCATTTGCTTACCCTCAAGTAATGTGGTCATGTTTCAGCATACTGAAGTCTAAATTTACCAAACTGAAAGTGTTGTGCTGAAATCTGGATCCCGTGTGTTAAAACGGCATCAGGCAGTGTTCACGAGGGAAGCGGACAGCAACGCTTACACAAAACTGCATTTTTATTTATTTTTTAACATCTGAAATGTAGCTTTTTAGCTGTCGTAGTCTGGTAAATTATACTTGTGACATGTTTAAAAGCATGTCTGGTTTTTGTTTCTTCTTTCTTCTCTAGGAAGAGTTCCAGAGCATCCTGAAGGAAGCTGGAGACAAGCTGGTGGTGGTGGACTTCACAGCCACATGGTGCGGCCCCTGCAAACAGATTGCCCCACTGTTTGCTGTAAGTGGTGTGAACACAAATGCAAACCCTTGGTTGCTTCTTAAACACTTGTATTTGTGCGAAGCAGGAAAATGTATTTCACTTGGAAGACTCCATGGCAATTAAGTGGAAACAGAAGACTTGGATTGTTAGAAATTTCTCTATTTAACCTGCACCAGTTACATTCTGTACATGCATTTTGGTCAACTCACTGATTTCCTGTATTGCAGCAAATGGCGGCTGATGACGATAACAAGAACGTGATTTTCCTGAAGGTGGACGTCGATGAGGCAGAGGTAAGCCTGAGTTGGACTCTTTGTTTTTTTGTTTTTTTTTTTTTAAATAATAATTTAATGAACTTTTCCACTTTCACATCAAACCCAAGACATATTTGAGCCTATGCCAGGAATCTGTGGTGACATAATCTTAGTGGGAGAGTTATGAAGCACCTTGTTTGTACAGGTTTGTAGTTTTGACCTGGTGTGAGTCATTGTGAGCCATATACACAATCCCTTCACCAGGAACCACAGCTGGCTCATGTAACAACAAACCACGGTGCACAGGTTTTTGTAACCACAGCAACCTTTGCTTGATAATTGTTATAAACAGTAACTGCGCTGTTATGGAGGGATTGCAGCTTCTGGTAGGGTGGTGTATTGCAGCCACATGCGGTAACCCTCTGACACGCATGCTGACTCGAGGCCTGCGTTTACACATGCAGGGTGTTCCAGCCTCTGGCCAGACTCCATGTAGTGTCTGATCTGTGAAGCTGTAAACATGAGCCTTTGATGCCACGTCGGACCTGTTAAGCTGGAAAACATTATTTTATTTTTTTTGGCTAGTTTTAAATGAGGTCCCAGTTTTATTTTTCTACTCCTGGCTCTGTAATGTTAAAGCGGGTATCCAAAGCAAGCACCATTTACTTTCCAATGAAACCTTCTGTTTGCAAATCAGAAGAAAGCTGACTTGAACAGAGCTAAATTAGTTTGAGACAGTTGGGCGATCTGAGGCGCTACAACAAAGCTTAAAGAAAAAAAATCATGCTAAGCTAGTCTGGTTCTCCAACAATAAAAATATGGAGATGGAAATAACTGTCAATCTTCAATAAACTTCTCATTGTTAATTAATCTGACCTCTAAAATGTTTGGAAAGTCAGCAGATACACTGGAGCCCCTTTTCCATTAGTACCTACTCTGCACGGTTCACCACGGTTTTCACAAGGTCGCTTTTTTAGTACCTTCTCGCTCAGGGTTCCAAGCGATCCTAGCATGACGTCGTCACACTGCATGTCACCGATTGGCTGGTCAGTAGTATTGGCTGGTGAGTCATGAGAGCGTCTCATTCACGAAAATTAAAACCACTATTTTTGAAACCCGGCAACAAGGGAAATGGCTACAAAAATAACGCTGTGATCCCCGAGTCTGACGAAAAGCAACAGACCGAGCAGCAGGTATATTCTTGCTTCGATGGCTGCCTTTTTTGTAGCATATTAATTATGTCGTGGGATGCTCTGATGCGTTGCTATGATGATGACAACGCACTTTAGGTAGTGCCACAAACGCCAATTGATCAGAGTCGAATGGAAACGGGGCTTAGAAGTACTGATGACCTTTTTAAAACGGAAGTAATTGAAATGGATTCAATTTAAATTTCAGTGAAGCTGTAAATACTTTGGCTCTTGAGAAATGTTGTCACCTGCGTGTGACTTTGTTTTCATGTTGCCAGATCATTAACCAGCATAGGTTTCTAGGTCCGTAAAACGAGTCACTGCCTGCTGGAACAAATCCAAGCGTACTCGGGTGACCGTCCATCAATGGCTGCTTGTTTTTGTACAGACCGCAGTCATAAACAAACCTTGCCGTTTGTTGTAGTTTAAGTCTGTAAAAGTCAAATTAAGAGTAATTTTTTTTCCAGAGGTGAAACGGGCAAAGCAGAGGTCCGATGCAGGCAGGCTGAGTCTCGGGCACTCTGTAATGAATTTGTTTTCATGTTTTGGCCTGAACTGCCCACATGTGGGGAGACATTAATATTTATGACAGTCGGTTCATCTGATGTTTTTGCTTTGTCTTTCAGGATGTGAGCTCATCTTGTGGAATCAGCTGCATGCCCACCTTCCACTTTTACAAGAATAACCAGAAGGTAAGTCGGAGTGTTTTTAAGTGTTTCTTTTTGGCTAATTCACAGACCAGCTCAGAAAAACCGCTTTAATTTGTGCTGAAATCACTCTCTCCTCTTTGTTTTTGGAACTGTTAGTACAAACGCTTACATTTAAATCTGCTAAAAGCTAGTTGCTAAATCAGCTGGCTGGAGATTGTTTAATATTACTTGATGGTCTTCCTCTTTTTGCCAATGAATTCTAAGATTGCTCAGTAAATGGAAAAATGTGAATGTTTAATGGTTTTTTTTTTTTTTTTTTTTTAACCCTCTTCTTTCAGGTACACGAGTTCTCTGGTGCCAACGTAAACACGCTAAAGGAAAAAGTAGTAGAGCTGAGATAAGAAGTCCAGTTGACACACCCATGTTGTAAAAGGAGGAGGAAAAATGCCTCACAGTAGAAGCTGTTACCCTCTGTACATTCCTCATATCTATGAAGTCTATCCCAAACAGGCAATAAAATATCCACATATCCCATAATAGTTTAGTGTGTCTGTGTTAACAACAGGATGAAATACTCCTTTGTATGTCAATGTGCTCGACAAGGTGGTTTTAATAAATGAACTGCAATTAACTCAACAGGCTTTGATGGTATTTTATGCTTTAATAAAAATGTGAGAATAGTTTACACATATACAATGGACCATCACAGCAATAGTTTGTACACATCGTACAAGTATATAGCAGCATATGTTTAATACTGTTGAGTCTCTATATGAAAAAATACAGCTTTATCTTACAAAATCGTTCTTGCTTTGCGGAGAGATGAGTGAATCGTTTACGAGTGTTGGTTGACTATACAAGGATTCCCTTCATAACGTGATTCACACAGAGCCGAAACTTTAGAAATGATAAGGTCCTGGCTTCCTCTTCCTGCAAAAGGAAGAAACTGTCATTAGCTGTGGAAACGCATCGTAACTCTGTGAACAAAGGTCTGGATGCACTCAGTGGGGATAAATTAATTATATGAATTTTTAATGGGAGCATTATGCTTTGGGCTCACAGTAAATCTTTGTGTTGCACTACACCCATCCATTCATATAACAGTTTATTGGCACCAACCAACAGATACAACTGGCCACATACAGCCCACTTTGATCTTAAGTGGGCCTTACCAGTGAAATTTTCCCATCAGTGAAAATAAGTTTAACTACACATTTTATCCCTGAGATATCCCAACATATATTAAAGTGCAGTTTCCACAGGATACAATAATGCTGCTGTATTAACTGAGAGCATGGCAGCATGGCTGGGCTTAAATCGGAAGAAATTAATGTAAAAAGTATGGAGCTCGTTGATTGGACACAAAGTTTGTGGGAAAACAGGAACTTTTCTGTCATTTATCTGTTACCTCACTGCTTTTGTACAGTATCAGTGGCCATCGATGATCTATCAGCAGGAAAAACTGAAACTTACGGCCAGAAATCCATACTATGAAGCATTGCAGGTTTACCCTCATGGATTAGAACAACATCCACATTTCCACACTTCTAGCTCTTTCTTTGTGCTTTCTGTTTAGCATGTGACTAAACGACTGCTTAACTCTGACTGTAAATGAGTCACTGGAGCTCTGGTGGACTTCCAGGAGGTTACAGCAGACTATCCATGGCTGATATTCTGGGGAATCTAATTCAGAAGTCAGTGAATCATAGAAATGCTGGTCAAATGAATTATAATCATAGGAAAAACTAAGCTATCCCGTTGCGCACAAATCAAATGTAACTTTTGCAAGTTTAAGGACACTTTTTTGTTTCTAAAAAGGAGATCGGCTTGTAATATTCTGCCAGCAGTAGCACTCACTCAGCTGTTAAGAGCTGACTGGCTCCTGTTAGTGGATGATTTGTGAGAAGCCTCAAGACTTCTCCTATTTGGTCACCTGTTGGTTTCACTTTCTGATCAACCACAGTTTGAAAGGTTTGAACACACATCCTCCAACTTGAAAGATTTCAAATACCAAGTACATGTTGAAATGTAACCAAGTGGGTTTAAGTTGCCAAAGATGTCATTTTACATGCAAGTAGCTTTTTCACTTGTCTTATGATCAGACATGCAAAGTTATGAACTAAATAACTGAGGTTGTCTGAAGTTCCTGGGTCCAACCGGCCTGCTGTAAAAAAGGATGTTTTATTCTCGCCCCTCAGAGGATGAATAACAATATCTTAGTGGTCCTCAGACTTTTGCTCTAGCACCACCGTCAGGCTGAAATCAGGTCAGTTCTACTGCTTGATGGCGACAAAGCCATTCCTATCATCTGTGCAGAGCTTCTAGCACGACTGTAAACCTTTAGCACAGGAAACACACTTATTAGAGTGCAAAATGAGCATGGTGCTGGAAATATTCCTCAGAAATTTTGGTCCATATTGACATGAGAGCATCACACAGTTGCTGAAGATTTGTCAGCTGCTCATCCATTCACTGGACTGGAGACGGTAAAGGTGATTTGACTACAGTGAACTCGTTGTTTTCAAGAAAGCAGTTTGAGATGATCTGAGCTTTGTGATGTGGTGCGTTATCCTGCTGCAAACATCCATCAGAGGATGGGTACACTGTGGTCATACACAGGTGGACATGGTCAGCAACAATACTCAGCCAGGCTGTGTTTAAAGCAGCTGGTACTCAGCGGCTCAAAGTGTGCCACGAAAATAGCCTGAAGTGCTGCTGTAGCCCGTCTGCTTCAACCTTCGACGTGCTGTGCTATCAGAGATGCTCCTCTGTGTACTTTGGTTGTAATGAGTGGTTATTTGAACGACTGTTGCTTCCTATCACCTCAAAGCAGTCTGGACTTTGTACCCAGACATCAACAAGGCATTTTCACTCAGAGAACTGCTGCTCACCGGATATTTTCTCTTTTTTTGGTCTTTTATCCTGTCTGGAAGTTTGATAATGTCTAATATGTCACGAGTGTGTGGGTGTGTGTGTCTAACCACCTGGAGCAGTTGTGTCCGATCCAACCTGAAGGGCAGCTACACCTGTTCGGCCTGATGCATCTGCCTCCGTTCTGGCAAGCTGACGTACACACAGCTGTGGTCACGCAGAAAGACAAGAGACAGAAATCGTCAGTACGGTGTCTGATGAGGAAACCCAACAGATAATTGTTGGAGGAAATGTATCTTTTATAACCATGAAGTCAGCTCGCACTATAAACATTAACACTGCTGTGACAGCTCACTCTGAGCAATAAAGAAATAAAATTGAAAGATAAAGATGTTTGTCTAACAGTGCATGTGCAGGACTCGTTTCAGTGTTCAAGCTTGTGTTACTCAGGAACATTGTACATGTATGTATGATGTACGTAACACAGTCACAATAAAGTAATGTGATATTTATTATATAGCATTATTGTCACTTTGACCTTCAGATCAATCAGTTGACGTTGAAGGAAAGGTCAGAGGTCAAATGGGGTATAATATGTTTAAATCTTTACAAGCCACTTTATATATGTTGGCAATACAACAAGTTCCTAAGTTTTGAGGCTTTTTGTGATTTTTTGGCCAATAAATCAATAAGTTGATGTTGAAGAGCTCGATGGATGTCAGCCCGATTTTAATGGATTACTAACATGACCCCACTCTACACCCCTACTTTTTATCAGAATTCACTCAAACTTTTTGAGCTACCGCGTTTACACACAGACTCACTCACGCAAGCACTACGAAAACCACAACTTCCTTGGTGGAGGTCATAAACTGACGTATATCCAACTGTAGGACGTTTGTTATAAAGCCTTCGTAATCATGGCAATGCTTCTTTAGTTTCCTTGTACAGCTCTTGCTAAATTTTGGTGTCTGATGGTGTTCCCTTCATTCTGAGTTGCTACGACTGCAGATATGCACGTTAAGGACGACCGTATATATGACACTAAACTGAGCTAGCATGTGACAATAAATGTCACCCTGGAGGTTTTCCAGTGAGATTATAGGAGAATGGCCTATAAGTGTGCAAAGCAGTAACAAAACAAACACACAGCCCATAATTATGCTAGTTTGTTACCAGGTATAAAATTTTCCACCACAAATACTTACAGCAGACAGATCACCAAATTAATAATAGCTTATATATAAGCAGGTTACTTATTAACAATAAATAGACAACTACAGGAGGCAGAAATCCTCTGGGCTAAGTGTTGCTAGGATGATGATGATCCTGCTGTAATGGGAACCCTGCTGAGATTTACTTGCGTACATCGTAAGCACTGAACGCTTCACTGACACATGAACTCACCGGTGTGGCAGCGCGTGCCCGACCACCCGGTGGGACACTCGCACTGGTAAGGGGCCACGCAGCGCCCTCCATTCAGGCACGGCAGGATGCAGATAGCTATTATGAAAAGGAGAGGAGAGCGTTAGGAGGCAGGTATTTAAGATCACCATGAACCTATCTCTTTGAAACCATCTCAAACATGCGGTCAGCGTGGAGCTTCAGCGTGTTGACATCATATATATAAAGTGGACAAAAAACTAGATGAAGAGGTCAAAAACTGCAGCATCACTTATACTACAAGAAATGAACTTAATGTTCTGGCTTGCATACTTTATCTAGCCCTGTAAGAGTTTAGCATGTTAGCATGGTAGCATTTGCTAACTAGCACTAACACAGTGGAGCTGAGGCTGATGGTCGGTCAGGTAGTTTTCCAGGTATCTGTTCTTAAATAATAAAATCAAAATGTCTTGATGATGTTGCTAGATGAAAGGTTAAGGGTGCTCCAAAGCTCCTCTTGCCCAACAGCTGGGTTGGGCTAAACACTGATGGTATGCAGATAGGATTTCCAAATGACTTGAAACTGATCATCAGGAGAAAATTAATGTCAGAAAAAACCTTCATGGCAATCCATCAAATAACAGCTTAGCCATTAAAGCCATTTCATCTTTATTAATCAGTATGTTTAAAAGCCTTCTGATTAATTCCAGTGTGACTGTTTCACAACGATTGTTTTGGTTTTTGGTGACTCATTGCTCTTATAAATATATATATATATAACTTGTAGTTTAGGTGAACATGCGACAAATACCATTCTCTCTGTTTTTCAATCTTTTCCACCGTGGGACATTTTGAAAATCAGTCCACAGCCAGATTATGTTATGTAGCAGGGTTAGGTTTGGGTGATTTTTACAGGAAGTTGGCCGACAGCTGTGAGCTGCATGCAAGAATTTCTTGTGTAAGACTGTCATACATATGTTTTTTCTTGCACCACAATTTCTGTCTTATGTCTTCTGATTAAGTACTGGTATCACATAAAATGAGAGAAACATCTGGACTGTCTTGTTAAACCAGAGAGAATTCATTTTTCAGCTACAAACAGACACTTCTCTGTGCTCCAGTGTCTGCAAAAAGTTAGCCTTTGTTTGACCATAAAACACTGAGGATCACGATCAGGGCGTGAAAAGGGAGAATTAAACATGTTTACGATTATTAAATACTTACGCTCCTCACAGAGGCGACCCATCCAACCCTCGGGGCAGGAGCAAGTGTTGGGCCGCTGACACACACCTCCGTTCTGACACTGTAGCCAGCACACCGCTTAGGGAGAGGACACACAGACACACGGACAAAGATATCAAATTAAGGTCAGAGAAATGGTTCCTGTAACACAGAGTTACTATTCTGTGAGCATATCTCACAAAGCCAGACGTGCAGCTATACAGTGAAGAAGACACTCAACAAAAATGGCCATTTAACCTCACGCACACAAACAAATGAAGTGCAAACACATCAGGACAGCAACAGTGTGTGCAGGGAGGCAGGAAAGAGCACAAACTCAGCAGCTGTTCAGGGAAGCTAAGCCTGGATCCAGCCTTTGTTTTCATATTTTATATGCAAAACATCTGAACGGTCATTTGAGTTTCACACAGGGATTCAGGGTGGAGCTCAATCAGTTTGACTGTCTGCTTTAGTATCTGTACTTGATCAACAGGAACCTGATTTCAGGCTGATATGATTGTTTTCATGTTTTTTCTTTCAAATGTGACCTTTTTTTTATTGATTTTAATAACCCTTTTCTTTATTTTATGTACAGCACTAAACAAATTTTTTTCAGAGTGACGTTTATTAAAGAGCGTAACATCGTAATTCAGTTGCAGACAGTGATGACAGATTGGTAACTATCATGTGAATGTGATAGTGTGGTGAAGTATTTGTTTCTCATTCAAATGCAGCGCAGTCATAAAACTGCCTGCAGGTCATATCTTTGTTCTGCTTGTGCCGACTGAGAAAAGGAATTTCCCAATGTCTAAATTCCTGGATCCTGTTCAGCTGACACTCCCATCATACCACAACTGTGCGTGTGTGATTCATGTTTACTCAGAATAAAACTGTAAACTGAACTGTTTCTTAAACTCCTGAAGATGTTACGCCAAAGCTTAATCTACAGATGTTCTACATGCCCGATTTCCCTTGAAATAATTTAATTATTTAAAGGAAACCCCGTCATACAAAGGTGTTTTTCTTGTTTAAGGGTGAGGTTTTTCTTCCTGGATCCAGGCTTCTGAAAGTATTTGCACATAAACTTCAGGGCGAGCTGTCAGAGCAGAGCCTTTGGTGAAGACAAAAAACACCCCCACAAACCTGCTTCTGCTGCTTCCATAGACTGTACCCATGCAACCAGAGTGCAAGCACATACGTGTTAATGACCTTCACAGATTAAAATCTCTGTTTCGTAAGCAGCAGTAGGTAAGGGAAGAATTCAAAAGCTGAGAAGCTGCATGGCAGTAAGAGTTACAGGATAAGTCAGCTGAAGCAGGGAGTCTCCGTTTCACGTTCGCTCTACCTCTGCATGTGGGAGGCGGCGTCCAGGTGCCGTTCTCCAGACACCTGCTCCTTCCAATGCCTTCCATGGTGTAACCGCCATAACACGAGTACACCGCCACGTCCCCGAACTGGAACACCGCCCCCCGCACCACCCCGTTGGCCACATGGAGTGGGGGGCCACAGGACACCCCTATGGAACGACCCACGAGTTATTCACTGCTACCCCCGTCTACAAACACTGCTGCTTTGCCTCTTTAACGACACGTTTGCACCAATCTGACTGTAAAGTGAACCCAGACTGTAAAATTTATTGCGCTGTAACATTTCTGTCCATCCCCATATGTGAGTACAAAGTGTGCACCGCAGAGAGAAATCTGTGCTTATTAAATTAAACCCAGTGTGTTTCCTGCACCCCCCCCAGTAGCCCCGGAGACAGTGATTTTCATGCAACACATCCAAATGTGTCAAACAGTTCAGTGTTGGTTTGATTTGGTAAAAGCCCCTTACTGATAATCCCCCTGAGGACAAAAATGGACTCGGATAAACATGCACGTAGGAGACAAACCCCCCAAAACAGCATGCAAACACATACAACGAGCCACAGCAACATGAGCACTGCTGTGCTGCATATTCAGGACAACTGCACATGAGAATGATCAAAGGACAATCTGACAAAGGTTGCCATAGAAGCCGCAGAGGTGCCCGTAATTAGTTCAGCACACAGGAGCCGACGCAGTGTTTGAAGCAGCCTCATTTGTTTTGATAAAAGCTCAGTGAGACAACAGAGAGACAGCGCTTCACCTGAGACATGCAAGTGTAGAGAAGCACAACAAGACAAGGGGAGCATGCGAAGATGTGCAGTGTTAAAATCACAGTGTTTCGACAAGCGAGTATAGTGACATCATTTAATCGCTGCAGTACTTGTAGAAATGTGAGTAAATCACATGATCTCACTGAAAAAAACTAAACTTAGTAGCTTTACTATGATATAACAGAAAGGTTTACATTAATGGTACAAAGGAACTAAACCTGTGTAGTTCAGAGGTAACACACAGTGACAGTAACATGAAAATTACAAGCAGTAAACTTCCTCTTTAATGAAATAATTTACGAACTTAATCATTTAGTTTCCTGCTAACAAACGTGACATACTTCGCATATTTATTCACTTTGAAAAGAGTCGTTCAAATGAAATCACGTTTTTCTGCTTTGTCACATTTATTCAATGCCACCTCACAAGCACGTGATTCCTTACAGATTAAAAAGCTGCTACAACAACTGAGGAGACTTGAGTAAACAGAAGAGATTCATCTTCTCTTTAAAAATAACAATACCTACGTTCACACACAGAGCTGATGGGGCTCCAGGTCTGGTCTGACCTGCAGGTGATGGTGCCGCTGCCTTTCACCTGCTGACCTTTGGGGCAGGTAACGCGGACCGACTGTCCAACACGAAACTCCTGCTGGACTCTGTCCCCGCTGCTGTTCCAGCCCGGAGGAGCCGGGCAAGACTTGGCTGCGAGAGACAGAAATGATGGATATGCTTTTAAAATTTGTGATGCCAGCTGATGTAGTTCGTGTATCAGCAATACAACAGTATAAGTCCTTAGTCGTTTACAGTCACGGTGTAGCACAGAAATAACATGTACTAGTAAAGACTGCGACACTGTGACAGAATGATAGATGCAGATTAAACTGAGGCATTTAAATCGTTCTACTACACAATACTAGCATAGCAATGTAACACTAGGGCCCACAAATGCTACAAAACTGTGTTGTGAATGCTACACTTCTTTACACCCCCCCCAATACATCAATAAAATCCACCACATCTACATATCTATATAACGTCACTGCACAAAAGTCTGGTTATTTTGAGACCATGGAGCAATCCTGTCACATCATCTGTTGCAGCTTAACAAACTGACAAAATGCAGCACTGGCATTATGTCATGTGTATTGCACAATAATCTGTACGTACACCAGCCATCTATGAGTGGTCAGTGGCTGCTGCACTTCTCTTTTCCACATTTGTAAACGAAATCAAAAGCTCAAGTCACTGTCATCTAATTTCTTCTATTTTTCACTATTACTATTTTCATACACCATGTTTTGTTTGTTTTCTTTTTTTGTGCCAACAGAGATAATGAATAAGTCTGAGAGACATGTATGTGGAAGTGTCAGTCATGACATAAGACTTCAAAATCAGCACATTCCAACAAACTGCAGCCAGATTACGAGGAGCTGAATGGGTGACTTCTTGTCACAGGCTGTATTGTGAAACAGATGAAGAAACTCAGTGATGTTGCAAAGAATTCTGAAAGGCCTCTGTGTTAGAAAGCGAATGATACCACAGGCTGCCACGTGGCAGGAAGTCAGAAAGCAAGCCAGTAAAGGTTCTTTCGAAAAACGTGTCCTCACGTTGGCAGGCGGGGAAAGCGGAGCTCCAGGCGTTGCCCCCTATGCACACCACCAGAGGATCTCCCACCAGGTTGTAGCCGTTGTCACACTGGAACTTCAGAGCATGCCCAGTGTTCAGGCTGAGTTCCTGCACTTTACCGTGCAGCATCTGTTTGGGGCTGATGCAGCCTCTGACCACTGACAAGACAGAAAGACCACAGGGATGTGATGTCAGACGTGTTTGATGCACAGACGTCCTTTCACTTCTTTTGCTCACTGTCTGCCCTCCATACCTTCACACGTAGGCACCGGCAGGCTCCACGTGCCATTGTCCAGACAGGTGAGCGTCTCTGGGCCGACCAGCTGCAGCCCAGGATCACACACATAGGTGACATTGTCCGGGCTGGGCTCACCCGCCGGTTGTGCATTTTGTACTGTGGGAGGAGCCCCACATGATTGCAATGAGGACGCTGTGAAGAAAAGGGTCAAAGGTGCGGTAGTGTTAAAGTACAGTATATGTATCTGCTGTAGCACATTGCAAAACATGAACTCTTTACCCCTTGAAAACCTGCTAAGTGTAAACCTTGAAACTCTTATATGAACTGAGTGGTTTCTGGCCTGCTGTCAAAACAACATCACTGCATGTCCATCAGAAGCTAGTGAGGGCTACGCTTGGATATCTGTTTGTGTGGGATATCTTTGTGTCAATAAACTTTATGGATGTTCCAAAGTTTAGTAGAGGGAAAAAAGATCACTGATTGAACATTAAAATTAAATATCCGATATTATCACAAGCATGGTGCCTCCTTGTCTGCCTCTGTGCACAAACCCACCAACACACACTGGCTGCGTGCCGCTCCACGTTCGGTCTCCCTGGCAGATGTGGATGGAGTCTCCCTGTGACAAAAAGGGGAGAAGGATATTTGATGGTGTACACACAGAAATGCGTACATCCATAATATTGACTTTTTCCACTGTAGAATGAAGTAATGTTATTGTGTGAGCGTTATCAAGCCAGTCAGCGGCTTCTACTCTTCGTGTGCATTAAAAAAGGCCGTCATTGTATCGAGTGTCCAAACTGGGCAGTGCAGAGTATCAGTTTATAAAGAAGACAGTGACTCAGCTCTTTCTATTGGCTCAGTTACTGTGCACACCTATTGATTGCTGAAGAGAAGTCACATGACTTTCTGTAATCTCATTGTTAGCCATTAGTGCAGTGGGTGCATGCTGTTTAAAGGCAGAGTGTGGGAAAGCAAGAGGAACACAGGAGCTGAGTGGTCATTTGTTATGTAGTTTAGGACCAACTACATTTGTTTTTCCACATAAAGAGATGCCAGACGAAAAAAAGCAAAACTTGACTGGATGAGTTTTACCTTCATGTCAAAGCCAGGCAGACAGGAGTACATGACAAAGTCTCCATAGTTGTAGCTGTCCCCCTCTACGATACCGTGAAGAAGAGGAGCAGGCTTCTCACACATCACCATCTCACAGGAAACCGATGAGATACTTGGAGACCAGCTTCCACCGACCTTATCACACAGTTTAAAAGCAGAACAGGAAACCGCTGCGTTATCAACGTTACACGCATTCATTCTCACTTCTGTAAACCTTTGGTCATTTCACTTTATGTTCCTGGCATTCATATAATGGATTTCTGTGGTTAATTATAACTTAACAGGGAAGTCAAATTCACATTAAGAAGCTGAAAGGCAAATCTTTAACCAACATCTTTCTTACCTGACACTCTGCTAGCGCTGACCCCTGCAGGTAGAAGCCAGTAGGGCATGAGAGGGTGACGGTGCCCCCGACAGGCGTGAGCTCCTTCCCGGTGATTACCAGATGGGGGATGGAGAAGTTGGTGGGTAGCAGGCAGGGGGTGGGGCGGCACCGAACGTTGTGTTTTGACCAGGTGGCGTCGCTCTGGCAGGACAGGGAAGCTGTCTGCGTGGCTAATTCGTATCCATCATCACACCTGCAGACGCACATGATGATACACAGAGTACACTCTTTCTGTCTTGGATTTTAATCCATTCACAGAAATGGAAAGTAACACACATCCTGTTTACTGTGAGCATGAAGCCAGTTTCTCTAAGATTCAATGTAAAAATACAAATATTGGTGGCAGCCAGTGCTAAACCTTAGCCTCCTAGTAGATAGTGATTTCAAAATCCTACGTCGACTTGTTCTCCAGTTAACGTGTTCACACCACAGTGATGGTAGTACCCCATCAGCCTTTCAGGGCTGAGGCATAAAATGTTGAGAGAATTGATACGTAAGAGCATTACAGCTAAAAATCCACATATTTCTGTGATGGCAACTTTTTCGTGACTCACATCAAAACAAAACAATGAAGAAAACTGAGAAAAGTTTTGATGCTCTCCTGAGTGAACATGCATGTTTGTCACTAAATTTTAAGAGCAACTTATCAGAAAAACATACTGGTTCAATGCAACTACAACATCATCTTAGTGCATGATAATAAAACATGAATTTAATGATGATTTTAATGATTAGAAATGCATCTTTTAAGTGCACTTCAGTTATAAATGTGTCCTTTGATGAATCAGATGCAGAGTGCAGTGCTGGATGCTCTGTTACTCACTATTTGTGTATGAAAATGTGTTTTTCAGATCGAGGAGATAAATGGTTAGTTTAGTTTCACCTGATCCAGGATAAGCACTGTTCCATACACAGTATTTACATTAAACACTATGTGAGCCAGCCAACTCATTTAAGACAAGCCACTCCAATAATGACAGTATTCACCTATATGTGATCTGGTTGGGGAAGCTGAAGATATCTCCCACGACCCGAGCGTTGGCGACCTCTGGCGGTTTTCCACAGCTCACAGGCTCGCATCGTATCCTGGGTTCCCCCCATCTGCCGTCTCTTCCACAGTTGAGGTAAGCATACCCCTTTAGCTGGTAGCCAGGCCGACACCTGTATATAGCCGTATCTGGGAAGCTGGCACTGCCACCCTGCAAGACAGCATTAGGAACTGTAGGCGGGGCGGCGGTGCACCTTCCCCGGCTACACACAGGCACCCCAGGGCTCCACACTCCTCCTTTTTCGCACACAGCTTGAGAGGGACCCAGCAGCTTGTAGCCGTCGTCACACTGGAAGTGCACTCGGTCTCCGCAGGCTCGATCGTGGCCGAGAACCACTCCGAACTTAACCACAGGAAGGGTGCAAATGCAGGGCTGGCACTGAGGCACAGGGCCCACCCAGAGGCCCTGAGCGGAGCACCGCAGGATGGGATCGCCAACGACCTCGTAGCCATCGAAGCACACGTACTCCACAATGTCGTCGTAGTTGAAGCTGGAGCTGTTCACGTAGCCGTGACTGATGTCCTCAGGAGGATCGCAACTAATGATGTCACAACGGGGTGCCGGTTTGTCCCAAAGTCCATCTGACTGACAGACACGTGTAGAATCTCCGTTAAGCGTGTATCCTTCATCACATTCATACTTTATCTTGCTGCTGTAGCCAAACTCTGACCCCAACATGCGACCATTCAGTATTGGGGAGGGCTTCTCGCAGCGGGCTGGTACACAGGCAGCAGCCTTGTGGCTCCAGGTACCGTCAGCCTGGCAGATGCTTGGAGACCTTCCATTTAAGATGAACCCAGGCTGACAGCTCAGTTCTATTTTGTTATTATAGGTGAACTCTGTGCCTTTAAATGTAATATCACCGGGGATTTTAGGAGGACCACAGGACACGGGCTCACACTGTGGCTTCAGCCCGGTCCACTTTCCATCTGCCTGGCAGGCAATAGTACTGCTGCCCTTCAGGACAAACCCAGGATTACACTGAAAGTGTAATACCTCAGGATGAACAAAATCACCTCCCTGTGTTGTGCCATTATCCACAGCCCCTGGATCACCACAGGAAACAGGTTGACAAACTGGGGCATCAGTGGTCCACACTCGACCTGACACACACTGCCTCACAGACTCCCCCTTCAGCTCATATCCTTCATCACACGTATATGTGAGCGTAGTCCCGAGGGAGCCATGAGTCACATTCATCCAGCCGTGATCTGGACTAGGCGGTATTTGGCACTCCGCTGGCACACACGATGGGGCTGTCCCACTCCAGCCCCCGTCCTCCTGGCACACCAGCCTGACCTGGCTTGTGAGGTCATAGCCATGGTGGCAACGGTACTCAATCAGTGTCCCATGAAGAAAGTTCAAGTCCAGTCTTCCAGTGTCTTTAGAAGTAAATCTCTCTCCCAGCTCTGTCACTCTAACATACTCCCCAAAGTCAATGTGAGGAGGCAGCCCGCAGTCCGAGGGCACGCAGACAGGAACAGAGCTCGACCAGCCGAACTCCTCACAGGTTAGATGGTCCTGACCCACGAGTTGGAAGCCAGGAAAACAGCTGTAGAAAATAGTCACACCATAACTGTGGTCCTGGCCTTCCACAAAGCCGTTTTCAACTGGCTGAGGTGGTGTGCAGGATATCTGCACACAAGCTGGTGTCTCGATGTCCCACTCCCCACTGGCCAGGCACCTAACAGTCTTTGTGCCTTGGAGGCGGTAACCACGGTTGCAGGAGTAGGTCGCACTGTGATCAAACTGAAGTTTTGTGTAGACAACTTTTCCATTGGTTATCTGTTTAGGAACTGAGCATTCAATTGGGCGGCAAGAAGGCACCCCACCAATCCAGAGTCCCTTCTCTCCACAGAGGATGGTGGAGTTACCTACTAAGTTATATCCAGTCTTACAACTATACAGTGCTTTGCTGAGGTACATCAGTCCCTGGACATCAACAATACCATCTGAAATCTCTACAGGCTGAGGACATTCAACCGGGATGCATTCTGGGTAAGGACTGCTCCACTGCCCGTTGGCTAGACAGGACGCAGAGCCTTCTTTTCTTAAAGTAAAGCCATCTATGCACTCGTACGTCACCACAGAGCTGAATGGGAACAGGTGAGAAGACCTGGAAGGGCCACCAAACGGCACCGCAGGCGGCGGACCACAAAACACCTGCTTACACACCGGAAAGGTGTCATTCCACTCCTGTGACGGAGTGCAGCGGAGGAACCGAGCCCCCTCGAGGATGTAGCCATCCTCACAGGATAACTCCACTGTTCCTGATTCAGAGTCCAGGCCTCTTAGAACCAGGTGGTTCTCCTCCAGTGGTGGCTCTGGACACTGGACGGGCGAGCAACGCGGAGGCCTCGTCTTATCCCACCTTCCAAACTTCAAACAGGTCCAGGTAGCATCCCCGACCAGCTCGTAACCCTCATCGCAGACATACACCACTTTACGGCCCACCTGGAAGTCAGAGCCTTTGTAGTGCCCATGGACGATGTTAGGAGGAGGGTCACAGGTTAGAAGGACACAGGTTGGGGGGTCTTGGTTGGACCACTGACGGTTGGCTTGGCAAACTCGCTCCGGTCGTCCAATCAGTCTGTAGCCTGCGTTACAGGCGTACGTCACCTTGCTGTTGTAAGTGAGCCGACCTTTGACCTACAGTGGAACAAAAATGGGACATATCATGTGCTTTGTTTTTATGTTTATAAGAGGACTCTTTAAGTGCATTCAGTTTTCATGGCTAACCTGGGGGTATCCGTTCTTGAGGGATGGGGGTTGCGAGCAGGACACAGGTACACAGGTAGGCAGAGCTCCTCCCCACTCTCCATTTCCCTTGCAGGTCCTTCTCTTCTCCCCTCGAATCAAGAAGCCTTTGAAGCAGCTGTATGCCACCACGGCTCCAAAACTGTAATTTGTCCCAATCACATAGCCCTGATCAATGCTCTCAGGCTTGGAGCACCTCACCGGCACACAGCCAATATCATAGGGCGAGGGCTCCCACTCTCCTCCCATCAGGCATCTGAGTGTGGCTGTAGTGTTGAGCATGAAGCCCTCTTCACATTTATAACTCACTTCGGTGTTGCTGGCGTATTTTGGTTTGTTGACCGAATCTAAAATCGCATGTGGTAGTTCAGGTGGGCGGAGGCAGAAGTTTGCAATGCAGCGAGGCGCCTCCATGCCATCGGGTGGCACCCACACGCCCTGAGCATTACAAACCATCTTGGAGTTGTTGCCGGCTGTGTATCCGTCAGTGCAGTAGTAGTTAGCGGTGTCTCCGAAAAGCTTGTGAGTCTCATAGGGTTCAGCGTGGTCGATGGCAGGCGGGGGGCCGCAGGAGCGGGGGACGCACTGAGCCGTGCTTTCACTCCATTGGCCAGTTGATAGACATTCTCTGGTCTCTGGGCCAATCAGAGTGTATCTGCACAGGAAGGAGAGCAAAAGCAATGAGCAAAAAAACCCCAAATCATCATAATTTAGAAAAAGCATGCAAAGGTATGTCAAAGAAACTGCAAAATGCTTGGTTTGGTTTGTCTATCCTGAACCGGATTGCTCCAATGGATCAAATCTGGATCAGGGAATCTTTTTTGTAGTATTTTGAATCATATCATCAGAAATATATATCGAATAGAAATAAATAAAAAAAGAGACGTCATCTTATTGTTCTCAAGGAAATTTCAGTTTCTCTGGATCCTGTTTATGCATGCTGTGGCGGCGCTTGTCAGCCTCGATGGACTGCTCAGTTCTCATCCTTATGCACAGCTGATGTTACATTTTCATTAAATGCATGAATTCTTTGTTTTAGCTGTGCTTAAAAGCCACCATGCCACAGACAGTAAAGATCATGCAGAGGAATAAACAGGTGTGAAGTATTTAACACATTTTAAAAACAAATTGACTGAGTAGATTTCAACCACATTTACCCTTCTTTGCAGACATAGTGCACCTTGTTTCCCAGCTCAAAGTTCTCTCCCACAGTCACAGCGTTTTCCAGTAGCGGGGGCTCGCTGCACAGGACTCTCACACAGCGGGGGAAAGGCCTGCTCCACTCCCCTGTCGCCTCACAAATTACTTCCATGGAGCCCTGTGGTCTTTGTATCGACATACAACTCAGTTTAGACTCCTCTCTACATCATTTACAGTCACCTGGTATACACACCCAATTCCGAAAAAATGTAACTAAAGGCAGAATGCACAATAGATAATCTCATAAATCTCATTTTGCAATTATTTAGATTAATCAACCACAGGCCAGTAACATGACTGGGAATTACGAGCATCTTAGAGAGGCAGAGTTTCTCAGAAATGGTCAAGAAATCACTGACTGTGCAGCTTACTGTGCCATCAACAAATGCAAGTTAAAGCAAAGAAGCAGCCACACGTAAACTGAAAGTGAAAACTGTTCGGTCATCAGAAGAATGAAAATTTAAAATGATTTTGGAAAACATGGACGCTGTGTTATCCGGACTAAAGAGTGGAGGAACATTCCAGCTTATTACCAGCACTCAGTTTAAAAGCCTGCATCTCAGATGCTACTGGAGTCCATTAATACCTTATGTTGCACATCTAGGAAGGAAGCATCAATGCTGAAAGTATTCTTTTTTAGTTTTTATTTACATCTTAAACAGCATCCCTGTTTAGGAATTGGGGTTGTACAACAAATGAAAGCTATATAAAGTATAATAAAAGTTACATTTATTCAGTGAAATTCTAATAGTACTAATGGTAATTTATCCATACCTGTATCCCTCATTGCAGGTGTATGTGACAGTGGACAGGTACGTGTTGGTGTTTAGTGTGTAGTCTGCATTTTCCACAGTCGGCGGACCCCCGCAGGTCACTGGATGGCAGGTAGGTGGCGTCCCGGTCCACCTCAGACTAGAGAGACATTGGAACTCATAGGGGACCTGAGGCTGGAAGCCCGTCTTACAGCTTAGGTAGAGACAAAACAGAGTCGGACTCACATGTTAACAAAAATCTTTCACATGTCACATGACACCCGAGGTATTGGAGAGGGTGAAGATGATACCTGAAAGTCACCTTGCTTCCATAGGTGAAGTTGTTTCCCGTCATGATGGAGTTCTCTGGAACAGTTGGTGCTGGGCAGGAGAGGGCTGCAGCGTAACATTAACGAGATGATTAGTAACCGCTAACTTTTTAAACCCATCACACTCAATTACAACTTAAATAACTAAATGCAAGTGTAGCCCACTGATGTGAGGAGCAAATATATTTCTGCGCTGAGAATCAAGTTAACAGACGCCTGTGAATCCACCCACTTAAATTAATGTCAGTTGGGCATCTGGGGCTTATCGTGCCCCCATGATGCTCATACTTTTAACTGCTATTGATGAAATTGGGATCGGCTCAAAAAAGAGACGAACAGGACGGATGTGGAACTGAAAGGCAGACAGATACATTTCTCTTATTTCTGCGTGAAACTGAAGATTCACTTTTACAGTCCTAGAGTTGCTGTTATGTGAAAAACTTGGAGATGGTAAGTAAAGTAAAGAACCTCACTGATGGCAAGATAATGTCTAGTTTAATAACCGCACTCTGAAACAATACAATACAATACAATAATAATACAACAAAACAATACAATAATATTATATTAAGCCATGAGTGTGTTTTTAATTTTCAATAAATATTTATTCAACTTTTTTTTTTCTCCCACTTGTTGCACACAAATGTGGCTTTTGCACATCTAATCGTTTCACTTTCAGTCCGACACTCAGCAGCTACAGTAACATGAATCTGCAGACGCCGAATAATTCAGTTCCTCTTCCTCTGTGATGAAGAATGTGGCTTAGTGCCAAGATGCACGTGGTTACATAGTCAGACGTCTGAGCCTGCTGCACATCGGAGAACAAAAAGGACAGCTGCGTATGTAACTGCTCCTTTACAACACCGGCCATTAGACAAAGCATTTTTTGTGCTGTATATTTGCTTGTGTATGTGTGTATGCATACACAACATACATGTCTGCATGTTTTCCTGAAGTGTAATAGTCATTTGCATGATAATAGCCAACAGCAGTGGACCTTGAATGTGTTTTATTATCCGAGAGGAGCATGCTTTCATTAGAAGCCTCTTCTTTGAAGCCATTAAAGCTGTTCAATGGATGCAGTATTTTCACTGTGTAATATATAACTGAAAAAATGCGAGTAAATGCTGATTTATGTGTTTTGCTATGTGATATCATATTCTATAGTATGTAGTTATCTCATTGTAAAGCGTGAAGCTTGTGGTTACATGCCTCTTCCAACCAAACAAGCTGCAGATTAAATCCATGCAGCAAAAAAATTCAAGTGCCAATCTTTTATAACAAGGAAATCATCCAAAACTTTAGAAAGAAGCTGCAAAACTGTGAAGGTCAAACTGAGCAACCTCTAAGGATCGCAGCTGCAGAGTAAGCATCCAAAAAGCTCCATAAAATATTCATAGTTTTCCATCAGCTTAATCGGAACTGTGAAAAACAAATGCCGAGTCCACTACATCAGACGCAACTGAAATAAATCACACCATCCATTTGATCGCAATAGCATTATGTGACTCCAGCTCTCACCTCTGCAGTATGGGACAGCATCATCCCAATCTCCTGTTTCCAGGCACTGGAGCTGAGATGAGCCAATCAGCTCATAGCCGTTGTCACAGCTGAACACAACCTCGCTGCCCATCAGAAAGTTGCTCCCGTATCGGCGACCGAAGTCAGGAGTCCCAGGGTTCTCGCACTTTACTGGCTCTGAACGCACACACGAACAGCTGGGTTTATAAAAGAATGGAGGAAAACAGCTGCTTGTGTCACCTGACTACGTTGTCATATCACCTGTGCAGTTTTTGCCATCTCCAGTGTATGGGTGGATACAGGTGCAGGTGTAGGAGCCTTCTGTGTTCTGACAGCTGGCGTGATCATCACAGTCAGAGCCCAGAGCACACTCATCCACATCTGCACACACATATGATTAAAAACACACACAAAAAAGGACAAATGGGTTATCTGTTAAGTTGTCAACAGAAACAGGATTTTTTATTTAAAGTGTTTGTAAAAAGTTTGAGCTGTTTGTGTACCCAAACATGCCGGCGGAGTTCCTCCCCACTTGCCGCTGTTGGTGCAATGCACTTTGGTGTCCCCCAGCAGGTAAAAGCCAGCATTGCACTCATAGACCACGGAGCTGCCGGCGTGGAAGTCTGTTCCCTGGAAGAAGCCATTTTCCAGTGGATGAGGAGGTCCACAGGACACACCTGTAAGACATGTGGTAACACTTTATAACACAGCCAACAGCCAAGGGTGTAAACTCCCATAAGATGTAAAAAGAAAAGATGAATCCACTCAGTAAAGTACAGTGTATTTATGATGTAAGATGGGGAAATGTTTTTTTTTTTTTTTTACTAAATTACCATAAAATTACAGTATACAGTATAATTTGTGTCTCCTTACATGTAAAATACCTGGAATTATTCAATATTTAAAATACCTCACACACTACTATAATTATTTGTGTATTTTCTGTAAAAGCCTGACTTATAATATAATTACATTGTAATTTTAAATAGAATACAATGAAACTGCATCTAGTTATTGGGGAATTACGCCCTTAATCATGGGCCATATTATAAAGTGTTACCAGAGACAACGAGCAGTGTCAGAGGATGTGACTGTTACATTTACATTTATAAAGACAAAAGACTGAATCTTTATTATATTTCAAATCAAAACTTGACATAACAAAGGAAATCAATTAAAACAGGTGCAAAACCATGGAAACACATGACTGAGCACTGCCTGTCTTTGTCTTACGTTCACAGCTGGGCAGGTTGTGACTCCACTCTCCTTTATTTTGGCACTGCAGCACAGGCTCCCCCACCAGGTAGAAACTGGGATCACAAGACAGCTGCACCTGTGCGCCGGGACGCACATCCACAGTGGAGATGTGGAGGTGGGGCACAGTGTTCTCCAGCTTGGGGCAGTCTGGAGAAAATGTAAAAAGCTTGAAGGCTAATACCTGCTTGTTCTCCTGCAGCACACGGTTTGTAACTGAGCTCCAATTTTGAGGTAATACGATTTTGAAACACGTGAAGCTCTCTCACCGGCACAGAAAATGCTGTTGAGGTTTACTTTGACTCGCCCCACAACTCCACTGAGAAAGTCAGGCCAGGCGAGGACGTTTCCTCTGTGAGTCACATGAGAAGCTGGGCAGCTGCTGGCCAGGACCTTAATCTACAGTACAGCCAGAGAAGGTGGAGGTGGATGGATACGATAAATCCTTGGTCAGCCTCTATTAGTGAATATATGTGCTATTTACATCAGCTAACGTGGTTTACCTGCTGTGGTGTGAGAACACGATCCCAGATGTTGAGCTGGCTGAGGGAGCCGACGAAGGATTCGACAGGGTTGAAGCCCTCCCCCCTCTGATCCTGGTCCTGACCCAACACCAGCGCACCTCCAGCTACAGACAACAGCGAGGACCGAGGTTAACCACCAGCGTTTTTGGTTATTTACTAAATTAAATTAGCTAACGAAAAAGCTAATTATCACTGATGTTGCATATTTAATGACTTCAAAGAACATCTGTCTTGGCCGAGGATAGCACTACACCTGGGATAGTGGTGCCGACTGACAGGCCTTTGCCTCCGTCTGAGGGCTTCCCGTTGATGTAGATTCTCCAGTCTCCATCCCAGCTCCTCCAGGACACACCGATATGGTACCACTGACCGGTGTTCACCGCAGGGCAGTCCGTGATCCGCTCCTTACCGTTCACATACAGCACCCACCTGCGGCAACGCCGGAAAGAAAGAAAAAAATCGTGAAGGGAAAGTGATACTTAAAAAACGTCTGCCCCTTAAATCTCGCTGCATCACTGACCCGTTGTAATCTATTAGAAGGAAAGCGTTATCACTGCCTTCCACAGCGTAGGACACCGGCGTGCCGTAATTAGTGGTGTCAGATGACCTCATCCAGAAGGTGCAGGTGATTTCGGTCAGCGCTGGCATCACTCCGTCCATCATCACATAACCGTGGATGCCAGACACCTCAAAGTCCAGGTTGAAGGCAGAGGACATCTCTGCCAGGACAGAGAAGAAACAGTGATTTCATTTAACTTAAAAATGCAAAAAACCCATTATTTTAGTTACTGCTGATGTTTCCCAACTACATTTCTTTCTAACTCTCTTATAAAAAGCTCAAACATTATCCATAAATATTTTCAAAATATGGTGTTTTATTTGAAATTTTACAAAAATCCAAAGAAAGGAAATTTGTTATTAGTCTATTTTTTAAAACACTTTTTAAATATTTTTTTATTATAGTTGCATGAAATTCTCCATCCATCATCTTCACTACTTGTCCAGACGAAGATGCCAAAGACAAAAGGCTATCCGGGGTTAACCAATGACGACCCTTTACTCTGACAGACACAGTCAGGTGTAACTGACAGCTGAAAACATTTCACGTTAATTACATCTTTCCCTGTCCTCCTCCATCTAGAGTTGCCATGGTGATGTGCCATCTGGCCTATAGTACCTGTCTCACACCTGGTTCCGTTGAACCCAGGGAGGCAGCGGCAGGTGTAGGACCCCAGTCCATCTAAGCAGCTGGCCCCATTTACACAGGGGTTCGGATCACACTCATCCACATCCACCTCACACAGCCGGCCTCGGTAACCCTCCACACACTGACATCTGACACAGAGGAAGAAGACAAGCGTGTACAATAACTTCTTATTTGCAGTCTTTAACAATGCAGCACAATAACTTACTGCACATGAGGGGACTTTAACTTTGAAAACCGACCACATTCTGTCCGTGTCAACTTCATCACGCAGATACAAAACATCTCATCAGAAATGAGTACTCTTTCCTGCACTGTTTATTTCAAGCAGCAGATCCCATCACTCCTGCTTTCCATCTGGACGTTTATTACCTGAAACTGTTCACAGCATCCAGGCACGAGCCTCCATTCAGGCAGGGAGAGCTGTAACACTCATCAGTGTCGATCTCACAGCTGTCCCCTGAGAATCCAACGGCACAGTTACATGTGTAACCACCGGCCATGTCTTCGCACATGCCGCCGTTCAAACAGGGGTTGGACAGGCACTCGTCGATTTCCAGTTCGCAACGAGATCCTGTTGACATTTGATCATGAAGACTTATCTGATATTACACACTACATGTAACTATTATTGTTACGTCAGTTTGTGTGCAACCTGTGAAGCCCGTGGAACAGCTGCAGGCGAACTTGTTGACCTCGTCCACACACACGCCTTCATTGAGACACGGGTTGGAGTGGCACTCGTTTACCTCCGCCTCACACAAGGAGCCTGAGACACAGCAGGAGAATAAGCACAAACATGAGATACACTAATGTTGCACATAGAGTATATTATATAAATATTACAGTGTATCGATGTCATGGCTCTGTAAAATGTGCAGTCAGAAACTTGCAAGTCAAACCTAAACTTGCAAGGTCTTGAAATAATCACTGACCCTAACCTGCCAACCTTTGTTTTGAGTATTGTGCATACTGAGCTACAAACTCAAAGGTCCCTTTACCTAAAAATCCAGGCTTGCACTGACAGTGGAAGTCTCCTATGCCGTCCTTACACAGGCCTCCATTTTGGCAGGGAGCAGAGTTACACTCGTCTATGTCAATCTCACACTTGGCACCTGACCGTGAAATCAGAGGGTGTATCCAGTTCTTGTAATATGTCACATGAGAATCAATCATTATCACTGATCTACTGATGGGTGATCTACCTGTGAACCCGGGCATGCAGGTGCACACATATCCTGCTCCAACCTCCTCACATGTTCCCTTGTTCTGACACGGATGCAAGAAGCACTCATGGAAAACCTGTGGGTAGAGCAGATGAAACAATGATATCAAGTCCTCTCAAATATGTTAACATTAGATGGTTATCCTAAACTCTGCACTAAATACTCTAAGAAAAAGCATGTGTGCAATTCTCAAGCAGTGAAAGGTAGATATTAGATTTTAAGGTGCAGTAATAGGAGACAGTCTCTGTTCAGCCAAATACAAAAAGAAGCTAGGTGAAATATTTACTTTTAGACATTAAAGTGTTGCCAATTCTTTCATTTATTGAAGTTTAATGAAAAGCTAACTTCATTCGGTATCAGACACTACGGTCCAGATGTTTCACTGCTGGCTTAAAACAGGAAAGTTGTGGGTTCAAACCCTCCTGAGGTCCCTGCAATTTCATGTTGTTCACACATGTGGATGTAAGATTTAAGACTAGACAAGCTTTGTCGAATTAAAAATCCTACAAGGTGTTGAATAATCAGGCCCTATCTAATCTTAATGACCTCATATTACTGTATCACCCCATTAGAGCTCTTCACTCTCAGACTGTGGGCTTACGTGTGGTTTCAAGAGTACTTAAAAATTGAATGGGAGGCAGACAAACGGTTCATTCAACAGGAAACAAGTGCAAATCCATGTTTATACAAACAGGCTTTTGTTTTTTCTATGAGTACATGCAGAATCTGCAGAGCTCCAAATGAATCCTAATTGTTCAGTTACACAAAACTAGAACAAGGAATATCTTTGCAAATGAGAAAAATCAGTGTTTGCCTGATGATTGGTTAAGCAGAGGGTGAGCGTGCAAAGCAATTACTGAGCGACTGCACAGCTCAGCTGGTGTTAGGCAGCCTGTCTCCTGTCTATCGACAATCAGACACACTGCAAATGCTCACAGGCAGTTTGGCAAAGGTTTGCAAATAACCGCTGCCTAATTTATAAACACACAGATTGCCAACACAGTGTAATTACTCTGAGGCAATTTGCGCTGATGATAATTACACATCTGCATCTCTTTGCACTGGACTCCACTCCAATCTCTGCTGAGTGTTTGTATGCTGGTTATATTTCTTTATAAAGCACTGTCTCCTTTTACAGTTAAATCACCATCCTGCTCCAACTACATCACTTTTCCTGAGTTGCTGTTTTAAATCTATGAGGCTCTGCCTGGACTCTGAATGGAAGTAAGATCATGTGACTTTCAGTTTAAAGTGAGTCTTTGTGAACGCAGATAGCAACAGAACTGCAACAGAATTGCAATTTTTGATTATTTATTACAGTGAATCACTGAATTATAACAAATAAATTGCGTAACTTGACCTTTCAAACACTAATATATAACAGAGTCAAAGTTGCTTTGAAGACAACCCCTGACTGCAATGATCGTAGACCTGGTCCTCGTCTTTAAAGCCAGATTGCAAGTTGCCTTAAATTTACACACGGTAGCAATCATTTTGTTCACACCACATTCTCCAGTCACTGTGGGACCGCCTGGTATTCAGGGCTTTTTTAATGGTAAAGAGTGGGACTTTGAGAAAAGACAAAGGCAAACCTGACTGCTGGATTGGTATTCATCAATGACCTCCACCTCGGGAGCTGCAGTGACGCTCTCCTCCTTTGGAAGAAAGCTGGAGCCAAAGCCTGACCATGACACCCAGAGAAAACACAGACAGTGTAAGCAAAGACAAGTTGGAAAAACACAGCGAGGATCTTTCCCTTTGCTACCAGACTGGCAGACGTTTGACCTCCAGCTGAACAAAAACTATTCTTATTCAACTCTGGCAGCGTGTCCAAACCTCTGTTCATTCCCACCCTTCAGACACAGTGTTTTTCATTTCCATTCTGCCGCCGAGCAATAAAAGCCAAATTATTTCCATTTCCCCTGATCTTGTGCAGTAATCGTGTTTCAAGTTGGACCGAGCTGTCACACCACAAATCAGACAGCACACAACTGCAGCGGTGGCAGCACGGTCTTACACAGACGCGCAGCAGTTTCTTGTATTTTTACTCTCTGCTGACTTCACTTGGCATGTTCTCCAGATGTCTAACATAAATTAATTCACATGCCAACTCAGAAAAGCAGAAATGACACTGACATATAAATCTGACGTGTGAACAGAGTCAGCATACGGCTGCCAACATCAGACTTACATCAAAACTGGAGCTAAGAGTGAGACAAACTGGGCAGCAAATTTAATTAACACATTAACAATAAACTTCATCCCTTTGACAAGCTTGTGTCGGGACCTGATTTATCCAAAAGTCACATTAACGAGTCGTGAACGGGTGTTTTAAAAGTCACATTAATGCTAATGAAATTCACAGGAGGGGTGGGGGTGGGGGGCTTCTATAATTATTAATCAATGCAAAATCTGGTCCAAATGAACTGTAGCTACCTATTAAACCTTGCTTTGTATTGTATGGGACTATAGGAGAACTGTATTACTTTGTGCATGTTGCCTCCTGCAGTTACTGTATCACACTCCAAACCTACTTAACAGTGGTGCAAGAAGTTCCAATCCCCTGCTGAGCAGAAGATTTCAATATATATAAAAAAAACAACTTCAATCCAACCTCAATGTTTTTATCAGGTCCCAAAATAAAATATTATCAAATCAGGACTGGAGTGTTTGTATCAGAGTGTTGCGTGAATATTGCACCCAGACAAGACTAGCAGTCGTGCACACTTACTGGAACAGTGCTGTATGGTGGTGGCCCCTGTGATTGTGGTGGTCCCATAGAAGGGACAGGAGAGGCAGTAAGAGCGGCCATGTTCAGGCTGGTAGTAATCTCTGGGACAGGGGTAACAGGGAACCAGACCGGTGCGGGAGAAATGACCTGCTGAACAGGGGACTGTCCAAGAGAGCCCATAAATCGAAAGAGGGGCGCAGGAAAAAATAGAAAAAGAAACATTCGAGGATTAGAGGAGCAGGTGAAGTGGCAGGATCACCCAAAAACATTTGAAACAAGCAGCATTTGCTGGTTGGAAAACACCTAACAGCTCCAAGTCTGAAAGGTTGTAGATTATTTATGTATTTTAACTTGGAAACCTGGGAACAAAACTTTTGAGTTTCTAGATTATTCCATCCAACTTTAAAGGGCAACTATCTAATTTTTCCAAGTAGGAATTAACTTTTTTGATATAATGGGACATCAGTGCCAAATTCCAACAAATATGTTTTTGATTAGAAGCTGGGAAAATATTGGTTTTCTTCTCAGGAATGATTAGGTCTCACCAGAGTGGAAATAAATTAAGTTAGCAAGACATTAGGGTAGTGTACTTTATGCCTGTCAAACTATATCACCTCCACACTCTGTCTCGTCCACGGCTCCTCTGGTGACTGTGGAAGTCTCATCGGGACAGACCTCACACTTTCTGGCTCCAAAAGAAGGCTGGAAGTGACCCAGGGGGCATGACTCACAGATCTCCAACCCATTTCGAGAGTGACTACCAGGCTTACACTGCCCTGAAAATAAATGAATATCACCACGTCACCAGCCAAATGAAACAGAAAAAAAATCCCATATATGAAAAATAACATTTAAATCTGAGCACAAAAAGACAGACGTCTTTCTGTTCATGTGCATGTTTTGTACCTTTGCACTCAGCGATGCTGCGGGAGTGCAGGTAGGCTGTGGAGGTTCCTTCAGGACAGGACTTACACTCCAGCTGACCCTCCTGGTCCTGGTAGGAACCCAGCCAGCAACTCTCACACTCATTATATTCAAGAGAAAAGTAGGTTCCCACTGGACATTGGACTGAAAGAGCATTCACAGTTAGAGGCTAGGAAAAGCAATACCGCAATGTGCTTTCATACTGTTATGAAGGGAACCCTGAGGTTAGGTGGGTGCACCTTCCTATACTCACCACACATCCTGCCTTTGAGGACTGAGCCCGGCCTGCAGAAGAGAGACGCCCTCTTGCTTTCCAGTGATTTGGGATCTGCTATAATCATCTCTGAAGACAAGTGGAAATTGGACAGCGGCTGCTTGGACAGTGTTCTCTTCAGTCTATTGGTAAGTTGCTCCAGCATCCGCAGGAGCCTCTTCTGATTGGCCACTTCAATTGAGTCGTTCCTCGACAGGGGCAAAGGGATGCTTGCTGGGAGAATGGCCAAAGTTTAAACGACTGAAACATAGGCGTGTCTGAGAGCAAGAAAATGCTGCACTAGAAAGATTATAGACATGCTAAGCTTCAAGCTTTTTGAGCTATTGTACGTTGTTCTTCGAAAATAAATAAACACATGATTCTCGCTCTGTTTTTGCTTGTGGCAACATTAATGTGCAGCCTTTAAAAAGCTTTTGACAGTCAGCAGTAGCAGCGTAGCAACTCAGACATTTGAGATCTCTTAGACATTCTACCTGTGATGTTGAAGTAGATCTGGATCTTGTGGTCTTTAGTCGGGCCTTTGATCTTTCTGTGCCTCTTGGTGCGGTGGTGAAGTTGCATGCTGCCGTCTTGGTTCTGGGTGGGGAGCTGCCGGGTGCTTGTGGCAAAGCCAGATTCAAAGTAGGCATAGTCCTGGGAGCCCTGAGTGCCCCAGTTGTCCCCCCAACCTCCTGGTACTAAAGGGTGTAAAACAAGAAGAGAGAAGATGATCGTGAAAATGTTTAATTTAAGACATAAGTGTTATATTCGGGGATTTTTGCCAGGTAATCCTACCAATAGAAAATCCATTCTCATAGTCGTAATTGTACTCCAGACAGTGTCCCTGTGACATCACCTCCAGCTTGCAGGTGACATCGTCATTGCCACAAATTTTAGGCAGCTGTAAGACAAACCACAAAATGCAACATGTATTCAAGAGTTGGTTCACAGCTTATCCATGTGTTTGCAGAGATAGAAGTCCTCACCATGCCTCCCAGTTTGCTGTTGAACTCTCCAGTAAATGACTTGACGAGGTCCACGTCGTCACAGCGAGATGCTTTAAAGAGCATCTCGAAGGGCTTAAACCCGTTGTTGGCTATACGGTTCACTGGAGAGGACATAAAGGACACTTCAGTCAGCACCACTATGGTAAAAAAAAAAAAGGTTATTTGCACTGGAGAAAACCTGTAGAGAACAGAGCGTGCACCAGTGGTATCAGATGTGACACTGATTAAGTCAAATACACAATAAAAAGGAGGGTCAGAGGTGGAGGGGGGTTGCAAAGAGGCTTGCAGCTGCTGTAGCCAGGTTAAAACAGCTTAAACAGAGCACCCTGTATGTATCTATGTATGACATATATGTATGTAGGTAAGAGGCCTGTATTTTCTTGCTGATTTTCATGGTCAAGTTGTGTTTTATTTATAGAATGTTTTGTTTTGGCGGTGGCACACTGATGTTCTCTACCTCCTAAAGAAGAAAAATTCTTCTTCTGAAACTGAAAATAAACAGTGAGGCATACAGCATGTATGTATAAACATATATATATATTCTGCCACACTAACATGAACAGTCTGGTCTGTCTGGAGAGTAGGCTGGCTCCCAGATGCCGTTGTAGGCACAGAAGTAGCTGTGGACAGCATCCTGAGTGAGGCTATAGCCGTCTTTACAGTGGAGAGTACAGTTGACTCCTTCCTCCTCTTCAGAACAGATGAACTCTCCATTCACTGGGACGTACGGCTGGTCACACGTTGTCCCTGAGCAAATACACATAATGCACTTCCATGGTTTTCTCAAGTCGGAGCTCAGTGTCTGATTACCTTCATGCATGACTGCACAATGAAACTGAAAAATTCAGGCACTGCAAAAGGACACTGACACTGGTGTTTTGTTTTATTTACTGTGTATTTCATTCTCATCACACAAGATAAAAAAAAGAGAGAAAGGGTTCCTTGGGGTGCAGGTACGTCACTGAGATGCAGGGGTGCTCTTATACCTTGGACAGTTACTGTGAGGTTGCATGTGCGGCTGTTTCCTGCTGCATCAGTAGCGGTGTACTGCACCACAGTCTCTCCTACTGGAAACAGAGAGCCTGGACTGTGGCGACTGGTTACTGTGAGGCGACCGCCTGAAAGACAGACAGAGAGATGATTATTTCATTTCTGCTGACCCTTCCTGGTGATCTTGTTGTGAAAAAGCATAATCATATGGACTGTACAAAGAAGTAGTATTAGGTGGGTTAAAGCATCCTGTGAGTGTGAGACAGAAACTGCTGTTTTCAGAAAATGTGCCAGCTACCCAACTATTCATCAGTAAACTATAACCAAATACAAAAATAACATTTCTGTATCTGCATTTTTATGCTTGAATGATTCTCAGGTCAGGGTCAAGTGGCTTCAATATCAAAAATCTGAATTTTTTGCTACAAGGTCCGAGCTGAAAATTAGTGGAAAGCAGCCAATGTTCAAAGATCAAGAATGGTCCGAGAAACATTTAACGTTACTGCACATTATGAAGAAGTCAATGTAAAATAACAGTTTGATGTGAGGGTTTACATGGAGCATCTTTTGGGGCTTTTAAACTGATTAAAATCAGAACATAGCGCTGCACGCAAATGTATCCATGATTTAATATTTTTGGTCTAACAGTGTTTTCTATTTTCCCCTTTACACCTGCTGTTGGGAACTTATTTTTCCAAGTTTAAAAGTCTTCATCTCTAATCCGAAGTTACTCTGGTTTTCCTGCAGAGGGCACTCTAAGCCTTAGTTTATATTCCAGGACTAAATGAGTCACTCCTATGAACCATAGCTGTTATGTTAAACATAGGAATAATGTGTCTGGGCATCGCGTGGCAGCAGAAAAAAAAAGAATCCAGGTCTGGGAATTGAAAAGGAAACTTAAGTCTAGCTGGCTAAAAAAAAAAAAAATAAGAAAGTGACGGATAGAGCACTGGGAGAGGCTGCTGTGATGAGCGGAGTGTATGAGTGTGTTGGTGTTTAGGCTGACACACAGGTTGTGGACAAAGAACAATGAAACATCTGCACCAAGTGTGAGAGACACAGACGGGATTAAGGAGGAGGGAAAAGTGAGGGATCAACCTTTCGTTTAACTCTGATCCATCTCCTGTATTAACAGTAGCACCGCCGTTCCAACAGGGCTGACACATGTCTGGCCTGCTGGAGTCTCCCCTTATATTTAGCCCAAGTGTGTGTGTTTGTATGTGCGTGTCTCCAGAGTCATGACTATATATAGAGCTGGCATCAGGGTGTGGGCCTGGAAAAACAAAACACTGACGTCGAAGCAGCCCCAGGCTGACGTCGTGTGGACCTGAAGCAGCCGCAGTAGCCTGTTATTACAGTGTGTGTGTGTTTGATGGGGGTGCACCTCTGCAGGCAGGTGGGGAATGATCACTTTGGGGCTTTGGTGAGCGAGATGTTAATTTTGGCGCCTGTGTTTGGGTCTGAATTTGTGAACACACACACTCACACACACACGTAATCACTGTTAGTGTTATTTATGTACAGAGTCGGTGCATTACATGAGCCCGGCTGGAGCCCGAAGAAGTCTGGTTTGTTGTCTGTCACCACCCCAGCTGTTTGGGTACAGTCGGAGCGCCAGGACAAATTCACCCGGCTCTACGGTATTTAGTCTATCTGGCAAAGCGACCTTCATACAAACTTTTATAGCATTCAGATTTGGTTGTGTATTGAGTCCTGGAGTTGCCAGTTACAGCTTTATTGCCTGTCAAAACACCCTTGAAGAACGTTTCAATGTTGAATTTATTGCTCTGTGGCCCCGTTTTAGCTTTTTAGAAACACGGCTGCAAAAAAAAGTTTGATAAAGAGCAGACTCAACGTGCCTTTTTCATTTCAGCAAGTTATTAAATCACAAATTCACAAAATACATAACATGTTGAAGATGAAGCCCTGCATTCAAATAATTCTGTCCTCTGTAATCATCGCAGTACATGTTTAATTTATCTCATCCTTCACTATATTATTCTGAATTAAAAAGAAAAAAAAGTTAATCCAAAGTGAAGCCTGAAGACATATTTGCAAATTAAGTCTAAGTCAGGAAATTCGCACATTAACCAGTAAAAAGAAGTACCTGCCTGTACTTTCGACTCACTTCATCTTCCCAGTAAGCCCACTAAGCACCGTCACTGCTACTGTACGAACTATTCTGCCTTCCCTCTCTCTTAGGTTAAGATGTCTGTTTATTTCTGTGGCTCCTGGTTTTTGGTTTTCCACAAAAGGGGATAGAAAACTGGCTCCTGAAACCTCATAGCCTTTTCTCAAGGTTGCCCTTCCTTAAAAACGGCTTCATGACACCCACAATTCGACTGAGACCATTTCTGATGAGGCTTCAGTGAACAGTAGATGGATCAACTGAAGGTCCAGATGTGCCTGTCAGATCCTGGGTCAGGTTTTTACTGAAATTCTTCCTATTTCCTATAGTTCACCTGCTGTGGATAATTTATTTTAGGCCTGACACTTTTCAGTTTCGAGAAAACCCCCCGAAAAGCTCAGATGTTTTTCTTTATAAAATAGCCAAAAATAACAAAACTCTTCTGTTAACTAATGTAATTAAGAATCTTTGCCTAGCTATGTGCAAACCAATCATGCTTACGTGCATACTTTCCCCCTAAAGAGTCATTCTGAGCCAAGGAAAACCCCACACATCCCAGTATAATATTTACATTTACGTAATTGGGCTCTCTGTCTCTACTTTTTGCACTTGTGTAAATGTTCAAGGTCATATTTATGCAAAAATACAGAACATTTTTCTTGCAATCGTATTCCATAATGTTTTCTAGGTTTACATTTACACTGTCTTAGAGAGGAATCGGTTAAGAGCAGCTCCATGAAATGTGAGTGATTAGTCTCGAGTCACCACAGAACCACAATCACCGCACAACTTTACTTTTTTTATGCCAATGAACAACACTTCTAAGAACTGTCACTTAGGTGAAGTCCTTATGCTGTAAATTAAACAGATATTTTTCTAGTGGGTGTACTGCTAGAGCGTCAGCTTCACCTAGACAGTGATTAATGTCTTAACATAACAACTGCAATCACTCTGATTAAAAAAAACAAAAAAACCCACAAACATAATGAACTGACAGTCCAAAGCATTTGACTCGAGTACTGCATTTGCTCGCACAATTATCCAGACTGTGTGAAAAATGGGTGGAATGAGCACGCATTCCCACAGAAGAACTTTTTTCATAGCAATAACACCTGCTTCTCTCCACTGCCTCCATCTGTTTTCGCATTAATGATATTCGCAGACGCTGTAACAGCTTCATCTGTCCGCTAGGCCCGTTCTCTCTCTAAACACAGACGCGCTAATGAGGCGTCCATGCACCCACTTACAGTTGGTCCTCTATGTCCAGTGTCCTTCACCGTTATTCGCAGAACCTTCTTTTTCCAATCTCCCAGAGGAAAAGATCCTGTTTAGCCATCATCGACTGAGACAGTGGGTGGAGCAGAGTGGAACAGAGCTGCAAAAGAATAAACGGTCTAAAGAAGGAGCGACCAGACATACCTGAGTTGTCGGAAAACTGCGGGACTTCCCAGTCCACCGCCGTCTCTGCGTTCGTGGCCTGGATCGCGGGCGGTGACCTGCACCTGTCGATGACCGGGGGCTCCGTATCTGGAGGCAGACAGAAAGTAAGCGCACAGACAGAGAAAACTTGTTAAAGTCACATTTCTGAACGCCAGTCACTATAAATAGACTAAATCAGGCCGCAAACTCAATAATATTTAGGTACAAAGGCATTTATAGCAAACAAAGAGCTGAACAGACGATAAAGTGAGGAAAAAAAAACGTTGGGGAGCCGAGTGCGACTCTGTCATCTGACTTTCTCGATGCAGCAGCAGCAGAGAGTGTCAGAGGGCACGAGTTGAACACATGTCTCTAATAAAAAACCCACAACTTTCCACCAACATAATAACATATGGAAATGTTCACAGCTACCATGCTTGGGGTTTTTCCCCCGAATGCAGTGATTACTGGGTGGCTGACATGGGACACCCCTGTTATTCACTCTCAACAGCAAACAGTGTTTGGCACCTGCTGGAGCAGAACTTACTGCTAAGTTAGTCAATTAAAATCTCTGAAAGTGCTTCGGTGAAATCACTGAAACAAACTGCAGCAATCCAGTAACAAACTGGCGGTAAAGTGTCCCCACTGAGAGGTGACGAGTTTGGACCTTAAAAGACACTCACTGTCTTTACCCTTTTTACAAACTACGTCCCACTGTATCAGCATATTTATCCACTAATTATCCATCTTTCTTCTTCCACTTATCTCACTCAGAGTCATCTGGGAACTTGAGCCTTTTCCAACTTTATGGAGTCACAACTTAGGGACCCTCTAATGTGTTTACTATCAGGTCATATGTCAGCCCGCCCACTTCATGTTGCCAGTAGTTATTTCGTCCATAGTTGCTTGAAGTTGCCAATCATATTCACTTTTTATAGACAACCATTCACACCTACAGCACGACCAGTTTACAATCACCAGTTAAACTAACACACATGTATTTGGACTGCGGGAGGAAGTCTGAGTACCCGGAGACAACCACACGAGCACGGAGCATGCAAACTCTGCTTACTAAAAAAAGGCACTTTTTATCATTTATTTGATTCTGTATAGGACAGGAGCAGTTGTCCAAACACAACATAAACGCTGTGTGACCGAATTCTCTGCCCCCCCCTCGCTCTCTGTAATCTGCCACAGGCCACATGCAGCATCCATTGTTTGGTTTTATGTGGTCCCCAGAAGGATGAGCTCACCGATGACGGTGACTGTAAAGGAGCAGTTGGCCTGATTTCCAGAGCGGTCCGTAGCAAAGTATGTGATGGTTTCCTTGCCAATGGGGAAAAGCTGTGGAAGACTATAGACTGGCTTCGCCTGGACCACCACCTGGAGGAGTGAGAGACAACAAAATGTGAAGAAGAAGAGAGTCAAACTGCTTTCAAAGCAGGAAGCTGAAAGCTGAATAAATTAGAAGAGATTTACTTTTGTGCAAATTAATTGAGAATTTTACAAAACAGCCATGTAATCTATCCTACCACATAAAGTAAACCACAGAATGTCACATGCCATGTATGCAATAAATACTGTACTTTAGCTCATGCTTGTGCCCTCTTATCATATGTTACAGGTTTATTGTGGATACAACAAACTTTTGATACCAAGGGCGGGAAACCATTACCCCATAATTATCAAGCTATTCTAGAATTAAGTAGCATCTAATTTGACTGTTTTTTACTCAAATATCTAACCTCTTCTTTAGAGTTGTCCGTGGCATTTGGGACGTTCCAGCTGACGATGGCCGTGCCGCGGCGCTCAACTGTCCCTGCAACAATGTTGTCGGGGCACTGTAGCCACGGTGGCTCAGTATCTAACAAGACAGAGGGACAAAAAAGGTGGAGAAGAAGAAGAGAATGAAATTGGATTCAACTATTGCAGATGTTCCTTCATCATAACCCGCAGACATTGACCTCAACCTGCTCCTCATTATCGCTGATAGAGCAGGCGTGTGATGTCATATTGCCCCCAACAGCTTAAAACATAACAAGGCAGTTTGTCATTGTTGATAAGCAATCAAAGAGAGAGTGAGACAGCACCACTGCTCGTGCTCCAGCACCACTAGACCTCGCTCTTAGATTCTGTGCAGTCCAAGTAAAGACACGGAATAAAAAGCACTCTTTCTTGCTTTTACTCCAGCTCAACACTCCCCTCGTCACTCCCAGCACATCAACATGCATCAAGCTCAAATGAAATCGCTGTTAGTTCTTTGTTAGAGGTATTGCAGTCTAGAGGTATTGATTGATAATAACAGTGGTATCTAAATATGAACGATTCACCTCCTCGAACTGCCTGATTAAGACTCCAGCCTACTGACAACTACCTGCACCTGCAAAACACTGTTATCCTGTTACTTACACTTCAACGTCCACCAACATACCTGCTACTGACCCCAAATACGTACAATTTTTAAGTAAATTGGCTAAAGGTGCTGTTGACATGAAATTCTTACCAGATGTTTGTGATTAGGTACAATAGTATGACCACCAGGTCCTCCATTTGCTACCACAACAGCCCTGACCTGTCGAGGTATGGACTCCACTAGACTGCTGAAGGTGTGCTGTAGTATCTGGCACCAAGATGTTACCAACATATCCTTTAAGTCCTGTAAGTTGTGAGGTGGATCGAACGTGTTTGTCCAGCCCATCCCACAGATGCTTGGTTGGGCTGAGATCTAAGGAATTTGGAGGCCAAGCCAACACCTCAAACTTGTTGTGCTCCTCAAAACGTTTCTGAACCATTTTTGCTTTGTGGCAGGACAGATTATCCTACTGAAAGAGCCATCAAGGAGTACTGTTTCTATGGAAGGGTGTGCATGGTCTGCAACAATGCTTCATCATTAGACTAGATCTTCTCCCATTCTTCTATGGTCTGGTTCTGATGCTCTGTGTATTCTGACACCTGTCAATTTGAACCACATTGAACAATTCCAGCTATGTGAGCTACAGTAGCTCGTCTGCTGGATCAGACCACACGGGCCAGCCTTTACTCAATGTAAACCAATGAGCCTTGGCTGCACATGATCCTGGCACAGGTTTACCACTGTTCCTCCCTTGGAACACTTCTGTTGCTGATCAGTGCCGACCAGGAACACCCCAGAGAGATGCCGTTTTGTAGATGCTCTGAACCAGTTATCTAGCCATCACAATTTGGTCTTTGCAAAACTCAATCAAACCCTTACGGTTGCCCTTTTTTCCTGCTTCTAACACATCAACTTCGACAACAAAATGTACACTTGCCCCCTAATATATATCACTAACAGGTGCCATGATGGAGAGATAATCAGTGTTATTCACTTCACCTGTTGGTATTTATTCCAACATATTTGCACCGCTGCACCTATAAATACAAATATGCCACACATATTGTCTATTCGGTTATGTAAATTGAGAACAAAGAAAGCCCAATTCTTTGTTTGTATGCTACACATACGTGGCCAATGAAGCTGATTCTGATCATGAATCCTGTAGCAGTAATCTGATATTGTGACAGAGTGAATTGCTTATATGTTTTTACAACTCTATGAAGAGAGCCAAGGAAAAAAAAGTATGTTTTTGTTTAGCACTCTAAGCTCGTATGATTTGTTGTTTATGTGAGTATTGTAGCACTCTCCAAACACCTCATAGTGCAGAGGTAGATAAAAGTCAGAAAGGCTTTGAACAAAACCAGCTTTTGGTTATAAAAGTTAACTAAATCAATAAAGAAAATTTCCAGCTGCTGGCCAATTCTTTTTGTTTTCTCTACTCAATCTGTTTGTACTTTGATTGTTTGAAGGGAAAAAAAGACAATTCCAAGATAATTATAGCCCTCTCTGAGCAAATTAGCTAGAGTTATGTTGGTTTGTAAATCCACTGGTAAAAAGCAGCTCCAGCAGCCTGGACGACTACTTGTGAAGACAGTGCCACACAACTACGACTCAAATGTCTGTGCCACATAGAGCTGGTGTTTGCTAAGGTTCAATAATTTATCAAAAATAAATAAACCTCATATCAAGTGTCTGTCAAACATTTGACAAACCTAGCTTTTAAAAGCTATCTGCACAAAGTTCAACGCTTTTACTTCGATTATAATAGTCTTTTCCCTTAGATAATGCACAAAACCTCTCATTGTTCCAGCAGGAAACAGCTAGGCACTGTCAGGACGAAGTTTAGCTTTATTTGGAAAAAACCTTCAGCAGTCCACCTGCTTGGCTGTCGGAGCCACCGTGACCCTTGCATGAAACATTTTCTTCCTTTGTCTCATTCTCCATACAGCATGGTGTAATAATGAGAAGCCAGCACAGTTCAGCTGAACGCAGTTCAAGCCTGCAGGAAACAAGCTCAGCCTCCAAGAGCTGATTTCTCCCATCGATCGGCGGTGGTCATGCCTGTTGCGTTATGCAACAGAGCTGCTCCCATCTGGACCCGATGACCCATCCACTTAGGCATCCGTCTCCGTTAAACACTAACACACTTGAGCTCAGATCGAATCCTTTCATCTTTATAACAAGGGAAACATATTTCACTCTGGGTGTCATCAACATGAAGTGAGGGGAGGGGAAGGCCAGAAGCTTTAGTCGAACACTCTCATCTTTGTAACAACTTTTCTCGCGCTCGTTATGTGCCGCCCATATTGCAGCTCTCCTTCTTGATTCTTTCCAGCTAATTTACATTTTCTTTTTTTTATATCTTTTTTCTCCTCCCTCCAGCCCATTTGTGTCTGACAGTATCAGAAAAACTCATCTTCTCTCTGCCATGTCATTTTAAAACACCTACAGATGACTCATCTTCCCCTCTCACCTCCCCGTCCGCCTTACCTCTCCCCTCGTTTTCATCTTTATGGCACCTCTTCCTCTCCTTAATGACACAAGTTCCTTCATTAGCAAACTTTCTCCATGAGGAAATGAGGGTACTGAGGACATTTGGGGTGGGGTGGGGGGACAGAGAGCAGTTCTGCACCACCTGTTTCACCTGCAAGGCATCTGGAGTACTGCAGTCTGTTATAATGATCTCCAGAGCCCAGTCTGAGCTGAGGGGATAGACTCGAAAGCTCGGACACAGTATGGTTTGAGTTAGTGACCCGAGGTCTGCTTTAAGGGGGGGAGATTAGCTTCATACTCGCCTTTGGAAGAGCAGAGAAAAAATAACAGAATGGAAAAATTCTCACTCCAAGTTTCCTCTTGTTTTTCTTTTCATATCATCCTCTTTCTCCATTTATTCTCTATCTTCATGTTTCACTCTTAACAGCACTTCTATTTCTGAACTGCAAATACAGCTCCCTGTTAAAAGCTCCCACCCATTCATGCCATATAAAATCAACTTTTGACCGCATTTATCACATACGACACGCAAAACTACTAAAAAAAGGTTGGCAGTCAGATGCGGCAGTGATTTCAAGTCAAGTTTCTAATAATGCTGTATCTTGTTTTTCACAGGAATGAAATGGTCTTAAACAGAAATCTTAATCATGAGGCCTCGGGGGTGTTTGTGTATTACTCAGTATTGGAGGGAGAAATGCAAAGTGCTTTCCTCTTCTTCCCAACTTTATGGCTAAATAATCACCTGCTAATTTTAACCACACACAAAATGACAAAATGGATCCCCATAGTTCTGCTACCCTAGCAATGAAGCTTATTTCAGCTCCCATATTCACAAAGGGTCATCACAGCAGATGGCTTTGCATATTTGATTCGGCAAATGTTTATGCCAGATTCCCATCCTGACATAACTAGGAACCTTAGCTTATTTAAATCTGGGCAATCTCACCTTCAAGGTCTTCTCTTTGTGTGCCTCTGGACTGCTTCCAGCTTAGCTTCAAGGGATTTCTGTTCTGACAAATTGCACTTTGGCATCTGGGATTTTATCTTTGCAGAGTTAGCAACAAGTAACTTCTCTGTCAAACTGCCTGAAGTTTCACTGGTTATGATAGCTGGGTCTAGACCTACAATACAATTTCTTCAGGGAAAAAACAACTGAAGCTGTCTATCTATAATGCAGGAATTCTTCAACCACAGAAATACACTCTTCAGTTCTCACCTGCCCTTCTCATCATATCATTTGACAGCAGGAGATCCTGCAAGAATCAGGAATGCACAAGTGATCCAAGCAGGAATCACAAACAGTTAAAGTGTTACAAAAGTGATAACTCTGAAGCATACATAGGCTAAATTTAAATCAGATGTGTTTTTTTACATTTTAATTGGCAGAGATGCAGAACTTTTTGACCACACTTTGGTGTACCGACGTGATCCTTCTGCATCTTAGAAAGACAGGAAATGTCTGTATTTTCAAAACGACTCCTTTACATAGTCAGGTCTATAAGTATCTGGATGTCGCCTCCATTTTTCACACCTCATTGAGAGTTCTAGTGAAGTAGGAATCTAAGTTTATTATGTGCTTAGATTGTCCTGGATTAATGAGGGAGCAGACCTAACCTGGCCAATTGTCCAATTACTTTTTAGCCTGTGAAAATGGGGGACTGTGTATAAAAAAATCCTTAAAAAGAACAAATCCAAAACAAACACTTTTTTTAAGCCCTAAAGTCTGCACGTCAATCACATCTTGATTGTTTGATATCTTGACTGCACTGTGGTGGCAAAATTCCAAAAATACTTCTGGACCTGAGCATACAGGCCCTTCTTCTACTCCAAAGTCATGTGGAGAAACAAAATGATCAAACCTAACTGTAAACTCCATCATTCAGCCTCCAGAGCTTCAAGCAGAGGGGTCTTGGCCTCTGTATTTTTTACTTCCTTGTTACAACTGTAGAGACAATTTACAGCCACTGCAGCTTTGACCGCTGCCCTGACCGTAGTCCTGCAGAAAGGAAAGATAGATTCCCTCTTTAGGAAAAGCACACACACACACACACACACACACACACACACACACACACACACACACACACACACACACACACACACACACACACACACAGTTACCTGTGCAGACAGCTTTATAGACATTGGCTGTCCAGTTCCCAGAGCTCAGGCACACCGCCTTCCTGTTCCCCTGGAGACTGTAACCTGGACGACAGTTGAGGAGGCAAAAAAAGCCTGGAGACACTGCTCTTCTCCCACAAGCAGGAGGGGACAGAAAGATGTTCTTCAGAGTCACGATGGGAGGGCAACGCACCTCTGGGTGGGAAAGATCAAGAGACAGATTATCAATCTGTCTCTTGTTTGTTATTAAAAGTAGCTGAAAAGATTTCCTTATAAAGATAAAACTGGGAAAACACTGAACAAAAGAGTGGAAAAAAAAATAGAGTTGGAAGATCTCGACCGTGTTTCCTGTGTGTTAACCGAATGTGATAAAATCTTCCTCTGAGCTGGCTCCACCATAAACGGCAACAATAAAGCTATTCTCGGCCGCTGTGTATCAAAAACTGGCACGGAAACGACAAACATTTGGTCGGAAATCAACTTAAGAAAGCGCTGACCGCAGGGCTCGTACACAGGAGGCCTTTCAAGCATTTCTGGAGGCCAGTGTGGCTTTTTTCTTGATGACGGATAGATCGTTTTCATTCTCTCCCTCGCCAAATCTCAGTTTCATTGGCTCTAGCTGTAGCTGCTTTGCAGGGAAAGCTCACTCCGAGGGATATTCGACATCGGGGATTACAATCGGATGAAAAAAAAAAAATCTATCTCAGCATCCTCTCAGGGCAGCCGAGCTGATCCTCTTTCACCACAGAGCAAGCAAACACAGAAACAAACCAACGGCAGCCCGCAGAGTCCTCTTAGTTGTGCTAAAGTCTGCAGGAAAATGCAGAGGTGGCCAAACAAACAAGCAGCGGCTCACTCAGTGCAGAGATTGGAGTTATTGATAAAGGAATGGAGAGAGTTTTTTGGTAGCAGATGGCTCAGGCGTTTTTAAATAGTGCATCTAGCTGGTTGGTTGGAAGTGAGTCAGCACCGGCCGGAGATTTGTGGCTAAACGCTCTCACACTGTCCCTTTTTTGTGTGTTCGTGTGCATGACCTGGGTGCTCTCTGTGGTGGGCACTAGTGTGTGCGACTATTTTGACTTAACTATCAGTTTTGGAGTGTGTGGGTAATTTTGTGTTGTGTATATGTGGTAACTGTAGCTTTGCTGTGAGAAAGCAGATGTGTCTTGTGCCATGGCGGGTCTCTGCGCAAACACGCCCCATATGTTTAACCGCTGTATATGCGTGTTTACATACGCTTGTAAACTACACCGTTTTTTCATAGGAACCCAGATCGGGGCCATTTGTTTGATAGATTGTCTTTGTGTTTTTTCAGCCAGACACGTTTCAGTAAGCAGAAGCAAAACAAATCATGCGAGCGCTCAGTTGAATGATAGTCATGCTGCAAGACATATTTACTGTCAGAGAGGACTGCTGTGTATCTGAGTGAAAGCAAGGCTGGGAAGATTTATTATGGAAAACAATGCTAATTCAATAACTGCATGAATAAATCGGATTTAACTCCACAGATGAAGGAATACTAAGACTTTGACTGAAGACAAGTCAAGATGTCGCTGTAATAGATGAATTCTCTTGGATACGATGTGACGAGGGTTATTAAACTGGGAATGAATTATTTTTAGCCCAAAATGGGGAAAATACAGAATGTGCCACTTTGTTAAAGTCCTGGAATAAAACAGTTTGGTGCCAAAAACAAAACCACACTTGAGCACACAAAAATAACTGAACAGGCAGCAGGTTATGTCTAAGCAGCAACATCCATGGCTGAAAAATTAAGCCAACAAAAAAAGTGCACAAAAAAACAGTTCCTCGTGTGTCCATCACAAATACGCAGGTTTACACCCTGATAATAATACAAATTGACTCTTCGTGGCAGCTGGGGAGGAGTTTAATTTCTATAACTCACCAGCTTAAAATGTAATTAGACCTAAAGTTTACAACTAGCTGTCACCTCAGCTAATCTGAGCGCTTTCAGGCTGTTTGACTTGTAAGTGGTGGATAGAAAAGCCAACACAAGGCCGCTCCTACATGCTGAAGGCTAATGTAGGAACTCGGGTTTGAGTCCATCCCAGACCAATCCCTGCATATCATTTCCAGCACTCTCACGCTACTGTTCAATTAAAGCTAAAAAATCCAAATAATAACTCAAAGAACATAAATCGTACATTTTTAGCTACCTGTAACACGTAGAGCTGATTTAAAAATTGTATTTGTGTTCAAAGCTCTCTATTGTTCAGCTACATGATCTTTTGGCTTCACTTTTTGCCTCCGTTACTTCTCTCGGTGCCCAAATCAATGCTTTAGCTGTTATTGGATTTTGACACTATTTATTTACAAGCCCAGCTCTGATAAAGTTGGGACGATGCGTAAAATAAAAACTGAATGCAAAGAGTTTTATTTCCATTTTAAGATGTGACAACTTTTGATCTTTAGTGTATTTGTATTGTTTGTACTGCCAGTGATTAAAAGTCTTTAAAGATTTACGCTAATGAATATTATTCTGAAATTATTCCACCATTTGTAAACACAGTTCTTTTGAATATTTCCTTCTCTAAGATGTTGTTTGTAATATCCAGTCACATTACTGACCTGTTAACAGTTAACCTAATTATTTGCAAGACTTTTTAAATGGGTTAAAAGTCACTTGATTTCACTGAACCAGACCTCTCGACCACACTTGATAACATTAACAGTATACTGCAAGTTTCAGCTGGAAATGTAGCGCTACAGCACCGAAAAAACAAGATGCTGGCAGATGAATCAGTAAAGCCAAAGGTTCAAAAACTCTCAATGCATCATCACAACCAGCTGTGGGGCATTTTTCTTTTTTTATTCTTGCAGTGAATGTTGGAGTCATGTTTTGTAATCATATGTTGCTTTCAGATATGAGGTTTAGAAAAGCCACTGATATAGCAAATTAAACCCATGACAGCACGAAGCAGAGTTTCTCCATCTTACTAGGATACGGTGTGAGATAGTGGCTGACAGTGGAGTGAAAGCTTACCCACACACCGAGGTTGGGGCCCACTCCATTGGTAGTTTGCCTGGCAGGTGAGTTCGGAGTCTCCCTCTAATCTGTAGCCCCGATCACAGCCCACCTGACACACCACCCTGTAGGAGCCAAAGCTGTTGCTGCAACTCAGGAAGCCGTGCTGGGGCAGGGACAGGTGCGGGCAGGAGCGTACTGCAAAGATAGGAGAAAATAAACAGAAGAACCCAAACCAACAAAACAGAAAAACAAAGTCTGCTTTATTTATTATCATATTCAGCTGGATCTGTATCTTCTGTTGCTTGGGTTTATTTTGCCACTTCTATCTATTTAATTTCCTGTTGAGACACAGAGGGAACAAAAGGTTCAGAAAAATAGGAAGTGTGGCCTCGAATAATGACAAACAGTGACAAACTGTACATTTCAAGATAACTTAAACACAAAATATTTGATTATTTTGTTTGCTGTAACTGTTAAACACCCACAACGTGCAGAGGAGGAGTAAACTGCAGGGATGTACAGCAGTATGTGTTTGCTATAAACTGTGACCTATGATTTAACCCAAAGTGTGAAAGTCCCGAATGAAATAAACAAAGAAAATCCTGGTGTGTGTGTGTCTGTTCTGAGTTATGCTGAGGTCTAGAAAAGGGTGTGTAGTGTGTTATTTCTCATCACCATCCATAGACAGACAGGCAGTTCAGAGTAGACCCCCCCGTCTCCCCCAGGGCTTAACTAGCTGGGAGGTCCAACAGTATGTGGTAAAGACTAGACTCAGAGTAACACATACAAGCAGACATATGCACACACACATAGGAAACATATACCCAAAGCCACATACTATAAATCTTCAACACACACCCTTTAGTATTCAGTGTCTTGGTATTTGTATGAGTCACGCTGCTGCCGCTGCTGCCTTTCTGTTAAAACTGGCACTTTCCTCATTAATCCTTTGACCTTAGCTCTCTCTTCTCAGCTTTCTTTCCGTTCTGCTTCCTTCCGCGCAATCTTCATCCTCTTTCTTCATCCATGAGCAACCTCTCTTTAATTGAATCCTCCCCTACCTTTCTTCCTCTCAACATCTGGCCTGGCAGAAAAGCAGTAGTCTCCCAGTAAACGTTGATTCCTCTTTCAGTCTAAACACATATGATCTCAATCTATGCCGAGAGAGCTTTACGTGCTAACACACACCGACTGTGACTTTTAGGAAACTCAAAGCAAATCAGTACAAGAGATCGAGACACGTCTTACATCTGGATGAAGTGATTTAGGGCTACAGAAATGTTTATAAATGCTGGTGGGCGTCAGAGGCGAGGCGATGCTTTGATTAGGGTTTAATGAGGAATTATATGAGATATGGTGTGGAAGAACCTGCTGCGATCAATCACAAAAGCTTCTGTGTTTCAGTGTCATAACTATGCACCCTGAGTACTGTATGATGAAATATGTAAAGCACGTCAGACACATTTAGCTGCGACTATATCAGAACAGAGCAGCATTATACCACCATGCATTAACACTACAATCAATCAAGAAGCAGACTAATCAAAAAGCCTTAAACGATGAGAAGATCACTACAAAAATCTTTTTAATAGCCCATCTGACTTCGACATTCGACTACTGCCTCACTGTTTACTTTTCTTCTCAGTTTTTGAGATATGATGGGACATTAGGGTGCAGAGAAAAAGCTAGACTAAATACTGGCTGGGTGATATTTAAAATAAATCCACAAACGCACACACAAATGAACGCTGCAAAAAAGTACCATACGTATATCATCGTGCCTGCTTTAAACGGGCTTGTGTTTGTAATGGCATGGTGTTATATGTCGGTAATTTATTAAAGGCCTCTCACTTAAAGCTTAATAATATAACGGGAACCTATTACGCTTGCTTCCAGCTGCATATTTTTATTCTTGGACTCTAATAAAAAAGGTCTGCATGAATCACAGTTCTTATGGCGCAGTCACACTAGAGCAAAAATATGACGGCCACCTCTGCGTGACTAGGAGTAAATCGGTGGCTCACCAGTGACGTTGTTACATTTTTGGCTCTCTGAGAATCTTTGCATATAGTTGCAGCAACCAACTGGTTACCCAGAAGCGGTTTGTGGAAACCCTCAAACTCAGGACGGATACTTTTGATGGCAGGGCGATTGCTCAGGTTGTCTGATGGGAGGCAACCTGCCTCCAAACAACTTCACTCTGACTCAAGGGGATTGTCGTCAGTCTGCACCAATGCGCACAACTCGCCTGTGATGCATCTCTTGGTATTGGAGTACTCAAGTCAGCTGGTTGTATTCTGGTCATATTCCTACAGAAAAGGAAAGTTGCTGACCGCCTGCATCAATTTGCAGGTAAAATTGCCTCCCAGTCTGCAGTAACTACGACTCTATTTATGGAGGAATTTCTGGTTTCGATCTGTAAGCTTCAGTTTTAGAGTTGATGTGATCTGTTAGGATTTCTGTGTATGTAGATCAGTTCTGGTGATTCTAAATTGCCCATAGACGAGTAGTCCAGGGTGTACCCTGCCTCTCGCCCTGTGGCAGCTAGGATAGGCTTCATCCCCACCTCAACCCTGAACTGGATAAGAGGAAGAAAATGAATGATGGCTGGACGACCAAAACTGTGAAACTGAATATTTGATCCCTGAACTTTTGGTTCACAGACATGTACTTGGGCACATATGACAGAAAAAAAGAAAAACCATTTAATCAATCAATCAGCCAATAGTTGTTTTAAAAGAAAATTAAAAAGCTTCTTAAGTATGCTGATTTTCACAGCTGTGTATATTTCTCAGCTGAAAGTCTTGAGGGATTTTTCATCAACAAAAGTTTCATTGTGTGATGATCCTGTGATGATCATCATTGTAATATTACATGCATCAGGCTTTCTCCTCACCTCTGCAGCTGGCCGGTGTCCCTGACCAGGTGCCATCAGCCTGGCAGAGTCTGATGCCGGTTCCCTGGAGGTCAAAACCGGGCTCGCATCGCACACCACAGGCCGCGTCAAAGTGGTTGTTACATACATTCTGGACAAAGAAGCCATAATCTGGGGGCAACAGTGCTGGACAATGTATCACTGAGGAGAGGAGAGGAGAGGAGCGGGTGAATTTTACATTACAGCTAACACACAAACTGACACACTATGACAGAAAGTTGATTTTGTTGATAAAAACTGAATAAAAAAACAAGTAAGCAGAAAATTACAGCATATCAACCTTCAACACTCTATTTTCTCTTCCTGCCTGAGAAAGTAGAAAGCAGTGCATGACTGTGGTGATTAATGGAGCTCAATGTGTTCAGATGAACTGCTGTTTGGAAATCACTGGCTCATTCTTCGAGGAATGGGAGGACTGGCAAAATTACTGGATACATGATGCTGTCATCCCATACCTCTGAGGAATATCTTGTTTTTTTGTTCCAGTTAATTCACCAGATTATCACTTCATTTACTGCCCTTCATGTTTTTCACCACTATTCCTGAAAGCGATTACAGGCCACAAATTCCTACTTCACGAAACATATTTCTCTGTTAGGAAGCATGTTTATACACATTTTAAAATGTGTGTTCACCATTACAAATCACATGTTGGGGACAGAATGAGAGCAGGCTAGGACGCTCAAGAGACTTTCAACCTAAAGAGTTTTTGCCCTGAATACAGTTAGAAAGATGTTTCATGTCTCATCTGAACGGTTTCCTCAGTTCTAATAGCTGTTGGAAAGCTCCAGGTATTTAACCTCTAACGAAGCTGAGTACCTGTGAAGTGGCTGTTTGTTGTCCTATATGCAGGAGACAAGTATAGGAGAATTAAACAGAGGAGAGGAAAAGATACAAGGAGGCAAAGTGGGAAAAAGCAGGACACTTGTTGGAAAACTATGGAAGCTTGTTTCGGCCACAAATTTCAAGTTCGTTTTTTTTATTATTATTTTAACTTCCTCCTGTCAGAATTGTTTTATTTTTTATTTTTAAAAAGGCAGAAAAAGGCTTCCATAGGAAAATGGGTTGGCTAATATGGGAAAAAACTGATAAGAACATCAGGAGGACAAACAGATGATCTGAAAAAATGCAGGAATGAGACACAGGCAGAAGAATAAAAACAGGAAGTAAACCAACAATAAAAAGTCCCACTGGAACATGAAAAGTAATTAAAGCATGATGCAGAGAGAGGAGAACACAGAAGGCTCAGGATGACATTTTATTTAAAACACACTGAAAACTCATACACAACACAGGTTTCATGATATCTAGTTTGTAGACAAATAAGATAGGATAGACTTTGTCCCTGAGAGCATATTCATCCTCTGCACCAAGGGATCAGATCAAATCTTTTAGATGAAACCTGGTGCGATCACATTGGGGTTCGTACCCTCCAATATCCCCTTGTGATGCTTTGAAACAAACAGATAAATGTTTTGCCTTCTTGTTTTTGAAGCTTCACTCACACACACAACTTACTGCAGTTTTATATTGTATCATTAAAGCTCAGTGAATCTATCATAATCTGCGGTTCGCCTATGCAGATTAAGCAAAACATTCAAAACAATTGTAATACAAGAATATTCAAATAATAGATGGTCTTGTAATAGAAGCTCTGGTTCAGGTGGGCTGAACAGGAAGAGTGCAAGTGGGGATTTTTGCATGTGAATATTTTTGCTCATGCAAACAGCTTAATTAAAAACACTGTTCTTAAAGCTAGAAAACACTAAAAACACTGTGTAACTCTCAATATTCAGAACAGCAGGACTAAAGTATTAAAGCTTTTAGAAAGGCAACACAGAAGAGACCATCATCCTGTTTCACACGTATCCACTTGCTTATTTAACGCATCGGATGCTTTTACCTTGGCAGGCCATGCCCATTGGCTTATAGCCCGGCTTGCAGACACAGTCGTCGGGGGAGGTGCTGCCAGGCTGGGAGGTGTGCTGGGCGTCAGGGCAGGGCAGGCAGGTGCTCACACCTCCCGGTGTTCCCTCTGGTTTATAAGTTCCAGGTGGGCATGCTGTTAAGATGAGAGATACTGCAGTTAAAAAACAAATCCCTTCTTAATTTAAACACAAGTAAGACACAAAGAGACATCTGGTAGGAAAAGAATTAGAATTAGAATTAGAATTCAACTTTATTGTCATTGCACATGCACAGGTACAGGGCAACGAAATGCAGTTTGCATCCATCCAGAAGTGCTTTAGTGATATAGATATATTACAATATATATTAGCAATAATATAGATATGTGAGTATATTACAGAAATGGGTCTATTATGGTATGTTATAATGTACACGGTATGAAGTATGTTGTGAATATTCTATAACTATAAGTATGTACAGGCTGTAGTGAGTACAAGCTATGTACAGGATATGAACAGGATATAAATATGAAAAACTATACAGAATATGAAATAAATAACTTTACAGAAATCTGAGATATACAGCTATACAGAAATGGGAACTATGCAAGTTGTAAACAGTTGTAGGGTTAAAAATTATCGTATGTACAGAATGATTATTTACACAGGGCTATACAGTTGTGCAGTTAAGGTAAGTGAGGGTGTGGATAATTTCTACAGAGGCTATATAAAGTGCTAGTGGTTGTGAGTGGTGGTTCAGTCCATGTTATTATTGTGTTTGAGGGTACAGTTGTCCATTGTGGGTGTGTGTATGTTCAGTCCATGAGTTTAACGTGGGTCAGATGTCAGGAGGCAGAGTTCAGGAGTCTGACAGCTGTGGGGAAGAAGCTGTTCCGGTACCTGGTGGTCTTAGTCCGGAGGCTCCTGTGGCGCCTCCCAGAGGGCAGGAGGGTGAAGAGTCCATGTGATGGGTGACTGGGGTCTTTGATGATTTTCCCAGCCCTTTTCAGACACCGCTTCCTGTAGATGTCTTTTATGGCAGGAAGTGGTGCTCTGGCGATGCGCTGGGCAGTTTTCACGACCCTCTGCAACGCCTTCCGGTCCGAGGCAGAGCAGTTCCCGTACCAGAGTGTTATACAGTTGGTCAGGATGCTCTCGATGGTGCAGCGATAGAAGTTCACCAGGATGTCTGAGGACAGGTGGTTCTTCCTCAGAGTCCTCAAGAAGAAGAGGCGCTGGTGAGCCTTCTTGACCAGCTTGGAGCAGTTGGTCGTCCAGGTGAGATCCTCGGAGATGTGGACTCCCAGGAACTTGAAGCTGCTCACACGCTCCACAGCCGTCCCCTTAATGTGGATGGGTGGATGTGGGTCAGCATTCCTCCTGTAGTCCACGATGAGCTCCTTGGTCTTCTCGGTGTTAAGCAGCAGGTTGTTTCTGTCGCACCACTCAGCCAGACGATCCACCTCCTCCCTGTAGGCGGCCTCATCGTTGTCACTGATGAGGCCAATCACCGTGGTGTCATCTGCAAACTTAATGATGGTGTTGGAACCATCAGCAGGTCTGCAGTCGTGGGTGAAGAGGGAGTAGAGGAAAGGGCTCATCACACAGCTGGACGGGCGTGTACAAAATGAAAGTTTTACTGAAATGAAAAACTGTCTGACGACTGCAAGACATCGAAAAGCTTCACGGACAGAAGTGAAAAATAGCTTCGCAGATTTATGAGCAGACTTTAATCATTTTCATGTCTGGACATGTAGCAGTGGAAAATCTGGCAAATATGACAAAATGATTCTTCTGGCAAGGTAAAAAAGAAGAGTCCAGCTCAAAGTTAATTATTCCAGGCAGGGAAAACGTTTGTGGCACTGAACACCATCTTTATTACAAAGAAATGCAACAATCAAAGAAAGCTTTATGAGCATCTAAACCCAGTTATGCACATGGGAAACATTAGAAAATCCTTTTTGATCACCTGCACTCATTCACAGGATGCAGTGTGTTTCCTATTAGCATCACCTGAGTCGGATCAGGTCACAGCACGCTGTGAGGCTGAATGAGGAGGAGGGGGTGGGGTCGAATGAACCTCGTTAAACCTTCTTTTATTCATAGATCAACTTCTGAAAACGGGTGCAGTGAAAATGAATCAAAATAAAGCTACTTTCTCATTTGGGTTGTAATAAAGAGCAGATTACCTGATTAATGACATAATTCACTGATGTAATCTGCAATGACCTCATAAGTCTCTGATGTTTAACTGCTTGGAATTACCTCTAAAAATCAGATTATGATTATTTGAATTATGCTGTTACTGGGGACAAGGGCTCTTACCAGCTGTTATCTTGGTACTTTCTCACAAACGATTATTTGAGCCAGCAATTCCCATAATTCACTGTGATTACTGGTGTATTTTGCAGTAGACCAAATGAAATGTTTTGTTTTTGTTCCTCTGTATCCACTGTGATGGAAGCTGTAGTCATGTGATCCTTGAAGATCTTTTCAGTTATTTAAGATTGTACACAATTTACCATCACGTCCTCTGGTAGAGTCAGGAAAACGCTCCCAGGATTACCTGCAGAAGTAACACTAACTAACTCTTGTAAAATCGAACCAGGTAGACCTTGAAGTCGGGCTCAGCCACAGTCCCACAGATCAGCTGATCTCAGTGCCAGACCACATTAGCTGATGGCTCACCCTTCTCTACATCAGAACAGCAAATCTCTTACAACGCACAGATCTAATTGGTTTATTACCATTAATCCCAACCCTACACTACAACAATATAAATATTTGCTCTTAAAAAAAAGATCTCTGACGTCTAAACAACAAGCTGACAAAAAAGTAACTGAAATGTTTCAAAAACTCTTTATATTTTTAACAAAATATCGAAATATTTTTGAGTTGTCAGTCTCCAAAACACAGGGTTAGGGGGAAAACACAGATGATTATTTCCCTCATGGTTACATCACTGCTCCCAAATTGTCTGCTTAATGTCTGAAGCACTAATTTTAACCTGAATAATTTTATTGTATCAGATTCTTAATAAATATATTTAAAACAATACCGTCATGTCATGTGCTGGTTTCATATCAAATATGTGTTGAGACAGAGGTTCAGTGATTGGTTGGCAACCATGCGGCAACCATCAGTTGCTAGGGAAAAAATGTGTCCCAGACTGGTTGGCAAGTGGTTGTGGAAGGTTGCTGCACTGAAAAGCTCCTTGTGTTAGCTTTGGTCACCAGCAGTTCACCTGTAGTTTGTAACACCAACTTGGACTTTCCAACCTTTGCCAATTACTCGCTAAGCGGCAGTAAAGATGTGAAGAGTGCGATCTGGAAACAAAGACCATTCACTTTCAGAGTAAAAGCTGTACTTTTGACAAGTATTGGCAATAATAAGACACGGGTTTCACTTTGGAGGTGAACGCTCTCCTTTTCCGGTATGCATGGCTCCGTTTCAAGTGTCACTACCGCTCAGTGTTACCTAGCCAGTGTTTTCAGACAATTTTCGCATCTACACAAATTATGGGTGATTACGGCAATCTGGTAGCAACTAAAGCAATGACTAGGAGGCTTTTGATGCACCACTCTCTTTGCGACTGACTTCACCCAGCAACCACTCGCCATCTAGTTGGAGAAGACCCCGTCCCCTAGCACTGACTCACCTCTGGGCCTGTGTAAATGAGGACTACAGCGGTCCTGACTAAACTATGATCATCATCGACAACCCCACATAATCAAACCCACATTTCCAGGAATTACTTATGACTTATGAATAACTCTTAGTGTTTAAGTGAGATTGCGGTTACAAGCTGAAAGAGTCGCAAAGATTCATATTGAGAAAGGACCAAAATATTGGAGTTAATTTGTTAATATAACAGTTGTCATTTCATTCCTGGCTGCTGCACCGTTACAAATGTCACGGTCTATTCAAGCGCTTCCAAGAGTTGTTTGCATTAATTGGAAAAACAAATCCACAACACTGACGACAGCCAAATCACAACAGGCTCCAGAGAGGAGGGAGTTTCAGACGGTTTAATTTGGTGCCGTGTGTTTAAAACGAGAAAAATCATAAAGTCTCTAGATCCACACCCACACACATCGTTTAAACACGTTTAATACATTTTTTAAAAGTACATCCACGTGGGATATCTGATGGGATTGAAAACCCTTTAATGTTAGCACCAAGACTAATTATGAGCTTTAGTACTATTTTAAATAGAAATGACAGCAGTGGGAGCAGTAACGAGGTCTCCGGCTTTGTTAAAGAGAGACATTTAGCGAGCAGGTTTAATTATAAAGTGCAACAGAGAATCGACAGTACTAATATTCTTCACAACTCATTTACTCGCTGCTAAGCCAGAGGCCAGGTGTGACTTTCCACTGCTGAGCCAGTGCCAGCCTGGCCTGTCCCGACACTCGCTCCCTCCTCCTCGGCTGCTGCAGGTCAGCCAGGAGATGTTAACCGACTGTAAAGCAGGCACCGGCTGCTGGCACTGAAACGCACCCAGTAACCCACATCAAAACACACACACTCAAAGAAAAACCATGTGGCATACCTGCCCTGGTGCAGACAGCATGGGTCTGCTGCTCTCGCTTGATAACAAAAGCAGCTGATGCGTCTTCTCCTCAGTGTGTTTTTGAAACTCCGAGGAGGCATCTTACATAAGACGTAACGACAGCTGAAAGTGTCCTCTCTGTGCGAGTCCTCAGGAATCTGTTTTACGGCTTCATTTAAGGTTTACAGGAAGCCTAGTTAGTTTTAATGTGAATAATAATTCACCCAGTGTGCAACAGTGGAAATACTGTATCTGAAAAATATAAAATTTCAGTTCCTGGCAGGATGCATGTGCTGGCAGGTAGAAGTGCAGACACATACATGATGACTGTACACACACACACACACACACACACACACACACACACACACACACACACACACACACACACACACACACACACACACACACACACACACACACACAGTGTATAAGAGGAAAGGATATATGATGAAAGAACAAGCAGCTGTGACTCCTAAATAAAATGCTTTAAAAAATGGAAAGTTAACACACAGAAAACTTTGCGAACTTCCTTTAAAATGCATCAGAGCTCCAAAAGGCAGACCCCATATGGATACTAATTGTATTTGGATCCTGCTGAATTGCACAGCAGTCAAAAATCTCATTTTGGGTCCGTCTGCTTATTGCCTATGGCTGTGAAGTAAACTCTGGTGCACTGTACCCTTCATTTAGAGAGGAAGTGAACCGTCAGCAGCCAGATGACCATGAAACAGAAAGATCCCGCTGTGTTGGGACTGGGCTGTAACCATGTGGAGGGACGGCAGCTGGTCAAAGAAAACTAGTGTACCCAGTAATGATCTAAGGAAGGAGAAGAGACGGTCTCTGATCTGAGGCTGCTTATTTGAAGTTAGAGCAATGTTTGACTAATAATGAAGAGAAATACCCAGTAATAATATATGCATTTAAAACGAGCAGCTGTCTAAGTCTAATGGTGTCATGGTGCACAAGGGAGAAATATTACTTTAATAAAGGACGTTGTGAGACAGCCAAACACATTACAAGAAAACAGGCAGATAAGATAAAGAGCCTTTATCGAAATGGATGCGTGTTTTCCCAACGAAACACGTCTCCTTTATCTTTCTGTAAAGTGGAGGCCGACTTTGATTCTCTCAGCCGCTGACGTGACCTGTCTGCTCCACCCAAAACTAAACAAAAACTATGAGTAGACGGGCGATGAACTGATTCTACAACTGTACCGAAAACTAAAGTCATAGACCTCAATGTTTATAAAAGGATTTAAACACATCTGTTTTAGGTCAATTCTACTTCCACAATCCTGTTGTAGTAAAAATTCACTAGAGCAACAAAAGTGTGTTAAATAATCTGCAACCTCTGGGGCAGAGACACGAATCCAGCGCAAAAGAGCAGTTCCTCCAAAGGCCAAAAAATAAGACCTTCAGGTTAAACCACAAACAGAATGAACAGAGATGCTGTGACATCATCGATTGGTTTCTGAAGGCCTGTTTTGATGCATCACGATCAGCGTATTCACTGTTGATTCATTTTGAAAGATTGTGGTGAGGCGGGGCAAATCTGACTGTAAAGCCACTTGTTCAACGGCCAGACACTTTTCAATTCAAGTGGTCAGAGAGTGACTATCATGGGTACAGGATAGCTCTCCTTTTTGAAACATGGCATGACCAGGATTTATTAAAAAAAACCCACAATCAAGCAGGAAACTCAGCCGACAGTGTTTACAGAAGTCAGAAAACCGTTAACCCCTGGACCTCTCTACAACTGGAAGTCTTTCTGCAATTAGCAGACGGTATAAAACATGGGCAAAGCTTCCAGATCAGAAAATTAAGCCAGTGCAGAAGTGCCTTCAACCTTCCTTCTACCTAAAGGTTTTAAGATCTTATGGTATCTGTGGAAAAGGACTTCCAGTCCTATTGAGGTTTCATAGACATATGACAACTAACCACTTGTTGTTAACTTTGAATGTGTGACAATCAGGGTAAAAATGTAAGATCAAGTAAATAAGGCTGTAGTTACACAAGGTTTAAACTTAGAGAGTGTTTAAACAAGAGAGGAAAGTTTGAAAATGTTCATGCCTGTCTGAGAAAAGAGTATAAAGTGTGTAGTGAGGGGTTATACAGCTTTATAACATCTATAATAATTGTAAAAAATAAAGCTACTTCACGGATTTCACCTATCGCGGGTTATTTTTAGAACTTAACACCCGCGATAAACGAGTGACCAGTGTATTACCCAACAGGTTGGCAAAAACTTCTGTGTGATTAGTTTAGTTTTTTCTCATCTCAGCATTTCATCCAGGTTGATAACAGCGTCTAGGAGGAGTTAGAGAACAGTAAGAAACAGGTTTTGGTTTCTACAGCTCACATAGTCCTCACAGCTCACCTGTTTACACTGTTGTAATACTTAAAGTTGTGCATTACTGGAGGCTGGTGGATGCTGACATAGTTCACTGGGTATCATGTTTGCAGTGCTTATTTGATAAAGTGATTATTTGATGACGATAAATGTGGCTTGTCTATGCTGTTTATTCTAAAAACTCTGTTCTTCTTTTGTTGTGTTTTGCATGTATATGTTAGCACTAATTAGCAGATGTGTCTGTATTAAATGGAAGATTTGCAAATTAAATCTGAAGGAATTCCTCACAAGCAAACTCTCTACATCTGCTTCCTGTAATGATCATAAAAACAACAACATGTTCCCCACTTTAGTAGAAACAGCCCTCATCACTGATATAGATCAGGGTCAAACTTTACTTCTGAAAACAAAAACTTCTAGCTTGTGAGAATTAACTGTCTAAAGCGTCGCTAACACATATTACAGGAAAGAATAAGAATACACTCTCTCAGCATTAAATATTAAGCTGAAAAGAAAATGACAAAACCAAGCACAGGCACGTTCATCTGTTAAAGTCTTCTCTCTTAATATGAAGTAAGTCATTTAAACTGGCAGACATGTCATGTCCGGGAGCCAAAGTTACTATCACACGAGAATCTTTTTTTTTTTTTTTGGTCTCAGGGGGAGAGACTGGGTTCGATTAGCCGGGCCTAAAAACAGACCGGGACGGAAACGATGAAAGGAGATCCAGAGGGAAAGCGAGAACATCTGCCTCCTCAGCCACAAGGACAAACAGGCAGAGAGGGAGAGCGGTTTTCATCTGAGAGATACATATTCTGCTTAGTCCAAAAAAATCCACAAACACATGCTTCAAAACACACAAGTTAATCCATACAGTACTTGTGCAGCCACTGCTTCCCACATGCTATTCTGAACATAAATCTTTTATGTTTTACAACAAACTGAAATACGACTGTAGTCAACTTTGAAACAATCTGAAACCTCAAAAAAGTTGAGTCATGTCAGTCACTGTGGTTGCTAAGTCACTTGGCAACACACTTTTTAATTACTGACTGAAATTAGCACTGAAATACTCCAAGCTGGTATCAAACAGACAGCTGTTGATTTAGGTTCTTGGGTAGAGGTTTCGTGGTCCTCGTGGTTTCCTTTAGCTCTTAGTCATTCCTGGTGTTGGCCTTTATTTTTCACTTATCTTCATGTTTCAGTGAAAGCAAGCCATCTTTTGTTTTTTTCTTGCTTTATGTTTGTTTTCATGAATCTCGTTGTGATTTTCTGCTTTTCTATTTTTCCCTCCTTTGAGACTGGCTGTCCAGAGGCCTGTACTACAAAGCACAATTAATAGGTTAGCAAGCGATGTAGGGTTTAAGATCAGAGTTTTCTGCGTCTCTTGTTTTTACCTGGCTAAAATCACCATGGTAACTGATGCCCAGCATCAGGAGCTGGTTATGTTCAGATTCCCAGTTTGAAAGTTCCACAATTTTACTATTAATTTTATTTACTGCATGTTTTCTTTGATATAGATTTACCGCTGGATGTTTTCTGTCCGCATCTTGTAAAGCAGTAGCTCACTAAAATGAAGCCCAGCTTTGAAATTACAGCAGTGCAGACTGTTTGTTGCATTGTCACTGAAATGTGCATGTATTCATTTGGTGATGGGGAAATGTATGAATGTGTTTATACTTGGTTCTAATCTGCTGGAATTGCAGCTACTTCAACAAAGAACACACAGAAAGAAATAGCTGTCACATTAGAAATAGAGAGTAGCAACGAGAGCACACTCAACAATAAAATAATTAACTGGAATTAAAGTGTTAATTTTATCATCGCTAAATCCCAATATTAACAAATTTCCTGTAGTATTAATTTGTCTTATTTGTAACATTGTTGCATTTTACTGTTATATTTTTAAATTCGTTTATCACGTTTTTGTCACCATCATCTAATAACATCTGTGTTTAGAGTAGGGGACACTCATAGGGATCATTTTCTGCCAAAGAAAAGATACTTGTTATCACTGTTTTAGGTTTTATTGAGCCAGCTAATGCTGACTAAAGAAAGCCTGGCTGTGTTGAGCTTTGTTTGTAGTACACTCCTCAGGTTACGTGTTAACCATAAGTTACCACAGTGATTTAGCCAACTAAAAATACAACCACTTTCACAACACAGAAAACTCTGACTTTAAACTCAACATAGCTCGGCAAGCCATTAATCTTGCTTTGCAACACACCCTTGGGGGTTTGCATTTGGTCAATAAATCATCTGTTTACTTTGTCTGCCTTTGTGTCCTATATTTGGGCCCACAATATCCCCTGACAAGAAGCTTACATTAAAATACTCATTTCTTAAATGATACAAAAAAAGAACATTGTACTTTTCAGAGTAAGACAGTGAAAATGTCATTATGCGACTGGCACAAAAATCCACACACTGCAATGACAAGGCTCGCAGACAGAAAACTATGTGTGTCATATAAATTTTGGATTTAGGAAAAATAAATGTTGATGACACAATGGGTAGCTAACAAATCCAATAATAAAAGTGCAAAATAGTCCAGCCACCCTGTAATATTTGTGATGCTGTGACCCAATTCTGTGTCTGCCTTTTGTCCTCAGAGCAAAACAATAGGGACCAAGGAACTCCTGCAATACTGCAAACAGGCTGCCAAATCTGGACAGAGGCCTGGCCATTTGTGGTCAAAGGCCCTCTCACACGAGAAATGCTGTTAAATTGGAGCTGAAATTCCAGGGTTTCCACTGCAAAAACAATGTTCACATGCAAGGAAACTTCTCCTTCTTAGCCAAGGTTTCCCATACACACTTAAGAAGCATAAATAGACAATGGAAACAGACAATTAAAATATATAGTCTGGGCTACACAAACAGACACTCACATAAAACCCTGACAGGCACATGAAGGAATGCTTGAAAAGGTTCGAATATTTCACCTCAGGTAAGTGGTCCATGTATACATTGGAGAAGGCAGAATACCTGCATCTTGCACAGAAATGATCTGGACCACCAAGGAGGCTGAAACTGGTGGAACTTAACGATGTGAAGAACATAAACGACCAAAACACAAAGTGTTTACCCATGAAGGTAAGAAAGCTAAACACATTCAAAATTATTGGCAGATTAGTGACACATTCAGTTGCAAACTCCCCCATCAAAGCATTAAAATGGCCTCATTTACTTGGGGTTTAATCCAAGGTAAACCTGACAGGTAAAACCGTCAGGATTTACTACAGAGGTGCGGTATATAAATTCTGTGATTGAAAGGCATGAAGTTATTTTTGCAGCTGGCCTTACTGCACATGTGCTTGTGGAAGTTTAAGAGCTCTTCAGAGATGAGAGCACTTACAAGAATCACACAGTTGTTACTCAGGTTTTCTCTATATGGAAGATCATCGAGCATCAGGATACATGGTTGAATAACAGAAGAATTTGGGAATTCCTGTTGTACAACGAAGCTGTCATTTTCAAGTGCATCAACAACAGAGAAGTGATGCCAAGAAAAACAAGAGGAAATTACAAATACAAGGTCAACAAAAATCATTTCCTGGAGAAGTGGCCCTCAGAAAGATAACAGAACCCTTCTGGCTCTAATAAAACCACACTGTCGGCAGTTTATTATGAAGCACGGTGATTCCTGCAGCAGGTCCGAGACCTCACACGTGACGCCTCTCCTTTGCTTTTTGCCCTCATATGAACAGAAATCCAAAGCAAGATGTGTGGCGTGTCTGTGTTTCAGATGTTAAAGGTCACAGGAATTTTCCAACCTTAATACATGGGTCACCTGAAGCAGGAAAAGTTTGGGAATCCCATCTTCATGGATTGCCAGGAGGCTCTAAATCCCATCCCCAGAGTCTCGCTTAAGTCTGTTCTCCAGCTGGATTGCAGAGTGAGAAAGGAGGCTGGGGGCGAGATCTGGCTGTTGCACAGCTGTCCACCTACACAGCCTCCATCTGGGGGGAGAAGAGACCTCCACAGACCCCCAATCCCAAGAATGTGAAACTTCTACACGAGAGGAAACTAAGGAGAGGAAACCGAGGAAGTTCAGTGGCAGCCGCATGGCTGTTAGACTGCTTATTATTCAATCCTATTCTTAAAGGAGAATGACTTCGCCACAATTGCTATGTATCTCTTATGGATTCCCAAGGACACAGAGACTGTCCTGCTTGCTTATTACAGACTGCAGCATCACTGGGAATCACTGGGAGAGAGACCCAAACCGCTTAACAACTGTGCAAACACAGGTTGGTCTCTGGTCTGCTGTTCCTGATTACAGATGTCAGTATGCTGAGAAATGTTGTGATAGCATGCCGCAGTATGATCTCAGTACACTTGGGACGACGTAGCACCGCACTCAGGATGTTAACACCAACATGTTTTCATATCCTTTTCAACTGTCACGTCACTGTTTCACCAAAAGGCGGTGTTATTGGACCTGCATGAGGACATACAGCACATACACATGCAAAAAACACACCAATGCAAACACACACATAAACTTGCCTCAAAGTTGGCGTTGGCGTTCCCCTGTTGGGTTTTGGAGTTAAAGGAGCAACTCACCTAGAGGATACATGCTCATACAGCATATGCAGCAGGGGACTGATTGTTTCTGAGTTGTTTTTTTCTAAAGGTATGTAGCTATTTTCACGCATGCACTGTGGCCATGTCTTTAACCTGCTCCATCCATCCATCCATCCATCCATCCATCCATCCATCCATCCATCCATCCATCCATCCACCTGAGACTGGCCCAGGGCCTCCTCCCTGTAGGACTTGTTCAAAAAACCTCACCTAGGAGGCATCCTTGTCAGATGCCTGAACCACTTCAACTTTCTCCTTTCGATGTGGAGGAGTAGCTCTGAGCCCCTCTCTGATGACTGAAATTTCATCCAATCTCTAAGCCCAGCCACCCTGCAAAGAAAGCTCATTTCCAGCGCTGCATCTGCAATCTCTTTCTTTCAGTCACTACCCAGAGCTCGTGACCACAGTTGAATGTAGGGATGTAGATCGACTAGTAAATCGACAGCTTTGCTTTTACACTCAGCTCTCTCTTCACTACGATGGACTGATGTAGTTGTGTTTTGTTTCTACCACCCTTCCCTCTGCTTTCCCCATCTACTCTGTTGTCAAAAATATATCTTTAACAAAACAGTGTAATTGTGGACCTGAATCGAGGGGTTTTACTGAGATAAGGTAGTTTATGTACATGAAGAAAATCTAAACTCTTGTACAAATCTCGCAGCAGCTGACTGCCTCCATCCTCAGCCTGCAACGCTTGGCAACATCGTGCATCCCTCTTCATCACCTCCCTCCAACTGGAGAGACTTCAGTCAACAGATTGCACACAAACATACATGCATACACCTAGTGAAGGCGTTGTTAAGTGTGAGGAAATAGGTGGGAGCTGAAAGAGCACTGGAGAAAATCCAGAGACAGATGAGGGTCACAGAAAGGGACAAACACGCTGGATTTGAAGAAGGGCAAAAAACTTTAAAAGCCACTGGAGAAAAGCTTTAAGATGCTAAAAGAGACATTCAGTCCAGTCTGAGAGGTGCATGATCCTCAGGGGGGCAAATTTCAGTTTAAGCTATGAGTGAGGGAGAGGTGGAAGTAAAAAGAAACTAGTTAAAGAGCAAAAAGTCAAGATAATAAAAAATAAAACCTTCAAGACAACTATAGTAAGAGTTAATATATGATTCATTACTGGCTATTATTGTTATGAATACAGTTTTTGATATATATGATTTCTGACTTTGCTGCTGTACCAAATTACTTACTTACTTACTTACAATTTAACAGAAGTTTTTCATGGTCTGCTTAATACCACTCAGTAGCTCACTATTTCAAGTGGTGGCACATGAAAGTAACTGCAGAGAGGCACAGAGAGGGCAACATAAGAAGGGAATCTAGGTGAGTATGGGAAAAAACAAAACAGAACCTGATGGAGAGACGGTTAGAAGGAAGGAAGGAAGGATGGATGGTTGGGGACAAGTGTTAATAACACAGTGAGATTCTGCTTCGAACCACTGGCTGTTTCACGGCTCCTTGTTTTCCATGCTTTCCTGCAGAGGAGGATCCCATTAGCACTACTTTATAGCCTCTCTGCGTCCTCGCTCCTTCATCTTTGTCTCTTTTTTCCCTCTTCACACACGCTCAGAATGGCCTCGGTTTACAACACCGGCCGTGTCTACTTTACAACATCCCTGACCTAAAAAACACAGTAGCAGCAGTCATCAATTTAGGCTTTTTACAAACCTATGTGTCATTTAATGCAGACAGGAGGGGGGGAGAGGGTGGAGCGACTGCTGTAATATAGATGTCAGCACTACACGGTGATTTAGGACTTAAGTAAACAATCTTTAATGAGTGAAAACATTTGTAAAAGGCCTTTTTGTTTGGTTTTAAAAACCCAGCGTGTCAACGGAGTGATTGTACTTCCTAATAAGGTAGAGAGGAAGACGTGCACCAAAGTCGTTACAGTAGTGCTCGGCAGATCGATCCAAGTAACGGCAGTATCGATGCCAGCGCTGGCCCTGTATTTTCTTGGTATTGGCTCGATACCAAGTAAGTAAGTATTGCACAGTGCCTCTTTAGAGTTCATAAAGTGCAAATTTGGAGCCTATTCATTCAGTAGACATTCACAGCATAAATGAAAACTAACTGGGTGGTAACTTGAAGAAAAGTGAGCGATTTGAAGTAGATCTCTAGAGAGTAGCCCATCTCTGCCACAGAGCTGCTAACAAGGCTAATAAAAACAATACAAGTTGTAAATAAAAAAAGAAAACCCAAAATAGCCATTAGTCAACATCACATTTGCTGCTGTCATGAATGAGTCTGGGATAAAACTTGTTTCTTTGCATTACTGCACCGCAGACCCCCAACCTCACCCACAGAGTAATGGCACAGAGCCAGTCGGGTCCTTCCTCAGTTCCTGAAAGCTCTCCGTCCACCCACCGCAGCAGACGCACAGCTCTGGGGTAACGAAGTGCCCTCCCTCACTTTCCACTCTCTGCTCACCAAAGAAAAACACAAACTTTCATTCAGTTTAAGCAATTAAAGGGGAGCGGGGGACTCGAATCCCCCCAAAACCTTCCTTCCTTTCTCGTTCTCAGGAAATCTGAGGCATCTGCCACCAACCCCCTCACCCCACTCCACACCACCACCATAACTACACCAAACGGAGCCAGGATTCATGTTGAGCAACTCCACTTTCACCACAAAACATTAAGAAAGAAGGACTTGGACAGATGCAGACAAACTGAACAGAAGCAGACAGTCTGCTGTGGTTATTGATGCTGTGGGGATTAGGAGTTATACAGCAAGAGGAAACAGAGAGTCTTTATAAGAAAGCTTATGCAACATGTTGGAGGAGTTCACCGAAATTTGCTCCTCTGGTAGAAATTTACTTTTAAAAACATTTAAAGTGCAAACAATTCAGCAAACAGAGGACCAGTGTCAGTTACTGGAACAAAACTGGTGTGTGAAAGCTTTGAAATTACCAAGACTTCTGTATTGATCAGCTACAAAATCCAGTTTGACAAAAACACAGTTTGACTAAACTGATAACACACAGTTATTGAATTCACAGAGCAATCACTCAGAGCAGGCTGGAAAAATGTTATAAGTTAGGCGCTTGTACCGTCTCCCTAAGACGATTCCTAAAGTTGCTTATAAGACTTGCACAACAATTAGAAGGCGTTTTTCTCCATTTCTCCAATAAAACGGTTTCATTTTCATTCTTCTGGGATGTCTCGAGTGAACAGATCTCTTCAGGTCAAACCACAGCAGCTCAACTGAGTCAAGGTCAAGAATCTGACTTGGCAAACAACAAAAACAACAATTCTGCTGTGGCATCATTCAAACTCTCCTCAGCTTTGGGTCACAGACTGCTGCCCTGTAAATGTTCTTGATGCCATTTTGAATTCATTGCTCCCTCAACGACTGGAGGGCGTACAGGCCCCCGAAGCAAACACAGCAACCTCAAACCATGACGCTTAGGTTAACTTAGATTAAGCTATGGCAGTGAGGTTTCAGTGTAGCTGTGCAATTGTGTTTTCTCCAAACATAGCATTTTCTATTTTTGGCAAAAAAAAAAGCTAAACTTTTGTCTCAAACATCTAGGAGGTATTTTAGAAAGTGGAAATGTGGTGCAATATTTGGAAAGTAGTGGTTTCTTCTGAGGTTTCCATTCACGTTTAGTGTTTTTCCACTTTAATAACACAAAAACATCGATTTTAGCAAACTGTAGGGATTTCAGCAGGTGCTTCTCTGTGAACCTCAAGGTCATTTATCTCTCTCAGTACTGCACTAAGTTCTCTTGGTGTGATTCTGAAAGATGCCCAGGAGCCAAATGCTTTTGCAGCCAGTGCAGTTTTGTGCATCTTCTAAGGTCATCAGTTCATCTGGATGTTGCGTTTTTAGTGGGTGAAACATTTCATCAATCATCCAAGTCACTTTTTCACTGTTTTTCTTAGATTCGATCTTCTAAGGTCCTGTGAAAGTTGTTTTGATCAACAGTGGTTCACAGGAAATAGTTTTTCTTGAGAATAGAAAGCTTTGCAAGCAACGTTATTTATAAGGAGGGGTCCTCAGCACAGAGGTTCATTTACTTTTTCTACATTTTTTCTTTAATACTCTGTTGCTTTAACCTTTATGGTTTTGGCTCAACTGTTGGTGTTGTGTGAATTGTGGGTACATCATGTGCGTCAGCCGTGCCAGGTTTCTTGAGTGGCAGCTTATACTTATAAGCTGTTTTTGTTTCATTAGTTTAACCAGATTGTGTTTGTCTGAAATTAAGTGTGACTTGGAAGAAGATCAGACCACATTTTATGATTAATCAGAAGAGAAATCCTGGGAATCCTGCTAGAGGTTCTGGTTATTATTCACAAATTTTTCTTGAGAGTGAAAATATGAAATTCCTCTTTTTGTAATATGACAACACAGTGTGTGTGTGTGTGTGTGTGTGTGTGTGTGTGTGTGTGTGTGTGTGTGTGTGTGCTGCCTCGACAGATATAAACTCTGCACCAAGCTTGCCTGGGTTGTTTTAGATCCTTCACATATTTTGATGTACGTAAGCGCACCAAAAGCACGTCGCCGTGCTCGTGAGTGGATCCCAGCGTAGTATATACTTGTGTTAGTGTGACAGTGCAAAGTGAGATGAGCTGCACAGCGTCGGGAACCAAGACAGCGTTGTGTCAAGCTCAGCCACATTCCTCAGAGTTCAGTTTTTACTATTTTGACTATTCATCATAAAAACTGGAGACCTCAGCTCAGAGGTGGAGGCAAAAAGAGAAAAAAAATGATTGCAACATCCCAGTAACGCCAAGAGATTTCCGCCATTTCAACACTTTTCTTATTCCTCCTTAGCATTCAGCAAATCCCACCTCTATTGTCATTTTAATTCCTCTGTTGGATTTATGTCTACCTCAAGATTTATGTCTACACAAATATTTACCGAGCAGACGCGGCAAACGCTGCTCGTCTCGGACAACAGACAGGACATCCACAAAGAAATGGATGTTTAGGGTCAAGCAGAAGCTCACTGCTGCCACGCGTCTCCCTTTGGGATCAAGAGGCTTTTGTGAACTTTATTCTGTAAACATTGTGCAACTCTTGTGGTATCAGCTCAGAAGAGTTGTTTTGCTGCACTCAATGCATTCCAGTCAACAGCTTACAGTCAGATAACGGCCTTAAAAAGGGTAAGCCATCTAAAAATATTTCCTCATTTCCAAAATCGCAAACATCCATCAATAAGTAAATATTGTGCATATTTCAGCGCAACTCAAATCCACTCAGAGAAAAATGTAAGAGACTTCTGGTCTTGATTGTTGCACTGTTGTTGTTGCCAATAAAAAAAAGAAAAATAAACAAAAGTTTATCCCCTGGAAGTTCACTGTTGACCTTTAGAATCGCTTGACTGACATAAATCGTATTTCTGCTTTTTATTAGGCTTCAAGATTTTTTCTGTCAGGTAGCTTTGGCTGCAAGTACAAAAAGGTTACAAAGCAAAGCTTAGGTATATAAAAAATGAAATAAAATATATTCTGAAATATTCTGAGCAGTCCACCAGCCAAAATAATTCATATGTGAAATCAGTTTTTATGTGTTTCCTGCTGTGAAGTTTGAATAAATAGCACTGCGGCGGCAATTCGTTGACTTTACCTGACATACATCTGGTCCTACATACATCTACTGCTCACTGAAGCCTGATCTGAAATGGTCTCAGTGGCCATTTTTAAGGAAGGGAAACAGGGAGAAAAGACTGAGGAAGAACTGGACCTGTGGCCACTGCAACTGAAATCAGTGGCTGCCGGTCTGATAGAGTGATAAATCCAAATTTGATATTTGTGGTTCAAATCATCAAGAGGTATAACAGCGAGCATCTGAAGCCATCTGTAAGACACAGTGGAGGCTCTGTCATGGTTTGGAATTCAGTCAGTGGTGTTGGAGATCTTCTCAAAACTCGTGGAATTATGAACATTAGATTTTGATCCACAATGTAATACCATGTAAGAAGAATCTGAATAGCTGCAGTTTAATTTGTAAGTATGATAATGATCCAAAACACATGCAGTAAAAGCATACCTTGATAGAAAAACACACGGTGAAGCACTATTAGTCATGGAGTGGCCTCCCCAGAGCCCGGACCACAACATTATTGAAGCAATGTGGGATCAACTAAAGGCAGAAACATCCAAAGAAGAGCTTTGAATGTCCTGGAGAACTATTCCTGAAGACTACTTAAAGAAACGACAAGAAAGCTGCCAAGAAAGTTCAGACTGTCCTGAAGAATACAGGTGGTCAAACCAAATACTGTAAAAACTGTAAAAAACTGTACTTCCACGTAGGTTTGCAGATGCTTCCAGGATTTCCAGACCACTGCCTAGTTCTGCTGTTACAGGTAAAATGTATCTGTGCTGTGCAACATTAGGTTATGGCAGCAGTTTGAATGTTTTTTCACTACCAATTTGTCACATACAGACTTGGGAAGGACCCCCCGGTGTTACATTTATATGCAATTAGGTAACGGTAATTTTTTAGCATGTAAAGCTCATGTCGTGAGGGTTTATATTATAAGTAAATCCATCTCCTTTTCCCAACTAAGCTGCTTTAATGCCAAACTCTAACCACGGAATTAAAGGGGAAAGAAATAAGGTAGCGAACAGGAAAGAAATCAGGGAGTAATAACAGAGCTAAAGAGACTGCAAAATGCCAGACTCTCAGACAGGACATGACACATACTTTGTTGGTCTGTACTGTTTTCTTTCTGCGTGTACTACTGCTGCGGCTCGTGTGTTAAGACGTTGACGCCAAAGGACACATTTACGCATATCGTTGACGTCAGTGGCATCTGATAGATGAGAATGGATTGCCAGTGCAGACATGGACTGAAAGAAAACCGATAAAATATATCACACAGGATTAAAGCGTATTAAAGAGTATGAATAGCTATCAGGCAAAAGTGTAATTATATTTGATTTGGACAACACAGAAATGAGGATTTTCCAGTATAAATCAATGGCAGAGCAGCATGCCATTATCTGTTAATTTCTTGCTGTTTTAACTTTTTTATTTTTGTTTTACAAGGTTTTTTTGTTTACTTTTGGCTTCCATAGTGTCTTCTGCTCTCACTCATTCTCCCTCTTCTCGATTCGTCTCTGGCAGAGCTGTCCAGAGCAGAACAAAGGCCTGTGCTGACACCACATTAACACAGTCCAGAGCTCCTGTCATTCTCTCAGGCTACAGAAGAGTCTGATAAGCCAGAATGTGTGACAGGAGGAAAACATGTTACCCCCTCTGGACTCGTCTCAGCCCCTTACTACATTTATCCGCTTCCCCATTCCTCTGGTGATCCTCGGTGATACTGTCCCTGAAGCGTTTGGATTGGTATTTGAGCAGAGAGACAACAATGTCCTATTTGGCCTGTCGGAATAAACCAAACTATGCAGGAACTGGCTCCATCATCTGTTTCTATCTGATGAGATTCCAGTCATGTTTTGTGGAAGAGGCTGTTTCACTTGGCTGTCGACAGCTTCATAAACAACACTGCTGTGCGCTGGAGGGATTTGGATAGCGTTTCCAATAGAGCCCGTCAGCCAATGATAATAACAACCCACTGACAGGACCGAGCACGGCCATATTCTTTTCAGATGTGTCAAAGACTGTTAATGTTAATGTGAGAAAACAGAGTCTGAAAAAGCATAAAAATGTTTGCAAACTCGTGATGCAGACAACAAACCCAAGCCTGGCATCCAGCTCCAGCAGCGGTGCTGCAGTGTATACACTGCCACTCAAGAGACCTGGCACGGCTGACGCACACAATGTACCCACAATTCACACAACACCAACAGTTCAGCCAAAACCATTAAGGTTAAAGCAACAGAGTATTAAAGAAAAAAATGCTGGATTTTTCTAAGAACAGCAGGAGCTTGTCAAGTTTCCTCACATGTTACATACGGCAAACTTAATTGGTGCTGGAGCCGCCGCTACACCAAAGAAGCCTTGTAAGAAATTAGAAAATATAAAACCTCCAATAAATGCAGGGTTCAAAAACATACGAGCCTCTTTCGCACCAGTTAACAAAAACCGAAGCTCACACCGCTAATGTGCCTCGGCGTGCAGTGACACATGCTTCTGCGGGTACACGTCAGCTCACAGACAATCAAGCGTCCACGACACATTAACTCACGCCTCCTCCTCCATGAGAGTGCATTACACAAGCGGGTCGGAGACAGACGGAGGAAGCGGTCCCGAGTTGCGGTTTCAGCGCCTCGCTGTGTCCTTCCTTCCTCGCGCCGGCTGAGCCAACTCTAAAGTCGGCTCCCTGCTATTAATTAAAGCATTAAAAAGCATTAATAAGCAGAGTGGGGGGGCTCTAGTCTCGACAACATCTGATGAGAATTAGGGAGGCGTGTGTTTTGGCACGATGACCCCGATGCCCTTTACTTTGGAATTCCTACTTACTCCCTGCTCTCACGTTCTCTTTCTGACGTTCTGAATTATTTAAACTTCTCTGTTACTGAAATTTCTCTCATTCCTCCTTCCCTGCGTGTTATCAAACGCTGGATTGAAAACATGTGGGTGAAGAGACCCAGAGGGCGAGCGCGACGGGGGATTACCGCCTGTCGTTTCCCATTATTGGACGTGATTGTTATCCAGATTTCTGTTATTGTTACCTCTAGGCAGTGCACTCAGGGTCGATTTTCTTCTCAATCCCTCCCACCTGTCTTCCTCGCAAGCGGGGTGAGCTGCCTCAGTGACAGAGCTTTAACAAAACCACTGCGTCTTCTAGCCGCTCTCCAACAATTACAGTCCGACAGGCCCCCTGTGAATCTGATGATTGCACGTTTGGTAACAAAAAATAATAATTATGTATCAAGCCCTAACCTCATGCAATGACAGCATGTAACACTACACAGTGTAACTGGAGATTTAACAGAGCAGAGACGGACATATGGAAGACAAATTAATGTGTCATTACACAAGCCGCTGGCCAGTGTTTTAACATGATTGTCTGCAGCGCGTTAGGCCGAAAATTAATGAACTGCCACAAAGTTTTTATCAATTCTGCAGTCGGGCTTGTTCCAAGCTGATTTAACACATGCAGAACTGCTGCCTCAACATTTCTGTTCAGCAAGGATGTATTTATTATTTATGTCTGGGAACTGTTAGACATGAATCTCTCTGATATCTTGAATTTCATAATCTAATCCGAGAGATGATTTCAAATGTTTCTGATCGTAAGAGTCTCTTATCTTAACAAAGATCTACACACAATACGCAGAATCTGTAAGCAAGACTTTGTGGTTTTGACCTATAATCCAACTTCTGTTTACCAATCACGGTTGAGCAAAAAGTCCATGTGGAAAAAAAAAGAGAAAAAAGAGAATGTAAACAATGACCAGAGCAACAAACGTGAAGTTTTGAACTGGACTAATGATATCAGCTAACTGGATATCTGTTGCGTTTACTGGAAGCCTAAAAAATCTGCCCTTTCCCCAGAAGTTAAGTCAGCAGAAAAGTTGATTGAGTCCCAGATTGTCCTCAAACAGTCCTTCCAAACACGAGTCTTTCCACTCTTTGTCCATCTTTATTTAGACATTTTAAGTTAACTTTAATATTAACAATCTCCGGAATCTGCAGAAAAAAATTAGTTCCATTTGTCCAAAATAATGCTTTCTTTTCACACTACAACCATCTTTACTCCCATGTTTAGGATTCTTTGACTATAGTGTGAAAACCCAAAAGAGGAATATTAAACATGCTTCCTTTGTTTTCTGTTCTTTGGAGATTAACACAACATGGGGTGGATTAAATCATATTACGTCAAAAAAAACATACTCAGAGATTGGAAATTCGACTCTAAGAAATTCCAGGAAAGGTGATAGGAAAGGTAAATGTTTGTGTTCAGAAGAACAAAAGACAAAAAGAGAAAGCTCTCCAACATCACCACTTCAGCTGTGCACTTTAACCCGTCTGCAGCTGGTCTTCGACACAAACAGTTCTTACATTATTACAGCTTTTAATGAAACATGTAGCTTATGGATTTTATGGATCACAGCCCAAGAGATAAATCAATGTATGTGCACCTCATTAATATATGCCTGGACATGTTTATGTCTACATCACACAAATACATTAGAGCAACTTTCACCGATGCTGTCATCTAAAAAGACAAATAATAGATCCCAGAGGCCCAACTTTCTACTAACTAGTAGTAAGAAACTTGAGGGTAAAAGGCAGAGCACTCTGGCAACGGATGAAACAGATTCTTTTTTGTCCTCAAATGGACAATCACAAAACATACGTGGAAGTTGGAGCACTAAGAGTCACAGAAAAAAGGCAGTTCATTTTAAAAAGACAGCAGCGTATCTGGTGCATGTAGAGAGTAAAGAAAACCTTGGACGAGGTGTGATTAAAGGTGGAAAGTGAAGGTGGGAGCAGGACTCCCCTTCTGGGAGTGTAGGAGTCAAAGGTGAGTGAAGGATAATTGGGGTCCTGAGAACACAGAAACATCACTAACAGTTCTCCACCGCTATATCACATAAACTAGGTTTGGTGATAGCGATCTGTCTTGCGGAAAGCTTACACTGCGTTAAGTAGACAGGCTGCTTATTTAACATCCACCCCCGGTGAGCTCAGGAGCAACCTGAGGCTGCGATCGTAATGTGGTGGGGGTAAGAAACCAAAAAGGAGCTCCACGTGTCAATTTCGAAAGCAGGGAGGATTTGTTTTACTAGCGAAAAGCTTTGAACTTTGATCTTAGGTGTTAACATAACACATGAGGTGTTCTTTCACAATGTGAACAACATAATCTGTGCACAAATTGCTCTGCGTAAAAACCCAGCTGCGTAGGTCACAAGCAGTTTATCTCACATCTGCTACATGTGACATTTTTAAGAAGGATCAGTCAGCATTAGTGACTCGGGCCTTACAGAAAATTCATAGATCATCACAGCCAATATTAAACAGATATAATCTGCCCTACCTGTGCACTCGTGCTGCAGACCCTTGCCGTAGTATCCCTTCTCACATATGCAGTCGTACTGCCCGGTGTGTGTGCCGCACTTGCAGCTGGCCATCAGGTCGCAACAATCCTTGCCCGCTTCACACAAAGAAGCGCAGCGTGACAGATCCTCCTGGATGTAGCTGCCCGTAGGGAGGTCTGAGGGAAGCAAGCAAGCGCAGAGAAGCACAGGTTTCAATTACACCGCCTGAGAATAAGACATTTTCAAGTGTCGAGTTAAATGCTGGGTAAAACACCATCATTAAGGAAGTCTGACGGAGCGATTGGTGCAGACGACCAAAATATGTGAAAAATGGGGAGTCTTCTGGCACCATTTAACCTTCAGCAACTTTATTTTTGTATGAAGTCGTAAAGAAAAACACGGTCTTCAACAACTGCAAGATGAAACAAAGCTTTGCTTTATTTTTTTGTTCTTGTGTGCGCTACAACACATCTGTCAGACAGAGACAAACAGACATCTTAACCACAGAAATGCAGACAGAATGAATCAAAACAGGCACCACTTGTGAACCACAAAGGTACAACCGACTTTTAAAGCCTGCCAAATCATCTTTCTTGCATAAACTCCACTAGAGCTCGCAAAGGAAAGCCCAAAATGAAATGGGAGCTGTGGCATTACTGCCTGAGCCAAGGGGGGAAAACTGTCTTTGATGGTGTGACCAAGGCTAAATGTCAAATTTAATTTTACTTCTAGAAATTAACCTGCCGCCTTATTTGTTTTGTTTTTATTGCAACTGCTGGATGGCTGACAGAGCCACAGGGCCATGTGAAACCTGTCTTTGTGCTTTGAGACTGCTGTTGGCAGAGGGGCCAGACTTCAAGACAGAGGGTGAGAGACAGACCGGAGGCTGAGCTGATAGTACGGTGTGGGTTGGCTTTCATTCTCGTAGCCTTATCCCGTCTCACCAGCGCTTTTACTACTGCAGCCTCATCTGGAATTTCAGCCACTGTGTATGCGGACGTGGTCGCTCAGAGCCCGCGTAAGCATGTGCATGATTTACAGCTCGCTCTGCACTCGTCTGTGATATTTTATGGTGAGATTTTAAGTTTTAAAACCGTGACTGGATCCCTATTTTCACTGAACAGTGGGGAATTTCCCTTCAAGTGTGGGAAAAAGAGCGTTGCTGCGTCTAATCTGCTTAGAAGTGAGGGCTAATGGCTGCTGGCAGCACAAAACAGAAGTTATCGTGTGAAATGCATGTTGTCAGATTTAATGTAAAATATTATCCACTTACTTTGAAAGAAGCACAGAAACTTAACGGGGTGAAAGCACTAGTACAGAAATATTGCTACGGGTCAAATGGTGACATTGGATGCGCTCAGGCTTCAAAGAAGCTGGCGTAGCCTGAACTTTTATTATTAAGAATAACATCAAGCATGATGTAACTCACCCCTGGAAAACCAAACGGGTTAAGTGGGAAAGAGGGGAGATTTGTTACATGTTTAACTAAAGCTTTGACATGAGATCGCAGATGTTTCTTTTAATAATCACTGGAAATCTGGAACCTTTCTCTGTCACTCCTTACCTTCGTGCAGAGCTCGACGAGCCAGGGCCTCAAACTCGGCGAAGTTGTGCACCAGGTAGCAGTGCTGGTCTTTGGGCTGAGAGGCCATGTCGTGTAGCTCCCTGATGTTACCCTGCCAGATGCCCAAAGTGAAGATCTCAACGCCGCGTTCTCTCAGAGCCGCCGCCACAGGCCGAGGGTCTCCACCGTTAGAGTAGCCGTCAGTGATGAGGAAAATCACCTTGGTGGCATTACTGCGGGAGTGACGAAGGATTTGCTGTTGGAGAAAAAGACATAGATCACATGAATAAATAAAGTTGAACTTGGCTCAATATTCTTTTTAAAGAATCAGTAAAGCTGCTCAGTAAAAGTCCAAAAGAACAAAAGTGCACACATAAGGGCGTTACACTGATCAGCTAAAACATTAACTGACAAGCCAGTAAAATCTAGTGCTCCACTGAGACGCATTTGGTCCTGGCATTCATGTGGATGTTAATTTGACACAAACTGCCACGTCAGTGTCATTCACTGACAGCGGGCCCTCCCAGATGGACAACGCATCCTGCAAATTGTTTAGAAATGATTCAAGGAACATAATAAAAAGTTTATTGTGTTGATCCGCCCTGCTAATTACCACAATCCCAAACTGATCACGCATCAACAAGCCGGAAGCCACAAGACCACAACGATGGCGTTGCAAATCAACATAGATCACCTACAGAGCTCCGATGTCCAAGCAGACATGCACAGATACTTTATTAGGTACACCTTACTAGTATGGGGTTGGACCCCCTTTTTTATTTGCCTCGAGACTGCTGCAAGATTTTGGTCCATTCAGAGATTTTGGTCCATTTTAACAGCATCACACATAGGGGTGGGCGGTATAAACGGTATATGGCCAACGGTAGAGATTTTTACTATACCGCTCTACTGCGATAGCGCATGTTGATGGTGTCATCATCAAGCTGTGCCTGTTTTGGTCAAAACCACTGCAGCGGCTGCAAACAACATCATCTGCAAATTATGCCGGGCAACAGTAATAGTAAAGAGACGAAGCACTTTTGGAATATGAGGAAAGCCAAAAACTGCGCTTCCTCTACTTCCCTACCATTGATTCATTAATGCCGAATTCTCTCGCAGCTGCTCTATTCCCATGTTGTTGCAGTATATGAATGACTAACCTCGTATTATGGATGGATTATCTCAGTTGTTCTCCTGACTGAAGTTTGGTCCGTGTATAGCATCCTGCTATGCAATTGCATTTGTCCCTATCCACCAGAAACCCTCACGTTAACTTTTATCGAGTGGAAAAAAGTTAGCGTTCATCCTTCAGCTTCACTGTGCTAATGTTATGCTAATCACACAGTTGCTGCAGATTTGTCTGCTGAACATCCATGATGCAAATCTCCCCTTCCACCAAAGCCCAAAGATGCTCTGTTGAACTGAGATCTGGTAACTGGACGACAGTGAACTCACTGCCATGTTCAAGAAGCCCGTTCGGTGTTTTTCTGTCCAGTTTTAATGAACCTTTGCAAATCGTTTTCTGTTTTCTGTTCCGACCTGACAGGAGTGGCACTGGGGTGGGCTTTAAGGTTTGACATGTTGTGTGTTCAGAGATTATGCATAACTTGGCTCTAACAAATAGTTATTTAAGTTACCTTTGCCTTTCTATCAGCTCGAAGCAGTCTTGTCAGGGTCCTGGGTTTTTGACTGAAGTGTTTTGAGTTTCCTGTGCTTTTTGTCACTTTGTATTGTAAATTATATTCTCATTGTTGGTCTTTAGTTACTCCCTTAAGTCTAGTCGCTTGTATTCTGTGACTAGTATTTCCCTCTGTGTATTATTTATCATCTCTAGCCTCTTGGTTCTTTCAGTTCTATGCCTTATGGTTTATGTCTCTGTGTTTCTTAGTGTCTCTGTCTCCACCGTGTCTAGTCCGCATCTCAGTGTTATACTTCCTGTTTTACTTTGAAGGTCTGTGTCTCATGTGAGTGTATCCTGCTTTGCTTCCTTGTCTCGTCAGTTCTGATTTCCCCCAGCTGTGCTCTCCTTCTGTGTCTCATTCCCTCGTTATTCCCCAGTGTATTTAAGCCCTGTGTTTCTCATTGTCTCTCATTGCTGTGTGTTACTCTCTCCCTGTGTTTGCTTATGAGCTTAGATTTCCCAGTGTAGTTTTGTTTTGTATGCTTTTCCCCTGCTAGCAAATAAAGCTGAGTTTTTTGAGTTTAAACCTTTTATCTGAGAGCCTGCATTTTGGGTCCAACTCCTGCCTGCCACACAGTGCTTCTTGACAAGTCTAGCCATTCTCCTCTAATATCTGACATCAACAAGGCATTTTCTCCCAGGGAACTGGTTCTCACTGGATATTTTCCATTCTCCAGACACATTATGATGCTCGGTTTGAACTTAGGCCGTCAGAGGTGTTTTGGCATTATGCTGTAGACCCTCAAAAATGTGAGAGCTGTCAGCTGAGACTGGAGAAGTCACTTGGATGAGTGACGGAACGTTTCTTCCACTAAAAGCGCTACGTCCAGATGAACAGAATCAACTTTTTGGAATTAGAGAGCTGTAGTAGCAATAGCTGTAGCAATAGTCTGAAACATAGCTCCCATATGACACTGCTTTTATCAATGTAAATGAACGCTAGAGGTGGTAATAAGATACTTTTTTGCCTCTAGATAGAGCCAACAGAGTAGTCACCATTGAGATCTTGTCTTAATGGTAAACTAACCTACCAGAAGACGTGAGAGCAGTATCAGAGTTCTCATCTAACTCTCTCCAAGAAAGTAAATTTCCCAAGATGTCACACTTATAGTCCGAGAAGTTTAAATTGACAAGTGAGACAAACTTGAGCCGGACTTAATAGAGTCATGCTGTTACTGTACATGTTCACCATTCAAATACACACGTCCCACTCATTGCTGTGCATGTCAGCATGCGACCAATATAGCTGCAGCTCTTGTCACGTGACTAAATTGAATAACGAAGAACGTCACACAAGACCACTAACAACAGCCCTCAATACCAAGGTTCCTAAAAACCCTACATCAGCAGGACAGGCAATGAGAGCAGGATGGGGAGAAGGGACCAAAAAAAAAAGAAGGAGAAAGTCTACAATTGTAATTATTTCTCCTACAGACTATGCAGCTGCTTGCCAGTGGTCTAAAACCACCAGGGAACAGTGGGCAACACAGACCGAGTTGCTGTGTCCGCCCCAGACACCAGCTCCAGTTTACAAACTAACTTTAGCCACCGTTTACAATCCAGCACATGCAATTAGACAGGACATTAAAGTTAGAGAAACATATCTTTATTTTCTCGAGAGCACAGAACAAAAATCCAACACTTTGCTGTGGAGGCCAAGCTCAAAGTGTCTTGTTATGTTGTAAGTGGAGGTTGGATAAAAAGAAAAAGCAGTCGGAACAACAAGGTAGAGAAGAACCAACGAATAAAAGAAGCACAACGAGCCAAGATGAAGTCAGAAGGACAGATATCCACTTACACACTTACGCACTTATGCAAAGGCAAAAAGGGCATATCATAAAGAATTTTTTAACGAAGACGAAGATGGAAAGGAAACAAAGAAAAGCGTGTTAAGAGGATATTCTTCTGTATCCCGAATCCAAACAGCACATGATATCTAAACATGACAGATTGTAAAATACGAGAGGTGAAGAGAGACGAGACACGCAAGGGTGTGACCGCCGAGGAGCAGGAGAGTAAGTTCTGCTCTTTATTGTCTAATTGGCTCAACTTCAAGCAGCTCTGGCAGGAGCAGAGTAATTACAGAGCCCGTGGAGCTAAAGGGGAAGAAAAGGAAGATGGAGAGAGAATAGATGAGAGAGAGAGAGGTTACGTTCTCTGATTCTCAAAAATCCAGCTGCTCGCTCTGGTTCTCAGTCCGGAGAGGCCGGCTACGCCCACTCCCAGCTGTCAGTGCACACTGGCAAGCCCGTCACCCCCCCCCCCGGGCTCCTACCAGGTGTTAGCAGGGTGTTGTGTGAATCCAAATGTTAACATTTCAAGACTCTTCATGTCAAAACAAATGAAGAAGCTGGTGTGGATTAGTGAGCACTGTTAGCTGTATTTCTTTTTTAATGTCTTTTATTAGCTGTCTGCTAAAACTACAGTGGGGTTTCTGCTTTCGCTTTGAGTCAGTGGCTGGTGTTAGTGACTGTGGAGATGCCACCAAATGGAGCATATGCATGCATACCCACTAATAATACCCTCCACATAGTTTAGGTCAGGATATTAACATAAAGGCGACCGCAGGAGCCCGAGTGTGGGAAGGCACTGCCCTTTATAGTTACTCTCAGTATGCATCTTATCATTCAAGGCATAAAGCAGAGAGGGCAGCAGGTAATGATGCACAATGGTATTTCATGAATAGGAACAAATGCATGTGCTACTAATCAACAGCTGCTAAATAAAGCAGGTTTTTGTGTGCACAGGTATAAAATGCAGTTCTACTTGATAATATAGTCGTAATAGATATAGACTGCAGCTGTTTTTGCTCAGAAAAATTAATTTCCCTTGATAGAGCACGGGAAAAAAATATAATAATAAAGCAGTCATTCTCTAATAACCGAGGGGAGAGAGAAAGAAAGATGAAAAAAGTAGAATTTAAGCTTCAAAGAGTAACATGTGTTTGAGACTTAGCCAGCAAGCTGTAAAAGTCCGGCCAAATCCAAGTCGTGCTTAAAGTTTTTAAAATGTTGTTCTTTCTTAATCCATGTAATAACCTACATAAAACAACGAGATGACATCATTGTGCTTACACTCTTAACTGTGCTGAATCTAAATATAAAAAAAAATTCCACCAGCTCTATTAAAAATGTGATTTTATTTCAGTAAACTCTTGAACTTAACATTGATTAGCCGTGAAAAAAAGGGGCAAACCACCCGGGGCTGCAACTCTGACCCTACACCATGACGGCACATCGTAAATAAGCACAGTCAAACGCACTGGATGGGGATTTATAGTATCACATAATTTACTGGAGCAATCGTCTCATGCTTCATGGGCTGTTCGGAGGAACTCTGGACAGCTATATGTCAGCTAGAGGTTTCTCTGTGTTGTACACCCTGTGCATTTATTCAATTACACTCTGGCAGAGCCTTCAATGGTGGCCGGCGTAGCTCCAGAGAGGAGGTAATAAGCAGGCAGCAGTGGGACAGCTGATACACCCAAACCAGATACACTTCAGTATCTGGTTTGGGGCCAGTGTTATCTGTCAAAGCATCTGTGATAGTGAAGGGACCAGCAGGCCTCGAGGGATTAGTTGTAAGAGCAATGAATCCATCTCCTCTCCAGCAACGCCTCAAACTCTGGCAAGAAAGAAGAGTGAGACGAGCAGCCCATATGTGGAGTTGATGATTTTTTTTTTTTTTAATGTACAGGAAAAATGTATTGTCTCTTAGACACACTGTACATGCAGAAATACCATCCAGCAGGACTTGTTTTCTAGAAACTGTATTCGTTGCTCTGCTGCACGCGTCGAGGATACTGCAGAATTTATCAGGGGTCATGTATCTGTGTCCAGTTTCTTGTAATATCTTTTACACCTTCCCCTCCATTTTCTCTGCATTTTTTCCTGCATTTGGATAGTCATATTTAATTAGAATCAACCAATTAAAAGAAAAAATGATGAGTAAGACATAGTAAAGGTACATCAGTAGGCAGTCTTCAGTTACAGACTTGCATTTGGGGATTGAATGTCTGATTTCATCAGAATCAGTTTGTGAAGGTCCAATCTTCTTTAAACTTTCTTGCTCGATCTGTGGTCTTACTGGCTACCTAAAAGTTCTACTGAAAGCAGAATGATGTTTATCTTGTAGGGTGCTTCTCCCTTTGAGATTGGATAAGATGGCCAGACATTAGTCAGGAGGGACTCACAGAGCTGCTACTCCTCCATACTGAAGGCAACCAAGGTGCTTCAGGCATCTGACCAGGAAGCCTCCTGGGTGTGTGCTAGATGAGGCGTTTCATGCATTTCCTACCAGGTGTAGGACCTGCAGCAAACCCAAGGTGTGCTGGAGAGATTATGCCTTGGTACCATCTCAATGCCGTCCCGAGAAGAGCTGGAGGAGGTGGGATAAGCGGCAGACAATGGATAGATAAATGATTGGATGGATATATGGTATGATTGATAAAGCAGAGTATGATTTAGGGTGTCACAATGATATGAATGGGATGCTAGTGCAGTGCAGTTTAAACACACTCATTTTCAAAGATGGAAACCTGCAGAGGAAATAAAACCTGAGCAGATGCTTGTATGATTAGAACTTCAAAAGCAGGCACCTCATTGCATTTGGCAGAAGTGACTACAAAACATTTCCACACCTTGAGGGGCTAACGACAGTGCCAAGGTACCACAGCTGTTAATCAAAGCTTTATAAATGCATGGCAGCTATCCTGAATTCAAATGAGGACCTCTGTACCACCACCATGCTGCTGTCATCCCATCAGCCCCATCCCATAACTTTGATCAGAGCCTGAACCCACCTGGTCCTGAGTAAAGCTGGTTAATGATTCTTTCTGCATTGGCAGCAACGGGCACCACTTGGAAATGTGCACTTGAGTATGTGCTCACTCAAATATACCGGCTGATAAAGTTGAATAGTGAAAGCTGTTGTTATAATCCGCCACAGTTTTTTACTTCTCTGAGATCCACGTTCCAGAAACAAAAACTTTATTTGCAGGCATTCCACAGAGGACAAAAACAAGCAACCCAACTGCATCCGTTCGGAAAGCTGTCTCCCCGTCGGTCGGAAGTTGGAGGGCTTGTTTTGACAGGCTATCTGCTCTTGGCTTTGGTGGTAAGAATAACAACAACATTTCTGTAGGAGCCCAACAGGACAACATGCACACATTTAGGGACAATCACAGACACCAGACTCAATGTTGGTGTTATTGAGCAACATTTCAGGGACACATACTTTGGATATTTCAGAAAAACTAGGTCACTTACTCACTTACTTATTTGATTTTTTTTTCTTGGTTGAATCACTGATTCTTTAGCAGTGTTGTTTCTGTTAGCAAAAAAGCTTCACAGAAATACAAAACCATAGCAGATTTACTTAAAGTAAATGTCTTAACTCCTACCTGTGGTTGGGTCTCATTTTTGAGGCAAATGACTCCTGAAATGTTTTCACTTGAGAGCACACTTTTTTGGATCTCTTGTAGCTCCAACAGATTTGAAGTCATTTTTCCAAGCCTCTCACACATTGTTTCATGCCCCATCATCTCTGTTTCAGTGACTTTATTCCACAGAACTCATTTTCATCAGATTGGTTTCCACACGCGCCAACCAGCTGCTCATGCCCATCGAAAAGGATATTTGGCCCACAGCATGAATTGCAAATCAAGTATATTTACACTCAACATTTCTAAAAGTTCTTAAATAAAGTTTTTAGATGGATTTTCTACCTTTCAACTTGTCTGTTAAATGACTTGCAGAGACCTGAAAGTTGCCTCAGAGCAATCTGCCTCATAAATCTAATTTCATTTTGTTGCCAGTGTGAGGTTATTATCACGTGCTAAATCAAGTTTCTAATGCTCTGTGGAGCATTAGAAACTTGTGGCTGTGGAGTGAAGGAAAGCTAAAGGCTTCCAAAGATATCTTTCCTCTGAAGTGCTGTTTAAAAAAAAGCTGTACTTTGGGTTAAAGTAGTTCAAGTAGAAGGTTTTTAAAGGGTTCATGCTCTTCACTGAATTATGACGACAGGCTATCAGAACTTTCTAGATAAAATGTGAAAAATGTTTCCTGTGATATGCAGATCAAAAATGTATGTTCTGCTTTGTGAGATAGTCTGCACTGATATATTCACAGTTTAATGTTAACATAGCTATTTATTTTTGTATTATTTTTTAATGTTTTGTCTATTTAAAAGTAGAATGGGAGGCAGAGCCTTGAGCTGCCACGCCTCTCTCCAAAGGATCCAGCTCCTAGTTTGGGAGCTGGATCTTTGGGAGCTTTGACTCTACTTTTAAAATTCAAGTTTGTAAGGCTTAAAATTTTCAGTTTTAGAAAGAGCTCATAGGAAAACCTGGTAACAGGTAACACTGAGTCATCCCTTATGCTGCTATATGCTCCGCTTTCTTCTACAGTTCCCTTTTTACTATAACTTAATGGGGCTCTGCTTGTGAAAAAGCAGCCAATGTCCAAAGAAAAACTTTGAAAGGCTTTCAAAAAACCTTAAAAAAACCTATTGTTCAAAACAACTTTTCAAATTTAGAAGAAAGTGTGGCTCCTTGGAAGCAAAATACAAGAAAATGAGGGGTTGTTCAAGACAAATTTAGAGGTATGTAAAGTATACAAAAGTAAACAAATTGAAAGCCATACAATGAAGGAATCCTATCACACTGTAGAAATGACAGCAGAAATAAACAACACTGCACAGTCTGTGTTCGTATGTCACCTGTAAAACAGCACAGGAACTGAATACAAATGCTTCCTAACACCAGCTTGAAGCAGTAATATTCTATTTTCTTTCTTTTGTTATGATGATCAGAAAATTAGTTGTAATAGTGAAGCATGTGCAGGATGTCCCATCCTTTTCCAGATCCAAACTATTTCTAACACATATTTTATCTTCTGCATTTCTGGTAGTTTTCCTGTTATTGTTAAACTAGACAGGATAATTTGTCTTCACTGATTTATTCTTTTGCTACCCATTTCTCCCAAGAGAGGTTACAAGAAATCTCCAAAAGTCCAAATAACAAGATTAATGATTTATTTTGACAACACAAAGACTATTATGAGGAGCAAACTGTTTCTCTGGGGTGTGTGATTGGATCACAATCACTGCCTCGCTGAGCCTTTTCTGAAAGAGCAACACTGAGGCTAGTTGTCAGATAATTGAAAAAGCTTCTCATTTGCCAGCCAAGATAGCCTTTCGCCGTGACATCACATTGTTGAAATAGCTTCTCTCCTTCTCTCTGTGTCTCTCCCTCTCTCTCTCTCTTGTTGTTCCTGGTTGAGTTGTTGAGTTTGATGAATGGTGTTGTGACAGAAGCCATCAAGCTAACACACACAGCTGTCCAGCCTACTGTGTCTGGCAATTAACTAACTGTCCACACTCTCTCTTGGCCAACACTTCGGATGGCGCTGTACTTCTTAGTCAAACTGAGTTTGTTTAAAAATCCTCTCACATAGGCAGACTTTGGTGAAGACTTTTAAATTATTAGGTACTGGTAAGTATGTCACTGGTTGCCAAATTGGGAGCAATTTCCTGTAATGGCTCTCCTCTTCTATGAATAGTTTTCTAGTCCTAAATTTTTTTGCCAACTACACCCCAGACAGGTTAACAATCATCTATGCAATCCTCATGTAACGTCAAAAACACTCTTTGTGGTTTTGAGAACCTCCACTTAAGGCATAATGATTGATGAGTGATCTTTTCTGAAAGTTAAACTGAAATTAAATTGTTTTTGTCCAATGCAGCATAGAAATTGCATCTTCTCTCTAAATTACTCATCCCATGTTCTCATTTGAGAACAAACACACACGCACACAGTGACAGGCTGCTCTGAGCAACTGGGAGAAAAAGAAGTGCTGATGTATTTCCACAAAGTCTTTTTTAAATACATTACGACACTATGTTACACTGGAAAAAAAGCAGCAACAAAGCAATAGTCGTCTCAAGGTGCTTTATATTTTAAGATGAAGACACTAAATTCAAACGACTACTTTTGAGCATGCACTTGGTGACATTGGGAAAGAAAAACACCCTTTTAACAGGAAGGAACCTTCAGCAGCTCAGGGAGGCATTGATGGCGATGACTAGGAGGCAAAATGTGATCACATTTTTTGACTTAATCATGAAGTATTGTGTGGGATATGAAGGTCAGGTGAGGTTGCTTGATATGCAGATGAGATTGTAGGGGATGTCTAAGATTTACATAAAATATTAGCTATATTCGATCTATATGAGTGAATTAACTAGGTCAGAAACATAAACAAATGGAAAAACCTGTGGAGGACTCTCGCGCCTCGATACTTGCACTTGATCCCTGATACAGATTTCAGATATTGTACAGGCTCATTTATTAGCCAAACAAGTTTTCTTTTGAAACCTAAGATAAGATCTTAAAATATTACATTAAAGCTGAAATGAGACGAAAAAATATTTGAAAGATTGAGAAGTTGACCTTACTAATTGTGATATTCAAATTAAAATGTCATTATTTCATACACTGGTACAAAAAACAGTTTATTTTGAAATTTCTGTTCCTCTGACACCGGTAAATAAAGGGAAAGAGCTGTTTTACTTCACTGGGAAAAATAAACAGGGGCAGTAATGATCTGAGTGAGACTTGGACATTATATTTTAGGTCATTCACAATTTCTCTTTTTTGTTCAGAGTTTGTTGTTTGGGGTTTTTTTGTGTGGACATTTTTAGGATTTAATTGATATGTACGCTTTTGGGCCCTGTACTATGAAGCGAGTTCAGTATAGCCAAAGTACTCCTTTCTGGCTTCACTTACCGAGATATCAGCCATCAGGCTTTGCAGTCAGACAAAGTTGCTAAATTACTCCAGGGGTTCGCAATTTAGCAATAAGCATATTCACATTAAAGAGATGTTGCTGGAAGTATCTGATTGTAGATAAGTCTACTGGTAACTGAGGGGTCTGGTTTTACAAAGAAAGATTATGTTTTTATGTTAGAAAAATATGCAGAGGTTAAACACATAATCTGGACTGAAAATTAAAACAGCTGCTGCACACAAAGCAGCGATGTGAGTGTATGTGAGAGGGAAAACTCATTACAGTAGTTTAGTATTAAAAGCGCTGCATGAATGTGTGTGTCATGGCTAGACGGTCCTCACCGATCGTCTTGCCAATTTGTTGTGGTGTTTGTGTGTACTGTGTCGTGTTCTCCTCTCCATCCTGTGCATGTGTTTTTCTGCTGGAACATGTACTTCCGGAAGCCGTGGCATGGAACGGCAGTTGACCGGAGGGGAGTGTCCTGAGCTAGAATCATCGCACCTGTGCGGAATTACCTTGCCAGCACAGACCTATTTAATGGGGCGGTTGAGTCACAACCAACGCTGTGACTCAACCGTGTTGTGTTTGTCTATTTAGACGACATTCTCATCTTCTCTAAGACTCGAGCCGAACATGTGAAACAGGTGCGACTGGTGCTGCAGCGTCTGCTGGAAAATCGACTTTTCGTCAAGGGTGAGAAATGCCAGTTTCATGTTCAGTCTGTGCCGTTTTTGGGGTTTATTGTGGAGGAGGGGCGGCTACGAGCCGATCCTGCTAAGGTGAAGGCAGTGGTGGAGTGGCCCGAACCAAGACGCGTCGAGAACTGCAAAGGTTTATCGGGTTCGCCAACTTTTACAGGAGGTTCATCAGGAACTTTAGCCAGGTGGTTTCTCCCCTCACACAACTCACTTCTCCCAAACTGCCCTTTCTATGGTCTAGTTCCGCGCAGCAGGCGTTTGCCCGTTTGAAACAACTGTTTTCCTCTGCTCCCATTTTGATCCAGGCTGACCTCACCCGACCATTTGTGGTGGAAGTGGACGCATCGGATTCGGGGGTGGGGGCCGTTCTCTCCCAGCGGGTGGGTGGCAAGCTGCATCCATGTGCCTACTTCTCTCGACGGCTGACCCAAGCGGAACAGAATTACGACGTGGGCGATCGGGAGCTCCTCGCCATCAAGCTGGCCCTGGAGGAATGGAGGCACTGGTTGGAGGGAAGTGAACACCCCGTTGTGGTTTGGACGGACCATAAGAACTTGGCGTATATCCAGGCAGCTAAGCGTCTTAACGCACGTCAAGCCAGGTGGGCCCTGTTCTTTACACGTTTCAATATCACTATAACCTACAGACCAGGATCACGCAACACGAAACCCGATGCTCTCTCACGCCAATTTGCACCACACACGGATGACGGAGAGAAGCAGAGACCCATTCTGCCCGCCACATGCATCGTGGGAGCTATCACATGGGAGATCGAGAGGATGGTTAAAGAGGCCCAGCAACAGGAGCCAGACCCAGGGACGGGCCCTGACGGACGACTGTTCGTCCCCACAACGGTCCGGGGCAAGGTTATACAATGGGCCCATACAGCAAAGTTCTACTGCCACCCTGGTAAGAACCGCACCGTGAGTTTCTTGCGACGTTTGTTTTGGTGGCCCTCTCTTCTCAGGGATGTTCGGGACTACGTTGTGGCCTGCCCTACCTGCGCTCGCAATAAGATCCCCAGTGCCCCCCAGGCCGGTCTCTTGCACCCTCTGCCGGTCCCCAAGCGCCCCTGGACGCATGTTGCTTTGGATTTTGTCACTGGTCTACCGTCGTCATCAGGTAACACGACCATACTAACTGTTGTAGATCGTTTTTCCAAGGCGGCGCACTTTGTGGCGTTGCCCAAGCTCCCGACTGCCTTAGAGACGGCTCGGCTCCTTACCGAGCATGTTTTTCGGTTACATGGGATTCCACAAGACATTGTTTCTGATCGGGGCCCCCAGTTTACTTCCCGGGTCTGGAGGGCGTTTTGTTCAGGACTAGGGGCCCGTGTGAGTTTGTCTTCAGGTTTTCATCCTCAGACGAACGGTCAGGCGGAGAGGGCGAACCAGGAGTTGGAAACCATGTTACGCTGTGTGGTTTCCTCGAACCAATCCACCTGGAGTGACCAGTTGGCTTGGATTGAGTACGCCCACAATTCCAGCACGTCAGCGGCCACTGGTGTGTCTCCGTTTGAAGTGTCGCTGGGGTACCAGCCACCATTACTTGCCATCACTGAAGGTGAGCTGGCCGTTCCCTCTGTTCAGCATCATATGAGACGCTGCAGGCGGGCGTGGCGCGCCACCAGGGCAGCTCTGTTGAGGACGACGGCGCAGAATAAGAGGTTGGCCGATCGTCACCGCACTCCGGCCCCTGCCTATCGTGTTGGACAGCAGGTGTGGCTCTCTTCCAGGTATATTCCCTTACGAACTGAATCCAAGAAGTTGGCCCCGCATTTTATTGGGCCCTTTTCGATCCAAGCTGTGTTGAATCCGGTGTCTGTTCGTTTGGCCCTTCCTCGCAACATGAGGATTCATAATGTGTTTCATGTTTCCCAGGTGAAACCGGTCCAGACCAGCCCTTTGTGCCCGTCTTCCAGGCCCCCGCCGCCCGCCCGGGTTGTTGCCGGCGCTCCTGCTTATGCCATCACGCGGATTACGGCTGCCAGGCGTCACGGTGGGGGCTTCCAGTTTTTGGTGGATTGGAAGGGGTATGGTCCGGAAGAGCGTGCTTGGGTGCGATTCTGGATGATGCTATGGTGAAGGAATTCCGCCGCCGGCACCCTGACAAGTTTGGTCGGTCGGCGGGAGGCTCCCGTTAATGGGGGGGTACTGTCATGGCTAGACGGTCCTCACCGATCGTCTTGCCAATTTGTTGTGGTGTTTGTGTGTACTGTGTCGTGTTCTCCTCTCCATCCTGTGCATGTGTTTTTCTGCTGGAACATGTACTTCCGGAAGCCGTGGCACAGAACGGCAGTTGACCGGAGGGGAGTGTCCTGAGCTAGAATCATCGCACCTGTGCGGAATTACCTTACCAGCACAGACCTATTTAACGGGGCGGTTGAGTCACAACCAACGCTGGAACGTTGAACTAAACCGGGGTTCAGGGATTGGAGGAGGAGCCGGCACCAGGAGTTGTTGTGGATTATTACTGCACTGTCACCGTGAGGAGAGGTCGCCGTATCACTGCACTGCCCTTTTTGGATTATAGACTCGAACTGTTAACTCACCTTTTCACTATAAATAAATCCACTGTCATTCTGCAAGGAGTCTCGCACCTGAGTCCTTTAATCCAATTCACCATGACAGTGTGAGTGATTTCATGTACAAGTTGGCGCCTAAATTAGTGCATTCAGCAGAAAAAATGAAAGGAATAAAGTTGTGCTAAGACTATATTTATTACTGATGCTCATCCGGGAAACACAAAGACTAGAATATACTGAAAACCTTTAGACCCTTCTGCTATTCATGCACAGAGGTTTGAGTGATGTTTCAGGAACGGTAATGCTATTTTCCAGAGACTTTGCTGGGCAACAGGCGGTAATTTCATACCTGTTAGGTCTACAGTATATGTTCGCATGGCAATTTAGCCCTAGTAAGGAATGAACCACATTCATAGTCCAGGGTTAACCCCGACATTATAGTTTACCAGCCAGGAGAGTTAGTTAGCTAAATATATACAAAATAAAGAGCTATTGAGCAGCCTTCCTCCTTTTAGAGATATGTTTTTACCCCTTTTTGTGAAACTTCAATATAAACGAATGGCACACAGTCTCACTCACTATTGGTCAATAATCAGTTTGTCATCATTTCTTGGTACCTACCAGAAAGCCAGAAGAATCTTAGATTTAGAGCCAGAAATGACATGGCTTTTTTTGTGGAATGCGTTTTGTTGAGGCTATTGTTGGTAGGAAAGCTATCTCTGCCTTTTTGGCTGTAAACAGATCCCTTTACTATATGACTAATGGAATCAATCACCAAAAAGTGACAGCTAATGTTTTTTTTTTAAATCATCCAATAATGTGCTTGCACCTAAATTGTATTCTGGCTACACTCCTATAAATCCATGATATGAAAAACATTTTTTAACATGGAATTTGACATGTTATGCAATATTTGCAATACAGAGAGCATTACCTCACTCTCCGAGCAGCCACGGCATCATCTCCAAGGCCTAGCTTTGATTTTTGAAATAAACAGAGGCAACAGTGTGGTGAAGCTTGTTGCTTTCCTGACTCCAGACTGGCATGTTGAAACTGCTTATGCGCAGGGAATGATTTGGGGACTGTCGCCGGCTTAAAGCATCCATGAAAATGTATCCCATCTCTTCCAGACTTGGGTCAGACCACACTGCACAGACAGACGCAGCATTTTCCTTTGTTATGCTGACTCTTGTTGCTGTAGCTGCATTTCTTCCTCATGTTCCTTTCTCCATGTCCTCCTCTTCTCCTGAGGGGTTTATTTATCTTGGTATCAATTTTTGGTGGAGATTTCCTCTTATTAAGCAGAAAATTGAGATGTCAGCGACTGTGGTCGATATTACCGTAAAGTTGCAATTCATTGATTGTTGTGTTTGTTCTGGACTGGGCCAGTCGTTAGTAGGGTTATATTAGACCTTATAACATCAAGAGGAAGCTCATGCTGGGAGGTCCATTGAAGAGGAGGAGGAGGAGGACACATCTAGGTCATTATTGCTCTGGGATTGTATGGATTCAGCCTGAGTTACCATGGATTTGCACAATGGAAAAGCTTGCTATAAATAACACGATGTTGTGCATATTTGTTCTCCGAGAAAATGAACGAAAACAGTAATACAAATGTGCTGTTGCTGGGAAACACTTGCATTTAGTGTTTAGTGAAGTGAAACTGATTATATTTGCTTTTGTGTTCTTCTTTGAAAAAGTTAGGTGGGGGTTTGGGGGTGATTTGTATCGTGCGCTGGGGGACGGTTTTCCTGCCAGCACATGGCCTTTCAAAATGAACTGATTAAAACTCTGGCCAATACAAACTTTGTCTCTATATTTGGACAACTACTTGGAACAACGTTTCTTGCCGAGGTTGAAAAGACAACTAATAGTCTCTAAAATGGAAATCTTACACAATTCGAAGAGGAGAAGGTTAAAAAGTTAACAAAAAGACTCACACATGACGACAAAGGGATGCAAGCATACTTGTGGGTTCACATACATGTACCAATTACCTACCTACAGTCATTTACACAAACAGAGACAGACAGACAAACTTATGAATACACTCACTTACCAAAGAAAACAACCCAATGGAATCTGACATGCTCAAACTCTAACCTCAACATAGCAAGTGGTTTACTAATAGACCTACAAACCTTAGCCCATAAAAACATGTTATTTAGGCTGCCACTACTGGCTCTTTGAAATATTTTTGGTTTTTTCAAGTGCCAACGAATGACGATTTTGGTAAATTTTAATCTCAAGATGCCAAAGAAAATCCATGTGCTTAAAGAATTTGTGTGATTTGTGCCTTTAATCACTGCAGAGAGAAGACACAGCCCCATCTCAGAGGTATAAAGTTGATTTGTAGCAGCAAGATGAAAGTTACACAAGGCCAAATCAACACTACACTAATCAAAAGCAGTGTATTGCTTCAAAGACAATGCGCATTACTCATTTGTTACTGGAGCCTGACTGATACATTGGTATGCAATTTGTGAAAAAGCGTAGCACAGAAAAGTCTCAGTCACACAGCCTAGAAACCCCCCAGGTCACCTTGCTAATGAAAAATGTCTATTTGTCCGACCGGCTCCTGGAGGTTACTGACAGTAGCTTGGTGAAATAGTAAGGAGCATGATGGACTGAAAACCTCCTGTTTTTGGTTGATGAAAGACTGCAAAGGTCTGCTGCAGTTTGCATGAAGCCAATCTGTGTGCCTACAATGTACACCAACTCCTTACCAAGTAGTAGCAAAACTTGAAAAAGAGCAAAAAAAACCCACAGGTATACGGAGAAAGTTCTGGCTCACCGCTGAAGCCAATACATTTCAAAACTTTTACTTTGAAATCTCCGTTTCTGTTTTGCATTGCCCTCTTCACAGTTTCAATTCTACTTGGTGAGAAGTTGGCAGGTGTCTTCCATGTAAACTACAGACAACTGCAGCAATCTGACCAAAGCAATAACAAGGAACCTCCAGCAACCACTCGCTGGGGAATACACATCTTTTCCAAGTGACCTGTGGTTGCCAGTGGGGTCTGATGCCTTGCTAAGGCTGGACGACTACCATAACTCTGGCAAATGCTGACTGTCAAATTATTAACAATTAGGGATGCACATATGCATTGCAGAAACAAAGATAAACTCCACTCTTCTGAGAATATTTAAATTTCAAATATGAAAGAAAGAAGAAATTCCAAACTGAGAGATCCCTCTGCAATTGCCTATTCGTAAATGCTTTTAATAACACTTTACAGTGTAACTATAAAGCAATTTATCTTCTCAAGGAGGTGAAGTAAAACGACAAATAAACCAAACAGAAGCAGACAACTCGCTGATAAGACGAATTCCTCTAATAACCTAATCCTAGTGCTTCTGTTACACAGGCACATAGACAGACACTGACATAAGATAAGATAACCTTTATTAGTCCCACACGTGGGAAGAATATGAGCAAGAATATGAGAGTATACTTGTAAACTCAGTAAGAAGCTTTATCTGCCAAGGTACCTAAATCTTGCTTTAGCTGTAGCGTGAGAAGCAAGAGGGGAGGACCAAGAGCTTCAAAATATAAAAATGTCCTGACATTGACCAGAAAACCTCAGATTAGATATACAGAGGGTGGGTGACTTCATTCTGCTTCATTCTATGCAGAGGATGTCATTACTACACTATACCTTTAAATAACACATAGTTTATATTCCACTATATTGAAAGATGCTTAACAGTCCTGGCAATAAGGTCCACAGCAACTGTTCTGGAGTGTTTTTAAGGGCCACATTAACGATTTTATTGTCTTGAAAATGTCAGCTAGTATTAAAATACACTATTTATAGAGCTGGCAACTTTAAATTGGTTGGTTAAACCACTGAAAATTCCACAACAGGCGACAAAGAAAACCAATAGGTCCTCCTAATTGTTTGTAACCTTCTGCTTCTTGTTATGGACAAAATTATATAACTGAAAGCTACGATACAGATCCAAAGTTTGAAGTCAAGAGCTTGGTATCTGTTTCAAAATTCCAGAATTGGTCAGGGTCTATTCAACTCTAAATGAAAACCTTTCATATGAAAAATATGTGCTAGACAACCTACTTTTAATAGAACCACAGCTTCAGGAGCAGAGTGACCCAGTGGAAACACACTTTTTCCAGTTAGATCAAGGTTTCTAATAGCAGAATAACACAGCTGAACACAGACCAGTGAAGGTGCTGACAGCCAGTTCTTGCGCCTGCTTGCCTCTCTGGCCTTTGACCCTACCAACACAGTCTTAGTCTTCAAAGTCTTCTCACCTCTCCATCCTGAATATCACACATTTTTGATTTTCCTCTGAGCCTCTTAGCCTCACCACTCTCACTGACCCCACCCACCAGCCACTCATTTATCACTTTCACACACACACAGCTTCACAAGGCTGCTGTTAGCAGCACGTATCAATTGCTGAGCAGCAGCTATTTTAAGTGAGAGGGAATCTGCGTGTAGTTGAGAGCATATTCATGCAAGGACATGCACACAGTGGAAAAACGGAAAGAGAGGCTAAGAGAGTGAGCATGATGTGTGCATGTGTGTGGATCTAACAGGCCAGAGATATTAACACTGGAGATACTTTACACTGAAGCAGGTTTTATGCCTTTTTCCTTTCACGTTATTTACAATAACACACAATATTTATCAGAAAACGATAAAAAGTGGTGGTCAGTTGTTCATCAGTCTGCTAAATGCTAGACAAGTTATCATAAGACGAGGAACTTGGGCAGAGGCCTGTTACACTATCACCTTTGACTTCAGAGGACTGCCCTCCTCATTAGCTCTGTGAAGTTTTACACTATTTCTATCAAAAAGATTTCTGATGCTTTTGAAAGAAGCTGCAGCATGCTGGGTGGAATCACAAGCACTGCGTGACCATCATCAGCTCCTTGCTGCAGGAGGCGATCGAGGCTGTAAGCCCCACAGCACCTGTTGGGATAAAGGCATCACTGACCTTTCTCAAAACCAGCGTTTGCTTGTCATACTTAAAAGAGTACAGGTGTGATTAATATTCTCATGTGTGCATTCCAGAGTTGCAGTGCCTGGTATTGTTCATGCTGGCCCTTTGGCATGAACTTTTCTTGCTTTGTCTGAGAGAAACATGAGCACAGGTCATGAGGTCAACTCTATGTGGGGATAAAATCTATTCTGCTTTCATTAAGTGTCTTAACTTTATATGTCTCTGATCCTAACATGTGTAGCTTCATGAAATGTTGCACACTGCTAATAAGGGCTGTCAATGTATAATCCAAATTGGAATATGCACTCATTGGCCACTACATTATGTACACCTGTTCAACTTTAATCTAATCATCTCATCAGTCAAACTCACAGAAGCAACTCAAAGAATTTGAGCATGTAGACATGGTCAAGAAGACTTGCTGGTCCAAAAAAGAGAAAACATCCAGTGAGGAGGACAATCAGACTGCTTTGAGCTGAGAGGAGACACACAGTAACTCACCAGTAACTCCTTTAAACCCTCGTAGCAACAAAAGTATGCAGAAGAACATCTCTGAATGTACAAATGTCAAACCTCCCATCAGCTAAGAACAAGAAACTGAGGCTACAATTCTTTCTAATCTTTCTAAGATTGAGAAACCACTGTCTGCTCTGTCCATTTACACTGTGAACAGATTTGTACATGATAGGGCTAGATTTCAGAGCTGGTATCCTGCCTTGTATCAAAGGTTCAGACTTGTGATGTATACATACAAGTGTGTGTGTATATATATATATATATATATATATATATATATATATATATTTATTAGGGGTGCAACGATACTCATATCGATATTGAACCGTTCGATACAGTGCTTTCGGTTCGGTACGCATATGTATCGAAGAATACAAACTCTCTTTTCCAAAGACGAGTGATTTCTCAATCAGATAGATTTATTTATTTTTTATTATTTTGTTGTTTCAGCAACATTAAATTTAAAAACTGTACTTTTGAGTTAAAATATATATTTGTAATTTTAATAAATGACAAATTAAAAAGGCATGAACATCTTTTTGTATCGAAAAAATATCGAACCGTGACACCAAAGTATCGAACAGAACCGTGAATTGTGTGTATCGTTGCACCCCTAATATATATATATATATATATATATATATATATATATATATATATATATATATATATATATATATATATATATGTTCATGCATGGAGGGTCCATGCAAGTCCAGCACCCCTGAGGCTATATGCTTAGTGGAAGGAAGGAGGCTGTCAGTAACACAGTGCAGGATGAGACAACAAGCATCCACGATGGCCCCAACTGACTGCATGCTCAGTTAATACCTCAGGCAGCAGAAACCCAAGAAAGATGGTATGTACCACTGGCAGATAGAGGAAGTGGCTGAAATCCAGAGGTCCTACCAGTGGCTGGTCAAAGCTGGACTGAGAGACAGGTTCCAAACTGGTTACTTGAACATGACAATGAGTTCATGTTACTCAAATGGCCTCCACAGTCAAGAGATAACAGTCCAATAGAGCACCTTTGGGATGTGGTTGTGTGAGGAATATTTTCAGCACCCTGTTGAATCTGTGCCATGAAGAATGAAGACACTAATGAAGCCAAAGAGGGTCAAACCTGATATTAGCAATGTGTACCTAACAAAGTGGCCATTGAACATGCAATTAAATATATCAAAACAAAAAGAGTACAAAACAATTTCCACTGACAGCAGGCTAATAAAAGATCTTCATTACATTAACAGTTGTAAGACAAAAATACTTACATGACATTATTGGACATGATACAGTTCATTCAGTCTTTTTCTGCTGATTTCTTTATTCAACAATTTGTTTCCACCTCTTGAATGCAACTAGACAAAAGTATAGTTAAACAATCATTAAAAAAGCTTACAACTTAGATGTGCATCTAAGGTTTTATGGATGTAATTGTTATTATAGAAATACAAGTGACTGTGTTTATATTTGTACAGCAGTACAGAAGCAGTGTAATCCACTCCTATAAACTAAAAGCAGCTCCTCTAGACTCCCCACTTGTAGATCAGATTTTTATAACCAGAGTCCTCTCTTAAGTCAGTGAACTAAGATCGGTGTCTCAGCGGAGCAATCCACTGTATGGGTAAAGTGTAAGTAAAGACACAGTGACGGATTCGTAAGGCCAGTGCTGAAAGCTCTTGAATTACATTTGTGTCTGTCAAGGGGGTTTTACTGACATCTGGGTTTTACAGAACCGGGAAGCATAAAGATTGCCCTCTGCAGACCAGCGTGCTGATCTAATTTCAATGCCCCGTTTCTCTGAAAGGAGAGAAAAGAAGGTGCAGAGGATAATTGGGGCTCAAAGCAAGTAGCAAATGAATAATTTCCTCTGGTACTAGGTTGAAAGACGAAAGTGGTGTGCGGTAATTTCCCGTCTGGCTAAGCGACTAACTCCTGATGCATGGAACAGGAGCAGACGAGAGGAGAGAAGCTGCGTATTATCTCACTGAGTTTTTACATTTCCTCTTCCATTCTGAAGGAATTTTCAGATGTGCAAGTCCCACAGTGAAGGAAAGTACACTGAAAGACGTCACACACTGACTCTGATAAGTACTGAGAGCCTCATTAATTTCCACTGAGAACTTGCCAGGGACACTTGAAGGATCTAGGCGTGCTTTCCCATCAGTTTACAAGTAAACAGTCTTTGTTTGGGATGATTAAAAAGTTATTATTAAGTTATCTTGTTTATGAAACATCTAAACTTTTAAATTAAATGAATCAGCCATATCCATGCAACACTGAAAATGGTTTCCTGGCTCAGGCATGCAACCATTTACAGTAAAGAAAATCTGTGAGAGACTTTGTGTTACTTTGCTTCACACCAATGTGCAGATTTTCCAGTAATATCGTCATCTGTGATGAACAAATTAAATTAAGTCCCAATCAATAAAACTGCTCTGGAAATTAAAAGTTTTATTCAGTGTTGACTAAGACCTCTTTGGGGGGAGTAAAAGTTCTCTGTAAAGGAAAAAAAGACACTTTTTTATTGCTGTTTTTAAAAAGTATTTATGCCAACCTAACATTTGGTTAGGTTCCCTTAAAAATAAAAGATTTACCTAATAAGTTGTAAGGTACAGAAAAGGAGAGAGCTGCACTGGTGCTCAGTGTGTGTTCTCCACCAAAATGCCCTATTTAGCAAATTTTATGGAAAGCGATGTGAAACCGCAACATGATTTAATGAGTCTGTCCTTTGCCCGTGGTCGACCTCTCCACCAATTTTCAGCTCTGTAGTTTTTGCGTAATCTTGCTGAGAAAAAGCCGTTAATGATCATATATATACATGATCGATTTAGCACCTGGAGATGAAAACTGGGACTGATGCACACTCGATCGAACGCTCACACACATACACATTTCAGACTCATGCACATGCTCTCCCGTTGTTTCCACTGGCCTCAATCACCTCATTTTCATCCTCTAATTCTTAAACTGGAACCAGTGGTTTTGGCCAGGGCAGGGGCCAGTTATTTGACCGCAGCAGTCTTAGCACAGAGGCCAAGTGGGACACACTCTGCAAGATCCAAACCAGCATATACTATATACAATGACATCTACTGAAAACCCTGGAGTCTAACTTCATGGCAGGAAAAACAGGGATGACACGTGAAAGAGAAACGGATAGAAATGAAAGATAAAACTGATGAGCTAATGCTGAGGCAGTCTGAGACAGCAAAAACACAGAGTAATTACAAAAAACACACAACCTAAAAGACAACAACTACTACTTAGTAAATATAAAACAGTACAGAATACTTGTACTGTTAAATAAATACTGTTAGCATGAGTCACAGTATATTAATTCACTCATTATTCTAGAGTAGGGGCGTCACAAATTAGGCCCAGGGGCCAGTATCAGTCTGACAAAGACTCCAATTTGACCCCACTGTTTTGGAAAATGTAAAGGATTGCCAAAGTATTAGACTTTCAGCAAGTTTTTACAGCTTGTCCTACTGATAAAGACCTCCTCCACAGTCAATCACAATACACTAAAGAAATTAACTGATTTGTCCATCCATTTTCTTCCTGTTATCCAGAGGCGGGTTGCTTGGCAGCAGCCTAAGCAGAGAAGCCCAGACCTCCCTCTCCCTAGCCATCTCCTCCAGCTTGTCCAGGGGAACACCAAGGTGCTTCCAGAAAAGCCGAGAGATATTATTTCTCAATGTGTGCTGGGTCTGCCTGGAACACCTCACTCAGGAGCCATCTTTGTTAGATGCATGAACCACTTCAACTGGCTCCTTTCAATGTGGAGGAGTAGTGACTCTACTCCTCTCGTAGAGCCAAACTCCTCACCCTATCTCTAAGGGAGAGGCCAGACACCCATCAAAGAAAGCTGATTTCCATCGCTTGTATCAACAACCTATTTTTGCCACTACTCAAAGCTTGTGACCATAGTTGAGGGTAGGGACGTAGATCGACTGGCAAATCAAGAGCTTTACTTTTACGCTTAGCTCTCTCTTCACCATGATGGACCGCTCATTGCAGCTGCAGCAAATCTGTCTATCAATCTCCCACTCCCCTCAATTGTGAACAAGACCCTGAGATACTTAAACTCCACCAATTGGGGAAGTAACTCGCCCCTGACCCGGATTGGGCACTCCACCCTTTTCCAGCTGAGGACCATGGCCTCAGACTTGGAGGTGCTGATTCTCATTCCCGCTGCATCACACTTGGCTGTGAACCGCTACAGTGCGAGCTGGAGGCCATCACCTGATGAAGACAACAGAACAACATTATCTGTGAAAAGCAGAGATGAGATGCTGAGATGGTCCAAGTGGAAGCCTTCCACAACTTAGCTACAACTAGAACTTCTGTCCATAGAATTTATGAACAGAATCAGTGACAAAAGTGCAGCGCTGGCAGAGTCCATCACCCACCGGAAAGGAGTCTGACTTATTGCTGGCTATGCGGATCAAGCTCTTGCAACAACTGTATGGATCTAATTGCCCTCAGCAATGGACCACACAGCCTATACTCCCACACCTCCCACTGAATACTCAGAGGAACACACCCTCAAGTATCCTCGAGTGGGTAAAGAGCTGGTCCAGTGTTCTGTGACTGGGACAAAAACCACTCTGTTCCTCCTGTGTCGGAGGTTCGACTAAGGGACTGAGTCTCTTTTCCACCTCCTTTCGAGGGGAAGCTGAGGAGTGTGATCCCTCTATAGCTGGAGAACACCCCCTTCTTAAATATGGGAAGCACCACCCTGGTCTGCAATCCAAAGGTACCAGCCTTCATTTTCAACGAAAACAGCCCTACAACATCCAGAGCCTTCAGGAATTCAGGGCGAACCTCATCCACCCCAGGGGCCCTGCCACCAAGGAGTTGTTTAACTGGCTCAGTGACCTCACCCCCACAAATGGATGAGTCGTACAGTCATACTGAGCTTGGTCCGCATTTCTTTAATTTACTCCAGAAGCATTTCTGTATCAAGGAGGAAAAACTGAGACATACTGTTGAAACTGCACTTCTTTTTTTTACATTACAATGTCTGAGGGATTATAAGTGTAATTAAACTTCAGGGCCGCATAAGATCAAACTGGGCCACAATGTAAAATTAGATTGACTTCCTGGTCCAGAGTAAATAAATTTGTGATATTTTTGTACAGAGCCAACAAAGCTCAGTAGTAGATCTCCTAATAAAGTCAAATCTCTCCCAATCAAATCCATTCTGAGTTTGTTTTTAAACACTATCCTGTTGATTTCTATACTAGTGAGTATTTTCAGGGGCACATCTTTTTACCTGCATGTTACCTATTCTTTAAAGTTTCACTGGACCAGGCTGCTTTCTGAGTATAAACTTTTAAATAAACCAAACCAGGACGCCTGCTCGCAGTGAGGCAGGTGTGACACATCAACTCATGTATAGCTTCACTGCCCCTGTTGGAGTAAATCACCTCTCCATTAGCAAACATGTAGAAGATGAAGGAGAATTTCAAAAACACACTTGGGACTAGGATGCTGGGAAGAGTTGGATCTTGGATGGGGTTTGTTTGTGTGTGGATTCCAGAGTTTGGAAAATCTGTTGCAAAACAGTCCAGAACAAATCACGGCTGTATTTTACAGACTCGTACAGTACTCACTTGACGTAAGCTCTCGGCTGCAAAATGAAGCACCTACAGAGAAGATGGTGCAAATTTTCAAGAAGTTAAATAAAATTAAAGCTAAATTAATTGAACTAAATTACTTGGGTAAAGAGAAAGATGGAGAAAGATGTGGCATCTCTAAGAGCTGACAGTGTTTCAAAGAGATCTTTGTAAGCATCCAGGGCCTCTCTGAGATTTACTGCACTACAGCGAGCTGCAGACGCACCCGATGTTATGAGAGCTGAACTCAGCTGACCTCTCAGTGTGAGTGTCTTTGCCCTACCTGGATGTCTGTCGGCAGCTCCCCACAGATGTGTGATGGGACTCTGAGAAATCTCGAAGTTATCGATGCATGGTGACAACTGTGAGAGAGCAGAGGCATTTTGACGAATCACATCTGGCGAACAGTTTTTTGGTTTTTTTGAAGGGCGCTTTTGTCACGGTTCTGGGTCAGTTTTGACCCAGTATTTTGAGTTTCTCGTGTCTTGGTTTAATTTTGTATTTTGTATTGTATTTTGATTCTTTTACATTGTTGACCATTATGAGAATTATAGGTTTCTGTTTATTCATGTTTTAGGGTTTGCTCCTTGGTTGTGTTCTCATGTTTATTGCAGGTTTAGTTCAGTGTCTAGTCTGTCTCTCAGTGTCGTGTCTGCGTCTTTATTTAGTGATTCATGTTTCCTGTTTTATTGTGAAAGTCTATGTCTTATGTTAGTGTGTGCAGCTTTGCTCCCCCTGTCTCCCTCCTGTTGCCCATTCCCTGATTACCACCCTGTGTATATTAGCCCTGTGTTTTCCTGTGCTCAGTGTCGCGTCGTACCCTCAGATTATGCCTGTGTGTTTTTGGTCTCAGTAGTCTATGTTCACTTCATGTTTTGTTTTGTCACCAGCAATAAAGCTGAGGTTTTTGAGTTTCAATTTAGTGTCTGAGTCCTGCATTTGGAGCCACCTCTCCATCCGCCTGCACACAGAGCCTTGACAGCTTTATCCTATGACGTCTGTAGAGCAATTTTAAATAATCCAATAAGATCACATCTTGAAGGAATCATATTTTGCGCCTTACTTGAAATTACTTCACGGATTTGGCTGATGACTGGAGTTACGATATTTAATAAACTCACAGTTCTGACACTCGCACAGAAAAAGTGTTCATTAATTGATGCCTTAAAGCTGCATTTGGTTTATTTATTCTATTCTCACTCTGTCAAAGTCAAGCACATCTTCAAATGTCACTTCTCACCCCTCACTTCTTTCCTTTCCTCTGCTATACCCTGTTTCACTTTTTGTGCGTGTCCATAGTTCATTTTCTCATTTTTCATTCGTGGTCATAAGGGAAGTTTGTTGTTACGTCGCATGTTTGTGTGTGTGTGAGATAATGGTAAAATGAGGAGGCCTCAGGGTTCGTCTAGACGTTAAGAGGTCGGAAAGTAGGCCCCTGTTTCTGGAAAGTATTTGGTATCCATTTCAGAGGGGAGAGCAGGGGTGAGTGAAGGAGTGTGACGGAGTGTGACAAGAGTAGGAACAGGAGTGTGCAGGCTGCTGTTGAGTAACAAAGGTTAATACTGTCCGTGTTATTAGACATAAAAGGCAGCACAGCTGAACCAGTGCATTTAGAATTCAGACCTGAGTCTTCAAATTAACATTGAATGTCAAAACAAACACACATTCAAAAAAGCCACATCAGAAAATCCCCTGAGTAAGCTGAACTTAGCCTCATTCGGATGTTTACTTTTGTCTCAGGAAAGGAGCAGTCTTTTCTGCACGCATAAAGTATAAAGTTAAACTTGTACAGCTAAATGAATACAGCTGAAACATTAGTGTCCACTAATATTAGCCAATCAGTATTTTTCCACATGAAAATAATAGTTACTATCTTGCAAATGTGCAAATTTTGTCACCGTACTAGTGTCGGTCAAACAAATGATGATTTGTATTTACTACCAGGTTATCTGTCAATCACCCACATTCTTCACTCTCATTGGTTGTGGCTTCAGTTCCTCTCCTGATAGGTGATAAAATGTATATCTTGTGACAGGCAAAATCTGCACTGTTCAAATAAATACTGTTGCAAAAGAGTATTTAACCCAGCAGTGACTTTCAGTATCATTATCATTAGTATCTGTCTATTTGTTTGTGCTTGTGTGACATAATAAAAGTCAGGCTCCCTCAAGAACTGCTGAAGTAAAAAATAAATACATTTCAGTGATGTAAAAGCTCATGATCATCACAGTTTTCAGGTTATAGAACTTTATGAAGTACAGAAATATAGTTATATGTTTTGTTGTCACTGGCTGGCTGTGCTGCTTGAACCAATGAGGACAAGTCAAGGAGGTTTGTAAACAGCCAAATTCAGGACAAATTAATCTTGTCTGACTAAAATTTGAACAATGCTCTGGGAGGAGCAGTGATTCTTGTGAATTGTGGATAGATGGACAGGCAGATTATGAATGCCTCGTCCTTGCATGATCCTTAAATTATGGTGTAAATTCGCATAATGCAACTCTTTTTTTTTCGCTAAAATTTAATTTTAATATGGCTCTAGGCTGTAATTGCTAATTGTAGAGTAGTAGAGTGAAACCAATTATTTTTTTGTTAGCAGAAACCAAAAGGCAAGAAAGGTAAAGTGAAAATTATAAAATAAAATACAATACAGCTTCATTTTATAAGAATTACTCACCAACTGTGGAAATGAGACCATCATAGGAGTAATTGGATACATGTTAAGAGGCTGAATTGCATCTTCTGCCATGAAAAATCACTCTGAAGCCCAGAGTTTCCTTTCCTCCAAACCCAAGAATTAATGATGACAATGGAGACAAAGAGCAGCTCAGTCAGTCAGCATTTTGTGAGAAATAAATTCCCCAGAGTGTTTCAGTAAAGCATATTTGAGGTCGATGGAGAGAGTTTCAAAGAAGAGAGCGGAGAAGTGTTCAGTCTCAATGATTCAGTATGAAGAGGCCCAGCGGAGCAGAACCTGAGATTAATGCATTTCTTCCTCTGGAATCCAAAACATACAATCAGACTCACGCTCACACTGAAGCATATACATCATGTTGAGTCTATTATGTCCATCGCCATGACAGCGTCTGAATATATTTCCAACTACGCCCAAGTCTCTGTGTGTTTAAGGTGTACACTCATAAATGCACTATTCAAAATTAGATCCTTTTGACAATATTACTCTGGCCATGAAAGTGAAGTACGCTATGGGCAACAATTCTTTGCCAACTTGTTCCTAACGTCTGTAACACCATCCACCTAACTGTTCCCGAAACAAAATATAAGAGGATGAAATATCTGGGTTAAGGTAGACTTCTTCATAAACAAAGTCTAGGAATCTTTTTGGTTGGCCTTATTTTCAAGCATGCAATTTTATTTTGATTTCAATGGTCACTGAAAAATAAACACTGAGTATTTACGCAATGATCTTATGCACGCGCGGTTCAGCTGCTCATTATCACAAGTACGTACTCAGTTTACTGACAGATTCATCGTGTTGGAAATGATTTGAGAACTCAACATCTCAACTCATCGTTTAATGTCTTATATTACACAGAATCATAGATAACAATATGTAATATGAGGCATTAATAAGCACAGAGTAATTGTTATTACTATTAATGCAAATATCTCATCACCTAATCGAATTGCATCAACTCAGTGCAATTAGACATGTAGACATGGTCAACGCAACCTGCTGAAGTTAAAACTGAGCATCAGTATGAGTAAGAAAGGTAATGTAAGTGGCTTTGAAGTTTTCATTGCTGTTGGTGCCAGTGGCTCTAAATACAGTGGAACCCCGACTTACGAAATTAATTCGTTCCTGAGGGTCTTTCGTAAGTCGAAAATTTTCGTAAGTCGAAGCACCCATCGCGCCTTTTGAGTGAACGATAGGCTATAGACTAATTGCTAACTGCAACAACAATACGTTGTTCAAGTGGAACAGCGAAGCGCAAGTACGAAAGCCAAGGGGGTTGTCACATGATTCGGAAGGCATTGTGGGCATTGTAGGCTCAGCCAAACAGAGCCAGCAGATTTCGTTACACGGGCATTTTGCCGTAGCAGGGGCAGAAATATTGCCGTTAAGTGCCATCGTAACTTGAATTTTTCGTTAAATGTGGTATTCGTAAGTCGGGGTTCCACTGTATTTCAGAAACTGCTGATCTGCTGGGATTTTCCCACACAGACATCTATAGGGTTTACAGAGAATGGTCTAAAAGAGAGAAAATCATTACTTAAATAACCTCTGAATGGTCAGAATTTGGTGTAAACAACATAAAGGTATGGATCCATCCTGCCTTGTACAGTTGTGGTCAAAAGTTTACATACACTTGTAAAGAACATAATATCATGGCTCTCTTAAGTTTCCCATTATTTCTAAAACTCTGATTTTTCTCTGATAGAGTGATTGGAACAGATACTTCTTTGTCACAAAAAACATTCATGAAGTTTGGATCTTTTATGACTTTATTATGGGTTAACAGAAAAAAGTGATCACATGTGCTGGGTCAAAAATATACATACAGCAACATGAATTAACAATTTTGGTGACTTAGAAAGTTGTCAGTGAAATGAGCTTTATAGCATGGCCTCTTAACTTCTTGTGAGTGATTATGAGCGACTACAGCTGGTGACTTTTCTGATGCCAGTTAAATTGAGCTCATTGGACACAAACACCCACAAATGCCACAATGGGAAAGTCAAAGGAGCTCAGCATGGATCTGAAAAAGCGAATTATTGACTTGAACAAGTCAGGAAAGTCGCTTGGGGCCATTTCAAAGCAGCTGCAGGTCCCAAGAGCAACAGTGCAAACAACTGTTTGTAAGTATAAACTGCATGGCACTGTTTTGTCACTGCCACAATCAGGAAGAAAATGCAAGTGTGCAACTGTGTGATGATATCACATCAACATGCCCCAAAATCTCTGAGGAATGATTCCAGCACCTTGTTGAATTTGTGCCACAGAGAATAAAAGGAACTCTGAAGGCAAAAAAAGAAAAAGAGTCCAACCTGGTAAGCGATAGGCTTACTTGCTGCTTTTGCCCCATTTTTAAAAAAAGCTTAGGTACCTACACATTGTGAGATACCAGCATTCTTATTAATGCACCCAGACTGAATCTCATAAAACTAGGTGGTACACAGTTTAATGCATAAAAACTAAACAGTGATAATACCCACTGAATCATGGGCTGAATCATGACTTCAGTTCCTCCACTACTTGTTTCCATGTTACATCTTCCTTGGCGGGGTCATTACAACAGCTGAAGAACACATCATAAAATCAAGCTTCTGCTGCCGCAGCTCAACTCCACTTTCTTCTCTGGTCCAATACCAAACTTTTGTTTTGCATGGCTTAACTCAGTGTATTCGATTTGAGTTTGGTTTGGTTTTTAACAAGTGCCAGTGTTTATCAGTGCATTGGTTCAGGTTGCCTTCCTATTGGTTGGTCAGCAGACATAAGTCATGGCTGAAGTCATGTTGTCAGACTGTCGTCCAAAATTTCAGACACAGTTTGAATTTTATCCCGAGCTATCATCAGTCACAAGACTGTTTAAACAGCCAGCTTTGAAGCTCTGCCACTCTACAGTGTGTGATTACGGTTTTGGGGTCACAACCATTGATATATCCCTTATTCTCTCAGGCAGACCCTATTTCACAATCACACAGAGTATAGCTGGCGTTAACAGGTCAAAGGGAGGCGCAAAAGCACATGCTGCCGCCGTCTTAATTAATCATTTTACAGATTAATGAGGTGCTATATATATATACATACAGTGATAGCACAGCCCCACATCCCACTGCAGACTCAACATATTTAAAGCTCTTCTGGTGTCTCTGGACATTCCTATGTGGCTTATCAGGCCTTTTCTGGCTGGTAGGAGCTCCAAGCCTCTGTCTCACCCATCCCTGCAAGAGTACCTCTGATACTGAGGAGGAGAATGGAGGAATACAGGAAAGAAGCAGCCAGACTGAAGGGGAGGAAATGATTAAGAGTGAGATGGCGGGAAATGGCAGCTGCAGAGACAGGAAACAGTCTTTTTTTTTCTTATCATCTTATCACAGCTGGGGAATTGCTTCAAAGAGATGCACCTTGCTTTCATTTAACACAGAGGGGACTAGTTTGCACTGGCTGTCCACGAAAAACCTTCCTTTTTTAAACTCTTCTACTCTTAACTCGAGTCTGGCTTAAATTTCTTCATAGCTTGAGGTGAGAATTCACTGACTTGTTTGAAATTTGCTGGGTGACTCAGCCGCAATAAATTTAAAAATGCTCCAGTGAGCAAATGCATTTTCCCCCCCTCTTCTTTCCAAAATAAAAGGACCTCTTGAATCACCCTGTCTAAGACAACATTTTCCAGCATTCAGGTGATGGATGGTCTTCATTTCCCATTTTAATTTGCTGCTCTCAGAAATTCGGGCCAAGTATCAGACTCCCAAACATCGCAAGTGTATGTTAGTGTTTGTGTGCCTCCTCTGGCCAAGAATGAACAGGAACCCTACGGCTCATCTCCGCAGGCCAAATGTAAGCAACTTACACAGCCCCCCGTTTAATCTAATAGACAATGTTTTGAAAAACAACGCTGCATATTTTGGCTGTAATGCGTCAAAGCTGATGACTATGACGTCCCCTCCTGCTTGGACAGGCTGGGTGGGAAGGAGAAGATGATAGAAAGGCAAAGCAGTGGGACAAACAGGAAAACTGGATTGAGATGTTAGCATGTTTGTTTTGCTTGTTGTGGTCTGGCAAAGCTCGATGTAGTCAGAACAGAAATGTGTATGAAGACTGATCCACGAGTGCCTTCATCCTATGGAACATCAGCTTGGGAATATAAGATGTTGGCTTGGAATCAAGTTTTCACAGTGGGAAAAAATATCTGGGCCGCTCTAAAAAATGCCAAAGTTCTCCTAAACTAACACAAAGCAAGAAGAAAATACTACAGTCACATTAAACGTTTACCTTCTGATTTTTTTTTTACTGTATAGCGACTACTGAAAATGAAGTAGTTGTTTATGAGGTTTGGGAGCCAACACCGTGTTTCCCCTCCGAATCGGCCTTCATAATGCGGCTCAAACATGGATGGTGGATGTTTGAAGGATTCAAAAATCCAGCAGGAGAAAAAAAAATATGTTTGCCAGCTTTATTTATAGACACACTGCAAACATATATTCTCATGCATACACTCTAGTTTACAGACCATAATATAACATGTCTGACTTATATAGGATGACAACCATGTAAAGACATGCAGCTGCTCCATAAACTGTGTGTGTGAGTAATAAGCATGACTATGTGTGTTTTTTTTTCTGGAGAGCTGGGCACATAAGGAGCTGCTGGATCTTTTCCCTGAGGAAAAAGGGGAAAATCTCCCACCTGATAGTCCAACTTATATGGATTTCCAAAATCACACTGGCCAGGAGAGCAGAAAGCTCCTTACCAGGTGGCTAACCCTGGTAAACTACTCTAATATCTGGTATGACCCAGATTTTGGGAGAGTAAGCACACAGCTAACCAGTAGTCAGGTAAAAACATTACTGTGAAAGTGTTTCCCCCTGTTTTTTACTTCATTTTTCCTCTTATTCTTCCATCTTTCTCCCACTCCCATTTCTTCCATTATCTTTCAGCACACGCTGCCCATCTGTCTGTGTCTCGTGCAGCTGTGAAGGCAAGCTGACACAGCCAGACCGCCAAGTCCAGTTTAACACTCTGCTCACTAGGATTTCAAGCCAGGTCTTACTTTAGAGAGAAAGAAGGCTTTTATTTAAAAGAAAGAGATCTGGCAGCATGTGGCAACGCATCACAAAAGGTGAATCTTCAGGGGAAAGACAAACGAGGCGGCAGAACAAAAATGATTCTGGAGTATTTTTAGTAAGATTGTACGCATAGAGAGATTTTATTTTTATAGCTGGGACTCGTATCCAAACCCAACTGTAATAAAAGAAACAATGGAAAAAGCCGTAATTCCTGAATCATTAAGATTACGAGCAACAGACAAAAATAAAAGCAAAGGCTTGGAGCCGTACCACCTTCGAGATATCTGCTCGTGTATGAGGCAAATGCGTGGAAAATGACTAAGTGTTTAAAAAAAACCTTGGAGAAGCGGAGGTGACGCACGCCGCTCATTTCTCGAGGTCAGTGTGGGTTATTCCTTAAGAGCTATTCATGGAATCATGTACTGAAAGTCATCAACGACTTCGAACGGCGGCCGTGCTGGAAAAAATAAACTCAAGTAGGAGTGATGTCATCATTAACAAGGCTATCATGTCTAGAGCGAGGCTTGAGAGGACGCAGACCCTGCAGTGCTGTGAATCATCATCATGATTAAGTGCCGCACACTTAATGAACTAAAGAGTACATAACAGTTACTGCATTATAGATTTTTTCACTCCCTGCTGTGCGTAAGTGAAAGGAGAAAGAAAAAGCCGGCGACGCTTTTTATATTTTGAAATGTCTCTGAACTAAAGTGTGGAGTTTTCAAAGTTTCACACTGCTGGTATTGCTTTCAGGAACCTAGGGGTCTACATCAGATTATATTAATCGTGGAAAAAGCTAGTGGGAACACCATCAAAAAACTGAAAACAATATCCAAACTCAGAGCCTCGAGGTCCAAACGACGACCTCAGCAGGTCACCAGCAGCGTTTGAAGCCTTTTCCAATGGCACGCTTCTACCATCCAACTTCATGCAGCGACTGGCCAGATGTCCAAAAAAAATAGCTTCTGGTTTTTCATTTAATACACAACTACATTTTTTTGTGGGTGCAGAACAATAAATGCCTTTTAAGGAAAGATTGTCTGAAATGGTGCTCTCTTTTCCTCATCCCACCAGTTTCCATGACAGCTGAGCTTCTCGCTGCGCTGTAGAGCACTGGGTCTTAAAAAGTTTCTGCATGCACTGTTGAATTTTAGTAAAAAATTAAGGTCAGTATGATGGCATTAAAAAGCCCTGCTTTATTTTCTCTACATTAAAGTGGATCCACTAATGCTCATTGCTTCTTTTGTTGTTTTTTTTGTTCCTGGATTCTAACAGGACCTGTTTTTCTATGACTGTACTGAGCAAACAGTCTTTAAAAAAAGATCTGCATACTGATGTTTAGGCTCCAGCAGGCACTGTGCATTCTTATTAGTGATATTTCCAAGTATTGCATGTAGACACAAACACCACTGTCACCTTACAGCAAGGAGATCCTGACCGTGGCTTGCGTTCTCTCTGAGTCCTCCAGCTTTCTATCACAGTTCAACGACAAGCGTCTTAGGTCAGTTTGTGATTCTAGATTAGCCATAGGTGTGAATTTAAACGTGAATGGCTGCTTTCCTCCATGTGTTAGCCCTGCGACAGACGGCCACAGGTGACTACAAGCCAGAGTACTCCTAGTGCTGGTCCCCAACACCCAGATAAATGGGGAGGGTTGTCTCAGGAAGGGCATTCAGTATAAAAATCTTTGCCAAAATAAATATACAGATCATCAAGAATGAGTTTTCCATACCGGATCACTCAAGTCAATTGACAGCCACTGACCAGCAGGGTGCCGATGGAAACTATTCTACTGCTAGGCAAAAAAAGAGGAGGCAGAGGAGAGGGGGAAGGTGTGTTACATATGCAGAGGGCTGGTGTGACAGGACAGGATGGAAGATACCTAAAGGGAGCAACCAAAAAAAGAAGAAGAATAGGACGTTTGTGCTTATTTCCAGGAACATATTTTTAGTTTCAGACTCTCCTAGAGCGGCTTTGCATGATCCACAGTTCAAAATAATGCTTATGATCTTTTGGTTTACTTGTGATGTGACAGTAACAGGTAGAGCTGGGCGATATAAGATTTTTTCATATCACGATATGTTTTTTTCATTTCAGGCGATAACGATATCTATCACGATATAAGCCAAATAACTATATTTGTAAGATGTAAATGTGCCGTTGCTCACAAGTAAAATGTGAAATAATCAGCAGCTTGTTTTGATTTAAATATTTATTTCCCATAATAAGTTCAACAGGGTAGATGTACTTAAGGAACATGAGACTTTTTCAGATAAATAAAGGCAAATATTGCAAAGTACACAAAAGGCAGCCGCTAAAGCGTTTAAGTTTCAAAATAGAACAAACGAAACAGACTAAATTGTCAATTCCACTTAGAAACAAAATATTAATTCTAAAAATAAATCTTAGTTTGTTTTACAGAAGAACAGACAAAACTGACTAACTTTTGTCAATATCAAATAAACTGAGAACTAAAAGGAAATTCTCAATCTCTCCTTGTTGTATAGCTTAGCTTTTCAAACAGTTTTTAACAGTTACTTTAGTCTGACAAAAGCCGAATGACGAATTAGCGCTTCCAGTCAGAGACTGAGCATGCATTGGTTTATTGTATTTCCAGACTTGCTTTCGACACAATTTACAGTGAACGCTACTCTGTTTTTTTGTCAGACTTGAAATAGCTGAAATACCTTCACACTACGGAACTTCTATGGCTCTTCCGTTCGACAATCTCTCCGGCGTTGGAACCATCATCTGTTTTCTCTTCGGTAACCTTCGGTCACGCTCAGTTGATTTTTCTAGTCGGCACACTCATTTCCTCCGTTACCCGGGCGGCACGGCGGCTGGCTGCTTCCCAAAACAAATACACGTGCGGCTTGGCACTTGTGCTGTACGTAACAAGTCACGTGACGTGACGCTGCGGCTGTGATTGGTTCGGCTCTGCACTACTTAATTTGGATTGGCTGTTCTTCTTCTTTTTTTTCTTTTTTCTTTTTTTTTAAGAGGACAAGAGCGGTGAGGCCTATCGCAATAGTTAAATTTTTCTATCGAGAAAAAGTTATTTCGCAATACATATCGTTATCGTTCTATCGCCCAGCTCTAGTAACAGGTCTTCTTTATTCATTTTCCTCATCTACACCCCACCTGGAGGGGGTCTACGCTCCAAGAACCAAAGTTACAAAGTGTCACCATTAAGAACAGCTCAAAAGCTTTCTGCTTTTAGCTAAGGTGATAAGTATTAGAAAAAGTTTATGAGTATGACATCACTTAACCAGACTTAGCATTACTAAGTTTACACTCCAAATGTATAACAAACCGCTGAGCGTTACCTTCAATCTTACCGTAAACCAAAATCAGAAATCATTATTTAACCTACATAATTTGATGCTTTAAGCCTACCGCATGATGTATTAGGTGAAAAGAGAGATGGCAGACAGACAGACAGAGAGAGACGGAGATGAAGAGCGCTGGAGGAGAGCCCTGTCTCTACATGCACGGCTGGTGGAAAAATGTCTCTCTTAATGGATCCCAGCTTTCTACAGCACTTAGAACAGCCAAGACCCGCCGAGGGAATAAAATATGGCATTATTATTATTATCCTGCAATTATCAATTATCCTCTCTCTCCCTCCCTGCCTAACTTTCACTGTCTCTGTTAGTTTCTAAGCACCGATGCACACGTTCACACGGATTTAAACATGCACACTCAGGCGTTCGGGACTTTCTGTCAGACTGATCCACGTGGGGGCACGTGTTTGGAAGAAATAACTAAGAACATGCGCTCTCCTACAGAGAAACCACAGAATCTGCACTTCAAAACTCTGATGGTTGCACTGCAGTTTAGCTGGTACACGATGACAGCCGGATATGCGCCTTGTTGACTAGTGTTAGCGGAGCCATTTTTTATGTGACAGATGGAAACAGACAACAAAACTCCTTTTTTCTTTTTCCAGTCAGATTCGGACAGACGACTCAAAAAAACCCCCAAAAAACAGAAGAGAGATTACGCAATAAATTAAAGACAGATTTTTCACTCTAACATCACTTCCTTGATCCTGTGAAGACACACAGTAAATGTCAGACTGTTCTGCTCCATCAGGTCGAAGCTTCTTTTATTTATTTATTTATTTTTCTGGACGTCTGTATCTGCTAGCCTCATCTGCCTCCAGAAAAAAACAAAAAACTCAGCTCTGTGTAGGCAGCACGCAGTCAGCCCACTCTCACTCTGCAGAGGTTGGAAAGAAATACGGGGGTGTTTGCTGGCTATGAGATGTGAAATTCAAGCTTTTATTTTAATCAGACTTTTAATCTGTTACAACCAAGTTAGGAGCCTAAGTAGAAATACGCCCTAAAAAAGCCATCTTTGACTGATTTAGTCCACGACATCACTTGATAAATCACCTAAAGCATTTTGAGTGCTTCTGAATAATGATAAGGCGCTAAAGTTTGCCCTGAAAGCCTTTTCTTGCTATTGTTGTGGTCTTTAGCAGCTGGGATGCAGCCAGCAGTCTGCTTATCAGCACTTAGCGAGGCAGGGTGAGAGAAAACCTGTCCTGAGGGCCAAGCTTTCAGTGCTAAGCCGGAGGATACGGTCCAAGACTATTAGCTTTAAACGGGGATGGAGAGATGGGTAAACCTGCCAGAACTTGGCGTACCTCTGCCTTTGTCTACAAATGAGGCTTTTTGTTACAAAGTTCACAAAGTGCAGCAAAAAACTGATTTAAGTTTAAAGAGCAAAAGCAAAAATTAACAGAAAATTCAGAATGAGTGGAAATATGAATTATAATTTCAGGATCGTCAAATCTAAACTGTTTTTTTTTTAATCTAATAAGTGACATAAATAACACGCTGCTTCTGTGTGTCGTGTCTATGCATTGTCCATTTTTTGCATATCAATCTGCACCTTTAAGCGGCACCAAACAGGGACGTGCTGAGATAGGAAAAACTGGAGCTGTTGTGTCTTTAACCACAAACAGATGGCATGCAATAACACGCAAACTTACTGAAGGACAACTGGAATGACATTCAGACGCTGCTTCACAATACCAGGCTGTTACTTAACACCAGATTGCTGACTGTAACTCTTTACCCCTTGAAAGCATGCTACGAGTAATCCCTGAAGCTCTTTTGTGAAATAAGTGGTTTCTGTCATATTTCAGGCCTGCTGTCAGAACAAAATGACCGGGTTTGGATCAGAAGTTAGTGAGGGTGGTTTCAGGGTGGTTACAGCTACCCTTGGAAAAACCCAGAAACTATTCTAATGATCGACAAATCACATTATTGATCTATACTGAGGCATCAAACTCTTCAGGGGCGGTCGTCAAATGCCGTCTTTGTGGTGGAAACATCTCACTCTGACATCACTTCGGTTGTGTGTCATGTCCTCAGACCAAAGACTTATCCTAAACTGAACAGGATAGTCGGGGATCTGAAGGAAGGTGGGGGGAATAACACAAAGAAAACAGTCTGGGGTTGAATCAAACTCAGGTCTCTGCAGCCTTTCAGAATATAGTAAATGGCCTGGTTTTCTACTTTACTTGAGCACACAAAGCACTTTATAGATATTTATACAACATGCATCATTCATCCATTACAAGAACTTGTTTTTTACGATTTTTCTAGCCAACATTCACACTCTGATGAACACATGTGACAGGAACTTGGGGTCAGTATCTCGCCCAAGGATGCTCTGGCATGGAGACTGGAGCAGCCAGGAATGCTTTACCTCCGGAGCTACAGCAACCCCATAGTTCAGCTCCTCACCCAGGTGAGCACTCAGCTGCAGCACTTCCTAGTGAGCTTGCAGACCCTAAATATCCCCCATCTTCTGCTGTGTATTCAGCGCTTCCATGAGTTTGTAACTGACTGCAGATCAGAGGCATGAGTCGAGGTGCCTGCATGTTTATACAGGACCAGACCCTATACCACCAACACAGCTTTTACAGCTGGGCTGTTTGGACTTGACGGATGAACTGTGGCATATGTCTTGGGTGTGTGTGTTTGTCTGTGTGTGTGTGTCAGGAAGCACAAATCAACAAACCATAAACAAGCCAACATTATGACCCCACATAACCCCCCAAAACTCCAGCTTTTACACTAAATCGGTCCAAACAGCTTGTTTAAGCTACAAAATCAAAGATAGCTAAACGCAAAGCTTAAAATCAGATTCATCTAATCGCGTTTAATCTTAAAAATTCATCTCTTCTACTTTTCTTTTCTCTCATTTTTCTTATTGCTCTACAGTTTGTTCAGATACATCCATGGTGTGTATTTCTGTGCACGCGTGCGCTCAGTCTTTATGGTATTTTAATCACTGGAAACCCCTGAACAATTAGCTGGCGAGCGGCTTCCCCTTCACTGTCTGTGGGTGTGTAATTTAGAGGAAAACAGCAACAGGCCTCATTAACATCAGCCTTTCTAGGCCATAATCACTCCATGCATGCACACACACACACACACACACACACACACACACACACACACACACCCAGCAGGTCGCAGACTGAAGAAATGTGAAGCAAGTTTGGGGTCAATGTCAAGATGTAAAGATCCATTAATCATTAATCCATTAGTCTGACTCACCGCTGCCCTCTGGAAGGCTCCTTTCGTGTAGGTGCCTCCTCCTCTGTAGTTGATGGCTGGGATCTCCTGGTTGAACAGGGAGCACTTGTGCTGGTGGGACTTAGGCGCAGTGATGTGGTCCACCCTCGTCACCACGTGGGTTTTGGATGAGAAGGTCACCAGCGCCACGCGGGTGTTCTCCGGTGCGACGGGGAAGTCGGACAGCATCTTGCGTATGAACCTCAGCTCACTCAGGAAGTTGTTGGCCCCCACACTCGAGGACTCGTCCACCAGGAAAACCAGGTCCAAGCAGGAGCTTTTCTCACGCAGCTCACGCACATTTCGCTTGAACGCCATGCCGAGGCGCTCCACTTTGCTCTCTGCACTTTCTGACAGGTTACCAGCTGACGAGGAGGAGGAGGATGAAGACAGGGTTGACATCTGTCTGTACCGCCGAGGCTGCTGCTGCTGCCTCTGGGATTGTTGAACGGCTGGCCAGGCCGTGGTCCACGCATCCAGGACGCACAGGAGCAGAAGACAAGTAGTCCATGATAGTGTTAAAGAGTATCTTTGATAAAACATAGTTACAGTCAGCACAGCACCTCTACTGAAGGAGGACTCTGCAAAAAAAGAAAGACAGCTTGGATCCTCTTCACAAGAGGAGTTCAGTGAAGATAAAAGTGCCCTAAGCTTGCATCAGCGTCCAGGAGCACAGCAAACAGCAACAACTTGGTGCAGAGTTCCTCAAAAGCATTGCTAGATGAAGATAAAGGTCCTTTCATTCAAAACGTGCTTCTGTTTGTCTTTTTCTGTCTCCCCTCAGTGGAGCAAAACTCTGCTCTGCAAATGCTCAGCCTTCCTCACAAGGTGTCTGCCTCCCTGACTTTCCTGCAGAAATAAATCGGTGTATATGGCCACTTCCTCGCTCTCTGTGCATGCAGTGTTTAAGGCTTTTTTAACATAAACCTATATGCTCTTCATCTCCTCTCTGCCTGCCTGCATGCCTGTTAGTCAACCTTTCAGTCAGTGCATCTGATCCAAAAACCACCTCAAGCCTCTTCAGTCCTCTTTAGTCCCAGTGCGCTCCCCCTCAGGCTCCTGTTTGCCTATGTGACGCTCCTGCCTGCACCGTCAGCCAAGCTCCGAATGCTCGTTCCCCTCTTCTCCCCAAATCATTTAAAAAAAACACACAGAGGAGGAGGAGGAGGGGGAGGAGGGAGGAAAAAAGTTGAGAGACAGAGAGAGGTTGAGGGGAAAAAAGGGGGCCGTCCAGTCGCGGCGTGAAGTCATTTTTTTCCCCTTCATATCTCCTCCTCTTTTTCTCTCAACTCCCCCTTATTTCCCTATCTCTTTCTCTCTCTCTCTCTCTCTCTCTCTCTCTCTCTCTCACTATGTCTATCACCCTCCCCCTGGCCCTTATCTCCTTCTCCCTCTCTCCTTGTATTTCTCTATCTCTCTCATCCGGACAGTGAAGTGAGGCTTTATGTCAGTGCTGCGCCTCGCCTGTCAACTTGTCAGCATTCCCAAAGAAAACATCAGCAACAGGCGCAGTGATCAACTCCATATGTCTGCACCGTGCACGTAACACAGCGTCGGTCTGAGATCAAACAAAGTCAGAGTGAAAGGTGGGAGAAAGGGAGGAGAGGACAAAAAGATAAGTCAGATAAAACCTTAGATAAGATTAAGGAAATTATTTCAGACACATGTGGAAGATTGTTAGTTCTTTTTTCCTTTTAGGCGCTATCCTTTCCTCTCCCTACTGACCTCCTTATCTGCCTTGTATCTTGCTCCAGACATTAAAAAACAGGAGGGAACTGAACCGTCTTCCTCTCCCTTTAATTTGCCCACTTTTTCCTGCACCACGGGATTCACACTCGTTTTTTTCTCCATCTCTCCTGTCTCCTTGTGTCTCTCTGCTGTTGTGTTTTCCACTAGTGATTTTATCTGTAACCAAAACAAAAGGCAGCCGGTGTTACAGAGGCACGCTGCGCCTATTAAAAACAAAAGCCTTAGAGTTACAGCCAAAAGAGCCATGGTCGCTCAAGAAGAAGAAGAAGAAGAATGAGACTGCAGAAGGAGAGAATGACATCGGACAAGAGGAAGAAAAGGAGGGATGGATAAAGAGATGAAAAAGTTTGCAGACACCCAAACATAAACTTTCATTCATTCCAAAACATTACCCACTGTTCAGGGAAGGCTTTCCACAAAGGATTTCGAAACCTGGCTCCAGGGATGTTCTCCTAATCAGCCATTAGAGCATTAGTGAGATCACCGAGTGGGTGATAAGCGCTGTCTCGCAGTTTAACCCGAAGGTGTATAATGGGGTTGAGATCAGGGCATCTCTGCAGGCCAGACAAGTTTATTCCACACCAAAAAGGAAAAAGCCATTTCTTAATGGATCTGGCTTTGTGCTCAGGGGCAAGTTTCCACAAAGCTTGGAGCAGTTTAGGAATTCATTATACGCTGCAGCATTAGGATTTCCTTTGATCAAAGCCAGAGCTGAAACTCATTATTATATTTATCGCCCATTAGAACAGCAGTTCCCAACCTTTTTCAGCCCTGTCAGACCTACTCAGGAACCCCTTCATCAGGACCCCCCTCTCATGTTCTACGGTGTTCATTTAAGCTCATTTTAAACTGGAGCTGGACTATTTCCAGTACAGCATTTATCAGTTATGGTTAGCAAACTCAGCTGTTCCTGCATCACTGCGGACTTACCAGTTTGAACACCATCTGCTGACTACCTTTGGTTACTGCTAGATTTAACGTGTATTCATTACATTCAGTGATCTTTTTTTTTTAGTCCATACCAGACATATTATCAGACCGTGTCTGAGACATGAACTACCACAGTATAGAAGCATAGGACAAAATGACAGCGTTTAAGAAAGGAAACCCGAAGTGAGAAAATCTGAGCACAAATCAAACTGCTCAGATAAAAACCAAAGAATAAAAGTGGGTTTAAATGGGTTTTTAAAGTGTCTAATAATAGACAGGCACTGATGTGAGGAGGCAACATCAGACCAGCTACAGCAAAGACCCGATATCCTCTGTCTTTTCATCTGGAACTCGGGAGCTAGGAGCATTTGCTCAGCAGACCTTTCTGATCTAGAGGGAGTGTGCAAACATAAAAGATCAGAGAGGTAAGAAGGCGCCGACCCATGTGATGCTTTAAAAAACAAATAAAAGTCAGTATAGGGAAGCTACTATGGGGGATATGTGGGCTTGCATGTGTGTGCCAGTTAATAGCTGTGCCGCAGCGCTTTGGACCAGCTGCAATCGGCTGAGCAGTGACAGACTGACACCTGAATAAAGACCGTTACAATAGTCAAGACGACCAGATCCACTGTGGTGAACCCATGCAAATAAAGAAGCAGCTGAAAGAAGATTTATTCTGTATGTGCACGAAGTCTAGACTGAGAGAAGATCATCATTGAGACGTGTTTTTAGTCTAAGACTAGGATTAATCAATGTCTGGGAAACGGACACTATAAGAAGGGGAGGGATAATCCCCAAACAAACAAAAAAAGGCACAGACAATGGTATGAATATAACTTCCAGGTTTTTATAACCTTATTTTGCAGCAAAAAGTCAGCAACCTTAAGCATTTTTATTAGACTTGACTGTTGATTGGGGCACAGACAACACAGGATTTTTGAGGCAGATATGGATACCAATATCTCGTAACTTAAAAATCTGATATTTCGATAAATTGGCCAATATTATTTTAAACACCAAACATCAACGTTTGTTACATGTAGCTGCCCGACTCGGCTCGGATCAGTTTTATTTGCAGCGTTCCAAACACAACCACCAGGGAAGTTGCAGAGCTCCCTCTGGTGGACAAACTATGCAACATGGTTTTCAAAATAACTGCCCGAACTGCCGCATGTGCATTTCCAGGTCGCTGAATGAAAATGTTTGCTTTCAGAAGGACTTTGTAATTTCAGCTAACAATTTCAACAGCTAGAAACTTATTTAGCTGATGATTTTCAACAGTTTATCCACAATTTTAGCTAGCTACTGTATTTCATATATTTATCAACAACGTTTAACAATTTACACAGCATATTTATGGTTTTATCTAACAGTTTCAACAGTTAATGTTAACTTTTGCAAGCTTTTTCAAAACTTTTTGATCATTTATGCATTTCTTCTATTGTGTTTTACACCTATTAACACCGTACTCTCCATCGCAACGTCTCAGAATTTGAAGTTTCCACTTTTGTAGTCCACAAAGACTAAAACCAGAAGATATCAGCATTTTTCTGATTAATTATATAATGAACTGAGGCTGGACCTCAGTTCATTATATAATAGATAACTACATGTATACATAAGAGAGCAATAAGACAGGAAAAGTAACAAAATAAGTGGAGGAGGCAGAAACAATAAAAACAAGTCTACAGAGGGTGTGTGTGTGTGTGTGTGTGTGTGTGTGTGTGTGTGTGTGTGTGTGTGTGTGTGTGTGTGTGTGTGTGTGTTTTTCCACAAACCAGTCCACTGCACTCAGCTTTGCAGCGTTAGCCACAATGACACACAGTGTTTATTAGGCTCTATAAGCCAAGGTTTCGCTCCCTCTCGCTCCCTCATTTAACAGTGCTGGAAACTTCTCCAGTAAAGCAGTGGGAATAGAAAGTCCAACTGGACAGATAAACTGTCCGAGAGAGCAACGCAGACACACACACATACACACACACTGATGCAGACAAGAGACATAAAAACATATACTCGCAGTCTCACACATGCCGAAAGGGGGATGAGCACAGCTGTGACTTCCTGCTTTTTGGCTCTGGAGACCCCTCACCAGAATTCTGTGTTGGTCCCATAGGACACAGGGGGGTGGTGGTGGATGGAGAGGAAGTTTGTGAATGTGTCTGCTGATCACACTGAATATTTAGGCAAAATATGTGAAGGACTCCAACAGACTTTTGTGACACTGACGCTTTCTTATATTTAATCCCCTTGGTTTTCTTCCTTTTCTGGGTTTTAAATTCAGCGCACAGCCACACAAGTTGTGCAAATACCTTAACTATTTTTAAAAAAAAGTAGTGGGATTTGTCATTGTTGTGGGATGGAAAATTAAACAAATCTAAAAAAGGGAGAATAAATAAGCAGACAAATGCTCATCAAGTCTGCCACAGATCAAATTTAATGTTCGCCTTTCTGAAATTGCCATCAATTTGAGGCCTTTTTTTAGACGCTGACTCTCAAAAACAAAAATTAGAACTTTCTGAGGATCTGCAGCAAGCATGTGAATGGGGCATACGTGCACACAGACTGAAAGCAAGTGTGCGTGGAGGTCCAGAGGCTCGTCACAGACAATAGTTTCCCTGTGACCGGTGCTTGACTACACTGAACCTGTCTTGTGGTCTCACACAACTATACTCCACCTGGACAGCAGCTACAGTACTTAATCAAAATTCAGAGTCTTTAAAGAATAAATCATGTTGCACAGGTCTGGACTGCAGAGAGGAAGTTGTCTGTTTTTCCTTAAGATACTCTTACAAAAAAAAAACCCTTTCACCTTTTCCTTCATGTGTCTGACCCTCCTGTCAGCAAGCATAAGCTTCAGATACAGTAGCTACAGCTGACAACACATTCCTCATATTTCCTGGCATTTCTCGCCTGAAGGATAAAACACTAATCTCAGCACAAGTAAGGCCTCTTCTAAACATTCCTGCAATGCTCATCCTGATCTAAGAACCCTTCCCACATCTGATGATTTACAGTAAATGTGGACATTTAAGGTTTATGCACCTATGTTTCCTTAATTTCTGATCAAGCCTAATGAAGCTGATCATTTATGACAGTTATAACACACAAAAACAGCTTCGTTGCTTCTTTACACGAGTATAAATTATACATCGTTAATCCTTGGACTCAGACACTGTCACCTGGAAATTGTGACGCATTCACTAGATATTAAATATGTTGGAGCTTTAATTTTTTTCTCTAAAAAGGATTTTGTATTGATTTGTCCTCCGCATGTATTGAATCTTTGCAGCTCTCTGGATTTGGACTTTGGCCACTTATTTGTCAAACAGATTTGTGTGTTCAAAGTCCCAATGCTTCAATTAGGTGGAGCAAAATGCAACAAATACAGTTGTTTTGTTTTATGTCAGCTAATGAGCTTTTAGCTTCGCTAGCCTGCCATCTAACATAAAACCTTTAACTGCCTTTGTGCATGAAACTTAAACGCTTTCTTTTTCTATCCCAGTCTATTGTCATCATTTGAAAGAGTTACAGAGCGTTTAAAACAACCAGAAGGAGCCACCACAGACCAGCAACACCAAGGCTTTCACTCTTTGTGGAGCTTTATAGTCTTAATTAGCTAATTAGCAACAGTTGGTGATGTAAACCCTACAAAGATGGTTCAACTGGCGGCGGCGGCAACAAAAATGTTTTGATGAGAAACCACAGGGTTTTTTTTTTTTGCTTTCATCCAAGTCACTATGGATCTGTATACAAACAAAAATACAACTTTACTAACCTGTTAACCGCCTGCTGCTTCGCTGCTCTCATATGCAGAAAAGGGTTGTCCAGGCTGGTACAGACTTGTGCTACACCGCCCCCTGCCGGCGGCTGCACATCAGTACATGATCAAGGATGTGCTGACACAATGAGACCGCTAGGGGGAGAACGCGATGAACAAGATACAGGCACCTGTACCCAGACTGGTACTGGGTACAGGTGCATTAACTACTTAAGCAATGCACAGTGTTACTTTCCACTGTGCATTTTCTCTGCTGTCATTAATGTTTTTTGTTGACAGGTTTCATCAGCATCGTGTCAGAAATGACTTGTTTTGATACATTTAATACATATAGAGAACATTTTATTCAGAAAATGCAACAAATAAATAAATAAAAGCTAATTGTTCTACTAATGATAAGCAATAGGAGGCTTTATTAAGCAAAAAGTAATAACTATTTAACACCTCTATATTCACTGGGCACTTTATGCTAACCTGCTCGTTGATGCAAACATCTAATCAGTACACCCAATAGCAGGAACTCAGTCTACATGACTCAGTATGACCTGCTGAAGTTCAAACTAGGGATCAAAATGAGAAAGGAAGATGATTTAAGTGAGTTTGAACGTGGTGTAGCTATTGGTGCTTTGTTGATGTCAGAGGTGAGACCAGGCGCAGTGAACGACCACATGTGTCCTTCTATACATCATGTTGCCCTGTTATTCAAATAACCACTCATTACAGCCAAGGTCTGCAGAAGAGCATCTGTGAAGATAGAACAAAACAAACCCTGAAGCTGGGCCACAGCAGCAAAAGACCACACTGAATACCACTCCTGTCAGCTAAGAATAGAAAACTGAGGTACGGTACAGAAAAGGTGTAACCAGGTACTTGCACACTGTACCTAATTAAGTGTCAAGAGTATATAAGTTCAGTACTATAATATAATTGAAATCTCTTCCATTTCAAGTTTCAGTTGTTGCTGCTGTTAGTATAACTGAAATGTGAGTATTTTTGCATGTTTGTGGTTGTGTGCATATTGCTGAGAGAATGTGTGGGGAAGAAGGAAGTTCACGTCTGCTGATGCAATACTTTGGTTTGCAGTTTTAAAACCAACTGAGTAGCTGTCGCCACAATTCGTAAGACACAAATGTTGGCATGTGTGTAGGCTGTGGCCTTCACTTCCTGCAAAGCTAGCAGTGTGCATGGCATTACTAAAATACACCGTAAATAAAATGAAAACTGTAAATGAAGATGACAGAGTATGCAGTAATTGTATGTAGTTTTCACTGCCATATAGATATACTGCATATTTAGCCAAGTCATATTATCAATATTATATTTAGTCTCCCGTTGCCTGTGCAGGGAAATGTTTAATATTGTAGACAAGTGGGTCAAAGTTCCCCTGCTGGCACTACATGTGCGTTCGATCAGTGCAGGAGAAAAATACCGTTTTCATTCATTATCACCATTTTGACTCACATTAAGCATTTTGTGAAACTTTTTCCTTAAACAGTCCAACTAAATAAACATTACTTCCTTACTGGAATAAAACACAGCCTCAACATTACTGACACAGCGTGGCATCATCTTGACGGTGAACAGCCACCCACTTTGGCTGATTTCTGCTGATAACACGTGTTAAATGGACTAATAACATCAGAAGCAGGTGGAACAGCACACAGACTTGTTGAACAACTATAAGATGCACGCCCCTCTTCCACGATGTCCAACGAGGGGTGAATGTTAACTGACTGACTGGTGAAGTCTTTCAGCCCTACACAACAGAAACTGTGTCACATTAAGAGCAAAACATCCATTATTCAAATTTTTCATATTTAAACTCATTTATGATGTATCTTTTTCAATTTATTCAGTCACTTCTAGTGAGTGACTTGCAGCCTTCAGTGTATTCTCTCCTTTCGTGTGACTCATGATTCAGCCAATCATTGATGGAAGAAAACCTTATGCTGCATATGTACTCTGACCTTTACCATTTTTTTCTGCATCTTTGCAAAGTTCACGTCCTTTGGAAAATCTATTAATGAACAAAGCAGAGCGAGCCGCTATAGGCTGGTAACGCCCGTGTAACCCTGCTCGTACAGATGCTGCACAGCAAGCTTGACACTGGAGCAGACTGCAGATTGTGTGAGTCTTGCGCGGACATCCAGAAGATCAAATATGCCTGCATGATAACACACATAACACGGCATCTCGCACGACAGTGTAGATGTGAATGAACGTGTGTATTTGTGGGTAAAACACAACTGTGTGTGTGTAAGATGGCTGTGGTAAAGCGAGTGGCTTTATGTTTAGCTGAAGCTATTTATAGCTCAGACTGCACTCACACACAGCATAAATAATTTAAAGTCCAACCAGCCTGCAAGGAAACATCATCCTTGAGAGGATCAACCCCAAGGACTCACATTTATTTCAGTTTATAATTAACCTCTAGTTAATCCTGCAGAATAACTAATATAATATGATCACGCTTGCTGTCAGCTGTCATTAAGTTATTTGTCCATCATGTCCTGTTTTGTCACTGAAAATGAATTGCGTGACCAATCAGTAGGTGTTGTTGTTCCAGCAAGCAAAAGCAAACCCAATTTAAAAACCTGTGAACGGACTGATAATCACATTCATATCAGGCGCAGCAGGGATTCAAACATGCTCTGAGTGCTAAATGTTGCACAGTCTCTGAAGCGCACGTGACTTTGTCTAATGAAACTTCTGCAGCTTTGACGTTAACTGCTGGGCGATGGTAAGCGAGCAAAGACTAACAGAGATCAAAATGACTCCAACGATACAGACGATGTGCTGCTCAGATCTGCATCTTTAGTTCGAATCTTTTTGGGGCATTTTGTGTCTCTGCAGCTGCTTTGCATCTGTCCGCATGCAGATGTGAACACAACCGAAACAAGAGTTTAGTACATTTAACGCAATCGCCGGTTACACATCCTCTATGAATATGAGTGCATTGTGTTCTTGTTGAGGTTTGCATCCCTTTCAGTTCCACATTTCCCAAATGGCTGTGGTCCCTCCTCCCGTAAGAATCTCATCTTGCTAAATGAGCAGGAATGGAGGTAAAATAAAAAAATTAAAAGGTAATAAAACTGCATTTTGCCTGATAGAATGCGTAAAAACCAAAAATGACACCTGATGAGACCAAGTTTAGGAAAACAAACGCTCCCATGTAATAGATTTAGTACATTTCAATCCTAATCCACTGAAAACTAAGACTGAACCATGCTGAGAGAGCACCGTCAGCCAAAGCAAAAGTCTGGTTTGAGTTCATCCACTGAAGATCTTCACTGGTCTTTTGACATATTTCTTTTGCTAAATGATGCGGGGGCTTGTAATGGGTTGTAATTATTTGTGTTCTGTGTGATCCTCTTTGAGCCCACTTTACTAATCCTCCCATCCTAAAGGATGATGAATGCACACAGCAGAGTAGAGAGAAGCCGGGAGAGAGTCATCGTGGGAAAGGTCCACGAAGAAGAAAGGTGTTAGATTCTACAGCTTCACGAGAGTGGTAGATCATATAGCGAACACACACATGACTGTACATACACACAGTCCTGCTTCCATCATTGAAATCCTGAAGACTTCCTCTGATCTTAACCGTGCCGACTCCTAACCCTCTAAAAATACGCACTTCATCTCTATCCAATTTTCACTGGAATGACCTTTTTGTCTCCACAGGTCTTTTTTTTACTTAAGCCGTAACTATGCATCACATCAGGATAAACACAGTCATAGTAGTCCTGCTCCAGTCAGTGTTTAACTCCAATCCGGTGGGCCAGTAGTGCAATATCAGGGTCCTGGACCATCTGAATGGAAGAAGAACCATTTTTAAGCTCATTAATTACTTCTGTGTTTACTGTCCATTAACATGTCCAAATGAGGTCTGTGAAACCGATTTATGTACCATCAATGTAAGTAATATATCAAATACAAACACAAGTCAAGCAAGCGTCCAAGACTGAGAATGAACATGTGCGTCAATGTTAGCATTTTTGTAGGAATTAACACTTAGCTTTGTGTTTTTTTGTGTGTTTTGTTAAGCAGGCTTACACTGCCTGTTCTCTGGGCAAGCTCACATCACGAGTAACTGAATATATTTTCCATTTGTGTAGCTACTTTGTTATGTACGGTGAAAAATATGCAGATGAAACAAGCAGATCTGTCATCCCTCAAAGAACAGCGATGATGCTGTGCATGAGTAGACGGCTGATTGGTTAAAACCTTTCATCGGACATAAAGAGGAGGGGCATCAAAGTTCTACACAAAGGGGGAAGAAGATTGTAGAAAGATCCCCAAAAGCAGTGTGAGAAGCGCACACAGTGGTCAGTTTTCATTGTTTAACACTGTTTCACTTCACTAGGAAGCAGTGTGGCTCTGCTCAAGGAGCTAAACTGGAGGAACAAGAAGATCACAAACACAAACGAGAGCAGCACACATCATCGTAATTATAAAAGTCGGCTTATGTGGTCATATTTTCAACACTGTTTGTAACCTGTTTCAACCAGAATCAGAATCAGAATCAGAATCAGAATACTTTATTGATCCCTGGGGGAAATTATTTTTTGTTACAGTGCTCCATTTTAAACCAACATTAAGACAAGACAGACAATACGCTAACTAAGAATAGTACAATATATACATATATATACATACATACATACTTAAGTCACTTATAAATAAATATTTGGAAAAGAAACATGTGTAGCTGTAGCAGCAAACAGTGTGTTAAGTGGATGCGTTGTACAGGGAGATGGCCACAGGCAGGAATGATTTCCTGTGTCGTTCAGTGGTGCTTTTTGGTAATCTCAGTCTCTCACTGAACGAGCTCCTGTGACTGACCAGCATGTCATGGAGTGGGTGGGAGGTGTTATCCAACATTGTCTTTATCTTGGACAGCATCCGCCTCTCCGACACCACCTTGAGGGAGTCCAGCTCCATCCCCACAACATTGCTGGCCTTACGGATCAGTTTATTAAGTCTGTTGGCATCTGCGACCCTCAGCCTGCTCCCCCAGCATGCAACAGCATAGAGGATCGCACTGGCCACCACAGACTCATAGAAAATCCTCAGCATTTTCTGGCAGATGTTGAAGGACCTCAGTCGCCTCAAAAAATAGAGACGACTCTGGCCCTTCCTGTAAAGTGCTGTGGTGTTTTTAGCCCAGTCCAGTTTATTGTCAATGTGTACTCCAAGGTATTTATAGTCCTCCACAATGTCAACACTGACCCCCTGGATTGAAACAGGGGTCAAGTGTTTCCTGGTCTTCCTGAAGTCCACGATCAGTTCCTTGGTCTTTGCCACGTTGAGCTGCAGATGATTCTGCTCACACCACGTGACAAAGGAGTCGACCACAGCCCAGGTAAATGATCCATGATTTCCCTTTATTAGTATTTTTATGCTCAAACCTGTTCAGGCCCTTTTGCTCTTAATTAAATAACAAATTAAAAAAAGAATGCTTTTGTTTCTGTTTATTTCAGTTTTAGATTAGTTGTGCTTTTCTGTTCATGTGCCCTCTGCCTGCTGCAGAAACAGAAGCCCTGGCTGACCACCTGAGGGAACCTGAAGGACGGGGACAAAAACAACAGCTTACCCAGCAACTTGGGGCTTCCACACTTTAACATCCTGTATATCTGGACAGAAAGCAGTGAGACATACGTGTCTGAATATACGAATACACTCTATGCTCTTTAGTTCATGTTGTTTTTTGTTTTCTCAACTTGTTTCTTTGGACAAACAAGAGAAAAGAAAAAAGGAAAGCTGGTGACAGGAGAAGCAGAAGAACTCAAGAGACAGGAGAGGAGGGTAAACAGTGGGGGTGGGTAGGGGGGGTTGACAGGAAGCAAAAAAAAAAAAAAACGGAAAAAGGGGGACAGAAAAAGACGATGTGAAATTAAGTGGTAAACAACAGTACACCAAGGACAATGACAAAAATCAAAGGAACGATGATAGTAAGCAAAAAAAGGGGGAAATGTTGCAATCGATAGATGGAGGGAGGCTGGGAGGAGCAGGAGAAGGGGTGTAAGATGAGGTCGTGTCTTGAGGCAGTGGGAACTGGATTCAGCCAGACTTCCATAAAAACAGCTGGGTAGTGCTGACAGTCAGGGAGGGCCTTCACCGAGGGGGGAAGTGAATACACGCAGCACGCACAGACAGAAAAAAGAGGATACTCTATATGCTGCCTCATGTGAAAAACAACTCACTCTGATTTTTTTTTATCTGTCCGTCATCCTCTCTCCACCACAGTCGAGTATCTACAGGAACAAAACAAACTCAGCTGATCGGGGTGACTGCGCTTCCTTGTTTTTCCTCGTATTTTTGTATTTTAATCAATGAATCCAACACGCAGAATCTCATTTTCTGCACCTCACTTTGAATTTTCACTTTTTTCCCCTAACAGATATCTTTCTATTCTTTTAACACAGAGATCAAATCACTGTCCTTTGTCCCAGTGTGACCCAGTGTGAATTGTGAGTGTGAATTCGGCTATCTGAGCAAATAAAGAGCCGCGTGAGAAACATTCAGTGTGTCAACTGTGATTAAGTTTAATGGGGCATCACCGTGCAAGACAAGCAATAAGACAAGACGCAAGTGAGTTCAGCCTGGCTCGAGTTTGATCCAGAGACACACGCAGCAAGATCCCGAGCACGGGAGGTGATGTTTTATTCAGACGTTTCATTAATACAGATCAGGCAGATCGGCATAACTGTGAATGTGCGTGGTATAATATTAGCTCAAGAATCACTCAGTGGGACTAAACAATAAAATTATTGGATGGGCCTGGACCCTCACTCTGGTTGATGCTGCTTGATGTATTAACTCATCTCCCTTTAACCCTTTCTTCTATTTGGCTAACCCTCACAAACAGAAGGTTTGAACAGCAGGTGGGTGGGGATTATGTGTATGAAACAGTGTGTCTAGAGCAGCCTGAAACCCAAGCTTTTGGTTCACTGGGATTACCTTTGCACACACTGATCTCATTATTTCAAACTGTGGCAATGTTTAATATGAGCAGCCACAACTGGAAGAGTACACACATGATAAAAAGTAAGAGAAAAGCTTTATAAATCCACATCAAGATAGCGAAAATCAAGGAGGAAAACAGACGAATGGATGGAAGCTGTGAAAAAAGTCAAAAATCCTTTCAGTTTGTAAAATAATAAATTTTAAAAAATGATAAATGGGATTTAATTGATGGGTAAGCTGAAGTAAATGAGCTAAAACACGAAAGTGTACAGTGAGCTTCCATTTCAAGTTGACAAGGAAAAAGGCTTCTTCCTATATAATGATAAGTTGAGCCTTTATATAAGTGCAGTCCAAGAAAAGCAGCTGGACATATACCGGAGAGTAAAATTCCTCTTGGTGTTTACCGCTTACAGAATGTCCCCAGGACCTGAAAACCAGCCGTACTCATTCAGTGTATTTAGGTCTCATTCTCAGTATGTGTGATTCGAACACATTGTCCCAGGTACTCTTATGTTTTTGGGAACATGGTAAACACATGGCTCAAATTTCCATCTCCACGCCCAGCCTCACACACCTCCTTCTCCTCCTCCTCCCCGCCTCCTCTCACTGCCTATCAGTCTCTGCTTTCTCTTCTCTTCACTCCTCCGTCTTTTCTCACTAGAAAGTCATACATTCCTTTCTCTTGTGCACAATTTCACAAACTTTTTCCCCATCCTTCCCTCTTTTTCCTCTCTCTGCACCTCTTCGCTTCCCACACCTCTCTTTTTGTCCATCTACCTTTCCCCTCCTCTCCCCTCTGTTGTGCAACCCCCGTCTTATGTTTCTGTCAATAAGTGTTTATAGATACATGAATGTGAATAAGCACTACGTCATGTTGCTAACCCCACACGCCTCGGGTAGGACGTGCGCTCAGCGTCCCCCAGACCTGGAAAGACAAGGAGGTTTCTTGGAAAACAATAAGCAGTGAGACGGGATGTCACTGTTCTGCTCCTTATTTGGAGTTTGCAGCAAGCAAAGCAAAGGATGGGAGTAAAAACATCATTGTAGGAACACCGATTTATCCTAATGGAAACAAACAGTCGGGGCTTTTTCTTTCATCAGTTGCTTTCCCTCAGATTTAAATAGCAGGCTGAGGAAGGCTGGATGTTATTTCTTCCTTCCATTCATTTCATACACCGGTAAAGCTGAGGCGTCCGTGCCAGAAAGCACAAAAGAGCCGTTTTCATGTTTGTTATTATAACTATTACATTATGTTCCCTGGGAAAGTTTTTTTGGTCAGAAGTTATGACATTCTGCATACCTCACACCTCCTCTTCCTCCTCTTCCTCATCCCCTCCCAGTGCTGTCCTTCAGTCCCAAATGAAGATGTTTTGACTTGCTCCCTTTGCTTGATCAGATGGTGCCATTATCCAGGGCTTAGTATTGTTCACCTGCCATCGCTCAGTCACAATCAAATTGCAGGCAAGATCGTTTTTCACTTGGTATTGGGTGTCCAAAGCTGCAGCCTGCTTGTGAAGAAGCTGAACAGGCTCGTACAGGTGAAGGATTGAATTTACTGTAACTAGAGGAACCCACTCATCAACAGCTGAGGATAAAGGAAGGAAAACACGCATTACAAAAACGCAACACCTAAAATGACCCAGTGACCTTTGCTGCTCTCAACGAAAAGCAAACCAGCTGAATAAAAGCCAGCGACTGCCTCTAAAATCTTTTGTCTCAGTCTTTGTCCTAATTCATCTTTTTTCTGATTGACAGAGCAAACTCTCTGAACGCCTTTCTGTGTGGAAGTTGAGCCCTCGCCCTTCGGCTGGGTGGGTTCTGTCCGGGTACTCTGGCTTCCTCCCACAGTGCAACAAGATGTGCATGTGAGGTTAAATGAGCAAGTAGCTTAACCTAACTTCACAAGGGTTAGGTTAAGTTGGAGGAAAGAAAAGAGTGATTTATTCTATCCATCCTTCAATTTTCTTTCATCTATCCAATTTAGGGTCATGGGAGCCTATCCCAGCTGCCACATGGACAAATCACCCAGTCTGTCACAGGGCTAACACAGAGAGACAGACAACCATTCGCACCTATGGGCAAGATAACCATGAATTAACCTAAAACTGCATGTCTGGAGAAAGTTGGAGAACATACAAGCTCCACCAGAAAGGCCAGATGGTGGCTCAAACCCTGGACATTCTTGCTGTGAGGCAGCAGTGCGAACCACCACGCCGCCATACTACCTTGGTGATGTAATCTAAAAACTAAAAATCAAATCATCGAAGCATTCATATATGCCAAAACCGTTATTTCTCAGTCAATCTGAACACGGAGTCTTCTTTATTGGTGCTTTTACTAACAGCGTAAATTTAGGGCTTTGTTTCACATCCAGAGCCGCTCTCCCAGTGTTGCCAACTCCTCAGTAAGGAAAATCGCTATTGGTTGTCCTAAAAGTCGCTAGAAGTCGCTAAATGACGTCATCGCCTAATTTGCATAATTGGTCATGCTAATCTAATTGTAACCTATGTTGTTGGAGAGAGAAATAACATCGTGGAAGAGACATAAAGTGAGTAAAAAACGTCCTAAATGCATTTAGAGTTTATTTAGAACTACAAATTAAATTTCTTTTAGCAATTATTGTTTTTTTTAATGTCACAATTCCAACCCTGCTCCTTTACCCGGGCTTGGACCGGCAAAAGTGACCCGAAATAGGCACTCTGGTGGAGTTACTTTGTGTGTGTGTGTTTATAAGTAGTTTTAAACCTTGCGATCCACAAAACAGCATAACAGTAAAAGAGTAAAAGAAGAACTGACTGCGTTACAGCACCCGCTGCTTGTTGAGAGTAAAAGCAAAACGTGCTTTCACGTCTTTTTTTAGCGACTTTTTTTTAGACAAAAAGTCGCTAAGGGGTCTGAAAACTCGCTAAATATAGCGACAAAGTCGCTAAGTTGGTAACACTGCGCTCTCCCGGCCTGACTTATTGTATGGTCCCTTAATAAAGAACGAGACACAATAAAGACTAGAAGTGAAGTCTTCCAAGAAGAAATAGGATCTTTAAAGTTAACTCTGGTGGGGTGTGGCTTGAGGCGTGGCTGCAGGGGAGTTGAGGAGCATAATATGGGCTCAAAATGTGGTCATAAATATTTTGTACTTGTAAATCGGTTTTGTACTTGTAAAAAAGATTTGTATGTGTAAAAAAAATTTGTATATGTAAAAAAGATTTGTGCGTGTGTAAAAAAGATTTGTATGTGTAAAAAAGATTTGTGTGTGGACTTAGCCAAAAAAAAACCCCCCAGCAAGTTACAAGTACGAATTTTGACCCTATTTTTCATCCTTTAAGATAAGATAAGATAATATAGAACTTTATTAATCCCTCGGGTGGGTTCCTCTGGGAAATTCGACTTCCAAAAAGCACAGCAACGACCGAAGTTACAGTTACAGAATTGTTATATATATATACACACACACACACACGCACGCACACACACACACACACACACACACACACATATATAAATACAGAGACAAATATAAATAAAATATACAAAGGGGATAAATAGAATAAATAGGAATAAAAAAATAAAAATACAAGTGAATTGCACATTTCAAGTATTGAGTCTATTGCACTGTTGACTATTTACAAAAAGTATTGCACAAGGTATTGTACAGTGAGGTGAAGAGGCACTACAGCTTAGTTGTTCCCCCCTCCTTTGTCCTCCTGTTTCCCCTCCCTCTCCCCTCCAGAGAGGAGTTAAACAGTCTGATGGCGTGTGGGACAAAGGAGTTTTTAAGTCTGTTAGTTCTTGTCTTGGGGAGAAGCAACCTGTCACTGAACAGACTCTTCTGATTGTTTATGGCCGTGTGCAGAGGATGCCCAGCATTGTTCATAATGTCCATCAGTTTCTTTAATGTCCTTTTCTCTGCCACTGTCACCAGAGTGTCCAGCTTCATGCCGACCACAGAGCCAGCCTTCCTGATCAGTTTCTCCAGCCTGGATGAGTCCCTCTTTGCTGTGCTGCTCCCCCAGCACACCACAGCATAGAAAAGCTGATTGGTCAATGTCATGTCAATCACAAATTAAACAATCCAATCCGAGAACAGATGGGTTTGGCTGTCGGAGGGGCGCTTTTTTGAACTGCAGGTCCTTGAAGGGTAATCTCTATATAAATATCCGATAGCAGCTAGGTCCCCTTACTTTCAGCTGCTGTTGAAAGGATAAAGTTGTGGTATATCAGTGGTTAGAAATACCATTATTACTTTAGGATTAGTTTAACACAAAGGGCTGACCCGGGACCACTGCTGTGAGTCACAGTGCGCAGCATAAAAGTCCTTTCACAACGGACGCAGGATGTGCTGCTAATGCTAACTGCTAACTAAAAGCAAAGGATCCAGAATTTGTTACGCTGGCTGCTGGGCTCTGTGGGTTTTTGCAGCAGCTCTACCTGTACTAGATACACCTGCTCCTTGTTGTTTTTATCTCTGACTTTATGTCCTCTACAAGAGTTTCTGGGTTTTTTTGCTAGTTCTTCAAATGTTCAATAAAAACACGTATGCTAATTCATAACGAAGAAAGCTTTGTAATGAAGACGCTCATTTCCAAAACACTGCCCCCCCCCGCGGTCCGCAGCGCTGTTGAAAAGGCTGTGGAAGTCCCTGTATTAAACACGTAGACCTGTGACACAAAAATCACCAAACTCGGACGACCACAGACTGTTTTCCTTCGTGGTGATGAAGGAAAACGCTGGGTTGGCATGTAAAAGGGCATTTACTCCCTTCAAGGACCTGCAGTTCAAAAAAAGCGCCCCTCCGACAGCCAAACCCATCAGTTCTCTGATTGGATTGTTTAATTTGTGATTGACATGACATTGACCAATCAGCTTAAAGGAAGAAAAATAGGGTCAAAATTCGTACTTGTAACTTGCAGGGTTTTTTTTTTGGCTAAGTCCACGCACAAATTTTTTTTACGCATACAAATGTTTTTTACGCACACACAAATTTTTTTTACACATACAAATCTTTTTTACAAGTACAAAACCGATTTACAAGTACAAAATGAATTTATGACCACATTTTGAGCCCATAGCATTGGGTTTCAGGCGGTGGCAGGGGAGGCTGAGACACACCGGAGCTCAATCAGCTATTCATGTCTCGCCTATAAAAGGATGTGCTGGGACCTGAGGTGTGGTTGTTGTGTGTGTGTGGCTGGCAGCTGAAAAGATGTGATCGAGGGTTAGAAGAAACAACAACCAAATAAAACGTGTTGTATATTTTTTTCTCACACTAACATTTAAAAAAAAAACAGTGTTGGGATTTCATCTATTTGACAATCACAAAAAACAAGACTCGAGTCAGCTCGTGTTGCATCATTAAGATTATAAGGTACTGCATGCTGAGGGAAAAGGCAACACATGTGGAGCTGTTGTTAAAGAGCAGGGAGGCTCAGCACAGCAGTGCATTAGCCAGATGAGCTGCAATGGCTCTGCCGCATGTCCACGTTCATGGCTTAACAAGATGAAGATCAGCGTAATTTTTCTCCCAGGACTTCCCTGAAGAATCTGGTGGTGTGTCATTTTTCATTTAGCAGGGCAGTAATTTTTTCTCTTTCATCTCTCGTTTAATTGGCTTCTGCTACATCTGACCGGAGCAAGGATTGGGATCATGTAAAAAAAACCAAAAAACTTTTGACTTAATCTCAAATTTTGTCACATGATTGCAAAGCAGAAATCAATTCTGTACGTGAGGGTAAAACTCTCAGCTTCCAGAATGCAGTCAACACAGTTTGTGCTTCCAAGAAGTATGCTATATTTAGCAGAAGAGGCCATTCAAGCACAGCATTTTCTCTCTTCATTAAATCAATATATGATGATGCAACAGTAAACTGTAATGCCCAGTCGGTAGAGCTGTGCAAAGGTCTGCAGACACATGAATGTTAGTGTAATGAACTAAAGTGGATTCTCTTAATGCTATTTGGGATTTTATGGATTCAATTAAATTCAATTAAAGTAAAAATTAAAGTAAAAAAAACCAACTTTTTTCCACCTTTGTCCTTGTGCCTTACTGCTTCGTTGCTGATATCAGTAAACATATTGAAACAGGCGAGTCTTGAATTCAGCTTGGCTTAGCCTATTTCAGTGGACAAAAGCACTGGGTCACACAGACGCTTAATCTTTTAATTCAGGTGTTTCTAGCACCATTACCACAGCTGTATAAAATCAACCTACATGGCCCTGTGGGAAAAAGTGATTGCCCCTAAACCTGGTTGGGCCAAACTTAGCAGCAACAATCAAGCATTTGCGGCAACTGATAATGAGTCTGTAACAGCACCAAAGAGAATTTTTGACCCACTCATGTTTGCAGAATTGTTGTAATTCAGCCACACTGGAGGTTTTTTATGAGTATGAACTGCCTCTTTAAGGTCAGCATCTCAGTATGATTCAGGTCAGGACTTATAATAGGCCACTCCAAAGTCTTCATTCTGTTTTGCTTAAGACATTCAGAGGTGGCCTTGCTGGTGTGTTTTGGATCATTGTCCTGCTGCACAACCCAGGTGCGCTTCAGCGTCAGATCACCTCCTTTACTCACGGTACCGGATCTCACGGTACTGGGTTTTTGACCCAGTTTGTCTAATTTTGGTTGAAGTTATATTTATTGTGATATCCTAAGACCAAGGAACCACGGAGACCATGTTTAGCTCACAGTTGCTTCTTTATTAAGAGAACCGGGGCATGCGCCCCCACAGACTGAAAGCTCCCCAACCACTGTTGCCCCCTGGTGGACAAATCCTTGCCACAACATAACATTCCTCCCCCCTTAAACTGGAACTACTCTGTAGTTTTAATCACTACAGAAAATACCCATAACCAAAAACTTCACCTTTATAAAAAAAATGCAACAACCCCGTCCCCAGCCTTTATTGAAATTTCACTCCGGAATAGTGAACCTTTAGTCCAACAGTCTTAGGTTAACCTATAACAGTTCACCGTAATCACGGCACAAAGTCTCTCAGGTGCTCCGGCTTTCTCTTGGTCCTTTGCGATCGCCGTAACCCAGTGGCAGGTGATTCCAGCGAATCACTACTCTCCATATGTGGCTTCACCACTGGTGTAACTTGCACCTCTATGTGTCTCTCATCCTCGTCTCCTGTCTCAGCGCTGATGTTTGGGGCTGCCTTTGGGGGCTCGCCTGGGTGGCCTTCAGGCATTCCTGCTGCCAGGCACGGCTCCAGGCGGGCAAACAGCTGATCGACATGACGCCTCACCACTGTCCCATTGCCCAGCATCACCAAGTAGGAAACAGGCCCCGTCATCTCCTGTATAAGTCCTGGTATCCATTTGGGTCCTCTGCCATAGTTTCTGGTATATACTGTGTCTCCAATAACAAACATGCGTTCCTTGGCATGTCTATCATGATACCGTCTTTGGCTATCTTGTTTTGCTGTCACTTTTTGTTTCAAGTCAGGGTGTATGAGATCAAGAGTACACCTCAACTTCCGGCCCATCATCAACTCAGCGGGAGACTTCCCTGTTGTGGACTGTGGTGTGATTCTGTAACTAAACAGAGCCCTGTTTAACTTGGTTGCCAGTGTGTCTCCAGTACTCTTTTTCATGAGTTCTTTGAACGTTTGCACTGCTCTTTCTGCTAACCCATTGGAGGCGGGGTGATATGGAGCGGAGGTGACGTGAGTGATTCCGTTCTTTGCCATGAACTCTTTAGTTTGTGCACTTACAAAACACTGGGCATTATCTGAGACCACCATCTCAGGAAGGCCGTGCGTGCTGAAACAATTTCTCAGGCAGTCTATGGTTGCAGCTGCTGTAGCGGATGGAACTGTATACACATCTAACCATTTGGAGTGGGCGTCCACTATTACTAAGAACATTTTACCCAAAAACGGGCCAGCATAATCGATATGTATCCTTCTCCAGGGCTTTTCTGGCCACTCCCAGGGGTGTAGCGGTGCCTCTTGTGGCCTGTGTCTATGTTCTTGACATGTACTGCAGGACCTCACCTTGTCTTCAATGTCATTCTCCATATGCGGCCACCACATGTAGCTTCTGGCCAGGCCCTTCATGCGGCTCATTCCTGGGTGTGACTGATGTAGCTGTTCCAAAAGGGGGCGTCGACCTCGTTCTGGTATCACCACCCTCGCCCCCCACAGCACACACCCATCCTGCACACTCAGCTCCTGTTGTCTCTGTCTGTAGGGCTGAAAATTAGGATGCTGCGTAGTGGGCCATCCTCTCATAGCATACTCACGCACTCTGGAGAGTATGGGATCTTTGGTTGTCCATCTTTGCAGCTGCTCAGATGTCATCACGCCCTCCTGGTCCTGATCTACCATCAACACTTGGTCCTCAGCTGCCACCTCTTTAGGGAGGTTCTCTGGAAGAGGGAGACGACTCAGACCATCAGCATTACTGTTATTTTTGCCTTCTCTGTATTTAATGACATACTCATAGGCTCTTAATAACACTGCCCATCGCATGATCCTCTGTGACGCCATCTGAGGGACGGCCTTCAACTCATGGAACAAACTTATCAATGGCTTATGATCCGTGATAATCATGAACTTCCTGCCGTACAGGTACTTATGAAAATACTGTACACCAAATATCACAGCCAATCCTTCTTTATCCAGCTGTGAGTAGTTCTTTTCTGCTGCATTCAGGGTACGCGATGCAAACCCAATGGGTTTTTCCTGACCATCTGGCATGCGGTGAGCTAGTACTGCTCCCACTCCATAGGGGGACGCATCGCAAGAAAGAATTAAATCCTTTTGCTCATCATAGTGTACCAATACACTGCTTGACTGCAACAGTTCCTTTGATTTGCCGAAAACCTTCTCCTGTGCTGGTCCCCAACACCATGGTTCCCCCTTTCTCAGAAGCTTGTGCAGTGGGGCCAACAGTGTGGACAAGTTTGGCAAGAACTTATTATAGAAGTTCAACAACCCCAAATAAGCTTTGAGCTCTGTCACTGATTTTGGGGGTGGCGCCTCCTGCACTGCTTTCACTTTTGCCGGCACTGGATGTAAACCGGTCTTATCCACCCGATGTCCTAAAAATGTCACTTCCTTCTCCATGAATTGACATTTGCTCCTTTTTAAGCGCAGGCCCGCCTCCTCCAAGCGCTGCAGCACTCCCTCCAGTGTTTGAAGATGTTCTTTGTCATTCTTTCCCGTCAGGATGATGTCATCCAGATACACTGCGACATTGGTCAGACCTTGCAACACACTCTCCATGGTGCGCTGAAAAATGGCAGGACTTGAACTCACACCAAATGGCAACCTGGTGTATGTAAACAAACCCTTGTGTGTGTTCACTGTGACATACTTTCTAGATTCCTCATCAAGTACAACCTGTTGATATGCGTGACTCATATCTAACTTGGTGTATTTTTCTCCTCCCGCCAGCCCCGCTATCATGTCCTCCATTCGTGGAATGGGGTATTGTTCTACAGGCGACACCTTGTTAACAGTCAGTTTGTAGTCACCACAAATTCTGGCGCTGGAGTCTGGCTTTAGTATGGGTACAATGGGTGCGGCCCACTCTGAGAATTTCACTGGTTGGATGATTTTCTCCTCCAACAGTCTCTCCAGTTCCTGCTCCACTTTCTTTTTCATAGCAAACGGAACTGATCGGGGCTTATAGAAGCACGGTTTAGCATCCTTAGCTACATGTATCTTTGCCGCAAACCCCTTCAGCGTTCCCAACTCATCCTTAAACACTGTTTCATGTCTGGCCAGTATCCGCTGTAAGGCATCCTCTCCGCCTTCGATCTTATGTACAGGTTGCCAGTCTAATTGGAGGGCCTTAATCCATCCCCGACCCATCAAACTAGTTCCAGCCCCTTCAACCACCACCACATCCAGTGTTTTCTTACTGTCTCTGAATTCCACCTGCACTTGGGCTGCTCCCCACACGGGTACCTTGTGGCCTCCATACGTTCTCAGTTTGATTCCACACTTGCTTACTTTGGGCGCCTTACTGCCTTCAAAAAGTTTTTTAAATGACTCCTTCGACATGATAGTGTAACCACAGCCTGTGTCTACTTCAAATGTCACATTCTGTCCATTTACTTTTAGCTTCTGTCTGATGGGTTCTTCCCTTGGGATGCTAATCTCCTCATGCACATTATACATAGTCACACTTGCCTTTATGTGGTGCATTTCAGCTCCTTCTTCCTCACTCTCCACATTCTCCTCTTCCAAGAAATGGGCTTGTTTACCTTGTCTGCCACGCCCTCCTTTTTGTTCCATTTTCATTCGGCAAACCCTTTTTATGTGTCCCACCTTTCCACAGTTGTGGCATTTTTCTGAAACAAACCTGCAGTCCTTGGCCACATGATTTAGTCCTCCACATCTGTAGCACTTCCTGACAACCTGTTGTGACGTCGAGCCGCCGTCCTCCATCTTGTTCACGGCTCCTAATCCTTTAGTGAATCGCGACTGTTCTGTCATGCTCTTCAAATCCACAATGTCTCTGTTAGCAGCCTCCATTGCTTGAGCAAACTTCAGCGCCTTTTCAAATGTTAGCGAATCCTCTGCTAACAATCTGCGCTGTATTCTGTCGTCGCTTATTCCACATACTAAACGATCCCGCAGCATCACCGTCAGGGAGTCACCAAAGTTACAGTCCTGTGCGAGCTTCCTCAGCTCCGCTACATAATCGCCCACACTTTCCTCCGGCCTTCTATTCCGTGTGTTAAACTTCCACCGCTGCACAATTTCACTCGGCTTAGGGTGAAAATGATTGTTCAACAATCCCACCAACTCAGCATAAGAACGATCCCCTGGCTTGACCGGACTGAGTAGGTTCCTAATCAGGGCATAGGTCTGTGCGCCCACGCAACTCAACAGTACCGCTCGCTTCTTCTCCTCCTCCTTAATATCATTCGCCACAAAGAAGTAATCCAAAATCTCACAATATTCCTCCCAGGATTGCAGCTCGCTGTCGAACGGTGCCACCGAGCCCAAAGTGGTAGCCATTATTCCACACCGAGGGTTACGCTCCACTTCCCACAGATGCTAGCGCTGTACCACTTGCCAACCTCAGTTCATAAGTCACTTAGCACGGTGTAACTTCACAGCAAAACCTGGCTTTTACCCTCGTCGCCATATGTGATATCCTAAGACCAAGGAACCACGGAGACCATGTTTAGCTCACAGTTGCTTCTTTATTAAGAGAACCGGGGCATGCGCCCCCACAGACTGAAAGCTCCCCAACCACTGTTGCCCCCTGGTGGACAAATCCTTGCCACAACATAACATTTATAGTTCCTAGTTTTGCGTCACTATGCCTTCCCTGTCTTCCACGTTTACTCACTCTTGTCTCCGTGTTTCCTGTTCCCTCTGTTCCCCCAGTCGGCCGTGTCGCCATGTCACAGTGTCAAGTCTGCATCTTTGTGAAGGTCTCATGTTTCTTGTTTTATTTTGATAGCTTCTTGTCCAGTGTTCAGTGTATTCAGTTTTTTCTCTGTTTGTTGTAGTGTCGTACATTGGCTGTGTGTTCTTGCATTAGTTCCATGTTCTCCAGTCCATTCAAGTCCTTAGTTGCTAGTCAGGAGATTTTTAGTTTGTTTCTTGAGTATTCATGTATTTTGTTTTAGAGCATTTTTCCCAGCAAATAAAGCTGCCACTTTGAGTTGAGTTTTCCATTTGAGAGTCCTGCGTTTGGGTCCTAACTTTGCTGCCACACAGTTTACCATGACACAAGGATCTTTTAAATCAAATTCAAATTCAAATTCAAATTTTATTTGTCACGTACACAGTCATACACAGTACGATATGTAGTGAAATGCTTGGACAACTGCTCGTGACCTAAAGAAAACAAAAAAAGGAAAAGGCTATGAATAAGATAGGAAATAAATATGAAAAATTAAAAAGGGTAAATTTAACTAGGAAGGAATAGAATATAAATTAAGGTTAAAAATGAAATAACTGTACAACACAAATTAGAATGAAGGGTAAATTTAACTGGGAAGAATAAGATAAAGATAAATATATAAATTAAAGTTGAAAATAAAATAACTGTACAACAAAATACACAATACACAATATAGAACTATATAAGAATGTATGAAGAAATCTAAATATAAATAAATATATACACAATAACAGCAGCTGTACAAGTATTAACCGGAAATGAAGACTATAGTGACCAGTGTTGTGCAAAACCAAAGTCCAGAAAGTCCAGTGTGTGTGTAAGAACTATATGTGTGGGTCAGTACTGTGTGGTGGTGTGATTGAGAGACCGTATCGCCTGCGGGAAGAAGCTCCTCCTCAGTCTCTCTGTGTTGGTCTTCAGGGAGCGGAATCGCTTTCCTGACCTCAACAGAGAGAACAGTCTGTTGTTGGGATGGCTGAGGTCCTTCACGATCTTCCTGGCCTTGGTCCAGCACCGCCTGCTGTAGATTGAGTGCAGGTCAGGGAGCTCGGAGCGGATGGTGCGCTCAGCTGACCACACAACCCTCTGTAGAGCTCGTCTGTCCTGCATGGTGCTGTTCCCGAACCAGGTTAAGATGTTTCCCGCCAGGATGCTCTCTATGGTGCACGAGTAAAAGTTCCTGAGCACCTTGGAGGGCAGTTGGAAGTCTCTCAAGCGTCTGAGGTGGTAGAGACGCTGACAGGCCTATTTTTCACCACGGTGTTGATGTGACAGGACCATGACAGGTCCTGCGTGATGTGAACTCCGAGGTATTTGAAGCTGTCCACTCTCTCCACTGGGCACTCGTTGATGACGGGGGTCTGGTAGTTCCTCTCCTGCTTAGTGCTGAAGTCCACTATCAGCTCCTTTGTCTTACTGACGTTTAGAAGGAGGTTGTTCCTCTGGCACCAGTTCTCCAGATTCCTAATCTCCTTCAGGTAGGCCGTCTCGTCGTTATCAGAGATCAGGCCCACCACGACGGTGTCGTCAGCAAACTTGATGATGGTGGTGGAGCTGGTAGTGGCCACACAGTCATATGTGTACAAAGAGTACAGCAGGGGGCTCAGAACACACCCCTGGGGGGCTCCAGTGCTGAGAGTGGTGGAGGCTGAGACATGTCCGCCCATCCTTACTGCCTGTGGTCTGCCAGTTAGGAAGTTGGAGATCCACTGACACATAGATGAGCTGAGTCCCAGATGCTCCAGCTTGGTGGTGAGTGTGGAGGGAATTATGGTGTTAAATGCAGAGCTGTAGTCTATGAAGAGCATTTTAACATAATTCCCCCTTCTAGTGTCCAAGTGAGTGAGTGATGTGTGGAGGAGATGAGAGATGGCATCGTCTGTGGAACGATTTGGACGGTAAGCGAACTGTAGTGGGTCCAGTGTGTCTGGTAGTGAAGAAATGATGAAGTCTCTGACCAGGCGTTCAAAGCACTTCATCACTACTGAGGTGAGGGCTACAGGGCGATAGTCATTGAGAGAAGCAGGGTGGGGTTTCTTCGGGACAGGAACAATGATGGACTCTTTGAAGCATGTGGGGATCACCGACTGAGATAAAGAGATGTTGAATATCTCAGTGAACACAGGAGCTAGCTGGTATGCGCAGTCTCTTAGGATACGACCTGGGATGCCGTCTGGTCCTGCTGCTTTCCTGGTGTTCACTCTCTTGAAGGCTCTCCTTACTTCATGCTCGGAGATGACGAGCACGTTTCCGGTGCTGGCAGTATCTTCCTGTCTGCAGCCCTTAGCGCCGCTAACACTAGCATTGTTGGAGACCTTAGCTGCAGCCTCGAAGCGAGCATAGAAAGTGTTCAGCTCGTCTGCCAGAGTCACGGCCGCGTTCGTCATACCGGTTGTTGGTGCTTTATAGTCCGTTATTGTCCTTAGTCCCCGCCACAGGCTCCTGGAGTCACTCTGTTGGAGTTGTGACTCTAGTTTCCTCCCGTAGCGCTGCTTCGCCTCTTTCACCGCCCTCCGCACGTTATATGACGCGGCTTTGTACGGGTCCATGTCCCCCGTCATGAGTCCCGTGTTGTAGGCAGCGGTGCGGGATCTCAGAGCGTCGCGGATGGTTTTATCCACCCACGGCTTCTGGTTGGGAAACGTTGTGATAGTCTTTGTCTCCACGGTATCATCCGCTAGTTTCCCGATGAATCCCACAACCGCTTCCGTAAACACGTTGACGTCATCGTCGGAGCTGTTTCTGAACATGCCCCAGTCTGCGTCATCGAGTGCGTCCTGTAACGCGGCCACCGATTGATCCGTCCAGCGCGCGACCTTCCTCTGAACCAGAACTTCCTGTTTCAGCCTTTGTTTGTATTTTGGCATGAGGAAGATGGCGGCGTGATCAGATTTGCCAAACGGGGGGCGGGATTGTGCCTTGTAGCCGTCCTTGACCGTAGTGTAGCAGTGGTCCAGTGTCCTTTCACCCCTGGTGGGGCAGGTGATGTGTTGATAAAAGTTCGGCGCTGCGCGTTTGAGGTTGGCGCTATTAAAGTCCCCCGTCACAATAAGCGCAGCGTCCCGGTGTTGTGTCTGGTGCTGTGTGAGTGCCTCATGCAGCTCGCATAAGGCGGTGACCGTGTCCGCTTGTGGTGGAATATAAACGGCACTTACAATGACCGATGTAAATTCCCGAGGTAGATAAAAAGGACGACACATGATGGACAGTAGTTCCAGATTTGGTGTGCAGGAGCGTGTGAGAGGAACAACGTTCGCACTGTTGCACCAGTTGTTGTTCACCATTAAACACACGCCGCCTCCCCTTGACTTCCCCGAGTCCCGTGTCCTGTCCATGCGGTGAACCGAGAAGAACTCGGCCGGCTGGATGGCGTGGTCCGGCACCGCTGGGTTCAGCCATGTCTCGGTGAAGCAGAGGAGATTGCAGTCCCGAATGTCTCTCTGGAACTTTATCCTGGCCCTGAGGTCGTCAAGCTTGTTCTCCAGTGACTGGACGTTGGCGAGCAGGATGCTAGGCAGAGGTGTGCGGTGTGCACGAGCTCTCAGCCTGTTCCTGACGCCGGCTTTTAGTTTCTTTTGACAATGCAATGAGAAATGCTAGGGCTGCCTATTTTTCATACCTGGTTGCAAAGAGCAGAGGTAATCCTATCCGGTTGTTCAGTCTGACGTCACTAGCCGTGTCTGGGTCTAAACTCCGCTGCAGGTCCATATATCAAACGATCACTATGGCATTACTGAGAGTTGAAAAACTGTCTAAAGTCTTTCATCTTTAATAAAATGATCAGCGTTCTGCTCTACCAGGTGTAACAATTGAGTTTAACATCCAGCCATCCATTAAAACGGAATTTATGACATTTAACGGAGTTAGAAGTTAGCAGGAAGTTAGCTCGCTAGCTTCTATCTAAATACAATATAGCATGTCCTGACTGCGGGTTTTTGGAAACAAATTAAAACGTACAGCTCTGCTATCACTTCCAGCATAAATGAAGACAGAAAACTAAACAGCAGTGACGTTTGTAGGGTTACTGAAGTTTAGGGTTGCCAACTCCCTGAAAAATAAATAAGGGACACCTCGTGGCCAGGGCCGGGCAACCCAGTTGTCTTCACCCTTCCCAGTGTGGTAGCTCTTTTTTTGTGTGTGTGAAATTATTTTTTAACCATTTGACTTGAATTTGATTTAAGCAGATGCATATTCTTTGTGATATGACCATATGGGAAACAAATGATCATTTAGCCATTTATTTTTAGCTCAAAATGACAACATTAACACAGTAAAACAGGTCTCCTTCTTAAACAGAAGCCTGTCATGCTTAACTTTTGAGAATATAAGTAAATCTTTCTTTAAAAGAACTCTGTCCTGCTTAACTTAAAATTATATAAATTAATAGAAAGCAATACAACAAAAATATTCTTGTAACAGTGCACATTTAGTGCATTTAGTACAATTGGCTTCAGTTGAGGTATTATTTCAGCTTTTCTAATGCTAATCAGCTGCTCCTGTTTGTAAACCCGCTTTTTCCCATGATTACGCATCTTAACTCATCATCATTATTAATCTATGTATTACTTTTATGTATTATTCATCTATTTGTTGTAATCATCCATCCTTGCAGTTGTTTATTACACAAAATAAATGATATTATCACACTTCTGGCCACATAGCGCTGATATTCACCGCACATGCCCATATTAACCTTAACCAGAGGGTTTAAACAACAAACCAGTGTTTACATACCATATCTGCTTCTGCCGTGGCCTGGTGGACAAAAAATTGGTAAAGGGTTCCCCGAGCTTTCACGCCCCTCATGTTCTTCTTGTGCCCACCAATAGAAGCATGCCTATGGAAAAAGTGCGCCGGCACACAGTGCAGTGCGCTTTATAGGTGTTATCGTGCACTTTCCCAGCCAGGTGTTTTCCTTTTCCCAGTCCTCCCTGTACTTTTGCAGCCTTTTTTCTTTTCTTTCTCTGAGGGGAACAAACCTTGCTGCTCTAATGCTGGGCTCACACTGTGCGATTTTTGGCCCATTTTGAGCCGATTTTTGAGTCGTGCGACCGATTTGGTGATCGGCCCGATTTTGGCCTTCATCGTGCATCGTGTAGTATACGTGGGGTAACGAGAAGCGATTAACACCTCACGACCAGCTCCCGATCATCAATCGCTCGTGAGGGTGTCACCACAGCCGCTCACACTGCTCATGCGCAAACACGTAAACGTCGGTGAAAAAGATGGAGCAGCACGGCTGTGCAGCCTGTGATCTGGACACAAGTGATGGAGGCACTTGTAGAACTTTGGAAAGCTCATCCGAGCCTTTTCGATGTGGCATCACAAAATTATCACGACCACAACAACCGTGAAAATAGTTGGATTTACACTGCTGCTCAATCACAGCTGCCTGATCATGTTTTTCATTAGCAATTTAGCAAAGTTGATGGTGGTGGTGTGTCTGTGTGAGTGAAAGACAGAGAGAGCGAGCGACAGATTTTCTGTTATAACCTTCATGTTATGGAGGCACAGTGTGAGCACTCAGGTCGCATCAGAGCATCGGGCGGTATAGTGTGAGACCTGCATCGTGACCTGCAAACTTCTAACCCCTGCGAGTCAATCGTGCAGTTTGAGCAGGAGCTGAATAACGTGACTGAAAAAAATCGCAGTGTCTGCCCAGCTTTAGGTGTACTGTCATCCGAGACGTGCACCGCAGTGTCGGCGTTTGTTTCCCTGTTGGCCATGCTTCTTGTTGTGGTCATCTGTTGTCTTCCGGTATTTTCTCCGCAAGCGACCTTTCCTCGACCAATGAGATAATCTGAATTGTCATACTCGAATTGTCATAAGTGTGCTGTCAGCTCATTGGTCACAAAGCAGGAGAGGGGCTGGGAATGATGTTTTCAAACAAAGTGTTAATTCCATTAACATTTATAGACTACTTTTGATTCTCACTGTATTACGGGACAAAGTGCGTCCCTTATTAGCTCAATACGGGACGTGTACTTTTGTTTCTAAATACGGGACGATTCCGTTTTTTAAGAGACGGTTGGCAACCTTACTGAAGTTGGGCTAGCTGGTATATAATGATGTGCTACGTGACCGCTAGCGACACAGCTATGTTAGCATAATATAAACAAGCTAACTTTTTTTCCACTCGATAAAAGTTAACGTGAGTGTTCTCGGTGGTCAGGAACAAATGTAATCGCATGGCAGGATGCTGTAAAAGGACCAAACTTCAGCCAGGAGAACAACTGAGATAATCCATCCACATATGAGGTTAGTCATTCATATACTGCTGCATGGGCTGGGCTGTAGTTACATCCTAAGGTTTTAAAAACTGAGCTTAAATAAATGATTAGTGGTAATAAAAGCCGAGGGAGGTCAACAGTGATCACTGACTGTTTTAGGAGCTTTTTGAGATTAAATAGAAGAAAATACAAAACATTAAACATGTTAACAACACAAAAGCCATATTAAACGCAGACTACTTTAGGCACGGAAGTAGTCAGCCACTAATCAGAAGGTCGGTGGTTCGATCCTATTGCCCCATCGCAGTCATATGATGCTTTTACAACTTTCATACATGACTCTGGTCAAGCAGCCATTACTGTTGGTGTTTACTGTCCGGTCTTTCATCTCCTGTGGTCTGCATGCCTGGCTCCACAGCCATTGCCTCCTGGTTTGGATGTTATTGTTCCAATTTTCCAGCCACTGAGCAGCAAACAACCTGGAACAGCGGGGTTACTCATTAACTGCCATATCTGGAGAATCTTGGTTGTTCACTGCCCAATCTGCCACCTGCCAGGTGTGCATGTGAGTGCAGTTTATGTGAATGCATATGTTACAGGTTATTACATCAGTATCCCTGCAATTAAGTAGGAGAGTGAATGTATAAGAAGTGAAAACCTGAAGAAAGAGTGAAGAGCTGGTCTTTTCAAAAGCACTGAAAATTATCTAAAGAGTATATTTTTCTATATGTCAGCGCATATCATTGTGTCTGTATAAGAACAGTCCTGTGTGCATATTTCCCCCCTACACAGGTATGTGTATATGTGCAGCACTATCTGAATATGAGAGCCACGGCAGGCTTTACCACACTGATAAGCTCCCAGCAGGAGCTTATCAGTGAAGTTCAGCTCACGCTGCCGCTCCTCTAACTTTGTGTCTGTTCCAGCACTTGTTCCTTAAAACAGCCTCCCAAAACTTTCAGTTCTAGACATATAAACTCTGGTCTTTAGACTTATTCGTGATTTCAGTACAGAGTTTTTCAGTATAGCTATAGAGTGCATGCATGTCTGCTGCATATTGGATTGGAATTTAAACAGTGAGTGCGAGGCAAAGCAAAGACTTTCACCTTTCATTTGAGGTAGTTTAACAATGATCATAAACGTCTTAAACTAACACTCAGAGTCAACACGTCTGTCACATTCTGCCAGAGGCTGCAGGTCTGGTGCACTTAGGTCCATAATATATTGGACAAAACACAGTTTTTGTAATTTTGCCTCTGTGCACTGCCACAGGGGATTTAAGGCGAACAATTAGGACACGACGGAAGTGCAGAGTAGAAGATTTAATTCTAAAATTTATGAGACATTTATGGGATGACTGGCTGACGAGTAGTATCTTGGCATGTTCCCTTCAGAATCACAGTCAACTTTATTGACCAAGTATGTGTACACATATAAGGAACTGGGCTCTGCCAATTTCTTTGCTCTCAGTGTACGCAACAGAATAGACAATACTGACAATGAGACATAGACAGTAACAACAAAGCATATTTATTGAGCAATGGTGCAGAGTGTGAAGACGTTGGAATAAATTATGGAATAAATAAGGGATAATTTACTAGTTACTATAGATTCAGTATATTAAAAAAGCCTGAGCGAGTGCATAGAATATGATAAGGATAAGAAACTCTCTGTTACAACATCAAACCAAGTCCAGAATTATTATTGCTAATATGTATTGTAATATATCTATCTCACTAAAGCACTTCTGGATGGATGCAAACTGCATTTCGTTGCCCTGTACCTGTGCATGTGCAATGACAATAAAGTTGAATTCTATTCTATTCTATTCTAGAACACTCCTGAGAGATGCGTCCATGAGTGTAAAACAAGGTTCAAACCACTGCTTACACTCAAGAACAAGAAGGCCTGACTAGACTTTGTCAGGAAACATTTTAAAGAGTCTGCACAGTTCTGAGAAAAAAAATCTTCCGACAATTGAAACCAAGATTATCTTTTAAAAGAATGATGGGAAGAGAAAATCATCATCTGTCAGACATGGAGAAGGCAGTGTAATAGCATGGGCATGTATGAGTGTGATGATTTGTCTGAATCAGAGTCATCACAATCAAACATTTGCTGAGACCTTTAAGAAAAACATTAACATGTATCATGGTGGGATTAAAGGAAAAGCCAAATGATGACTAAGGTCATTGAAAAGTATCCGTATCATACTCCGAATAAAGTCCTTACACCAGCGCTGTCAAACATAAGATTCAACGGGAAGAATTGGCCCTGCAAAGTCTTCAATCGAGCTCACTGGATGACTTTGGAAAATGTGAAGGAGAAGATAAAATTTGGACTTTTAATTGCATTTTAAGGTTTTTCAGCCTCCCAAAGGCCATCGAAACAGATATCAAGACATCAAGGACGATTTCTTTCTGTTGAAGTAGCACTTCCTGTTTTTATATAAGATACCTCAGGGATTAAATGTGCAGTTAAACTTCTGTAAACTAATAAAAAGTGCACTTTCATTGATCCATCCCACAAAAAATCAAAATGGGCTGGATGTGACCCATTATGTAAAACGAGTTTGACATCCCTGGTTCACACTGTTCATCTAATCGGGGACATAATCACTTTCTGACTCAGCATGCATAAATATTTTTTAAGCCTCTTTCAACTTCCACGCTTCTTTTCCTGCACTGCTGTCTCGGTGCTCGTGTCCAGGGTTTTATCAGGAACTCTCTGAGCCTTATCTCTTTGCACAAATGCTGGACAAACACACACATGTGCACACACAAATTTAACAAAAACAAGCCATTTATTGTTGAAATGCCTGTGACCTCTGCAAATACTGACCCCCTCCTTTAAGCTGTTTGCAGGGCACGTGATGAGTAAAAGCAAAGGAGTGTTTACCGAATACTGACCCTGCATTAGATAACATTTCCTTTGCCTGTTTTAAAATTTAAAATTTAAAATTTACCCTTTTTAATTTTTCATATTTATTTCCTATCTTATTCATAGCCTTTTCCTTTTTTGTTTTCTTTAGGTCACGAGCAGTTGTCCAAGCATTTCACTACATATCGTACTGTGTATGACTGTGTACGTGACAAATAAAATTTGAATTTGAATTTGAAAAAGAGGAAACCAAAAGGATCGCTGGCATCAGAGTGAGCACTGTATGGGATTTTGCAAGCATTGTTAGGTAGAAATGTTATTGATTAGATGACCAGTTAAGCAGCTATGGCCTTTTAATTAAACAGATTAAATGACTGACCTAGTTATATCTTTTCTTTAGAGAAGCAGTGTTGGTCAGTTCTCAAACCTATTTTCTGGTAAGTGTTTTATCAGAGCTCTTTATCCTGCTACAATTAGAGTGACGTAATTAGAAACAGTCCAATCTAATCAGCCAAACAATGCCTACAGAAGGCTGCTTTGTTTCAATCAGCGAGCGAGGAAGACGATCAAGGATCAGGTGTCCTCTGTATCTGCAGCCCAGCACAGTCAACACTATCAGAAGCAAAGGGGCCAGTGTTTGATCACAAAGGTAGCTTGATCAGCCTATAATCGCAAGGGTTTTTACACATAATGAAGAAAGAGAGCAATCTAATTCCCCTGCCTGTGTTTATTTATATTAGAATATATTTAAATATAAAACACTTGAGATTTTTGTAACTTGACTTCATTGTGTGATATTTAATTTGTTGTTTATGTGGATCAGAGTGTTTGGCAGCTTTCGGCTGGTTAGCTGATGATGGTGACAGAGGAAAAACAGACCCAGAGCATTTTACTTTGAGTAACTAAACCTCCTCTGGAAAAAGAAATTATAAATAAGAACCTTTGCACACTGTCTCATTTTATCAAATCACAACGTTTCAGTCCAACCGACCTTCATCAGGTACAAAAACACAGAGTACCTGATTTAGTTAAACCCGTAATTAAACCTCTAAAGTGTCGACCAAAACCCAGACACACAAGGGTGTTTGAGGCTGAGCTTCAGTCTTCATTATAGCCACACATTACATCTTTAAACTAATCATTAATTCAAAATTAAATTAAGGAGGTCGATTTCTTTAAAGGAACTTTAATTAGATTAACTTTTGTTCTGTCTGATACATTTAAATGAAAGGCGGTCAATACACGAACGTAATCAAGTGATAATGCTGAATTCATTTATTGGTTATTGGCTTCTTGTGCTTCTGAATCTCAGAGAGAGAACACCTCCAACACGCTGTGTATTACATATATATGTACTCTGTTTAATGTGCATAATTTTCTGAGTCATGAAAGGAGGAAAAAAGTAAAAGTTGGACTATTAATGTTTTAATTTCTTTTCAGGCACGACTCTATAGCTAAAGGGAGGTCTAGTTTCTGTACTTGCTGACCCACTAAAACCTGCTCAGTGCTCAGTTACTACAACAAACTGGTCCACTTATTTTTACTTTCCTAATGATGAAACACGTGATGAATGTGTTCGTGACTAAAGGTGGATTTGCAGTATGAACTTTTTTGTCTGCGATGACAAAAATCTGGGTCATTTCAATCCAGTCTGCAGCGATTCGGGTGACCTTGTTGTTTTGTTCACTCGGCACAGAAAAGCAAGGCCTCGCACAGATTTGTAGATTCAATAACTCAAGATATGTAACGCCTGTCGTCTATTCCGCTATCATGAGTCAACAGTTGTTCAGGAAGTGCTGCTGGGGGTCTCTCAGGTGAAGCTTTCCTATAAAATCAGAGGAAATGCGAATAAAGGGAAAGATGTTTGACAGTAAATGTGTTGTGAAGCACTTTGGCTCAGGGCTTCTCATCCTGCCAGCTAGCTCCTGCACTGAATGAGTGTCCTTGTGTCTCCTACACCGCCAGGGACTGCTTACTCCAGCTGTCCTCTTATCTCTTCAGGGAGAAAGGAAAAATGAGAAATTCCCACCAGTTATTGAGACAGTGAGGGGAAAATCTGGAAGAAGCGGCAGTGCTTTGGCTTTTAAAGAGACATGCTCGTGTTCTGCACAATATTCAGTTAGGTGTGAGCTCAAGAAGGATTAAGATATATTTATATAGAGATCTTTTCTATTTTAGCTGAGCACCTACAAATACTGGTGGTTGGACACACTACAATAAGAGGTAACAATGCAAGTTTTTACAGAGAAAGAAAGAGAGAGTGTAATTTCGAGTAGTGCACACAAATTGTTTTTTTCTCTTCGTATTCTCTGACCCTTCTCTCTGAAGGCGCCAAATTGTTTTTAAAAACACATTTTTTATCATTATAACTGATTTTCCAAGAGCAACCATCATTATGTGAATTCTAAATATAGATTTATTTAAAAAAACATGCAGCCCAAAGATTCTGAAGCAACAACATCGCATGCAGGATGTTTACAATGTTGCTGTGTAACCAGTGTATTTCGCTCTTTAGCCCTCAGCCATAAAGGCTTAAAGGCTGGTTGGTTTCCCCCGGCAACCTCAGCTGGTTTGTGAGTGATTGCTGGAGGCTGCAAGGAGATGTGTTGTGCAGGATCAAAAACCTCCTTCCAATCACTGTGAGCTCGGGATGCTGGCAGCGAGTTTGCACGGAAGTTCCTGATACGTCTGCAAACACTCGCCAACTGCTCCTGATAGAGTTCTACCTTTTATGCGGTGCCTATAAGCGCCTTGTGTAATGTTCACCTACACACTCACTGGGGGCAGCTCAGGGTTTATGGAGAGAAAATATTCTCAGAAGGTTGATACATGCGGATGATGTGATCCACAGCTGTAAACTAAAATGTATAAATGTGTGTAATTCTAAGTCTTTCCAGATGTGGGTTTGCAGTACAAATGTGAACAGGCACAAAACCATTTTACATCCAAACCGGAACAAGCAGTGATCACAAGCATTTTTAATTTCAGTGTCACATGTTTTTCACGTACACAGAGTAGTGTACACATATCCAAGAGTGTTTGTGCCACGCTTCACACCATCACCGTGCACGTGCACTCCAGGATTTCGGACGATTTGGTGTCAGCTTCACGGAGCCACATGTTTAAGAAAACTGGGACATATGATAAAAAAAAATATCAGTTTTTAATCGTGGAATGACGAGTTATCCACTTTATTTAGAAGAAAAAAAGAGTTTGTTTTTTGGCAGTGACACGGGAAGTCAGATATGCCAGTTTTCCGGTTGTACTTAAACGCATTTACATTTGTTGACATGTGAAACTGACACCGTAAAAACTGCAAGCATGGCGTGCACGTGCAACGTGATTCGTCCATATCAGGTGATCATTTTAGGCATATTTGATGATTTATAGGCGAGTGAAAAAATGTCACAAACATTCTTAGACATCTGCACACACAGGAAACTCTTTGGCCCGGAAAAACACCATATATGTGGTGAGGTAGAAATAAAGAAAATATGTTTGTTCAGGTCTGGATCTATTTGTAAAATATATGTGTGTATGTGGATTGGAACACACTAGCAGACACACACACACAAACACAGATTTACACACAAATCCCTGTGAACACTTGTACATTTTGGTTCACGCATGTAAATCATCAGACTAATTTCTCTCCACAGAATCAAAATAAATGTTACACCCCCGATTTAGGGAAAGGGGTCTGTGACCATGTAAAGCTGCACAGACCCCACGGATGAAAACACACCGGCAGTGCTGTGGCGTGCAGCGTGAGGTGTGACGTCTCGGTGAAAGAGCTAAATTTAGACCGCATCTTGAATAATAAGCGAGAGAGTATGACAGAGGAAGGGGGGCAAAGGGAGCAGAAGCAATGAAGACTGAATCTACATATATATCTTTTCTTTTCTCTTAATCAAAAAGCGGTTTTAGTTGTTTATTGAAGGAGGAATGAGTAACGCAGCACGAGCTCATGGTCGTGAGAAGAAAAACACAGACTCGAAGTAGACAGGGGGCTGGGAGTGGGGCGGTGCTATGAAGAACGTGTATCTACTCAAATTCAGTGTTCTGTTCAAGGTTTTCACAAGTCGGTGTTTACGGCAAAGCTGAGCTACTTCTGAGTGTTTCCTGCACTGCTGGAGCAGCTCTCTGAGAGGATGTTTTTGTCTCTCCGGCTCACACCTGGAACAAGGAAAGACTGAGAGAGCTCTTTCTTGTTTTGTTTCGAAGTGTCTCTTTGTTTGACACAAGGACCGTGTCACTGTATTTATTACCTACCTGACACTGGAATAAGCGTTTTTCTCTCGATAAACGGACTTATCATCACGCGCTGCTTGTGTCAGGCTCTACTGCGCGAGATCACTTTGTTTGGTTTGTCAGCTGCGCGGAAATCTTGAAGAAACTTAGCTGTCAGGAAGCTGCGCTTTTTTATTTCTTTTTGCACACGGTTTCCAAAAAGCACTTCACATTTTTGCTGACCTTATGCTTTTTAATATAGAGATTTTTTTTCTTAATCTGACAAATTAATCAAGTTGCTGAAAGCAGCAACGATAAACGTCCTTTATCAGATAAGCGGGGCACGTTTCCTGTACGCACAAGAAAGACGCACAAGGAAGACGCTTGCGCTCAAGCACTCCAAGCGCACGGGCAACACCAAGTGCATAAAAAAGACATTTAAAACGAAATAAAATCGTCCATCTAATAAGATGACGGACGGCCCAAGACAACGCAGCAGCACGGCGGGATCTGCCAAGGATGGTGCCGCTGTGAAGGAGTCAGGAGGAGGTGTTGCGCTCAAGAAGGAGATCGGGCTGGTGAGCGCCTGCGGTATTATTATTGGTGAGTGTCACTGCTGTTGCGTGGGAATGACATGTGGTGCAGGCTGTTGTCTGACAGCACAGCGACGAATCTTTATGTTGAATGTCTGAGGGTCTGAGACTGTATGAAAAGTGTGTAAAAATGAGAATATGACAAACAGGGACGGGACTAAGCACTGCAGAGAAAATCAGAGTATACAGCCACCTGCTCTTCAGTTATGAGCAGGGTAAAAAAAAGCTGCACTGGGATCAAATTCCAGATTTGATGAATGTAGTTTACAAGTTTATGATAATGATGATCATTTGTGTGACTCTAAAAGCAAGGCAGAAATGTTGCCAACACATATTGTAGTTAATCAAAAAGGGCGTTAAGTCTCCATCATGCTTAAAATGATTAAAACAGGCAAACACACTCTCTACAGAGCAACCTCACATGACAGCTGGAAACAGCTGAACACAGGTAGACACCACAAACTAAACTTATATTGTAATTGAGTCTGCCCTGTAACAGTCTCCTGCCCTTTGCCCCTGCAGTCGTTAATCACTGAAGCTATCATCATTTTTCTGTAGTCAATTTTCTGCAGCAATCAGGATGTTGTCCCTTTAACTCATCTCTGAGGATTGGTGCATGCAGTTTTTAGGCTCATGTGACTGATCTGAGCCTGCAGCTGTAATTTAGTTAGGATTGACTGGAAAATGCACCTTTAGCCCATTATAATGCACACACACACCAAAATACAAGCTCAAAATTTCAACCCTACAGTGATACTGGATCATCCACTTACCATATATGGTTCATCAGATAAAGGGTTAAAGACATTTCTCCAGCCACTTTAACTTTTAGTTCAGTTATTTGACTCCTTACTCCTGTAAAATGCAGGAACCTTTGCACGGGAATCCACCATTCTTTGTAATTACAGCTGAATACTGCACCGTGACACTTTTGAGGAAAAGTACTAATAGAAAGCTGCTTTGCTATGTATTTGAGTATCGTGTTGAGTGCAAAGACCCACAAGACTGTAAAGTTTAAGATCAAATCAGTAACATTTTGATATTTTCATTATGGATTTTCAAAAATTTCACTCCATGACTAAGACTCCTGTAGTGATAATGCCCACTATTCATGCTTAGAGTGTTTAATAAAGTATTGAGTACTCCAGCAGTCCCCTAAACTGCAAGGAGTGAGGAGTAAGGAAATGATGACAAAGGCTTAAGTCTTCGAATCGTTCAAAGTGCTGTTTTATATTACACGGGGCAAATTGTAAAATAAGCTATATGTACTGCAGCGTAACATAACATGCAAACTTCTCTTGGAAGAAGCTTTCCGAGGTCAGAGATAGAAGCAATGATGATGAGGATCAGGTGTGTGATTGATTAGCATTGTTTTAAATGTTGACTGATTGATTTTCAATCAAAATAGTTACCAAATAACCAGAAATTGCTTTTCATTTCAATTCAAATGACCACAATCAGCCTACTAGCACTGTCACTATCCTCGTGGATTAGATGGACTCAGTTAACGCGAGCGGTGAAAGCCATCCCTCATTTGTCTAACAGCAACAGGGGTCTCTCGATGCATTATCATCATCACATGACAAACTGATCTATAAAAACTTTGGGGTAAAATATGGCACAGGTTGTCCTGCCAGAGTGTGCGGTCCTCATGCTGACCTTGCCAGGAGGAATAGAAGGGCGGGGGATGAGTCACTCATTCACGTGTTTCCACGGCAACGGGAGAAGAGAGGGGAGACGGCGGGGTGGGTTGATATCCCGAGAAGCTTTCAACAAGAGAGGAGTACAAAAAAATGACGTGGCAGGGAGAGATGAGACTGTTACTCTGTGAAATCAGACGCTGGAGATCCCTGCGCATGCTGACAGCATCCTTACTCCACCAGCTCAGCTCCACCCTTCAACACACCCGCATTCATCATAATCTAAACTGCTTGCTTTATCAATCTCCATTTACCTGCCAATCGTTAAGAAATGTTGGGGCAGCACAGGGCCGGGAGGTTTTTATAGCCCTCCATAGTCCACACTCCTCGGCGCTCAGCCCTCTTGTCCTTGGCCAAGTAACTCATTCATGCCACTTCAGTTCACGCCGTCCTGTGCGAGGGAGACGTGAGCTCAGGTGACTCGACTGATCCTTTGGTTCACGAACATGCCCTGCTGGGTTTCCATGAAAAGGGTCGAGCACACGAGGACATCAAATGTTTTTATGACCTATTGTACAGTTCAGGCATTTATCGCTCATACACGTACACACACACACACAAATGAAGGTCCAAAGCCTGGGATTAGAAGTGAACTTTTGGCCATTCTTGGCTCCACCCTGATAATGCTGTTTTATTAGCTTGCCTGGCTTAGCCATGTCTGAGCTGCACTCCAGTCTTTGTATTATGTAAAGAAATTCCTGGATGAATCGTACTTTTATTAAATATTAATTTCTTTTTAAACTGACTCACATTGCAGAGACTAAATCCAGGAATAATTGGCAGGATTAATGATAAACAGACAAACAAGCCTGCCTTTATTTTGCTTCCTCTTTTCCTCTTCTTGCTATCAAAACCATTAATGCGAGTTACGTCCGATTAATTACTTCAGTGTAATAATACCTTCCTTTCATATTCAAAAGCATGCACGCATGCACAGTCTGAGGCTCCGGCTGAGGGCCAAGCAGCAGGTTGCCTCAGCTTGGTAGCTGTTTAAACAGGGATTTGCAGCTGAGGGGAAATACAAAGACTAATTCTACAGAGCTTTGCAAAGGCTCATCTGGGTTATATCATAATGCTGCACAAACACACACACGCTGCCTAACATTTATAACTTGTGGATGCTGTTTGGTTGAGTGATATCTTTAGGGGTGTCACAGGGAGGCTCAGGCAAGCTAATTTATACAATAGGCTGTATATAAAAGAGGGACATAGGCATCATTTATCTACAGTCTATGTAAAAGACTGAATATATAAACAGTGGTTAATGTGGAAACCATTGGCTTATAAACTACGGTTTCAAAGTGTTGAGTGTAGCATTTTAGCATTTTCTTTTTTCTTGTGGAAAGTTGTCTTAGCCACTTTCTTGAGCAACGTGCGTCTCTAATCTGCTGTGACATTAAGACTGATGCTGACTTTGCAAAAACACCCTTGGAACAAAATGTACTTACTGGGGGGGATGAACACCAGACTCCTCAGAAGGTCTTTCATTACAACCTCAACACAACAAAGCAGCATGTTCCTGTCACTCAAAGTGGCCTCGCCCATAATTATGCACAACTAAGCCTGGGTTAAATGGGTTTATATGTTGTTGCAATGTAGACTAAGACCTTGTTTTGTACCAGATTAGAAAAATCTTAAATCTGTTTTAAAGTCGGAGTTTTAACATGAACACCGCCTCATTTCTGTATCCAGCATCAGGTGTTTTTGTGTTTATTTTTCATGGCATTGTTTAGATTTTGGTTGTCGATGCCAAGTCTTACTACCACTTAAAACATGCACGTTAAGTGTTTTTATTTTTGCTTCATCGCATTCTCTTTTTTGGTGTTTTATGTTAAAAAATTATTTTGCATAAAGAATTACGTATCATTTAATTTGCAAATTATCGTTACTTTTTAGCTACTTTTTATTTCATTGGGGGTGGGTGGGGGGGTTACATGACTGCTCTGGTGACTCATGTGGGCAGCTGAACGTACCAGACAGTGATCCCAGTTTCTATTATGAGTCACATAAAATGTGGCTTCCTAGAAACCTAGATATGAAAAAGTGGTCTTTCTAATTCCTTAAAAATGAAATCTTGTTTTGAAAAACAAGGAACAGAAATATGCTCAGAGGGCACAAACCAATCCTCTTCCTTTATGAAACAACGATCTAATAAAAAAATATATTATTTATATTTTGTAGTTAAAAATGTACCTAAATATGTAAAAAAGAACAACTTTGTGGAGATTCGACAGCTCAGACTTTTTATCGCCTGCTTCTTAAAGGTGATGCAGCACTCAGCTGGTCAGAGATTGCAAAGAGTTTAGCAACTCCACATTAAAAAACCAAAAAAACCTCCCAAATTTCTTTCCCCTTGGCCTGCTTGGAGACAAAGGGGTGTAAAACAACAAATGTAAGAACAGGAAACATGCAGATTCCACATTAGTCAGCAGTCTTGCACCGTAGTGCGCAATGATGCACATGACATGAACGCACTACATGCAGGCGCACATTTGATTGCCTCTATAAAAAAGTCTCCATTATCTAAAGCTCAGAGCATAAACACATTCAAAACAACATAGATCAGACACTTTACACTCAAAAGCCTCTGGAAAGTCTACCAAACTTTATGTTGCACAGGCAAATCCACCCATCCAGACCGTTTTACAAGAAAAGCAACATTAATGCTGAGTCAGCAGATGGCTGCTTTCCCCCCCTGCCTCTAGATGTTAAAGGTGAGGCACTTTCTGTCATAAAGTTGTCAACAAAATCAGGGGAGAAAGAGTTTGTTTGTCTCCTTTTTACCTTTAAGCTGCAACTAGCGTTATGTAAGCCAGCGGCTGCTCTCGCCACTCGCACACGATCCATATGGAGTCTGTTACAGCTAAAAAACAATGTGCATGTTTTTAGTTGTGCACATGCCTTTGACTTAGATTAGGCTAATCTTAGAAAGCCGAGGTACCACGAGCGCTTAAATAGAGCAGCATTGTGTGTGTATGAGTGTGCAAACAAGGGAGGATTTTAAAAAAAAAAAAAATTGTTTGATTTAGATTTATACAGGCCTGAAGAATCAGTCCTGTATTACACAAGAAATTAAAAAAAGCCCACCTGATTTCCTGGAAGATATATAAACAGAGATGTAGCGTTAATATTACACAGGTAAAATGTCTAAAAACCTTTACTAAAGGATGGTTTAGTTTGTCTAATTGGTTAAAATGGAAGTAGTTTGATAATATTCACAACTTAGAGCCCTAATCCCCCAGCTTGGTATGAACAGGAGTCGACAGCAGCTTAAATACTACACTTTATCTGCAGTTATAGCAGCCACAAAGGATCCACCTGATGATGTCTCGAGGCACAATATGATAGCATCGTTCATATCTCTGACTTTTGTACTGTAACACTGCACTCACTGTGATTTAACCCAGCCAACCTTTGACCCCGGCACTTTTCCCTGTGGCTGATGGCATCAAGCCTTCAAACCACGGTGAGCTGAACTTGATCAGTTCTCGTGACCGCCAACGTCAGCCTTATCAGAGGAGTGAACGCTTTCGTGTTAGACCTGAACCCAACCATCCGTCTCTTTCATCTGCTGTGCAAACTGCTCTCTGACGCTCATTGAATATGTCAGGGCATTATTCTCCCCCCTCTGCGTCCACGTTTCAGTCCTCCTCCCTCTTTGCACTCGTTAACCCTGCTCTCGGCCCTCTTCCATCTCCTCATAGCTATGCCAAGTCAGCATATCGCAGGTTCCCACTTTGCCAGGCAGCTCGACTGATTCATTGCTGTTGAAACTCTGCTCGTTCTCTCTCTTATTTTTTAAAGCATCTTTTCCATTTTACTCGTGACCTAACTATTTATTTCCTGTCTAGTTTGTCATATGTCTGTTTCCTCAGTCTTTCCCTCGGTGCTTCTGGGTGAATTCATACACCAGTGATCAGCCATCCACTTGTATAATAATCACAAGATAGTAATAAATTGGTAGAGCAGTTGCCCTTATAGCCACACTTTGTTTTCTAATAACATGGGACAAGCCCTAAAGCTAGACAACTACTTCCCATAATGCTTTTGGACAGCACTTCTGAAACGTGAACCCTTTCTCTCCCTCCACCCTCCACCAGGTAACATTATTGGCTCAGGTATCTTCGTCAGCCCAAAGGGTGTGATGGAGAATGCCAGCTCAGTGGGCCTGGCTTTGATCGTCTGGATCATCACCGGCATCATCACCGCCATCGGGGCGTTGTGCTACGCCGAGCTAGGCGTCACCATCCCCAAGTCTGGAGGAGACTACTCCTACGTCAAGGACATCTTCGGCGGGCTGGCAGGGTGAGTGAGTCGTTCGTTCTTTTATAGATGTCACACATCTTCAGGGGTAAATCAGCACCTGTGTTTTAACTCTTCCCCGATTGGAGGTCTATTAGGGGTAACTCTGTTTTGTTTATTTTAATTGAGGAGTTTCTATCATTGGCCTCGTCATTGAACAAAAGGCCTCAGAGTAGCTTACTGGGGCCACCCTTCGAAAAAACAGAAACTTATCCTAATGGCCCTGAAACCATGTTTTTATTGATTATATACTGAGGTGTCAAAACTCAACATTAAGGATACGGGGGGGTCGCCAGCTGTCTTCTTTATGCTGGAAAAAGTTAAGACCATGACGTACAAAAAATAGGACACCATTTGTTACTAATTGAAAGCTGATTTTCTCCATAACAAATGTGTTTTCAAAGGATTACATCTTTGTAATTGGAATGATTTATATTTCAGCTTCTCTCTTTGGACTTTTTTATTCACTCTCACATCAGTGAGGGCTAAGAAGCCCCCAGTCATTCCACAAAAGGTTTGGTTATTAACTGCATAACAAAGAGAAGAAGGGCCTGAAATGGGCCAGAAACGACTAAAGTTAATTTGACATGGATTTGACGAGTCCTGGTGGATTATCCAGCTGATGGAGCTCAGATGTATGGATCCAAAGCAGGTCCAGAGGTACAAGCACAGCAACCAGATATAACATATTAAAAACACTAAATCCCACAATGACGTTAATTTTGTGAAATTTTTGCATCTAAAGTCCACCGTAGAAAGGTGGACTTTAGCTTGTAGCCAGCTGCAGATCTTAGAAACAGACATTCACCCAACTGACTCAAATTAGTTGCCAGTAAATGAGCTTCCAGGTGACTCAGAGAATCTCGAATGGCACGCCGCTGTGGGGGTTTTCAATCTTTAATGGAAAGTTTTGAATTGACTTTCCGCTCACGGCCTCCTCCCATTCATCCATAAATGGCTTCTTACAGCAAGAGCTTGGGAATCACGCTAAGTTAGTTTCCTAGCAAAAACAATATTGTTTGTTAGCGAAGATTTCACACACACTAGGCCTTTTCTCAGAAAGTAAACACACACCAGACCATTGTTGTTTTTTTTTCCAACTATCACAAGGATGCATATTATCAAGATATTCTGGGAGAGGAATTCAAGCAGACCAAACAGACAATGATTGTTTGTGTCTCTTTGTGCGCAAACTATCAATACACATCAATGAACATCTAACTCCAGAGACTTTGTACTCTGTGGCTTCACATGCTCAGTTTGAAGTGTTGGGGCCGCACCGTTTCCATGTGCCCTGGGTATAGCATAAATAAATCCATGTTCAAGGGATGTTTGTTTTTGTTTTGCTGCTCCCTTTGTCCCCATCTGTGTATATGGGGGCGTGCTTATAAGTCACTAACTGGAATGGTGGGTGTACTTACATCACCTTCGCAGCTGTGCGAAGGCGAGCTCGCAGAAGAAAGAATTTGAAAATTGTATCGTCAAACACTTGAATGGACAGCGCTTCATGCACAAAGGGCCTTTGTTGTATCAAACTGACGAGGGTTACGTAACACCTGTAATGTCCCCTACACGGAATACTGTAGGTGTAGCTGGTTTCAGTGGTTTAAGTGGAAGTTAAATGGAAACAAATGATTCACAAATTTCTCATTACATTCCATCATCCTAACTGCAAACCCTTCTGAAACTCTACACCGTAACTTTGCTGTGCCCGACACCGTAAACTGACGTGCATTTACTTAGAAATGTAACTGCAGGCCATGTTGTAGCCTCGACAAGTGGGTGACGCCGACAGCTGCATCTGTAGCTGTCGAGGGCGATGTATGGTTACATTTCTAGGAAGGTGCACGTCAGATTACGGTGTAGGATTTCCAAAGGGCTTGAAGTTATGACGTACCTAATGTGTAGGTTTAAAACAAAGTCGACTGAACACTAGCAACAGTGTCAGCCACTTGTGTAGTCTAGGTCAAAGACTATACATAGACTCAGTGCAGAAGAAAGGCATTACTGTTAGCATTTTAGTTTTTAGGTGCAATGCTAACTTATGAGCTAACAGAATCTAACATTGTTTTCTAGCTGCATCCACAAACTTTATACACTGATATATTTAAATACTACTTAGTGCTAAATAACTTACAGATTGTTCTTTTCATAATTTATTAACAACCTAATATTCAACAAGTCCATTTTATAATATTATAGATAATTTATACATTAATTAACATTAAAATATTGCAGCTAGCTTGGTGTGCTTCAAAGTGTAATGGTAGATTAGCTTGTTTCATCGTTGTCACCTTAGTTTATCATATGTTTACACATTAAACCCAACACATTATTTTTTTACTGTATTTAACAGTAATAAATGTAGGTTTTAGATCCTTTTAGTAAAGTAAAAAAATACATCATTTACCTGAAATATACTAAATTTGAGTATTAAAAATGCTAAAAGTGAAGCGAGCAGTGTGAAAGGGGAGTTATTCGAGAGTGACGTTTTTTTAACAAACACTCACAAATTCCAGCGAGCCGCCATCCCATTAATGCACTCGAGTGTAATGATCCCTTTTTAAGCTTCCAGAGAATTTAATGGAGATATCACGTGTACGGTTATACCTGTCACTCCGTTAAGCCCCTGAGCTCTGCTAAATCTCGTGTCATCAGCCCGATATTCATTTTATTCCACTATTGCTGATATCTGCCTGTTTGCATGTTTTTGTTATCATGCTGAGGCGAGTGAGATAAGTATTGTCAGGCATGTCTATCTAAACAAATCATGTAAGATGAAAACGAGGTGAAAATTACAAAATACATCAATGTGAGTAAACACAATAAAAAATGTAACAAAAAACAATGGGCTGATGTGATATTAAAGCAGACAATGTGTAACATGTGGCGTGTTGGTGTATTGTTTCACTGTTGCGTTTCTCCATGACTACTGCTACTTTGGCAGGTTAAAAGACTGGATGAGTCACCCCATTTTAAACTGTTGCCAGGCAGAAATGTATGGTCTGGGTTAAACTAAATGTCGTTTCCCTGCACAAACACAGGAAAATAACGGGGCAATGTGCCGGTAACCTAACATCAAAGTAGCTGCAAATTTTTTTTACTATTTTAGTCACAAGCAGCATGAGATTTCCTCTCTTTGCTTTGTTCTGAGTGATGCAAGGAAGTGGTTCTATTCAGTAACTGGGTCATTTGTTTTTTAGTGTTAGCTGAGTATAGCAACTGAAGCCATTCATGGCTCCTCAGAACCCAAAGGTGACACTGTTGTGTAGCTTCTTTTCCTAGTACAAACTATTAAATTAATGTAATGTGGAGAAAGTGAAATAGGCACTGGTACTTTCATAAATGATTCACTAATCATTGACTGTTACAAGCTTAATAAACCATGAACATATGAACTGTTTTATTGACTTGTTATTTTTGTTCGCGTAGTCCATTAATACTCAGTTAAAGTTCTTTCATAACTATCCCTTCTTTTTGCGCAGGTTCCTGCGGTTGTGGATCGCTGTGCTTGTCATCTACCCGACCAACCAGGCTGTGATCGCGCTGACGTTCTCCAACTATGTCCTGCAGCCTCTGTTCCCCACCTGCTTTCCACCAGAAAATGGCTTGCGTGTGCTGGCTGCCGTTTGTCTTTGTGAGTAGCACATCACATCTAACTCGTGTGCACACGCCCAGACACAAATGAACCACAACCCAGAGGTGTGTTTTCCACGTCATGGAGGACAGACTTCCAACAACTAAGATAAACTGAACTACAAACTCTGACTGAATTTAATGGCGTTAATGCTAAACTGGTGAAGGCATTGACTTCTAAAGGTTACATAATAATTTGTGAAACACAAAAACGTTTAAGCAGTGATGTCTGTGAAGGTTCTCAGTCGTCCAGGTCATCGTAGTCTAAGGGGCTTGGAAAGAAAAGCGTCTGGACTTCTTTAAGTTTCTTGAAGACGTTTCAGCTCTCATCCGAGAAGCTTCTTCAGTTTTAAGAGCAATTGGTGGAGAGTCCCAGATTTTTTAAGACCTATTGGGTGTGTCCATAAGAGGGTCGTGGAGTCTCTATTGATCCTCTGCCTAATCACACGGTGTGAAAACGGGTGTTGGATCTCATAACTGGATTATAGATGGCGGACAGTTGGTGTCGTCAGCACATTGGTGTCGACACCAACTGTCTGGAGTTCTTCAAGAAACGTAAAGCAGTCTTTCTGAGCTGCTTAGAGTGGGGGTTTAAATTTGGCTTTAAGTATTGGTTATAGTTTCCTTGACGCATTGCCATCATATTTTGGCTCGGGGTCTCCAAGTGGTGTAAATGTCATCATCAGATAATGAGCAGAAGGCTCTATGGAGACCCTGTGGTTGTGTGATTGCTCCAAGTCTTACGTGGAGACTTGACCTTACAGCGGACTTGGAACGATGACTTGATCGTCTTGTCTCCGGCGCTCCATGTCGGCAACAATTGAGTACAATCGAGGGTTTGGGAGACATGTTTCACCTATTTTAAGGCCTAGTTCACTTCTCTTGTGGGAGGGGCTTAGAGCAAATATCTGCTTCATGCAGCTTTAACAAACGAGTCTAATAACAGCATTTAGATGTTGTGGAGTTCAACATTTGAAAGTCCTTTCAAGCACATTTTCCAATCCAGCAACTGTTGCTTTGTTGACGTCATCACATTCAACCTATTTATAATTCACTGACTGGTTGAGTTATGACTTTGTTTATCCAGTTTATGCCTTCTATCCCAGTTTTCCCCTGTTTTATGAAGCACTTGTGTTTTTTAACCCTCAGTTAGAGGTCATGTGAGAGAGGAAGTGCACAGGGAGCTGGCAGAGTTTAGCCGTGAGGAGTAAATGTGTGGAGACAAATGGAGAAATGTGTTGGCGCCAACATGACTGTGGTAGATTTGAGTACTTTGACAAAGTTCACACACACTAGACAAATACTTCAGGGAGCCTTGAGACACAAAAAGAGACGGTCGTGAAGCCTGGAGAAGAATACATGCACTGTTTGTGTTACCTGGCGGCGATTCGTGCGTTTCATGTATACATTGTTTTTATTGGGAGCTGTGGTCTAACCCCTGCAACTCTAATGAAATTTATTGGGGAATAAGGAGAGCAACAATGTTTTTAGGTCATCTCTTCTAAGGTACTGCAAAGTGCTTTCAGTTCTCAGGAGGACAACGGTTGTGTTCAGTGTGGTGTTTTCTGGATGCAGATTGATTTAAAATATCTCTCTCTGAGTTAAACTGCACACTAGTTCCTTCCTCGAGGCATTCTCACTCACTCATCTTGTATACTGCAGCTCTCTCAGATGTTTCCTGCATCTCCCTACTAAATCCAACTCTTGTTGTTTTTAAACTTTCTTTCTTTTTCGCCCTCCATCACTTTTTTACCATTACACTCAAAAAATGGTTGGATTTAGATCCTGAAAGTGAGTGGATGACTGCAGCATTTCTAATCAAAAGGCCGGTGGTTTGATCCCTGTCTGCATGCTAAAGCGTATAAAACATGCATAATTAAAAATGGCAAATACAAAGTTTCACTTTGTAAGTTTTTCAAGGGAGAGTGAAACTTTTTGCGGAGTATTGTATATTTTGATTTGCTTCCCATGATGAGCTCAGCTTGCTGTCCTGTTTGGCTTAATGATGCTGAAAGCTCACTTTCCAAAGACTTGCATGAGAATGCATGAAAAGACATTTAAATGTAGTTAACCAATTGATTGCTGCTAATGACCATAGCCAAAAACACTACTGCTACTTTACTAAGCTGGCAGAATAAGCAGTCTTATGCTCCGAGTTATTTGGCACCAAATAGGTGGACAGCAATAATTGCTTGCTTACATTTGAAGAAATGTCATTTGAAATTGGCAGAAGAAGCCCTGTTACAACAACAAAATAGCTACATGGCACACTTCTTGTTGGAAACACTTAAGCTTAATGCGGGAAAGCCTGTAAATACGCCTCTGAAAGGGCTGAAAGGGATCAAACTTAATAACCATCATGGTCCTTGACAAGATATACAACAAGCATGTTGGTGCTGACGAAGCAGGCAGGAAACAGCTTCTTTGATATTGTTTAGTTTTTCTGTTTCTGTCTGAATACTTTGCTTTTAATGTTTCTGACACATTGACCTGTATTAACCTGCCTTTTTTTAATCCACTTACACAAATGACTTGAAGCCAAATGTGCTTAGCTCTACCAAGAACTGCTAGCACATGCTTTATTGCGTAATTCTAGATTTTCTTCTTTCTTGAGTTGATTAGACAGATGTTGCCAGGCAGCTTTTAAGGGGAAAAAAAGCTTGCTGATGATTTGTTGCTCAGAGAAAAGTTGGTTAAAGGTCACCTGCTCGTTTCCTTTGGGTCTGTGTTTAGACGTACCTGTGATTTCCTAAACATGGCCTTTGCAGAATGTTATGTAATAGTTTGCAGTAATAGTTTTGCCTTACTTATTTATTTCCGGATTAGGTGACAGGCAAACCAGACAGTACCAGTCACTGGGCAGTTTGACAGCATCATGCTGCATGACAGGCTTTTATTTTTTAAATGGTGTACCATTTCAAAGACATGCAGGGGGATTCTTCGTGAGGTCTGCCTCTTCCTACAGATGGCTCCGTGCAAGGTCATAATTCTCCAATGTTTTCCTACAGGCTCATGGTTAATTCAGGACATTTTCCTATACACACACACATGCGCACGGAGCAAATAATGTCTTCATTTTGTATGCTGTGCTTAGAAAAAGCTCAGCAGCTCCAAGTTCCAATGGTGCCTTCAGGTGTTTGTCCACAATCTGCCAGTCAGCAGCAGAGCAGGAGGGAATGTTTATGCTGTAACTGAAATGTAGAGCAGTGGGAAACATCATCTGGCTCTTAAAACAGTTGTTTACCACCAGATCAGTTTGGGGATTTAATATGTAGTTAATGAGAGTTACATAAGAATCAGTCTTGAACTAATCTGCATGCCTTTTGTTTCCTGCTTTTGTGTGGAGGAAGTAGCAGCAGGAGATGCACAAATTTCTGCGTAGCTCCACCACAACTATGTCCGATCTGCAAAGCCCATCATGTGCCCCTCTTTGTCTGCATTGAGCACACAGTATGTTAATATCATGCATGTCCGTTCACGTGCACCTGGCTTTGTTCCCCGCAGTGGCAGCTCCGCTCAGAGTTATTTAATGTGATGAACTTAATCCCACAAAGTCAAACAAGCTTATTCTTTGATGGCACCCTATTGGCCTGAACCCACTGGCTTGTTGTGCTCAGCAGTACAGATCAAATCCATTATCTCTTGTATGTGTTAGCTTTCCCATGAGGTCAAAAGCTTTTCTAAATACATTTTAGGACTTTCTAAAAAAAAAAAAACTTCTGCTAAATGCTAGATGAGCAGGATTAGAGAGCTCTGAAAGGACCAGACAGTTAGAAAAAACATCGGTCATCCCTATAAAACTTTAACATGTCAAGTAATTTCTCGAGGCCGCGCTTATCTGGCTTCATCACATCAACCCTGATATGAAGCTCTCTAGTAAATACATCGACAGGAGCAAGTCCACAAACTTTCAAAAAGTAGCAATCACATGTAATGTTGCACTATATAAGCATGCAAGCATAGAAATGCTCCAAAGTGCATTCACACATTGCATTATTCATAAATCGCCACTCGTGTTGTAGCAACTAATTGCTTCCTTTTAAAGGGAAACTGCAGGTGAGGCACACGACGATAATGGGTGAATGTGATGATGCAGCAAGGGAGTCAAATGTCGCTGCTGTCCTACATGTGCGGCTTTAATCTAATTCACTGACCTGATATGAGAGAAACTTTAAATCTATCGGGGTCATCAGTGATATATCTCATATCTCCTTTGCCTGTTGGGCAAAATTATGCAGTGACAGTGCTTTTGAGTGAATGAAGTGATAAAGCAATTAATGCATAAACCAGCACAGCCTTCAGTGTTACTGATCAACAAATTTTACTCGGTTACTATTACTTCAGCTCATAAACACCCGACTCCAAAGATAAGTCGACATAAGCATGCTCAGCAGAATACTTTTACACAATCTATACATGGTCTGACTGTTTCACAGTGCAAATTTCGTATATGTCCGGTAATAACAGTAGGAGTGTCCGATCATACGTGACAATCTGAAGTCAATGATATTGAAGGATTCGGTTGAAAAATTGGAGCAAAGTGAAGTAAAACAAGTCCAGTCAGGACCACAAGAAAGTCATTATGTCCATCTGTTGTAGTTTTTGTTGGTGGTGTGGTTCTGTTGTTTTATGCTTGCAACGCTGAAAGCAGAGAGGGCAGCAGCAAGACCTCAGACCAGAGCAGCATTAATGATGGTAGATATGCTCTCGGCTAACGCCTGATTTAGGAATCGCTGTTGAGGCTACCACATAACCTACGTAAGCTGTCAACGTCACTGCCGATATTTACGCTGGTATGCGGTGAATTATGTTAAATACCTTGTCCAAGGTATTTAACATAATTCCAAGGTCCAAAGACATGCAGCTTGTGGGGATAGGTTAATTGGATAATCCAAATTGTCACTAGGTGTGAATGTGCGAATGAATGTGAGTGCGAATGGTTGTCTGTCCTGTGTGTTAGCCCTGCGACAGACTGGCGACCTGTCCAGGGTGTACCCCGCCTCTCGCCCTATGACAGCTGGGATAGGCTCCAGCGCCCCCCCGCGACCCTGAAAAGGATAAGCGGAAGCGAATGGATGGATGGATGGACCTTGTGGTCCTTGTCCCAGTGTGTTTCATGTGGTGCCAGCTGATAGAAACAAACAAAATGCTGGGACTTTTTCCCTCCTGGGTCTTTGCTCTTTGTTGTGGTCAGTTGTTTTTTTCGGGTACAAAACATTTTTGTCCCTCTAGTTCTTTCCCTTACATCAGTGCTGAGTTTAGTTTCAGCAATTGCCCTCCAGGACTTCACTGACATTTGTCCTTACATTTGTACTATGATTATTGCTCCTAACTATGATACGATTTTTAGGCAATATTGTTATTCTCATTCATACACTGCTGCGAAAAAGTAGCCCGAAACATGGCACAGGTGTAATTGGCCAATCGCAGTAGTTGCTGACTGCACCGACTCGACGTGTAGTTACATTTTTAGGTAGGTGCAGGTCAGGTTACATTGTAGGTTGCAGGGTTGGTTTTCCTGGGTTTCGCAGTTAAGACGTAGCCACTAAAGGCTAAATTCTCTGAAACGTCTTGATAAGACGGAGCTGGGGTGGAGTCGGGTTGCAAAGTGGCTTGCATATTCATATTAAATAAAAGAAGACAGAAGCAGCCTAAATAGCACAGTTTAATGAGAGTGATATCTGCTGAGCCGTCAGCTGCTGCGAGCTGGCACTGAGATCAGCGACAGCTTGCAACTGAGCTTGATTTTGAGTATTGGCTGAATTAATGCTGTCCTTGATTTATAACTGTGTGCTTCTCTCTTATTAGTGCTGCTGACATGGGTGAATTGCTCCAGCGTGAGGTGGGCCACCAGAGTGCAGGACATGTTCACTGCCGGCAAGCTGCTGGCGCTGGCACTCATCATCATCATGGGAGTCGTGCAGGTCTGCAAGGGTAAGCTCACCGCTGCCATATGTGCATTCATATGTGCATCGCTCACAATGGTTTCGCCATTTCTTGCACACACAGACACAGACTTAGGGTCAGTGGGGACGCGCTCAGTGTGTCGGGACAGTAAAGGCTTCACATCAGGGGTCAGCGAGTTGCTGGGGCCCTTTTGCTAATATCAGCAGGCTTGTGAGGGTTTACAGCACAAACATGGCTGAGGAAGAGTTATTGTAAGGGCAAAACGGGGATTTCTGCACAATTGTCTGGAGATAATGAAGAGTTCAAAGGCTGATTTGATGGGAGGAATTTAGCTCATATCTGAGGAACTGTATGCAATAGAGAGAGTGGTAGACATATCTTTAAAAACAAGCCTCAATAGGGGATTTAAAAGAATAAAAAAGAAGGAATGAGGAAAAGCAGTACACATTCTGCAAAGTCACTTTACAAGGATTTAACAAAGTACCTTTTACAACTTGTTTTATACACGCTGATTTCATTAGCTGATAGTTTTCAGCTGGGCTCCCTACAGCATGGCCAGACCTCAGAGGAAACCAGGCTGTTTACCCCGGCAGCAAAACAAGTTATCAAACCAGAGATAAATGATTGGGAACAGGCCCGCTTAATTTGGGAAGGTCATGCAGATTTAAGAAATGAACAGAGAGAACCATAAAATAAACTGCTTTTTGTTTTTTGTTATTTACTATGACTAGAAAATTGGAAAAGTTTGTGCTATCGTTGTAAATGTTCCATTGTGTTTGTGCCAAGCTGAAGATTTTCTCCTCTACCTGTAGGAGAGTACTACTGGCTGGAGCCTGCCAACGCCTTTGAGCCCTTCCAGGACTACGATGTAGGTTTAATAGCCTTAGCTTTCCTACAAGGCTCCTTCGCCTATGGCGGGTGGAACTTCCTCAACTATGTCACAGAGGAGCTGGTGGATCCTTATGTGTAAGACACTTTACGCTGCCTCTCATATACATATATAAATATGAAGCTGCTGTGTGTAGAAAACCACATTCCCACAAGATTAAATGCCACACTGCCACAGGAATATATCTGATTTATAAGCTGCTTGTGACTGTTTGAGTAATTAGCAGTCACATACCAACAAAGCTTATTTTTAATCCCTGATCCTTTTTGCTAAAGCTCTCTGAAATTTATGTAACTTAACAATGGAAAAATTCCCCCTGACATTCCCAGTGTCTGGTCACAGATGTAGAAATAAAAAAGTAGTGACTTATTTCCTCATTTCCTTTTCTTTGGTAACCTTTCTTATCCATTAATACCCCACCTGTAAAACATCCTTTTTAATTTCCTTCCTTAAATCTTTTGCTTTTCTCTCAGTTCTTAAGTGAAGTATTGTGCTGTATTGTCTTCAGGAACCTTCCTCGCGCCATCTTCATCTCCATCCCTGTCGTGACCTTCGTTTACGTCTTCGCCAACATCGCCTATGTCACAGCCATGAGTCCTCAGGAGCTGCTTGCCTCAAATGCTGTTGCTGTGGTGAGTAGCTGTGGTGGTCCTGTCACTTCATTCAGACACACCTTGTTATTTCAAATGAATGACACCCTCTAATGGTCGTTGTTGGTAAATGCATGGGCAATAATACTATGACTGTGTAGGACAGGGGTGGGGAACTTTAGATGTGTCCTTGAGCACACAGCTGATGTAAAGGCTAAATGACCTCCTGAACATGTCTTGAAGTTCTCCAGAGGCCTGGTGATTAACTAGTCATTTGATTCGGGTGTGTTGACCCAGGGTGAAATGGAAAACCTGCAGGACACCAGCCCTTGAGGCCTGGAGTTCCTACCCCTGGTGTAGGATCTCAGGCATCTAGGTCAAGGTAGCCTTGAGAGCTTGAAAAGAAGGGAGCTGGATGTGGTTTTTTGAAGATGTTTTGCCTCTCATCCAAGAGGCTTCAGTTCTCAAACAACTGGTCCAAGGTCCAAGATAATATACACCTAGTAGGGTAACCATCCCCTTTAGAGGTGGTCCTGAGTCGTCACCAGGGCTGTTGGAGACATTATGGTGGGTGAGTTTATTACCTGGGACTCTCTGCTAGTTGTTTTAGAAATGAAAAGTCCTGTTGCCTTCTTTTAAAGCTCTCAAGTCAGTAACAGTGTGTTAGATTAAGAAAAAAACAGGAACTTTTCTGTGATTTGTTTGTTTATTACTTTGGCATAGTATGGATGTCCATGAGGGAGGTCTTTATCAGTGCCCTCGTTCACATTTTTCAAGCTGCCCAGTGGGTCAGATTGGAATCTTTGATTGGTCGTTTCAGGCCCATGGGCCTTATGTTTGACACCAGCAAGCTATAAGATATAAAAAGTAGTGTATGATTCAGTTGTAGGGTTAATTAGCATGTGACAAAACTTGAATGTAATCTGAGTACATGTTAAGCAGTCCAGCTCCAGTTTAAAGTAAATGAACATGAGAGGTGGTGTTGAAGTGGGTTTTGCGTCTATATAGGTCTTCTGTGTGTACATCATCTATTTCTATCTCCAATTAAAACACATACTTATGTGCCTTTATGTCTGTTTATCATCCAACCCTTTCTCCATCCCAGACTTTTGGTGAGAAGCTGCTCGGAGTCATGGCGTGGATCATGCCCATCTCTGTGGCTCTCTCCACCTTCGGGGGAGTCAACGGTTCCCTCTTCACATCTTCACGGTTAGTTGGACTAGACTGACTTGTATCAACAGACTACGTACTATGTGAAGTCAGTGTTTGACATCAAGGCCAAAGCTTTACTATGAACTGCTCTAACATGACACATTTTGCATGGATTGTCTCAGTAGTCCTCAAATTTAAAGTCTGTTCTTCATAACCAAATGTAAAATGTGGCAGACAGAGAAGTCAACTAGGGCACTTGGTTTGGGGCAGGCAGCGTTTTTGGAGAGGTCGAAATGAGCTTTAACCTGCTTTTATGTCCACTAAATTCATCACAGTCGTAATACTGAGCACCCAGACTCCCTCCAGTCTTTCTTGCTTTCTTCATAATGTTTGGCTTCTCCCTCGTGCTAACACTGTTCATTGTGTTTGTCCTTCTCCCTTTGCAGACTGTTCTTCGCCGGAGCCAGAGAGGGCCACCTCCCCAGTCTGCTGGCCATGATTCATGTGACACGCTGCACTCCCATCCCTGCCCTGCTCTTCACAGTGAGTACTGCTCTCCCTGTTACACGGCTCCATATTACCTCTACCACATACACAAGTTCTTCTGTCTCCATTGACCACACTCGGTTAAACACAACAAACCTTTCTCATTCCTCAGTGCCTGTCCACCCTCCTTATGCTGTGCACCAGTGACATGTACACCCTCATCAACTACGTGGGCTTCATCAACTACCTCTTCTACGGAGTTACTGTCGCCGGGCAGATTGTTCTGCGTATTAAACAGCCCGACATGCACCGGCCAATCAAGGTCTGTTCATGTGGTGCTTTGGTTTAGCTTTGTACTCAATATATTTTGCACTTTGCTTATTTAAACAATGTAAATGTCCATCTAGTTCAGCTTTAATGGGAATAGCTTTTAATTTGAGTTAAATGAATGATTAAAAAGTGGTTTAAAAAAAATTGTTCTTTCTACGTTATAAAAATCTGTTTTCCTCTCTCTCCTCTCAGATCAGCCTGATATGGCCGGTAATTTACCTCCTCTTCTGGGCCTTCCTGCTCATCTTCTCCCTCTACTCTGAGCCCCTGGTGTGCGGCATCGGCCTCGCCATCATGCTCACCGGTGTCCCAGTCTATTTCCTGGGAGTATACTGGGACAACAAGCCACAGTGCTTTGACGCTTTTGTTGGTATGTCCCCATAAATCAGCCCAATATTTTTCCTCTCATTAACTTAATGATTCAATGTTCAGGAAATGCAAATTCATTATTGTTTAGGAACTATTTTATAAGTCAGAAGTGTTCTTTGACACCGTACTTAATTTAGACACAACATGCTTTAAAATAATTATATATTTACAGAAGCAATCATGACCAGTGGAACTTCGTGTCATGAGATGTAGCTCTTGGGTTGTTTGTAGTTGACTTTGATGTGAATTTGTTAGGACGTCCACTCCACGACCGCAATGTTATAAAATGTTATAACTACAAGTAATAGCAGTTGTTTTTCTTTATGCTATTTAATAACTGCATCATGTAGTCAGACAGCCTGCACCTCAATCTGTCCTCACTCCTTTTCTTTTGCTCTCTTCTCTCAGATAAAATGACATACGTGGGCCAGAAGTTCTGTATGGTCGTTTATCCGGCCGAAAGCGACAGCAGCAGCAGCGGGAGCGGCGAGGAAGGCGAGGAAATGAAGGAGGCTAGGGCTCCTCTGTCGAAGGAGGACAGAGACAACCGCAAATCAGCAGACTGCTGAAGTGCAACTTTTCATATCTCACCTGCTCACCAAACATATTCAGACACCCACGTGGGTGCACACGCACACACACACACACACACACACACACATGAAAACACACATCTATACACGTGCCCCCACGCCTAGTCTTTTATTTGATGTCAAATTAAGTAGTCTGGCCTCAAACCTTCCTGTCTGGGGTCCATCAAAAGTGCAATAAACAAAGGTTAGCACCTTCCATTTCATCATCATCATCATCGCCCTGCCCTTTATTCACTATCTGCAAACTCTCGCTGTAAGAGCGACTTTTTTTATACGTTTTTTTTTAAAATTTCTATCACAAGACTGACCGTGATGACTTCAACGCTTTTTTTTGTTCTTAGTTTTTTTGATGTTGTTAATCTGTGTTTTCATGTGTTCAGCACACCCGAGCTGCATTTTGATTGTGAAAATCCGATTCAGATCAAGTCATTTCATGTTGTGATGTACACTAATACTGTTTTTGTGTTTAACTTTAATTCTGAAACATTTCTCATTCATTTACTTTGTAATTGTGATAATTGCTTAAGTTTTTCTAGTACTATTAATATATTAATTTTAGTGTTTTCTAACACCGTATTCATGTCAGCTCTTTTTGTATTCTTCGAAGTGTGAATGTGGGACACCTGTATTGTATTAGCGGTGCACAGGTTTTTTTCTTAATTGCCTTAATTAGAATATACTCCTGTGCTCGTGTGCCATTCCAGCTGCGTTTTGACAGATGTGGGGACTTTTTCTTTTCTTTTATCAAAAGAAAATGAAGCAAACCCCCCCCCCCCCCAAAAAAAAAAAAACACACTACACAGCAGCACGGGCTGAAAGGAGCCCGCTGGTGAGTCGCGCTCGTTTTCTCCATGCTTTGCTCGCGTGCTCGTGTGAACGCCTGCGTTTAAGTGTTTCATGACCTCTGATGAAAATGTTTTTGTAGCTTTACTTTGTAGCTTTGTTGAAATCAGTTTTATGCTTTGTGTAAGGCATAAGCACAACAGCTTTACAACAAAATATTTTCGAATAAAGTAATGAAGTAGACGACATTTTAGTGCAATATTACGACTGCTACCAGCAAAATCTGAACACGCACCCCTGAATGAACTCATTACATGCTGTCTGGTTATGATTGTCCTGTACATTCTGGTAACAACACTCCCACGCACATAAACACTCACTCCTGTATCCACAGCCTTCCTAGTTTTACACTAGTGTCTCAGGGCATCCCCACTGCCTTCTCCTTACATAAAGTACACTGCCTAAAACCAAACACATCCGGCTGACGGCTTGTTTGAAAACCAGTTTGTTAGTGGTATATGTCTGTACTGGTGCTTTAGATATTTATTCCTCAGGAGTCTCAGTCACACAAGAGGATGATAAGTGTTAGAAACCAGTGTTGTAGAGATTTGTCTTAAACTGTAAGAGGCGCAGGGTTTCTTGGATGTCTTTACAAGTACAATGATGTGTTTTGTGCCTGATTGTGCATTTACACCAGTGTCATAACAGTCTGTAGATTGTTTCTTAGTAAATAAAAATAACCACTGACTAATGTTTGAATTTTTAATTAAGGCCTCATTTATGTCTATCTATCTATAAATGTACACAAAATAATTTCAAAGGATGCTTTTAATGTGAACACCTTCGATCGTGACATTTCCATCAGTTTTTATGACGCAGGCCTGAAAACTTTTTCAACTCTGAAACAAAATGCTGCAACTTTATGTGACACGACAATGCAAACTGTGCCAGGTGTAACACAAAGTTTGAAGCTTGATCTGTGTTACTTAAAGCACCGCAGCGCCGACTTTCCTTCCCTGATGTGCTGCAGCTGCGCTTCTTGCTTGCATTTAGACCAAAAACAGACCTTCAGTGTGGTGGAACTATTTTTGTTGTATGTGCAAATAGCTAAGGTGATATGAAAGTAGCTAAGGTGATATGAAAGTTCCCTACTTGCAATATGTTATAATAACCACATACGCTGTAATAAGAATGCCATTTTTAAATCTGTCTCTAATTTAAGATGCATTTTACCTTCCGTGCTGAGACTCAAGTCTCAAGCCTACTTCTGTGTTGAAAATGTAAATGTACATGTTGGCGATGAGTGTGTGAGAAGAATTAAAAACATATGTGAGGAAGCGTTCTCATGTCTTCGTTTTTGCAGCTTCAGTTGAACTTAATCATCTAGTTACGTGTCCATGGTCCGGTGTTGTCTGACCTGTTCATGCTGTTGGCAGACTGATACACTTGATCACACTGAGAAAGGTTAAAAAAAAAGATAGGGGTGCTAGATGCCGTTTATAGGTTTACATTATGGGTCATTTCAGCCTGTTGCTGCGTGGTTGCAAAATGTATATAATTCAACTTTTGTGGATCTAAAGGTTGTTGTGAAATGAAAACGATGGGATGGATCATAGGAAGGTCTAAAAAAAACAACGTTATTTTAGCTCGCTGATAGGTGGTTGCCAAGCAATGTGGTGACACCACAATATATCATACATAATTTAGCTTTTGAGTATTAGAAATTTTGAGATGTGGCTCAAGAGTTGGGAGTTCGCCTTGTAATCGGAAGGTTGCTGGTTTGAGCCCCGGCTTGGACAGTCTCGGTCATTGTGTCCTTGGGCAAGACACTTCACCCGTTGCCTACTGGTGGTGGTCAGAGGGCCCGGTGGCGCCAGAGCCTCGCCTCTGTCAGTGCGCCCCAGGGTGGCTGTGGCTACAATGTAGCTTGCCATCACCAGTGTGTGAATGGGTGGATGACTGGATGTGTAAAGCGCTTTGGGGTCCTTAGGGACTAGTAAAGCGCTATATAAATACAGGCCATTTACCATTTAGATGTGACTTATTGAAATGAGATGTTACCGTCATGAAATAAAATGATGGAAGCTATTTTTGAGGTATTGTAAGGGCAAAAATGCTAAAAACTGATCACTTTGAGCCATTGGTAGGTGGTTGCTAGGCAACACAATGACATAATATCAGATGTAGATAAAAACCCTTAGGGACGTAAGATGTAACTGAGTGCCACGTTTGGTTGTTTAACTCCTGACGGTGGAGTTTGCGGACAAACAAACAAACACAGATCAGAAACAGAAAGCAGTAAACACGAGTCGTTTGCAGGATCAAATTTATTCTACTGACAGATCAATCCAAAGCAAAAGTCAGTTTCTCATAACTCGTCACACACTGGTGGGAGCAACGTGGGAACTCACACAGCAATGCTTCTCAAACAAACAAACCACGTAAACTGAAGCCGCGCTCCTCACTACAGTCAAATATGCAATGAGAGCAAAAACCAACTCTGCCCAACACATTAAATAAATCAGTAGCTTACCCAACGGACATGCTCAGGCTGCTTATAAAGCAGGCTTACAATCAACTACCATATGTGGTCCATGATTTAGAACAAGTTGCAGGAGATTTTCCTGACATCACATGTTGGTCTGCATCACAGGAATAGTTTTAGATTTTAGGAAATGCAGATTCATGAAGACTTTCACCACTCTCACATAGTTTGGTCCATAATTTGTTGCACAAAGACACTTTGCCTCTGTACACGATCACAGCAGATATGTTTTTAAATGAAACAGTCTAGATATAATTTCACTCAAGCATTTTAAATAAAAATTAACATTAACCGTTTATGAATTATACAGACATTATATAGTCATTTTTATACAGTCTCCCATTTTCAGAGGCCTGCTCCTCGTTAATATTTGAAGCTGATTCCATGTGTTGAATTTATAATTTAAAGCTTTTCACTAAAACTCTAAATATGAGGAGGCCCAAGACATGTTAGTGTAAGTGAGGGAGACCATCATTAGGCTGAAGAGCTAAAATAAACCTGTCTGATCAACAATCCGACACATTCTTCCAAAAATATTAAATGAATGCAGAGCTCAGCAATACCACAGAAGACTAAATTAAAAGAGAAACATTAAAACAAGTCAAGCACACGCTTGAGGAAGAAGGTGCATCGCTGTGAAAGTCTACAATCACGACACACTTTCATGAATGTTAATACAGAAGGTTTACAAGGTGCAAACAACTGGTTAGACTCGAGAACAGGAAGGACACATCAGACTGCCGGAAAACAACTAGAAGAGCTCACGCTGTTCTGGACAGATGCAACCCAGACTAGCTCATGGGGACGTTTGGCTGTTAGGTGCACTGGGGGGGTACTAGTGTTTACTGATGATGTGGCTGTAGATAGAAGCAGCAGGATGAACTGTGAAGTGTGCAGGGTCGTACTCTCTGCTCAGATTTAGGCAAATGCTGCAAAGCTGGTCAGACAGAGCTTCACTGTGCAAATGCATAAATGAGACAAAGCAAACTGCAAAAGCAACCCAAGAGTTTCTAAAGGCAAAGAAATGAGATTTATCAATGGGCGAGTCAGTCATCTGATCTCAAACCAACAGAGCACGCTTTCAACTGCTGAATACAAAATTGATGACAGAGAGACCCACAAACAAGCAGCGACTGAAGCTGGCTGCAGTAATGGTAACGTCCATGGGCTACAGACTTCAGTGGTTGACTTCATCAAAGTATTGATAAAAACCCAATTTTATTTTGTGCTTTCTGAGCCTCTAAAAATGGCTCTAATTCCTAAACAGTTTATGCAATTCTGTTAAACTCTTTGAAAGCTGCAGGTCTGCACTTCAATCACATCTGGTCTGTTTGATTTAAAAGCCACTGCGGTGGAGAACGGAAGCAAAACTACAAAAATTCTCTTTGTCCAACAAATTATGGATCTGTTAGGGTTACATCCAGCAGGCAGGTAGATCAGCACAAAGACTGGGAGAAGAAACCCACTTACAAACACTACATCGTGTCGCCATTTAACTCGCTTGGTCTTCTTTTAGGAACATAATCCAAGTGGAAAATTCACAGTTAGAAATGACATTTCACTGTGGGTTAAGAAGAAGACTGAAACACAGTTTCTGTTTTAAACACTTATTTTTTGCACATATTAAACCGACATGTGTCATGTGACATGTTAATAAAAGATTTAGAGATGCTAACAAAGGAAATCTGTCACCTAAAGAGTGCAGCCGGTCTTATTGCTGGGTTATTTTTCCATTCATCACTATAGCACAGTTTGCACCTTGCACTACTCAGTCTATCTACATTTTTTTACTCATTTTGAACTTTTGTGTTTTGATTTATAAAGTACTTATTCTACAGCTTGTGTTTCTGACTGTTGCATGTGAGCTTTTGCATTTAAACCTTCTATAAGCGTAATTTAAAGGACTTTCTCGGGACACGCCCGGTAAAGGAGCTTATTCGTGCTACACAAACAAGCAATTTAACCAGCTGATGATAGTGACTTCATGTTGAGTGATCAGATGCGAGAGGTACGTCGGTTTCCCATGAAGAATGAGTCGGTGGCTTTCCTTAAATGTGGAACTATCCTTTTACATATGCAGCGATTCATCCTCCTCAAATCTAACTACGCTACTGCACATCTGCATCATATAAGAATAACAAAACATGTACACAGCATAAAAAAAAAAAATCAATTAAAGAAAGTTTGGAGGCAGCATCGCAGTCCAGTCATCAGTGTTATCATTAGTGGAACTAAAGTAACTTTTTTACATGCCTCGAAAACCTCGGGCCTGTCTGCTTCAGATAAAATAAGTGATTTGTTGACTTGAAGACAAAATTTTCTTTAATTCTGAGAAACTTTTCAACTACATAAGGGTGTCGCACCGTGGCAAATTTACAGTGTGGAAGGAGGGAGCGTTTGTGGCCAACACACTGTTGGTTGCAGGGAAATGTCTGAAATAAAGAGAGCCCGATCAGACTTTTTAGACCAAGGCTCCGTCTTGGCTACAATACCACCTGGTGATCCAGCAGCCGCTGGCTCGGAGTCGTCACTGTTCTTGCTTCGTGCAGGCAGGGCAACAGCTGAGGCAGCGGTGAAGGCTACACCGCAGGTGTAGAACAGAGTGTTGTGCGATGGTGGAGCAGGCATCCTCCTCTCAGAGCAAGTACCAGGTGGAGAACGGAGCCTCCCTGGATTTTATAGTCTGCTGCTGTTTTCTCATCATTCCTGAGGAAAGAGACGATGCATTCAATAGTCTTTTTTTTTTTTTTTTTTAATGAAAATCCATCTGACACAAATGATTTATTTTAATACGTAAAACAGTTTAAGCAGGTAAAGATGTGGAACTTTTCCCTAAACGTTTTGAGGATAATGTCGACGTACATCTGTAGTTCTTTGTATTATAAAAAATGCTGCTTCAGAAGAGAAGCGGTAGCAAAAATTAAGACAAGAGATTTCCTTCTTTAGAACAACAATAAGCTGTAAACGTTACTAAAATTCAACGATGAGTAAAAGGCAGTTATCTCACCATAAACCTTACAGAGTCACTGCTAACAACTAAAGTGACCCTTTAGACTCGACTGCTTTGCAAACAGCAAAAAATTATGTTTATGAATCTAACTCGTAATGATTTAGCTGCATTTTTGTGCCTGATAAGGCTGAATATGGTGGCAAATGTGGGAGTCATTGTTTCACCCCGTCCACATTCAAGCACCACCCTGCAGTTTTCAAATTAAAACGAGGTCAGCAATGTGTCTGTGGTTGTTCCTAAAATGCAGTATATAGGTGCAAAGTGGATTTTGTAAAATTTACACTTTATAAAATAAAAACCTATATGTGCAGATGGATTTTTGAGTCCTATGTTTCCTTCTTGCTCCAGTCAGCTGATCTAAGTCTCGTTGGCACAATGGCATGAAATGGCCTTTAGCATATATTTGACTGATTTTAACTATAAATTTAATACATTTTATAATTCGCCTGGGTACATTAACCTGAGGTAAAGTTGATCATTCTGCTCTTGCCCTTCCTATCAGTATTAGCATGCCAATGCAGATTTGTTTCTGTGACAGATATAAATCTTAAGTATAGTTTCATTTTAAACTAAGGCTAACTGATTTCTGGCAGATACACGTGGTGCACTAGTGAGCACTTGCTACACTGGGATATTTATTTTAAGAGATTTACTGTAATAAACTACACTGTGTGCAGGTGCTTCCATTAAATACATCCCCAACCTCACTCTTTAATAAAAAAAAACTGTATCCGGGTCTTACATCTGTTTTCCACTGTAGATTAGCCTCTGCTGTTGGGGAGGGATCCCCTCTTTCTCCTCCACCCTTTCTTTAATCCGCTCCACCTGGATGGACGTGAATTAAATGCACTGAAAAACACAGCGACTTACTATCTGCGCACATCAAAAAAAGATAAACATGTACCTTATCTGTGGGCTCTATGTCAATCTCTATCTCCTTGCCAGTGAGTGTCTGTGATAAAAACATTGTTAAGCAAATGACTTCAACGGATCCAGCAGAGGCAGTGAGTCAGTAATAACAAGACGAGTCTCAAATCGTTCAGTATGACGGACCTTACCTTCACTTTAATCAGCATCTTTGTTGACTTCTTCGTAGAAATATCAGTCAAGTGGGATCAGTGGTGCGAGTATATATTAAGGGAATGTAAAATATCTCCAACTACGTTCTGGAATTTTAGGTTTCGATGTGGTATTTTGATGAAGATATTCCTCCTCTTCACAGAAAATCAGTGGGTACTTCCTGTGTCTTTCCCCCTTCTCGTTTGTACGTTAACCGTTCCGCTTCGTGGATTTCCGGTTTATATATTTTATTTTCCGCAAAAACAAACAAACAAACACAACATTCAAACCTAAATGACTTTACGTTAACTGGAGCCAGGTCACAAGAAAAGCAAACCCAAATTTCTCACCCAAGTACCTTAAAAATCCTTACGACATCAGTACCACATGACGTAAAGCGCAAGTCGAGTTAGTAGTTTTTACGTGCGTCGTCTCCCCCGAGCAGAAGCCCTTAAAAACTACAAGGCGGGTGCCAGCGGGTGTCCGCCACGATAAAGTTTCCCGCCAGTGGAGACGGAAGCTGAAGCGGTGAGGTTCGGAACAGATCTGTTATTTTCCCAACGGTAAGTACTTTGTTTTGGTAAATTATTAAAATGGTAGATAACTCACTCATTTTATTGTTATTAGCTCATGCTTACATGAACGGTCTGTGAGTGACTTCAGCTATTAACCCCGTTATGTGGTGTAACCTTGAATTTTGGCATCGGAGCTAAAAAAGCAGGACTCATTAGCTACAGAAGGACTTAGTCCATTTTCGTAACGCAGTCCCGGATTTTCCCCGAGTCTCTTTTTCAGTCCTTGAAGGATTCTTGGCTTTTTGAGGGTCCCTCCTGACGTCAACTTTGAGCGTACCTGCTTACAGTTACTTGTTTTTCATATACATGGCTGTATGAATGACAAAGTAAGGGGTGTCCCCTTAACATGAACTTTCCTCTCTTTCATAGATTCACACTGCTCCATCTTTTTCCCTGTTAGACCGGCTGCTGCTGCTTCTTTTCGGAAATGCCTCGTATAGAGAATGACATCAAGCTAGACTTCAAGGATGTGCTCCTCCGGCCAAAACGGAGTACGCTGAAGTCTAGGAGCGAGGTGGGTAATGCAGCTGTGCGCAGTTTCCACAGGAAAGCAGGCTGACCTACATGCAGATGTTTCCATTTGCTAAATCATTAGCTATTCTTGGAAAGTGAGCACACAGGCCATGCGACAGTACTTTAAAAGGGGCACAAAATACAGTCTTGTGTGGCTCTGCGAGTCACCGCAAATCATTGATGGGAATTCCAAATAACTAAAATAAATGTTTTGCCAGCTGGTTGCATAAATTAATTCTTAAGTAATTTTTGTGGCCTCCCCATCTACCACAGGTTGACCTGATGAGGAGCTTTACCTTCAGGAACTCTAAGGGCAGCTACAGAGGGATCCCCATCATCGCTGCTAACATGGACACTGTGGGGACCTTTGAGATGGCTGTGGCTTTGCACCAGGTGCAGAAATGTTTGCTGTTATGTATTATTTCAATGAGAAGTGATTAAAGTAGTCCGAATAGAAGTAGGTGAACCTAAATTTATCTAAGCCATGAGTAATGTGAGTGCCAGTAATCCCTACATTACACACCTGAGGATGGGCACTGATTCTCTTACCTGTCCCTGCTGAACGGGGGGTTAAAAACAGGAGGAGTCTGATGCCTTAGTTTAAATATTGGTGGCTTACATGTGGAATATTTCTATATCAATAGAATGATAATCCAAACAACTGTGTGTTTCTTTGTATTATCTTACAATTCTATTAACCTTCTCAGCCACAAAAAGATGACAACCACATCACAAACACACACTTTTTTTTGTGTGTGTGTGTGTGTGTGTGTGTGTGTGTGTGTGTGTGTGTGTGTGTGTGTGTGTGTGTGTGTGTGTGTGTGTGTGTGTGTGTGTGTGTGTGTGTGTGTGTCATTAATACTGCCCCTAATGGCCATCAGATGGCATGAGCAGTGTAAATATCAACAATTCACCAGTTCTTTTGATTCCTCAGAGGCATCCGATGGAAGACAAAACACTGCTCAGAAGACCATTTAACACTTTATTTCTCTTTCACATTACTTCTAGAAGGGCATCGCCCTGCATGACACGTTGCCGCGGATCTCAAAATGGTGGTGCGCCCCCAACAGTTTTATTACAGAAGTTCTCTCATTCTAGTCTAAACAACAGTGTCCCTGTAACTTTCCACTAGAGATGGTTCCCTCTTATCTACATTTTCCCAGGCAAGTGTGAGCGAGAGTCTGCAGCTTTCTACTCCCCAAGGACACACGGTCTCATGCCTTTATTTTTCAGGGCTGTGTCCACTTAATACTACTCTGTATAACTTTATAACACTCATTATTCATTATTAATAAAAAGCAAATTATTTAATCCCAACAGCAGTGACACCACTTTTCTGTACATCTCAAAATAAACCAGTCTCGGTCGTTGTGTCCTTGGGCAAGACACTTCACCCGTTGCCTACTGGTGGTGGTCAGAGGGCCCGGTGGCGCCAGTGTCCGGCAGCCTCGCCTCTGTCAGTGCGCCCCAGGGTGGCTGTGGCTACAATGTAGCTTGCCATCACCAGTGTGTGAATGTGTGTGTGAATGGGTGGATGACTGGATATGTAAAGCGCTTTGGGGTCCTTAGGGACTAGAAAAGCGCTATATAAATACAGGCCATTTACCATTTATTTACCATGCAATGCCATCTGGAAAGTGACTGAATGGTAGCAGCTTCATTATTCAGCATGACGGTGGTTTCAAACACACTGCCAATGAAGTTAAATATACGCGAATATAAAAAACACAGTGGATCACTATCAGCCATGGATTGGCCTCCTCAGAGTCCAGACTTCAATGCTATTGAAGCAGCGTGGGATCATCTTGACAGAGAACAGAACAAAAGGCAGAAACATCCAAAGAAGAGCTTTAAATGTCCTTCAAGAAGCCTGGAGAACTATTCCTGAAGACTACTTGAAGAAATCACAAGAAATCTGCCTCAGAGAGTTCAGGTTGTGTTGAAGAATAAAGATGTTCACACCAAATATTGACTCTCAAACTCGTTAGAATTGTGCAAATTCTTTTTTTGCCTTATATTTTGTATGTTCATGCATTTTTGCACCGATAAATCACTTCACCTATTTCCCATTTTTCTATCAAAATATAAAGAAACTCTGGTGGCTCAAGACTTGTGCACAGTACGATAGGCTGTGTTCCTGCACTGCTGTATGTCTGCATGGATAACCGAATTTTGTTCTTTGTGTCTTCCTCCAGTTTACTCTGTTCACTACAGTCCACAAACATTACACGGTGGATGACTGGTTGGAGTTTGCAGAAAAGCATCCAGAATGTCTGGAGGTACTCACTGCTGTTTGAACCAGTGATTCTGACGAGGTTATTAATGGCGTGTTAGCTGTAAGACGAGTCTCACTCTTCTGTGTTCGTCTCTTAGAGTGTGGCAGTCAGCACGGGGACCGGTGACGGTGACTTTGAGAAGATTTCGGCCGTGGTGGAGGCGGTGCCGCAGCTGAAGTACATCTGCGTGGATGTGGCAAACGGTTATTCAGAGCACTTTGTCCACTTCGTCAGAGACGTCAGGGAGAAGTTCCCCTCGCACACGATAATGGTCAGTTCCTGATTGTGAATCCTTTTAAATGCCCGAGGAAAACGACATTTCTCGGATACGTGCTGATTTTTATTTTTGCTCAGGCAGGGAACGTAGTAACAGGAGAGATGGTGGAAGAGCTGATCCTCGCCGGCGCTGACATCATCAAAGTAGGCATCGGACCAGGTGAGCCTTAAGGCACTCTGCAGTTGATCTTAGCTCACTCGCCGTGAGGTTATCTTGCCTATTTTCTGCACAGGCATATTTAAATTATAAGAACATTTTCTATATTTATATAAAATTACCCACCTTGTTTACGTTCCTTTTTCTCTGCTAATAGTTATTCATATTTGCCACCATGCAGTCAACGTTCATTTGCCACATAAAGACTCAACAGTGCTTAAAACTGCTGTTTCCTGTTTCTCTCCTCCTTCCTCTTCAGGCTCTGTGTGCACCACCCGCAAGAAGACAGGGGTTGGCTATCCTCAGCTGAGCGCCGTCATTGAGTGTGCAGATGCAGCCCACGGCCTGGGTGGCCACATCATCTCAGTGAGTGCAGTCGCGATGAGAAGAGTTTGAAGATGGCATGTTTCCTGTGTTAAAAGGAAGCACACAGGAAGTGGTCGAAGGAATAGAAATAGAAGTGTGTCTCAAACCACAAGTTCTATTTTTTATTTTTTTAAATCCTTTTGAATCAATAACATATACCATTAATTTGTGAGCTTTCTAGATGCACATGGTTGAGTTTTAGCTGTTTCTTGTATGTAAAATATGGGCAGTACATTGTGTTATGCACTTTAAAACCTGCATTCTTTTTAACGGCCAGCAGGGGGCGGTTCCTGTGGTCGAGTCAGATTTAATACATCGATAAGAAACTGCTCCTTTTTTGAGTTTTTTCATCTGAGATCTCAGTAAACACTCCTCTAAAGTGTTTATGGTCTCAGTCGTTGCTTAAAGTCTTATTTATTGCAAAATATAAATTTTAATAGATTTTGGATATATTTATATTTAGGGTAAAATAGAAGGTAAAGCGGGGTGTCCTCCACCCAGGGTGGTTTTCCTGTGGTTAATAAGTGACTGTTGCAGCGACATGTGGCTTAACAAAAACAAAATAAGGGCTCAGTTCGAGGTTTCGAAAAGGAAGTGCGCAAAACAAGCCCCACCAATATTATGACTGATGCTACTGGTCGGTCATTTGAAAATCAGATATACAAGTTAAACAAACTTTCCTAACATTTATTTCGTGGAGTTATTTATTTACTCTTTTACACTTTCCCCGATTGCTTGGATCAGCTGGTTGTTCCTTTGGTGTTGCCAACCAGAATCCCCTCTGGTGCACATCTGCATGGTTCAAGAGTGTTTGTCCCGCCTCTTCTTTCCTTTTTTGAGCCAAATAGATAATATCAGCTGATATCCAGATCTGACCATAAACTCACTTTCTATTTTAAATCTCATTTCAAAGCCCATCAGTTCAGACTTGCATGCTCTTCATTATAACATGTTCTTAGTCTGTTTACCCTGATGATCATTTTATTGTTGTTATTATTACATCTATCTTTTATGTACTGTGTGTGTTTTCCACTGTTCCTGGACAGAGTTTAGACTCATTCTTGTCATCTAACAACACAAAATGTTCTGGACTCTTCCTTTAAGCCGAGACCTGTGAGACAGAAACTGACATTGATTTATCTTTAGTTTATTACTCATGGGCCGTAGCCTGATGAAACTACTGACTGTAATTCCCAGGTCAGTGTTATTTGTTAGAGTTGTGCAGCCATGATAAAGTCACGCTCGTAATGCCTTGTTTGCTTTCACACAGGACGGGGGGTGCACTTGCCCGGGAGATGTCTCCAAGGCTTTTGGTGAGTTGCTGTGTTTTCAAAGAGAACTTTAACTCCAATCTTAGAAAGTATAACTAGCGTGAAAACGGAGTTTGTTTGTTTGGCTCTCAGGTGCTGGAGCAGACTTTGTGATGCTCGGTGGTATGCTGGCCGGCCACTCGGAGAGCAGCGGCGAGATCATCGAAAAAAACGGCAAGAAGTACAAACTGTTTTACGGCATGAGCTCCGACACGGCGATGAAGAAACATGCGGGAGGCGTGGCTGATTACAGGTTGGCGTCAGGTGCTTGGCTGTTAGAGGAAGGTTATTTCGGTGAGATGTCATTCATTCATTTTCTTTGCCTCCAGAGCGTCGGAGGGGAAGACCGTGGAAGTTCTCTACAAAGGTCCGGTGGGTGACACCATACGAGACATCCTGGGAGGGGTCCGCTCCACCTGCACGTATGTCGGTGCAGCCAAGCTGAAGGAGCTGAGCCGCAGGACGACCTTCATCAGAGTCACCCAGCAGCTCAACACCGTCTTCGGGAACGACAGCTGAACGTCCGGCTTTGCAAAGAAAGAAGCGGCGCCGGTTTGACTCCCACATGCCATTTGTCTGTTAGTCTTGTGTAAACTGAAGCGAGCAGACGTTTTATTACCGTAGTTAAAAACATATTTTGATACTCGTTCAGGTAGTTTGATGTTAACATTCAGCGCAGCTCTAGCTGCGTAAGTTCCACTCTCTATAACAGAAGTATTTTCCAGCACACAGACTCTGGGTCTCCTCACACTCTGAATATTCCAGGTCTGAGTGTGTTTCCAGGTAGTAAGATGCAGGCTACCTCTGCAGGCCTGCTCTCTCATCATTCCAGTGCAAACTCCTAAACGCCTTTGTCACTGACATAAAATTATAGTAAATGTCTTAAATTATTTATACATCCTAAATGTTTCTGTAATTTCTGTAACAAAATTATAACATCGACTTGTTTTTTTTAGAAAACCTGTCATTCCTTTGCTAAAGTTTTGCACTTTAATGAGTTATACTTTCTATAAATGATCTGTTAGTGCAATGAGTACAATCTGGGAGCACAGACAGCATGTAGTAATGTAGTGCTGAACTTACAGTACAGATGTTATTGAATCTATTTGTACTTTTGTCTTACCTGGTTCAGCTGCTCCTGATCAATACCAAAGTTAGTTTGTGTTTCCTTTTACAAACGAGAGCTTCAAGTGGATTTACTGTAATGATTAAAGCCTTTAAATAAACTGATTCCTTCATGTTAGCTTCAGAAGTCCTTCAGTGTGAGTATTTAACAGTATTTAGTTTCACACAGTTCATTTCAAATTGTTCTTATGTAAACTGTTATTTTTTCTTTGTCATATTTGAGTGAAGATTAAAAAAAGGCAGTTTTTATATTTCAAAAGTCACGTTACATTTCATCCAGTCAATAAAAACCTTCCACAACTTCAAACTCCAATGACTTTATTATTGATTAGATCATCTACAGTGTGTACACATGAAGCTAAATATTTCTGTTTACTTACATCAGTATCTTTGCCTCCTCCCATCAAACCTGCACAGGGATAAATGCACATGATCCAGTATGGAAGACACATGATTAGACAAAGTGCCTGCATTGATAAAGCCTGTAAGCAGGGCCCAGAGGATGTTCAGGGGTGATCTTGAAGCATGCTGAAAGGTTACTTTGATACAAAAACATGTCAACTACCCCAGCTGTGAAGCAGTAACACATTCAATACCAGTTGATGGAGACAAACACTTTAAAATGGAAGGCTGGATAAGACAACACATCCCAGAACAGAATGACAGCATTTAAATAAAAAACCTCAAGTTTGAAAAAAGGCAGCTTTTATATTTCAAAAACTCACATTTGTTATGTTTCCATAACAAATGTGAGTTCTAGTTTATCCTCACATTTAGATTTGTGTGTTTAGGTATAACCTTTGTATGCTCAGAAGGATGAAACTCGGGGCCAGCGCCAGGAGCTTCCTGGGAAAACATGGTGGGAGTTGCTCTCTGCCCAGCCGCAGCCCGTGGGACAGAAACCTGTTGTAACTAAAAGATACAGAGAGTTGTGTGTGGAGGGGTATTAAAGAGGAGCTGAGACATCCCAAGGGCAGAGCTGGCATGACTGAACTGTGATGTTTGATGTGTGTGTTGGCTCTCCTGTGCAGTAATATATAGCTTGATCATAGCTCTTTGCGTGTTGCAGACTTTATTTCCAAAATTCCACAGCACATTTCATCCAGTCAACTGAAATGATTTTATTATTGATTAGATCATTTACAGTGTGTACACATGAAACTAAAGATCTGTGCCACTTATATCACTCTGTATCTTAAACTGCTTCTGGAACTAATGGTAAACACAACAAACACGGGGATATAAGATAGTTCCAGAGGATGAGGCTGCACGTCTTCTTTGTTGGTTTCCTTTTATCCGCTCCACGCATGTCACAGAGAACAGTTTGTGGCTCTGTTCTTCTCCGTTTTGTTTGTGTATTGTTAGACATGTTTTCCCAGCAGGAATGCCTCCATGAATGCAGTCCTTGATGCTCTCTTTTAATGAAACTGAGGATGGCTTGAAATCTGATGAATCCTTGAGTTTTCCATTTATTTATTTTTTTGCCTGTTTCTGGTGAAAGTCTTCAGCCTGCTCAGGAGCACTCCACAACAGTTTCAGTTCTCTGGAAAATATCTCACCACTGCTAAACCACACACTGAAAGATTGGTCAGACAAGTTTGACTGACGCTCCCTTGTAATGTTTGCAGTTTGGTTTAATTAACAAGAAACATTCGCAATGTCACAAATACAGAGTAAGCTGTCGATTATATTTAAGCAGAAACACACCAGCCATAATTTAGCACAAGAGTGTTGAATTTGCACCAATTATGATGAAAACCCTACTCTAGACTACTTTTGCAAGTTTTAGCAGTAGAGAGACTTTTGCACAGCCAGCACCACATGTTCATTTACAGATAATCAGCATTTTAAGAGGAACTAAAACTTACATGGTTAATAAGAAATGTGGTGATGTGGGTTTTGGACAACAGCATGAGCATTAGTTACAGAAGTTCACAAAGCACCGCTGTGATTCGTGCTGCACCAATAATATTTCCACAAGAGCAGGTTGATTTGGAATACGTGGGATAAAAAGAGCCTCCATAATGGTATCCATCAGTAGACTCACCATAAATCTGCCCACATGAGCATTTCCACTGATTCTGATATTGTTGCTGAATTTGTCCAAATGTAAATGCACTCTTTGACCCAAAGATCGATACATTTGTCGCTTCCTTTTCTAAACCCTGGAGACAAACAAAAGGCTTGAGGTCTGAGCTGGTAGAGCTGATTGTTACTGTGAGTAAGTTTATTCTCTGGTGCTGCCCGATCCTGCTGAAGAATGATAATGAGTCTGGAAAGCTCCACACAACTTCCACTATTTGTGGTCTGGTCATCTGTTGTTCCACATTTCCACCTGGAGTGTTGATCACTTGTTGGGAAACCTTATAATGCTGTTGGCGCGTTTCAATTTTCGGCATCCCAAACCCCATTACAGGTGGAGTTTCTTTCATAACCCAACTAGACTCTGTTGTGAGAGAGAAGAGCTGGTTACCTTGGCAGCGTAGGCCATAGACATTTCCATCCTTCATATTGGTTGCGTAAGTGTCGTCACATACACCGATGGTCCAGTCACAGTCTTTGGAAATGCTGATCACCCATCTCTTAAAGTCAGGAACAGGAAGTGTACTCTTAATGAAGAATAAGCAGGAAGAACAAAATGTCATCCACTGACTGTGGAAAACCTTCCTGTTGTCAGTGGACAGCGAAATGCCAGGACCCAGAGACTGTGGCTCAAAGATCAGGTCTGAACCAGTGGGAACAAGCTCCTGGTGGTGTTCAGGATCAACCAGAGTCAGCAATGATCCCCAGAACTGAGACGCTTGCTTCACCATCTTCTCTCCATTCTGTCTCATCTCCTCAACCAGTTTGTCCCGATGGCTGCCCGGCTCCAGCCCTTTTCTCAGATCCACAGCTTTGGCCTTCTCCACATCCTGCTGCACCTGAGAATACATCTGCAGGAAACTGAAGGTGTCCTTCTCCTTCTGTGCTGCTTCCAGGCTGCTCTTGCTGGTTTTCAGGGACACCATACGAGCAGAGACTGAGCTCTGGACGCTGGTCAGAGAGATGTCACGCAGCTTAGTCACAGCCTCAATCAGACGCACACTGCAGCCACCCAGCTTCTCTCTTTCACTCTTCTCCCACTTTTCCAGACTCACATTCTCATCGTCTGTTTTCTCCTGTAAGATCAGCTGCTCAGCTTTCAGCTTCTCCAGGAGCTCTTTGTGGGCTGTGGAGAAGGTCTTCATATTGTGTAGGCGGTGCTGGTCCTCAATGGCGCAGGAAACACACACACAGGTCATGTCGTCCAAGCAGTAGTACTCCAGGAGCTTGCCGTGCTGAGAACATTTGGTGTTCCCACATAAAGCCATGGGTTCAGTCAGAGGATGAGTCTGCAGTAACACAGGTGTGGTCAGGTGGGCCTGGAGGTGCTGGACACACATGGAGATCTCACACTTCATGCACGTCTTCTTTGCTGGTTTCCTGTCCTCTGTACACATGTCACAGAGAACAGTTTGTAAATCCATCTTGATGTTTTCAGACATTTTTTAAAGCAGGATGTCCCGTTTAGATAAGTTAAAAATGATTCCTTGTTCAAGTTCAAGTCTTTCAAGTCCTCGAATTTTGCTCGTGTCTCTAACGGACTTTACAAAGAGTCTCTGTTGACTCTCTGATTCACACTGAAGGGGTGGGGTCAGACCAGCGTGACTGCAGCTGTTTTATAATGGTTTAACTTAGGTTTCATTTCTCATGAAACTCCTACTTAATGTAGGAGGTGCCAACGAGTATGGAGGGAAATTTGCGTAAAAAAGGGCTACGAATGCGCATGATATGATCCAAAAAGGTGAACTAAGATTTACAAATGCGTGGATCGATTTTTGTTGACATCTGGGTTCTCCACTCCACTCAAAAATACGAAGCACACACGTAAAAATAGTGATGGGGGACACTGTGCTGAAGCTTAGGAGGGTGTGTCGAGAAATCTTTCGTTAACTACTTGTGTCAAGGCCAGCCTCCAATTCGAGACTTGCAGTCAAGCCAGCCTCCAGTTTGTTTTCTGTTCCCTGTGTATTCAAAGTATTACGGGAATGGATGTGGAAACCGGATTTCAAAATAAAAGCCAACTTCGAGTGAATTAACAGATATGTTAAGAACATAATAACATATAATTTAGGCTTGTTTACAAACTTTAATGTTAGATCTACATGACTCAACATTGTACCCTAATAGCGCCCTGTCAATAGCAAGGCCATCTTATTTTGGATTTCCAAGTAAAAGCCCTGTGAATTTTCATTTTTTTAACTACTCTTTCAATGACTTCAGAATGCTCTTAAAAGCAAAAGTCATATTTCCAAAGACTAGTTGCATTTTGTATCAACACTATCCAACCACAGAGATTTGAAATTGCCCATATTTGACTTACTCTTCTAACGATTTCAAAATGCTCTAAAAAGAAAAAATCTTGTTTCCACAGGGTAATTTCACTTTGTATTTACAGTATAAAGCCCCACAGTGATACCATGTCAATATCAAGTCAGTCTGATTTTACTTTCCAAAGTAATGGCCCATTGAATTTGCCCATTTAAGACCTAACTTTCAGTGGTTTCAGAATGCTCTAAAAATGAAAATTGCTGTTTCCACAGGGTAATTCCACTTTAGATCAACAGTATCCAACCTCACGATGTTGCCAAGTCAATTTCAAAGCATTCTGATTTTGCCTTCCAAAATAAAAGCCATTTCAAAATGCCAAGATACGACCTACTCTTTTAAGGATTTCAGAATGTTCTAAAAATGAAAATTTCTGTCTCCCCAGAGTAATTCCACTTTAGATCAACAGTATGCAACACTACAGTGACACCATATCAATATCAAGTCAGTCTGATTTTTCTTTCCAAAATAAAAGCCTTTTCAAATTGCCCATATATGACTTATTCTTTTAACGATTTCAAAATGCTCTTAAATTGAAATATGCTGTTTCCACAGGATGATTCCACTTTAGATCAACAGTATCCAACCCGACAGCAAAACCATGTAAATTTGATGCCAACAGACTTAATAAACTGATCCGTAAGGCCAGCAATGTTGTGGGGATGGAGCTGGACTCCCTCAAGGTGGTGTCGGAGAGGCGGATGCTGTCCAAGATAAAGACAATGTTGGATAACACCTCCCACCCACTCCATGACATGTTGGTCAGTCACAGGAGCTCGTTCAGTGAGAGACTGAGATTACCGAAAAGCACCACTGAACGACACAGGAAATCATTCCTGCCTGTGGCCATCTCCCTGTACAACGCATCCACTTAACACACTGTTTGCTGCTACAGCTACACATGTTTCTTTTCCAAATATTTATTTATAAGTGACTTATGTATGTATGTATGTATGTATATATATGTATATATTGTACTATTCTTAGTTAGCGTATTGTCTGTCTTGTCTTAATGTTGGTTTAAAATGGAGCACTGTAACAAAAAATAATTTCCCCCAGGGATCAATAAAGTATTCTGATTCTGATTCTGATTCTGATTTCAAATTGGTCTGATTTTGCCTTTCAAATTAATGGCCCGTCGAATTTGCCCATATGTGATGTACTCTTTCAATTATTTCAGAATGTTGTAAAAATGAAAATGACTGTTTTCATGGGATAATTTCACTCAAGATCGACAGTGTACACTATCACGGGGATATCAAGTCAATTTCAAGTCGCCTTGATTTTGCCTTTCAAAGTAATGGCCTGTTGAAATTGCCCATGTATGACCCACTCTTTCACTGACTTCAGAATCCCATTAAAAGCAAAGTTGCTGTTTCCACAAGATCATTTCACTCTACATTGACAGTATACAACCCCACAGTTTTATCACGTCAATATCGTAATTATAATTGTTTATTTGGTACATTTAATAATTAAATGCGGATGCTGTTAACAAGACAATTACTGTTTCCACTAAGTAATTGGAGTTCATGCAAACCATACACAACCTCTACAGTGGTAACATCTCAATCTCAAATCAATCTCGTTTTGCATTTCAGAGTAAAAGCCTTTTGACTTTGTTTATAGGAGCTTGTCTTTCCATAACTTCAGAATGGCATTAAATGGAAAGTTCCAGCTTCCACGAATGAATACCAGTTCATGCCAACACATATCATTGCATATAATCTAACAGTGGAGTCGGGAACAGTTTTTATAAAAAACCAGAGGTGCCAGACAATGCCTTACTTTAAAACCTGCATTCTTTTTAACGGCCAGCAGGGGGCGGTTCCTGTGGTCAAGTCAGATTTAATACATCGATAAGAAGCTGCCCCTTTTTGATTTTTTTCATCTGAGATCTCAGTAAACACTCTCCTAAAGTGTTTATGGTCTCAGTCGTTGCTTAAAGTCTTATTTATTGCAAAATATTAATTTTAATATGTAACAAGTGTCACCTGGCAGCAGGCACGTGCAGAGGGGGTGGCTAAAGGGGCTTGAGCACCTGCCCCTTTCCTCATGGGTGCCCAAGGTGCCCTTTTGTTGAGGCAACTTTAAAAAAAAAAAAATATTATTATTTTTTTTTAATGTGTGTGTGCGTGCGGAGTCTTGTCTGTGCCCCTCAACAATAATATTTAACTATTAATCACAGTTCTCTTTCAAACATTCGTTTCGGTGTCTCACTATGGGGAACGCTCTCTCAGCGTTGTCCTCAGAAGCCTCTATATCATTACTCCAGCCAGTATTGGCTGGCAGTCGTGACGCTTGCGTCAGGGAGGGGCCACCCTCCTCCCTATAAAAGGGTGTGACGCAGCGTCACCCGTCATTCAATTTCCTCTTCTCGCTTCTTAGAAACCTCATCTCTCCTGACTGTGAGCACTAGCTTAACTGTCCACACGAGCAAGCTAACACCTTGGTCACCGGGCGCTAGCACGGCTCGCGTTTCGAGTCGCCTGCTCTTCACCACAGAGCCAGGTCGGAGAGTGTGTTAGCTGCCACCACGCATCTAGCACAACAGTTAGCTGACCAAGCTAACTGTCTTTGCTACACACGGTCACCAAGCCAAGTAGCACAAGCGCTAGCCACCACACTAGCCAGGTCATACTAGCTCACCATAGCTACCCGACCGAGAGACGAAAAAAAAAAAAAAAAAAAAGATCAGCGTTAGCCGTCCAGCCATTCCAAGCTAGCTACACCAAGCTTCCTTAATATGGCAGACTGCAAACCGCTGCCCAGAATTTGCCCCTGCGGTTGCAAAATCTCGGGTTCAGATACACATGACGCGTGTGTGATGTGCCTCGGGCTGCAACACGCCCAAGCGGCTATTTCCACACCGGGTATATGCGAACACTGCGCTCGCTTCACCCTAAAAAGCCTTCGCCGAAGACTAGCCCGCCAGGCTAGCCTGTCGAAGGAGGACCCAACGCTGTCTCCAATCGGCCCACCGATGGGGCACACTGAGTCCGCCACACCAGGCACCAGCTGGGGCGACGACATGGATATCGTCCTCCCGCTGGTGGATGATGCTGGGGTCAGCTGCGAAGCTATGCTTGATTCCCTCGAGGCTAATGACGAGCTACTCAGCGAATCCTCTGAGGGAGCGTCGGAACATCTCGTCTTGGACGAGGATGACGACGTTTTCTTTGCCCCCTCTGGTCGGAATTTTGCGACACAAGGGGCCGATTATGATAACCCCGGCACACAGTCCCGCGGCATGGAGCTATTTGACGTTGCAAAACGGGCAGCTGAAAAGCTGGCAATCCCATGGCCCGCGGTGACAACGGAGACCTCCACCTCACGATACGAGGGTAAAAGGCTCCCCAAAGCAAAGCGCACTACTAAGCAGGTACTGCCGCTTTTCCCCGAATGCGTGGACGAGGTCGCACGCTGCTGGGCAAAGCCATTTTCGTCACCCAACCCCGTGCAGGGAGCGGCGGCGTTTGACTGCGCTGGAATGAAAGAGAAGGGCATCTACCAAATTCCCACCGTGGAGAATCTGGTGGCCTCTCATCTCCACCCAAACCAGAAACTTTCCATGTCATCTGGTCCGTCCCTGCCCTCCAAGGCCGAACGCCTGCAGTCCTCCCTGGCTGACAAGGCGTATAAATCGGTTGCCACCACCGCGAGGGCATTGAACGCCTCATCGCTCCTGCTAGCCTACTCGGCGGAGCTCCAGGACCAGGCTGCTGCGAACCCGGATGCTAGCGAGTTGTGGGAAGAGTTGGGCGTAGTTACGGACCAGTGTCTCCACCTCACTAGAGCAGCAGTACAAGCGGCGGGCAGAGCCCTCAGCATCATCGTCCTACAGGAGAGGGCAAGATGGCTGAACTTGTCGGGGCTTTCGGACAGAGAAAAACGTGACATTCTGGACGAAAGCATCGACCCCGCTGGGCTTTTCGGGACCGCCGTTGCCACCATGCAAAGACGGTGCGAGGAGAAGAAGAAAGAGGGAGAGGCCCTGCAGCTGTGTCTCCCTAGGAAGACCCAGGCTGCGCCTCCACCCGCTCGCCGCACGTTCGCTCAGGCCACCAGCCGTCCAGCCGGCGTGCCGACGTTTAAAATCCCTCGCCGCCCAGCCCCGCAGGTCGCGGCCCAGGGTCCTCTAGGATCGCAGAACCCTAAGACCCACTGGCCCAAGAAACACATCCCGCCTGCTGCCGCTCAGGGTGCCCCACCACCAGCCAAGCAGTCGGACCGCAAGAAGAAGCGGACTGCCTAACATCCCCCACGGGGAGATCGGAGCCGGACCAGCCCGGGCTCCAAGTTCACTCCAGGGCTCAGTTCCGGAGCCCGTTCGGAGAAGTGTGTTCTGCCTCCACCTTTCAGCGCCTGGGACTCGAGTTGGATCCCACAGAGCGGATTTCAAAAAAGAGACGACGAAACGCTGTTCAGCTGAATCAAGCATGTCTGTCTCACAAAACACACTGTTTATTAAAAACTCACCCGTTGCATCCAGGCACGTTGCCAAGGGCACGGGGAAAATGTGTGAAAAACACAGAAAGTATGTTGAAAAACATAATGCCCCCACGCACCCAGACACCACCGGGGTTGATTCCCTCAGTGGTGTCCGGCCCCATAAGCGCTGGTCAAGCGCGGGCCGCCCGCGCATGCGCAGTCGGGTCTGGTCCGAAGGACCAGTTTCCGCCACAAGAGGGAGCCAGAGCTCCGTCTACTGTGGAGTGCCTGTCTTTGGGGCCGCTGTCAGCAAGAATAGAGAGATGGCGAGCTCTCACTGCGCCAGAATGGGTTGTGAGGACATTAGAGCGAGGCTATCGTTTGCAATTCGCAACCACCCCTCCCAGATTTCACAAAGTAATTTTCTCTCTTGCAAAAGGCGAATCAGCCAGGATCCTGCAAGAAGAAATAACTACCTTGCTATCAAAGGGCGCAGTACGAGAAATACCCCAGGAGCAGAGCCAATGCGGCTTTTACTCAAGGTATTTTCTCGTGCCCAAGAAGGGAGGGGGACTACGTCCGATACTGGACCTACGGGCTCTGAATCAGCATCTGAGGTCATACAAATTCAGGATGTTGACAACCACCACTCTGCTGCATGTAGTGCGCCCAGGCGATTGGTTTACATCAATAGACCTGAAGGACGCATATTTTCACATCCCTATTTACCCGCCTCACAGAAAATTCCTGCGCTTTGCGTTTCAGGGCAGAATGTACGAGTACCAGGTCCTGCCGTTTGGTCTCTCACTGAGCCCTCGGGTATTTGTGAAATGCACAGAGGCGGCCATAGCCCCACTGAAGAGGCGGGGCATCCGCATAGCAACATACATAGACGATTGGCTGCTGCTATCAGAGTCAGAAATAATGGGAAGAGAGCACACCAGGTTGACAGTGGATCATCTGATGGCTCTGGGTTTCACCATAAACTACCAAAAGAGTGTCCTGCAGCCAGCTCAGGCCATCTCTTTCATAGGAATAGCTCTGAACTCCGCCTCGTACAGAGCGTGTCTCTCTGTGGACAGAGTAAAAAAAAAATGCTATCACATGCCGGCATTTTTCAGTTGGGAAGATATCTCCCATTCAGAAGATGCCTGCAGATGCTGGGATTAATGGCGTCTTCACTGGCAGTCATTCCACTAGGCAGACTGCATATGAGGGAATTTCAGCGATGGGTTGCATCACTGAGACTGAATCGACAGCGCCATACCCACCGCTATATCAGAGTGACAGCAGACTGCGCTGCAGCACTCCACTGTTGGAGAAATCCCATATTTCTCGCTCAGGGGGTGTCACTGGGAGCTGTCACAGCCAGAAAGGTGGTGACCACGGACGCGAGTCTCACGGGTTGGGGTGCCACTCACGAGGGCAGAGCAGTGAGCGGCAGCTGGGACTCACAACAGAGGGGTGCTCATATAAATTGGCTAGAATTGCTAGCAGCTTTTCTAGCACTGAGACACTTCCTTCCCCTGTTGAGAAACCACCATGTTCTGATCAGAACAGACAACACCACTGTTGTGGCGTACATCAACAGACAGGGCGGGTTACGTTCCCGTCCTTTGCACATGCTGGCTCGCAGACTGATCATGTGGAGCAGCATCAATCTGTTGTCACTGAGAGCTACTCACATTCCAGGAGCTCTGAACTTGGGAGCAGACTTAATGTCCAGAGGAAATCCGCAGTACGGGGACTGGACCCTGCACCCACATGTGGTGACCCAAATCTGGACCCGCTTTGGCCAGCCACAGGTCGATCTGTTTGCTTCGAGGGAGAACGCTCAGTGTCCACTGTATTTCTCCCTGAGGGACCAGGGAGCATTAGCTCACAACTGGCCACATGCTCTGCTTTATGCGTTCCCTCCACTGGCCTTAATTTCTCCCACTCTAACCAGAGTGAGAGAGAGAGGGCTAACAATGATATTGATCGCCCCAAGGTGGATGAGGTCCCATTGGTTGGCGGAGATTATGCCCCTCTTGTGGAGCGAACCTTGGCCTCTCCCTCTCCGACGAGACCTAGTCTCCCAAGCCAGGGGGGAGATTTTTCACCCTCACCCCGAGCGCCTCGCCCTGTGGGCTTGGCCCGTGAGAGGTTGACTCTGAGTACGGCAGGACTCCCCCAGGGTGTTATAGCCACTATTCAGAGTGCTAGAGCCCCCTCCACAAGATCATTGTATGAGAACAAGTGGAGGGTATTTGAGGAATGGTGTGGAAAGTCTCACACTCTCTCCTTTCAGTGCTCTGTGACAACAATTCTCTCCTTTCTCCAAGAACTGTTAGATAAAGGAAAGGCCTTTTCCACAATTAAAGTATATCCAGCAGCCATTTCAGCCTGCCATGTGGGCTTCGTGGATGGCCCGGTGAGCCATCACCCGCTAGTCTGCCGTTTCATGAAAGGGGCACGACGGCTCCACCCAGTGTCTAAACCTCTCGTTCCCACGTGGGATTTATCCCTGGTGCTGGGGGCAGTTTCACGGCCACCATTTGAACCACTAAACCAGGTGGAAATGAAAATCCTGTCTTTGAAGACTGCATTGCTCCTGGCTCTCGCATCTGTGAAGCGTGTCAGTGATATTCATGCGCTGTCAATACACAAAGAGTGCACCCGATTCACGCGGGATAACTCTAGAGTCACACTCAGGCCAAATCCGGCCTTTGTGCCCAAAAATCCTTATCTTCAATGCACCCCATTGGAGCTGGAAGCTTTTTGCCCTCCTCCTTTCTCCTACCCTGAACAGGAGCGCCTACATGCTCTCTGTCCAGTTAGGGCTTTATGTACCTATATAGAGAGAACAAAGGCTTTCAGGAGGTCGGATCAGCTGTTTGTTTCCTGGGCTAAACCACATCTTGGCAAGCCCGTTAGCAAACAACGCATTTCCCACTGGATTGTTGAGGCGATCCGATTGGCTTATTCCAGCACGGGTCTGCCCCCCCCCCCCCCCCGGAGGGACTTCATGCTCATTCTGCCAGAGGGATGGCAACCTCTTGGGCCCTTTTTAGGGGTGTCTCTATAGAAGAGATATGTGCAGCTGCGAGCTGGGCTTCACCTTTGACCTTTGCAAGGTTTTACAGGTTGGATGTCACTGCACCGTCTCTAGCCCACACTGTGTTAAGTGTGGGTCCCCACGAGACCTCCTAAATTGGCAGTCAGTCGTTCAGATGGGCTTATCTGGCAATACGGGAGTCTGCATATCCCCATAGTGAGACACCGAAACGAATGTTTGAAAGAGAACTTGAGGTTACTCTATTCCGTAACCCCTGTTCTCTGATAACATGAGTGAGGTGTCTCACCAGATCACCCTCCTTGCACGAAGCGAGGAAGAGGTGAGCTTATCTTGAACGACGGGTGACGCTGCGTCACACCCTTTTATAGGGAGGAGGGTGGCCCCTCCCTGACGCAAGCGTCACGACTGCCAGCCATTACTGGCTGGAGTAATGATATAGAGGCTTCTGAGCACAACGCTGAGAGAGCGTTCCCCATAGTGAAACACCTCACTCATGTTATCAGAGAACAGGGGTTACGGAATAGAGTAACCTCAAGTTTTGCTAAATAAAAGGATCTGGCTTGCATCAGTCACATGATCACATTTAACCAATGATCGCCCTTGACGGCAGAACGCGCTGGTTACGAGCCGGGAACGAGCTCACAAAGAGCACGCGCATTTGTTGCGGTCCGGAGCTGCAGGAGAAACACAAGTTAACTCAGAGACACAGACTGATGCGACAAACCCAGTAAGTAGGTGTACAGCGTACACTGTAGTGTGTAGCACCCAGGAGTATTAGCTTATTACGTACACGTTGGTAAGCTGTCTTGTTGCAACTGACGAACTGAAACAAACGAGCGTGCTGTGTGTGCAACAGCGCGACAAACATTACCTGTCCTTTTATTAACTGCACAAGTAGTGCTGGTCATAGCTGCTGGCTACCTGTGTAAGGCTGTCATGGGTCTGTAGCTCTGTCACCGTTTTAGGGAACATATTTAGTTTTAAAGTAAGTTTCCGGGCTTTTCCTGCCTTTCTGGAGGGATTATATTTCACTAAAAAACGATCTAATATGCATGTCCACATAATTATGCATTATTATAATTATAATATATTAAAAAAACACAAGCTGTATTTTAAAGAACATACATTAAGAAGCAGACTATATTAGATTTATATTTTAAATAAGACAAAATTTGGATTTTACAGCAGTAAAATTATTGTATTTCTACAGTTTAAAAATGTAATAAGCTTTCTCCCTGCACAGAGTGGATAGTGAAACAAATGGAATCATCATAATGACATTATTTCATATTTATTACTTCCCCCTCCTCATTGCTTTATTATTGTAGCTCTAGTAATAAATAATAATGTAAGGATTCTGGATCAGCACCATGATGCCCACAGTATATACAGTATTCTGAAGAAGGTCTAAAATGTCACTGTGTGTGCATGTGTGTGTTTTATTTAGCTGGATTTAAAAAAAAAAAAAATTACTCATGACATAACATTGTCCAGACATGCCTGGTAAGGACATGAGGAGGAAACAGTAGGAGCTGTGTGAGGCTACTAAAGGCAGGGCTATAACATTTTTCTGTCATCATTTTATTATAGATTAAGTGCAAGAGTTGTTAGGTGTGGATAATTAGATTATAGTTTATTGCAATAGCAAGTTGTGCCTTGTTCTCAGATAGACAGCAAGTGGAGAGTGATATATGAAATGATGGGAAGGAAGGGAGAAGAGAAGCAAAGAGTGAATCACAGGCAGAGCCTAAATTATTTCTCACAGTTTTTTGTTGCCTTATGGTTCCAAGCGCTGTCACCAATCTTTGCATTTTGTTATTATCTCATGACACTTGTTTAATCAGCTACCATCTCTCCTGTGGACTTTTTAATGTCTACAGTCTCAGATCAACACAGCCCTGCCCTCCAGCACTATCCACAGCAACCCCTCAACAGCAACATTGTACCCATCAGGTAAAGCATCGGCTACGTTTGCTTTGCCTTGTTGCCCATATTAGATTCTTGATGAATGTGTGTTGTTGTTATTCAGCCTGGTTCAATGTGCCCCTTTTTAACTTTGAGCACCCGCCCCTTTAAACCTCTCTGCACAGCCCTGCCTGGCAGTTTGTTGCTCTCTGCCAGGTGATTGGCTGAAGAGCTGTGAAAAGGTGTGTGGGGTGAAGTCACCGCTCTTCTGTGGAAAAACCCAGAGGCAATTAATTCACTCAGGTGCAGCGGGTATACTGTCGGTAAGAGACTTTTTGCCATTTTTGTTTGGATCGTTTGCTATTGCATGTGCCTATTTTTAATGTGTCATTGGACTTTTTTAGTGTGACCACGAATTTTAATAGAAGAATTGATCAAGCCCTAGATCGACTGCGCGTAGGGAAACTGATCAATATTGTAGGTATATTGAGTGTTTGTTTTAGCTTCGTGATTTTGAATGGTTTCATAAAATTGATATTTTATTGGGTAATATTTTAATTGATAACGTTGTTTGTTTTTCAGCTGTGCTGTCTCTGCTGGCCTTTTTTTCGTTCTTTTGATTGATTTGTAATTTTGTTTTGGTTAGTCCGTCCAGCCGTAAAGGCGGTTATTGATTGAGAGTAAGTTGTGTAAGGGCGGACTAACCTCCCTTTTTGTTTTTTGTTTAATTGTTTGTGCCACTTCCCTTTATCTCCCAGATCGCAGGCCATGCATAGCACTGATTCCCAGCTGCGCTGAGACCTGAATTGTTTGCAGTGTGTGCCACGATTGCAGTGTCGCTAAGCGGGGTGTGACGGGTTGCAGTGTTGTTTCGCACAGTTTGTGTGGCAAGTCTCATGTGCAGCTGGGATATCAGCACGATGTGTTGTAAGTCCTGTCTGGAAATGACTGGGAATTTGTATGTCTAACTCATGTAATAAATAAATGATCAATTTATTTCTTTGCCCCGTTTACTCATCCCTTGTCCTCGGTTACAAATAGATTTTGGGTATATTTATATTTGGAGTAAAATAGAAGGTAAAGCGGGGTGTCCTCCACCCAGGGTGGTTTTCCTGTGGTTAATAAGTGACTGTTGCAGCGACATGTGGCTTAACAAAAACAAAATAAGGGCTCAGTTCGAGGTTTCGAAAAGGAAGTGCGCAAAACAAGCCCCACCAATATTATGACTGATGCTACTGGTCGGTCATTTGAAAATCAGATATACAAGTTAAACAAACTTTCATAACATTTATTTCGTGGAGTTATTTATTTACTCTTTTACACTTTCCCCGATTGCTTGGATCAGCTGGTTGTTCCTTTTGTGTTGCCAACCAGAATCCCCTCTGGTGCACATCTGCATGGTTCAAGAGTGTTTGTCCCGCCTCTTCTTTCCTTTTTTGAGCCAAATAGATAATATCAGCTGATATCCAGATCTGACCATAAACTCACTTTCTATTTTAAATCTCATTTCAAAGCCCATCAGTTCAGACTTGCATGCTCTTCATTATAACATGTTCTTAGTCTGTTTACCCTGATGATCATTTTATTATTGTTATTATTACATCTATCGTTTATGTACTGTGTGTGTTTTCCACTGTTCCTGGACAGAGTTTAGACTCATTCTTGTCATCTAACAACACAAAATGTTCTGGACTCTTCCTTTAAGCCGAGACCTGTGAGACAGAAACTGACATTGATTTATCTTTAGTTTATTACTCATGGGCCGTAGCCTGAGTAAACTACTGACTGTAATTCCCAGGTCAGTGTTATTTGTTAGAGTTGTGCAGCCATGATAAAGTCACGCTCGTAACGCCTTGTTTGCTTTCACACAGGACGGGGGGTGCACTTGCCCGGGAGATGTCTCCAAGGCTTTTGGTGAGTTGCTGTGTTTTCAAAGAGAACTTTAACTCCAATCTTAGAAAGTATAACTAGCGTGAAAACGGAGTTTGTTTGTTTGGCTCTCAGGTGCTGGAGCAGACTTTGTGATGCTCGGTGGTATGCTGGCCGGCCACTCGGAGAGCAGCGGCGAGATCATCGAAAAAAACGGCAAGAAGTACAAACTGTTTTACGGCATGAGCTCCGACACGGCGATGAAGAAACATGCGGGAGGCGTGGCTGATTACAGGTTGGCGTCAGGTGCTTGGCTGTTAGAGGAAGGTTATTTCGGTGAGATGTCATTCATTCATTTTCTTTGCCTCCAGAGCGTCGGAGGGGAAGACCGTGGAAGTTCTCTACAAAGGTCCGGTGGGTGACACCATACGAGACATCCTGGGAGGGGTCCGCTCCACCTGCACGTATGTCGGTGCAGCCAAGCTGAAGGAGCTGAGCCGCAGGACGACCTTCATCAGAGTCACCCAGCAGCTCAACACCGTCTTCGGGAACGACAGCTGAACGTCCGGCTTTGCAAAGAAAGAAGCGGCGCCGGTTTGACTCCCACGTGCCATTTGTCTGTTAGTCTTGTGTAAACTGAAGCGAGCAGACGTTTTATTACCGTAGTTAAAAACATATTTTGATACTCGTTCAGGTAGTATGATGTTAACGTTCAGCGCAGCTCTAGCTGTGTAAGTTCCACTCTCTATAACAGAAGTATTTTCCAGCACACAGACTCTGGGTCTCCTCACACTCTGAATATTCCAGGTCTGAGTGTGTTTCCAGGTAGTAAGATGCAGGCTACCTCTGCAGGCCTGCTCTCTCATCATTCCAGTGCAAATTCCTAAAAGCCTTTGTCACTGACATATAAAATTATAGTAAATGTCTTAAATTATTTATACATCCTAAATGTTTCTGCAATTGCTGTAACAAAATTATAACATCGACTTGTTTTTTTAGAAAACCTGTCATTCCTTTGCTAAAGTTTTGCACTTTAATGAGTTATACTTTCTATAAATGATCTGTTAGTGCAATGAGTACAATCTGGGAGCACAGACAGCATGTAGTAATGTAGTGCTGAACTTACAGTACAGATGTTATTGAATCTATTTGTACTTTTGTCTTACCTGGTTCAGCTGCTCCTGATCAATACCAAAGTTAGTTTGTTTCCTTTTACAAACGAGAGCTTCAAGTGGATTTACTGTAATGATTAAAGCCTTTAAATAAACTGATTCCTTCATGTTAGTTTCAGAAGTCCTTCAGTGTGAGTATTTAACAGTATTTAGTTTCACACAGTTCATTTCAAATTGTTCTTATGTAAACTGTTATTTTTTCTTTGTCATATTTGAGTGAAGATTAAAAAAAGGCAGTTTTTATATTTCAAAAGTCACGTTACATTTCATCCAGTCAATAAAAACCTTCCACAACTTCAAACTCCAATGACTTTATTATTGATTAGATCATCTACAGTGTGTACACATGAAGCTAAATATTTCTGTTTACTTACATCAGTATCTTTGCCTCCTCCCATCAAACCTGCACAGGGATAAATGCACATGATCCAGTATGGAAGACACATGATTAGACAAAGTGCCTGCATTGATAAAGCCTGTAAGCAGGGCCCAGAGGATGTTCAGGGGTGATCTTGAAGCATGCTGAAAGGTTACTTTGATACAAAAACATGTCAACTACCCCAGCTGTGAAGCAGTAACACATTCAATACCAGTTGATGGAGACAAACACTTTAAAATGGAAGGCTGGATAAGACAACACATCCCAGAACAGAATGACAGCATTTAAATAAAAAACCTCAAGTTTGAAAAAAGGCAGCTTTTATATTTCAAAAACTCACATTTGTTATGTTTCCATAACAAATGTGAGTTCTAGTTTATCCTCACATTTAGATTTGTGTGTTTAGGTATAACCTTTGTATGCTCAGAAGGATGAAACTCGGGGCCAGCGCCAGGAGCTTCCTGGGAAAACATGGTGGGAGTTGCTCTCTGCCCAGCCGCAGCCCGTGGGACAGAAACCTGTTGTAACTAAAAGATACAGAGAGTTGTGTGTGGAGGGGTATTAAAGAGGAGCTGAGACATCCCAAGGGCAGAGCTGGCATGACTGAACTGTGATGTTTGATGTGTGTGTTGGCTCTCCTGTGCAGTAATATATAGCTTGATCATAGCTCTTTGCGTGTTGCAGACTTTATTTCCAAAATTCCACAGCACATTTCATCCAGTCAACTGAAATGATTTTATTATTGATTAGATCATTTACAGTGTGTACACATGAAACTAAAGATCTGTGCCACTTATATCACTTTCTATCTTAAACTGCTTCTGGAACTAATGGTAAACACAACAAACACGGGGATATAAGATAGTTCCAGAGGATGAGGCTGCATGTCTTCTTTGTTGGTTTCCTTTTATCCGCTCCACGCATGTCACAGAGAACAGTTTGTGGCTCTGTTCTTCTCCGTTTTGTTTGTGTATTGTTAGACATGTTTTCCCAGCAGGAATGCCTCCATGAATGCAGTCCTTGATGCTCTCTTTTAATGAAACTGAGGATGGCTTGAAATCTGATGAATCCTTGAGTTTTCCATTTATTTATTTTTTTGCCTGTTTCTGGTGAAAGTCTTCAGCCTGCTCAGGAGCACTCCACAACAGTTTCAGTTCTCTGGAAAATATCTCACCACTGCTAAACCACACACTGAAAGATTGGTCAGACAAGTTTGACTGACGCTCCCTTGTAATGTTTGCAGTTTGGTTTAATTAACAAGAAACATTCGCAATGTCACAAATACAGAGTAAGCTGTCGATTATATTTAAGCAGAAACACACCAGCCATAATTTAGCACAAGAGTGTTGAATTTGCACCAATTATGATGAAAACCCTACTCTAGACTACTTTTGCAAGTTTTAGCAGTAGAGAGACTTTTGCACAGCCAGCACCACATGTTCATTTACAGATAATCAGCATTTTAAGAGGAACTAAAACTTACATGGTTAATAAGAAATGTGGTGATGTGGGTTTTGGACAACAGCATGAGCATTAGTTACAGAAGTTCACAAAGCACCGCTGTTATTTGTGCCACACCAATGATATTTCCACAAGAGCAGGTTGATTTGGAATGCATGGGATAAAAAGCCCCTCCATAATGGTATCCATCAGTAGACTCACCATAAATCTGCCCACATGAGCATTTCCACTGATTCTGATATTGTTGCTGAATTTGTCCAAATGTAAATGCACTCTTTGACCCAAAGATCGATACATTTGTCGCTTCCTTTTCTAAACCCTGGAGACAAACAAAAGGCTTGAGGTCTGAGCTGGTAGAGCTGATTGTTACTGTGAGTAAGTTTATTCTCTGGTGCTGCCCGATCCTGCTGAAGAATGATAATGAGTCTGGAAAGCTCCACACAACTTCCACTATTTGTGGTCTGGTCATCTGTGGTTCCACATTTCCACCTGGAGTGTTGATCACTTGTTGGGAAACCTTATAATGCTGTTGGGGTGTTTCAATTTTCGGCATCCCAAACCCCATTACAGGTTGAGTTTCTTTCATAACCCAACTAGACTCTGTTGTGAGAGAGAAGAGCTGGTTACCTTGGCAGCGTAGGCCATAGACATTTCCATCCTTCATATTGGTTGCGTAAGTGTCGTCACATACACCAATGGTCCAGTCACAGTCTTTGGAAATGCTGATCACCCATCTCTTAAAGTCAGGAACAGGAAGTGTACTCTTAATGAAGAATAAGCAGGAAGAACAAAATTTCATCCACTGACTGTGGAAAACCTTCCTGTTGTCAGTGGACAGCGACACGCCAGGACTCAGAGTCTGTGGCTCAAAGATCAGGTGTGAATCAGTGGGAACAAGCTCCTGGTGGTGTTCAGGATCAACCAGAGTCAGCAATGATCCCCAGAACTGAGACGCTTGCTTCACCATCTTCTCCCCATTCTGTCTCATCTCCTCAACCAGTTTGTCCCGATGGCTGCCCGGCTCCAGCCCTTTTCTCAGATCCACAGCTTTGGCCTTCTCCACATCCTGCTGCACCTGAGAATACATCTGCAGGAAACTGAAGGTGTCCTTCTCCTTCTGTGCTGCTTCCAGGCTGCTCTTGCTGGTTTTCAGGGACACCATACGAGCAGAGACTGAGCTCTGGACGCTGGTCAGAGAGATGTCACGCAGCTTAGTCACAGCCTCAATCAGACGCACACTGCAGCGACCCAGCTTCTCTCTTTCACTCTGCTCCCACTTTTCCAGACTCACATTCTCATCGTCTGTTTTCTCCTGTAAGATCAGCTGCTCAGCTTTCAGCTTCTCCAGGAGCTCTTTGTGGGCTGTGGAGAAGGTCTTCATATTGTGTAGGCGGTGCTGGTCCTCAATGGCGCAGGAAACACACACACAGGTCATGTCGTCCAAGCAGTAGTACTCCAGGAGCTTGCCGTGCTGAGAACATTTGGTGTTCCCACATAAAGCCATGGGTTCAGTCAGAGGATGAGTCTGCAGTAACACAGGTGTGGTCAGGTGGGCCTGGAGGTGCTGGACACACATGGAGATCTCACACTTCATGCACGTCTTCTTTGCTGGTTTCCTGTCCTCTGCACACATGTCACAGAGGATAGTTTGTAAATCCATCTTGATGTTTTCAGTAGTGATGGGACGTTCTGTATCGAGGCTTCGGAGCGTGTGTCGAGTAATGGAGGGGGCGTTTCCGCGAAGCGCGTATCGAGGCTTGCTTCATTTATGGGAGGAGCTGAAAATGATGACGTCCGAAGCCTCGCTGCCCGGCTCTACCACGTGACTGGTTCATGAAGCGGTTCGAACTTTGCCGCGAGCTATGACAGCGATATAAACCCCTCAGACTTCATTCAAAAATGTGGGTGTTTGATGGAGAGTTGCGGTTAGTGAGAGTTTGGAGACAGTTTGGAGGTTTATGAGAGTGAGGAGAGAAAGTCAGGAGAGAATGGAGCCAGCTAAGAAGAGGAGGATGTCCTGCCCTGTGTGGGAACATTTTGATCTTATTCCTCCCAACAAGGTATGTAAATTTCTACAGAAGATGTATTTTCATGATACTGATGGTGCAATACAATTTATGTTGAGCTGTCTTGACTTTTGTACAAGGTGAAGTGTTTGCTATGTGCCAGGGAGCTGGGATATAACAACAACACCTCATCCATGCTTAGGCACTACAGAGCTTTGCATGAGAATAAGGGGAACAGCGATTGTGGAGCAAGACCAGGTGAGCCATCAAATGCCATGATAATATAGCATGCAGTAATGTTACTAAATGATATAACAATATTATACAACTGTTATAAGTTACGTGTGTGATATTTATATTTGTGCTTTATCTTTATTGTCTTTCCTCAGGAGAACAATCTCAAATAGATGAAGACCTGGTCAGCATGGTGATTGAGGACTCACAGCCATTTAGCATTGTGGAGGACAAAGGATTCAAAAGATTTGTTAAATCATTCAATCCTAGCTATGTTCTCCCCACTAAAAAGGTCATAAAAGCAGTGAAAATTTAGTTTTTACAGAATAAAATGTGAACAGGCAGGACTGAGGCTCAGTGTGTAGCTGTTCATACCTCAACGTTACAAAAGCACAACTACTGTCCACACCCCAACCACACCTCACCTCACAGTAAATGATCATTTCCATTTTAAGCATTTCCAAATAATCATGTTCCATACTGCCACTATAAATATACACAGTATACTGCCATCACTACAATATACATGTTTTACACACTCCTTTTGTTGTTGACATTTACAGGCTGTGTGCAAAATGCCACACTCTTCAAATTCATGCCAGCTATTATTTTTACGTCCAGTAGGTGTCCTGCTAGAGCAAATGAAGCTTCATGAAGCTTCGCGTTGGGGTGAACCAATTGGATGAAAAGCTTCAGTGCTTCATGGGGCTTCATCTGCCCATCACTAGTTTTCAGACATGTTTTTAAAGCAGGATGTCCCGTTTAGATAAGTTAAAAATGATTCCTTGTTCAAGTTCAAGTCTTTCAAGTCCTCGAATTTTGCTCGTGTCTCTAACGCACTTTACAAAGAGTCTCTGTTGACTCTCTGATTCACACTGAAGGGGTGGGGTCAGACCAGCGTGACTGCAGCTGTTTTATAATGGTTTAACTTAGGTTTCATTTCTCATGAAACTCCTACTTAATGTAGGAGGTGCCAACGAGTATGGAGGGAAATTTGCGTAAAAAAGGGCTACGAATGCGCATGATATGATCCAAAAAGGTGAACTAAGATTTACAAATGCGTGGATCGATTTTTGTTGACATCTGGGTTCACCAATCCACTCAAAAATACGAAGCACACACGTAAAAATAGTGATGGGGGACACTGTGCTGAAGCTTCGGAGGGTGTGTCGAGAAATCTTTCGTTAACTACTTGTGTCAAGGCCAGCCTCCAATTCGAGACTTGCAGTCAAGCCAGCCTCCAGTTTGTTTTCTGTTCCCTGTGTATTCAAAGTATTACGGGAATGGATGTGGAAACCGGATTTCAAAATAAAAGCCAACTTCGAGTGAATTAACAGATATGTTAAGAACATAATAACATATAATTTAGGCTTGTTTACAAACTTTAATGTTAGATCTACATGACTCAACATTGTACCCTAATAGCGCCCTGTCAATAGCAAGGCCATCTTATTTTGGATTTCAAAGTAAAAGCCCTGTGAATTTTCATTTTTTTTAACTACTCTTTCAATGACTTCAGAATGCTCTTAAAAGCAAAAGTCATATTTCCAAAGACTAGTTGCATTTTGTATCAACACTATCCAACCACAGAAATGTGAAATTGCCCATATTTGACTTACCGGTACTCTTCTAACGATTTCAAAATGCTCTACAAAGAAAAAATCTTGTTTCCACAGGGTAATTTCATTTTGTATTTACAGTATAAAGCCCCACAGTGATACCATGTCAATATCAAGTCAGTCTGATTTTACTTTCCAAAGTAATGGCCCATTGAAATTGCCCATATATGACTTACTTTTGTAATGATTTCGAAATGCTCTAAATAGAAAAAATCCTGTTTCCACGGGATAATTTCACCTTAGATCAATAGTATACAATCTCGCGATGTTACCGTATCAATTTCAAGTCATTCTGATTTTACCTTCCAAACTAATGGCCTGTTGAATCTGCCCATTTAAGACCTAACTTTCAGTGGTTTCAGAATGCTCTAAAAATGAAAATTGCTGTTTCCACAGGGTAATTCCACTTTAGATCAACAGTATCCAACCTCACGATGTTGCCAAGTCAATTTCAAAGCGTTCTGATTTTGCCTTCCAAAATAAAAGCCTTTTCAAAATGCCAAGATACGACCTACTCATTTAACGATTTCAGAATGCTCTAAAAATGAAAATTTCTGTCTCCACAGAGTAATTCCACTTTAGATCAACAGTATGCAACACTACAGTGACACCATATCAATATCAAGTCAGTCTGGTTTTTCTTTCCAAAATAAAAGCCTTTTCAAATTGCCTATATATGACTTATTCTTTTAACGATTTCAAAATGCTCTTAAAATGAAATATACTGTTTCCACAGGATGATTCCACTTTAGATCAACAGTATCCAACCCGACAGCAAAACCATGTAAATTTCAAATTCGTCTGATTTTGCCTTTCAAATTAATGGCCCGTCGAATTTGCCCATATGTGATGTACTCTTTCAATTATTTCAGAATGTTGTAAAAATGAAAATTACTGTTTTCACGGGATAATTTCACTCAAGATCGACAGTGTACACTATCACGGGGATATCAAGTCAATTTCAAGTCGCCTTGATTTTGCCTTTCAAAGTAATGGCCCGTTGAAATTGCCCATGTATGACCCACTCTTTCACTGACTTCAGAATCACATTAAAAGCAAAGTTGCTGTTTCCACAAGATCATTTCACTCTACATTGACAGTATACAACCCCACAGTTTTATCACGTCAATATCGTAATTATAATTGTTTATTTGGTACTTTTAATAATTAAATGTGGATGCTGTTAACAGGACAATTACTGTTTCCACTAAGTAATTGGAGTTCATGAAAACCATACACAACCTCTACAGTGGTAACATCTCAATCTCAAATCAATCTCGTTTTGCATTTCAGAGTAAAAGCCTTTTGACTTTGTTTATAGGAGCTTGTCTTTCCATAACTTCAGAATGGCATTAAATGGAAAGTTCCAGCTCCCACGAATGAATACCAGTTCATGCCAACACATATCATTGCATATAATCTAACAGTGGGGTCGGGAACAGTTTTTATAAAAAAACAGAGGTGCCAGGCAATGCCTTACTTTAAAACCTGCATTCTTTTTAACGGCCAGCAGGGGGCGGTTCCTGTGGTCAAGTCAGATTTAAGTCATCAATTCTTTGGAAATGGATTGCCCACTTTGTATAATACAAACTTTTATTTGAGTATCATGATGTTCTGTGTTTGTCTATAACTCACAATATGAGTTTGGCTTTAGATAAACTGGAAATTATCAATAAGATGTGGGGTGTACACGAAGTAGGAAAAGTGCCTCTAAATAAAAATCATGGCATCAAAAGATTTTGCTTGTTTGGTCAGTTTTATATTTGGTCCATCTTGAGATTCTAGAATGATCCAAACTACGATCAGTCTTTTAAACACTTCGATCAAAAGTCATAAACTTCAGGCTGGACTGTATTTTATATATATATATATATATATATATATATATATATATATATATATATATATATATATATATATATATATATATATATATATATATATAGTTAATCCATAAAGATGCATCAAAATGCATTAATCTGACAGACACTTATTCAATTACCTTTATTCTCATTCAGTTACACAAACAACCAAAAGGATCTGGAGAGTTAGGATTGGCAAAGTTCATGAACCCCCTCAGTGAAGCATGGAATAGTTCTTATGATTAAAGTAATAAAAGATTAATAAAGAGGTTTGCTGTGCTCCGCACACATGTCACAGAGGATAGTTTGTGGATCCATCTAAATGTTTTCAGACTTTAAAAAATCAGAATGTCCTGATCAGATTTGTTGAATATTATTCAGTCCTCCTGAGAGAAGTCCTTGCTGCTCTTTGTTTCACTCCAGTTTGATCTACTGTAGAATGTCCCAACCTCGTCTCTCAGTCTGTATTATGCCCAGTGGCACTGCAGTTTAGATTAATGTTGTCACATATTGCACTTTGTACCATTAAAACAAAAACTGAACAGGTGGAGTCAGACAAATTTCACAGCATAAATATGGATGTGTCAACACAGAGACACCCACCAAAGTTTAACTTGCAAACACACTTTTGTGATAAAGTAGAAAAGACATGGACTTATGATAAAAGCAAAACAAATGTCGAAATTAAGGCAGCGATAAGGCGATGATAGTTTAGCACAAAAGCTTATCATGCGTTTATCCTGAATTCACATTTTCTCAGTTCACGTTTTTGCACAACTAAGACCGCATAATCATTTTGATGCAAATAAGCATAATCACTAAACAAGACAAAAAAATCATAATATTCTGGTCATAACAGACAGGACTTGCAAATGTATGTGATTAAAAATGAATAAATATAACTAGTGTGGTGTACACTCAGTTTTCAATACTGAATTTTTACTGGTTAAAACTAAAAGACCCAAAATCCTTTGTTCAACCTTTAATAGAGAAAGAAATGTATATAATAAACTGGCAACTTTAATAAACAAAATTTGATATTAAAAAACTTAAAAATGCAGTGTTCACTGAAGCACCGCAGCAATTTCCTAATGTTGTAAACCTGCTCAACATTTGGCAATAAACCCTTTCTGATTCTGATTCTGATTCTTGCTTGAGTTAATCAGAAAAATAAAAGCATTCCACATATTAAAATATACTCTGTTATATATCAGATCATTTACATTGTATAAATCAACTCTGGCTGTACAATGTACAATGTGAGAGTACCACCAGTAGATGGAGACAAACATATTCAACTTGCATGGGAAATAAAGCAGAAACGGTTCAAACGAAAATAATTAGTTGGTGCATTAGAAGCAAATACCAAAGCTAAACATATATAATTAACCAAAAAGAGGTTCATTTAATGAATATGATGTGATGTATGACATATGATGTACATTCCTGTGACAGAAACTAAATCGGATACATTAATAAATATTTGGTGAGTGGAAAAAAACATCAGCAGAGTTCGAACTACCAAAGTTTACAAACCGTCTTTGTGATGTTTTCACCATCAATCATTTTCCACAGGAACAATTACCATGAGGAGGGTAGAAAATATTATGATAAGAGTAGCAAGACAGCACCAGGGAGGGGAAATAATTACAATGAAAATTTTCTGCATCCCAAACCCCATTACCAAACCAAATGCAAAAGTTAGAAATTATTAAAACTGGAAAAACATGCAAGAAAATATACATTTCATATTTCATTTGAATTTTGTTCGGTCAAAATGTAACAATTTAATCACAAAAAAGCATCATACTGAATTTATCGGTCAGTTACACTTACATTCATCTGCTGAAAGGAAAAATAAAATAATGAATAGATCTACAATTAGCAAAGTTTACAAACCATCTCTGTCATCACTAAGAGCTTTTCCACAGGAACAAACAGACTGGTGGGAGTAGCTGGAGCTATGATCCAGAATGTGGGTTTTGGACAACAGCATGGGTGTTATTTACAGAAGTTCACAAAGCACCGCTGTGATTGGTGGGGAACCAATAATCTTTCCACAAGAGCAGATTGACTGGGAAGACTTGGAGCCTAAAGATGTTCCATAATACAATCCATGACCAGATTTAAACTTCCTACATGAGCATTTCGACTGATTCTGATATTGTTGTGAAAATCCTCCAAATTGAGATGTCGTTGAACTGAAGGTGAACTCATTTGTCGCTTCCTTTTCTAAACCCTGGAGACAAACAAAAGGCTTGAGGTCTGAGCTGGTAGAGCTGATTGTTACTGTGAGTAAGTTTATTCTCTGGTGCTGCCCGATCCTGCTGAAGAATGATAATGAGTCTGGAAAGCTCCACACAACTTCCACTATTTGTGGTCTGGTCATCTGTGGTTCCACATTTCCACCTGGAGTGTTGATCACTTGTTGGGAAACCTTATAATGCTGTTGGGGCGTTTCAATTTTCGGCATCCCAAAAAACATTGAATGTTCACTTTGAATCATAACCAAACTAGACTCTGTTGTGAGAGAGAAAAGCTGGTTACCTTGGCAGCGTAGGCCATAGACATTTCCATCCTTCATACTGGCTGCATAAGTGTCGTCACATAAACCGATGGTCCAGTCACAGTCTTTGGAAATGCTGATCACCCATCTCTTAAAGTCAGGAACAAGAACTGTACCCTTAATGAGGAACAAGTTAGAAGAACAAAATTTCATCCACTGACTGTGGAAAACCTTCCTGTTGTCAGTGGACAGCGACATGCCAGGACCCAGAGACTGTGGCTCAAAGATCAGGTGTGAATCAGTGGGAACAAGCTCCTGGTGGTGCTCAGGATCAACCAGAGTCAGCAATGATCCCCAGAACTGAGACGCTTGCTTCACCATCTTCTCCCCATTCTGTCTTATCTCCTCAACCAGTTTGTCCCGATGGCTGCCCGGCTCCAGCCCTTTTCTCAGATCCACAGCTTTGGCCTTCTCCACATCCTGCTGCACCTGAGAATACATCTGCAGGAAACTGAAGGTGTCCTTCTCCTTCTGTGCTGCTTCCAGGCTGCTCTTGCTGGTTTTCAGGGACACCATACGAGCAGAGACTGAGCTCTGGACGCTGGTCAGAGAGATGTCACACAGCTTAGTCACAGCCTCAATCAGACGCACACTGCAGCCACCCAGCTTCTCTCTTTCACTCTTCTCCCACTTTTCCAGACTCACATTCTCATCGTCTGTTTTCTCCTGTAAGATCAGCTGCTCAGCTTTCAGCTTCTCCAGGAGCTCTTTGTGGGCTGTGGAGAAGGTCTTCATATTGTGTAGGCGGTGCTGGTCCTCAATGGCGCAGGAAACACACACACAGGTCATGTCGTCCAAGCAGTAGTACTCCAGGAGCTTGCCGTGCTGAGAACATTTGGTGTTCCCACATAAAGCCATGGGTTCAGTCAGAGGATGAGTCTGCAGTAACACAGGTGTGGTCAGGTGGGCCTGGAGGTGCTGGACACACATGGAGATCTCACACTTCATGCACGTCTTCTTTGCTGGTTTCCTGTCCTCTGCACACATGTCACAGAGGATAGTTTGTGGATCCATGTTGATGTTTTCAGCAGAAGGTTCTTCTTCAGTATTTGAATATTATTGAGTCTTCAATAAAGTTTTTGTTTCTTTCTGCAGTTTGATAAAATTTTGAATTTTGCTCCTTCTTTGCTTGTTTACTCCCTCCAACGCACTTTTGTGGTAAATTTTCAGGCAGATATTTTCATGCAGTGCTTCCACCGAACACTAAAGGGGTGGAGTCAGTTCAGTTTGACTGCAGCTGTTTTGAAATGATTACTTTTAAGTTGTTTTTGTTCCTGAGAAGATAACTGTTAGGTTTGTAGCTTGAACCCATCCGCTGGAACGTTGAAGACAATATAATTACACTGCTAAGCAAGACACAAGTAGGCAAACTTCTTCATGGTACTCGTGCACGGGAGAGAACCGGACAAACGCCGTTCCTTCGCTTGACCCCAGTAGCTCTCGTCCGTTCTCCCATACACTGTCCTTTTATTGAGGTTACATGAATATGCATAGGTTCATTAACATACGACGTCTACATACAAACAAAGAGTACCTTGCCTGTGTGTGTGTGTGTGTGTGTGTGTGTGTGTGTGTGTGTGTGTGTGTGTGTGTGTGTGTGTGTGTGTGTGGACTGCTGATCAAAGGGTCAAACATTCTTGGTCAGGAAGAGGGTAGCCTCCCCCTCACCCTAGATGGTTCATCCTAGATAACACGGTGAGGAAGTCCTGCAGTTCATCTAAACAAAGAGCACTTAGACTAGAACAGACGCAACTACGTTAATCCTACCATAAAATAATAAGACACGGTATGACCTCTCATGCTCCCAAAGTGCTGTCTAATACACACAAAGTTTGCAGACTATCAAGGATCAAAACTTCTACCAATCTACAACTAATTACAAAACTCTAAGCATATATAAGTAAATATTTCTAAGCATAAATGACAATCAACAATACAAATCTAACATTTCCCCCCTTTTTGACCTTTATGCTTGAAAAGTTCCCAGGTATGAATACCTCATGTCTGACAGTTTCAATGCAAACCTTTTTATACTCAGCATATGTCAAATCACCCTAAATTACTGAAAAGGTACACAGTTTAATAAATGTATTAGCAGTTACCCCATTCATTGAGCTCATCTCATGGCAAACTGCATCTTACGAGCAACCAAAGAAATTGTTAATTTAATAGTGAAACTAAAAAAGTAACATTTTCAAAAACATCTCAGCTTGGTGGTGCTTCCTCCGGGTGTGCACATCACATGTCTCTCTGCAGAGTGGTTTAAGCTCTGCAGGGCGTCATGAATGTCTCTTCCAGTTGTTTCCATCACTGTCCATAGGACCAGAGTCCAAATGTATGTAGAATAGACATTCAAACATACCAGTTGGTTTTGTTGTTCGTCAACATGGGTCTCAGCTATTTCCAAGCTGCAGACCTCTCAGCACTCTAGTTTTATGGCCTCTTACCAGCCCCCATCACCTGACTTCAGACCTTCGTCTTGTGAGGGGGATATTTATGACTCTGCCATTGTCCACGCTCTGCAGAAAAAGCTCTCTGTGGAAAGGGTGCTGGGTTCCGTCATCTTACTGCTGTTATGATCCCAGCAGCCTTCAGAGTGTCATCGTATGCACAGTATAGTGGCACAGCATTAGGTGATGTTCATAGGAAACTGCTGTCATCACCACCATAGCTTCTGGTTCCTGTGCTTTCACAGAATCATGATGTCATCCTCGAACTCCTTCTGCGCTGTCGATGGAGCTTGGCACGCTCCCCTCATCCCACGAGTTTTCATGTTCCAACGCTGCTGAAGGTTTAAGGCAGAGCACGTCGTACACCTTAGTCGTCTTCCTCAGCGTCAATATTGAATCTTTCATTTTATTTAAAATCTTGCTGTGGGAAGTCTCCTCTTGATTTCCTGGAAGCTTAGTAGCACAGCTCTCTGTGTGATGTCTGCTGTGCTGAAGATGATCTCTGATCCTCCTGAAGCCTCTCTCCCATCTTGTGGACAATCCTCTCCTCTATTTTGCAGGCAGTTTCATGGTCCTTGCTGTGGCTCCAAGGTCTGATTTCATGATGGGCCCCAATCAGCTTGATCTTTGACCTCAACCACTGCCTGGTCCTGTCAGCTATGCGCTTCTCACTGGGCCTCTGAAGATTTCTCAGGAGATTACTGCTGCACCTGTATTTCCTTGCTAGGAAGACAAACTATTTGGAGAGTATGTCAACAATCATCAAACCACATTCTTTAGTTCAGTGAACTTCACTTATAGGCCATCAAAGCCTCATCTGAACATGGGTGCACCACTTGCATAGGTTTAATATTTGTAAATAAAACGGCTAATCACACAAATCACTGCAACAATAATAGTAAACATTGTTTAATGTTAATCCTTGGACCCCTCCTCTTGACGCATGGACACACCCATGCGTCAACTCACCAAACCTGGATTCCAGTCTTAAAGAAAAAGATTAGCTAGATCATATCCCAGGCAACATCAGGGCATCTCCTCCCCTGGAGCAGCACCACCCTGGACCCATAATCCTGCAATGAAAATGTTAGTGTGCTTTGCATATTAAGTTTGCTTAACACCTGGCTCTCCCAGGAGCCTGCATACACACCATCATGGCCTGGAAAACAAAATCTGGAAGTAAAATCAAACTTCATACCTGTAAACAATTGTATCATAAGGACAAGAAGCATTCAACATCAGCAAGACAAGTGTCATGTGCAGGTTTTCTCAAATCAGTAAACTACAATTATTTTCATAAGTCGCCTCAGACATGGATTATCCCATGTACTCAGGCAACATTAATGTAATCGGTGACTGCTCTTAAGCAAAGTCACTCCACTTATATATTACTATGGGCTCAAAAGTGGCCAGCTAATGAGCCCATATCAAACTATCCCAGAAACACTGTATCTCTTATTTGTTTTACTCATGTCACTTGTCCGGTTCAGCTGAATCTTCCACAGCATTCTCAAAGAAACTAACATTAGCAATACACATTGACTGTAGTCAGACAGAGGTCAGACACAGGTCAACAGGTTACAGAGGTGCCATAAAAACACCATAAAGTCAACCCTAGCTGTGGAAAGAAGTAACACCAGTTCTCAACACAGGAAATTTCACACAGGTTATTCACATTATCAAAGTAACCTTCACATTTTCCCATCAACACAATGCAACAGCATCACCACTCATAACCTGTAAACACAGTTTTCCTCACACATAAACCCAGAAATCCTGTAGTAGGAAAAAACATCAACCAGTTGTCCTGGTATAAATCGCATCATCAATTCACATGAAGAACTGGCATGCTGTAAGAAAAGAAAATGCAAATATTAGCGCTTGCGCAGGCGTATGCATACTTTGTCACAGATATCTCTGTGAGCAACTCAAGCCTATGAATAACACACCTGATAAATGCACAGACACAGAAAATGGCATTTAAAAGGTTAAATCATCATGCAACCTCGAGTGTTGCTGTCATCTTTCTGCTCCTGTAAAAGGAAACACATGGGTTCATCTGCACCTTTGTCAGGTGGGGGTTAGCTTCACACAATCATGTTCAGTCAGTCAGTCAGATATTTTAAAATTCTTACTCATTCACTCAGTGGTTCCTTCTTTTGCTAATTGTGGAAATTATCATCGCATTCGTTTCCACGCTCAGCAAAACGACGTTATTTCAAAAAGAAAAATAATTTAGACTGGATTTCCTCGTTGAATCCTTTTTGGGGGGGACTCTCATTTCCTAATTGTCCCAAATAAGTGGCTTTCTCCTGAACCCATTTTAAATGTGGAGAAACTCACTTGCAACAATTTTCTTGACGACGTGTAACGCTTTTAATTCCCGACTTGCAGATCTGCTCAAAGAAAAGAAATTCACAAGCAAAAATCAGTGCTTGTTCAAAAATGAAAAATAAAAAATAACAGAGATTATCAAACCAAACTCTCAGTGCACTGTGAAAGTATCAAAATAAAAAGGCCTTGTTAAGTCATGACACAAGCTCCTCATCTCAGGAGGGTAAATCATACCATTAGCATGGTTTATCATACCATCATACTAATCGGCAGGCTCAACTTCACACCAAAAGAAAAATCATCAGCTAGATTCACTCCAAATCAACCATCAGCTGCACAACACACAACATAATCCTAATGTCTTATTAGCTATGAGTTTAATTACCAGGTCTGTGCTCTTCACTCATTTAGGCCACAGATCTATTTTATTCAATTTCCCTTTTCCCTTCATCATAAAACATGTGACATGTTGTCATGCACTTCACAAAACAGTCTGTTCTGACGTATTCAGAGTTGTGTATCTAAATACAGGATTCACTCGCACATCAAAGCAGGAAACTCAGTGTTTTAGAGTCTCCACTCAACACACAACAACTCCAACACATCTCATTCACTCATACTAGAATTCAGTCACCTTTCATTAATCTAAAACCGATCAACTAATTTGCATATCAGCTATTAACCCACTAAGTTGACAGGACGACAGAAAAGCATGTTCAAAATAGTATCACAAAAGACAATTTCCCTCATACAGTAAATTACATGTGCTGCCTCAATCAAACAGGAAGCTTCTCCCAATTTACCATTTTAACAACTAAATTTATTGTCTGATCACTGGTTGGTCAAACCAGGATCTTTTTTCTCACAAAAGTTAAACTGTTGTCCTGCAACTTGGAGAGTCAATTTTTTTCTTTAGGATAAATTCAGCATTTGATAACAAGTGTCTGCTAAATTGACACTATTGTAACACTGATGAAAGATAACAAGCTAATTTTCATTGCATGGGTTTGTGTTATTAGGCAGGTTTAATCAATGTCTGTGGAGCTGCATCTCCAGCAGAGCATGTTCTTAAAGCTGCCTTTCCTACACATTTCTCTGCTATTATTTAATCATTTCTTAACTAATGTGCTATGAGTCTTCATGAGTCATTTTGTGTTTGGAATTGTTAGTAGGGTTAATGCATGTTCTGCTTGTGTGTGTGTGATTTTGTATATGTTTCTATTTTCGCAATGTTTCAGACTCCGTCTCAATTTTCCAACTTAAGCAGTCAGTTTTCTTTTCCCCAGGTTTGCTAACCCAAATTTTGATTTCCCACATTAAATAATTCCTATGTGTTCTCACCTAGTCTTCTCACTCTGTTGTCCTCTCACTCTTTTGTCCTCTCCCTCTTCAACAGTCCCGGCAGTTCTCCTTCAGCTTTGTCCTGTCTAGTAGCTGAAGTGCTGCTGCTGCCTTCTTGGGCGACTTCCTAGCAGCTGCTGCCGGTTTCTTGGCTTTGGCTGCGGCGGGCTTCTTGGCTTTGCTCTCAGTAGCCTTGTTCATCTTGAAGGATCCGGAGGTCCTGGTGCCCTTCGCCACCAGGCTCTTGATGGCGGTCTTGACACGGGCCTTGTTCTTGTCCACATCGTAGCCTCCGGCAGCCAGAGCCTTCTTGAGAGCGGCCACAGACAGGCCGTTGCGCTCCTTGGAAGCGGCCACGGCTTTCACAATCAGCTCGCCCACGCTGAGGCCGACCTTCTTGGGCTTGGAAGTCATCGTCTTCTTCTTCTTGGCCTGAACCTCGGCGCAGGGCGTGTTTATGATGGAGCCTTTCCCACCACAGTGCTGGCACGTTGAACGCATCATGAAGGGTCCATTTCTTTCATGTCGCTAGCCGCATGTGGCTTGCCCGAGTCACTCAGTCCTTTTTGAGCATTTCAACATGCTGCCGCCGCAGACCCTGGCCTCAGATCCAGCAAGTTTAGCGTGCTGATCTCCAAAAAAAGTCCCGAAGGCCAGAAAGACGTCAAATAAGTGTCTCGTGCTGAGAACTCAAACAAAAACTCCTCTTCACGCTGCCATCTTGCTCGCCCCTCCGTGAAATTCAACCAATCAGACAGGAAGATGGGTTTGCTTTCTTCTTCTGCTGCTGTTTATCCACATTGCTGCTGCTTTGCTGGGACTTTTTGTGCTCAGGACTTGCTGCTGTCTCTTTATCATGTTATTGCTTTGGAGCTGCATTCCTTATCTTCAGGGAGGAGTGAGCTCGCTTGTGAGGTTGAGAAACACATGGCACTGTAAATAAGTCAGCCAGAAACTTGGCCTGCATGTTTCCAATGATGTTAAACTATAACTTTCTTCCGACCGCTGCATGTGGAAAATTGATTCAGGTCTGCTTTTCACCTGAAAGTGACAAACTAAGACATTTCATTATTATCATCACTGCTTAATCAACACACATCTCTCTCTGTGTGTGTTTTTGTGAACAGTCTTTTCTTAAAAGCAGAAAATGAAATTGTAGTTGTTTTTGGCTGATCAACACAAAACCTTTTTCCTATGATTTTTCTTTTTCACTCTTTTTTTTTTTTTCGTTACAATAGCTGGTGACCTGCAGAATCACCGCTCTCACTCACAATCAAAGGCAATTACTTTTACACAGCGCACAAAAACACTGTGATGTCAGACACATTCACACTCACTTTTTCATCTGCATAAATAAACCATATGGCTGGAGATATGTGCCATGGTGATCCATAAGCATGATCACCAGTTTATTTAATTATTTTTAATCCAACAAAACAAATAAACAAAAACATGATGCTGATGCTACACACACACACACACGAGTCAAGGTGCAGAAAAACTGCTCATGGAAACGCTGCACACTCTCTGTTTCCCTCTCTTTGAGTAGTTCTCAGACAGCTCTTGATCTGATAATGTGTAGCTTGCTCATCAGCTCAAAAAACAAAAACAAAACTGCAACGCGACATCACACAGTAGTTGCATGCTCTGCCCACAGTGGCAAAGTCTTACACTTACATATTCAACACAGCTTCTCCATCATGTATTTTTAGATGTTTCATACAGGGTTGAGCATATTAGTTGTTTTCACAGATGTGCTCTATATCTCAACAATGGCTCATAACAAGACGACCGTCTTCCACACAGGTCAAGTGCCTCTATGCACTTCATTAGTTTAAATATTTACCTATATCACTTCACCTCACATGTCATTGTACTGAATTTAAGCAACCACAAGTTTAATGTAGGTTACTTTTAACAACTATCCACCTCAATGGTTTGGCACACAGGCTGTTAACATTTTGTGTCAGGAAGGGGTGGGGGGAAAGCCACCCACCAGAGCACAGCTGCTGATGTGGGCTGGCCTTTTCCACACACTCTTCAAGGCTGGTGTGTTTTCTGAAAACTTCTAACATTTGAATCTCTTCCATTTATAAGCCTGCGATTAACCGCACGGCTCAGGTCCGCGTGAAACCCGCGCGACCGCATTCGCGTGCACCCACGCAGCTGTGGAGCCTTCGCTCTCTCTCTTTTATACATAAATACTTTGTGCTGCCAGGAGCAAAGTCCAGCACAAACGTCTTTCTCCCTCTAACTCACTCTTGGTTGCTTAGAAACCCATGATAACAACAACAGTCGGTGTTACAGACCACGTGTTCTGCTCCGCACACACTCACACAACAACAACAACAAAAACGACGACGACGACAACAATGACAACAACACAAAATAGGCCTACTCCGGACTCACACCGGACCGCTCGGGACCCTGACCCAGTTGTGGGACGCTCACCCACTCGCGCGACTAAACCCAATGAAGGGACGCTCGGGACACACACCCAGGGCGATTTCAAAACCGGACACTCACCGGACGCTTGGGACCCTTGGGCGATTTAACCAAAACTTCTTTTTCGGGACACTAACCCAGTTATCGCTCCACAAAGCAGCGAACTTCTCAACGCCTCACAAAATGGCGGAGACTGCACAACGACACGGTTATAGAGTCGGCCTCTTTAAACTTACTTGGCGTTGCTTAGCGTGTAATATCAGCCTGAATCCCGCCGATCGCCATTCATCGAGGAGAAAGACAGACAGCGAATCCACAGGAACTTCCTGGCTGACATCAGTCTTTCAGCGTGCCTCCCCCCCCTCGGTGAATGCGATCCCAGGGATCCGGCATCGAAGGACCAATTAATGTTAGGTTTGTAGCTTGAACCCATCCGCTGGAACGTTGAAGACAATATAATTACACTGCTAAGCAAGACACAAGTAGGCAAACTTCTTCATGGTACTCGTGCACGGGAGAGAACCGGACAAACGCCGTTCCTTCGCTTGACCCCAGTAGCTCTCGTCCGTTCTCCCATACACTGTCCTTTTATTGAGGTTACATGAATATGCATAGGTTCATTAACATACGACGTCTACATACAAACAAAGAGTACCTTGCCTGTGTGTGTGTGTGTGTGTGTGTGTGTGTGTGTGTGTGTGTGTGTGTGTGTGTGTGTGTGTGTGTGTGTGTGGACTGCTGATCAAAGGGTCAAACATTCTTGGTCAGGAAGAGGGTAGCCTCCCCCTCACCCTAGATGGTTCATCCTAGATAACACGGTGAGGAAGTCCTGCAGTTCATCTAAACAAAGAGCACTTAGACTAGAACAGACGCAACTACGTTAATCCTACCATAAAATAATAAGACACGGTATGACCTCTCATGCTCCCAAAGTGCTGTCTAATACACACAAAGTTTGCAGACTATCAAGGATCAAAACTTCTACCAATCTACAACTAATTACAAAACTCTAAGCATATATAAGTAAATATTTCTAAGCATAAATGACAATCAACAATACAAATCTAACAATAACCAGGCAGTTCTCTCTGGAACTGATAATTTATTAATGTAGTGCCAATAAAAATGTGTGCCCATATTTGGGTGTTAAACACACAGAGTCTGCAGCTATGATACTCTAGTTTTAAAAAAAAAAAAAAGTCAGTGATACTTCAGCACAAACTATGAAGAGCAAGAGGATTTTTATGATTTATATCTGATCATGTGTTTGACAGGTCTTCTTTGCTGGTTTCCTGTTTGTGGATTCGTCTGGATGTTTTCATACATGTTTTGTTTTTTTGTTTTTTTTTAGCAGTATGTCCTGTTTCGATAAGTTTAAAATGATCAGTAGTGTTCAATAAAATCCTTGTTGCTCTCTCTAGAATTTTTCCTCTCAAACAAATAAAACTAATGCTGGTGGACACTGTGCTGAGGCTTTTGGAGGGTGTGTCAAGACATCCATTGTCACGGTGGGGTGTGCTATGTATTTTTTAAATGAACCCAAGAGCAGACACTGCAGGAGACGCAGCTGGTTTGCAAATCAAAGCAATCCTTTATTAGGGCTGAATGAAGGCAAACAACAAGAACACTAAGGAGAAAAACAGAAGACTACAGCTAAACTGACTACAGGTTACGAACAACTATGAAACTGTGAAGAAAATGACAACTATTATGTGGAATATGCTGGACCTTCAAGGCTTCATGAGGCTTCATCTGGGCATCACTACACAAAACTATTTTATAAATGCGTACATCCAACTCTGAGTAAATACTGTTTTTTTTTTTACTGGTAATTTATACATAATACAGCTTCAGCTTCATGAATCAGATAATTTTCTTGTTCAAAAACAAAAACTACAGATAACATCCTCTCCAGGTAACAAATCCTTAAATCTCCTGATACACACAGATCACGTTATATGCCCATGTTGGATTTTGAGACAAATTTTACGCTGCCAGCTTCAGGTAGATCCACAAATGTTAAAAATTGTGAAAGTGGGACATGTGGGCTTCCTCTGTATTTCTTCATTTTTTTGTTGGTTTTAAATAAATAAAATCTTTTGTTTCTTTGTCAAGTCTTCTGACTCTGCTGCTCTTTGATGATCCACTCACTACAGCACTGTACAACAGTTTTGATTGTGTTCTATCCATTCACTTACGGTTGTCCTTTTCAGGGTCGTTGGGGGCGCTGAGGCCTTTACTAGCTGTCTTAGGGCAAGAGACAGGGTGCACCCTGAAAAGATCGTCAGTCTGTCACATAGAGATAGACCAGCATTCACACCTTTAAGCAATTTAGAGTTTCCAATTAACCTATCTGTTGGACTGTTGGAGGACGCCAGAGTACTCATGCAAACACAGGGAGAACATGCAAACTCCCCACAGAAAGCCCCTGGCCTGATAGTGGAATGGAACCCAGGCCCTTCTTGCTGTTAAGCAACAGTGCTAACCACCTTGCAACCGGTGTTATTTTATATATTGCACTTTGTACTGCTAAAACAAGTCAAGTCTGACTGCAAAAGTATGGACTTTTTTGTTGTTTGAACTTCAAGGGTATATGACCTGCATAGGTAATACTTTTAATGTTGGTGTACTGTGTAAATATATCGCAAGGAAGGACTATATACCATAAAGAATTTATTTCTTTGTATTATGTTCAAGAAATCAGCAGTAGAGAGATAAGTTCATGTCTAATTATATGTTACAATGCATGCTTGTGCAGCAGACAGCAATCTGTTCATTATGTCATTTATTCCTTGTAGGAGAACCACATCACTCTACTTAGAAACAAGAGCAGAAGTGTTATTTGCACTTTATTTCAATAATGGATTTGCATCCTAACTGATGCCCCCTGGTGGCCACATTGATTATGATCTGGCAAATCTACTCCTTAAAACAGGGGTGTCCAAACTACGGCCCGCGGGCCAACTGCGTCCATTTTTAATTGGCCCGCAAGTAATTTTATAAATAGAATAGCATATGGCCCGCACTTCAACTTTTGCTTGAGTGTATTGCACTTCTTAGTTTTAACACCAGGGGGAGCTACTGTTGATCAAGGCAGTTGCTCCACCAAAAAGGACAGTCACAGAAGAAATTTACCCCAAGTTAATAAACATGGCAGAACCAAAGAAGCGAAAGGTAGAAAGTGAGTGCAGAAAATTTCAGACATGGTGGGAGAGTGACTATTTCTTCAAAGAATTCAAGGGGAAGTGTGGCAGTTATGAAAGAGTATAATGTACGGTGTCATTATGAAACCAAACATCAGGCCTATGCATCCTACACTGGTGCTGAGCGAGAGCAGAAATTAAACCAAAGGGTAGCTCTCCTACAGGGACAGTAACAGTATTTTTTTTGTGCTCAAAAGGTCAAGGAAAAGGCTACAATAGCCAGCTATGAGGTCGCCCAACTCATCGCAAGACATGGCAAGCCTTTTTCAGAGTCACCGAAAAAGTGCAGGACTTCAGCAACGTCAGCATGTCCAGAAACAGTTGTGCACCGCATTGAAGACTCGTCAGCCAACATTAAACTGCAACTGTCTGATAAAGCTGTGCTTTTGATTTTTACTCCATCGCATGCGATGAGAGCACCGATGCCACAGACGCCGCACAGCTGCTAATTGTTTTGGGGGGAGTGGACGAGAGCACGAGCACTTTAGGCCCGATTTACATACCCAGCGCAGCTGATACTCACCAGAATAATTTACTAAAATTATATGCACTCCTGTTATTAAGTCCAGTTCAGTCTGTTAATGTTGATAACGGTTTCAAACCAACATTAATGGGCGTGTTTCTAAGCCTAATAACTAAAATAACAAGCTTGAAATGTACCCGTCCCATTTTCCCCTTTATTGTTTTTCTCTGTGCTGTAAATCTTCTGTCTAAGAAGAAATCTGAGGCTGCTGTTCTGAGAATGAGCTACCAAAGCTTTTTCTGAATAAATGAATCAAGATCCATTCATAGAAAGATGTGATGAAGGCAGTTTTGTCTTTAATCATATTCAACAATATAACATATTTGACCACTTTTAAGTGATTTTTCTAACTTTAATACACTAAAGTTAAGGCTATATACCTAATTTCTAGTAAGTGGCCCCATATTTTTATGTATGTGGCCCTCAGTGACAAAGGTTTGGACGCCCCTGCCTTAAAACCTCTGCAACATTTGGTCCTTGAGATTTTGATAGCGTGCTTACTGTGCATTTGTCTAAAGATGTTCCCAGATCAGCATAAGGGCAGGCGCCCAGCAGACGTCGGACCCTGCAGAGATACTCGGACACCTGCTTGGAGACTGCTGTTTCTCTACCAGAGCCACATCACTCTTCCTGCTCAACTCCCTATGTAAATTACTCATCAGAGCAACAGCAGCCCTATCACAGTGTGGAGAGACTATCAGAGAGATATGCCAGGATGACTCCGCTCACTCCTAAAGACTGGAATTCACCACAAGAAGCTGGAGCTCAATATTCACGTCTGCCTGATCACACAGACCACCTGTTTCAAAGTACCCCTGCACCTCCCAGGAGGTTTGATGGAGGATAATTGTAGGCTGCAACAACAGGTGATGGATATGCACAGAAGAACTGATGCCTGCACTCCACTTACTGCACCTCTGTTGCTGTTGTGGTCAAACACCTATTCTTCAGAGACATCTGAGCCAGCTCAATAGCAGCAATCTCTAAAGAAAAATGACAGAGTATCGACCAGCTGTCCAATGTATTGGTCATGTTTTGCTTTGGGAGCCCAGAGAATTTGCCAGACTCAAGGTTGCCCTGGAAAATCCACTACCTGAGGATGCTACAGAGCACATTAAGTACCAGATAGATTTTGCTGGATCATCTGCAGTATTAGGAAGCACTTTTTATAGCAGACTTACGCACCAATTCCCGTACAATCTTCTACTGATACAATCGCCAGTTTCACCGAGCAGTATAGGTAACCTCACCAGCTAGCTCGCACAAAAATTACTGACCTCATTCAAGCTCTGAACATTTGCATGTGATGACAATAGTGGGCGCAAGTAGTTTGCACTGAAAGTGAGAGCAATTATTTGGATGATAGATCAGCTTGGAGTCACAGGCCAGATTGAACCTGTCATGGTCCATGGTCCTGTGTCTGAGGAGTGTGTGTGCGATGCCCTGGTGGACACACCCCCGGGCTGGACCATCACCGGCACACCTGCTTTCCATCCGGGGCGATTACCTGCAGGACTGTTTAACCCCGCGGATGCTCCACGCCAGTCCGTTAATCACCTCTCTGTGGTAACTAGCCTCCCGCGAAAGCGTTGTACGGATGTATCATTTGAAATGCGTTAACTCTGCCTTTGTGTGTCTAGATTTCGATCCGGCGTGCTGTATCTGCCACCTGCCTGTCCTCCTATTTGCATGGACCACCCAGTGCATCACCTGTCCTCATCACTGACTCCTCGGATTCTCTTTCCACGGACTCTCACACTCTCTTCCCAAGTCCCACGGTCCCACTCCGATCGTAAGCCAGCTACTCAAACCCCGTCTTGTTGTGTTTCCCTGTTTTCCCGGCTCACTAGTAATTTTCTCCCCTTTCTGTTGCAGCTTCCCACGGTCCCGATTTCGGCTTCCCCGCGTCATTTATTTCCCCGGGTTTTTCAGTTCCTCGCTTTCTTCTTTGATTATCCCGGATCACCTTTTGTTAAGATAATAAAGCGTTTTTTCTGCTCGCATTGGAGTCTGCTTTTGGATCCTTTGGGTGTACGCGCGCCTTGGCGCATGACAGAACCTAACTGTGTGTCCCATGTGACACGGCAGCTCACCAAGGTTCTTGTATCCTGTGCGGATTATTTTTCCCACCCTCCTGTATTTCTCTGATTTGCTTGACTATGAACTGAATATTCAAGAGACCCGTATGAATCTTGTTACACTGAAGATCGGAGTAAATCAGCACCTTGGACAGAGCACTGCTACGACTGCAAGGTTGGTAAGAGCACCAGAGCTCTGCACACTATAACAGCCTTGGTTAACACCAGCCCCAGGAATATCCCACCCCAGCACCGAGCCAAAACAAAGGTCTCCATACTGTCCTTACTGTACCTACACCCAGCATTTCCTTGATCAGTGTGCACATTTTTCACAGCTGACAGTAGATCCAAGAACAGTGTGAATCAAAACCAACAGGTGGTGTTGGTGATGTGGTTGTTTGCATGAGCAACAGCATCTGTACCTAAAGCCACAAATGTTATTGAATCTATTTATACTTTTGTCTTACCTGGTTCAGCTGCTCCTGATCAAACCAAAGTTAGTGTGTGTTTCCTTTTACAAGCGAGGAGTTCAATGGATTTATTGTAGAGACAACCTTCATGTTAGCTTCAGAAGAAGAGCATTTAACAGGATTTACTTTCACACAGTTCATTTCACCATTTCACACTGTTTGTATGTAAACTTGTTCTTTTTTTCCCCCTTGTCGTATTTGAGTAAAGTTGAAAAAAAAAGGTTGGTTTTTATATTTCAAAAACTCACGTTAAATTTCATCCAGTCAATAAAAACATTCCACAACTTCAAACTGAATTGAATATTTAATGTTGCTGTCCCTCGTTGTCCTTGTGCGTGTGTGTGTGTGTGTGTGTGTGTGTGTGTGTGCGTGTGTGAGTGGTGGAACTCTCTGATGCTGGATTGTTGTGTGTCTTCACGTTATTCAAGTTAGTGAAGGTTAGTCTGCCACAATTGTGGTGTTTCTGACGGCTGCCTCTGTGTTTTCCTAGGATTGTGGGAACGAGAGGGCAGCGAGCACGGGGTGCTGGGACAGGGAGGAGCGGAGACACACTAACACTAGGAAGAGGAAATAAATAAACGCCCTGTTTTCATCACACAAAGTCCAGCATTTGAGTCCTGTTTCCCCTCATCCCAACGCCAGCCAGCGCAGTCCGTGACAGACTTACTGATTAGATCATTTATAGTATGTACACAGGAAATGAAAGCGATGTATTACTTATCACTCTGTATTCTAACCTCTTTCTGGAACTAATGGTGAACATTTCAAGTGTTTTCTTTGTTAATTTATGCAATATAGCAAACATTATTGAGTTAGGTTTTCTGTTAGCCAAGTGAGAGTTCTCTTGTGTTAACTGAACAGTTCAGACATCACGATTGAGCAGTTACAGTTTTTATGATATTGTAGGAACAACAACACAGGTGATCAGATGCAACTAATTGCATTTATTAATTTCCCATAATATCTTATGGATGACGTTCCCTTGCTGGGTTCCTTTATTTTCTTATTATGTATTTTAAAAAAAAAAATAAAACTGTCAACACTTTAACTAAACAAAAACATTCCAAACTGAACATCAACTTAATTCATTATTGATCAAATCATTTACAGTGTATCAAAAACAGAAGTTTCTTTGTTCTCATTAATGAGGCCAAAGAGCTGTGTGAGAGCACCAACAGTAGATGGAGACGAACATCTTCAACTTGCAGCTGAAATCAAGCAGAAAACTTTAAACTAAAAGACTTTGTTGCTACATTGGAACCAAATGCAAAAGATAAGTAAAATTGTAAAACATGCAAGCGAATATGCATTTCATGTTTGATTTGAATTTTGTTTACTCTTCAAATTTTACAAATTCATCACTAAAGATTCATCACACTGAATTCATCAGTGACTTAAATTTATATTCCTCTTGTGAAAAAAACAAAAAACAGAGCTATGATTGGCAAAGTTTACAAACCACCTCTGTGACACTAAGAGCTTTTCCACAGGAACAAACAAACTGGTGGGAGTAGCCAGAACTATTGTCCCGGTACCTGTTACAATTCCAGTTGTATCCTTTCCCACATGAACACTTCCAGTCCTGCTGCTGAGTTGTGCTGTGGATATTTTGCTTTCCCAGTTGGACAAATGGGACCAGGTCCCAGTTGTTGATGCTTACTTTAAGCTTCATTGTGATTATTTCTTCTCTCTGGTGCTGTCTGGTTCTGCTGAAGAAGGACAGCGTGGAGGCAGTAAAGTTCCACAACACCTCCACCTTTTCAGGTTGTGGTACAGGCTCTTCTCCGTTCTCGCCCTGATATGTGATTAATGAAGAGGTTGTCACGAGTTGGGTCCCAATTCTGGCTGTGCCAGTATTTTGCACCTTCAAACCTTGTGAAGTGGATGACTGAGAACCTTCATTTCTCTTTGTTGTGAGGCTGCTGAGCTGCTTATCCTCCCAGCACAGTCCATACACAGCTCCATCCTTCAAGTTCTTTGCACACTTTTTATCACATAAACCAATCGTCCAATCAGACTCTTCGGACAGACTGACCACCCACCTCTGAAAGCTGCTGGCTGTCTTGGTACTACAGATTAGAAGAGTTACACAGCACTGTCCCAGCCAGCTGTTGTGGAAAACCTTCCTGTTGTCTTTGGACAGCGACATGCCAGGACCCAGAGACTGTGGCTCAAAGATCAGGTCTGAACCAGTGGGAACAAGCTCCTGGTGGTGTTCAGGATCAACCAGAGTCAGCAATGATCCCCAGAACTGAGACGCTTGCTTCACCATCTTCTCCCCATTCTGTCTCATCTCCTCAACCAGTTTGTCCCGATGGCTGCCCGGCTCCAGCCCTTTTCTCAGATCCACAGCTTTGGCCTTCTCCACATCCTGATGCACCTGAGAATACATCTGCAGGAATGTGAAGGTGTCCTTCTCCTTCTGTGCTGCTTCCAGGCTGCTCTTGCTGGTTTTCAGGGACACCATACGAGCAGAGACCGAGCTCTGGACGCTGGTCAGAGAGATGTCACGCAGTTGTTGATGCTTACTTTAAGCTTCATTGTGATTATTTCTTCTCTCTGGTGCTGTCCGGTTCTGCTGAAGAAGGACAGCGTGGAGGCAGTAAAGTTCCACAACACCTCCACCTTTTCAGGTTGTGGTACAGGCTCTTCTCCGTTCTCGCCCTGATATGTGATTAATGAAGAGGTTGTCACGAGTTGGGTCCCAATTCTGGCTGTGCCAGTATTTTGCACCTTCAAACCTTGTGAAGTGGATGACTGAGAACCTTCATTTCTCTTTGTTGTGAGGCTGCTGAGCTGCTTATCCTCCCAGATCAGTCCATACACAGCTCCATCCTTCAAATTCTTTGCACACTTTTTATCACATAAACCAATCGTCCAATCAGACTCTTCGGACAGACTGACCACCCACCTCTGAAAGCTGCTGGCTGTCTTGGTACTACAGATTAGAAGAGTTACACAGCACTGTCCCAGCCAGCTGTTGTGGAAAACCTTCCTGTTGTCTTTGGACAGCGACATGCCAGGACCCAGAGACTGTGGCTCAAAGATCAGGTCTGAACCAGTGGGAACAAGCTCCTGGTGGTGTTCAGGATCAACCAGAGTCAGCAATGATCCCCAGAACTGAGACGCTTGCTTCACCATCTTCTCCCCATTCTGTCTCATCTCCTCAACCAGTTTGTCCCGATGGCTGCCCGGCTCCAGCCCTTTTCTCAGATCCTCAGCTTTGGCCTTCTCCACATCCTGATGCACCTGAGAATACATCTGCAGGAATCTGAAGGTGTCCTTCTCCTTCTGTGCTGCTTCCAGGCTGCTCTTGCTGGTTTTCAGGGACACCATATGAGCAGAGACCGAGCTCTGGACGCTGGTCAGAGAGATGTCACGCAGCTTAGTCACAGCCTCAATCAGACGCACACTGCAGCCACCCAGCTTCTCTCTTTCACTCTTCTCCCACTTTTCCAGACTCACATTCTCATCGTCTGTTTTCTCCTGTAAGATCAGCTGCTCAGCTTTCAGCTTCTCCAGGAGCTCTTTGTGGGCTGTGGAGAAGGTCTTCATATTGTGTAGGCGGTGCTGGTCCTCAATGGCGCAGGAAACACACACACAGGTCATGTCGTCCAAGCAGTAGTACTCCAGGAGCTTGCCGTGCTGAGAACATTTGGTGTTCCCACATAAATCCATGGGTTCAGTCAGAGGATGAGTCTGCAGTAACACAGGTGTGGTCAGGTGTGCCTGGAGGTGCTGGACACACATGGAGATCTCACACTTCATGCACGTCTTCTTTGCTGGTTTCCTGTCCTCTGCACACATGTCACAGAGGACAGTTTGTGGATCTGTTCTTCTCCTTTTTGTTTGTATGCTGTCAGACATGTTTTCCAGCAGGAAGTCCTCCTTAGATTTGCTGAATATAACTCAGTGTTGTACAACAGTTTGGATTATCTGGAAGTTGGTTTGAATTTTACACTGCTAAAAGAAATAGAGAAGGTAGAGTCAGGCAACTTTTACTGCAGAAATATGGACGTGCCAACATGAAAACACAGATCAGAGTTTAATTTGCAAACACACTTTTGTGCTAGGGTAGAAGAGACATGGACTTGTAATAAAATGCAATCAAATGATAAAATCCAGGCAGCAATGTTTCTATTGTTGTGCCAACATAAAGGCTTTGATGCTTGAGGCAGGATTTACTTCAGTATCAGTTTGTCGGTGCACAGAATAAATTGACTAACTTTCTTTTTTCATATAAACAAACATGAAAACGCGGTGTTCTCGCTTCAGTCAATCAGATAAATAAAATCATCCTACATATTAAAAATATACTCACTTTATCATCTATCAGATCATTTAAATCATATAAAACAGCCGCTGTGTTTCTTTGTTGTCATTAATAAGACCAAAAAGCTGTATTTATGCCGATCATAAACCGAAAACAACCAGAAAAGATGGACTCGACGATGCTAAGAACGACCGTGAAACCGAAGATGGAGTAAGATAACGCTAGCGGTCAGCCGACCGAGGCTAATGTTCTGGATGCAATTCAGTCGCTCAAAATGCACTTTACAACTTACCTGCGAAAAGTTTACATGAAGAAATGACAGGTGCAATCGGAGTGTTTTCCGAGAGCCTCACCTCAGCAGAATCTCGTATTAGTAAAGTTGAGGAAGTGGTTTCCTCACTAACAAGTTGGGAGGCCACTTGTTATTGAACTAAACTGTCAGGAATTCCAACTGAAAGTGGATGACCTTGAAAACAGAAGCCGGAGATCCAACATGAGACTCGTCGGATTACCGAGAGCTGAACCAGGGAAATCCCTGTGTTTTTACAGAGCTGGACTGTGTCCAAATTCAGGGGCTGCTCCTCCTTCGGAGCCCGGTTACGTCGTAATGTTTTCCATATTATTTCTGTATTGTTATTCTATTTTATATTTTAAATTATAAACTTTTTAGATTAAAAACTTTCATACAATTGTGCCCTGTATGTGCTGACAAGTTACTGTAGAAAAACGAGCTCTGTCTAACATAATGACACAAAGTTTTGTGTCGTGTAAGACCAGCAGTATTTTCCAGCCTGGTTCTCAGGCTCTGAAACTAATTAAAAGTTAATCCAAAGTTATTTACTTTACCTTTGAGACTGACAAGGTGTACTTAATAAACTGGCAAATTCTGTAACTTTGTTTTTTTCTAATTAACACAGATGAAAATGCAATGTTTTCGATTCAGTTAATCAGATACATAAAAACATTGCACATATTAAAAATATTCTCACTTTATTATTATCAGATCATTTACATTGTATAAAACAACAGCTGTGTTTCTTTGCTGTTATTAATAAGACCAAAGAGCTGTGTGTACAATGTGAGAGCACCACCAGCAGATGGAGACACACGTCTTCAACTTGCAGGTGAAATAAAGTAAAAGGGTTCAAACTAAAAGAATTAGTTGCTACATTAGAAGAAAATACAGAAGCTAAACATATATAGTTAATATAATAAAATAACATTAAGAAATAAAGTTGTTTTATTTTTTTACTTTACTTTGATATGTGATACATCGCACAACAAGTTAATCACTGAAGCAGCACAATGTCTTCACAGTTTATGAATGTGAAAGACAGTCAGTTACATTGATATTCATACAGGGACAGAAAATGACTAAATGATCAGCAGAGTTTGAACTAACAGAGTTTACAAACCATTTCTGTGACACATGGACCACCAATCATTTTTCCACAAGAACAATTAGCCTGGGAAGAAAAGCGGGACACATTATTTCTGTATCCATTACCATCCCTGTAGTAAGCTTTCCCACATGAGCACTTCCATTCCTGCCTCTGGGTCGTGTTTTGGACATTTTCCTTTCCCAGTCGTACAAATGGAGTCAGTTCCTTGTTGTTCAGGCTCATCTCCATAGTTATTATTTCTTCCCTCTGGTGCTGTCTGGTTCTGCTGTAGAAGGAGAGTGAGGAGACATCAAAGTTCCACAACACCTCCACCTTTTTTAAGTTGTAGCATGGCCTCATCACCATTCTCCTCCTCGTTTGTAATTAACTCAGAAGACACCATGTGTTGCTTTGCTGTGTTGGCCATGTTACTTTCTCCTTCTTTAAACTCTGCATCAGAATCATCATCGTTCTCCATTGTGTGAAAGCTGAGCTCCTTATCCTCCCAGCACAGTCCATAGAAAGGTTCATCCTTCAAGTTCTTTGCACACTTTTTATCACATAAACCAATCGTCCAATCAGACTCTTCGGGCAGACTGACCACCCACCTCTGAAAGCTGCTGGCTTTCTTGGTACTACAGATTAGAAGAGTTGCACAGCACTGTCCCAGCCAGCTGTTGTGGAAAACCTTCCTGTTGTCTTTGGACAGCGACATGCCAGGACCCAGAGACTGTGGCTCAAAGATCAGGTCTGAACCAGTGGGAACAAGCTCCTGGTGGTGTTCAGGATCAACCAGAGTCAGCAATGATCCCCAGAACTGAGACGCTTGCTTCACCATCTTCTCCCCATTCTGTCTCATCTCCTCAACCAGTTTGTCCTGATGGCTGCCCGGCTCCAGCCCTTTTCTCAGATCCTCAGCTTTGGCCTTCTCCACATCCTGATGCACCTGAGAATACATCTGCAGGAATGTGAAGGTGTCCTTCTCCTTCTGTGCTGCTTCCAGGCTGCTCTTGCTGGTTTTCAGGGACACCATATGAGCAGAGACCGAGCTCTGGACGCTGGTCAGAGAGATGTCACGCAGCTTAGTCACAGCCTCAATCAGACGCACACTGCAGCGACCCAGCTTCTCTCTTTCACTCTTCTCCCACTTTTCCAGACTCACATTCTCATCGTCTGTTTTCTCCTGTAAGATCAGCTGCTCAGCTTTCAGCTTCTCCAGGAGCTCTTTGTGGGCTGTGGAGAAGGTCTTCATATTGTGTAGGCGGTGCTGGTCCTCAGTGGTGCAGGAAACACACACACAGGTCATGTCGTCCAAGCAGTAGTACTCCAGGAGCTTGCCGTGCTGAGGACATTTGGTGTTCCCACATAAAGCCATGGGTTCAGTCAGAGGATGAGTCTGCAGTAACACAGGTGTGGTCAGGTGGGCCTGGAGGTGCTGGAAACACATGGAGATCTCACACTTCATGCACGTCTTCTTTGCTGGTTTCCTGTCCTCTGCACACATGTCACAGAGGACAGTTTGTGGATCTGTTCTTCTCCTTTTTGTTTGTATGCTGTCAGACATGTTTTCCAGCAGGAAATCCTCCTTAGATTTGCTGAATATAACTCAGTGTTGTACAACAGTTTGGATTATCTGGAAGTTGGTTTGAATTTTACACTGCTAAAAGAAATAGAGAAGGTAGAGTCAGGCAACTTTTACTGCAGAAATATGGACGTGCCAACATGAAAACACAGATCAGAGTTTAATTTGCAAACACACTTTTGTGCTAGGGTAGAAGAGACATGGACTTGTAATAAAATGCAATCAAATGATAAAATCCAGGCAGCAATGTTTCTATTGTTGTGCCAACATAAAGGCTTTGATGCTTGAGGCAGGATTTACTTCAGTATCAGTTTGTCGGTGCACAGAATAAATTGACTAACTTTCTTTTTTCATATAAACAAACATGAAAACGCGGTGTTCTCGCTTCAGTCAATCAGATAAATAAAATCATCCTACATATTAAAAATATACTCACTTTATCATCTATCAGATCATTTAAATCATATAAAACAGCCGCTGTGTTTCTTTGTTGTCATTAATAAGACCAAAAAGCTGTATTTATGCCGATCATAAACCGAAAACAACCAGAAAAGATGGACTCGACGATGCTAAGAACGACCGTGAAACCGAGAAGATGGAGTAAGATAACGCTAGCGGTCAGCCGACCGAGGCTAATGTTCTGGATGCAATTCAGTCGCTCAAAATGCACTTTACAACTTACCTGCGAAAAGTTTACATGAAGAAATGACAGGTGCAATCGGAGTGTTTTCCGAGAGCCTCACCTCAGCAGAATCTCGTATTAGTAAAGTTGAGGAAGTGGTTTCCTCACTAACAAGTTGGGAGGCCACTTGTTATTGAACTAAACTGTCAGGAATTCCAACTGAAAGTGGATGACCTTGAAAACAGAAGCCGGAGATCCAACATGAGACTCGTCGGATTACCGAGAACTGAACCAGGGAAATCCCTGTGTTTTTACAGAGCTGGACTGTGTCCAAATTCAGGGGCTGCTCCTCCTTCGGAGCCCGGTTACGTCGTAATGTTTTCCATATTATTTCTGTATTGTTATTCTATTTTATATTTTAAATTATAAACTTTTTAGATTAAAAACTTTCATACAATTGTGCCCTGTATGTGCTGACAAGTTACTGTAGAAAAACGAGCTCTGTCTAACATAATGACACAAAGTTTTGTGTCGTGTAAGACCAGCAGTATTTTCCAGCCTGGTTCTCAGGCTCTGAAACTAATTAAAAGTTAATCCAAAGTTATTTACTTTACCTTTGAGACTGACAAGGTGTACTTAATAAACTGGCAAATTCTGTAACTTTGTTTTTTTCTAATTAACACAGATGAAAATGCAATGTTTTCGATTCAGTTAATCAGATACATAAAAACATTGCACATATTAAAAATATTCTCACTTTATTATTATCAGATCATTTACATTGTATAAAACAACAGCTGTGTTTCTTTGCTGTTATTAATAAGACCAAAGAGCTGTGTGTACAATGTGAGAGCACCACCAGCAGATGGAGACACACGTCTTCAACTTGCAGGTGAAATAAAGTAAAAGGGTTCAAACTAAAAGAATTAGTTGCTACATTAGAAGAAAATACAGAAGCTAAACATATATAGTTAATATAATAAAATAACATTAAGAAATAAAGTTGTTTTATTTTTTTACTTTACTTTGATATGTGATACATCGCACAACAAGTTAATCACTGAAGCAGCACAATGTCTTCACAGTTTATGAATGTGAAAGACAGTCAGTTACATTGATATTCATACAGGGACAGAAAATGACTAAATGATCAGCAGAGTTTGAACTAACAGAGTTTACAAACCATTTCTGTGACACATGGACCACCAATCATTTTTCCACAAGAACAATTAGCCTGGGAAGAAAAGCGGGACACATTATTTCTGTATCCATTACCATCCCTGTAGTAAGCTTTCCCACATGAGCACTTCCATTCCTGCCTCTGGGTCGTGTTTTGGACATTTTCCTTTCCCAGTCGTACAAATGGAGTCAGTTCCTTGTTGTTCAGGCTCATCTCCATAGTTATTATTTCTTCCCTCTGGTGCTGTCTGGTTCTGCTGTAGAAGGAGAGTGAGGAGACATCAAAGTTCCACAACACCTCCACCTTTTTTAAGTTGTAGCATGGCCTCATCACCATTCTCCTCCTCGTTTGTAATTAACTCAGAAGACACCATGTGTTGCTTTGCTGTGTTGGCCATGTTACTTTCTCCTTCTTTAAACTCTGCATCAGAATCATCATCGTTCTCCATTGTGTGAAAGCTGAGCTCCTTATCCTCCCAGCACAGTCCATAGAAAGGTTCATCCTTCAAGTTCTTTGCACACTTTTTATCACATAAACCAATCGTCCAATCAGACTCTTCGGGCAGACTGACCACCCACCTCTGAAAGCTGCTGGCTTTCTTGGTACTACAGATTAGAAGAGTTGCACAGCACTGTCCCAGCCAGCTGTTGTGGAAAACCTTCCTGTTGTCTTTGGACAGCGACATGCCAGGACCCAGAGACTGTGGCTCAAAGATCAGGTCTGAACCAGTGGGAACAAGCTCCTGGTGGTGTTCAGGATCAACCAGAGTCAGCAATGATCCCCAGAACTGAGACGCTTGCTTCACCATCTTCTCCCCATTCTGTCTCATCTCCTCAACCAGTTTGTCCTGATGGCTGCCCGGCTCCAGCCCTTTTCTCAGATCCTCAGCTTTGGCCTTCTCCACATCCTGATGCACCTGAGAATACATCTGCAGGAATGTGAAGGTGTCCTTCTCCTTCTGTGCTGCTTCCAGGCTGCTCTTGCTGGTTTTCAGGGACACCATATGAGCAGAGACCGAGCTCTGGACGCTGGTCAGAGAGATGTCACGCAGCTTAGTCACAGCCTCAATCAGACGCACACTGCAGCGACCCAGCTTCTCTCTTTCACTCTTCTCCCACTTTTCCAGACTCACATTCTCATCGTCTGTTTTCTCCTGTAAGATCAGCTGCTCAGCTTTCAGCTTCTCCAGGAGCTCTTTGTGGGCTGTGGAGAAGGTCTTCATATTGTGTAGGCGGTGCTGGTCCTCAGTGGTGCAGGAAACACACACACAGGTCATGTCGTCCAAGCAGTAGTACTCCAGGAGCTTGCCGTGCTGAGGACATTTGGTGTTCCCACATAAAGCCATGGGTTCAGTCAGAGGATGAGTCTGCAGTAACACAGGTGTGGTCAGGTGGGCCTGGAGGTGCTGGAAACACATGGAGATCTCACACTTCATGCACGTCTTCTTTGCTGGTTTCCTGTCCTCTGCACACATGTCACAGAGGACAGTTTGTGGATCTGTTCTTCTCCTTTTTGTTTGTATGCTGTCAGACATGTTTTCCAGCAGGAAATCCTCCTTAGATTTGCTGAATATAACTCAGTGTTGTACAACAGTTTGGATTATCTGGAAGTTGGTTTGAATTTTACACTGCTAAAAGAAATAGAGAAGGTAGAGTCAGGCAACTTTTACTGCAGAAATATGGACGTGCCAACATGAAAACACAGATCAGAGTTTAATTTGCAAACACACTTTTGTGCTAGGGTAGAAGAGACATGGACTTGTAATAAAATGCAATCAAATGATAAAATCCAGGCAGCAATGTTTCTATTGTTGTGCCAACATAAAGGCTTTGATGCTTGAGGCAGGATTTACTTCAGTATCAGTTTGTCGGTGCACAGAATAAATTGACTAACTTTCTTTTTTCATATAAACAAACATGAAAACGCGGTGTTCTCGCTTCAGTCAATCAGATAAATAAAATCATCCTACATATTAAAAATATACTCACTTTATCATCTATCAGATCATTTAAATCATATAAAACAGCCGCTGTGTTTCTTTGTTGTCATTAATAAGACCAAAAAGCTGTATTTATGCCGATCATAAACCGAAAACAACCAGAAAAGATGGACTCGACGATGCTAAGAACGACCGTGAAACCGAGAAGATGGAGTAAGATAACGCTAGCGGTCAGCCGACCGAGGCTAATGTTCTGGATGCAATTCAGTCGCTCAAAATGCACTTTACAACTTACCTGCGAAAAGTTTACATGAAGAAATGACAGGTGCAATCGGAGTGTTTTCCGAGAGCCTCACCTCAGCAGAATCTCGTATTAGTAAAGTTGAGGAAGTGGTTTCCTCACTAACAAGTTGGGAGGCCACTTGTTATTGAACTAAACTGTCAGGAATTCCAACTGAAAGTGGATGACCTTGAAAACAGAAGCCGGAGATCCAACATGAGACTCGTCGGATTACCGAGAACTGAACCAGGGAAATCCCTGTGTTTTTACAGAGCTGGACTGTGTCCAAATTCAGGGGCTGCTCCTCCTTCGGAGCCCGGTTACGTCGTAATGTTTTCCATATTATTTCTGTATTGTTATTCTATTTTATATTTTAAATTATAAACTTTTTAGATTAAAAACTTTCATACAATTGTGCCCTGTATGTGCTGACAAGTTACTGTAGAAAAACGAGCTCTGTCTAACATAATGACACAAAGTTTTGTGTCGTGTAAGACCAGCAGTATTTTCCAGCCTGGTTCTCAGGCTCTGAAACTAATTAAAAGTTAATCCAAAGTTATTTACTTTACCTTTGAGACTGACAAGGTGTACTTAATAAACTGGCAAATTCTGTAACTTTGTTTTTTTCTAATTAACACAGATGAAAATGCAATGTTTTCGATTCAGTTAATCAGATACATAAAAACATTGCACATATTAAAAATATTCTCACTTTATTATTATCAGATCATTTACATTGTATAAAACAACAGCTGTGTTTCTTTGCTGTTATTAATAAGACCAAAGAGCTGTGTGTACAATGTGAGAGCACCACCAGCAGATGGAGACACACGTCTTCAACTTGCAGGTGAAATAAAGTAAAAGGGTTCAAACTAAAAGAATTAGTTGCTACATTAGAAGAAAATACAGAAGCTAAACATATATAGTTAATATAATAAAATAACATTAAGAAATAAAGTTGTTTTATTTTTTTACTTTACTTTGATATGTGATACATCGCACAACAAGTTAATCACTGAAGCAGCACAATGTCTTCACAGTTTATGAATGTGAAAGACAGTCAGTTACATTGATATTCATACAGGGACAGAAAATGACTAAATGATCAGCAGAGTTTGAACTAACAGAGTTTACAAACCATTTCTGTGACACATGGACCACCAATCATTTTTCCACAAGAACAATTAGCCTGGGAAGAAAAGCGGGACACATTATTTCTGTATCCATTACCATCCCTGTAGTAAGCTTTCCCACATGAGCACTTCCATTCCTGCCTCTGGGTCGTGTTTTGGACATTTTCCTTTCCCAGTCGTACAAATGGAGTCAGTTCCTTGTTGTTCAGGCTCATCTCCATAGTTATTATTTCTTCCCTCTGGTGCTGTCTGGTTCTGCTGTAGAAGGAGAGTGAGGAGACATCAAAGTTCCACAACACCTCCACCTTTTTTAAGTTGTAGCATGGCCTCATCACCATTCTCCTCCTCGTTTGTAATTAACTCAGAAGACACCATGTGTTGCTTTGCTGTGTTGGCCATGTTACTTTCTCCTTCTTTAAACTCTGCATCAGAATCATCATCGTTCTCCATTGTGTGAAAGCTGAGCTCCTTATCCTCCCAGCACAGTCCATAGAAAGGTTCATCCTTCAAGTTCTTTGCACACTTTTTATCACATAAACCAATCGTCCAATCAGACTCTTCGGGCAGACTGACCACCCACCTCTGAAAGCTGCTGGCTTTCTTGGTACTACAGATTAGAAGAGTTGCACAGCACTGTCCCAGCCAGCTGTTGTGGAAAACCTTCCTGTTGTCTTTGGACAGCGACATGCCAGGACCCAGAGACTGTGGCTCAAAGATCAGGTCTGAACCAGTGGGAACAAGCTCCTGGTGGTGTTCAGGATCAACCAGAGTCAGCAATGATCCCCAGAACTGAGACGCTTGCTTCACCATCTTCTCCCCATTCTGTCTCATCTCCTCAACCAGTTTGTCCTGATGGCTGCCCGGCTCCAGCCCTTTTCTCAGATCCTCAGCTTTGGCCTTCTCCACATCCTGATGCACCTGAGAATACATCTGCAGGAATGTGAAGGTGTCCTTCTCCTTCTGTGCTGCTTCCAGGCTGCTCTTGCTGGTTTTCAGGGACACCATATGAGCAGAGACCGAGCTCTGGACGCTGGTCAGAGAGATGTCACGCAGCTTAGTCACAGCCTCAATCAGACGCACACTGCAGCGACCCAGCTTCTCTCTTTCACTCTTCTCCCACTTTTCCAGACTCACATTCTCATCGTCTGTTTTCTCCTGTAAGATCAGCTGCTCAGCTTTCAGCTTCTCCAGGAGCTCTTTGTGGGCTGTGGAGAAGGTCTTCATATTGTGTAGGCGGTGCTGGTCCTCAATGGTGCAGGAAACACACACACAGGTCATGTCGTCCAAGCAGTAGTACTCCAGGAGCTTGCCGTGCTGAGGACATTTGGTGTTCCCACATAAAGCCATGGGTTCAGTCAGAGGATGAGTCTGCAGTAACACAGGTGTGGTCAGGTGGGCCTGGAGGTGCTGGAAACACATGGAGATCTCACACTTCATGCACGTCTTCTTTGCTGGTTTCCTGTCCTCTGCACACATGTCACAGAGGACAGTTTGTGGATCTGTTCTTCTCCTTTTTGTTTGTATGCTGTCAGACATGTTTTCCAGCAGGAGGTCCTCCTTAGATTTGTTGAGTATAATTCAGTGTTGAATAAAGTCCTTGTCAACTCTCTTTTAGAAAAAATTTGGAATTTGATGAACTCCTGAGTTTTGCTCTTTTCTTGCCAGTTTCTGATCACCGTGTTTAGTCTGCTCAGGAGTGCTGCACCACACTTTCAATTCTCTGAAAACTCCACACTGAAGGGGTGGAGTCAGACAAATGTGACTGCAGCTGTTTGATAATGTTTGCAATTCAGTTTAATTTCCTCCATGTCATGGTCCTGGGCCATGTGGGCCCAGTATTCTTAGTTCCTTGTATTTTTGTATTTCGTTCCTTATTTAGGCCATGTTTTCTGAGTTGCCCTGTTGTGTTGTTCCCTAAGTGTTTTCCCTTCATGGCTTTTACCCCCTGTGTGCCCCTCTGTGTATCTGTGAGCCCTCGTCTCTCCTTATGTTTTATTCCATGTTTCCCCTGCCCTTTATGTCTAAGTTCTCCCCGTGCTCTCTCTCCCCCCTGTGTGCCCTCTATGTATTTATGAGCCCTCGTCTCCCTTTGTGGTTGTTTCATGTTTCCCCAGCCCGTTATGTCTGTGTTTTCCCCGTGCTCTCTCTCCTCCTGTCTGAACCTCTGTGCCTGTACATGTCATGTTCAGTTCACCCCGCCCTGTCTCGTTATGATTATCAGTATCACCTGTGTTCCCCGTGTGTGCCCACTTTCCTCGTTTACCCTCTGTGTATTTCTGTCTGAGTCTCCCTCTGTTCGGCGTCGCGTTCTCCCTCATGTTGTGTGGATCTCCCTGTGTCTACCTTCGAGTATTAGTTTACGTTTTTCCGGTTTAGTTTTGCATGTCCTGTATTCTGTCCTGCCAGCATTAAAGCTGTGTTTCTTAAGTTCATCCCCGTGTTTGTGAATATTGCTATTGGGTCCTCCTCCTGCCTGCCACACGGTCGTACCATGACAGAAGAACGCGAACCCGACATGGACCCAGCGATTCACAACCCCTCCGCTGACCTCCGGGAGGATCTGATTTATACAGTGGAGTACCACTGTCAGGAGTGGGTGGCGCTGCCAGAGGATGAATACCGGGAGACCGTAGCCGTCCGTCTACAGCGGATGGTGTCCGGACTCCCGTGGCTATTCGGCGCGCTCCGCCCCCACATCCAGGACTTCCTCGTCTCCACTGTAGGCGTCCTCCCGGAGCGGTCGCTCCTGTACGAAGAGCCGGAGGATGTTCAGCCCGGCCCGCTGACGGATTTGCGGCCCGGCTCGTCTCCTCCACCATCCCGGAGAAAACGGCGTTCACGCCACCGACGCACCACCCCACAGCCGGACACTCGGACTTCTAATTCACCTGCTGTGGTGAGTGAGGACTCTGTGTCTTTTCCAGACATTGTGACTGTTCGCTCAGGGGCTGTGTTTTGTGTGGCGGATGTCAACGCGAGCTGCTTATCGCCTGTGCAGCTACCAGCAGCCCAGTTAGCTGCCCCGCAGACACACTCAGCTCAGTCAGCTCCCCCGCAGCTACTCCCGGCTCAGTCAGCTCCCCCGCAGCTACTCCCGGCTCAGTTAGCTCCCCCGCAGCTACTCCCGGCTCAGTTAGCTCCCCCGCAGCTACTCCCGGCTCAGTTAGCTCCCCCGCAGCTACTCCCGGCTCAGTTAGCTCCCTCGCAGCCACCCTCAGTTCAGTTAGCTCCCTCGCAGCCACCCTCAGTTCAGTTAGCTCCCTCGCAGCCACCCTCAGTTCAGTTAGCTCCCTCGCAGCCACCCTCAGTTCAGTTAGCTCCCTCGCAGCCACCCTCAGTTCAGTCTCCAGTGTCACCCCCAGTTCAGTCTCCAGTAGCTCCAGTGCCGCCTGTAGCGCAGGCCCCAGTAGCTCCAGGGCCGCCTGTAGCGCAGGCCCCAGTAGCTCCAGGGCCGCCTGTAGCGCAGGCCCCAGTAGCTCCAGGGCCGCCTGTAGCGCAGGCCCCAGTAGCTCCAGGGCCGCCTGTAGCGCAGGCCCCAGTAGCTCCTGTAGCCCAGTCCCCGATAGCAGTATGGTCCGCTGGTCAGCTTAACATTCAGCCAGGGGTCCCAAATCTCCCTGGCTCTGCATCAGCTCCTGCTGGGAGCTCGGATGAGCTCATCCAGGACTCCGCGGCTCCCACGCCGCCATCTACCTCATCCGCTGGAGGGTCCGAGGGGCCCGTTCAGCCTCCTGTCCCCGCTGGAGGGTCCGAGGGGCCCGTTCAGCCTCCTGTCTCCGCTGGAGGGTCCGAGGGGCCCGTTCAGCCACCAGCTGCTCCACCGGCAGCCTCGTCCACGTTCGCTGCAGCTCTAGCGTCTTCGTCTTCGCCTGGCCCGGCTTCATCTTCGCCTGGTCCAGCCTCCGAGTCTTCAGCCTCGCCTGCCGCAGCCTCCGAGTCTTCAGCCTCGCCTGCCGCAGCTCCAGCCTGTGCTTCGTCTGCTGCGGCTCCGGCCTGTGCTTCGTCTGCTGCGGCTCCGGCCGCTGCGGCTCCGGCCTGTGCTTCGTCTGCTGCGGCTCCGGCCTGTGCTTCGTCTGCTGCGGCTCCGGCCTGTGCTTCGTCTGCTGCGGCTCCGGCCTGTGCTTCGTCTGCTGCGGCTCCGGCCTGTGCTTCGTCTGGCCCAGCCTCGGCCTGTGCTTCGTCTGGCCCAGCCTCGGCCTGTGCTTCGTCTGGCCCAGCCTCGGCCTGTGCTTCGTCTGGCCCAGCCTCGGCCTGTGCTTCGTCTGGCCCAGCCTCGGCCTGTGCTTCGTCTGGCCCAGCCTCGGCCTGTGCTTCGTCTGGCCCAGCCTCGGCCTGTGCTTCGTCTGGCCCAGCCTCGGCCTGTGCTTCGTCTGGCCCAGCCTCGGCCTGTGCTTCGTCTGGCCCAGCCTCGGCCTGTGCTTCGTCTGGCCCAGCCTCGGCCTGTGCTTCGTCTGGCCCAGCCTCGGCCTGTGCTTCGTCTGGCCCAGCCTCGGCCTGTGCTTCGTCTGGCCCAGCCTCGGCCTGTGCTTCGTCTGGCCCAGCCTCGGCCTGTGCTTCGTCTGGCCCAGCCTCGGCCTGTGCTTCGTCTGGCCCAGCCTCGGCCTGTGCTTCGTCTGGCCCAGCCTCGGCCTGTGCTTCGTCTGGCCCAGCCTCGGCCTGTGCTTCGTCTGGCCCAGCCTCGGCCTGTGCTTCGTCTGGCCCAGCCTCGGCCTGTGCTTCGTCTGGCCCAGCCTCGGCCTGTGCTTCGTCTGGCCCAGCCTCGGCCTGTGCTTCGTCTGGCCCAGCCTCGGCCTGTGCTTCGTCTGGCCCAGCCTCGGCCTGTGCTTCGTCTGGCCCAGCCTCGGCCTGTGCTTCGTCTGGCCCAGCCTCGGCCTGTGCTTCGTCTGGCCCAGCCTCGGCCTGTGCTTCGTCTGGCCCAGCCTCGGCCTGTGCTTCGTCTGGCCCAGCCTCGGCCTGTGCTTCGTCTGGCCCAGCCTCGGCCTGTGCTTCGTCTGGCCCAGCCTCGGCCTGTGCTTCGTCTGGCCCAGCCTCGGCCTGTGCTTCGTCTGGCCCAGCCTCGGCCTGTGCTTCGTCTGGCCCAGCCTCAGAGTCTTCGTCCTCGTCTGGCCCAGCTCCAACTTTGGCTTCTGCTCCTCCTGGTCCAGCCTCAGCCTCTGCAGCGACGCCTGGTCCGGCCCCCGCATCGCCATCGTCTGGTCCTGCCTCGTCTGGTCCTGCCTCGACTGGTCCTGTGCCCACCAGGCCATGGCCAGCACGCCTGAGACTGGAGAGCCGCCGCTGCCTTCCGCGCGGTCGGCCCCCTGAACTGCTCCGTCGTCTCCTTCGCCGCCGCCGCTGCCTTCCGCGCGGTCGGCCCCCTGAACTGCTCCGTCGTCTCCTTCGCCGCCGCCGCTGCCTTCCACGCAGCCGGCCTCCGGACCAGCTCTGTCACCTGTGCCACCCGCCTGGTCGGCCCCCCGACCGTGTGACCCGTGAACTCTTGTGCCTGTGGGCTCTGGGTCGGCCCCCTGAACCTTATTCGGACTAGTCATGTGCTCCTGTGTTTTCTGTTGTTTGTTTTGTTTCCCGTTCTGGTCCCTCCATCCTGGTCCCCCGCCTCCCGCCCTGGGTGGGTTGTTTTCTGTTTGGTTTTGTTTCTCGGGTTTGGGCTGTCGGGTGCCAGCCCTTTAGGGGGGGGGTGATGTCATGGTCCTGGGCCATGTGGGCCCAGTATTCTTAGTTCCTTGTATTTTTGTATTTCGTTCCTTATTTAGGCCATGTTTTCTGAGTTGCCCTGTTGTGTTGTTCCCTAAGTGTTTTCCCTTCATGGCTTTTACCCCCTGTGTGCCCCTCTGTGTATCTGTGAGCCCTCGTCTCTCCTTATGTTTTATTCCATGTTTCCCCTGCCCTTTATGTCTAAGTTCTCCCCGTGCTCTCTCTCCCCCCTGTGTGCCCTCTATGTATTTATGAGCCCTCGTCTCCCTTTGTGGTTGTTTCATGTTTCCCCAGCCCGTTATGTCTGTGTTTTCCCCGTGCTCTCTCTCCTCCTGTCTGAACCTCTGTGCCTGTACATGTCATGTTCAGTTCACCCCGCCCTGTCTCGTTATGATTATCAGTATCACCTGTGTTCCCCGTGTGTGCCCACTTTCCTCGTTTACCCTCTGTGTATTTCTGTCTGAGTCTCCCTCTGTTCGGCGTCGCGTTCTCCCTCATGTTGTGTGGATCTCCCTGTGTCTACCTTCGAGTATTAGTTTACGTTTTTCTGGTTTAGTTTTGCATGTCCTGTATTCTGTCCTGCCAGCATTAAAGCTGTGTTTCTTAAGTTCATCCCCGTGTTTGTGAATATTGCTATTGGGTCCTCCTCCTGCCTGCCACACGGTCATACCATGACACTCCAAGATTGACAGGAAACACTCAAAATGTTAAAACACTGAATAAGCAATCTATAAAATCCAGGCAGCAATAAGCCAGTTATAATTAGCACAAGATTGATTTTAGGAGCTATTTAATATTCACATTTTCTCACTTCATATGTTTGTACAGAACCACATCTTCATTTAGCTCCAAAATAAGCATCATCATTAAATGAAACAAAGAGGATACTGGAGTTCTCACACTTCATACAGGTCTTCTTTGCTGGTTTTCTTTCCTCTTTCACACAGAACAGCTTATGGTTCGGCCGGTGTTTTTAGATGTTTATTTAAATCTGGATCTCCTGATTTGATTTGTTGAATGTCATTCAGTCCTTAAAGAATCTCTGCTGCTCTTTGTTTGACTCCAGTTCAATGAACAGAAGTGTTTTCTAGCCTGGTCTCTCAGTTATTTATAAATCCAGTAGCACCATACAACAGTTTGGATCATCTGGAAGTTAGTTTGCACTTTGCACTGCTAAAACAAATAGCGAACAGGCAGAGTCAGGCAAGTTTAACTGCAGAAATATGGACGTGTTAGAAAAAATGATCAGAGTTTGATTGGCAAACACACTTTTAGGGTAGAAAAGACATGGACTTACATGGAATTACGAAATCCACAGAGCAATTTTTCCATTGTTGTGCTGACATTAAAATACTGTTAATTTACCATAATGTAGCTTATGGATGACATTCATTCACTGGCGTTCAGCTGCCCTTATTTTCTATCATGTAGAACAAAGAGGAAAAACATTTTTAATGTAAAGTCACAATACCTGGTGATTATTTATGTTTGAGGCAGGATTCCTGTCAGCACTGAACAACTATATTTATCAGATTGTTGGAAACTGACCGCCCTGCCTGTAGATTATAAACCTTTATGGCAGAACAATAGTTCCCTGTATGTGCCTACAAGTTACTGTGAAACAATGAGCCTGCTCTTATCTAATGAGAAAAAAACTTATCAGATTATGTATCATTGCATTGGTGTAACTCAGGGTCTCTTTAACTGCCTGGGAAGTTTTTACCATATTTTTGCAGAGTGGTCTCTGCTTTTGAGGAATTGGCTCTGCAGGTGGGGGGATCTGCCAGAGGTGGAGGATGGACTCAACCTTAGTGTCTATTGTCTTATATAGTCTGGGAGTTTACTGAATGTTGGAGTGGGTGTAGTTTTTCGTCTGCAGTGGGGTTGGTGGGATGCTTGGTGGGGATCTGTGGTGCCATTGGTGGATGTTGGGTAACTCAGGTACCTATTGGGGTCAGCAGGAGTCAGCTGGCTCAAGGGTGGTCCTCCAGCTTTCCTCGCCATTACTAATTTGCTTCCTTCCTCCTGTTCCTTCACACCGTGGATTGCACGTTGTCAGTCTCTGTGGTCCAATCAGTTAGCGCGTTTGGCTGTTAATCGAAAGGTTGGTGGTTCAAGCCCACCCTGGGACGATATCACTGTTATTGCCAGGTAATGCAGAATGCTGCACAAACGTACAGTGCAACTGCTTCTTCAAAAAGCACCGTTTATGTTTCACAATAGAGTCCATGCTAGACTCGGTCATTTGATGAATGCAGTCAACCGTTATATCAAGGGTGATACACAGATTTGGGCTTGTGTTGTTCTTCAGCAACTGCATACTTATTGCCAAGTTCATTACCTACAAGTCACATATTTTAAACAATCAAGGCGGTATGGAGAGGAAGTACCAGAGCACCTCCATCCAGCCACCCGGTACTCTCTTGACGTCCCTGCTTGGCTTTACTCAGTCTCTGTTGCACAATCGTATACCCCACAACCAAAAAGACCGGAATGTTATAACCAACCATGTTATAACCAACAATGGTATAACAAACCATGTTATAACCAACAATGTTATAACCAACCATGTTATAACCATGTTATACCCATGTTATAACCATGTTATAACCAACCATAAAACCATGTTATAATCAACCATGTTACAACCATGTTATAACCAACCATGTTATAACCAACCATGTTATAACCAACCATGTTATAACCATGTTATAACCAACCGTGTTATAACCATGTTATAACCAACCGTGTTATAACCATGTTATGACCATGTTATAACCAACCATGTTATAACCAACCATGTTATAACCATGTTATAACAAACCATGTTACAACCATCTTATAACCAACCATGTAACAACCATGTTATAACCAACCATGTTATAACCATGTTATAACCAACCATGTTACAACCAAACATGTTATAACCAGGTTATAACCAACCATGTTATAACCAACCATGTTATAACCAACAATGTTACAACAAACCATGTTATAACCAACCATGTTATAACCACGTTATAACCAACCATGTTATAACCATGTTATAACCAATCATGTTATACCCAACATGTTACAACCATGTTATAACCATGTTATAACCAACAATGTTATAACCAACCATGTTATAACCATGTTATAACCAGCCATGTTATACCATGTTATAACCAACTATCCTATAACCATGTTAAAACCCACAATGTTATAACCATGTTATAACCAACCATGTTATAACCAACCATGTTATAACCATGTTATAACCAACCATGTTATTACCATGTTATAACCAACAATGTTACAACCATGTTATAAACATGTTATAACCATGTTATAACCAACCATGTTATAACCATGTTATAACCAACCATGTTATAACCATGTTATAACCAACCATGTTATAACCATGTTATAACCAACCATGTTATAACCATGTTATAACCAACCATGTTATAACCAAACATGTTATAACCATGTTATAACCAACAATGTTATAACCAACCATGTTATAACCATGTTAAAACCAAGCATGTTATAACCATGTTATAACAACAATGTTACAACCATGTTATAAACATGATATAACCAACCATGTTATAACCAACCATGTTACAACCATCTTATAACCAACTATGTTACAACCATGTTATAACCATGTTATAACCAAGCATGTTATAACCAATCATGTTATAACCAACCATGTTATAATCTAACCATGTTATAACCAACCATATAACCATGTTATAACCAACCATGTTACAACCATCTTATAACCAACCATGTTACAACCATGTTATAACCAACCATGTTATTACCAACCATGTTATAACCAACCATGTTATAACCATGTTATAACCAACCATGTTATAACCAACCATGTTATAACCATTTTATAACCAACCATGTTATAACCATGTTATAAGTAACCATAACCAAACATGTTATAACCATGTTATAATCAACCATGTTATAACCATGTTATGACCAACTATGTTATAAACATTTTATAACCAACCATGTTATAACCATGTTAAAACCAAGCATGTTATAACCATGTTATAACAACAATGTTACAACCATGTTATAAACATGTTCTAACCAACCATGTTATAACCATGATATAACCAACAATGTTATAAACAACAATATTATAACCAACCATGTTATAACCAACAATGTTATAACCAACCATGTTATAACCATGTTAAAACCAAGCATGTTATAACCATGTTATAACAACAATGTTACAACCATGTTATAAAAATGTTCTAACCAACCATGTTATAACCATGCTATAACCAACAATGTTATAACCAACCATGTTATAACCAACCATGTTATAACAATGTTATAATCAAACATGTTATAATCATATTATAACCAATCATGTTATACCAAACCATGTTACAACCATGTTATAACCATGTGATAACTAAGCATGTTATAACCAACCATGTTATAACCAACTGTTATAACCATGTTATAACCAATCATGTTGTAACCATGTTATAACCAAGCATGTTATAAAAACAATGTTATAACCAACGATGTTATAACCATGTTATAACCATCCATGCTATAACCAACCATGTTATAACCAACTGTTATAACCAACCATATTATAACCAACCATGTTATAACCATGTTATAACCAACCATGCTATAACCAACCATGTTATAATCATTTTATAACCAAACATGTTATAACCATGTTATAATCAACCATGTTATAACCATGTTATAACCAACTATGTTATCACCATGTTATAACCAACCATGTTATAACCATGTTATAACCAAACATGTTATAACCAAACATGTTATAACCAAACATGTTATAACCATGTTATAACCAACCATGTTTTAACCATGTTATAACCATGTTATAACCAACAATTTTATAACCAAGCATGTTATAACCATGTTATAACAACAATGTTACAACCATGTTATAAACATGATATAACAACCATGTTTTAACCAAGCATGTTATAACCATGTTATAACCATGTTATAACCAACCATAACCAAACATGTTATAACCACGTTATAATCTACCATGTTATAACCATGTTATAACCAAGCATGTTATAACCAACAATGTTATAACCAAGCATGTTATAACCATGTTATAACCAACTGTTATAACCATGTTATAACCAACCATGTTATAACAATGTTATAATCAAACATGTTATAACCATGTTATAATCAATCATGTTATACCCAACCATGTTTCAACCATGTTATAACCATGTTATAACCAACAATGTTATAACCAACCATGTTATAACCAACCATGTTATAACCAGCCATGTTATAACAACCATGTTATAACCAACCATGTTATAACCATGTTATAACCAACCATGTTATAACCTGCCATGTTATACCATGTTATAACCAACCATCCTATAACCATGTTAAAACCCACAATGTTATAACCATGTTATAACCAACCATGTTATAACCATGTTATAACCAACAATGTTACAACCATGTTATAAACATGTTATAACTAACCATGTGATAACCAATCATGTTATAACCATGTTATAACCAACAATGTTATAACCAACAATGTTATGACCATGTTATAACCATGTTATAACCAACAATGTTATAACCATGTTATAACCAACCATAACCAACTATTTTATAACCAACCATGTTATAACCATGTTATAACCAACCATGCTATAACCAACCATGTTATAATCATTTTATAACCAACCATGTTATAACCATGTTATAAGTAACCATAACCAAACATGTTATAACCATGTTATAATCAACCATGTTATAACCATGTTATAACCAACTATGTTATCACCATGTTATAACCAACCATGTTATAACCATGTTATAACCAAACATGTTATAACCAAACATGTTATAACCATGTTAAAACCAACCATGTTATAACCATGTTATAACCAACCATGTTTTAACCATGTTATAACCATGTTATAACCAACAATTTTATAACCAAGCATGTTATAACCATGTTATAACAACAATGTTACAATCATGTTATAAACATGATATAACCAACCATGTTTTAACCAACCATGTTATAACCATGTTATAACCATGTTATAACCAACCATAACCAAACATGTTATAACCACGTTATAATCTACCATGTTATAACCATGTTATAATCAAGCATGTTATAACCAACAATGTTATAACCAAGCATGTTATAACCATGTTATAACCAACCATGTTATAACCAACCATGTTATAACCATGTTATTACCAACCATGTTATAACAATGTTATAATCAAACATGTTATAACCATGTTATAATCAATCATGTTATACCCAACCATGTTTCAACCATGTTATAACCATGTTATAACCAACAATGTTATAACCAACCATGTTATAACCAACCATGTTATAACCAGCCATGTTATAACCAACCATGTTATAACCAACCATGTTATAACCATGTTATAACCAACCATGTTATAACCAGCCATCTTATAACCATGTTATAACCAACCATGTTATAACCATATTATACCCAACCATGTTACAACCATGTTATAACCATGTTATAACCAACAATGTTATATCCAACCATGTTATAACCATGTTATAACCAACCATGTTATAACCAACCATGTTATAACCAGCCATCTTATAACCATGTTATAACCAACCATGTTATAACCATGTTATACCCAACCATGTTACAACCATGTTATAACCATGTTATAACCAACAATGTTATATCCAACCATGTTATAACCATGTTATAACCAACCATGTTATAACCATGTTATAACCAACCATGTTATAACCAGCCATGTTATACCATGTTATAACCATGTTATAACCAACCATAACCAACCATGTTATAACCAACCATGTTATAACCATGTTATAACCAACCATGTTATAACCAACCATGTTATAACCAACCATGTTATAACCATGTTATAACCAACCATGTTATAACCAACCATGTTATAACCAAACATGTTATAACCATGTTAAAACCAACCATGTTATAACCATGTTATAACCAACCATGTTATAACCATGTTATAACCAGTCATGTTCTAACCAACCATGTTATAACAATGTTATAACCAACCACGTTATAACCATGTTATACCCAACCATGTTACAACCATGTTATAACCATGTTATAACCAACAATGTTATAACCAACCATGTTATAACCATGTTATAACCAACCATGTTATAACCATGTTTTAACCAACCATGTTATAACCAGCCATGTTATACCATGTTATAACCATGTTATAACCAACCATAACCAACCATGTTATAACCAACCATGTTATAACCATGTTATAACCAACCATGTTATAACCAAACATGTTATAACCATGTTAAAACCAACCATGTTATAACCAAACATGTTATAACCATGTTATACCCAACCATGTTACAACCATGTTATAACCATGTTATAACCAACAATGTTATAACCATGTTATAACCAACCATGTTATAACCAGCCATCTTATAACCATGTTATAACCAACCATGTTATAACCATGTTATACCCAACCATGTTACAACCATGTTATAACCATGTTATAACCAACAATGTTATAACCAACCATGTTATAACCATGTTATAACCAACCATGTTATAACCATGTTTTAACCAACCATGTTATAACCAGCCATGTTATACCATGTTATAACCATGTTATAACCAACCATAACCAACCATGTTATAACCAACCATGTTATAACCATGTTATAACCAACCATGTTATAACCAAACATGTTATAACCATGTTAAAACCAACCATGTTATAACCATGTTATAACCAACCATGTTATAACCATGTTATAACCAGTCATGTTCTAACCAACCATGTTATAACAATGTTATAACAGACCACGTTATAACCATGTTATAACAAACCATGTTATAACCAATCATGTTATAACCAACCATGTTATAAACATGTTATAACCAATCATGTTATAACCATGTTATAACCAACAATGTTATAACCAACAATGTTATGACCATGTTATAACCATGTTATAACCAACAATGTTATAACCATGTTATAACCAAACATAACCAACTATTTTATAACCAACCATGTTATAACCATGTTATAACCAACCATGCTATAACCAACCATGTTATAATCATTTTATAACCAACCATGTTATAACCATGTTATAAGTAACCATAACCAAACATGTTATAACCATGTTATAATCAACCATGTTATAACCATGTTATAACCAACTATGTTATCACCATGTTATAACCAACCATGTTATAACCATGTTATAACCAAACATGTTATAACCAAACATGTTATAACCATGTTAAAACCAACCATGTTATAACCATGTTATAACCATGTTATAACCAACAATTTTATAACCAAGCATGTTATAACCATGTTATAACAACAATGTTACAATCATGTTATAAACATGATATAACCAACCATGTTTTAACCAACCATGTTATAACCATGTTATAACCATGTTATAACCAACCATAACCAAACATGTTATAACCACGTTATAATCTACCATGTTATAACCATGTTATAATCAAGCATGTTATAACCAACAATGTTATAACCAAGCATGTTATAACCATGTTATAACCAACCATGTTATAACAATGTTATAATCAAACATGTTATAACCATGTTATAATCAATCATGTTATACCCAACCATGTTTCAACCATGTTATAACCATGTTATAACCAACAATGTTATAACCAACCATGTTATAACCAACCATGTTATAACCAGCCATGTTATAACCAACCATGTTATAACCAACCATGTTATAACCATGTTATAACCAACCATGTTATAACCAGCCATCTTATAACCATGTTATAACCAACCATGTTATAACCATATTATACCCAACCATGTTACAACCATGTTATAACCATGTTATAACCAACAATGTTATATCCAACCATGTTATAACCATGTTATAACCAACCATGTTATAACCAACCATGTTATAACCAGCCATCTTATAACCATGTTATAACCAACCATGTTATAACCATGTTATACCCAACCATGTTACAACCATGTTATAACCATGTTATAACCAACAATGTTATATCCAACCATGTTATAACCATGTTATAACCAACCATGTTATAACCATGTTATAACCAACCATGTTATAACCAGCCATGTTATACCATGTTATAACCATGTTATAACCAACCATAACCAACCATGTTATAACCAACCATGTTATAACCATGTTATAACCAACCATGTTATAACCAACCATGTTATAACCAACCATGTTATAACCATGTTATAACCAGTCATGTTCTAACCAACCATGTTATAACAATGTTATAACCAACCACGTTATAACCATGTTATACCCAACCATGTTACAACCATGTTATAACCATGTTATAACCAACAATGTTATAACCAACCATGTTATAACCATGTTATAACCAACCATGTTATAACCATGTTTTAACCAACCATGTTATAACCAGCCATGTTATACCATGTTATAACCATGTTATAACCAACCATAACCAACCATGTTATAACCAACCATGTTATAACCATGTTATAACCAACCATGTTATAACCAAACATGTTATAACCATGTTAAAACCAACCATGTTATAACCAAACATGTTATAACCATGTTATACCCAACCATGTTACAACCATGTTATAACCATGTTATAACCAACAATGTTATAACCATGTTATAACCAACCATGTTATAACCAGCCATCTTATAACCATGTTATAACCAACCATGTTATAACCATGTTATACCCAACCATGTTACAACCATGTTATAACCATGTTATAACCAACAATGTTATAACCAACCATGTTATAACCATGTTATAACCAACCATGTTATAACCATGTTTTAACCAACCATGTTATAACCAGCCATGTTATACCATGTTATAACCATGTTATAACCAACCATAACCAACCATGTTATAACCAACCATGTTATAACCATGTTATAACCAACCATGTTATAACCAAACATGTTATAACCATGTTAAAACCAACCATGTTATAACCATGTTATAACCAACCATGTTATAACCATGTTATAACCAGTCATGTTCTAACCAACCATGTTATAACAATGTTATAACAGACCACGTTATAACCATGTTATAACAAACCATGTTATAACCAATCATGTTATAACCAACCATGTTATAAACATGTTATAACCAACCATGTTATGACCATGTTATAGCCAACGATGTTATAACCAACCACGTTATAACCATGTTATAAACAACCATGTTGTAACCAACCATGTTATAACCATGTTATAGCCAATTATGTTATAACCATGTTATGACCAACAATGTTATAACCATGTTATAACCAACCATGTAATTACTATGTTATAACCAACCATGTTATAACCATGTTATAACCAACCATGTTATAACCATTTTATAACCAATCATGTTATAACCAACTATATTGAAACCATGTTTTAACCCACCATGTCATAACCAACCATATTATAACCAACCATGTTGTAACCAACCATGTTATAACCAACTATGTTATAAACATGTTATAACCAACCATGTTATAACTAACCATGTTATAACCAATCACGTAATTACTATGTTATAACCAACCATGTTATTACCATGTTATAACCAACCATAACCAACCATGTTATAACCAACCATGTTATAACCATGTTATAACCAACCATGTTATAACCAAACATGTTATAACCATGTTAAAACCAACCATGTTATAACCATGTTATAACCAACCATGTTATAACCATGTTATAACCAGTCATGTTCTAACCAACCATGTTATAACAATATTATAACCAACCACGTTATAACCATGTTATAACAAACCATGTTATAACCAATCATGTTATAACCAACCATGTTATAACCATGTTATAACCAACCATGTTATGACCATGTTATAGCCAACGATGTTATAACCAACCACGTTATAACCATGTTATAACCAACCATGTTGTAACCAACCATGTTATAACCATGTTATAACCAATCATGTTATAACCAACTATATTGAAACCATGTTTTAACCCACCATGTCATAACCAACCATATTATAACCAACCATGTTGTAACCAACCATGTTATAACCAACTATGTTATAAACATGTTATAACCAACCATGTTATAACTAACCATGTTATAACCAATCACGTAATTACTATGTTATAACCAACCATGTTATAACCATGTTATAACCAACCATATTTTAACCAACCATGTTATAACCACGTTATAACCAACTATGTTATAACCATGTTATAACCAACCATGTTATAACCAACTATGTTATAACCATGTTATAACCAACCATGTTATGACCATGTTATAGCCAACAATGTTATAACCAACCACGTTATAACCATGTTATAACCAACCATGTTGTAACCAACCATGTTATAACCATGTTATAACCAATTATGTTATAACCATGTTATGACCAACAATGTTATAACCATGTTATAACCAACCATGTAATTACTATGTTATAACAACCATGTTATAACCATGTTATAACCAACCATGTTATAACCAGCTATGTTATAACCATGTTATAACCAACCATGTTATAACCATGTTATACCCAACCATGTTACAACCATGTTATAACCATGTTATAACAACAATGTTATAACCAACCATGTTATAACCATGTTATAACCAACCATGTTATAACCAGCCATCTTATAACCATGTTATAACCAACCATGTTATAACCATGTTATACCCAGCCATGTTACAACCATGTTATAACCATGTTATAACCAACAATGTTATAACCAACCCTGTTATAACCATGTTATAACCAACCATGTTATAACCATGTTATAACCAACGATGTTATAACCAGCCATGTTATACCATGTTATAACCAACCATAACCAACCATGTTATAACCAACCATGTTATAACCATGTTATAACCAACCATGTTATAACCAAACATGTTATAACCATGTTAAAACCAACCATGTTATAACCATGTTAAAACCAACCATGTTGTATCCAACCATGTTATAACCATGTTATAACCAATTATGTTTTAACCATGTTATGACCAACAATGTTATAACCATGTTATAACCAACCATGTAATTACTATGTTATAACCAACCATGTTATAACCTTGTTATAACCAACCATGTTATAACCATTTTATAACCAATCATGTTATAACCAACTATATTGAAACCATGTTTTAACCCACCATGTTATAACAAACCATGTTATAACCAACCATGTTGTAACCAACCATGTTATAACCAACTATGTTATAAACATGTTATAACCAACCATGTTATAACTAACCATGTTATAACCAATCACGTAATTACTATGTTATAACCAACCATGTTATTACCATGTTATAACCAACCATATTTTAACCAACCATGTTATAACCACGTTATAACCAACTATGTTATAACCATGTTATAACCAACCATGTTATAACCAACTATGTTATAACCACGTTATAACCAACCATGTTATGACCATGTTATAGCCAACGATGTTATTACCAACCACGTTATAACCATGTTATAACCAACCATGTTGTAACCAACCATGTTATAACCATGTTATAACCAATTATGTTATAACCATGTTATGACCAACAATGTTATAACCATGTTATAACCAACCATGTAATTACTATGTTATAACCAACCATGTTATAACCATGTTATAACCAACCATGTTATAACCAACCATGTTATAACCATTTTATAACCAACCATGTTATAACCATGTTATAAGTAACCATAACCAAACATGTTATAACCATGTTATAATCAACCATGTTATAACCATGTTATGACCAACTATGTTATAACCATTTTATAACCAACCATGTTATAACCAACAATGTTATAACCAACCATGTTATAACCATGTTAAAACCAAGCATGTTATAACCATGTTATAACAACAATGTTACAACCATGTTATAAACATGTTCTAACCAACCATGTTATAACCATGATATAACCAACAATGTTATAAACAACAATATTATAACCAACCATGTTATAACCAACAATGTTATAACCAACCATGTTATAACCATGTTAAAACCAAGCATGTTATAACCATGTTATAACAACAATGTTACAACCATGTTATAAAAATGTTCTAACCAACCATGTTATAACCATGCTATAACCAACAATGTTATAACCAACCATGTTATAACCAACCATGTTATAACAATGTTATAATCAAACATGTTATAATCATATTATAACCAATCATGTTATACCAAACCATGTTACAACCATGTTATAACCATGTGATAACTAAGCATGTTATAACCAACCATGTTATAACCAACTGTTATAACCATGTTATAACCAATCATGTTGTAACCATGTTATAACCAAGCATGTTATAAAAACAATGTTATAACCAACGATGTTATAACCATGTTATAACCAACCATGCTATAACCAACCATGTTATAACCAACTGTTATAACCAACCATATTATAACCAACCATGTTATAACCATGTTATAACCAACCATGCTATAACCAACCATGTTATAATCATTTTATAACCAAACATGTTATAACCATGTTATAATCAACCATGTTATAACCATGTTATAACCAACTATGTTATCACCATGTTATAACCAACCATGTTATAACCATGTTATAACCAAACATGTTATAACCAAACATGTTATAACCAAACATGTTATAACCAAACATGTTATAACCATGTTATAACCAACCATGTTTTAACCATGTTATAACCATGTTATAACCAACAATTTTATAACCAAGCATGTTACAACCATGTTATAAACATGATATAACAACCATGTTTTAACCAAGTATGTTATAACCATGTTATAACCATGTTATAACCAACCATAACCAAACATGTTATAACCACGTTATAATCTACCATGTTATAACCATGTTATAACCAAGCATGTTATAACCAACAATGTTATAACCATTTTATAACCAATCATGTTATAACCAACTATATTGAAACCATGTTTTAACCCACCATGTCATAACCAACCATATTATAACCAACCATGTTGTAACCAACCATGTTATAACCAACTATGTTATAAACATGTTATAACCAACCATGTTATAACTAACCATGTTATAACCAATCACGTAATTACTATGTTATAACCAACCATGTTATAACCATGTTATAACCAACCATATTTTAACCAACCATGTTATAACCACGTTATAACCAACTATGTTATAACCATGTTATAACCAACCATGTTATAACCAACTATGTTATAACCATGTTATAACCAACCATGTTATGACCATGTTATAGCCAACAATGTTATAACCAACCACGTTATAACCATGTTATAACCAACCATGTTGTAACCAACCATGTTATAACCATGTTATAACCAACCATGTTATAACCATGTTATAACCAGTCATGTTCTAACCAACCATGTTATAACCATGTTATGACCAACAATGTTATAACCATGTTATAACCAACCATGTAATTACTATGTTATAACAACCATGTTATAACCATGTTATAACCAACCATGTTATAACCAGCCATGTTATAACCATGTTATAACCAACCATGTTATAACCATGTTATACCCAACCATGTTACAACCATGTTATAACCATGTTATAACCAACAATGTTATAACCAACCATGTTATAACCATGTTATAACCAACCATGTTATAACCAGCCATCTTATAACCATGTTATAACCAACCATGTTATAACCATGTTATACCCAACCATGTTACAACCATGTTATAACCATGTTATAACCAACAATGTTATAACCAACCATGTTATAACCATGTTATAACCAACCATGTTATAACCATGTTATAACCAACCATGTTATAACCAGCCATGTTATACCATGTTATAACCAACCATAACCAACCATGTTATAACCAACCATGTTATAACCATGTTATAACCAACCATGTTATAACCAAACATGTTATAACCATGTTAAAACCAACCATGTTATAACCATGTTAAAACCAACCATGTTGTATCCAACCATGTTATAACCATGTTATAACCAATTATGTTTTAACCATGTTATGACCAACAATGTTATAACCATGTTATAACCAACCATGTAATTACTATGTTATAACCAACCATGTTATAACCTTGTTATAACCAACCATGTTATAACCATTTTATAACCAATCATGTTATAACCAACTATATTGAAACCATGTTTTAACCCACCATGTTATAACAAACCATGTTATAACCAACCATGTTGTAACCAACCATGTTATAACCAACTATGTTATAAACATGTTATAACCAACCATGTTATAACTAACCATGTTATAACCAATCACGTAATTACTATGTTATAACCAACCATGTTATTACCATGTTATAACCAACCATATTTTAACCAACCATGTTATAACCACGTTATAACCAACTATGTTATAACCATGTTATAACCAACCATGTTATAACCAACTATGTTATAACCATGTTATAACCAACCATGTTATGACCATGTTATAGCCAACGATGTTATTACCAACCACGTTATAACCATGTTATAACCAACCATGTTGTAACCAACCATGTTATAACCATGTTATAACCAATTATGTTATAACCATGTTATGACCAACAATGTTATAACCATGTTATAACCAACCATGTATTTACTATGTTATAACCAACCATGTTATAACCATGTTATAACCAACCATGTTATAACCATTTTATAACCAATCATGTTATAACCAACTATATTGAAACCATGTTTTAACCCACCATGTTATAACCAACCATGTTATAACCAACCATGTTGTAGCCAACCATGTTATAACCAACTATGTTATAACCATGTTATAACCAACCATGTTATAACTAACCATGTTATAACCAATCACGTAATTACTATGTTATAACCAACCATGTTATTACCATGTTATAACCAACCATGATATAACCAACAATGTTATAAACAACAATATTATAACCAACCATGTTATAACAAACAATGTTATAACCAACCATGTTATAACCATGTTAAAACCAAGCATGTTATAACCATGTTATAACCAACCATGTTATAACCATGTTATACCCAACCATGTTACAACCATGTTATAACCATGTTATAACCAACAATGTTATAACCAACCATGTTATAACCATGTTATAACCAACCATGTTATAACCAGCCATCTTATAACCATGTTATAACCAACCATGTTACAACCATGTTATAACCATGTTATAACCAACAATGTTATAACCAACCATGTTATAACCATGTTATAACCAACCATGTTATAACCATGTTATAACCAACCATGTTATAACCAGCCATGTTATACCATGTTATAACCAACCATAACCAACCATGTTATAACCAACCATGTTATAACCATGTTATAACCAACCATGTTATAACCAAACATGTTATAACCATGTTAAAACCAACCATGTTATAACCATGTTAAAACCAACCATGTTGTATCCAACCATGTTATAACCATGTTATAACCAATTATGTTTTAACCATGTTATGACCAACAATGTTATAACCATGTTATAACCAACCATGTAATTACTATGTTATAACCAACCATGTTATAACCTTGTTATAACCAACCATGTTATAACCATTTTATAACCAATCATGTTATAACCAACTATATTGAAACCATGTTTTAACCCACCATGTTATAACAAACCATGTTATAACCAACCATGTTGTAACCAACCATGTTATAACCAACTATGTTATAAACATGTTATAACCAACCATGTTATAACTAACCATGTTATAACCAATCACGTAATTACTATGTTATAACCAACCATGTTATTACCATGTTATAACCAACCATATTTTAACCAACCATGTTATAACCACGTTATAACCAACTATGTTATAACCATGTTATAACCAACCATGTTATAACCAACTATGTTATAACCATGTTATAACCAACCATGTTATGACCATGTTATAGCCAACGATGTTATTACCAACCACGTTATAACCATGTTATAACCAAGCATGTTGTAACCAACCATGTTATAACCATGTTATAACCAATTATGTTATAACCATGTTATGACCAACAATGTTATAACCATGTTATAACCAACCATGTATTTACTATGTTATAACCAACCATGTTATAACCATGTTATAACCAACCATGTTATAACCATTTTATAACCAATCATGTTATAACCAACTATATTGAAACCATGTTTTAACCCACCATGTTATAACCAACCATGTTATAACCAACCATGTTGTAGCCAACCATGTTATAACCAACTATGTTATAACCATGTTATAACCAACCATGTTATAACTAACCATGTTATAACCAATCACGTAATTACTATGTTATAACCAACCATGTTATTACCATGTTATAACCAACCATGATATAACCAACAATGTTATAAACAACAATATTATAACCAACCATGTTATAACAAACAATGTTATAACCAACCATGTTATAACCATGTTAAAACCAAGCATGTTATAACCATGTTATAACAACAATGTTACAACCATGTTATAAAAATGTTCTAACCAACCATGTTATAACCTTGTTATAACCAACCATGTTATAACCATTTTATAACCAATCATGTTATAACCAACTATATTGAAACCATGTTTTAACCCACCATGTTATAACCAACCATGTTATAACCAACCATGTTGTAGCCAACCATGTTATAACCAACTATGTTATAACCATGTTATAACCAACCATGTTATAACTAACCATGTTATAACCAATCACGTAATTACTATGTTATAACCAACCATGTTATTACCATGTTATAACCAACCATGTTGTAACCAACCATGTTATAACCACGTTATAACCAACTATGTTATAACCATGTTATAACCAACCATGTTATAACCAACTATGTTATAACCATGTTATAACCAACCATGTTATAACCATGTTATAACCAACCATGTAATAACCATGTTATAACCAACCGTATTATCACCAACCATGTTATAACCAACGAAGTTATAACCAACCATGTGTAATGCAGAAGGCTTTAGTACCCAGGGGACCCAATGGAGGGTATAAAATAAGAAGTAGCAGCAGGTGTTCTTCATTTCCACTGACAAGCGGCTGTAAACAATGGTTGTGTGAGTAGGTGAAGAGCCTGAGAAGTTTTAATTGTCTGCTACCCAAACTGTTGTTTTAAACCTCTACAGCAGAGGTTTGAGGTACAGGCTGTTTTTCCTTTAGTGTTTTGTTTAAATTTGTTGAAATGTATTTGATGTTTATTGTATTTTATGTTTTTAGTAGTGATTTTAGAAGATAAGCCAAGATAAGCCAGGTGTGCAGCAAACACAGTTGTCTGCTGGAGGTATGTTAACTTAATATATTTGGACATTAAAAAAAGTATATTTATGCACTATAATCTAATTTATATTGTATTGCCTCCTGCAGGGCAGGCTGCACATGTGAATTTGTCACTGTTTATTCCTCCTCCTTTTTGTTGCGTTTTTTTGGTTAGTAGGGTCACCTTTTAAAACTGTTTTTTATGCCGGGTTTGTTTTTATTTCTACTTGGCTTGTGCAATATTAGTCGGGCAATGTGCAATCCCTGAGCGGGGCTCTTACCTTAGGGGAATTAGGATTTTTAGAGGTGCTCCGTGTGGATTTGCAGTGAATAAGTTTTTATTAAGAGTGATTTTTAGTGCCACCGATTATTGCCTGAACTAGCACTTGTTCTAGTGTTCTGTTGGGCTCGTATTTATTTGGGGTGGATTTGTTTCTTTTAAAGCAAAGAGCATCTGGGACCGCCAAGGGAGAGCAAGCCCTCAGGTGATAGTTGCATTGCTGGCAGGTTGCACCAATAACACTATCTTGTGGTCGTTAGTGACCTTTCCCATTTTGATGTTTTAGGCCTTTTGCAAACCCTTTGTGTTCTTTTAAAATAATAAATTTTAACATATCTGACTGATATTGACCCTCTTGTCCCGTTTATTCTGGGCTCATTCCTGTGAGACCTTTGGGCCTGAAAGTTTGCACAAGTAGTATAGAGGCCCTTAGCGGTTGCTTGGTTGGCTTTCACTCGCTACACATGTTATAAGCATATTATAATCAACCATGTTTTAACCAACCATGTTATAACCAGGACGGTCGTTTGATGAACGCAGTCAACTGTTTTATCAAGGGTGATATGCATCTTTGGGGTTGTGTTGTTCGTCCGCAACTGCATACTTGCTGCCAAGTTCATTACCTACAAGTCACATATTTTAAACAATTAAGGCGGTATGGAGAGGAAGTACCAGAGCACCTCCATCCAGCCACCCGGTCCTCTCTCGAGGCCCCTGCTTGGCTTTACTCAGTCTCTGTGGCGCAATCGGTTAGCGCGTTCGGCTGTTAACCGAAAGGTTGGTGGTTCAAGCCCACCCAGGGACGATATCGTTGTTATTGCCAGGTAATGCAGAATCCTGCACAAACGTGCAGTGCGACAGTTATGTTGGTTATACCATGTTATAACAATCATGTTATAACCAGGACGGTCGTTTGATGAACGCAGTCAACTGTTTTATCAAGGGTGATATGCAACTTTGGGGTTGTGTTGTTCTTCAGCAACTGCATACTTATTGCCAAGTTCATTACCTACAAGTCACATATTTTAAACAATCAAGGCGGTATGGAGAGGAAGTACCAGAGCACCTCCATCCAGCCACCCGGTCCTCTCTCGAGGCCCCTGCTTGGCTTTACTCAGTCTCTGTTGCACAAACGTTTACCCCACAACCAAAAAGACCGGAACACCCGCCCCCAGTCCCCCGTGCAGTCTCGACACCTGTGGGCTGCGCATTGTCAGTCTCTGTGGCGCAATCGGTTAGCGCGTTCGGCTGTTAACCGAAAGGTTGGTGGTTCAAGCCCACCCAGGGACGATATTACAGTTATTGCCAGGTAATGCAGAATCCTGCACAAACGTGCAGTGCAAGTGCTTCCCAAAAAAGCACTGATTTTGTTTCACAATAGCGTCCATGCTAGACTCGGTCATTTGATGAACGCAGTCAACTGTTTTATCAAGGGTGATATGCATCTTTGGGGTTGTGTTGTTCTTCAGAAACTGCATACTTATTGCCAATTTGTATTGTATTGTATTCTATCTTTATTTGTTTCAGACATATAAAACAAAAAAACAATATATACACACTACATATATTTTCATTTACAGATACGAATATATATGTAGATATACACATACACACGTATGTGTTCAGATAAACAAAAAATATATATAATGAAATAAAACAAAATCGTCTGACATAATGTAACAATGTTTGGCCTAAAAAGGAGTAGGAAGAAGTATGAACATACTTATTAATTCCTACCCCTGGTCAACATCTTATTGATCCCACATAATTCACCTAATTCCCATCATCACATACTCCACACAATACACGAGGAGAACCTATATAAACATGGCTACCGTGATTGATATAATTTGGATATAATTTGATATTTTTATACATACAATGGGTGATCATCTTTATCGGTATCATATTCTTCCAAAATCAGTTTTCGAAGTATTTTCATGAACTTACTAATTCCTGAGCATTGCTGTAGATCTATCGTAAAACTATTCCACAGTTTTACCCCATAAATAGTGACACAAAAGGTTTTAACCTTTGACCGTGCTTTAAGAATCCTTAGATTCAATTTCCCCCTCAATTCATAGTCTCCTTCTCTGTCATAGAACATCCTCTGTATATTTCCTGGTAACATATTGTATCTGGCCTTGTACATAATTTTTGCAGTTTTATAGTTTATAAGATCCATAAACTTCAGTATTTTTAATTTCAAAAACATGATGTTAGTATGGTCTCTAAATCCTGCTTTATTAATCATCCTGATTGCTTTTTTTTAAATTTTACATATTGGTTGAAGTGCAGTTTTATATGTGTTTCCCCAAATTTCCACACAGTATTCCAAATATGGCAATATAAGTGAACAATAAAGTACCCGGAGTGATTTGGAAGGCAAAAAATATTTAACTTTACTCAGTACGGAGATGCTTCTTGACAGTTTGGCTTGTATATGCTTTATGTGAGGTTTCCAGCAGATTTTGTTATCTATTATCACACCCAGAAATTTTGTATCCGAAACTTGCTCTATTTCAACATTGTTTACTAATAATTTTGCTTCTGCATCTTTTTTACAATTTCCGAATAACATAAATGTAGTTTTTTCCAAATTTAATGATAGCTTATTTCTATCAAACCATGTTTTCAGTTTAATCATTTCTTGTGTGACAATTTCCAAAAGCTGCTGTGAATTCTCTCCAGCACAAAAAATATTTGTATCATCTGCAAATAGAATAAACTGTAGTATATCTGATGTTCTACATATATCATTGATATAGAGGATAAACAGCTTTGGTCCCAATACTGACCCCTGCGGAACTCCACAAACAATGTCCACACACTCTGAGTGATATTCCCCAATTTTCACAAATTGCAGCCTGTCTCTCAAATAACTCTTTACCCATTCTAACACCACTCCTCTAATGCCGTAGTATTCCAGTTTATCAAGTAATATGTCATGATTAATTGTGTCAAAAGCTTTTTTTAGGTCAATGAATACACTAACTATACATTGTCTTTTATCTATATTGTTGGTGATATTTTCGATCAGTTCCATTAATGCCAATGATGTTGATCTATTTGATCTGAAACCATACTGACTATCCATTATTATTTTGTGTTTATCTATAAATTTGTCAAGTCTATTACTAAAGACTTTTTCCAGTATTTTTGAAAATTGAGAAAGTAGAGAGACAGGCCTATAATTTGTGAATTGGTGTCTGTCACCATTTTTAAACAGTGGTGTTACTTTAGCTGTTTTCATTTGTTTTGGGAATGTACCAGTTTGTAAGGACAAATTGCAAATGTGTGTTAAGGGTTTGGAAATGCCCTCCATCACTCTCGTAACGATTTCCATATCAATGTCGTCAGAGTCTGTAGAGTTTTTTGTTTGTGATTTCCCAACAATGTCAATGATTTCCATTTCTTCCACCACCGTTAAGAACATTGAATGAGGATTGCGGTCAATGAGTCTAGTTTCTTTCTCTACAGAATCTGTTATATCAGGAATTGTTTCAGCCAAGTCTGGCCCAACACTTACAAAGAATTTATTGAACTCATTTACCACATCTCTCATATTAGTAATATTTCTATCATTATTTGCGAAATACGAAGGATAGTCTGCCTGCCCCGAGCCCTTTTTGATGATGGTATTTAATGTAAAGTTCATTACCTACAAGTCACATATTTTAAACAATCAAGGCGGTATGGAGAGGAAGTACCAGAGCACCTCCATCCAGCCACCCGGTCCTCTCTCGAGGCCCCTGCTTGGCTTTACTCAGTCTCTGTTGCACAATCCTTTCACCCCACAACCGAAAACACCGGAACACCCTCCCCCAGTCCCCCGTGCAGTCTCGACACCTGTGTGTTGTGCGTTTTCAGTCTGTGTGGCGCAATCGGTTAGCGCGTTCGGCTGTTAACCGAAAGGTTGGTGGTTCAAGCCCACCCAGGGACGATATTACAGTTATTGCCAGGTAATGCAGAATCCTGCACAAACGTGCAGTGCGACAGTTATGTTGGTTATACCATGTTATAACAATTGTGTTATAACCAGGACTGTCGTTTGATGAACGCAGTCAACTGTTTTATCAGAATCAGAATCAGAATGGGTTTATTGCCAGATGTTGAGGTTTACAACATTAGGAAATTGCTGCGGTGCTTCAGTGCAAACAATAAGAATTAAAGTGCTATGTAGAAAGAAAGATATGTGCATGAGATATACATGAGATATATACATGAGAATAAGAATTATGAGTGCTACGTAGAAAGATATATACATGAGTGCAGGTGGTGATCAGTGCCAAACATATATACATGAGAATAAGAATTATGAGTGCTACGTAGAAAGATATATACATGAGTGCAGGTGGTGATCAGTGCCAGACATGAAATGATGCAGTGACACAGCGTAGGGTCATGTGTTAGTGGCGGGGACAGTCATGTGGTTATTGTTCATGTGTCCAACAGCAGAGGGGAAGAAACTGTTCTTGTGGCGAGAGGTTCTGGTGCGAATGGACCGGAGCCTCCTGCCTGAGGGGAGCAGGTCAAACAGACTGTGTCCAGGGTGAGAAGGGTCAGCTGAGATCCGGGCTGCACGCCGCAGTGTCCTGGAGGTGTACAGGTCCTGCAGAGATGGGAGTCTGCAGCCAATCACCTTCTCAGCAGAGCGCACAACACGCTGCAGTCTCTGTTTGTCCCTGATAGTGGCTCCAGCGTACCACACGGTGATGGAGGAGGTGAGGATGGACTCGATGATTGCAGTGTAGAATTGCATCATCGTCCGTGTTGGCAGGTTGAATTTCTTCAGCTGCCTCAGGAAGTACATCCTCTGCTGGGCTTTCTTGATGACGGAGGTGATGGTGGGCTCCCACTTCAGGTCCTGGGTGATGGTGGTACCCAGGAAGCGGAATGAGTCCACAGAGGTGATGGGGGTGTCAGTCAGGATGATGGGGGGGAGTGGGGCTGTGTGCTTCCTGAAGTCCACAATAATCTCCACTGTCTTCTGGGCATTCAGCACCAGGTTGTTGTGGCTGCACCAAGACACCAGACGTTCAACCTCCCTCCTGTAGGCAGACTCATCCCCGTCAGAGATGAGCCCAATGACGGTGGTGTCATCTGCGAACTTGATTAGCTTGACAGACTGGTGGGTGGAGGTGCAGCAGTTGGTGTACAGGGAGAAGAGCAGAGGAGAAAGAACACAGCCCTGAGGGGAGCCGGTGCTGATGGTCCGGGAGTCCGAGACATTCTTCCCCAGCCTCACGTGCTGCTTCCTGTCCGTCAGGAAGTCAGTGATCCACCGGCAGATGGGATCAGGCACATTCATCTGGGAAAGCTTGCCTCGGAGATGGTCTGGAAGGATGGTGTTGAAGGCAGAGCTGAAGTCCACAAACAGGATCCTGGCGTAGGTTCCTGGGGAGTCCAGATGCTGCAGGATGAAGTGTAGGGCCATGTTGATGGCGTCGTCTACAGACCTGTTGGCTCTATATGCAAACTGCAGGGGGTCCAGGAGGGGGGCCGTGAGGGTCTTGAGATGGGAGAGAACTAGGCGCTCAAATGACTTCATGACCACAGATGTCAGAGCCACGGGTCTGTAGTCATTTAGTCCAGTGATCCTAGGTTTCTTGGGGACAGGGATTATGGTAGAGGACTTGAAGCAGGCAGGCACATGACATGCCTGCAGTGAGGAGTTGAAGATGCCAGAAAACACTGGGGCCAGCTCGTTTGCACAGTGTCTGAGGGTGGCAGGAGACACACCGTCTGGGCCGGGAGCTTTCCGAGCATTCAGACTCCTAAACTGCTTCCTCACATCTGCTTCATGAATATGAAGAGTTGTGGTCGGAGGAGGTGGTGTGAAATCCTCTTTTGTGTGGGGTGAGGGGGCGGGTGTTGCAGGTGAACAGTTTGAAGGTGGTGATGGCTCTATGGAGGGGGGAGAGGTGGGGGAATGAGTGTCCAAAGTGCCTCTATTGTTGGGGTCGTTGGAGGTGTGAAGGCTGCCTGATGGCTCGTCAAAACGACAGTAGAAGTCGTTAAGGGTGTTGGCTAAGAGCAAGTCATCAGTGGAGTGGGGGGTTTTAGGCTTGTAGTTTGTAATATTCCTAAAACCTTTCCACACAGAGGCCGAGTCATTCTCTGAGATCTGCTGCTGCATCTTCTCAGAGTGCTGATGTTTGGCAATGTCCACTTCCTTAGTGAACCTGTACTTGGCCTCTCTGTAGCAGTCCCTGTCTCCGCTTCTGAACGCCTTACTCTTTTCCAGCCACAGCTTTTTGAGTTTAGGGGTAAACCAGGGTTTGTCATTGTTATAACTCACCCTGGTGCGTGATGGCACAATGCTGTCCTCACAGAAGTGGATATAGGAGGTGACAGTGTCCGTAAACTCGTCCAAGCTGTTAGAAGCAGCCTTCATTGTGTCCCAGTCTGTAGACTCCAAACACGTGCGAAGCTCCTCCACAGCCTCGTTGCTCCACAGTTTTTTTGTCCTCACGACAGGTTTGGAGAGCTTCAGCCTCTGTCTGTACGCGGGGATTAGGTGGATCATGACGTGATCAGAAAGTCCGAGTGAAGCGCGCGGCACCGCGCGATAGGCCCCGCTGATCGTGCTGTAGCAGTGGTCCAATGTCCTCTCCTCTCTGGTCGGGCATTTAATATACTGTTTGTATTTCGGAAGCTCAATCATATCAAGGGTGATATGCATCTTTGGGGTGGTGTTATTCGTCCGCAACTGCATACTTGCTGCCAAGTTCATTACCTACAAGTCACATTTTTTAAACAATTAAGGCGGTATGGAGAGGAAGTACCAGAGCACCTCCATCCAGCCACCCGGTCCTCTCTCGAGGCCCCTGCTTGGCTTTACTCAGTCTCTGTTGCACAATCGTTTACCCCACAACCAAAAACACCGGAACACCCTCCCCCAGTCCCCCGTGCAGTCTCGACACCTGTGTGTTGCACGTTGTCAGTCTCTGTAGCGCAATCGGTTAGCGCGTTCGGCTGTTAACCGAAAGGTTGGTGGTTCAAGCCCACCCAGGGACGATATTACAGTTATTGCCAGGTAATGCAGAATCCTGCACAAACGTGCAGTGCGACAGTTATGTTGGTTATACCATGTTATAACAATTGTGTTATAACCAGGACTGTCGTTTGATGAACGCAGTCAACTGTTTTATCAAGGGTGATATGCATCTTTGGGGTTGTGTTGTTCTTCAGCAACTGCATACTTATTGCCATGTTCATTACCTACAAGTCACATATTTTAAACAATCAAGGCGGTATGGAGAGGAAGTACCAGAGCACCTCCATCCAGCCACCCGGTCCTCTCTCGAGGCCCCTGCTTGGCTTAATCAGTCTCTGTTGCACAATCCTTTCACCCCACAACCGAAAACACCGGAACACCCTCCCCCAGTCCCCCGTCCAGTCTCGACACCTGTGTGTTGCGCGTTTTCAGTCTGTGTGGCGCAATCGGTTAGCGCGTTCGGCTGTTAACCGAAAGGTTGGTGGTTCAAGCCCACCCAGGGACGATATTACAGTTATTGCCAGGTAATGCAGAATCCTGCACAAACGTGCAGTGCGACAGTTATGTTGGTTATACCATGTTATAACAATTGTGTTATAACCAGGACGGTCGTTTGATGAACGCAGTCAACTGTTTTATCAAGGGTGATATACATCTTTGGGGTGTTGTTGTTCGTCCGCAACTGCATACTTGCTGCCAAGTATGTGTGACCTACAAGTCACATATTTTAAACAATCAAGGCGGTATGGAGAGGAAGTACCAGAGCACCTCCATCCAGCCACCCGGTCCTCTCTCGAGGCCCCTGCTTGGCTTTACTCAGTCTCTGTTGCACAATCGTTTACCCCACAACCAAAAACACCGGAACACCCTCCCCCAGTCCCCCGTGCAGTCTCGACACCTGTGTGTTGCACGTTGTCAGTCTCTGTAGCGCAATCGGTTAGCGCGTTCGGCTGTTAACCGAAAGGTTGGTGGTTCAAGCCCACCCAGGGACGATATTACAGTTATTGCCAGGTAATACAGAATCCTGCACAAACGTGCAGTGCAAGTGCTTCCCAAAAAAGCACTGATTTTGTTTCACAATAGCGTCCATGCTAGACTCGGTCATTTGATGAACGCAGTCAACTGTTTTATCAAGGGTGATATGCATCTTTGGGGTTGTGTTGTTCTTCAGCAACTGCATACTTATTGCCAAGTTCATTACCTACAAGTCACATATTTTAAACAATCAAGGCGGTATGGAGAGGAAGTACCAGAGCACCTCCATCCAGCCACCCGGTCCTCTCTCGAGGCCCCTGCTTGGCTTTACTCAGTCTCTGTTGCACAATCCTGTCACCCCACAACCGAAAACACCGGAACACCCTCCCCCAGTCCCCCGTCCAGTCTCGACACCTGTGTGTTGCGCGTTTTCAGTCAGTGTGGCGCAATCGGTTAGCGCGTTCGGCTGTTAACCGAAAGGTTGGTGGTTCAAGCCCACCCAGGGACGATATTACAGTTATTGCCAGGTAATGCAGAATCCTGCACAAACGTGCAGTGCGACAGTTATGTTGGTTATACCATGTTATAACAATTGTGTTATAACCAGGACTGTCGTTTGATGAACGCAGTCAACTGTTTTATCAAGGGTGATATGCATCTTTGGGGTGGTGTTGTTCGTCCGCAACTGCATACTTGCTGCCAAGTTCATTACCTACAAGTCACATTTTTTAAACAATTAAGGCGGTATGGAGAGGAAGTACCAGAGCACCTCCATCCAGCCACCCGGTCCTCTCTCGAGGCCCCTGCTTGGCTTTACTCAGTCTCTGTTGCACAATCGTTTACCCCACAACCAAAAACACCGGAACACCCTCCCCCAGTCCCCCGTGCAGTCTCGACACCTGTGTGTTGCATGTTGTCAGTCTCTGTAGCGCAATCGGTTAGCGCTTTCGGCTGTTAACCGAAAGGTTGGTGGTTCAAGCCCACCCAGGGACGATATTACAGTTATTGCCAGGTAATACAGAATCCTGCACAAACGTGCAGTGCAAGTGCTTCCCAAAAAAGCACTGATTTTGTTTCACAATAGCGTCCATGCTAGACACGGTCATTTGATGAACGCAGTCAACTGTTTTATCAAGGGTGAGATGCATCTTTGGGGTTGTGTTGTTCTTCAGCAACTGCATACTTATTGCCAAGTTCATTACCTACAAGTCACATATTTTAAACAATCAAGGCGGTATGGAGAGGAAGTACCAGAGCACCTCCATCCAGCCACCCGGTCCTCTCTCGAGGCCCCTGCTTGGCTTTACTCAGTCTCTGTTGCACAATCGTTTACCCCACAACCAAAAACACCGGAACACCCTCCCCCAGTCCCCCGTGCAGTCTCGACACCTGTGTGTTGCACGTTGTCAGTCTCTGTAGCGCAATCGGTTAGCGCGTTCGGCTGTTAACCGAAAGGTTGGTGGTTCAAGCCCACCCAGGGACGATATTACAGTTATTGCCAGGTAATACAGAATCCTGCACAAACGTGCAGTGCGACAGTTATGTTGGTTATACCATGTTATAACAATTGTGTTATAACCAGGACGGTCGTTTGATGAACGCAGTCAACTGTTTTATCAAGGGTGATATGCATCTTTGGGGTGGTGTTGTTCGTCCGCAACTGCATACTTGCTGCCAAGTATGTGTGACCTACAAGTCACATATTTTAAACAATCAAGGCGGTATGGAGAGGAAGTACCAGAGCACCTCCATCCAGCCACCCGGTCCTCTCTCGAGGCCCCTGCTTGGCTTTACTCAGTCTCTGTTGCACAATCGTTTACCCCACAACCAAAAACACCGGAACACCCTCCCCCAGTCCCCCGTGCAGTCTCGACACCTGTGTGTTGCACGTTGTCAGTCTCTGTAGCGCAATCGGTTAGCGCGTTTGGCTGTTAACCGAAAGGTTGGTGGTTCAAGCCCACCCAGGGACGATATTACAGTTATTGCCAGGTAATGCAGAATCCTGCACAAACGTGCAGTGCGACAGTTATGTTGGTTATAACCAGGACGGTCGTTTGATGAACGCAGTCAACTGTTTTATCAAGGGTGATATGCATCTTTGGGGTGGTGTTGTTCGTCCGCAACTGCATACTTGCTGCCAAGTTCATTACCTACAAGTCACATTTTTTAAACAATTAAGGCGGTATGGAGAGGAAGTACCAGAGCACCTCCATCCAGCCACCAGGTCCTCTCTCGAGGCCCCTGCTTGGCTTTACTCAGTCTCTGTTGCACAATCGTTTACCCCACAACCAAAAACACCGGAACACCCTCCCCCAGTCCCCCGTGCAGTCTCGACACCTGTGTGTTGCACGTTGTCAGTCTCTGTAGCGCAATCGGTTAGCGCGTTCGGCTGTTAACCGAAAGGTTGGTGGTTCAAGCCCACCCAGGGACGATATTACAGTTATTGCCAGGTAATACAGAATCCTGCACAAACGTGCAGTGCAAGTGCTTCCCAAAAAAGCACTGATTTTGTTTCACAATAGCGTCCATGCTAGACTCGGTCATTTGATGAACGCAGTCAACTGTTTTATCAAGGGTGATATGCATCTTTGGGGTTGTGTTGTTCTTCAGCAACTGCATACTTATTGCCAAGTTCATTACCTACAAGTCACATATTTTAAACAATCAAGGCGGTATGGAGAGGAAGTACCAGAGCACCTCCATCCAGCCACCCGGTCCTCTCTCGAGGCCCCTGCTTGGCTTTACTCAGTCTCTGTTGCACAATCCTTTCACCCCACAACCGAAAACACCGGAACACCCTCCCCCAGTCCCCCGTCCAGTCTCGACACCTGTGTGTTGCGCGTTTTCAGTCAGTGTGGCGCAATCGGTTAGCGCGTTCGGCTGTTAACCGAAAGGTTGGTGGTTCAAGCCCACCCAGGGACGATATTACAGTTATTGCCAGGTAATGCAGAATCCTGCACAAACGTGCAGTGCGACAGTTATGTTGGTTATACCATGTTATAACAATTGTGTTATAACCAGGACTGTCGTTTGATGAACGCAGTCAACTGTTTTATCAAGGGTGATATGCATCTTTGGGGTGGTGTTGTTCGTCCGCAACTGCATACTTGCTGCCAAGTTCATTACCTACAAGTCACATTTTTTAAACAATTAAGGCGGTATGGAGAGGAAGTACCAGAGCACCTCCATCCAGCCACCCGGTCCTCTCTCGAGGCCCCTGCTTGGCTTTACTCAGTCTCTGTTGCACAATCGTTTACCCCACAACCAAAAACACCGGAACACCCTCCCCCAGTCCCCCGTGCAGTCTCGACACCTGTGTGTTGCATGTTGTCAGTCTCTGTAGCGCAATCGGTTAGCGCTTTCGGCTGTTAACCGAAAGGTTGGTGGTTCAAGCCCACCCAGGGACGATATTACAGTTATTGCCAGGTAATACAGAATCCTGCACAAACGTGCAGTGCAAGTGCTTCCCAAAAAAGCACTGATTTTGTTTCACAATAGCGTCCATGCTAGACTCGGTCATTTGATGAACGCAGTCAACTGTTTTATCAAGGGTGAGATGCATCTTTGGGGTTGTGTTGTTCTTCAGCAACTGCATACTTATTGCCAAGTTCATTACCTACAAGTCACATATTTTAAACAATCAAGGCGGTATGGAGAGGAAGTACCAGAGCACCTCCATCCAGCCACCCGGTCCTCTCTCGAGGCCCCTGCTTGGCTTTACTCAGTCTCTGTTGCACAATCCTTTCACCCCACAACCGAAAACACCGGAACACCCTCCCCCAGTCCCCCGTCCAGTCTCGACACCTGTGTGTTGCGCGTTTTCAGTCTGTGTGGCGCAATCGGTTAGCGCGTTCGGCTGTTAACCGAAAGGTTGGTGGTTCAAGCCCACCCAGGGACGATATTACAGTTATTGCCAGGTAATGCAGAATCCTGCACAAACGTGCAGTGCGACAGTTATGTTGGTTATAACAATTGTGTTATAACCAGGACGGTCGTTTGATGAACGCAGTCAACTGTTTTATCAAGGGTGATATGCATCTTTGGGGTGGTGTTGTTTGTCCGCAACTGCATACTTGCTGCCAAGTATGTGTGACCTACAAGTCACATATTTTAAACAATCAAGGCGGTATGGAGAGGAAGTACCAGAGCACCTCCATCCAGCCACCCGGTCCTCTCTCGAGGCCCCTGCTTGGCTTTACTCAGTCTCTGTTGCACAATCGTTTACCCCACAACCAAAAACACCGGAACACCCTCCCCCACTCCCCCGTGCAGTCTCGACACCTGTGTCTTGCACGTTGTCAGTCTCTGTAGCGCAATCGGTTAGCGTGTTCGGCTGTTAACCGAAAGGTTGGTGGTTCAAGCCCACCCAGGGACGATATTACAGTTATTGCCAGGCAATGCAGAATCCTGCACAAACGTGCAGTGCGACAGTTATGTTGGTTATACCATGTTATAACAATTGTGTTATAACCAGGACGGTCGATTGATGAACGCAGTCAACTGTTTTATCAAGGGTGATATGCATCTTTGGGGTGGTGTTGTTCGTCCGCAACTGCATACTTGCTGCCAAGTATGTGTGACCTACAAGTCACATATTTTAAACAATCAAGGCGGTATGGAGAGGAAGTACCAGAGCACCTCCATCCAGCCACCCGGTCCTCTCTCGAGGCCCCTGCTTGGCTTTACTCAGTCTCTGTTGCACAATCGTTTACCCCACAACCAAAAACACCGGAACACCCTCCCCCAGTCCCCCGTGCAGTCTCGACACCTGTGTGTTGCACGTTGTCAGTCTCTGTAGCGCAATCGGTTAGCGCGTTCGGCTGTTAACCGAAAGGTTGGTGGTTCAAGCCCACCCAGGGACGATATTACAGTTATTGCCAGGTAATGCAGAATCCTGCACAAACGTGCAGTGCGACAGTTATGTTGGTTATACCATGTTATAACAATTGTGTTATAACCAGGACGGTCGATTGATGAACGCAGTCAACTGTTTTATCAAGGGTGATATGCATCTTTGGGGTGGTGTTGTTCGTCCGCAACTGCATACTTGCTGCCAAGTATGTGTGACCTACAAGTCACATATTTTAAACAATCAAGGCGGTATGGAGAGGAAGTACCAGAGCACCTCCATCCAGCCACCCGGTCCTCTCTCGAGGCCCCTGCTTGGCTTTACTCAGTCTCTGTTGCACAATCGTTTACCCCACAACCAAAAACACCGGAACACCCTCCCCCAGTCCCCCGTGCAGTCTCGACACCTGTGTGTTGCACGTTGTCAGTCTCTGTAGCGCAATCGGTTAGCGCGTTCGGCTGTTAACCGAAAGGTTGGTGGTTCAAGCCCACCCAGGGACGATATTACAGTTATTGCCAGGTAATGCAGAATCCTGCACAAACGTGCAGTGCGACAGTTATGTTGGTTATAACAATTGCGTTATAACCAGGACGGTCGTTTGATGAACGCAGTCAACTGTTTTATCAAGGGTGATATGCATCTTTGGGGTGGTGTTGTTCGTCCGCAACTGCATACTTGCTGCCAAGTATGTGTGACCTACAAGTCACATATTTTAAACAATCAAGGCGGTATGGAGAGGAAGTACCAGAGCACCTCCATCCAGCCACCCGGTCCTCTCTCGAGGCCCCTGCTTGGCTTTACTCAGTCTCTGTTGCACAATCGTTTACCCCACAACCAAAAACACCGGAACACCCTCCCCCAGTCCCCCGTGCAGTCTCGACACCTGTGTGTTGCACGTTGTCAGTCTCTGTAGCGCAATCGGTTAGCGCGTTTGGCTGTTAACCGAAAGGTTGGTGGTTCAAGCCCACCCAGGGACGATATTACAGTTATTGCCAGGTAATACAGAATCCTGCACAAACGTGCAGTGCGACAGTTATGTTGGTTATAACCAGGACGGTCGTTTGATGAACGCAGTCAACTGTTTTATCAAGGGTGATATGCATCTTTGGGGTGGTGTTGTTCGTCCGCAACTGCATACTTGCTGCCAAGTTCATTACCTACAAGTCACATTTTTTAAACAATTAAGGCGGTATGGAGAGGAAGTACCAGAGCACCTCCATCCAGCCACCCGGTCCTCTCTCGAGGCCCCTGCTTGGCTTTACTCAGTCTCTGTTGCACAATCGTTTACCCCACAACCAAAAACACCGGAACACCCTCCCCCAGTCCCCCGTGCAGTCTCGACACCTGTGTGTTGCATGTTGTCAGTCTCTGTAGCGCAATCGGTTAGCGCGTTCGGCTGTTAACCGAAAGGTTGGTGGTTCAAGCCCACCCAGGGACGATATTACAGTTATTGCCAGGTAATACAGAATCCTGCACAAACGTGCAGTGCAAGTGCTTCCCAAAAAAGCACTGATTTTGTTTCACAATAGCGTCCATGCTAGACTCGGTCATTTGATGAACGCAGTCAACTGTTTTATCAAGGGTGATATGCATCTTTGGGGTTGTGTTGTTCTTCAGCAACTGCATACTTATTGCCAAGTTCATTACCTACAAGTCACATATTTTAAACAATCAAGGCGGTATGGAGAGGAAGTACCAGAGCACCTCCATCCAGCCACCCGGTCCTCTCTCGAGGCCCCTGCTTGGCTTTACTCAGTCTCTGTTGCACAATCCTTTCACCCCACAACCGAAAACACCGGAACACCCTCCCCCAGTCCCCCGTCCAGTCTCGACACCTGTGTGTTGCGCGTTTTCAGTCTGTGTGGCGCAATCGGTTAGCGCGTTCGGCTGTTAACCGAAAGGTTGGTGGTTCAAGCCCACCCAGGGACGATATTACAGTTATTGCCAGGTAATGCAGAATCCTGCACAAACGTGCAGTGCGACAGTTATGTTGGTTATAACAATTGTGTTATAACCAGGACGGTCGTTTGATGAACGCAGTCAACTGTTTTATCAAGGGTGATATGCATCTTTGGGGTGGTGTTGTTCGTCCGCAACTGCATACTTGCTGCCAAGTATGTGTGACCTACAAGTCACATATTTTAAACAATCAAGGCGGTATGGAGAGGAAGTACCAGAGCACCTCCATCCAGCCACCCGGTCCTCTCTCGAGGCCCCTGCTTGGCTTTACTCAGTCTCTGTTGCACAATCGTTTACCCCACAACCAAAAACACCGGAACACCCTCCCCCAGTCCCCCGTGCAGTCTCGACACCTGTGTGTTGCACGTTGTCAGTCTCTGTAGCGCAATCGGTTAGCGCGTTCGGCTGTTAACCGAAAGGTTGGTGGTTCAAGCCCACCCAGAGACGATATTACAGTTATTGCCAGGTAATGCAGAATCCTGCACAAACGTGCAGTGCGACAGTTATGTTGGTTATACCATGTTATAACAATTGTGTTATAACCAGGACGGTCGTTTGATGAACGCAGTCAACTGTTTTATCAAGGGTGATATGCATCTTTGGGGTGGTGTTGTTCGTCCGCAACTGCATACTTGCTGCCAAGTATGTGTGACCTACAAGTCACATATTTTAAACAATCAAGGCGGTATGGAGAGGAAGTACCAGAGCACCTCCATCCAGCCACCCGGTCCTCTCTCGAGGCCCCTGCTTGGCTTTACTCAGTCTCTGTTGCACAATCGTTTACCCCACAACCAAAAACACCGGAACACCCTCCCCCAGTCCCCCGTGCAGTCTCGACACCTGTGTGTTGCACGTTGTCAGTCTCTGTAGCGCAATCGGTTAGCGCATTCGGCTGTTAACCGAAAGGTTGGTGGTTCAAGCCCACCCAGGGACGATATTACAGTTATTGCCAGGTAATACAGAATCCTGCACAAACGTGCAGTGCAAGTGCTTCCCAAAAAAGCACTGATTTTGTTTCACAATAGCGTCCATGCTAGACTCGGTCATTTGATGAACGCAGTCAACTGTTTTATCAAGGGTGATATGCATCTTTGGGGTTGTGTTGTTCTTCAGCAACTGCATACTTATTGCCAAGTTCATTACCTACAAGTCACATATTTTAAACAATCAAGGCGGTATGGAGAGGAAGTACCAGAGCACCTCCATCCAGCCACCCGGTCCTCTCTCGAGGCCCCTTCTTGGCTTTACTCAGTCTCTGTTGCACAATCCTTTCACCCCACAACCGAAAACACCGGAACACCCTCCCCCAGTCCCCCGTCCAGTCTCGACACCTGTGTGTTGCGCGTTTTCAGTCTGTGTGGCGCAATCGGTTAGCGCGTTCGGCTGTTAACCGAAAGGTTGGTGGTTCAAGCCCACCCAGGGACGATATTACAGTTATTGCCAGGTAATGCAGAATCCTGCACAAACGTGCAGTGCGACAGTTATGTTGGTTATACCATGTTATAACAATTGTGTTATAACCAGGACGGTCGTTTGATGAACGCAGTCAACTGTTTTATCAAGGGTGATATGCATCTTTGGGGTGGTGTTGTTCGTCCGCAACTGCATACTTGCTGCCAAGTTCATTACCTACAAGTCACATTCTTTAAACAATTAAGGCGGTATGGAGAGGAAGTACCAGAGCACCTCCATCCAGCCACCCGGTCCTCTCTCGAGGCCCCTGCTTGGCTTTACTCAGTCTCTGTTGCACAATCGTTTACCCCACAACCAAAAACACCGGAACACCCTCCCCCAGTCCCCCGTGCAGTCTCGACACCTGTGTGTTGCACGTTGTCAGTCTCTGTAGCGCAATCGGTTAGCGCGTTCGGCTGTTAACCGAAAGGTTGGTGGTTCAAGCCCACCCAGGGACGATATTACAGTTATTGCCAGGTAATGCAGAATCCTGCACAAACGTGCAGTGCGACAGTTATGTTGGTTATAACCAGGACGGTCGTTTGATGAACGCAGTCAACTGTTTTATCAAGGGTGATATACATCTTTGGGGTGGTGTTGTTCGTCAGCAACTGCATACTTGCTGCCAAGTATGTGTGACCTACAAGTCACATATTTTAAACAATCAAGGCGGTATGGAGAGGAAGTACCAGAGCACCTCCATCCAGCCACCCGGTCCTCTCTCGAGGCCCCTGCTTGGCTTTACTCAGTCTCTGTTGCACAATCGTTTACCCCACAACCAAAAACACCGGAACACCCTCCCCCAGTCCCCCGTGCAGTCTCGACACCTGTGTGTTGCACGTTGTCAGTCTCTGTAGCGCAATCGGTTAGCGCGTTCGGCTGTTAACCGAAAGGTTGGTGGTTCAAGCCCACCCAGGGACGATATTACAGTTATTGCCAGGTAATACAGAATCCTGCACAAACGTGCAGTGCGACAGTTATGTTGGTTATACCATGTTATAACAATTGTGTTATAACCAGGACGGTCGTTTGATGAACGCAGTCAACTGTTTTATCAAGGGTGATATGCATCTTTGGGGTGGTGTTGTTCGTCCGCAACTGCATACTTGCTGCCAAGTATGTGTGACCTACAAGTCACATATTTTAAACAATCAAGGCGGTATGGAGAGGAAGTACCAGAGCACCTCCATCCAGCCACCCGGTCCTCTCTCGAGGCCCCTGCTTGGCTTTACTCAGTCTCTGTTGCACAATCGTTTACCCCACAACCAAAAACACCGGAACACCCTCCCCCAGTCCCCCGTGCAGTCTCGACACCTGTGTGTTGCACGTTGTCAGTCTCTGCAGCGCAATTTGTTAGCGCGTTCGGCTGTTAACCGAAAGGTTGGTGGTTCAAGCCCACCCAGGGACGATATTACAGTTATTGCCAGGTAATGCAGAATCCTGCACAAACGTGCAGTGCGACAGTTATGTTGGTTATACCATGTTATAACAATTGTGTTATAACCAGGGGCCCGTTCTTCGTACGTCGCTTACTACATCCAAGATCAAATGACACATCCAAGATCAAATCATCGCGCCAACCGTGAGCTCGCTAATCCGGTTCCCCGAACACACCTGCTGTTGACGATTAGTACAGCTGGACGCAGTAATGTGACATCACTGGGTGTCATAAAAGGGGCTAGGCATCGATAGTAGAAACATTGATCGGCAACCCTCTGATTGGTCGGCGAAAATGTCGAAGGAGCGCGCTCGGCTCGGTATTTTTCGGCAGCAGAGCAAGAACTCCTGAGTGAGGGATTTCAGGAGTTTCAGAGTTTAATCAGAACGCAAGGGAACACTGCAAAGGCTGCAAAAGCAAGGAGAGAGGGCTGGCAGAAAGTTGCTGACAAATTAAACTCGTAAGTAATTTAATAATAATAATAATAATATATTGGATTTATATAGCGCTTTTCAAGGCACCCAAAGCGCTTTACAATGCCACTATTCATTCACTCTCACATTCACACACTGGTGGAGGCAGCTACGGTTGTAGCCACAGCTGCCCTGGGGCAGACTGACAGAAGCGAGGCTGCCATATTGCGCCATCGGCCCCTCTGGCCAACACCAGTAGGCGGTAGGGTAGATTTATTATATTACACTATATTATCCAATATTATATTACATTATATTATATTGTTATATTATATCCTCTTTCACATTAGAGCCACAACAGGACCCACTAGAACATGGGAACAAGTAAAAGTGAAATATAAGAATATTCTACAGAATGGTAATATTTATCACTTATATTGCTTTTCGTCTCTTGGAAAGAGACCCTGGAATACTCTGTTTGTTTGTTTATAACAGCAACCAAGAAAAGGGCAGAGCAAAAAAAGACAGGTGGTGGTCCTGCACCCCCTCGTCAACAAGTTGGTTAAGTAAATAATATCCTCACGGGAAAATCGATATCTCTCAATGAGCACACTGTCGCGCTGAGCTAAAGGATCCTGTCTGTCCCGCAATATACGCTGAATTCTGAGGACTCTCCTTATCAATCTTGCACCTTCCGCAATGGGTGGCTCGCGTAAACGGACAGGACATGGCTGCGACAGACTTCCCAAATCCACCTTGGCTTTTATAGCCGTGGTCTCTCATCTTGATTACACGAAGTAATTTACAATTACTACTCTGAAATATGAATTACATCTGTAATAATCACATACATGTAATAGAATGTTAATAGTACATTTCCCTTTTTTAGGAAATGACCTGTATGTATCTGTGTGACATCAATAAAAGGATCAAGTGCTGCATTATCTTCAGTTACATTGATGTTATTTATTTATCGCTGTTGCTTTCGTATAAATGAAGCGGACATACCTGCGTGGCCGCGATCTAATCCTGTTTACATAAAGTAAACCTGCTCCCGAGCAGGTTTACGCTTACGGCTCTGTTGCTATGACAGCAAGTCCCGGATGAGCTTCGGGGAACCGACTGATCCAGGATCACGCGAAATCGTCAACAATCTAATCCGGCTAACCTACTTAGCGAGGTACGAAGAACGGGCCCCAGGACGGTCGTTTGATGAACGCAGTCAACTGTTTTATCAAGGGTGATATGCATCTTTGGGGTGGTGTTGTTCGTCCGCAACTGCATACTTGCTGCCAAGTTCATTACCTACAAGTCACATTTTTTAAACAATTAAGGCGGTATGGAGAGGAAGTACCAGAGCACCTCCATCCAGCCACCCGGTCCTCTCTCAAGGCCCCTGCTTGGCTTTACTCAGTCTCTGTTGCACAATCGTTTACCCCACAACCAAAAACACCGGAACACCCTCCCCCAGTCCCCCGTGCAGTCTCGACACCTGTGTGTTGCACGTTGTCAGTCTCTGTAGCGCAATCGGTTAGCGCATTCGGCTGTTAACCGAAAGGTTGGTGGTTCAAGCCCACCCAGGGACGATATTACAGTTATTGCCAGGTAATACAGAATCCTGCACAAACGTGCAGTGCAAGTGCTTCCCAAAAAAGCACTGATTTTGTTTCACAATAGCGTCCATGCTAGACTCGGTCATTTGATGAACGCAGTCAACTGTTTTATCAAGGGTGATATGCATCTTTGGGGTTGTGTTGTTCTTCAGCAACTGCATACTTATTGCCAAGTTCATTACCTACAAGTCACATATTTTAAACAATCAAGGCGGTATGGAGAGGAAGTACCAGAGCACCTCCATCCAGCCACCCGGTCCTCTCTCGAGGCCCCTTCTTGGCTTTACTCAGTCTCTGTTGCACAATCCTTTCACCCCACAACCGAAAACACCGGAACACCCTCCCCCAGTCCCCCGTCCAGTCTCGACACCTGTGTGTTGCGCGTTTTCAGTCTGTGTGGCGCAATCGGTTAGCGCGTTCGGCTGTTAACCGAAAGGTTGGTGGTTCAAGCCCACCCAGGGACGATATTACAGTTATTGCCAGGTAATGCAGAATCCTGCACAAACGTGCAGTGCGACAGTTATGTTGGTTATAACAATCGTGTTATAACCAGGACGGTCGTTTCATGAACAAAGTCAACTGTTTTATCAAGGGTGATATGCATCTTTGGGGTGGTGTTGTTCGTCCGCAACTGCATACTTGCTGCCAAGTTCATTACCTACAAGTCACATTTTTTAAACAATTAAGGCGGTATGGAGAGGAAGTACCAGAGCACCTCCATCCAGCCACCCGGTCCTCTCTCGAGGCCCCTGCTTGGCTTTACTCAGTCTCTGTTGCACAATCGTTTACCCCACAACCAAAAACACCGGAACACCCTCCCCCAGTCCCCCGTGCAGTCTCGACGCCTGTGGGCTGCGCATTGTCAGTCTCTGTGGCGCAATCGGTTAGCACGTTCGGCTGTTAACCGAAAGGTAGGTGGTTCAAGCCCACCCAGGGACGATAAGTTATTGTCAGGTAATACAGAATCGAAGGACAGTGAGGAGGCATCAAAGTTCCACAACACCTCCACCTTTTCAAGTGGTGACATTGCCTCATCGCCATTCTCCTCCTCATTTGTTGTTAACACAGAAGACACCATGTGTTGCTTTGCTGTGTTGGCCATGTTACTTTCTCCTTCTTTAAACGATGCATCAGAATCATCATCGTTCTCCATTGTGTGAAAGCTATCAGTTTGTTGGAAATCGATGACCCAGCCTGTAGATTATAAACATTTATAGCAGAACAATAGTTCCCTGTCTGTGCTTACAAGTGAATGTATAACAATGAGTCTGGTTTAATCTAATGACCCAAAAACTAGTGAGGTGTACACTCAGTGTTTTAATATTAAATGTTCACTGGATAAAATTAAAAGACCTAAAATGCTTCGTTCAACTTTTAATGGGGAAAAATATGTATATAATAAACTGGCAAATTTCATAAAAAAAATAATAAATTGGTGTTAAAAAACTTAAAAATGCAGTGTTAAAGCATTCCACATATTAAAATATACTCTGTTATTTATCAGATGATTTACATTGTATAAATCAAAAGTAGCTCTGTCTTGTCAATAATAAGACCAAAGAGCTGTGTGTACAATGGAGAACACCACCAGTAGATGGACAGAAACATCTTCAACTTGCAGGTGAAATAAAGCAGAAACGGTTCAAACTAAAAGAATTAGTTGGTGCATTAAAAGCAAATACCAAAGCTAAACATATATAATTAACCAAAAGAGCATTTTAGGACAAAAAAAAACTAAATAATGAGTAGATCTATGATTAGCAAAGTTTACAAACAATCTCTGTGACACTAAGAGCTTTTCCACAAGAACAAACAGACTGGTGGGAGTAGCCAGAACTATGATCCCGGTACCTGTTACCATCCCAGTAGTAATCTTTCCCACATGAACACTTCTACTGCTGATGCTGAGTCGTGCTGTGGATATTTTGCTTTCCCAGTTGGACAAATGGGGCCAGGTCTCGGTTACTGATGCTTACTTTAAGCTTCATTGTGATTATTTCTTCTCTCTGGTGCTGTCTGGTTCTGCTGAAGAAGGACAGCGTGGAGGCAGTAAAGTTCCACAACACCTCCACCTTTTCAGGTTGTGGTACAGGCTCTTCTCCATTCTCCCCCTGATATGTGATTGATGCAGAGGTTGTCACGAGTTGGGTCCCAGTTTTGGCTGTGCCAGTATTTTGCACCTTCAAACCTTGTGAAGTGGATGACTGAGAACCTTCATTTCTCTTTGTTGTGAGGCTGCTGAGCTGCTTATCCTCCCAGCACAGTCCATACACAGCTCCATCCTTCAAGTTCTTTGCACACTTTTTATCACATAAACCAATCGTCCAATCAGACTCTTCGGACAGACTGACCACCCACCTCTGAAAGCTGCTGGCTGTCTTGGTACTACAGATTAGAAGAGTTGCATAGCACTGTCCCAGCCAGCTGTTGTGGAAAACCTTCCTGTTGTCTTTGGACAGCGACATGCCAGGACCCAGAGACTGTGGCTCAAAGATCAGGTCTGAACCAGTGGGAACAAGCTCCTGGTGATGTTCAGGATCAACCAGAGTCAGCAATGATCCCCAGAACTGAGACGCTTGCTTCACCATCTTCTCCCCATTCTGTCTCATCTCCTCAACCAGTTTGTCCCGATGGCTGCCCGGCTCCAGCCCTTTACTCAGATCCTCAGCTTTGGCCTCCTCCACATCCTGATGCACCTGAGAATACATCTGCAGGAATCTGAAGGTGTCCTTCTCCTTCTGTGCTGCTTCCAGGCTGCTCTTGCTGGTTTTCAGGGACACCATACGAGCAGAGACTGAGCTCTGGACGCTGGTCAGAGAGATGTCACGCAGCTTAGTCACAGCCTCAATCAGACGCACACTGCAGCCACCCAGCTTCCCTCTTTCACTCTTCTCCCACTTTTCCAGACTCACATTCTCATCGTCTGTTTTCTCCTGTAAGATCAGCTGCTCAGCTTTCAGCTTCTCCAGGAGCTCTTTGTGGGCTGTGGAGAAGGTCTTCATATTGTGTAGGCGGTGCTGGTCCTCAATGGCACAGGAAACACACACACAGGTCATGTCGTCCAAGCAGTAGTACTCCAGGAGCTTGCCGTGCTGAGAACATTTGGTGTTCCCACATAAATCCATGGGTTCAGTCAGAGGATGAGTCTGCAGTAACACAGGTGTGGTCAGGTGGGCCTGGAGGTGCTGGACACACATGGAGATCTCACACTTCATGCACGTCTTCTTTGCTGGTTTCCTGTCCTCTGCACACATGTCACAGAGGACAGTTTGTGGATCTGTTCCTCTCCTTTTTGTTTGTATGCTGTCAGACATGTTTTCCAGCAGGAAATCCTCCTTAGATTTGTTGAATATAACTCAGTGTTGTACAACAGTTTGGATTATCTGGAAGTTGGTTTGAATTTTACACTGCTAAAAGAAATAGAGAAGGTAGAGTCAGGCAACTTTTACTGCAGAAATATGGACGTGCCAACATGAAAACACAGATCAGAGTTTAATTTGCAAACACACTTTTGTGCTAGGGTAGAAGAGACATGGACTTGTAATAAAATGCAATCAAATGATAAAATCCAGGCAGCAATGTTTCTATTGTTGAGCCAACATTAAAAACTGTTAATTTGCCATAATATAGCTTATGGATGACATCCCTTCACTGCCCTTGCCCTAATTTTCTATCTGTAAAATAGAGGAAAGTTTTCATGTAAAGTCACAATATTTGATTATTATATAAAGGCTTTGATGCTTGAGGCAGGATTTACTTCAGTATCAGTTTGTCGGTGCACAGAATAAATTGACTAACTTTCTTCTTTTTTCATAGGAACAAACATGAAAACGCGGTGTTCTCGCTTCAGTCAATCAGATAAATAAAATCATCCTATATATTAAAAATATACTCACTTTATCATCTATCAGATCATTTAAATCGTATAAAACAGCCGCTGTGTTTCTTTGTTGTCATTAATAAGACCAAAAAGCTGTATTTATGCCGATCATAAACTGAAAACAACCAGAAAAGATGGACTCGACGATGCTAAGAACGACCGTGAAACCGAAGATGGAGTAAGATAACGCTAGCGGTCAGCCGACCGAGGCTAATGTTCTGGATGCAATTCAGTCGCTCAAAATGCACTTTACAACTTACCTGCGAAAAGTTTACATGAAGAAATGACAGGTGCAATCGGAGTGTTTTCCGAGAGCCTCACCTCAGCAGAATCTCGTATTAGTAAAGTTGAGGAAGTGGTTTCCTCACTAACAAGTTGGGAGGCCACTTGTTATTGAACTAAACTGTCAGGAACTCCTGCTGAAAGTGGACGACCTTGAAAACAGAAGCCGGAGATCCAACATGAGACTCGTCGGATTACCGAGAACTGAACCAGGGAAATCCCTGTGTTTTTACAGAGCTGGACTGTGTCCAAATTCAGGGGCTGCTCCTCCTTCGGAGCCCGATTACGTCGTAATGTTTTCGTATTATTTCCGTATTGTTATTCTATTTTAAATTTTAAATTATAAACTTTTTAGATTATAAACCTTTATACAATTGTGCCCTGTATGTGCTGACAAGTTACTGTAGAAAAACGAGCCCTGTCTTATATAATGACACAAAGTTTTTGTCATTATATAACACCAGTAGTATTTTCCAGCCTGGTTCTCAGTCTTTCAGTTTTAAATTGAAACTAATTAAAAGTTAATCCAAAGTTATTTACTTTACCTTTTAGACTGACATGGTGTACTTAATAAACTGGCAAATTCAGTAACTTTGGTCGTGGTCAGGCATTTTCCTTTCCCAGTCGTACAGTTCTTCTCCTTTCTGTTTGTATGTTGTCAGACATGTTTTCCCAGCAGGAAGTCCTCCTTAGATTTGTTGAATATAAGTCAGTGTTTAAATCAATCTTTATTGCTTTGGACTCCCTTTTAATGAAATTCACCATGAACCTCAAGAATAACTGGGTTTCGCTCTTTTTATTTAACCTGTTACTGGTCAATGTATTAAGTCTGTAACACATTCAATTCTCTGGGCGATATTATCTCACTACTGCTAAACCACACTCAAGGAGTGGTTAGACAAGTTTGACTGCAATTGTTTTCTAATGTTAGTAATTCAGTTAAATTTCCTTCAAGATTAACAAGAAACATGTCATACATACAGAGTGAGCAAGCGATGAAATTCAGGCAGCAATAAGCCAGCTATAGTCTGTCTTGAGCAAGTAGCTCAAGACTGTTGGAGTTGCACCATTTATGATGACCAAACTTACTTTAGACTTTCTTTGCAAGTTTAAGCAGTAATAAGACTTTTGCACAGCCAGCACCACATGTTCGTTTACAGATGATCAGCATTTTAAGAGGAACTGAAAACTGTGGTGGTCAATAAGAAACGTGGTGACGTGGGTTTTGGACAACAGCATGGGTGTTATTTACAGAAGTTCACAAAGCACCGCTGTGATTGGTGGGGAACCAATAATATTTCCACAAGAGCAGATTGACTGGGAAGAGTTGGAGCCTAATGCCCCTCCATAATTGAATCCATAACTAGACTTAACATTAAACATCCCACATGAGCATTTCGACTGATTCTGGTATTGTTGTGGAAATCCTCCAAATGGAGATGTCGTTAAACTTGAACTAAAGGACAACTCATTTGTCGCTTCCTTTTCTAAACCCTGGAGACAAACAAAAGGGTTGAGGTCTGAGCTGGTAGAGCTGATTGTTACTGTGAGTAAGTTTATTCTCTGGTGCTGCCCGATCTTGCTGAAGAATGATAATGAGTCTGGAAAGCTCCACACAACTTCCACTATTTGTGGTCTGTTCATCTGTTGTTCCACATTTCCATCTGCAGTGTTGATCACTTGTTGGGAAACCTTATAATGCTGTTGGGGCGTTTCAATTTTCGGCATCCCAAACCCCATTACAGGTGGAGTTTCTTTCATAACCCAACTAGACTCTGTTGTGAGAGAGAAGAGCTGGTTACCTTGGCAGTGTAGGCCATAGATATATCCATCCTCCATACTTGTTGCATAAGTGTCGTCACATACACCGATGGTCCAATCACAGTCTTTGGAAATGCTGATCACCCATCTCTTAAAGTCAGGAACAGGAAGTGTACCCTTAATGAAGAATAAGCAGGAAGAACAAAATTTCATCCACTGACTGTGGAAAACCTTCCTGTTGTCTTTGGACAGCGACACGCCAGGACCCAGAGACTGTGGCTCAAAGATCAGGTCTGAACCAGTGGGAACAAGCTCCTGGTGGTGCTCAGGATCAACCAGAGTCAGCAATGATCCCCAGAACTGAGACGCTTGCTTCACCATCTTCTCCCCATTCTGTCTTATCTCCTCAACCAGTTTGTCCTGATGGCTGCCCGGCTCCAGCCCTTTACTCAGATCCTCAGCTTTGGCCTTCTCCACATCCTGATGCACCTGAGAATACATCTGCAGGAATCTGAAGGTGTCCTTCTCCTTCTGTGCTGCTTCCAGGCTGCTCTTGCTGGTTTTCAGGGACACCATACGAGCAGAGACTGAGCTCTGGACGCTGGTCAGAGAGATGTCACGCAGCTTAGTCACAGCCTCAATCAGACGCACACTGCAGCCACCCAGCTTCTCTCTTTCACTCTTCTCCCACTTTTCCAGACTCACATTCTCATCGTCTGTTTTCTCCTGTAAGATCAGCTGCTCAGCTTTCAGCTTCTCCAGGAGCTCTTTGTGGGCTGTGGAGAAGGTCTTCATATTGTGTAGGCGGTGCTGGTCCTCAATGGCGCAGGAAACACACACACAGGTCATGTCGTCCAAGCAGTAGTACTCCAGGAGCTTGCCGTGCTGAGAACATTTGGTGTTCCCACATAAAGCCATGGGTTCAGTCAGAGGATGAGTCTGCAGTAACACAGGTGTGGTCAGGTGGGCCTGGAGGTGCTGGACACACATGGAGATCTCACACTTCATGCACGTCTTCTTTGCTGGTTTCCTGTCCTCTGCACACATGTCACAGAGGACAGTTTGTGGATCTGTTCTTCTCCTTTTTGTTTGTATGTTGTCAGACATGTTTTCCAGCAGGAAGTCCTCCTTAGATTTGTTGAGTATAATTCAGTGTTGAATAAAGTCCTTGTTGCTCTCTTTCTGACTCTTTTTTAGAAAAAATTTGGAATTTGATGAACTCCTGAGTTTTGCTCTTTTCTTGCCAGTTTCTGATCACCGTGTTTAGTCTGCTCAGGAGTGCTGCACCACACTTTCAATTCCCTGAAAACTCCACACTGAAGGGGTGGAGTCAGACAAATGTGACTGCAGCTGTTTTATAATGTTTGCAATTCAGTTTAATTTCCTCCAAGATTGACAGGAAACACTCAAAATGTTAAAACACTGAATAAGCAATCTATAAAATCCAGGCAGCAATAAGCCAGTTATAATTAGCACAAGATTGATTTTAGGAGCTATTTAATATTCACATTTTCTCACTTCATATGTTTGTACAGAACCACATCTTCATTTAGCTCCAAAATAAGCATCATCATTAAATGAAACAAAGAGGATACTGGAGTTCTCACACTTCATACAGGTCTTCTTTGCTGGTTTTCTTTCCTCTTTCACACAGAACAGCTTATGGATCGGCCGGTGTTTTTAGATGTTTATTTAAATCTGGATCTCCTGATTTGATTTGTTGAATGTCATTCAGTCCTTAAAGAATCTCTGCTGCTCTTTGTTTGACTCCAGTTCAATGAACAGAAGTGTTTTCTAGCCTGGTCTCTCAGTTATTTATAAATCCAGTAGCACCATACAACAGTTTGGATCATCTGGAAGTTAGTTTGCACTTTGCACTGCTAAAACAAATAGCGAACAGGCAGAGTCAGGCAAGTTTAACTGCAGAAATATGGACGTGTTAGAAAAAATGATCAGAGTTTGATTGGCAAACACACTTTTAGGGTAGAAAAGACATGGACTTACATGGAATTACGAAATCCACAGAGCAATTTTTCCATTGTTGTGCTGACATTAAAATACTGTTAATTTACCATAATGTAGCTTATGGATGACATTCATTCACTGGCGTTCAGCTGCCCTTATTTTCTATCATGTGTAACAAAGAGGAAAAACATTTTTAATGTAAAGTCACAATACCTGGTGATTATTTAAAGGCTTTGATGTTAGAGGCAGGATTCCTGTCAGCACTGAACAAATGTATTTATCAGATTGTTGGAAACTGACCGCCCTGCCTGTAGATTATAAACCTTTATGGCAGAACAATAGTTCCCTGTATGTGCCTCCAAGTTACTGTAGAACAATGAGCCTGCTCTTATCTAATGAGACAAAATCTTATCAGTTTTTGTGTCCTTATATAAGACCCGTAGTATTTTGCAGCCTGGTCTCTCAGTCTTTTCAGTTTTCAATATTCAAACTAATTAAAACCAATAGAATGCAGATTGATTTGCTTTACTTTTATACTGACAAAGGTGTACTTAATAAACTGGCAAATTCAGTAACTTTCTTTTGTCCAATTAACACAAATGAAAATGCAATGTTCTCGCTTCAGTTACTCAGATATGTAAAGCATTGCATATATTAAAAGTATACTCACTTTATTATTTATCAGATCATTTACATTGTATAAAACAACAGCTGTTTCTTTGTTGTCGATAATAAGACCGAAGAGCTGTGTGAACAATGTGAGAGCACCACCAGCAGATGGAGACACGTCTTCAACTTGCAGGTGAAATAAAGTAGAAACGGTTCAAACTAAAAGAATTTGTTGCTACATTTAAAGCAAACACTGGAGCTAAGAATATTTTAATTAACAAAAAAACAAAATTGTTTTACTTTTTTAATTTACATTACTTTCATATGTGATACATCGCACAACAAGTTAATCACTGAAGCAGCACAATGTCTTCACAGTTTATGAATGTGAAAGACAGTCAGTTACACTGATATTCATACAGGGACAGAAAATGACTAAATGATCAGCAGAGTTTGAACTAACAGAGTTTACAAACCATTTCTGTGACACATGGACCACCAATCATTTTTCCACAAGAACAATTAGCCTGGGAAGAAAAGCGGGACACATTATTTCTGTATCCATTACCATCCCTGTAGTAAACTTTCCCACATGAGCACTTCCATTCTTGCTTCTGGGTCGTGTTTTGGACATTTTCCTTTCCCAGTCGTACAAATGGAGTCAGTTCCTTGTTGTTCAGGCTCATCTCAATAGTTATTATTTCATCCCTCTGGTGCTGTCTGGTTCTGCAGTAGAAGAAGAGTGAGGAGACATCAAAGTTCCACAACACCTTTTCAAGTGGTGGTAAAGGCTGGAGGTGCTGGACACACATGGAGATCTCACACTTCATGCACGTCTTCTTTGCTGGTTTCCTGTCCTCTGCACACATGTCACAGAGGATAGTTTGTGGATCTGTTCTTCTCCTTTTTGTTTGTATGTTGTCAGACATGTTTTAGAAGAAAGAAGATTTTGACAGGAATTGGTCTTGTTTCCAAAGATTCAGAAATTAAAAAGCTTTGATCAGTGTGCATACCCCAGTGTGATGTGATAGTTTGAGCTGCACTCCGTCCTCACCGGTATACTTTACTCAGAAATAACCCAGTGTCAGCTATAAATTCTTATCGTAGCAACCTAATCCTATATGTTCACACTCCCATAAAAAAAATCTGTCAAAAAATATGAAATTGTTTAACACAGGCAAAATAAATACACAGTTACAAGTATAAACACCACACCTAAATAAAACGTATGTCAGCTAAGAAATGATTGACCTTTGTGGCCAGGGTTAGGCCACAAGGGCAGTTACTTCATATCATTTCTTAAAACTGTATTAAAAAAAGAAATTCCTAGCATAGCCTACCTGGCTGAACAGGTAAACCATGTGCCATAAGGTTGTTGCAGAGGACTGAATATGGGACCATTTACTGCAATTTTTCTCTCAGTTTTCCTGCCTTCTTTCTGTCCCAGTTAATATTTTTAAATGGGATATTTATTAAAACCAGGTGTATTTCTGGCTCAAAATCTTTGTGGGGTGTCATCGAGACAAAAATTAATTTTGTTTTGTTTTCTCATTTAATAAATTAAAATCGGAAAAAAAATGATTTAAGAACATTTCATTTGGGAGATTGAAAATGGTCAGCACCCCAGATGTACCTTATATGTAAAGTGAATGCAAGTCTATCACATTTCATATATAACCTCTGTCATGAGCCAAATAACAATGTGTTCCTAATGATGTGACCAGTGACTTCGGGGAAGAATTTGTAAATTATTTTTTCGCCTTTTTATTGTATATTTCGGACAGTTTTCAAAGGGAACATCAGACAGGAGCTGACGTTGTTTCTCAAGGTTGGCGGGCGCCAAAGTTTTATGAATGCAAGGCAAACCCAGGAAATACTTTTATTAAGCTAACTACACCTGTGCACCGAAGTTAGCCTTAAACGTACCGCTAGTGCTAACAAACAGGCAGCAGTGCTCCGATAAAGCAACGGGGTGAACAGTGAAGGTAACCAGTACTTTTTAACATCACTGTGTGTTACTCATAACCGGGTTAGAGAGGTCAGTCCCGGTCAGAATATAACAAGCTAACATCAAAGTGTAGCCAGCTAAAGTTAGCTAGCTAAGTTAGCTAGACTTTGTTTAGTTAATTAGCTAAAAGTATTAAACAATAAGTAATATTTAATTAATTAAAGTAATACGTAATTAACAGGAATCAGTTTGGGTGTAACCTTACTTTCTTGGGCATTAAATCACTGAAACCAAAAGGATTAAAATTAACATTTAGAGTATTTAATATGTTCAGTTCTTACTCTTACGTCTTATGTCTTACTCTTATTGAGGTACTACTAACTTAGGGGATTAAATTGAGCTCCAGGTATGAGTTAATTTTATAATTAATATTTTAAAAAATATATAAAATAACCAGCTGTTATAAATTACACAGCACCATTAAGTTTGTGAAACAACTTTAGCAGCGCCACGGTGAAAATGGTGATCATCTGCCAAAAAGTGATTTCTGATATTAAACTTTTGTGGACCTATCATCTATCAAATGTGTCTCTAATGAATGATCAAAAGCCATTATGTAAGCGAGTAAGAAAAGACCTGCCAGCATGTAGAAGTTGCAGCCACTCTTTGGCAAAGTCACTTTTATATATCTTTTGTTTATGTGGGCAAAATGTCTCATTGAAATCAAAAATCTGGTATAAAAAACTGCAAGAAATATAATATAACACTAATATTAAGACATTTAAGTGGCCAAAAGGACTGGATTGATTATAATGTGAAACAGACTACATACAATAATGCACAGTTATAAGGATGCTTGCAAAGCAGGTCATTTTTAAAAATTTAAAATTTTATCTATAACACCTTATAATGCCCGTTCATAATGTAAATAAAGATATTGGACTATTCATCTTAAGAACTAATCACTGTGCAATAGACTGACAATAGTCAAAATACTGTGCAATAGACATTTTCCTGGAGGAACCTACCCGAGGGATCTATCTATCTATCCGTCTTCTGTATCTTATCAGTTTCTCACATAGCTGTGGAGAAATTTTGGGATATTCCTCGTTACTTGTGTTCTGGTTTTGTTCAGATCTGCTGCCATGTTCATTCTAGACCAGGGGTGAGCAGGCCTCGAGGGCTAGTGTCCCTGCAGGTTTTAGGTGCGTCCTTGAACCAACACAGCTGATTTAAATGGCTAAATTAGCTCCTCGACATGTCCTGAAGTTCTCCAGAGGCCTGGTAATGAACTAATCATGTGATTCAGGTGTGTTAACCCAAGGTGCGATCTAAAACCTGCAGGACACTGGCCCTCGAAGCCTGGAATTGCCCACCCCTGCTCTAGACAGAAGAGTTTTTTCCCTTAACCCTTTCTAACAAGCCATACTTTTTCAGTTTTTTTTCTAATAATAATGTCATGAACATTAATCGTGCTAACTGAGACCTGTAGAGCCTGAGATGGAGCTCTTTGGTTTTTTTGCAGTGTCTCTGAAGATTGCATGGTCTGATCCTGTTGTGAATTTGCTGGGACGCCCTCTCCTGGGAAGATTGAGTCTTTATGTTAACACACATCTGAATGCTCCAGACCATTAAACTGCCAAAACTTCTGCTTTTATAGACATGCTCACGCCTGCTGATACCTCATTAATCAGGTGCATTTGATTATCAGCACCTGGCTGCTACTTACCGGAAGTGCACGATAAACAAATCAAATATCTAAGAAATCAAATACTTCATCACAGGCACTGGGAAAATCCTGCTCAGTAATTTTGACCTTAGAGTATTTTATTTAGTTGTACATGTTTCTGTCTGCTGTTTTCAGGAGTGCATCACGACAGATGAGTAAGATGAGGCACTTTGCTGATGAAGAGCTCCTCGGACTCGGTCAGAAACCACCTGGCACTCGTGAAGAGACTCCAGCTTTCTCAGACATGAGCCCTACCCCCATGGCTAACGGCATGAACCAGAGAAGTGTGGTGTGTTTCCCCTTGATCTCTGAGAGTAGGAAGCTTGTGTGGGTGCATTCGCACCAGATCGACTCACAGATACACGGCGCTGCGGAGCTGGACGAGGCCTTTGACAGGTTTCCCTACCTAACACACAGACAGACCGCCGAACTGGCAGAGAGTTGCCACCTGCACCCAGACCAGGTGAAGGCGTGGTTCATGGCACAGAGGCTCCGCTACGGCATCAGCTGGGACTATGAAGACATCCGTGAGGTCCAAAGGAAGTTCAACTCAAGTCAGGAAAAGAAGGAGCTTCAAGGCGGGACGGAGAGAGAAATAATGGAGGACGGAAGAGAGAAGAGAAAAGTGAAAGCAACTGGTGGGAATGCAAAGGGAAGAGGAGTGAGAGGAGACAGCGCAAATGTTAATGAGCAGTTGAAGAGAGACATGAAGGAGCAACCAGTGAAGGAGAAAAAAAGCAGCACGCAAAAACGAAAAAAGACAACAGCAACAGACCAGATGGGAAAGAAGATCATGAAGCGTGATAAGGAGGAGATGATGGATAAAGTGGAAAGTGGGGGAGAAAAATGCCCCAAGCGTCGTGGCAGAAAAAGAAAAAAACCAAGAGTGATCAAAAGTTGCATGCAAGAGGAGAGTAATGCACCTCCGGCTCCCAGCTCTCTGCTCGGCCCCCAGGCTGAAAACCAAACTTCTGATGCATCTCCAGCGCCTGACAACCAGACACGTCTGCTGCAGAGAGCCGGCGATCCCTGCTCTACCATAGACGGCGACTTCAGGGAGAAAAAAGAAATCGAGGGTGCAGATCTGCAAGCAGAGCCGGACCACAGCGTTTTCATCACAGATATTGACAAACTAAAGGCCCTCATCGAAGTGAAAAACACCCCCTCTTCCGCAGAGCCTACACCTACTACTCGGCTCCACTGCAAGACGCCGGCCCAGCTGGCAATGATGAAGATGGCGTTCCTGCAATGCCAGTACCCAGACAAGGAGCAGTACAGCCGGCTGGCAAGGCTGGTCGGTGTGCCACGCTTGGCGGTCATTCAGTGGTTCGCCGACATGCGCTATTTCATTAAGAGAGGGAGGCCTCGTTGGATGAATGAGGAGGAGCACCATCGGGTACTGGGCAACATCATGTATCAGCAGTACATGAACGCGATGACTAAAGTAAAGTTGCCCAATAGCATTAACTCCTGGATTATGATGCTCGAAGGGAACAAAGGCTACAGCGAGGAGAAAAATGTGAAGATCCCTCCAGAGTAGAAATAGCACAACAGCTCTTATGGCTCATATAAAAACACAGCTGGATCGTTTTTTAGTTCATCTGTTCTTCAGGCAGTTGTCAACTTGTTTATCAAGTTCCCATGTTAGACAGACCCCCTGATTCCATGTTTTTCCTGCTGTTTTAGTTAGTGTGTTCAAAAGATCCTCATTCGGATTCTAGGTGCAGTTTTAGTCTGTTTATGCTGTGCAGCTGTTTTCACTGTCTTAATAAAAGCACTTTTATTGCTCTTTCAGCAGGACTCAGCTGATTAGTTACAGCAAAACACAAATTATTCCTCAGTGCGGACAGAAAACACAGGGATGTTTGAAAGAAGACACATGTTTCAGCATGTAATCCACACTAAATTACACCAACACTGGACACTTTAAAACAGTGGTGTCAAACATAAGGCCCGGGGCAAAGAATCGGCCCAATAAAGACTTCAGTCCTGGACTGAAACTGTGAAGGAGAGTGTAGATTTTGGGCTTTTCACTAAATTTTACATGTTTTCCTACTAAGAGCTCTGCAGGTCATTCATACTAAACCAAAGTAATTAATAGCTAAATGACAGAGAAGTTATTTTTTCCCCACTGTGTACATTTCTTTCATTTTCTGCTATTTAGGTTAGGTTCAGTTTTATACTTAAAGACAGTCTAGAAAATGAGCTACCAGAAGTTTCTGTTATTTTACACTTTTATTTCTTACAATTTAAACCCAAAGAGCGCTTCTTTTTATTATAATAACATACTATGTCCAGGATTAAATGTGCAGTTAAACCTCAGTGCAGGAGTTTTACTGGTCTGGCCCTGCTGTGAAAGATATTAAGTGGGTAATATTTCACAAGTTAGCCAGCTATCTTACTAAATCTTGCTTTGTTAGAGGCAAAAAGTATTAAAAATCAGTTTTAAACCTGAAATATGATTACAAAAATACGACATCTATTCATACAATCACAGTTAATATTTACAGATGCTACCTCAGCAGATAATTTTCCAATACTGTAGGTACTGAAGGGTTAGAGTAAATTGAGAGGCTCTCAAACAGGTCCAGCAGTCACACAAAAGACCTCATTACTTTAGGTTGCATGTAAACGGGTCCATCTCAGTTCCATCTGGCTGCGTACTCCGCCCTCTGCGGCTGCCAGAGCTCTGCGCCTTCGATGATGCGGCGGATCATGGTGGCAGACGTGAGAAGCAGGTGTCCAGCAGCCTGAAGAAGGGTGGAGGCCACACGCAGCACTTCTCTGGGAACGGCACAGTGTTATCAGGATTAAAGGTCAGTGCAGATTCTTCAGCCTGAACCAGAAACATCTAATGTGATCGTTAAGCTTTTAATAGCTGGCTGTGAGTGACAGCTGCTATTTCTCTTATCCTCTTTTAAAGTTTAAAGTTAAATAATCCAAAATCTGTAGAAAACTGAGACTTATACACAAGTATTTCTTTAGTGTCCTTTTATTCAGATGTTATACTGTTATTATTTGAGGTACTAATCTGGGAGTATCAAATCAAGAAATATCAGAAAAATCAAAGCAAATTTGTGTAATAAAATTTATCGTGTGGATCAGCTGAACTCCACCTAACTATTAAAATGTATTTGAAGTACATAACACAGGCTGGAGCCAGAGCAGGCAGGAAACCAGGTAACTTACTGCACCCTTACTACTTCCATAGGAATTATTGTGCTGCTGCTGATCAAATGCATTTTGTTAACTGAGAATCAGAAGTTCTGGCAGTCTGCTGGTCTGTGTGATAACACCATGCAACATCCCAGCAAATTTACCTCAGGGTCAGGTCATGCAATGCTCGGAGAAACTGCAAAATCGCAGTAGCTACAGCTGAGACTCTACAGGTCTGAGTTATGATGTCAAATATTAAAGTTAATGACAGTGGAGTTTGAAAAAGACTGAACAGGTCTGTGAGCCTAAGCCTTGATGCCCAAGCCAAAATTGCATCTGAACAATCCACAGAACATCTGAAACAATGTCCTTTAAGATGAGAACAAAGTGGAGATGCACAGCACCACATTTAAAGAAAACCAAACTCAGCCTATCAGCAAACACACCTCACACCAACTGTGAAACACGGTGGTGGAGGTGGTGATGATTTGGGTGTCTTACAGTCAGTGAGTTGACTGTGAACTCCTCTGTATACCAAAGTTTTATAGAGTCCAATGTGACGTGTTAAAGTTATTGCTACTAAAGTTCTGTCTGTTCATTTTTATTAAGTGCAAACTAAAGTCTGTATTGATGCTAAAAGACTGAATTTTTCTTCTGCCACTGAAAGCTTGCACAGCACTACATATCCAAATGAACCTTTATTACCCTCCTAACCTTTTCACTTGGCTTACCTGAGAACTTTCTTGGGCCCAAGACACTGAAAGTCAGCGCTCACTGAGTACAGGCCTTGAAATGTGGCCTGCACATTCAATGAGCCAAACACATCTTTGGGGCTCATCCTGTAAAGGTCAAAGGTGACGCGGGCTATGTCTCTCCCAGTACGTGACTTGTTGTGGTCTTGAGCTTTGGGCACAACTGCACCCTGGGGGGCATCAGAGAGATTAGAAAACTGTCACCAAGAGACAAAAAGCACACCCTAAACCCAGACACAGCTTCTGCGGTCAAACCCACCTGTTGTGATCTCCACGTCTGTCCAGGCTCCAGGGCCATGAGCATGACGTTGTCGGGTAGGGTCATGAGGAACTCATCAGAGTCGACTTCTGTACCGTCATCCTCACAAACCAGAGACAGAGACACAGCAGACAGCGAGAGCAGCAACGCCTGGCATACCTGTCAGTATGAGGACAGTAAGCAGTCATATACAGAGAATATGAATTAGTGATATTTACTTCCCAGCTGTAAAAAAAACAAACCCTCATTCTTAATCATTTATTAGCATTAAATAATAATTCAACATGATATGGACTTGAATGGAAACATTTCCATGCCATCTTAAGGACTTAGTCTTAGCCTTTGTTAATACCATGATCATCAGTTAATAAACCAGTTTTTATGGCACCCAATTGGCAAGAAAAAATGCATTTGATCAGCCTCTAGGTGGAGCTGTTGTACACATAGCTGATATTCAGCTGGCGTTTGGAAATGCAGTTTGGCCCTCTTATATTCTGCAGGCAAAGGCAGTGAATATTTGACTAATGACTTCATGTGATCCTATACAAAAATTATAGATTATGATATCATGTTTTTAGATGATGTCATGGCCTTAAGGTAATGAACTATCTTCTAAAAGATTATTTAATCCTCTTTTATTGCCACATTGAAATCATTTGCCCTATTAATTAATTTTATAATTTTAAAAGCTTATTTCTCTTTTTTCAAATTTAATAGATTTCTTAATCTTCTATTTTATTTTGACATTTTTGGCTGAAAATATTTTCACCCTATTGAGAACCTTTCCTCAGTCACTCTCACCCTCTCCTTCAGCTCCTCCAGCGTCCCGGCCGTGACGCCTTTCCTGGTGTTCCTGTTGTGACAGCACACTCTGAAAGGTCTCTGTGTCGGGGACCACACTCGCTTGGTTACAGACCTGAGGACAGACGAGACAAAAAAAGGTTTGAAAATAATAGAACGGTCTCTTTAACAAATGTTTGACTTTTATCTGAGAGGATGCTGGTTTTGTGTCCCAGTAGGTTATATTAACAAGCTGATATTACCCGAACATGACCCCAAAATCTATCAACTAAATTGCATTGAGCCGTTTTTAGTTTTGTTATTTACACAAAGTACTTAACGTGAGTCAAACTGTTATGTGAGTTTGATCCTTGTGCGATAGAGACCATTTTCACATACATTCCTTTTTTTATTGTTATTTCTATTTTATGCACCATCTGTATTTTTATTTACATTAAATCATCCTCTCAATTTCACTCTTCCATTGTCACACTGATTTTACCTGCTTTTATTTTATTTTACGGTTTTTCTTAAACATTTTAATCTGAAATGAGAAAAAAGTTTTTTTCATACCTCAGTCTTACATAAGTCACAGTACTGTACATTTTTGGGAACACCTGTCGAATCATTAAGTTACTTATGCCTGTTTTACGATCGTATCAAGCTGCAGACAGCAGCAGTGTACTAACTGGTACGTTAAAACTCATTTGTCACTTACTTGATGAATGAAGATGTTGTATCCATGCTGGTTAGTTTCTTCCCTTCTCGTCTCTCAGCCTGATGTTTTTGGGGCTGTTTTGGTGTCACACACTGTATTAGTGTTCGTGCTGCTTGTGTTTGACCCAGTTGCTGGACTTTACCCCGGGACTTGGTGATAATTCAGATACAGAACAGAACAGGGTAAAGTTCATATTGATTGTGTTTGACTCAGACGTGCCTTCTTTTATCTGAAAAGCAGAATAATGATATCTACAGCTGATAATTCAGAGGTTGTTTCCTGTGTTTTTATAACTGAACATAAACAGTTTTTTAAGAAGTCTCTTTTTTTTTCTTTAAAGAATTATTAGATGGTGTTAGCTTTGTTGGGTCTGTAAGCCTGTATACTGGAGACTGTTTTATGTTGTAGGAGATAACTATAGTGCGTTGTAATCTTTTTGTAATTTTTGGCTGACATAAGGTGTTCAATAAATCATTTAAACAGAACCTGTCTGACAAAGTGAAGTAGGCTAAAAGATCTCAAAAAGTAACACATTATGCCACGATCTAAAGAGACTCAAGGACAGCTGGGAAGCAAACTGACATCTGTCTGTATGGAAAGGTTTGAAAAGTTATTTCTAAGGCTTTGGGATTCCAGTGAACCATACTGAGAGCGATTTTCCACAAAAGGAGAAAACTTGGACCAGTATGAACCTTCCAAGTTCATACTAACAGTCAAACATGGTGGTGGTAGTAGTGTGATGGTCTGGGGTTGCTTTGCTGCTTCAGGATGGCTTGCTGTAATTGTTATAACCATGAGTTCTGCTCTTTACCAGAAAATCCTGATGAGACTCACTGAAGGACAAGTTTCACCTGGGCTATGGAAAAGATCAATGATCCAAAACACATCAGCAATTCGACCTCTGAATGGCTTAAAAAAAGAAGAAGAAAGACAAAGTGTGTCAAAATTCCTCCAATGTCACGTGAAACACTTATTGCAAGTTATTGCAAACACTTGACCGCAGTTTTGCTGCCAAGTTGGGCACAACCAGTTATTAGGTTTAGGTGGCAGTTATTTTTTTCAGAGGATCAGGTAGATTTGTACAGATTTTTTTTCGCCTTAATAAATAAAACTATCATCTAAAAACTGCAATTTAGAAACAGTAAATAAACACTTTCGGGTCGTTATAAAGATATAAACTAAATTAATTATTAAATTAATCTAAATGAATCTTTTCTGGTATTCCTCGCCTCAGCTAATATATAATTTTCATTTCTATTTACCTTTTTTCCATTAAATGTTTTCTTTAAATCATGAAGTGTTGGCTGGCAGGCAACGTCAATACGTCATTTCCTGAAACCAGATTGGGTGCGCTTGTGTAAAACGTTTCAACACACGCCAGGGGTGGAGTATTGTGTTTTGATCTGAAGCACCGCCCATTCGGCAGATTCCAATGAACACTGCGAATGACTGCGAGCCTGTCAGTGAAGGCGGGAGGACGAGAAGGCAAACTTTTGATGGACGTGAACGAGCTTTATTTGCATCGCGGGAACAACAGCAGTGCCATTTATGTTTATCAACAGGTGACTCCAAACAGTACTCGAGCTAGTATGTGTTATTATTCCTAAATAAGTTCCTCAGCATTCAGTGTTAGTGCCCGTGCTATTTTGAAGCTCAGTGCGGTTAGAAGCTCTCCAAGTTGCTAAGCTAACGTCAACTTTAGAGCCGGTTTCCTTCTGGACTTTTTCAGTGGAATGGCCCCCAGAAAACCAAAGGGAAGCGGTAAGCGTAACGTTTAAACTGGACGTGTGGTGATTGATGCCACTATTTCCAACTTTTACTGTCAGGAGCTCATGCAAGTGTGATTCAGTACTGTAGTCTATTTTTGTTTCTTGCGCAGATGCCAGCCTTCCTTTCGCTGCTCTCCAGCTGCTTGCCCCGCCTGTGCGTCTGGTGTCTGCAGCCCTGTGGAAGGTGCTGAAGCGGAGGGATGTGATGCAGTATGGGGTTGTGGAGGAGTTCGTGACATCTTCCTGTGAGGCTGTGCCTGGGTTGCTCACTGTGAGACACCAGGGCAGGCTGACAGTGGGGCTGAGAGCAAGAGTGAGTATAACAGGAGAAGCTTCACCTCTGTTGCTTGTGAAGCTCGCACACAAGAATTTCACTCACCTGTACCTGCACATGTGATGTGACAATAAAAGTGATTTGATTTGGAAATCGGATTTAAATGTGTGCTTGAACCACTGTACTGTGTCCAAGAATGGCACAGTCCCAGTCTCCACCTCTGCAGCTTTAGCCTGGAGTTTGCATGTTTATTAGGGCTTTGACATAGTATTAAAAAGGAAGCACACCATCCTAACCTCATTGCTGGAAGACAGCACAGCATCGATTAGGAAAAGTAACACTATGAACAAACTTGGAGTCATTTCTGACCAGGATATGTCCTGCAGATTGCAAATTGAAATATTATGCAGGACTGCTTTCTTTTATCTGCTCATCATCTTTAAAATTGGAAGCACTCTGTCTCAGTGAACCTTTTTCATGCATTTATTTCATTTATTGCTTCTAGCCTTTAAAATTATAATTCATGATTATCAAGTTGCTCTAAACACTCCTTGAAAACCCTTCAGTTGATCCAAAATGCTGCAGTGAGAGTACTGACAGGGACTAGAAAGACAGAGCATATTTCTCCTATATTGGCTTCGCTTCGTTGGATCCCTGTTAAATCCAGAATTTAAAATCCTTCTTCTTGCATACAGCTTGTCATTAATAGACCTTATATTATCCCTACAGTACACTTCCCTGTGAGAGTGCGTGTTTACTTGTGGTTCCTACAGTATTTAAAAGTAGAATGGGAGGGAGAGCCTTCAGCTTTCAGGCCCCTCTTCTGAGGAACCAGTTCCCAGTTTGGATTTGGGAGATAGACACTGTCACTACTTTTAAGATTATGTTACTCATTTTGATCCAGAATACTGTAGGGTCTTTATATTACAGTATAAAGTGCCTTGAGGTGGACTGAATTTTATACCAGTGGGGAAAAAAGCCATAAAGACAAACTAAATCTTTGAACCTTTCAGTTACGAACCTTTCAGCAGACAGACGTTAGTGCCTATGTTATGCCCCTCAGCACTTGTTGACGCCGCTCTGTGCCTTAAAGTGGTCTGACACTTCATGGTTGAGTTGCTGTGGTCCATAAACACGTTCACTTTGCAATAACACCACTAAGAGTTGATGTTTGAATATCTAGGAGGGAAGAAACTTCACAAACTGACTTGTAACAACAGTAGCAGTTGCCACGCACTCATTCTCACACCATGCAGACCTTTTTATAGAAGAGAGGAAAAACACACCAGTGATGCAAAATTACAAAAATATGATGGCGGTCCTATCGGAGGCTATGAGAGTGGAGGCGGGGACTGTACCTGGTGTTTCTCTGTAGTCAGATGATCTTTACCTCGTTCTTTTTTTGTTTGTTTGTTTGTTGTTTAACAAGTTGATCTTGGAGCTGTGCAGTTCACAGCCTGATGCTGAGGTGATTGAGGAACACCTGGAAAGAGTCCGTGTACCTGCTGGAACTTCTTCAGTAAGTGACCTCACAGATCACACTGCCGTTTTTGACAACTTTTATTCTGTGGCGAAAATTTGATACTGATTTTCCTCAGTGTTTTCGTATTCCTTCTGCTCTGTGATTGATTCATTTCAGGCACTGACCACAAAACATGGAGCTGATTTCGGAATTAAACATTGCTCAGTTGAACCTTTGATATTTAGGGAAGAGCTCATAGTGTGTTGCAGCACAGTACTTGTAGCTGAATACTTGCATTGTGATGCAAAGATTATGTATTCAAAAAGACGATGTGCCAAATGGGGATTTTTATGTTACCAATCTACATGTCTTATTTGCTTACTTGCAGATTTCCTGATTGTGGAGAAAATAAATGTAATTTCTTCTCTTTTTCTTCCCAGAGTAAGGATGTAAAACTAATGAGAACAGTGAAAGATTTCCATTCTTTGATTCACACGTTCCTCACAGACCCAGCGATTAGAGAAAAGTTCTACAAAGTGAGTACCTCGCCTCTGCAGCACACACTTCAGCACCTCCACCTGTTGATGAACTTTCACGCCCTCTCCTGACAGGAAGTGTTTCCTGTGGATTACGGAGCAACGTTTGACCAGGAGCTGGAGAAGCTGCTGTGGGAGTTTTTGGTTCGACTGGACCAGCTGCTTCCTGTTCCCAACCTAGTACAGGTAATGAGAAAACGGCTGTTTCCATAGCGTTAGCCATGATTTATTGCTCTTATCGTCACTGCTTTAACAGTTTCTGTGTGCAAGAATTGATCTAATATTTGGGTTTTATTTAATTTTTTTGTCAGACTGCAGCGTGGCTCAGTGACGCCCCCCCTGTCCTGGAGGAGTGTGCACGGGCAGCCACGCAGCCCCAGCTCCTGAAGATTTTACTTCAGCATGAAACCTGCCTTGGCCACCTGGAGTCAGCAGGTTGAAAAAGATAAGATCTGTGTTGTGACGACTGTGACGGGAAGACTTTGAGTGTCAGCTCATGATAATGCTCTTTGCTCTTTACAGCGTCACTACCTCCGAATATGGGAGACTCCATCCTGGCTTCACTCTCTCTGCCACCATCCGGAAGAGTCCCATCAGATCAGCCGACAGCAGCCAGGAAGTTGTCAGTGGATGAATCTGAGGGCGCCGAGCCAAAAAGCAAACCTTCATTTATCGCACCTGTTATTGGACTAATATCGAATGAAGACGTCCCGGTCTTGAACTCTGGCATTAAAAGAACACAGAGAAGTGATGGTCCAGCTGACAATGCTGGACATGAGCAGCTGAACTCCAAATTCACCTCAGTGAAACAGAGGCCAAAAGCCAACGATAAAGGAGCGAAGGAAGGGCGAGAGCAGCTGGAGGAGGAGGAGGGATGCACCCCAAGTCAAAGGAGTGGGGTGAAGCGCAAGAACTCTGACAGAGGAGAAAGCGATTTGGAGGAGGAAGAAGTTCTAAGTGTAACAACACCCGTGGAAAAGAGACTGAGCGGGCAGACGCAGAGTAAAGGTGGCCAGAGGAGGAAGGAAGGCCGAGCAGAAACTATAAGAAAAGAGGGATGCAGCAGGAAAGTCCTGGCAGCCCGGATGAGAAAGCTAGGTGTTAAAACACTATATCACCCTGAAGATCAACACCTCTACTCTGTTTTTGTCGATTGTCTGATCATGGAGCCCAGGGTTGTCATCGAAGAAATGTCAGCTGCTTCTCTCAGGGCTAGTACATCTGGGCCAGAGGAAACATCCTCTTACCAGGCACAAAACAAGCAGAGGAGGAAGTTACCGGCCACAACGTCAACGCAGAGACAGACAAGCAGCCATCTGTCGTCTGACACAGAGTCTCCCGGCTCGCAAGACAAAGAGTAAGGGACTAAAGTGCATAATGGCAATAAACCAAGCACTGTGGTCTGTGTGAATAAGTAATATATGGGTAATGCTATGGCTGCATATTTGTTTAAGAACATGTTTGAAGTAAAAATAGATATTGTGGTTCAGTCAACTCGTTTAAACATGGCATAAACTGTCTGAATACAATAAAAACATCTGATTTAGCTCCACAGATTTCTGGTTTCTTTTGTCTGATATTAATGACTTAACTATGTGCAGCTAGATCACACACACTGATCAACATTTGTACTTCAGTGTTTTCTGGTTGCCTTTAGACTTCAGTTAGAAGTGCACGAAGCTAAGCAGGTCAGCTCGATGCTGCCCCCCCCCGTGATTAGTCACCAGTTAACAGCTACTGTTGTTTCCCCTCAACAGAAACCATCCTGCACTACACAGCATGAGAAGCTCTCCCTCTCAGCAGCAGAGTGACACAGGTGAATGTGGGGTGTAATTATGTAAGAAATGTATCACCTGCAAAGGTTTGAGCTTATGTGTGTTTACTGTTCTGTTCAGAGGTGCTGGCCGGTGCAGAAGATGACGACTACGTGGCTGATTCAGAGGATGAGGCGACGAAGAACTTCAAAGTCAGGGTGCGTATGCAGAACATATCCAGTCTTGGCTTTGATTATACCTGAATGATGTGCAGTTTCAGACAAAATAGTATAAATGGGAGTGTAAAGCATAAGACTCGGGGGGGCCAAAATCGGCCTGGCAAGGACTTCAATCTGGCACATCGGGTGGCTTTGTAAAATGTGGAGGGCATGAATTGCAGGCTCAAATACATGTTCATGAATTCTTACAGCTCTTCCTGCTGATAGAGAGCGCCGTCATGGCCATTCAGACTTCACCAAAGTAATTAATAGATAAAAAAATTAAATGACAACACATTGCTGTTTTCTTTGTTTTTCTTTATAATTCATTCACAGAAATTAAAAAAAAATATAAAACAAAAACATTTCTTTATAATTACAAGACCTTTTCTGTATATTTATACATTAATTTACAGTTGAAGCCCAAAGATCAAGGCTGACATTTCTCTCATAGCTGAACAACTGAGATGTGCTGAGACTTGTTTTTCTAATTTTAGATCTCAGGGGTTAAATGTGCAATTAAACGTGTTTACACTGATAGAAAGACTCTGGTCCGGCTCACTCAGGACTAAAACAGTGTAAAATAAGTTTGACGTCCCTGCTGTAACTGATGCCTGTAACACAGTAAACTCTTATTCTTAGTGCTTTGAATTCCTTTGTCTCCCCCAGCTGTTTATGAAACGCTACTACAAGACCAAACACGGCACCTACGTGCCCACCCTGAGGGAGTTTTGGAAACCTGCGATGACCCGGCACCGCTTATTGTCTGCTGGACACAAACGGAGGTGATGAAATGATTTTTGTCCTCCACCGGCGACATGGTCGGAAAGAATAACAGGTTTTTAAATGCTATTGAGACTGATGGACACTTTTATCTTCCATTTGCTTGAAATAAACCTGACTCAGGGCGATTAAAACTTGAACAGGTGCTTTGACATCGTGGATAAACGTAGCCACGGTTACAGGCAGTGTCATACAGCTTTTTTAAGTCATTTAAATTGCATTTTTTAAAAACATATCTGGATTGTCTGTTACAAATGTGAAATATTTTTAACTTGCAATATGTAATAATATCTCTGTTAATAAAGTTTGTGATTTTTGTATGAAATATATGAAATGAAATGCAAAATAAAAACTGGTTGATGATGAGACTGGTGCACGCTCCATTTGGTTCATCGATGAAGGCGAAGCTCTCAAACGGCTCCTGATGTTCAGCTCATGTAATGACTGTTAATAAAACCATCCCTGGCCTGTAAATCATGAATATGTTTATGCACTGAAAAAGCTTTTATCTCATAGCTGGTGCAGTTTAAAATGACACATTTCCTCATTTTAAATTATTTTCTTTTACAAAAACATCAGATTTTTCATTAGAAACCTTTACACAACAAAAATCAACCTGGAAACTCAAGACGCTCACAGTAACCCAGAGCTCTCTGCTTCATTATATTGGTTTATATTAGTGTGTTGCAGCTCCTGCGCTAAGCTTAGTTGTGGCTGTTCTCTGCCAGCACTTCAGAAAAATAGAAGAAATCCAATTAAAAACGATGCGTTCAAAGTCGACAGTTCATCCCTCCGGTCACTGTGATGGTCTCTCCGGTGATGTAGGACGCTTCCTTGGAGCACAAGAACGCGATCACACTTCCGATTTCCTCCGGTTCTCCAACTCTGACAGGAGAAGCAAATTCAACGTGTCAAATCCTGGACTCTGAATATTACCAACAAGCTTTCCTGTGACCTTGAACTTCACCTTTTAATGCATAGCTGCTTTTTGAACTCATCCACGATGCCTTCATTCTGCCACAGCTGGAACAAAAGAGTTTATTATAAAAAGTACAACACTAATAAGAGAAAGCACGACTGAAATGCAACAAAAACCACATTTTTAGCAAAGGACTCCAGCGCGTGTCCTCACCGCAGAGCTGAAGCGGGTCTTGATTATTCCAGGGGCCACGCAGTTCACTCTTATGTTACTCTGAGCCAGCTCCGGGGCCAGAGCCCGGGTTAGACCCAGCAAGGCCGTCTTACTCACGCTGTAAGGACCCAAAGCCTGGAGAGGTGCACATGCACACCACGTGAACAGGTTTGCAGAAACAAAACAGAGCATGTCACTTCTTTACATTCAGGTTTATGTCTCACTCGTTTTAAGTGCATATATCCATTATTAGCTGCTTCCTTATTAACACGGCGCCACAGCGGGTGCCTCTGCATGTTTGACTTGGCACATTTGCCTTTCCAGACACAACCGCCAAGGGATTTTTATGTTCTTCTGAAATCTCCTGGTACACTAAGACTACCTTACCAAACACGGTTTCTAAGACTTTTCTCCCACTTCAAAAGCCATAAAAGCTCAGGCTCCACACCTCTAATGCTGTGTCAAACACTGGCAGATACTGGAGTCTGTGAGTAACATAGATGCTTAACATTACAGCTTTTCTCCAGAGAATTGCTTTCTCACTTCCATCTCTATGTCTCGATGTGATGTAAGGAGGCGACCAACCAATCCTGACCGCACTGATGAGATTCAGTCACAGCACCACACGAATTCCTGCCAAGGAGAAATTCCTCACTGACCTGCATTGGTTGGTATCCAGCCACAGATGACACAAATATGACATTTCCACCTCTGAAAGAAAAACACAGACCTGTGAGAGGTGTTAGAAATATTACAGCAGGCAGGTTTTTATGGACGCCCCTTTTGGTGCCATTGTCACTCACCCTCTCTTCTCCATATGAGGCGCCACCAGCTTGGTCATGAGGAAGGCTGATTTTACGTTCACATCTAGGATCTGAAAAATGTCGACACAGTGACAGTGAATACTTTAAATAACAGAGTGATCTCAGAGTGACGTAAACAGCTCTTCAGAACCACATTTTGGATTTATGTTGTTTTTTTATGACAACATATCAGTGCTACTGTATCCTTCATTTAAAAAAATGCAAATTTATGTCGTACATCATAAATGATTGGTGTGGGCTCAATTTTTGTACGTACCTTATCCCAGACCTCCTCTGTGGAGTCCATGATGTTTCCAAAGAAAGGATTGACTGCTGCATTGGACACCAGGATGTCAATGGCCCCACACCGATCCAGAGTCTGTACCAAACACAGAGCCAAGCACTCGTTCACGCTATTACACAGTGACGCCAACAAGTGGAGGACATTTTAACAGACACGTGCACTTCACCTCTTAATGCAGTTTGAGTCACAAAAGCAGCTGCTGATGTGAACCACGCTTTGCCCAAAAGATGAACTGTTTGCTTTCATGAAACTCTTACAAAGTCGTGTAAAAGACACTGTTCAGATACACTGTCTAAAACTCAAAGCGTTTTACTTGTGTGGCCGCTGTCGTCCTTAAAAACAAGCGTTGAATACAATAAGGTCAAAGGTACGCCACTAAATACTAAACAAAGTCCAAAAGGAGCTCAGAGGAAAAGCTAAAGGAATGGCTGGAGCTGGTTCACATCTGTCTTAATGAGTCTACCATGCAGGCATGTTTTACGTGGCAGGACTCCACAGAAGAAACCACAAAAAAATGTAAAAAAAAACCTCCACTAAAGTTTTCCACAGAGCACCTTAGCAGTCCACAGTGCTTCTGGGAAACGTCTGCAGTCTGATGAATTGTCTGAATTGCTCATGACCAGTTGAGTGATGCAGCATGACAGCGACCCCAACCTTAAAAATACAGCAGACCAAGAAAATCTGCTTCACCTTAAACCCATCGGTTATTGTGGAATGACATCACAGACCAGACATCCTAATATGGCTGAGCTGGAGTGCCTCTTTAAGACAGAGGGGTCCATTATCCCCCCTGAGCACGTGCAGCTACAGAAAGTGCTCTAGGTAACCACCAAACCACCAAAAGAGGCTCAGCTAATGGTTCCCACTTACTTTTTTCCACCACCACTGAGGATGATGAAAGGGGACTTTTTGCTCACAGTAACATGGAGAGTTTCAAATAATGACACCAGCATATGTACAAGTAATCACTGTGAGCCAGAAGCTCAGGCTCAGACCGCCCGAAACGCTCAGCTTCAGGCAGCTTGTTCTGCTTTTAGCTCTCTGTGATGCCACTTAGCACAGATATCCTTAACATGCACATCTCAGGCACAAAGCTCTGACTGTGAACACTGAGGTAAATAGAGATAAGCTCCAGACTGTCCAAATAGTCTGTTTTTGAGAAGCAGCCAATCAGATGAAAGCACAGCAGTGCATGATAAGTGGACTTAAATAGCATAGACTTATACAGACTCATTCACCCAGTCACACACACACATTCATACGAGCTTTTATCTGTTCACACACACTCAGCGGGTGCAGTCAAACACCGATCCACCAACTCTCTGATTGGTAGATAACCCGCTCTACCACCTGAGCCACAGTGGCTCTTAAACTGTGGGGAAAGCCCTGCAGGTGTGGTGTGGATGATCGGGGACTTTAATGAGTTTGCGTCAGAGCTAAATATGTTAAAACACCAAAGTTACAGAGTAACTAATAACAGATGTAGACAGGCAGCTAAAGGCAAAATTACAGTTTTTGGACAGTTTGGTAAGACCATAAGAGTGGGTTCAGTTCTTCGTGGGAAAGAGCTGTGACAGCAACTTAAATCTTGAAAACGCTTTACATACAGTCCACATTAGAAACGGGAGGTATTTGAAACAGTCATAGTGGTTCTCTGAGTCGTCCAGTCGCGCACAGCTGTAGTTTCAGTGCTTGTGTTAGCAGCATGCTCTGACTCTGCCCTTCACACAAGTAAGAAGCATCTGGGGTGGAACTATGGCCAGATTTTAACTCATTGCCAGTTAGTTACTTATTTCCTGCATAGAAAAGGAGGGAAACTGTAACTGGAAGCGTTCCTGTTGCTGACAGGGCAGAGGAATGTGGCAGCGAGGGACTTCGGCTTCATATAAAAACATTATAAAAACACATTTTCACAAATAGCAACTTTAAGTGGAACTACATTGAAAAAACAGCGAAAATATCAGGCTGAACTTTATTCTACTAAAATCCAGCTTGGATTCCTTTTTATTGTTAATGATTGATAAAAATTGTTAGGTGCACGTTGGCTGAACTTTTCTCCACCTCTCAAGTGGCTCATGCCAGATAAAGTTTCATAGGTTTTTTCACAGAGGATCAACTGAGGGGCTAGACATATAATAATTATTTTGAACCATGAAGCTACTCTAATAGAGTCCAAGAGTAAAAATATATGTAGAAATGAGCACCCATTTAATAGTTGTGTTATAATAAAGAGCCAAAGCTTGGTCTTGTATAGTTTATGTGCTGCTCTACACCTCTGAGCACGATGGACGGCTTCTTACCATCTGAACCAGTTGTTCTCGGTCTTCCCCTTTCCCAACATTACAGGTTGTTCCAGTCACTTGGATGCTCTGGCTCTGCAGCAGTGCCACAGCTTTGTCTACATTGGCCTGCCGCCGGCTGCTCACAACCACATGGGCACCTCTTTTTCCCAGAGCCTGAGCCGCAGCCAGCCCGATTCTGAGGAGGGGGGAGAAGAGCTCTATGATGCATCGCTTTAACCCCTTTACAGCAGTAATTACTCTCATGAATGTGCTGAATCTGAGAAATAAGCATTTTAGAACATACACAAAACAATCAAACAAACATGGACTAAGCTCTTCTATTACTAATTCTCCAATAATCAGTGATTTGTCATGATTGGAGACAGGTGACTAACACAGTCCTTGCTTGGTTACTGTTTGTTTTTTCATGGACAGCACCAACAATCAGGGGTCAATCACGTCATTTTTACCCATCTGTGGAGGCAGTGACTATGGCTACTTTGCCAGAAAGACTGCTTTGAGACATATTTCTTTGGCCAGCTACAAGATTGGTCCTAAGGCACCTGAATACACTCCTCAGCATCACCTGTGGACAGAGAGCACGCACGGATATGTTTTCAGCGCAAACAGCAGTTAAGTAGGGCAGAGGCCATGCACTTTGTTGAGCTCGCATTCCCAACTTTATTGTCACTCGCAGTCCGACATTTTACAAAGCAAATGCAGTTGTGCAAATGTGACGAAGAGGATTGTCTCACCCTGCAATGCATGAAAAGCTCAACACGAAGAGGTGCAGAATAGTTTGATAAAAGACTCTCAAAGACCTTTGACTACTGACGATTCGTGTCGCTACAGTCGATATTTTCCGGGTAAACGTCCCCCTGTCAAAATAAAAGCATACAGCCTACTTCGCTCGCAATTGGCTGTGTGCATATGTATATAAAAGTGCTGAAACCATGCTCACTTTAATAATACTAGTAATTGTGCAAATTAATCTTTTTTCTATGGCAAATAAAGATAACAGCAGTTGCCAACAGCAGCTGACCGTTATTTTTCCCCATTTGAAAATCGTTTACCTGGTTTACAGAGTCAGTCGTCCTTAAACGCAACTTTTAGGAACGAGCCAATCAGAAGAGCTCTATTTTTGAAGCGACGGCTAGCTGCGCGATTTTACACACGTCGGGATTGGTGTAAACGCTGGAATTTACGCCCTGGTGTTACTTGTAGATCAGCGAAGCTCCGCGACCTAAGAAAGGGGCGGAGATAATTTTGTTGTCATCGAAGATGATTGAACGGCGATGACCGCAGATTTTCACGCATGAAAAGAAGGGATTTACGTATCAGAGGCTGTACCCCAATGGGAAGTTTATCGGCGATAAGAAAAGAGAAAGGTAATAATTTTCATTACGGCGGTCCTGAGTGCTAACGCTGTTCGGTAAATAAATCGCCTTTGGCCGCTTTATACGGCGGTGCCATTGTTGTTTTGAACTAAACCAGCACTAGCTAGCGCAGCGTTAGCCCGCGTTGGCTGGTGTTTAGTGGCTAGGCCGCGACTGCACGTCTATTTATACTGGCTACTGTTCAAATGAATTATCGTTTGACCTAGATAGCGGTTTCATACACAGCTGCACGCCGTATTTTAGACGCTCACTGCACACCGCTTCTTTTTTGCAAACGATGCTAAGCTGTTGCGGGCTTCCCCCGATAGGGTTGCCTTTAAAGAAACGTTACTGGGCGTGGAAGGCATAGACAGGTGTTACCTCCGTCCGCCTACCTTTCAGTTTCACGCGAGACTCAGAGCGCACGGGTGAAGTTTTGCTGTCTATACCTATTACATGTGACTCGTGAGAAAATAAACATTTAAAAAAGCGTTTCCGTGTGAATTTTAGGAGCCTTATGAAGACCGGGGACGACGGAGCCCCCAGACCGGGCGATGTGTCCTAAACAGAGCCAGCTGTGCCTCGGCACCGAGGGTCTCTGCCCACCGGCATATCCGTGACAGCTGACCTCCCAAAAATGACCCGACTGGTGTGGACACTTGAGTGATAATTTCTCGGAGACTAAGCTGATCACTTGGCAATCATGTCTGTCTCGGTGAGTACAGTTTTTCTCTTTATGTTCGTGGATTTGCATGTGTTCGTGTGGCAGTGTCGCAATAGCTCGGATACTTTGAAAGTCAAGGAATAATTTGCTTTCCTCGCTTTCTTTCTTTCTTTTAAACTGGTTTATTTGTTCTCTGTGTCTTATATTGGGATCCTCAGTGCCTCCATTGCAAAAGAGGTCCCACATGGCTCATTGGAGCTCGGTTGTCCCCGGGGGGTTGGTTTAGAGAATGAAAGGGGGCCTGACTCTCTGGCTTTGGGTTGGCAATTAAACCCTAAACAGCAAGGGACAGATGTGCCTCTCATCCCCTCCCCCTTCCCTCTCATCCCGCTCATTACCATTAAGCTCTTGTGTCCATTTGATCATTGATCCTCCCTGACTGTGGCCCTCTTTCTCCCTTCCTCAGGATGAATTGCACAGCTGTGAATTTTGATTTGGCTTTTAAATTTTCCATCTTTTTCTTTTTTTGTTTTGTTTTGTTTTCGTTTGCTAATCCCCCCCCCCCCCCAACCAGGTCTTTCACACAGACATTTAACGAGATCTTCCCTATTCACTCCCTTTCACTCTCCATTCAGCATCGAAACAATCACCCTTTTTATACTCCTCACTTGGCACTGCCACGTCAATGTACTTGTTTGTTTGTGGCGTGCAGGGAGTGTGAATTCAGGCTGTTGATTAATTTGTGCTTTCATATGGCCATTTTAGTTGTTGTTTTTGTGTGTGTGTGTTTTTGTGGGTCAGTGCTGATCACTGCTGCTCTCGTCTCTTCCTCCTGCACAGACGGTATTGGCAAAGGCGTTGTTTGACAACACGGCAGAAAGCCCAGAAGAGTTGGCTTTCCGAAAGGGCGACATCCTCATGGTTCTTGAACAGGAGCAGAGCGGCGGGCCCGGGTGGTGGCTCTGTTCGCTGCATGGCAGACAGGGGATCGCCCCCGCTAATCGCCTTCGACTCCTTCAGACCGCCCCGCCCCCTGGCTCGGACCCCTGTCGTGGCTCCAGTGAAGACTCGGTCTACCTGTCACCTGGTGCCCCGCTGGCTCGGACCGCGAATGATGCGGACGGAGTTTATCGCTCCCCGCCAGCGGTGGGCGAGGGACGAGGAGCGGGGTCGAGACCAGGGGAGCTACGCAGAACTGAGGGCGGGCGGCCACGCTCGCACTCTAGCTCTGGCACCCGGCCCAGACCTGACTGGGATATCGGGGTGGTGGGGCGGCCACGCTCACCCTCTTTGAGAGGACGAGGAACAGACATGACAGGAGCGGTTTATCAGAGCCCAGTGAGTCCCGCGCCTGCAGCAGCTCAGCATGCGAGGCAGCCAGGAGCTCACCTGGCTTCAGAGTCTGTGTATCTTGCCCCCAGCGGAGTGCCGAGGACAGCCGATGAAGCAGAGGACGCTACATATCTTGTTCCCAGAGAAACAATAACCACGGGGGCCTCGGATGACTGTTACTTGGTGCCCAAAGGCACGCCTCTTGCAGGCGATGATGTTTACCAATCCCCAACGGGAGGCTCTGTGGCCAGTGCTTTTTGCTCTAATGGACCATTGATAACCAATGGAACTACAGCTACCCCCCAATCAAAAGCGAACCAGGACACACCTGGGATGTACCAAACACCCACTTCTGTGGGAGTGAGCCTTCCGAGGACACCAGCAACAATTCTGGCTCACCACTACCCGCCTCAGATAACCTCTGCCCAAGCGTCTCCTCGAGCCCTGCTCAAGGGAGCTTCGCCCACCCCTGCCGCTGCCAGGGGCAAGCCCGGCCTTGCCTCTCACCGGGGATCCCCATTGCTTATCAGAGCTGGCCAGGTCAGGGCTCCTGGATCGCCAAATTTCGCCCGCAAACCACCTCCACCAGCACCTCCAGTAAGGAGCGTCACCAGGAAGGACACACAACCATCACAGCTGTCAGCTGACTCTAACTCTGTCCCCAAATCTGCTGCTCAAGCAACTTCTGCAAGCCTGCAGCAAGAAGAGGGCAAACAGAGGGCAGCCCCCCAGGGAACGGAGGAAAGGACGAGTAATGGCGTGGAGAAAAGCAGCAGTGTGCAGAATCAAAAGGGAGAAAATCAGGATTATTCAGATCCTGTTGATGATCAGGTATGTGACGATTATACTTAAAGCGATTAAAAGTTGTTCTATCTAATTCTTCAGTATTTATAAAGTAAGAATAAAGTTATTACCTGTTAATAACATCCTGGCTCAGCAGCTCTGCATGCTGTGAGGGCAGTGAGCCTGTTTCCTTGCTGAACAGAAAAAAATCTGCGTTTCCTGTTCAGTTTTGACCATTTGATAAAAAGAAATGTGACTCATATCAGATTTTAAAAAAGTGTTTCGTTTTTGTTAAATGTTTGTTTTTTGTTTCGTTCTTTGGAAACCCTGCTGGGTTTCATCTAGGGGGTGGGGGAGGAGGCATTTTTAGTGGTGTGTTAAGCAGGTTAGGTCGTCCTGTAATGTTGCTTTAGTTCTCAATATGATGACATCATAAGCAGTTTTTTTCCTCTGCATACAGAAGATGTTTGTGAAAGAAGTGGAAAAATCACCAGAAGTGTTACAAAATAACTTTAAGTCAGTATTTTTTTTTAAGCATGGCTTGATTTACAACAGTTTTGTTTATCAAATATCAGGAAACTGCATAAACTTGTGTTAACTAAGGTAACAAAGACTGTTCTCTAACTATATGTGGACTGATTGTTCTCATGTCCGTTGTCAACGCCCCGCACCAAAACTTTAAAGACGTCTATTTTGAGCCAGGAAAAGCCCTTCACCATGTACATGAATCCTTTTATTACTCCTGGATGGTACTTGTTTGGCAATAAACTTTTAAAGTCTCCATCATATTTACTGGGAATATTTTAGTGTTAAATTAAATTTTTTTTTTATGGATTTTTCTTTTTTTTTTTTTTTTTAATTCTAATGTTGCCTTGGTAGGTATACGATACACCTCCGAAGGGCAGGTGGCAGCATCCAGTCCCCTCTGCACTTGGAGAAGATGACAGCATTTACGACACCCCCCGCAGTGTGCCACCGCAGGCCGACGCTGAGTCAGAGGTAAAGACTTTGCACACGAGGCTGACTTATGGATAAACCTCTGAATTAGTGTCTAAAGCAACTGCTTTATTTGTTGTTTGACTGTGAGCTGTCAAGTGGCTTTATATCCTCTTTGCCTTCCTTGTGTGGCCACGATGAGCTCCACTGCTGGCTGTGGTAGCTTGGAAGTTCAGTGTTTTATAATGATTAAATGTTTGGGACAAACTGTTTTCCTGTGGTCAATCCATCCACCTGTTTTCATATCTAGGTCCACACACATTTATTTAATTAATTAAGCCAGTATTAAATATCACTTAGAGGAATTACTGAAACAGTGGTACGTTGCAGTTGCTGCTTCATCTCCCGGCACACAAAACGCAAAATCAACTTTAGAGAGCGTCTGACAGAGAATTACTTACAGGGCTTCTGTGTTTCTGTTTTGTTCCTGTCATATTTTGACCTGACAAACATCCAGCAGAATCAAAATGCTCTGATTACCCCCAACCCTAGTATATTAATTTGCTGGGAACTGTGGGAATCTGCTGTGCTGAATGCATGCCTACACAAGCAAAGAACAAGAGATGACTATCATATACCCCGCCACTATTTCTTCCCACATTCCAGTATTAGCCTGTCTCCCTGCCCCCCTTCGAGGCGAGGCCACACCTGTCTCTGTGTGCTCCTGGAGCCAGTCTATCCAGTACAAATGCTGCTTCTATTTTTCTCCCAGTCACACCCATCTGTCACAACCATGCCAAGGATACACCACCGCCATCACCACCACCACCACCACATCCCTGCCCCCAGTGGTCTCCACTTTAAAGTTACTTGAAAATGTGTGCCAGCTGCTGGGTTATTTTTTCCCTCCTTGCCTGCAGTCACTGTATGTGGACTGCAGGCTCGCTTTAAGACTTAATGAATAAAAATGTGTTTCCCACATCAGTGGGAGTCAGTAACTCTTTGCTGGATGTACCTACAGAGTGCATATGGGTTCCCTTTTTAATGTAGCATATAATTGGTACTTACTGCATTTACTGCATGGATGAAATGTTATTATTATTATTATTATTATTATGCCATTATTGGACTAAATAATAAAGAATCTACCTGGAGTATCTTCCTTCCTTTCTTCATATGTTTTTCAAATTTCAAAGTTTCGCAATGTTTTCTTTATTTATTTAAACAATCAAATCTGCTTTTCCCTCTTCACTGATAGGTCTATGATGTCCCCACAATCACTCTGACTAAGGCCACAGTAGATGTTCAGCCTGACGAAGCTGATGATGAAGTCTACAGTGTCCCTACACTTCCGGGCGTCCCTCTGGCACCGGGAGAGTCGACCAGCAGCCTCTGTGGGGAGGAAGTCCCTCAGGTCGGACGGGTTTCTTGTGTTCCTGGATCCGAGAAACGAGTCAGTGGTGGAGATAATAGCCGTGGTGACTCTGAGCCCGATGGTGGGATTTATGACATGCCAGCTCTGACTGTCGAAGTCCTTCCTCATTCCTCATCATCTTCTTCCACCTCCACACGCCGCCTCTCTGTGTCTAGTAACGGCTCTGGTGACATGCAGTGGCGAGCTTCGCTTTCCAGTCTGGTCCACTCTGTGCTCACCACAGTCTCCAACTCGCCCTCCACTCTGTCATCACGGGACCTGGCTACCTCACTGGCGGAAATCCTGTCCACCTGGAAAGCCAGTCATTCAGGGGATCCCCCGCCACCCCTTCAGCAGGCCTGGGCACGCTTATCGGACCTGCTCCCAGCGTTGTCTGCCGTCGGTAGCGCTCCTCCATCCGAAGGGCTCTTGTCGCTGGTCCAGCGCTCGCTTGAGGAAAGCACCCTCCTCTTACAGGCTCAGGGCCGGCCCCGTCTGCCTTCCCAAGAATCTCTGTCACGTAGGCCGTTGCCTGCGCTCCCGGTGCCTGATGGGAAGTCATCTGGAGGAGGAATGGGTTCCCGTAAAAGCAGCTGGATCCAGGAGAGGCCTCTGCCTCCAACCCCTCAGCCTGCTTTCCCCTTGCCTCCTACTCCAGCCACGGTGATGCTCACAGTGGGACCTGCTGATGAAGAAGATGATCCCAGCAACGAGTATGCTGGGATCGGCTTGACTCCCATCCCGGCTCCAGTTCCTACTGGAGACAGTGTTGGATATGTAAAGCTGCAGGTTAGTTTTTATTATGTTAGGAATGCATCGTTTTATAGTATCACATTAATTTCTTCCTTACCTTGATATTTATGCTATATATGCATCTAATTCCTTACAGTTTCTGTTATTGTGCTTTAACACATTTTTTCCTTTGCTGGTAACTAGTCACACATGTTCTCTGGTCACTTTGCTCTAGGGTAAACCTGAACCGCCTCCTGACGCCCGCACTGAGAACGGACAGACACAAACTATCACCTCAGAGCCACGGGTGAGCTGTTCCCTCTGTGTTTTTACCTCTGTTTACTTGATCCTTTGCTCCTGACTCACTCACAGTGATTCCCCACAGCGAAGGCATCAATTCACTCTTGTTTTCACAGTCTGCTCTGTTTACTAGTGAACAGTATGACTCTTTAATCCAGTTTGCAGCAGCTGTTTGTTTTACCAATACAAGCTTTATACTCCATAAGTTTACCTAGTGCTGTGTATTTGTATGCTACTGCAGTCTTTCAAATGAATCTGTTTACTCCGCAGTTAATTCTGAAATCAGTCATCCAGGTTGACAGGAAAGTCAAGTAAGCACATACATCAGCATAAATGTATGAGGTGCCATCAAAAAAATTAAATTCTTTTTATCTGTATTTGGCCTCCATCGCTTCAGAACTAGTCACATTGTGGATGGATACGCTGTTCCTTGGCCCATTTTGTAAGCACCTCAGGCACCTGGATCTCCTCCACTGTGCCAAAAGAAATCTTGAATTCCATTTTGGAAAAGAGCATGAGGTTGAAATCTGGAGAATAAAGCAGAGCAGCAGGGAAAGATGGTGGTAGAGGTGCAGCCAAAAAAACGTGGATGTGAGCAAGCATCCATCAAAACTCTGGGTTAGCGCTGATCCTCTCCCTCAGTCACCTCAGGGTGTTTGAGGAGAACTCTGCTTTGATAGCCTGACAAATTGTGGCCTTCATCTCTGTGAACCTGGGCTTCTTGCATCACCATGTGTCAACCCTAGATGTATATGTGCGTGTCATCTGCACAGCAATTAAAAATATACGTTCACATACTCTTGCCAAGTGAGAGTATGAAGACGGAAAATAAAATGGGGCTTTAAATTGAACCTTGTGGTACACCACAGGCATCAACACGACCATGCTGTGCTCAGTTTACACACGACGACAGTCTCTGAGCTTTTTTTTTTAATCACACCTTGTCCTGTCTTGCGAAAACTCGAAGTCAGTTCTGTTGCATCAGACTGAAGTCATGTCTTCTTATTGCTCCGTCTGCATTTTTCCTGCCCCTCGCTACATTCCCTTGTTTTGTCATCGACGGGTAACAAGAGGTCACTTGTGGATCTCAACAGACTTTCTTACATAGGACGGAGACTCCAGGACAATGAGTGACAGAAGAGCACAGTCATCCTTTGAGCAGTGGCTGACGTGCTGTATGGACCCTCTGTTTGTACGACTCGGGTTCAGTTCAAGGCTGCCTGCTTTGACTTACCATATGCTAATTTGGTTATATATTTTCTGCTCTCATTAGCAGCTTTTTCATGTGTTATTAATACATTTCCTGTTATTTGACTATTATATTAGGACCGTTTTTGTGTATGTACCACATGCTTTGATCCTATTTGGATTTTATGAAGACAAACAGCCTTAAACAGTTATTTGGCACAATTAACAGTGGCTGCAATTCTTGCGCAACTCTGATAGGAAACTCTGACATTTAGGACTTTGTCTTTGCTGGCTAATATTAAAATATGAAGTCAGTTGACTGAAGCCTAGAACTACTTTGACAATCAAATGCCTTCTCTGGCACACGATTTGTAAGTGGGGTGTTAATAAAATGTGAAAATGTCTTAAGCTTTGAGATGAAGGAATTTCTGGGCTTTAGGACGCAGTCCTGTGACAGTCTGTTTTGGTATTTTGGAGCTCAGTTAGGAAAGAAATAAATCAGAAGGAGCCATTTGGACTCTAAGACGTTTATTGCAGGTGGTTTCTCAGCCTCTTTTACACTTTGTGGACTAAATGATTAGTCAAGACATGGTTGCAGATTATTGCTAAGGTTAAAAAATAATATAGAATACTTTGCAAAAGTCTTGAGCCACCTTTCATTTCTTTATATCTGACTCTATTGTGATTATTTAATGTGGTCTTGAGCAATACTTCTCCAGTCTTTCTGAAGCTCCCTTAAAGTTTTTCTTTGGCTGCTTTTTCACTCATTTTCAGTCCAGCCCTCCTACCTGACCATTTTCAGATGTATGAATCATGCAATCGTAAAAAGCACCTAATTCAAGTGTTGAACCAGAGTTCTGTCTACACATCATAATTTAGCAAATATGAATATTAAGTGGTATCTTTAGGCACTTTGTTAGTAGCAGCCTGCTGCAACAACACATCATTTGATCCCATTTTTTTAAACATATATTTATTGGATTTTGCATATTCCCAAATTTAGTTATGTATTTTTCATTACCTCACTCTCTCTCCACTTCCTCAACTTCCCTAAACAAACTAAACTCGATGTTACACTGTTTAACCATTGGTCAAAAGAGGGGCTATCAACATTCTCCCAGCATACTGCAACACAACGTTTGGCCTGGAGTAAGCAAAGGTAAACTGTCTTTCTCTCTGTACGAGATAAATTACAGTCATCTGGATAAATGCTTAAAATACAGAACACAGGACTTAACAGAACAGGGAAACATGGGACCCGAGAAATGCATTTTAACACTGAGCACCAAAACTTTTTACACTTCCACAAACAGTGATACAATGAAGCTTGGTGATTGGTACACTTACAACATTTGTCCAGTATATTAGGATCAAATTTATTTATTTGCAGGGGAGACATTTGTTCGCATTATCCAGTTAAAGTCTCAATCGGGTGTTGATGGTTTGGGTGTGTGTCTTTAAACATATTTTACTCCACTCAATGGGTGAAATATCTTCTAACTCTTGTATTCACTCCTGTCGCTTATTGTCTGAGGTGCCTCTGTGCTTCTCAACCAACATGTTATAAAACTGAGAGACCGAAGCAATTTTTTGTAACGTGTTTCTAGGATGGAAAGTGGAGGCTGTTGCACTGAATTTTTGATTGAGCCAGAATAAAACGTCATTTGTTATTGACTATATAACAAAGATGACACAGTTACAGGCATAAAATTGTATTTTTGCATCAGTTAGGTGATTCCCAAAGAGCAATTAGCAGAATATGGAACTTTTCTCAGCATTTTGTGAAATGTGTCCTTAAATTTTTTTTGAAGAGACGGAACAAGTGGAGGACAAAAGAAATGTCCCCCAAAAATTATCTACAGCCGATGAACAGTTTCATGTTCTTTGTAATACATGGGGAAAAAATCCAACAAAGACCCTGCACAGGAGCTGAGAGATGCTTCAGTTGATCCATCTGCTGTTCACTGAAGCCTCATCAGAAGTGAGTGTCCACAGGCATCTGTAAGACACGGAGGAGGCTCTGTCATGGTTTGGAGCTGTATTTGAGCCAGTGTTGTTTGAGATCTTGTCAAAATTGGTTGAATTATGAACGCAGGTCATCATGAACATCAGATTATGATCCATTTAAGAACATCTCACACTGGCAGCATCTTCGTTTTTCGGCATGACAGTGATCCCAAAAACACAGCCAATGGAGTGGCAGAGCCTGGACCCTGAACATTATTGAAGCAGTGGGACCATCTTGACAGAGAAGAGAACCAAAGACTACTTGAAGAAATGACACCAAGGATTGCAAAAGAGAGTTCAGATTGTGAAGAATAAAGGCAGTCATACCAAATATTAGCTTTCTAGCTTGTACCACCTCTGTTTTTGCCTTATATACTATATTTTTATGTATGTTTCCACGTGTTTTAATAAATCGCTGCTCCCATTTTCCATGCACTATCCTAAGAAATAATGAGATTTGCACAGTGCTGTAAATATGTGCGTTGTGTTTTTTATTTTAATTTCTCAGGACTTCTTTCAGTTTGCTGTTTATGTATCTGAAAGTCTTGTTTTCATTCTCCTTAATTCAAATTAGAAACCTTCTGGCTACTTTCCTACATTTCTTGTGCAGATTTTCATTTTCCTTTCTCATCTTTTTCAGTTGACCCCCTCCCCTCCTCTGCCAGTGTCCCTCTCCCTGGAGGACTCAGAGCTGCTCTCCTTCTACTCCTCTCAAAGCCTCGCCCACCTCTCCTGCCTGGCGGATGCCGTCGATGTGCTCTTCAGCAGCGTGAAGGGAAACCAACCTCCTCGAATCTTCGTCGCCAGAGGAAAGAGCCTCATTGTAACTGCGCACAAGCTGGTGTTCATCGGGGACACGCTCTCCCGTCTTCTCACATCTGCTGACCTCCGGGCCAAAGTATGTGGAAAAGTTGGCATGATGTTTAGATCCAGCATTTCATAGCGGTGTAATATCTTTAATATTTTTTTCCCCCATCAGATCACTACCTCGGGGGGACGGCTCTGCCAAGCTTTGAAGGCAGTCGTGGTGGCAACAAAGGGTGCTGCACAGAACTATCCATCAGTATCTGCCACCCAGGAGATGGTGGACCGTGTCGCAGAGCTCTCCCAGCAGGCGGCCGGCTTCTCCACTCTGCTGCAGCGTCTGGCAGAAATATCTTCATGATGTTTCTTAGTGCTTACGTTAAAACAAACAACTTTGTCTACACTACACATCTATTTCCTCCTCTCTGAAATGCCTTATTTGTTGTTACACTCGTTCATTACCCCTGTGCTTGAATGGGATGGAAGGAAGCGAAGCCGAATCCTGCGGCGAGGCGTTTGTTCCTCGCCACAGCTGTTATCCAGCTGTTTTCACCGTGTTGCGTGTGTCGCCTGAGCGCGTGCTGGTTTGCTTTTGTTTCTCCACTGACCTCTGTGCTTTGATGCCAGGCAAAAATAGTTTTTTAAGTGTTAATTTATTGAAGATTTTGAAGCCCCTGTGTGGTTTAAGTGTCCGTGTGGACTTCCTATTTTGGGAGCTTTGCTTTAATGTGCTTGCCATATTTTTTTTTTCTCCCCCCCCTACCTCTCACACGATAGCCATTTTTCCTTCCTTCCTCTATTTATTCAGCCACCCCCGATTTCCAGAAATAGTCCAGAGGAGGAGACTTTACATCCTTTTTTCTTACTGTGATACCTGAAGGGCCTTTTGTGATTATCAATTCAGAAGCTGCAGAAGCAGCATGTTGTGTGTGTTTTTGGGGGGCTTTATTTGGGAGAAATGTTGGAAGTTTTCCCAGCTTCTATTCTCAATCTGTGCAAGTGTTTGCGTGTTTTGTGTAGTGCCCCATTTCCACTTAACAAGAAACATCTCCTCATTCTTCAGTTTGCACGTGTTTCACATCTCTATGAAGAAAAACAAAAGCTTTTTTGTCACAGAGGGAGAATATGTCTGTGGGTCGATGAAGGGGTTTTTGATTGAGCAACGTTAGCTGGGTGACAAATTGCCTCATCCTATTCTTTCCCCACAGTCATGTGGCAGGTTTGGTAATGGATGCGAAACCTGTTGACCGAGTTCACCTGTCTTCACACGTCTTGTTATGACTTGCATCACTTCTCTTCTTTGACTTTTGCTTTTCAGCATCATTTTCCCATAAACTGTCATCGCCTCTTATTTATGTCCGCTTTGATAGTTTGAAGCCATCTTATTGTGGAAGTGCACATCAGAAACCAGTTGTGATTATTATGACGGAACAAAGACGGGGACGACGGTTAACTCTACATCAGTTTGTGGGACTTTATTGTGATCGTGAACCTATGCCTGTGGAATGAAGCATAGTCTGCTTTTCAATTTAAAAGAGACACTTTGTATTTTACAATCCATGAAAACAAACCTGTTTTGTGTCTAACACTACTCCACTTTTCATACTGACAGGTGCACAGCACGGCCTGTGAGTCATAATTGGTATTATGCTCCTCTCTGCGACAACACGTCAGCATATTCACACTACACATCTTGTTTGTGAGAGAACACAGCCAGGGGGATAAAACTTGAATATAGCACTACCTTCTCTTCTGGCAATCATATTACTTTGCCCCCCCCCCCCTTTATTTCCCCCTACTTTTTCTTTTTCTAATGTTTCAGATTTAAATTGTTGACTTGGTTTCCAGCTTTTACATTTTCTTTGCTGCAGTGCCACCCTGTGGAGGTTTGAAGTATTTTCCAATGACTAGCAGCCTGTTAAAATGGGCTGTGTGTGTGTGTGTGTGTGTTAAGGGAGCATGATGGGCAAGTAACCTTTAGCTGTATATTTATTGTATGCCAACGTTTATGTTCCTTTGCTTTCCCCATCTGCATGGCTTTAATTTGCTTATACTTTATACATATATATATATATATATATATATGCACATCCTTCACCTGAGTGATGTGATTGGGTGATTTGCAATGAACAAAGTTTTTCTTTTTCTTTTTTTTTCCGAGTTACAGTTCAAAAATGGCTGTCTTTTCTTTTGTAACTGGATGGGGGTTTTTTTGTTTTTTTTACACTATTTGAACTCAGTATGATCTGTTATGCATATTGCTGACATATAGAAGTGAATGCTTTTCCTACAGTAATAACAGACCTAATCCTCCTTATTTTTAACACTACATTGGTTGTCTGTCTTGTATTCCTGTTCAGAAAACACAAATACATTTTTTTGCAAATAAAATATTGTTTGTTTTATTTGTTGTTATATTACTATATTAGTCGTGTTTATACAAAAAAAACATTTTGGTAAGAGGATCGTTCGGACAAGCCGAGCGCTTCCGGAAACTCCCGAGCTGTGACGCCGAGCGGCAGCCGTAGCGACGGAGTTTAGACAAGCGGAGGGAGCAAAATGGCGGACGAAGATATTACGCTTGATGGAAAACCTCTTCAGTCGCTCCGAGTTGCCGATTTGAAAGCGGCTCTGGAGCAAAGAAACCTCCCAAAAAGCGGACAAAAGAACACACTTATCAAGCGACTCAAAGGGGTAAGTTTTCTCTCACGTTACGGACGTCTGTGCCGAGTCTGGCCAAGTTCAGCAGGAGGCGAGAGACAGTGGGGGGGTTAACAGTAGAGGCCGTAACGATGTGTGTATGTGTGTGGGCTGTGAAGCGGGAATACATAAATCGCCGTGCACGCGTTATTACTCATAAACAACAGTTTTCCTCTTCGACTGGTTGTAACTGACAGTTTAACCCGACGGCCCGGCTACCGAGTTCGGACTTAATTCGTAACTACTCGCAGAGCACCGTGTTGCACACAGTTGAACTGTGCACCTGTCAAGTCCAGGCCTAAGCTGAGAGTAAGCAAGCCAACAGCCGCACATAGTGTACATGACAGTGCCCGCGCGCGCACCGTGCTTGCGTGTGCGTGCGTGTGTGTATTAGGGTTACGGGGGGCGCGCCTCGTGATGTAAACACATTCCGCGCATAACCAACAGCTATTTCATTCAAATTTTCTTCAACTTATATTTTTGTAAACGCCGTTTTCACCGTTAAAAACCGGGATCATCTCCTTCGCTAAAGTCACATTTAAAAATTATGTTACCAATTGATTGGTCTTTTTTTAAATAATACGTTGCTTTATGTATTTATTTTAATCATAAGATTATAGTGAAGCAACACCTCTTGATTGCGATATAAACTCCCCATATCTGACTCAAACCGTGCGTTAACGGCACAGTATTAAAATAAACTGATATCAGCATGCATACAGTAAAAAATACGGTGCTGATAAGATTAAAGCAATAGAGTTGCTCTTAAAGTCTCTTTAAGGCTTTGTTGATGGAGAATAATTTTATTGTGATTTACCTATATTCAAATTATTATTCAAAACAATGATGTGTAGGATGCCTAAAGTTTTTTTTATGTGCCTTTCTTGTCAAAGAATTTAATACACACTCACTAACTACTTCAGGTACACCTTACTAGCACCCTGTTGAGCCCCACACGCCAGATGGGGTTTCAACAGGGTGAATGAATGTGTTTATATGAAGCGCTTCAGTCAGGATTCAGAGTTTATCTTTGCACAGAAAAAGCACTGATGGAAAGTGTCTTCTCTTTACTTCGAACAAACATCTTGGATCTTTTAGGATTTAGGCAGTAGAGAATGTATAAAGAGAGACTCATGCATGCTTCATTAGTTAGACAGCGCTAGTACTGGGTTGGGCTTCATTTTTGAATTTCTTGATTCTTCTTGCCAAAGATTCAACAAGGTGCTGGAAACATTACTCTGGGATTTTGGTCTATATTGACAAGATAAGTTCACACAGTTGCTGCATATTTGTCTGCTGCACATCCATAATGGCAATCTCCCATTTCACAAAATCCCAGAGTTATTCTATTGGATTGAGATGTGGTGAGAGTGTAGGTCATTTTAAGTACAGTACACTCAGTGTCATTTTCAAGAAACCGGATTGAGATGATTTGACCTTTTGGACACGGTGTGTTATCCCTGTGGAAGCAGCCATCACACAATGGCTAAACAGCGGTCATAAAGGGATGGACACGAGCAGTGAAAATATTCAGGTAGGCTATAGTGTTTAAACAATGGTCAGCTGGTAATAAAAAGCCCAAAGTGTGTCACAAAATATCCTGCACACCATTACACCTCCACCACCAGTCGAAAACATTGTTACAAGCCAGGATGGATCCATGCTTTCATGTTGTTTACAGCAAATTCTGACCCTACCTTGCATATAATGGAACAGAAAGCAAGTCCAATAAGACCAGGAAACATTTTTCTGGTCATCTATTGTGTAAGACATGTGAATTGTAGCCTCAGTTTCCTGTTCTTAGCTAACAGGAGTGACACCTGGTGTGGTCTTCTGTTGCTGTAGTCCATCTGCTTCAAAGTTAGATATATTGTGCATTTAAGATGCTCTTCTACATACCTCAATTGTAACAAGTGGTTATTTGAGGGAATCATTGGCTTCCTGTCAGCTTGAAGCACCGTTCTGACCTCTGCTGTCGAGGCATTGCTGCTGCTTACGGGATATTTTGCCTTTTCCACACCGTTCTCTGTAAACCTTAGAGATGATTGTGTGGGAAAATCTGGCTTGAACAACCATGCTACGTTCAAAATCGCTTAAATTGCCGTTCTTTCCCATTTGATGTTCAGTTTAAACTTCAGCAAGTTGTCTTTATCATATCTGCAAGCCTAAATGCTCTGAGTTGTGATTGGCTGATTAGATGTTTGTGACAATGAGTAATTAAACAGGTGTACCTAATAAAGTGGCTCAGGAGTGACGATGCTTTTTAGTCATAAATTTATTGCATGTGATTAATAGACTATTAAGTTAATATACATGCATTTATGTTAATTCTTTTTACAATTCTTAAAGTGCCCTTTTTTATTAAGTATCTTACATTGTAGGCACATTTAGTATTATTATTGGGTTTAGGTCTGCCTTTTTAATGTTGTGCACAAAATGCAAACCTATATGCGATATTTAAATATACAAAAAGTCAACAGGTATAACAAGCGTTATAATTAGAGGACTCAGAATTCTAGTATCTGGTTTACAGTTTTCTTTAATATTCATTCTGGCATTACGTTAACATTTAAATGAATTCCCCTCCCCTCCTCCTTACCATCAGGCTCTGATGCTGGAGAACCTACAGAAGACATCGTCCTCTCACAGTGGGCTGCAGCCCAACTCTCAGGTAGGAGATTTTAAAATCTGCAGTAGTCTGGTGATGTTTTGACACAATGTCACATTGTTTTAAAAACGCTGTGTTACAGATAGGAGAGGAGATGTGCCAAAACAGCTTCATAAAGCAGTACCTGGCCAAGCAGCAAGAGCTCCTTTGCCAGAGACTGGAGAGAGAGGCCCAGCAGGGGCAAGACGCTGATGGTAAAAGATTCAGACCACAAACACACACTTGGCCCGTCCTTTGGCTCAGACGACTCGCAAAAACTCCCTGGTGGTCAAACGTCTTTGCTTACCTAACTTTATGTGCTTAAAAATTAAAAATAACATTTAAATAAATGTGTAAAACCTACAGTGGCTTGTCAAATGAGCATTTCACACTATGGGAAAAACTACACTCTAATCTCTGATTTCACAGCCATTAAGACAGAATTTCTCTAAAAAACGATTCAAGTTTTTATTTCTCTTTTTCGGTGTGAGGAAAAGAAATCATTACAAGTTATTGTTAGAAAAGTTTTGCTTGTGTGAGATCCAGTAGGCATGTCCTGGGAGTATAATTCTCAGACCGGGGTCGACTTTTAACCTCTGCCTCGTGCTTCTGTCTCTCAGAGAGCCCAGCTGTACCTGAGGAGGATGAAGAACACTCGGAGGACAATGACAGCTCCTCCTATGCCTCTGACAAGGTCAGTACCCTCGAGGAAAACAAAGCTTTTATCCTGTGGAGCAGAAAGGTACAGAAGAATCAGATTTTCCGCATTTGTCAACATTCTGTGTACCAAAACAAAAATAATAGCATGGTGCTTTTTGCATGATATAAACTATTTTTTTCTAATGATTACAGATTTAATCTGATTAAACTCATTTTTTTTAAAAATACATCAGCAGAATTAAGTCATCATGTTTCGTCTCCCACTGACTCAGTTATCTGTGCGCAGCCACGTCAGGTTCTGGCCAGGCCTGAGGAGAGAGGGGCAGGAGACTCAGTGACAGGTCATGGCACCACCCTTCATCACCAGGAGGCCCATGACGCTCCAGGAGCTAGGATGCAGCGAGCCACCTTTCACCAAGGACACAAGGAGCCACCAGCACCCTCTCCTCCCCGTGCAGTCGCCTCCCTGTCAGTGCGCGTTCTGGGACAGCCCGACTGTCCCCCAGCAGTACCCCCAGCTCAGGAGAAGGAAGGCACCGCACCGAGTGAACCAGGATCGGCTCGTTCTGTGCTCCACCTGAGCCGATCTGCTGGGGGTTCAGCATCAAGCCATGTCCATGAGGATAGTGATGAAGGTGATGATGGTGATGATGAGAGTGATGATGATGAGGACTGGGGGCCTGGTCCCGGTGGGGTCCGAAAGGGAAGCAGGGGACCTGCCCCATCGCAGCAGATGCCACCCAGCGTCCCATCATCAGCTGGAAGATCCAAACGCAAACTTCAACCTCCGCAGCACATCCCACCTCCACAGGTACACCACACCCCCATGCAACTGCGCCACCCCACACCTCCTCCCTCTCCACCCCCTAATCTGTTCCCCCTTCCTGACACTCCCAAGCAGAGCCCGCCAGACCCAGATGACCGTGAAGAAGCTGGACGCAGCCAAAGGGTGGTGTCATTCCCACCTTCCAAGGTGCAGAGGCAAGATTCTGACTCAAGTTCTCGTTCCAGCAGTCCCGAACCATGCGTGAAACGTGGGACAGGGCCCCTTTCTCTGCTTGTACACAAGATGGAGTCAGAGGGGGCTGGTGTGTCAGGAGAGACTGCACACTCCACTGCTGAGTCTTCCAGTGAATCCCCACAGCCAGGACGGGAGACAAAGATGCAACAAGAGGACAGGAAGATGGAGGAAGAGAGGCAGCTGAAGGAGAGGGAGGACAAGGAGAGACAGCAGGAGCAGAAGAGAGAAAGAAGGAAGGAAGAAGAACAGGAAAGAGAAAAGAAACGCTTAGAAGAAGAGAAGGAACAGGAGAGGAAACGAATGGAGGAGGGGAGGAAACAGCGTGAGAAGGAACGAGAAAAAGAGAAGAAACAACAACAGGAGGAGGAGAAGAGAAGAGAGGAGAAACGGCTAAAGGAGGAGCAGGAAAAGAAACAGAAGACGGCAGATGAAGACAAGAAGCTGGTGACTGAGGTCCAAGATTCAGGTTCTTCATCAGATTCTGACTCCAAATCAGACTCGTCGTCACGATCATCACAATCGTCCTCCTCTCAGGATAAAACACCACCTGCCAGGAAGCTGAAGGTTAGTAAATAAACTGTTGTGGATATCAGGGAATAGTTAGAAACCGTGCACTATCTGTAGCACTAGAAGAAATTTAACCTTCAGAGTGAAGAGCATTTTGAAGCTGAATCTCTTTTCTCTATATAGCTTTTTATTGTTTTTATTTTGAATCATCTCACAGAAGGTGGACCAAGAAGCAGATGGTGAGAAAAAAGCTGACCCGAGTAAAGGGGCAGAGACACCACACCTTTCCAAAAGGTAAGCAACCTTTATTAAAATATATGAAACCTGAACAGCAATCCTAACCCTCACTCTTAAAATGAGTGCTTTACGTTCTTCAACATAGCTTAACTTTTCAGTTCACCAGTTAAATGGTTTACAAGACAAGGCGGTTAACACTTGTCTCACCTCTTTATATCAGTTGTATTAAGCATTGCTAAATATGCCATACAAACATAAAATTTGCTTAATAACCTGTCATACAATAGACAAACACCGGGACTTAATTTGTGGTTCCATTTTTTTGATTCCTGTATTCCAGATTTCTGAAAGTGATTTATAAATCGCTTTTCAGGAATAACCTCACAGAGTTTGGTAACTAATTCTGGTGATGGATTTACAAAGAGATGCTCACTGGCTGCTGATGTCCAGGTCAATTTTCATCTTCTTGTTCTTGTTTCTTTCATGTTTCCTCTCCTCATAACTGTGTCTTCCTCACTTAAATCACAGGATGTTTTGGGTATCGTAGATCGTGATTCTATTTCATAGTTATATGGTCAGGCAGGGTTCAGCATAGCCAATGTTGGACAAGCTTATTGGCCATGTGCTCAGGCCTGTGATGGTATATGCAGCAGTTGTGAGGCACCCTGACCAATTAGAAGTTCTTCTTACAACCATTAAAATACAGTTAAAAGCTCTTCATTAAAACCCTTGCTCTGATAGTTTTGAGCTGCTTGGGTTGTTTGGGTCGCTACAGAAAAATACACACATCGAACACCTAGTGCAGTATTTCACAAACTTGCAACAGCTGCTGCTCATGTTAAAATCAGAAAATCTTTTGCACCTGGTCAACCCTGTAATCACAACTCTGGTTGTCATATGAGGATACGATAAAGTATGTCCTGTTTGTGTTTGTGTGTTTGATTTTCTGATAGTTGACGTGAGGTGCTGTACTTGCAGCACGTGATAGCCACTGTGCTTTTGGGCTATTGAAAATGTATAAAAACTATTCATGATTACAATGGCTGAAGAACACAAACCGAAAAATATAATGTCATTTTTTTTGTGTGTCTTTATCTCGGCTCACCGGAGCGATGCAGTTGCTGTGTGCAATGTTTCTGCACAGACGATGGGCCATATTATATATATATACACACAATACTATTATGTTACTGTCAGCAAGGTTTATGATGGCCTATACATGAAAGTGGAAACTGAAGAGGAATAGGCCTTTCAGCTTATTTTGCTTTACTATATCTATAACAAGGCTGTATAACATGCTACCGAAAGCCACTTCTGGTCACACCCAGGGTTAAAACACAGTGTTTATTGTGTAATTGTCAAGCAATTATTGCTATATAAACACTATATTGCTGTAGTAGTTATTCATGCATAAAGAATTCAGAATCATGTGTGATGGTAGATAAATTGGTGTGCATGTTTGTAATGGCAATCAACTTGAGTTTTATCCCAGTAAACTAGTAGTTTAATTGATAAAGATTATTTTTAAGCCTGCTTGGTGACATAAAGAGTGTTATATGTAATTAATGGGCATCTAATGGCACATATCTAAAAAGTTATTCATTTAAACCTAAACATATCTTAATGGTTTCCTTCTTGTAGCACATATTATGTAGTTTTCTTTTCTGGTGCTGCGTTAAAGTTTAAATACTTTTTCTTTCGATATGCGCCAAGGTTGGGCGTTAAATTGGGCTTTTATTTTGGAAATCTCAGACCGGAAGGTAGCCGTTGCTCTTTCGCGCTAGCCAACATGGCCGTCATGCATGCAGTGCATCCCTGATACCGACGCAGTGTATGGCTAATCAGTAATTGAAACATACGAGCAGGATATTTTTTAAATTTCGCGTTGCCGGTTTCAAGCAGCGCCTGACCGAAATAACATCCAGCGGCACGGTGTCATCTTTTATCCCCGGGGGTTTCCTTTCAAGGCCGGCCATAATGCTGTCCGAAGGCAACAAAAACGGGTAAGAGGGAGCCAGAGGGCGATTCAAGGCTTCAGGTTGCCGTTTGTACTTTCACACCACTTAAATAGAAATCTGCCGGGATACGTTATCCGGGTTCGGCGTGTCGTTTTGCGCCGAAAAGCTAGCAGCTCCTGCTCGGCTGATGAATATCATATCATGTGTCCACATTGGCCTGGTTATGAGCGTGTTCGCCCATGTGAAGAGGACCGGGGGTGGGGACGGCGGTGAAAGCCTTTTGTTGGGTGAAGGAGCAAGGGAAGACTTTTTTTTTCAGAGCGGGAAAGTGGGGGTCTCCTTTCTTTGAACAATCCTTGAATTAAATTTGCACTAAAGGAGCTATTGATGAATAAATAATGTCCTCAGATTTCAGGATGTGATGAGAAGTATGTGGACATTGATTTCTCCTCTTCCATCTTTCCTTCTGACCTCGTATTTTTCCTGGCATGCTTGCAGCCAAGATAAAGGACTTTCACCCCCCTCTTGTTTTAGAATATCTCTTTAAAAGCACACTTATGTTTAATCTCCGCATGCATTTTGATGCTTAAATGACAGTGAACAATATTTGCATTTTTGGCTTTGTGTTGCTGTAGCTGTTAATGATCTCACTGTTGTCAAGGGAGATCATTAAAGCAGACATCTGTTAGCTGTAGAGTCAGTGTGAATGGTCCCTTATGGTGTGATAAAATTGTCCCAGCTGGTACCAGCACTCTCGCTCTCCTCCCCTGGGATCTGACTGTATGTCCAGTTTGATTGGAAACCATGTTTTGTTAAATTGGCCCTGAGCCGCTTGCTTTTTTAAAAATCCATTTAACGTTAATATGAAAAAACGTTATGCTTCAACATTTTACAGATCTTGTTCCTCACCTTTTAACGGGCTTCCTCATTCCTGACTGGTGACATTATTGCAAGATTATTGAGTAGCGAGAGAGGGAGCTTTAAATGTGTTACTTGAGAAGAAAAAGCTGCTCATTCTTTCTCTCTGTGGTCATTCGTCTTAAGATCTTAAGCGGGGGTTGTATTTCTAGCTGACATCTGTCTTCCCTTTATAGCCGATGCAGGTGTTCCTCTGGCCTTGCCCACACACCCGTAGACAATGAAACCAACACCTAGAGCAAATGTGTAGTCTGTGTGTTGTGTGGAGGAAAGGGAATGCTGTCGTCTTCATGACTGTCCTGCTGGTGACTAATCTCAAGAAGAAGAGGTGAAACCGGTTCTGCTGTTGCCCTGGGTAGATTTCAGTACTGAGACTAACATTACAGCCCTTCCTCTAAAAGATGCAGTAAAACTTAACACTGGTTGTCTTACATGTCATGGAGAATGTGCAAAGCTAAGATTTGTCTGTCTTTAACCAAGACTTGTGAGAATGTTTGAGTAAGTATTGTTGGATTATAGCGAGATTGTTGTCACTTTAAAAGACATGGATTTGAATGTGTAGACCCACAGCTAACACCTCGCTGAAGGGGTTCTTTGATGCCTTTTGGTAAAAGTGACTCACCCAAAGTGACTATGGGTGTAAAACCTTCCAAATATATTGAAAACAAAATGATTGAAAAAAGCTTTTCCTTCATGCGTTATATACCCAATATGACCCTGTTCTTCAAACACTGTCCTTCAGACTCGCTTGCTGTTTAGTTTAGTGCAGGTTAAGATATCAGAAAGACTTTGGTCGGCCAGATCTGTGTAGATGAAGTAGAAGTCACAAAGAGATTTGTGTAGGTGAACCTGAAGGAGATGACCCTGTGTTTTCTACCACCTCCATCTTCACGTGATCGTTGCCCTTGTGAGATGGGCTTTAGAGTCAAAAATACGCCAGTTTTTATTTTTCATTTTATCTCGTGTAAATTAGATTTAAAGCTGAACCCATTAAAGTCTTTTTTGCCTAGTAATAAATGCTAATTAAGTTAATTGTTTGGTTTTTTTTGTTAAATAAGTTGTTTTAATACTGACCCACAATCCTATAACCATGATTCATATTTTTGGCATTAACAAACTAATCAATGAGTCACTTGTGTGGATAACAAACAAAAATGAAGGAGTTTCATCCTGTAGCCTTTTATAATGATCGAATAAGTATTTTTGGAATAGACACACATTACTTTATTCTTAAAGATTTAATAGGCAACTTTTATTCTTTTCCTCAATAATTAGTGAATTAAAAACATGTAACACACATCACATGCACTGCTCATATTTGTTTGTTTCTTTCTGGAGGTTATAGCTATCACTGCTGTTTTTCTGCACAGGCTGTTGAATAAATGGCATTGAACTAGTGCCTAAACGTGTTGGAGATTTTTGCATCTTGAACAGGCTTTTTGTTGCCTTCAGGTTTTTTAGTATTGAGAAGCATTTTTCAGTGTGTCCTGTTACATATAATGCAAATAAGCATGCGAACAGCAGTGGGTGATGAGCACGGTGATTAGAGTGAAGGATGCTACAGGATGTGATTCTCCCACCTACAGGGTGCTGCCTCGCTGCCCGTGGCATCACATGGAGGCAGCGGAGGCGGCTTCTGATAATGCTGGTTGGGGGAGTTGAGGGGGTAGCTAAAAATATAATGATGCCATCTCCTGTTTTTATCTTCATCTGAGATATGAGTAATAAAATATCACAACATGAGGGGAAGCATTTGACTGTGTGAGGTCCGACTCCATTAACCGCAGTTCATGGCTTTTATTGGTTGAATCAGAGGTGTTGTTATACTTTTCTTTACCCCCACAATGATCCAAATGGATAAGATGAAGACCACACACAGTCTTCTGTGAGGTTATGTCTGAGTATGAGTTAGTCTGAGAAAGGTTTGTGACCCTGGGTGTCAGTTAGCTGGTGAGTTATTTATAGCAGGAGTGACCCAGATCACTGGCCTTCACCACCCTTCCTCTCTTTTCCTACACATTGTTTTTTCTCCTATTATACAAACCCTAACACTGCCCAGGCCTCAACAGCTTAGACATTAATAGCTGCCGGACTCATTTCTGTCTCAGTTGTCTTTGATTGGAGCCTCAGCACTGGTTACTTTCTATGCTTGTTAAAATGTGGCCATGTGGGACATCCTTCCCCAGCAATCAAATAAAAATAATACTGGGAATTTCTTTTTTTTTAACTGTAATTTATGGTCACAGTAGTTTCTCTCTGCTCTCGGTTTCACCGTGTATGTGTGTGAACCCCTCCTCGATCCCAGGAGATTCACCAGCTGTTTTCACGCATGTTGCAAATCTGAGACTTTCTAGACGTTTATGCAAAGCTGGATGTGACAACATAAATGTCAGACATTAAATGTTTTAAAGACTCTGTAATCCCTAAACGGTTAATATGTTAACCTTGTAAAACCCCCTTCATGAAAGCTAAAAGTATGCATTTCATATCCACTGGGGTGGTTTACAGAAACAAAATTTTAAAAAAAACTGTCACTGGCTAAATGTTTACGGCTTGGACTGTAAGTTGCCTATGTGTTTATTATAATTGATTGTGTAGTTATGGTCAATGTGAGGGTTTTTTTCATGGAAATAACCTTCACTCTTATCCTTTCTTCCACTGTTTTCCTCCTGCAGGGAGGTGTCGGAGCCCAGTGCAGCCGCCGTGACGGAGGTGGAACCAGATTCGGAGAGCTCCATGGACCAGCAGCCAGCCTCCGGGGCTGAGCCTGAGAACAGTGAGGGCCGCCATGAGGAGGTAAGGTCACTGGGAGGGTGTAGGAGCCTGGGTCTTTTCCTGTCTCCCACTAACCTGCATCCTCACTCATATACAAGCATGTTTAATTATCAGTGTAATTTAAGGATGGGTTACTCAAAACCAACACACCCCAGTTTCTTTGCAGGTGTTAATGTATTTTTTGCCTTTGATTAAATCTGACTTTACAGTGTGTTCATCAGTTAAAGCATCGTAATAGACAAATCACTCAATTTTTTGCACAAATGTTTAGTGTGAATGACCTGGGGTTGAGTTGGAATTGGGTCCAGGGTTAAATAGGAATCACCTCATCCCTTCCATCTGCTTTTAATTCAACTAATATTTCATAACAAGCTCATTCATTTAGATGATCTCTCACACATGTCCATTGTTTGTGTGGGCCCTGCAGAGGTACATTAAGTGGTAAAAGCTGCTGGAATGAAAGTATTGATGGTTATACTGTGTTTAAAATAGATATCCATGCTGCAGAGAGTGCATGCTTATATATCCATTAGTGTGTGTGTGTGTGGGTGGGGTGAGGTAATGGCCTTAAACATCTAAAGATCCTGACACACCAAGTTGACAGTGACCCACTTGACATTGCTGTAGTTACTCCCTCAGTTGTGACAAGGGTCTGGTTGGGTCTGGTTTGATCACCATCAGATGAATATGAGGCTGCGTGTGGACATCTTCAACTACAATGCATATATCCATCAAGAAAGCACAATAGAATGGACTACTTGTCCATCGTGTCCACAGCTGTTTCTTTGCCTGTTTCCTTTTGTAAGAAACTATTTTAAAAGTTACTCGATTGTCACTTTTTGTTAAGTATTCTCATTAAGTTTGTTTCCTATTAAATTTGATATATAACTTCTTTCTCAGCACAAGTTCTTGCACGTGGTGTGTCAGGGTCTTTAAGAGGCATCATCACATCAGACAACATTTTTACAAGTACTGCCACCATTATAGTCTAATTATACCACAGAGAATTGTTGATAGTGCTAACAAAGCTCCCGTTTGTCGGATAAAGCTTTCATCCATCGCCCTCAGAAACATTAGAAAGGACAATCATGCATTACACTCCAGCCCATCTAAAGTGCTCGAATTAGATTTTCTGGTGAGCTTCTGTGCAGTTTGAAGTTGTTATCGCTTTTTCAATGTGAGTGTGTATTTGTGGGTTTTGTTTTCCCCCTTTGGGTTTGCATGAATAATGGACCCTGACATTGTGTGTAGAGATACATCAGGGCTTGTTTCTGCTGTTTCTTCCACCCTGTTTCTCATCTCCCTTTGTCCTCTTTCTTGCTCCTTTCAAGCTGCCTCCCTTTTTGTCTTATTCACTCTCTCTCTCTCTCTCACTGTCTATCTCCACCTCTTTTCATCTTTTGCCTTTGTATCCCATAATGAACACTTCTCTCTCACTATATATATTTATGGTGTGATTGCTGTTTAAAACCCCATTGATTGCTTTGTTATGAAGGTGCCCATGCCTCTTCCATTGCCCCTATTGGTACCTGCTGCGTACTACTACTACTACCACCAACAACACCACCAACACCTCCTCCACTCCTCCTCCTACTTCTCCTACAAGTCCTGTCCCGCTATGCCCAAGTGCGTCGCTGGTACCTGAGTTAGGCCCAGAGTCTGCAACCCCATGGCACTGAGTAAAGCGTCAGCCTGCAAGGCCTCCTGTCAGCCAGCAGTAATGGGAGCTTGCATCAGAGCACCACCGACAGCAGCGGCAGCCACAGGGCGTGGAAGCCTGCTCTCTGTTCTGGACTGGACTGTGTGGTGGTGATGAATGAAGGGTTAAAGGAGGGGGAGGGTGTCTGATGCTCTGTATCCCTCTCCCTAGCCCTTTCTGCCATTTTGAGGATAAACACAGTCTGCAAGTGTTGTCCTCCAAAATCCAGACAAAACTTCAGTTCTCCAGTTTGGTTTTTGATGCTTCCTCTGTTCCCACGCTGCCCTCTGCTTGTGGAGTGGAGTAATGACTTTGGACTGAGAACTGTTGCAGTAACTGCTAATTAATGCTGCTGTCGCCGTTTTGGGTTTTAAGACTCTTTCAAATGGAGCAACTAAGACAATCTGCTAGTAAGCAACAACCCATGGGCTTTTTTTCTTTTGTTTTTGTTGGACAACTTTGTGGATAAGACAAAAATCTATGGATGTGACACATCTGGATTTCTGGTTTTGTAAAGCCTGCAGCTATCATCTGCCTTGACAGTGTGGCACACCTTTCAAATGGGACTCATATTGAGCTAAGATCACAACAGTTTTCCTGAATGGTTCCAGTTTAGTAAAGACACAGAGAGACTTTTAAAGACATCTGTCCAAGGACAAGTAATCTGACCACAGTGATGCACTTTTTCTGTGGTTGTATTGATCATCTACGCTTTGCCAGGAAGGGTGGATCTGCTCCACAAACTGCTGCCCGTTCTTTCCCTGCAGTGAGCACCAGTGTGACTCAGTGGATGTCTCACCGTGACATTGTGATATTCTCTCTCTACTGTGGACCTTGCAGATGGACTCCTGCGGTTGTTGCTGTTACGTATTTATTTATGTATCCATCTCTTCGCTACACCCACAGCTTGGCCCTGGTAAATTTTTTTTGCATGGTTTCATGCGAGTGTGTGGGGGGAGTCATGCTAGCACTGCTATGAGCCCTCTGTCTTTGACTACAGCCGTGGATTGCAGTTCAACAAAGACTGGATTATTTTTTTTCCATCTTTATTCCTGTTAAGAGACTTGATTCTGATCTTCTGTGCAGTGAACTCAAAGCAAGCGTAAGACTCTCGCTGCATACTTGGAAACCTACGGAAACCTAATGGGTAAAAAAGAGCTGGAAGGCATCACAGACAATCTGGGGTTATCATGTTGAAAATCCCATTTTTTTCCCAAGTATCCACGGGGAATGGAGAATATGTAAGCACCAATGGAAATGAAAGACACTAGCCTCAAGCGTTAACAAAAGACTCATCAGATGTACGTCACAGATCCTGGACTCTAACAAAGTAAACCTACATCCCTCCCCTGACTCCGTCAGAGTCCACAGAGACGCTCTGAAACCTCTGCCACCCCCCTCAAAAAGACTGAATCGTGACTGTGTGACCAGCAGTCAGTCAAGAAAAGTCCTCCCCAGAAAAAAAGTCCAATCTGGTGATCAGTTCCTGCCTGGTGGCTAATCTGCACTCTCAAATCGAGCCCTGCCCTCACTTCTCTGCCTTCTCTGATTGGATCCTTGTTGCCTAGATACAGTGCACACTGTCGTGAGGTTGGGCCAGTAAGGAATCAGGTGTTAAATGGTACCAGGAAATGACTTGTCATTATACCTCTATTTAAAAATGTGTAAATATTTGACAGGAGTTAGTGTATAAAATATTTTTTTCCTCCTCTTGTAATTTAGTCCAAAATTCTGGAACTGTCATGTGTACTGCAGTTCAATTTGATATGTTTACATCAAGCCGAGAGTGCTCTGTATACATTTAAACACAGACTGTGGATCTGCAATAGCCTTTTGTTAATATGATGCATTCTTTAAGGTGAATTACAACTGCAGTATTGATAGTTCTGCTACAGATTAGTACGTCTTCAGCACTTGGTTTTCCACCTCTGCTCATTAGCACTAATATTTTACCATCATTCAATTGCACCACTTGACTCAGCTACACACCATTACCTTAATGCTTATTGAGTGCATTAGCAGCATCAGCACCCTGTAAACGCAGAATAATAGTTACAAAAAGCCACACAAGTTCAAACCATTCAAATTTGCAGCCACAAGAGGGCAAACAAAATATACCCTTATGTATTTGCATTTGGGGTTTTATTTTGTTTACCTGCACACTGCAAAATATCTAGAGATAATTAAGTAATATAGTGCTGTCGAAGAACACAGATCAGTAACGTTTCCCTCAGCACGAAATGGAATTAATGAAACTGTCAGGAAGCCACTAGCCACTTCATACGGTTTATTTAGGAAGCAAAGGTCCTGCACTTCCTGCCATCTACTGATCAAAACCTGAAACATGGCGAAACTCTTTTAAATCGAAAACAGTGATTTGAATGTGTTCGTTCTGTCAGGACCATAGTTGGGTTTGTGTGGAACATTTGCAATCCTATCAGCTGTAGTCATTGTGAAACATATTTGTAGGGTGTTTCTTATTGTAATAATAATTATTTTGCATGTAGAAAGCTAGTAAACATGACTTTACATACTTCTACATTCACTTATTATCGCTGCTAAAGTAACGCGAGCTCCTTCTCGTTACATCAGCAGTAGTGTGTGTAAAGTTAGGAAGCCTCTGAAACTTCACAACTTTGCCACAGTATGTAATGTTGGCACCAATTTTTTTTGGTGTCTGAAGAATTGTTTTAGTTTACTAAGACTTACTTGTGACTTTAGTCTGCAGATAGACACCATCTTGCTGCCCTACTTGTGTCCTAATACTGATCCTGTAGTTGCTTTGCTCTTAAAGTCCATATTGCTGTCAAACGCATGTAGAAGTGAAGAAGCATAAAGATTTATCTCAGCGGCTCTGAGCAGAGGTGGATGGCAGAAATGTGTCTGGAGCCTCTTGGTATAAACCAGAGATTTTTTATTTTTAATGTAATACAATTAGAGCCTCCGGGCTTCTGTTACTTTAACCCCCTCGTCCCCCCACCCCTCCTCCACTTTTCCTGTTTCACCTCGTCTCTGTTGATGCCTGTTTGGGTCTGGACTCCCGGTTCTCATCTCACCCCGCACCCCTGGGGTTTCTGTATGTTTTTTTCTGTCTCTCTCTCTTTCCAGAGCACCACCCCTAAGGCTTTTGCTGCTCGCAAGATATCCCTGACCAGTAAGTATACCAGTTATATCGTTTTTCCTGGAATCCTGGACCAGAAACCTTACCCATGTTACAGGATACATGACGATAGATTCAGCAGGATTTAAAGTGAAAGATTAGACACTTTTTTTTTTCTTTTCTTTTTTTTAAGCGGTGTACTTGCATGAGCAAGATGGCAAAAGTAAACTCTGTGTAATAACATCTAATCAGGAAAAACACTGCAGTACACAAGTTTCCTTTTTTATTTCAGCACATTATCTGGTTATTCTTGGACTCGACTACCATAGCTCCATGGATTTATCCTACATAGCACTTCTGTTTATCCACATTCAAACTGATGGGAACTTCTTCCAATTGGCTTCCCCTCACCTGGCCTCCTCAGTCAATCAAAACTTTATTTTTATAGGAATTTTTATGCATTAAGATGCAGAAAATAAACTGAAATACACACATACACCACCTTCTCTGCACTCTCTCAACACCCCTCCTACACACCCACTTCTACACATTAGACACCCACCTATCATACAGAGAAGAAAAAAATAAGTAAAGGGTAAATATAAAGTATAATAAAAATAATTAAATGAAAATCAAAATAAATAAAAATTAAAATAAATAAAACTGACACAAAAACCTTAACCAGGCGTGCTAAAAAAAGGAAGGTCTTGAGTTTTGTATTAAACATCTCAACAGTTTCGGCAGCCTTCAGGTCTTCAGGTAGACTGTTCCATAAACCCGGAGCATAATAACTAAAAGATACCTCTCCGTGAGTCTTGGTTCTAATTTTAGGGACTGTCTCCTAGCAGAGGACCTGAGGGCTCTGGAGAGTTTGTAGTGTAAAATTAAATCAGAAAGATAAGAGAGTCTTAAAAACCCGTTAAAGCATAGGTGTCAAACTCTGGCCCGCGGGCCAAATTTGGCCCGCAGCATAATTACATTTGGCCCGCGAAGCCAAACCAAATTACTATTAGAGCTGGCCTACTGGTATTATACAGCTAATATATATATTGTTTAGTATTAAGCTTTGCTTGTTCCATATTCAGTTTTTCAGCAAAACGTGTTTGAGTCCATAAGAAAAGATTCATTCCTATATCTGGAGGATTAAATATATTTCAATAAATATTAACGTTAGCCCGCGACTTTGTTCCAGTTTTGAGTTTTGGCCCACTGTGTATTTGAGTTTGACACCCCTGCGTTAAAGGATCTTTAAATCTTCCGGCTAAACCTGGTGATTGTGAGCACCGCTACTTCATCATGCAGGTGTGGACATTAAAAAAACAACCTAACCCTACTTGGAAACGCAGTTCCTCGCGTTTTTTGAGCATGACTGTCGTTCTGAATGTGAGTGTGCGCTGATTACTAAGACTGTGTCGGATATTACTGTCATAGCCTGCTTATTATGGGACCTAAAAGCAGACTTAGTCTTTCCATCAGAAGACAGATTTTTTTTTTTTTAAAACGTGCATGTGAAAAATCTGTCAGATGTCAGCAGATAAAGAGCCTGCCAGGAAATACAGAAGGAACGTGGCACATATGGCGTTCTGCTATCACCAAACTATTATACAGTATCTCCCTGCACTATTGGTTATATGTAGTAACCTGTAATAAGGGCCAAAATCCCAGATTTAGTCCATACCACAAAAAAAAACCCCACCACACTTGATTGCGATTGGATCATACACCAAAAATAAATTTAGTTGTCAACTGTTTCCACGTCACTTGTTACATGAACAAACTTTAAATAGTACAGCTTTAGATTGAGGAAAACTGCACTGACGTCAGTAGGAAAAACATAGAAGTCTACGTTTACCTCAGTGACTGAAGGTTTTGCCATATTTGAAATGAACAGCTGATGAAACCCTGTTATATCTTGGAGATGAGACAGCTGCTCCTCTGCGGTGTGTGCTGTACACCAATGAATGTAGTCTCTGTTGGATCGTAGCGTTGATGGTATTAAAACAACATGACATCCTTTGTTTTCCGTTCACACCTAATAGCTCTGGTAGCAGCACAGTGATTAAGAAATGATAATGAAATGAAATGGTGTGCTAGTTTGACTCAGAGTGGGTTTAAAAAAAAATTACTCACTGGTCTCTCCAATTTCAACACGCTACAGCAGGGATACTGTCCATGCTTGTTTCCTCAGAAATGCACTTTGCCTTTATCCACTACAGGATTCCTAGTCTCCTCTCTTTAAAAAGTGCTGCCTGTTAGCTCTGTGTTAGGAGAAAGCAGGTGTGCAGAGGCTTTCTAGCAGACTCTCTGTGGAAGCAAGCCAAAACAAAAATGGTCCAGTATTAGAAGATTGTTAAGGAAATTGTTTAATCTCTCAATTACATTTCTGAATTTTGTCCTAAATTACTTACTGCCACCATTGCCAAAACAATTTGGGTAAAAGCATTTGGACAATCATTGCTGCTTTCAGGCTGTGAGCTTGCAGTAACTTGTCAGTGAAATCCTTTTCACCAGAAGCCAAATCGCTCACTTTCATGATGATAAATTACTTTTTTTTTCTCTCCCCCAACTCCTGCAGACAGTAAGACTTCTCCCGCCACCACAGACGGAGGAGCAGGAGAGACTGAGACGGGAACCGCAGCGGGGAGAAAGAGGCGATGGGGTTCCAGCACGGCCGTCACTGCTAAGAAGCCCTCCATCAGCATTACAACGGACTCCCTGAAGGTACCAACACAGCACAGGGATGAGCACCTGGCATCCAACAGATAGTAGAGAAGTGAAGGTTATAAAAGGTGGTGTAAGAAGAAAGAACACTTTATTTTTTTAGAAGTTTCTGATTGAAGTGAAGCGTTTTTTTTTTTCTGGCTCCGGATCAAAACTTACATGATCATTCTTGTTCAAAGTGAAGACACACCCAGCACTTCTGACATTGTGATGACTTATTTTGGGAAGATTTTCCGTTTTAAATTGGAAAGAGTGATTTATCATGAGGTGTTCTTATTGTTTTCATTTGGTGGAAGCTTCACCTACATTTTACACTCGACTGCTGCTGTGAGGTGTGTCATATTATCAAACAATTGTGTAAGGAAATTGAAAATTTGGAAATTTGAATAGAATGTGTGAGAAGCTGTCAGATGTTCCCACATTAACATAATTCTTTTTCTCTTTTATCTCTTTTCTCCTGTCCACATCTCTACGCTTCAGTCTTTGATCCCCGACATCAAAGTGAACCAGGAGGCAGTCGTGGATCTTCACCCAGAGGAGCTGCAGTTGTCTGGTGATGAGGAGAACCCGGATGCCAGCAGAAGCGACCCAGACAAAGGCCTCAAGATCCGACGCACCGTCACACAGGTAAGGGAACGCCTGTAGGTGGCGTTGAGTGAAATACTTTGGAAACTACAAGGCTTCTCTTCATGTTCCTGTTTTGTTTTGGGCTTTTTTTCCTCTCCAGGTTGTCCCAGGTAGCAGCCAGGAAAATGGACAGACAAAGGAAGAAGAAGAAGAGGAGGTGGAGAAAATGGAGACAGAGAAACCACGTCGGACTTCCAGAGACAACAGGAAGAGCAGTCTTTCCGAGGACGCCCCAGAAACACAGACGTCTGTCAGCCTCGACGGGGAAGCGAAGAAAGGTGAAAGTTTGTGGATTCTTAATTGCTATAATTAATTGCTACCTCCAGCTTTCCGTCATGCCTGTAGCAACATTCCAGTGATTCCCTCTCACTCTTCCTGGCTCTTTCTCATTTTTTTTCCAACAGTTACCCCCAGCGACAGCCTGGTGCGTCGCTCCATAAGTCAACAGAAGTCCGGTGTGTCCGTCACGATCGACGATCCCGTCCGCACAACCAGGCAGCCCTCACCACCTCGTGGAAAAGTGTCAAACATCATCCATGTGACAAACCTGGTGGGTTTGTTACCACACACACACACACACACACCTCCCCAATCTGTAAAATTCCCCTCTTAATCGTGTGTGTTTATACCAGGTTCAAGAGTTAAACTTTTGTAGTTTTCCATGAATGGGATATATTGTATGCCAGTGGTAATCACATGATCATCACCATCTTTCCCATAATTACAGACAGGAATGCTTACCCAGGTGTTAAGGTTGTAGTCAGGCATCAGCTTAAGTCAGGGGCACAGAGCATGACTTAACAGACTGTGACAAGACTAGACGTTACACATTTAATCACTGCCATTTGGAGATTTTTGTTGCTTGCGTCATATGTGGGTTATACGTTGGTCACCAGGGCTCAGTAATCTCAGGTGGCCTTACACTTTAGAAACACAGGAGCTGACGGTGTAAGCAGATGTCAAACCTAGAAATGGCCGTCTTTGATCGTCAAGTGGGAAAAAATATGCTGTTTGGCCTGATGGTGGCACTAGAGGAGAACGTTACCTAAATTCAAAAGGGTTATTGTCTGAGCTGTGACCTTAGGGCATTCCCCTGTTTAATATGCTGCAGCTTTAATCTGTAATACAGCTGAAAGTGGTGAAAATACAGATTACATTTCATAAAACGATTAAAAAAATAATATATTGGTAGGGCTTTCTTTACCAGACCATCATTAAAGTATGTCTTCAAGTCTGAATCTTTTTTTTTTTTTTTTTTTTGTCCAACAGGTGCGACCTTTCACCCTGGGCCAGCTGAAGGAGCTGCTGAACCGTACAGGGAGCGTAGTGGAAGAGGGCTTTTGGATTGACAAGATAAAGTCTCACTGCTATGTCACAGTACGTATTGCCAAATGAACCGTTTCACTGCATCAGGAGTGGATGCATGTGGTTAACAAGCTACATGTGGAATTATGCAGCGCTCAGTTTCTAAAGTATATTGTTTCCTAATCAGCATCTGTCAAACGGCTCGATAATTTGTTTTTGCAAATATATGTTAGAAAATTCAACAAGGAACATTTGCATAATATTTTTGACCTCTGCATTCTCATCCATCTGCTTCCATCTGTTTGTGCCGTTGCCTGTTTTCCCAGCTTGTGTTGGCTGAGATGTGATTGGGTTGTTTTCTCTCTGTTTCCTTTCCTCCTACCCTCGTAGTACGCTACAACAGACGAGGCTGTCGCTACCAGAGCTGCCCTCCACAGAGTCAAGTGGCCTACGAGCAATCCCAAGGTCCTCAACGTGGACTTCTGTGAGCAGGCTGAGGTAATAACAAGCCAGAAATGCCACAAATAAAAATGCACTGCTTTCAGCACACACAAAACTTGAAGACTTCACATTGGGTGGTGGCGAGGACAGTCCAGCCTTAACATGGTTTGAGCTCATTTTATTATAATGGATCATTTTTCTGCTACTTTTAATGTACTGAGGAAAAATAGGGCTTCGCTATTACCTCTTCTTTAACTTCTAGTGAGTAGAAATAACTTGACCTCACTGGTTGCAGTCTAATATTGAGGTGTTTTAAAAAATAAACCTATAAATGCACCTTTGTGTGCATTTAATAATCTCTCCACAGCTACTCTTTAACCTGCCTGCTTATGTTTTCAAACAGCTGGACTTTCACAAAGGTGTCCTGAAGCCAGACAAAGAGGAGGAGCCTGTTCCCCCGCCCGCTGCCCCACCGATCCGGCTGCCCCCTCTGATGCCTGAGCGAGACAGAGAACGAGACAGGGACAGAGACAGGGAACGTGAGCGTGAACGCGAGCGAGACAGAGGTGTACGGGATCTGTGGGCAGAGCGAGAAAGGGAGATGCAGCGCCGAGAGAGGGCGCGAGGCGAGCGGGAATGGGACCGGGATAAAGTGCGGGAATTTGCACGGCCGGGAGAGGATGGACGACGATCTAGATCCAGAGACAGAGACAGGAAGAGGAGAGAGAGGGCCAAGAGCAAGGAGAGGAAGACTGATAAGAAGGGTAAGACAACTCACTAAGAGTATCACAGTGGGGGAGGGGGGAGTTTAATCCAAGTACACCTTACTGAAACAGACAGTAATGATTAATTAATCAACACGGAAAGCTTCCCGACTGTGTCACTTTTGGGGATGAAATGAGCTTCATGTATTTAAAAAGAAGCAGAGTGATCTGGGAGCTGGTTCAAAGAATCTGAGGCTTTTGAGAAATTGGCTCATTAACGCTTCAGTGTCCATCTCTTTGTGCAGCTCTACACTGCTCCCTGCACTCCTGCTGCATTTGGCTCACTCCTGCAAATATCTAACCATTTGCACAGGTCCACTTATCTGTGTCCTACCCTGCATTTGGAAAAACAAACCAAAAAAAACGCTACGGTAAGGAGAGATCAGTGGAGATAACTGAACATGATTTACTGAAGTTCAGAGCTTGTGATAAATAATTTGTCAATTAGACTCAAATTAAGCTACACAGCTGAGCTGAGTCCCAGCAGTGGGAGGAATTGGACTTTGGTGGTGGCCAGGATGAGGTGGAGATGGAGGTGAAAGGCGGAGTGATGGAAGAGATTCAAAGAACAGGGAGCAGAAGCTGATTGGCTTCTGAATGTGGGGAAGAAAATAATTGGACTGGATTGATGACACAAGTTTGGCAGCGTTGGGAAAGCTTAATTTTTTCACAGGGATCCAAATCTCTGTTTTATTAGATTGATGTTTCCACTTTGTGAGTTTAAGGTTTGTGATGAAATCACAAGTGAAAATGGTCAGAATGGGAGGGGGGTTGAGTTCAACTATATTTATACAGCACCACCTCCAGTAGGCCATTGGTGTGAATGTCTTACGGGGCTTTATATTGTAATAATACAGAGAAAACCTCAACAATCAGATGACCAGCTTTGAGCAAACACCTGGCAACAGTAGAAAGAAAAACTCCCTTTTCACAGGAAGAAACCTCCGGCAGATTCAGGCTCAGGGAGAGTTAGCCATCTCCCGCTATTGGTTGAGGTGAGAGGAAGAAGACAGGACAAAAGACACACTGGAAGATAGCCAGAGATTAACAATAACTATTGATTAAAAGCAGAGTGATGTATAAACACAGAGTGAAGAAGAAACACAATGCATCATGGGAAATTGCCAGGAGCCTTTGCTGCTTTATGAAAAAGGAAAGTTTTAAGCTTGATCTTGACATTAGAGATGGTGTCTGTTTCCTGAATCCAAACTGGGAGCTGGTTCCACAGAAGAGGGACCTGAAAGCGGAAGGCTCTGCCTCCCATTCTGCTTTAAATAAAATCTAAAGGTGCACAATTTGGCAAAGTAACTAAGATTTCTTTCCCAGCGAGCCCTTTACTCATATGCAATACCCAAAGTTGATAAACACAAGCAACCCCACATCCCCCAACTGTGCAGCAGTGTTTGCTGTGTGGTCTGTGAGTCACAACTTTAATCACATGTATATTTGCGCTCAGGTTTCCATGTGTAACAGCCTGGTTCTGTTTCCTCACTGACAGAGAAGGCAGATGAACCTCCAGCCAAACTGTTAGACGACTTGTTCCTCAAGACCAAAACAGCTCCGTGTATATACTGGCTTCCCCTCACCGAGGAGCAGGTTGGTCCTTCACATGTTGACATTTAGTGTCGAGTGACTGGTGTGGTTGTACTTGCACCTGAACAGTGCGCCGTGTTTGTGCCCCCTCTCAGGTGGCGCAGAGGCTTTTGGATCGCACAGAGCGACAAAAGGAGCGCGAGCGAAGGCATAAGGAACTGCAAGAGGAGGAGAAGAAACGCGAGGAGGAGAAGGAAAGGCTGAAGGGCCGGGAGAAGGATGGCAGCGTGGCGACGAGCGGCGGAGCAGCCGGGCGAGGCGCTGACGGAGACAGAGAGCGGGGCCGAGACAGAGATCGGGACCGTGAGGGGGACAAGAAGAGGGATGGCAGCCACCGGCCCCGACGACCTTCGCCGGGCGCTGCTAGTGGACGGCGGTCTCGTAGTCGGAGCAACCCGAGGGACAGGCGCCGCTGAGGGATGGACGGAGGCCGCAGGAAAAGCTGGAGAGGGAAGCAGTGTAGCTGAGGACGCAGCGGGCTGGCACTGGCAGGGGTGTTTCGGTGTCTGCTCCTCCCCTACCTGCCCCCACTGTGCTTGAATTCGTCCACTATGACACCAGCGTTGTCTTCCACACACTTCTGCCACCCACCCCACTCCCCATCTTTTTAACAAATTCCTTTGCAGAAACATGACGGTTCATCGCGCTCCCCTCCTCCTCCGTTCTCTTTCCGTCTTCCAGCAGAACACCGGCTCCTTCCTCCTGTAGAGAGTAGCGTTTCCTCCTCGTCTCTGTTTCAGTGCTGTCGGTTCCCCTTTGATTGAAGAAAAGAAGAAGGGCGGTAGTTTTCTGGCTCGCCTCTTCATTTTTTTGTCCCACTGAGGTTTTGGGAGCCCGCCTCATTATTTTAGTTCTGCGGGTGCACAGTTCCTTCCTCCTCAGCCCTGTAATAAAACCAGTCCAAAATAGATCCCTGACCTTCACATATTTTCTAGGATCAGTTTTAATGTTCTCCTCTTCAGCACAAAACATTTTTTCTTTATCTTTGTTTTGTTGTTGTTTTTTTTAATGTACCTTTATGGGCGACCTTTGTTGATATAAGTTAATTTTGTTTTCTTGGAAATTTGAGGAATCATGTTTATTTCTTCAGCCTTTGAAGGCTTGTTGTGCGAGTGACGTCTCGACACTGCGACAGTAGTGTTAGAGAGATGTGGCATTATGCCTAACTTTGTCCTTTTGTGGGATGAGGAGAGGATATGAAATACTCAGATGATTATGGGAAGCTGACCTTCCCTGCACTGATGTCTATTTGAAAACGCCTCCTCTGATCCTTCAATCTTATATTTAAGAGGAGGTGAAAATAAAAAATCTTTATCTTCTAATAGAGTAATGGTTAGAATTTTAAAATTTTCTTTTTTTAGTTTAAAACTGATTTTGTTGCTTTTTCCTCCTACAAGTGCTGAATGTACCGAGAATTAAAAAAAAAATATGAATAAACTTTAATTGGTTATCACATTGTCTGCTGGGATGTTTTTGTTTACATGCATTTCTTGTCTGGAGTAGCTTTGGATGATTCACAGTTAAAAATAATCCTTATTTATTCTCATACTGAACCACCCTGTTCACCCAGACTTAAACATGCTCCTTTAGCTCCCTTCTATTCTAATGATTGGTTGCCTCTTGCAAACAGAAGATATGATTAGTAGCAGGTGGGTGGGGCTTCTGTGCTGAGATGACCATATTTGGAAGATCCCCTCTTGCTGACGTTCATAACTAAGAGCAGAAAATGAATTAAGAGCAGTCTGAAGCCAGGGGTTTTGGTTCATGGGGATTTTTTCTTGAATATAACCGTGCCTTCATTACTTGACCCTTTTGGTCATGTTTAAATAAGACTGAGGTGATGATTGGTGATTAGTAGTGTGGCTTCATACTTAAAAGGAGCTATACAGATGTGATATTTGCTTTGAGAGGTCAGGCAGGAGTGTCTGTGGACTCTTAACTGCAGATGACATTGTAATTGTACAAGTTAACACCTGTAGAGGGAGTGAGTTTAAATACCTGGAGTCAATCGTTCAAAGCTATGGACAGTGCACAAGACAGGTGGAGTGGGTGTAGAGGAGTGTCCGGTGATTTGTGACAAGGTTTACAAGATTGTAATGAGACCTGCTATGATGTATGGTCAGTGTCATTGTCTCCTGACAAAAAGACAGGAGGCCAAGGTGGAGGTGTTAACATTTTCACTGGTAGTGAGCAGAATGGACTGGAGGGGTGAGCAGTTTGGAGACAAAGTTATTATAGAGACATGCTTAAGATGGTTTAGACGTGCAGAGAGTGGACATATGGGACAAAGGATGCAAAAAGAATATCTCAGAGGAGGTTCAGGATATTAGAGATGGAGGCAGATGATCCACTGTGGTGACCCCGACAGGCAGCAGCCAAAACAGACACGAAACAAGAAAGCACGATGACTCCTCTTTGAATTTTGACCTAGCTACACAATCTGTGTGAGCAGAGAAAATATTTATTACAACATAATCATTACAGTAATGTGTTTTCCAACTTGTACAGATTCACGTAACAAATCTCTTACAGTAAAGTCAAATTTAAGTGCAAAACTTCTGATAGCAATAATGTATGTACAAAAACAAAAAAAATCCCTCATTTCTCTACAGCAAACAGTAGCCACATTAGGGTAAAGAATTAAAAAAAGCAGTAGTTTTCCTGTTCCCTTTTAACTGTTGTACAGTAATAGTACAAGAAGTACAGCAAGCAGTACATGTGGCAATCAGAAACTGATCCAAGTCAGACAAAATAAAGGTGAAGTGTGAAAACATCTCAATCTCAGCAGGTTTGTTGTAAAGAAAGAGCGAATGGGAGGGGGATGGACAGCATATTAAGACCAGCTTTTACATAAAAATAAATCTACAGCTGCATAGAAGCCGATCAGTGTGTGTTGTGAGGGGGGACGTTATGTGTGGCGCACACTCTGTTCACATGGCACGAGTGGCAGAGGAGGTGGGAGTCCAGAGGGAAGCACTGCGAGCCGGGCTTATCGGAGAGCTGCTTGCCGCACTCCTGAGGGTGGAAGAGAGGAGACGGGGCGAGGTCAGCTGTGGGTTCGCTTCAAAACGAAGTCAGAAACGTTAAGTCGTCACTTACCTCACAGTGGTAGCACTCAAAGTGGTAGTCTTTGTTCATAGACACGACCCTGAGGATGTCTTCACTGCCCTGAAACAGCAAACAGGTCAGCAGAGCCACATTTCCAGTACTTTCCTGCCTGTTCTGTGTCACACTGCTGTGTAAAGTTTGGAAAACTGCCCAAAACAAAGTAAATTATGAACACAGTCATGCTAATTCGTTGCTGTGGGACAGATTCTGGTTCAAACATACACCGCTGAATCCGAAGTGTTGTGACACAGCAGCTTTTAGAGGGCAGTGTCTACACTCACGGTTCATGAGTGCAAGCCACAGCTCATTTTTTAACCAGGCCAGCTGACCAATCAGAGCAGATGGGGCCTTCTAGGAGGGAAGGCTTAACCAGATGGGAGCTTAAATGGTAGGAAGAGGAACAGTACGAGATAGGTCAGCGTTACTCACCTCAGTAGGCAAGATGGGTTGTAAACAGGCAGCGCACTTCGGGGCAAAAGTCCTGCAGTGAGACACAGGAGCGGTTATTTTTAAGCAGCAGCACATTCTGCAAAATGTTAAATGTGCAAACTTCATAACATCTTCAGTACAGAACAGCTGAAGCTCTTATAGCAGGAGTGTCAAACATAAGGCCCAGGGACCAGGATTTGTCCAGCAAAGGCTCCAGTCTGACCGTTTTGTGCTCGGGTACAATACTCACTTGTTGTAGTCTGCAACGCAGTAAATTTTGCTGTGCTGGTCAACGGTGAAAGGCACCCCATCCAGAGCCTTGGAGCACACCACACAGCGGAAACAACCGGGATGGTACGAGTTCCCAAGAGCCTGCAGGATCTGAGGGTGAGAACAACCAGATCTAAGATTTAAGTTCAAAAATAAAAATATCAAAGGCTGGATAAGGATCCACCAACTGCAAGGGAGTGGTTGGCTATTGTGAAGGATGTGTGTGTGTGTAGGAGCATAAAAGGAACAGAGAAAATTTTGTTAGGTTTTACTTTTTCTAGTCTTCCGTTTCTTCTTCCTCCAAAGAAAGCAGATTACATCAAAACAGACTACATCAGATTTGATGTAGGCCGCCCAGCTTTGACGATATCTCCCTCATCTTGAGTATAATGGCATCAAAAGCAAACATGTCTCTGACCAGAACTTACAATCTGGTTGCTCAAAAAACAAATAAAAGAATACAAACCTTGAAGCTGTTCTGAGTATTTTCAAATAGCAGTGATTTTTCCCCCCACCAGTCAAAGACTCACACAGCCAGCTAAACAGTACAGCCATTAATGATGACATCCTGTCACAGCCCTCTACTCCAGCTCCCTTTGCACCGTGGCTCTTCTGTTTACCCTCAAGTTACATTTTCTAGCTACTTGGGGACAGTTTCCAGTTAAAAGTGAGGTTTTTTGTCCCCATTGTTGTCAATCCCTTGCACATAAATGATTACTGGTTTTCTTTCTGTAATGCATTAAAGTCTCGAGTGATTTGGTGCCATATTTAAAAAGTAAAGGGGGAGGGGGGACTTCCCATAAAGCCAAAAAGAGCATCAGACTCAGGTAATAACAGGTTTAGCATTACCACACTGTCCTGCCAACATCCTCCACTTTCAATCAGTAATCCAGCAGAGACCAGACAGCGTTCAACAGGAGACAAAAGAATAAACTTTATTAACTTGAATGTTATACTTTAAGCAGCAGTGTTTCCAATTAAACTCCCAAGTCCAGCAGGAATGCATTTTCCCCTCTCAACACTGTTGCACCAACAAGTTTTCGAGCCACTGATGCAGAAAATAATGCTTGTGGATCACAGACACAGTGACAGCCTGCTATTTATATTATGGGTATTATGTGGTTCAAATATGGTGAAAAGTTTTAAGATAATCACTGCAGAGCCATTTTTTTCCCTTTATCAAAAACCCAAGGCAAACATTCCAGTGAAAATCTGTCGTGGGAAACCAACGAGCAGCCAACAGAAGGACGTCACTGAATTTCTCTACTCTCCGAGGTATTCTTCGAAAACATTATGGGAAACGTTGGATGTAAATAACTAAAAGGAAGATTAAAGATTAGAGCGTTTCTTCTGAGTTCTTCCAAATGTTTGGGAGGTATTTGGTGTGCTGGTTCTCACACACTCACACAGAGCCCTCACCTGTTCGAGAATAAGGTGGCCACACACGCTACACTTCTCCGCAGCCGCCTGGAATCCCGAAAACTGTAATTAAAACAAAGAGATTACTAATATCGCAACCTCGATTCCCCCCAAACCGACTCCGAGCACGTCTGAGTGTGTTTGTGTGTGAGAGAGGCGGATGACAAAACAAGCCTCGGCCTCGACTCTTACCATATAATCCTCTTTACAGTACACAGAGCCGTTGACATTGTAGAAGTCCTTGTTTCTCAGGGTGCGTCCTGCAGATGGGGGCAGAGGTGACTCAGCATAATTAAATCTCCACATTTTTGTGGTAAATGCTTCAAAGAGGGCGTTTGCAGAAGGTGTGGCGGTGGCACAAATTCATCATTAAGCCTGATCATCATTGCTGTGTTTGGTCAGGTGTGTGTGTGTCTGTGTGCGTGGGTGGGGGGAAGCCGTACTCACCGCAGGACACGCAGGTGAAGCAGCGAGTGTGATAGAGGTTTTCCAGAGCCTGGCAGGCGTTATCCGCCCCGTACACTCCTTTCCCACACTTCACGCAGGTTCCTGCCGGGACACAAACTCGCATTTAGTCGGGAGCAATGGCTCGGCGGGGGCTCTCAGCGCTCTGTTTACGACGCATTCCTGGAGAATGTGTCTGAAATCCAACTCCACACAAAGTGTCAACACTTGTAAATCCTCTCGTTCGCACCACCTAGGGGATTTTCACACAGTTAAAACCTCGTTACCCATGCCAGCCTGTTTGCTCATCCACTCATGAGTGTCTGCCGAGCCTCTCTGTTATTAAAGGGAAACTCCGCCGGATCTGACTTCTTGGCAGCTTTTCCAGAACATAGACGATTCTTTCTTCTGGAGTTTGGAGACCGAGACCTTTAAATTTAAACTTAAACCCCCCACATTAAGAGCAATTTGGAGACTTAACATCATAGCCATTTTTCCCTCCCCCTACCATGCTGGGGGCCAAAACTACAAAGCAAGCAACAACAAAATTAATAGAAATTAACGCTTGTGCAGCTTTCCTTAAATTGCTGGCCAGTGGCTAAGAAACAAGAAGCTTGGTGGCATTTTTGGGGGCTGAAATACTGAAGATAACCAAGCAAAATGGACCTACAAAAAAAGAAATGCAAGTAATCAGTTTTACTTCTGTGAAAAAGCTTCAAAAATGAGCCTGTTTGTCTCCAACCTCATTCCACAATCATATGTAAAGCAGAAATGTGGTGGCCTGCGCATCACTCTTTCTGTGATCAATTTAAGGGTTGGTCTGAGCTTTTTCCCCCCCTTCTCCTTTCTAATGTGGCTCAGGGAGTGCCACACAAATCAAGAATTCCTACACCCTGCTTCTGCGAGCTTGGACAATCCCTCCGATATTTAGGAAGAGGCATGAGCCGGTGCCAAAGCCAAAAACCAAAGAGCCGAAACTTTAAATATAATGTATGAAAACGGCTGCATATAGAAAGAGATGGAAAGAAAGCGGGGTTGACATTACTCACTGAAAAGAACGAAAAGAGAAGACTGAACTTAGGGTTTAAAAACAAAGGGTTTTTCAAAATAAAGCTCACTAGGGGCACAAAAGTCAAGTTGATACCAAAGAAAATGACAAATGTCACACTTTGAACTACATCTGCTCTCCTTTCATGACTTAAAACTAATCAATAGACACATCGCATGACTACATTTGTGTGACTACACCTTGTTCTTTTCACATCATGAGACAATATAAGGTATTTAAGGTGGACCTGTTATTCTTATTTCCATTTTGTTTTAATTATAGGACTCTACTAGAGCAGCTTTGCATGAGTCACAGCGCAAAATAATCCTTACTTATCTTATACTGGGTCTGTGTGGCCCCTCAGTTCATCCTCTTCCTGCTTTTTTCTGATTGACTGCCCCTGACAAACAGAAGCTTTCTATGCTCTGAGCCACATCCTATTAAAATAAAATAACACTCGCTGAAACGCATTTATAGCAGCCTGAAGCCTGAACTTTTGGCTCACACACTCGCACACATGCCGCCCTCCATGCTGGAAACTCTGAGCATGTACAAAATGAGCGTGAAACAGTGAAGCTTAAAAGCTATAAATCGACATCTGTTCAGTTTATGTTCCTCTTCTTCCATTTTTACTTTCTTTTTTCATTATTACTGCGTTTATTTTTTTTTAATTTTGTTCAGCTTTACACCTGAACACAGGTGTGTGCTGCCGAGCTGAGCTCAGGGCGTCTGTCTTCACGGCTCAGAGCTTCTGATTCCTCGCTAATGGCTGAGAGGAATACAGTATTGTATGTCCCCTCCAGGCACACATACCTGAGCTGAAAAACAGGCTACAGCACACCACCCCTGCACACGCCAAGGCAGCATTACACACACACACATATACACATGACTCACACACACATTGCGTTACTGTGGCCTGAAGTCACTCAAAGGGGGGGGGGGGGACACACCCTGCCACAAAGAAACAATATACACACAGAGACATACGCACATTCATCTAGCCATCCTAACACACACACGCTCGCGCACACACACACACTGGCACACTGAGAGAACTGGAGCCCTAATCTTGTGTGACTCAGTAATAGCTGGAGCTGTGTTTATATGGAACCATGTAATTTATGTCTGAGTGTTACAGCAGAATTTTGCACTTTAATCGGCGTGCAGATCCGCTGCATTAGCCCTCTGTGCGCACCACCACTGTGGCAAATTGGCAAGATGTGCAAACATCAGCTGACAACCGTGCGTAACTTTTAGCGCACTGATTTTCTTTCCTCTCTCCGGTCAAACACGTCTACTTGTCTGCATCTCGGTTTCTGAAGCCTGGCTGATGTTTTTTTTTTCTTTCCCCTCCTCCCCCCTCCCCTTCTCCACTCCTTTAATGCTTTGTGTGTTATGACCCTGCATGTCTCTGCAGGTTCTGTGGCACCATCCACCTATCCATACACACTCTTTCAACTATTAATCTGTCCATCCATCCATACAACCCTTTCATTTAGAGAGAAACCTGTGATCCGACACCAGGCGGTGAGGACAACAGTAATAACACAGTGAGGGGCGGACGCCGTGGGGACGGATGAGCAGTGAGGCTGCTGGCTCGGGTTAGGGATGTGATTTTACTGTTTTTAAAGTTAAACACAGCTGCCCATCTCCATCCAGTCCCACTGATTTGCTTCTTTTACTTTTTGTTTTGCAAAATAAATTTATAAAAATTTTTAAAAAAAAATAAGGATCTCACCAAAGAACTCCTGCCGGTTTTCTGTTGCCTCTCTCCCAGGCAAGGCTCCTGGCTCCTCCTGAGGTTTGGCCAGCCCTCCTGCTGGCGTGACGCCCGATTTGGCGTGAGGCGTGAGGCTGAGAGCCTGCTCCTTCAGCATCAGGCCCTCCAGCAGCCCATCGCCCTCCAGCGCAGCATCTCTCAGCAGAAGTCGGGTCAGCTCTTCCTGGTATCGGGTGCCGGGCAGGTCTGAGTATCGGGCCCTCTCTCCCATCGTGCCTGGATCTTTGCCTCGTACGCCCGCTTGCTGCTCTTCCCACCAATCTGGAGCTGTCTGATAACACGTTGCCGCGGGACTCCCAACCGCAGGCGGGTAGGAGTGACGGCTATCGTACACACCTGAACGTATCCCTGCCTCCAGGTACTGAGTCCAGGCCTCTACGGAGGTCACTCCGGCCCTGCCCGGGACTCCGTATCCAGTTGCAGAGCCTCCGGTCGGCACAGATGGGGACTGCTGCTGGGTAGGGAGGCCTCCGGATGCAGAATAGCGCAAGTCGTAGCCGAGACTGATGCCACTGGTCCGGTTGCTGCTGCAGCGGCTCCCCATGGGACTCCCTCCTCCTCCTCCGCTGGCCGTGCTGGAGGCAAAGCTGGACCTGGGGCTGACCAGCACAGACTCCTGGAAGCTGAAGGATGAGCACGGACTCAGGGTTGGCCCTGGCGGGTAAAAGAGGCCTCCACCTCCTACACCTCCTCCGCTCATATCAGATGGGCGATGTGGTGGATGAGAGAGGGATGCCGGCCGGGTGCTCTCCCACAGATCGTTGCCTGTGCTCAGCCGCTTGTAGAACAGGGTTTCCTGGAGAGACAGGCGTTTGTGCCGCTCAGGCTCAGAGAGGTAGCCGGGCTCAGCCAAGCCGCCTCCGCCGCCTCTGGGCGCCGATCCATATCCCGATGCAGCAGGGTATGGTGGCGGGACGGAGAGTGGAGGCGGCTGGGACAGGAGCTGCTGTCGTTGGACCAGCTGCTGAAGCTCCAATGAGTATCGACGTTGATTGAGGGACACCTTGGAGCCGAACGCTCCCATGGGGTCGCACTCGGGACTCAGGCCGGACTCACGCCTAAGGTGGGAATCTACACCTTCACCCAGGTAGCAGGAAGCCCGCTGCTGAGAGGAAGGACGCCTCAGCGGTGCCAAGGTAGAGGGGTGAGGTGGTTGCTCAACATCTGGGGGGATGGTGCCCACTGTGGAGGAAGTAGATGGTGTGGTGAGGAGCTGAGAGGAAGTCAACCCCATTCCTCCTGCTCCTCCTGTGCCGCCTCCTCCTCCTCTCCCACTTGCTGGCACACATGGATCACTTGTGGTTGCCGAGGCAAGCGGGAACTGGCCAGGTCTTGCGGGCGAGGCAGCTGCAGAGCTGGGAGCCAGCGGAAGAACGCTGCCCCCTCCTCCGCTGCCGCCCACAGGGACGCCGGTGTTGGCGTTGCTGTTATTGGAGTTGCTGGAGGAGTCGTGCTTTTTCTTCGACACGTTGAATTTCACACTCCCCGAGTCCGTTAGCTTCAGCTTCTCCAGCAGCTTGCTTATCGGCCTGTCCATGATTAAGCCTTCCTGTGCTCCCTCTCACACACACACCTGCCTGGGCAAAGTCAAGTCTTACAGCAACTCCCCCCTCTCTCTGTTTTTTTAAATGTTACAGAGTACTGCACTCAAATACAGTGTGAGTGGACGTACAGCAGAACAAAGACTGAAATCTACAGTTATTCCCTTGTGACGGCTACAATAAAATCTGTAACAAGAAATTAAAAAACTGGCCTGGAATCTAGTTCAAAGCTACAAAAGAAAAACAAAAGCAGGACCCCTTCTATACAGATACAATAAATACAAAAAAAGAGCAGATAAATAAAAACTTTTAAGACATTACAGGGTGGTTACATGACTTGAGTCCTGTGAGTCACCTGGCTGCCCTCATGTGGTAAATCCACAGGTACAGGTAGGCTGTGGTGAGGAAGAATCCATTGGAGTACAAAAAAATTACTAACACAATTCAATCCAGCCAGGAAACGGGAGAGACAGACATCCAGGAGACTTCTGCGTGGACCTATGATCGCAGAGGGCCTCCTTTGTGGACCCTCATGTGGCTCCACAGCTGCATGGTCTCTGTTTAAAGTTTTTAAAAAGAAGACTTAAATACACTCGAGCCAAGTCTCGGGCTGCTATCGCGGATCTCCTCCAGTCTGGGGTTTGAATTTCCTCTTAACGAAGCACAAAGCGGGGGGAGAGAGAGAGAGCGAGGGAGAGAGAGGTTCAGCAGGATGCAGGCTATCACCTCTTCATGTGGGTCCAGTGTAGACGAGAAAAGCAGAAATCCGCTTGTTCGCAGATAGTCGACTCACCCGACTTCTGCCATTCATCTCAGGGGGGAAAGTTACTCGGAGGAGGGAAAATAATGACAGAAAAGGCGTATTTTAGTTGTAAGCGAGCCAACGGAAAGCGCACACACCGCACTGGCTTTACACTCCTCCGTCCATCCGCCTGTGCTCGACTCCTTTTATCATTCCCGTTTTCAAAAGAGAAATCCTGTTCGGGACTCGGTAGGAAAGCAGCGGGGAAGTTTGGGAGGACAGCAGGAACTGAGGGGAAAACCGGCGCGCCGTTACACTCGAATCAACCCCCAGCAGGCCGGTGCAGGACTAAAAGAGCCGCTCGTGATAAATAAAAATCCCTCCCCGTGAGCACTGCACAGTCGACAACTTTGTTTCTTTCTTTCTTCCCCCTAAATAATTACTTACCTCCCCCTTCGCCCACAATGTCGTCAGGCTAACGAAAGCGCGACCAAGCTAGTTCCGGTTACGTTTTTTTCTAAATAAACCTCTCCAGATACGTGTTATGTTTTACTCAAGCAAGAGGATAACAGGAGCTCCTTTGTAGCATGGGTTTGTCCCAGATACGAAACAATGCTTTCGAGTAACGTTTAAAGTGCAATTTTGTAGTTTACAACGCCACAAAATCGGATTTGATAGCCTCCGTGTTGAAAGCGTTAGTTTAACGGCTTTTATATTGAAGGCGGAACATCGCGACCGTTACACTGCGTGTGAGTGGTGCGTTCGACTTAACGCATTTTAAACGGCGGCTTGTATCCCCCAACAAGGCCGGAACACCTTTTTACCAGACATGCTGTGTCGTCATTCATAACGCAAAACTCCACAGAGGATAACGCCAGCGAGACCGTCTCTACACAACTACATACTCAACATTTAATAAACATCATAATAATATAAAAAGAACACTTAAAAATAATCGAGCCAAGCCAAAACTGTTTTTTTTTGTTTTAAAGTTTCCTGTAACTAAATATTTAGACCAAAATAGATTGAAAAATGTTTCTATTCAGTTTCTGACTTTTTAAATGAAGACTTCAGCCTCACCCAAGGCCTTAGGAACCACTGAGGTAATGTCTAAAGTGGTGGAAGTAGTCATCAGAGTAGGTCAAGGGAGCAGCTCCACAATTCAACACTGCATTTACATTATAAGCACTGGACAATAAAATACGCTTAAATCCGTCATATAGCTATGCTCTACTTTTTTTTAAAAAAAGAAGAAGGTTATTTTAACAATAGGCTGTGATTTATTAAAGTGCAAACATAATTATTCTGGCTGCTAGTGATCTGCTTGATATACTACCTAAACTTAGTCAACTATTTTATTATTGATTACATAAGCTGCCAAAGAGATCTGCTCTTTTAAAAAGAGAGCAATATTTGCCTTAAAAATTTAGTTAATTTGTATTTATTTGTTCACCACTGGGGTTTAAGTCCAGTAAAATCACGTACTTCTACAACTGCACCGTTTTAATGCTCAAATTAGACACTTCCTGAAAAATAAAATTCAATAAAGTAAATAGGATTCAATTCATCTTAGTTTAATCTTTGTGCTTACATCAGTCATGCAGCAATGCATAAAAAAATAATGGTTTATTCAAACAATAAGTACCAATTCATTAGGTAGGTGTAAACATAATTATTCAGGCTGTTCAACTGTAGCTTCAGCTATTACACTAAAATTCACTACTTACTTTATATGTTTTATATAAGCTACCAAAGAGATGTTCTGGTTTAAAAAGTTCAATATTTGCTTTCAAAATGTAGCTAAGTGGTAAAAACTTAAGGAGTAATTTTACTTAGATCATTTTAGCACTGGTGTATGAGTCCACGGAAGTGACATTGTTGTACATTACAGTGTTTTAAAGGTCAAATCACACATTTTCTGGGGGACAAAAATCACATTTCAACAAAGTAAAGAGGTCTAAATGCATCCCCACAGGACTATTGCACATGAGGTGGTAAAACAGGGGCACATGTTCATGCTTGCTTAGCTTCATTTAAGTCTTCGTTTATTCTTTAATATGTTAGTTTATTTTATAATTGGCCTGTTTTTTGACTTTCACTGACTAATACACTTGGCTCCAGGAGAAGCATAAACAGGACCCCCCCCCCCCCTCCCCACCCTGGGGGCCCCTGAGAGGGTTAACCTGCCCCGAAGCGCTTCTAGCCATTAGGTTAGCGTTGTGATGGAACTCTGGATACACACGTATTCATGTGGTTGTGGCTTGGCACAAGCTTAAACTGTGAAATGACCACCAAGCCAAACCAACAGTATAAACAGTCCTGTTTTCAGAAATACCCTCATTTTGTCTGTGCTCATATAGGCTGACTGTAACCAAAACCACGGCCCTGTGCAGTTTACTGTAGCGCCAGCTGTAAATCCTAATGTTACAAAGCAGTAATGGAAAGTGACTAAGCTGAAATACACATTGAGAGTGTAGGCCACTTGGACTTGTCTACTTCAAAATAAGAGTGACATACTGCAGTTTTTTTTCACACTTCTTCACTTTAGCTGACACCAATATTTACTAGTTACCTTTCAAATTAAGACTTCCTCTTTATTTTTTCAACTTAATGCTGTTAAAGCACAACCAAAAGCACGTATATTTGCGGGAACAAGCACCACCTCGCTCTCCCTGCACATTAATACATCAACACCGTAATAATAAGCTCTTAGCTTCAAGGATATACATCCCTAATGTTTCCCAGTTGCTTGTAGTTCATTAAGAAGCCTCTGTTTTGACACAGAGCGCCTCTCTGGCTCTGTTTAACATTTATAATCACGTGTTGTTGCACATTAGAGTCACAGCAAGTGGATCCGCGTCGTTGAGGCAACGGGCCTACTTTGTTGTACCACCAGCCTGTGGAATGCGCGGAAGGACACGGCGCGGTGAGGCGGCCGGTAAATTTTTTCAGCGTGTCTGAGCTCTCCAAGGACGATACAGAGTAAACATCCCGCTGCTATTTCAGGACTACCCGGCATTAGTCTGCGCGGATTCCGGCCGATTTGCGGCACTTTGACGGAAACACCAAAAAACACAGCAAACACAGTCCGGCTGTATGCTGTGTTTGCAGGAGGCTCGCTGACCTTTCAGTTTATTTTATTTTTAAACATATGCCCCTCAGATCTCTTCCACACGCAGCCCATCGCAGCTCCTGCGGGTTTCACCGGAGTACCTTGCAGCAACCTCTGGCAACCTCTGGCGCTCGCCTCACGGCTGCGAGTGGGAACTTGTCTGCAAAGCTAACAGAAATTCTTCAGGGCTTAGTGTCGGTGCTGTTCATACAAAAACAGCACTTTGAAGAGCTGCGAGAGCGGCCGTGCTCTGCCGGTAATGATTACAGACAGGCACGTGAAGTGCAGACCCATCTATCTCCATCACTGTGTATATAAATCACTCACTATTTGTATTATTTCTCTTAAAAGGTAGCTGCAAATAGAACAAACACAGCTGCGAGGTGCCCCACAACCTCAAGTTTCTGGCAAAAGACCAGCTTTCCCCAAATGTTGATTTTGGTGATTTTATGAGCATTTTGTTTTTCAAAAAAAAAAAGTAAGACTGAAAAAATGTGGAGATTTAAGCTTATGAGCTTATTAGGCCTACACTTTATTTTACAGGCAACATGTTCTAAATTCAAGTTCTGATTACTTATTCAGCACCAAAACGCAACATCAGTCACCTCAACAAACTTCATATTATAAGGTTAGAGGTCCTAAAATAATACGGGTGATGATTTGGCGCCAGCAGCAAAGAAAAACTCCCTTTTAACAGGAAGAAACCTGCAGGTTCAGGGAGCTGTGCACAGTTGGGGTGAGGGAACGAGAAAAATGGCAACACTTACCAAAGCAAACACAAAAAGTTTAATGAACAATGGTAGTCATACTCTACCTTAAAATTGGAGGCACAGAGAACTAATATAATTGTTCCTTTGATGTTTTGGACACCTAGTTTTCAATGTTTCCTCCTTTTTGTGCTTTAAAGGCCCCAGCTGTGGGTCAGCTGATCTCACATTAAGGCTAACCTTGTGCGGGATCAAAACATCACACTACAACCTTTTGATCAGCTAAAAAAAAAAAAATCGGAATAACCTTTACACGATGAGCAAACATCTTTACATTTGAAAATTTCCAGCTTCCCATTAGCAGTCTGGATAACCTGCGACCTCTCTAGCATGAAAAACCTGTTTTTTACTGCTCTTATCACATCTGACATGCTAAAAAGTGAATAAATCACCTAAGCTGTTCTTTGAAAGATCTCCCTCCTATTCATTTCCATTATAACCTCATTATAAGTGGCGTTGCACTCACTCAAGAAACAGGTGCTCCTCAGACGTGGAGCGCCACGGGATGACCACAGAGGCCTGACTGGTTTGAAGTCGGCGAGTGCGACGGGGATGAAAAGAAATCAGCCTTCTAAACATTCCCAGATGTCTTGCTTCATCACCTTGTCGTGCCTTTGATATGCCAGCAACGACCACGCCATCCATAAACCGTGATCACACAAGAAAAGTGTGCTGTAACCAATTTCCCCGGCACATATCTGCACTTCCAAGAAAAAGCACAGGTGCCACATTAAACAGAAATGCTGCGTGGAAGCATTAACAACAACATGAGCTGCAGCCATTAAGGTTGTTACTTACAGCTGCACCTTTCCTTCACAGGTGGGCTGCGATGGTCCCAATGCAAAGGTTTCCAGCTGGATTAACCTCTTAAAGGCCCCCAAGGGGGAAAAAAGAGCTGCTGGGCCACTATTTACCCCTCTCCTGTCTGCATTGTTGCCCGTGTGTTCCCACCACAGAGTACACACACCAGACTCCATCAGACACACGTATGGCAGCTTTTTGTGGTCATTTTAAACACACATAGATTGAGGGATATGTACCATGTGCAAAGTTTTAACAGTTCTTTTATACATTTAGCAGTGCTAATAATATGAGTAAGTCTTTATTTCATTTGCTGCTATGCAACTGTGGAATGAACTGCTGACCCCTCAATCCACACACAACCACACATTCATACTTTACCTTTTTTCTCTGTACACTTCAATCACTTTGTTTACCTCACATCGACGGAATCTTTTAGATGAACCGTTTAACTTCATATGCATGTCTTTGTGCTAGTGAAGGAAGCTGGGGGACCTAAAGCATACTTGCAAGCTCATTACTAAAAGGCCCCAACAAGGTTTTATACCAGGATACTTTCACAGCCCACCATGTGGTGTTGTGCGTGCTCGTTTAAGGTCACATTTTCATCTCTAGGGGGGAACATCAGTCCTGAAAGTACGTTCTAATTCGTTATACTTCATGTGTGCTTTCCCCTAATTTCAAATACAGTTGTTGAGAAACATTTGAAACAAAGAACACACCTTTAATGTTTTAAATTACTTTTTATGCATGTATACCTTACTGTCCAATTTATTTGAATGTATTTTAATTCAGATGTGTCAAATTAATTTAATTAATTTATTAGTTTCTTTATTTAATTCGTTTATTTTTTTGTATATATTTTATTGGACACATAGATTGTCTTATTGTCTTGCTGCTTGTCAATAATAATGGATTGCATTTATATAGTTTTTCGAGACCCTCAAAGCGCTTTACAGTTCCACTACTCATTCACACACTGGTGAAGGCAAGCTACAGTTGTAGCCACAGCAGCCCAGGGGCAGACTGACAGAAGCAAGGCTGCCATATCGCCTTGCTTCTGGGCCATCGGCCCCTCTGGCCATCACCAGCAGGCGGTAGGTGAAGTGTCTTGCCCAAGGACACAACGACAGACAGAGCTGGGGATCAAACCGGCAACCTTCCGGTTACAAGATGAGCTTCCCAACCCCATCAATCACTGTCTGAATGGGGAAAAAAATCCATAATTTCAAAATTACATTATTACAAATGAGGAAAACGAGGCTTAATATATTATATATACTTTTTTCATGAAAGCTTTTTTATGCCACTGGGAAAAAAAGCATAATCCATGAGTAGGAAGAATATAATTTGGGTTTAATAAATCAAAATGTCAAGTTATTTTGTCACTATTTATAGATAGTAATTCGACATTTTGAGATAATAACCGAGATTTTTACTGATGGATGTGTAAAAACAAGAATGACGGGGCAAAGTGAATAACAGGACCTCGGCGTGTCTTTGGCGCCCCCTGGCGGTAGGCTCTAAATTGTGCAGGCAACATGGCGGCCCCCGTAAGGACGTTGTGCTGCTCAGGTGAGACAGAGGTTATCCTCACATATTTCCCTGTGTGTGTGTGTGTGTGTGTGTAGTTTCATCGCTGAAGCTGAGTGTGATAGCTGTAATAACCTGCTTTTACCAGGCTCCCTGCCTGTGCGAGTGACCGGCGTCAACGCGGTGATGTTGACGAGCAAAGCTAATGCTAATGCTAACAGTGTGTGTACCTGCTCGTAAACGCCACATATCTAATTAAACAGGCTCGTGTAGGTGACTGTTTGTTTGATGTTGTTTTCAGTGCTGAGGTACTCGCGCAGACAGTTCAGCACAACGTGTGGAGTCCAGGCTGGAGAAAAGTGGCGGAAAGAGTGAGTTCACTGTCATTTAAATAAAGATTTCCGCTGTTTGAATGTGGATTGATCGATTGGATGAAACCTTTAATTAAAACCTTTAGACACCCTCACAGCAGCCTCACAGGCAGGAGTGAATGGTCGTCAGCAGCAGCTTCATTATAACACATAACGTTTGCACTCACAGCGTCACAACAGCATGAAGTGTACGAGGAGAAATGCAGATGTTTCATCTTTTCTTTGTTTTTAAGAACCTGGGATGGAGTCAGGTTAAATGTGTAACTACTGAAAACCATTTAAAAACGAGACTGTGCAGGTTTATTGAAGCGTGTGTTATCTTGCAGACATGGACTTGCTAGAAGCGGCACAGAGTACGGGCCTCTGACAGATCTGCCTGATTGGTCGTTTGCAGGTATTTATATTTTTTTATAGAGAAAAATAAAAATCTGTAAAGCTGTATTGTTTGTGGACCATCTACAGGACATCATTTAAAATGTAAATAAAGGAAAACAGAAGAAGCAGCTACTTTTGTCTGCTGTTTTACTCACAAAGGGTTGGCACAGTGGGTAGCTCTGTGTGTTTCTAAGCAAAAAGACATCGTCCCTGGGTGGGCTCGAACCACCAACCTTTCGGTTAACAGCCGAACGCGCTAACCGATTGCGCCACAGAGACTGTGGGTCATGTACAACTGACTGAGCTAGCTATGCTAATTTATACTGATCTTTGTGAGTTTCATTGTGTTTCTTTCCTTCTTATCCTGATAAATTTTGAATGCATTTTGCCTGAAACTATTTGACAAAGCTGCACCAGCTGATTGCTTTTGTGCCAACTTTGTCTTCTTATATGCACAGATGGACGGCCGGCACCTCCAATGAAAGGCCAGCTGAGGAGGCGGCAAGAGAGAGAAGCTCTATCTGTGAGTGTCACATAAAAACCTCCTTATCGTCTTTAGCACTCCCACTCATCTGTTCATCTCTTTTTCTTCTCAGAGACGTATTGTGATGCTGAACTCGGAGGTGGACCGAGGGATGGAGGCGTGGAGGGAGAAACAGGAGGAGGCCAAAAGAATGGAGGAGCACAAAAAGTCTCTTTTGCTGAAACCCAAAGGGAAACTACTAATGAAGAAGAAATCTCAAAGTTAGAGGCCGACTATCCTAACTCTGATATTCCATGCTGATATTCAGGATGATGGATGTATTTATGATGGGTTTTCGTCTGCTCTGTCATTTGTGTTTTTCTCTACTCATGCAATAAAATGTTTCTTCTTTATACTCTGTCATGCATTCGTGGGTCCTTGTGGTAAAATCTCAGCTCATGTGCATCTGCTTCCACTAGAATGCAGCATTTCTCTTCTGTGAGGACGCGAGCTGGCTCGAACGCCATTTTGTCTGAGGCTGGGCGCAGAGCAGTACTGCTGGGCTGGCAGTAGAAAGGGAGGAGCTGGCACACATAAAGCAGCAGTGATACAGGACCAGAGCGAGGGGTTCACACCGTGGCACGCTGCAGTAACCGTGTTATTAGCTGAAGACAATGACAAACCCCTCAGTCCTGAGTGGCTCTGGGAGACCTGCTCCAAACTAAAACACTGATTTGTGTGAGATAAGGTTTAAGAAAAATCCAAGCTATAAAAGCACAAGGTCTGATGATAACAGTAAGCTTTATGGTCAAAGAATCACATTCTTTATTTTTCCTGGGGAATGCACTAAGGAAAAGGAAAATCTGGGGTTTTCATCGGGCCTTCCTGCAAGCCTGGTGCCTGGAAAGACGATTATCCGGCTGCAGGCGAGTTTTTGGCAGGAAGTTTAATCCCATGGAAAGTGATCTTTTTGGTGTTGACTCAAAGTTTTTTAGGTGGATAATGAAGATGCAGAAACACTTAAAAAAGCCAATAAGATGACGGTTGAGTTTCAGCGCTGGTCGATTTGCACTGACCTTAATCTGTTTTAACGTGTGAGACGGCACAAAATCCAACCCTGGCTGTTAAAAGGAGCAGCTGTGCCTTTGTTTAGTCAGCATTAATTCACTGCAACTTTGACTTGTAAACTCAGTATTTATGAAATGAGGTAAGCCCCCCCCCGCCTGTCTTCTCACCCTCCTTTCTTCCCCCTTCCTCACATTTTGCCTCCGTCTCTCTCTCTTTGCCCGGGTCTTGTGCAGACTTCAGCACAGTCCCATGTAATTAGGGCTTCTAGCCGCTGAGTTGCAGATTCTTTTCCGTGGAAGATGGGAAGTTTTTCTCTGAACCTCCCCCCACCTCCTCTGTGTCTTAACGTTTTCATACAGCTGACCAAAGGAGCTGACTCTTTGTAGTGTTACAGTGTGGGAGGACGTGGTGCAGACCACAGAGGGACTTAACAGACAAAAAAAAAAGAAGTAAGAAATTTCAGCAAGGTGACTCTAAGTTCACACACATCCTCACACCTGGATCATAAAAGACTCCCGACTGCACCGGCAGTGAGAAATGGAGCTCCTCATTCTTTCTCTTGACTCACTGTCTTTTCACATGGATGTCTTTTCTCCTCAACAGCCTCTCCCTCTCGACTCCTCCCAGCCTCCCCCTCCCCTCTTCCTCTCCTCCCTGTGTTGTTTTGGTTTTGTGGAAATGAGAACCAGATGTTGCTTATTGTGCAGAAGTCAGCGATGGATGGATGGAGGGAGGGAGAGAAGGCAAGAGGAGGTTTGGAGGGGGGGTGTTAGGTGAGGTTACAGGGGCTACAGGATAAAGGAAAAGGTGGGCGCTTGAAGGATGAGACAGATGTGGTTATATTTGAGGATTAGCTGACAGACCTCTGTAGCTTCAGCCAGAGACCAGATATGAGGAGGGTAGATACTTCCTGGGGGTGCAAAAGGTTGGGGGGAGGGGGGTTAGTTTGTGGAGGGTCTGATTCAGCAACTTTGTCCCAGAGACCGCTTCCTGACCTGGGTGAAGTGGGGGTGTGGGGCCGTTTTAGTAGCATGTTTGTCAAAATTACACAGTCTGAGTATCCTGAATGTACACGACAGAGAGCTGGCCCCGCAGGCTGCAATTATCCTTGTTTGCTGCTAGTTGGACAGTTAACCACGCGGCTTCCGTGGTATAACTTGTTTGTCCTTCATGCTACAGAAGCATCGGCATAAATAATCTTCAGCGCTTTATGGGAATTGTTGGTGACAAATCTGAGGTTGGGCTGAAGCTGGAGGAGTGAAACATTAAATCAGGACATGTACTTAAAATAAATGACAGCATGTCAGTGTAAAAACAAAACTCATCTGGAATCAAAGAGGGAAAGAAATAGTAAAATTATCAACAGAATACTCGCTTGTTCTTGCCAAAGTGACTACATTCATTCTGTTTTTGAGTTGTGGCTTTGTAGAAATACAGCCAGGTTTACTAAGAGAAAAGGATGCAAGGCTTTCTAATATTGTTACCTGGTAGAGCACAAGTGAAATAAGGTGTGAAAAACATTTTTCAAACCTTTAATCCAAATAATAGATCCCGATTCTATAATTAATTATTAAAATGTTCCTGATATAAGTGATTAAAAAAATTCAGACACCTATATAGAAAAAAATGGTCCCTTTGACCACCTGCTGAAGTTCAAACTGAACATCGAAATGAGGAAGAAAATTGATTTGTGACTTTGAAAGTGTATGATTGTTGGTTCACACACAACCATCTCTTTACAGAGACAAAACATCCAGGGAGCCGCAGGTGAAAGTCGTCAACGCCGAAGAAGAATGACCAGCGTGCTTTGAGCTTACAGGAAGGAAAAGTTACTCAAATAAACACTTGTTACAAACCAAGGTACGCAGAAGAGCATCTCTGAATGCACAGCATGTTGAACCTTGAAGAAGCAGGGCTACAGCAGCAGAACCACACTGCTTCAGCCACGAACAGGAAACGGAGGCTACAGTTTAAACAGACTCATCAAAACTGAACAACAGACAAAGAGACAAATGGAATGAAAAGCTCCACCCTGCCTTATATCAACAGTTCAGACTGCTGGTGTTGTAGGGTTGGAGATATTTTCTTGGCACACTTTGGGCCTCCCAATACCAACTGACCATTGTTTAGACACCACCGCCTGCCTGAGTATTGTTGCTGACCATGTCCATCCCTTTATGACCACAATGGACCCATTTTCTGATGGATGCTTCAAACAATTGACCTTTTTATAACCCATAACCAGTCAAACACCTCTTGACTTTAATGGGGTTTAAATAGTTGGCTATTCAACCTTTTAAGACAATTCTGTGAAGATCATTACTTGCTCAGCACACGCCAGTAACGTCCTAGATTTTCTGTGTAATAACATGGTTTTATTTTTTAACTATGCCAACAAGTATACATAAAAAAATGAACAATCCAATTAAAGGAAGTTTGTTCCCATGCTACAGTATTGTTTGACCTGTTTGTGGTGTTGACCGCTATGATGCATGTTGACTGAAAACGACGCAGTGCTGTCGTACACTGTTATAGGTGCAAAAATGCAAACAAAGAGTCATTTTAGCCCTCAGCTGGGTGGTTGCTAGGCAACACGCTAACATTGTTTTTTGTAATGTGTAATTTGGCTTTTGCAGACAAAACTGAGACTGTCATGAAGTTAAAATCACAGAATGCATTCATGAGACATAACATAACAACTTTGACATGACACACCATGTCATAACCCTCAAACTGGCTTCTTGAACATGACAATGAGTTCACTGTATTCAAATGACCTGCACAGTCACCAGACCTCAGTCCAGTAGAGCACATTTGGGATATGGAGGAAAGCTTTGATTGCAAATTTTAAATTCCGATCAGTTTATCTGCTTTTCTTTGGCTGGGCACAGATATGGTTTGAGTGAGCGAGTTTCTGTCCACCACTGAAAACCAGCAGAACGAGAAAAAGGAGAGACAAAGAAGTGGTACTGAAGTTTTAGAGTAGAAGTCATAATGTAGGTCACCCAAACAAAGTCCCAGGTTGAATTGCAAGCAGCTGTCCTGGCCACTTCCTGCCTGGCATGGAGAAGGAGTGCTGAGCCCGATGGTTGGTCTTGCCCCGCCCAGCCACACTGTATGAGCTCAGCATTAAAATGGCTGACAGACAGAGACAGAGAGAAAAGGGAGGAGAAAGAAGAATGGAAGCCAACATGGCTGCCAGAGGTTTCATGTGCATCCTTCTCTGTGACCGGACACAACTTTGAGCAGATGCTTGGCAGTCAATTCTGCAGCAGCTCCAAACAGACATCCAAACTGGTTCACAAAACAAAGGGAACAGAGTGAAAGAATGTGCTGCTTGTCACAGTTTGTTTCCTTTATTGCATTTTCAATCCCTGCAACTTACCAGCAACATCTTTCTCATACATTAAACACAACTGTGTCCTCTGAGTGTCTGCCCATCAAGATGGCATCACCTCAAAAACACAACTGATTCCCAGGCTAAAATATAGAGCTGTCTGGGAGCACCACCACAGTTTCCCTAGAACTGCACAGGACATATGCAGTATCATTTAAAAGGAGCACAGGGAGAAGACACTGTTAATCTGACACTCTTTAAAGTAACTGAAGCCACATAACTACTTGCAGTATGCAGTGGTTCTTAACCTGGAGTTTTAGATCCCCACAATAATTCAAAGGAGCTCTGACGAGACTAACAGGAGGAAAAACCAGAAAAATGTCTGCTACACAAAATGTGGCCTTGTTTCACTGTTGTGAATTCTTATTTAATAGGTTTAATTGTGAACTGCTGGTGAGATTTTCTGCTGTAGTGTTTGAAGTTTTGGATTTCTGCTTTTAATTTCCTGATTATTCTACAGTGAGTCCTTGTTTTATTACCCAGTCTCTGTTTACTTTATGGTTGTTTTTGTGATGGGCTTTGCTCTATGTGTTTACTGATGTTTTGGTGTTAGGGTCAGTAACCATAGTCATAATTTCTGTCTCAGTCTGTCTATGGATCAACCCTTTGTTTTCTTTATCATGTGTTATATCTGCGCCTCCTTTGGTTTTTCCCTGTCTTACTTTGAAGGGCTGTTTTCTTTGGTGTCCTGGGTCAGTTTTGCTTCCTGTCTGTCCATCCTGATTGCCTGATTTTTGTTGCTCGTTGCTAACTGTTTTCACCTGTGTTCAATCTTCTGCGCAAATTTCCATTCTCATATTTTTCTTTCATTTGGTCGGTCCTTCCAGTTTAGTTAGTCTTTGTTCTTGCTTTGTCTCCATACCTTGGATTTCCCCCCTCCCCTATGTTTTTGACTTCATTTTGGCCTTTGGTTTACTTTAAGGTTTGTTTTATCTCCGTAGACTTGGGTTTCAACCATTAAAGCTTACATTTGTTCATGACCTCTGCCACTTGTGTCCTGTGTTTGGGCCCCTCCAATCTACTAATCATAATAAATTAAAGGTTACCATTTATTCTTCAGATCTACCCCCCCCAACACAATTGACTTTTTTATAACCCATAACCAGTCAAATATCTCTTGACTTTAATAGGGTTTAAATAGTTGGCTATTCAACCTTTTAAGACAATTTTTTGAAGATCATTACTTGCTCAGCACACGCCAGTAACGTCCTAGATTTTCTATGTAATAACTTGGTTTTATTTTTTAACCATGCCAACAAGTATATATATATAAAAAAATGAACAATCCAATTAAAGGAACTTTGTTCCCATGCTACAGTATTGTTTGACCTGTTTGTGGTGTTGACCGCTATGATGCATGTTGACTTAAATGCTTGTTGACTGAAAACGACGCAGTGCTGTCGTACACTGTTATAGGTGCAAAAATGCAAACAAAGAGTCATTTTAGCCCTCAGCTGGGTGGTTGCTCGGCAACTCGCTAACATTGTCTTTTGTAATGTGTAATTTGGCTTTTGCAGACAAAACTGAGACTGTCATGAAGTTAAAATCACAGAATGCATTCATGAGACGTTGTAGTTGCATGAAAGCAAAAAGGAAAAAAGAGGTAATTTTAGCCCACTGGTAGGTAGTTGCTAAACAACATGATGAACTCATAATGTCTGATATAGATAAGGACCTTGAGGGGCCTAGGAGGTACCTGTGTGCCACTTTTAGCAGCGCAAGTCTTAATCGTGTAGGAGGAGTTTGCGGACAAAGAAACAAACAGACAGACAGAGCTTTTTTGTTTTATAGCAAGATAAATGAAAAATCAAAATGCAGCTGCTTTCCCGAAGTTAACTTGCTTCTGTTATTGCATCTGTATAAGACACATTAGAAACTTTAGGATAAGTGCACGGGTAACTGAAGCCTAATGTTTTGTCTGCTGGAACAGGAAGCATTCCCACACAGCATCTACAAATCCTTCACTGTTCGAACAGAGCAGCAGCTGGATAAGTTGACAGAGTGCGGGAGAGAAGTCCACTGAGACAAATGGAAAGAGCAGGTGACAGAGAGTTTAGCCAGAGGAGGAGGAAAAAGGTCGAGCAGATGTGCAGAGAAAAAAAAGTGGAAACTGAGGGGTTAGTCAGGTTACTTCTGTCAGGTTTACTCCTGAAAGTGAAGCAGAGGGTCTCATTCAGTAACACACAACCTTTGCATGACAACAGGTTAGTTAATGAATTTGAGAAGAGTAGAAACAGAGAACCAGTGTGTGACAAACTACACACACCTCATGATTCAGTTGCTTGTAGATCCACCAATAACAGCGATGACTTAAATACGTTTTTGTGTCTCTCACATCACAGTGGAAGAATTTTGATCCAATTACAGTTTACAGTGTTGCTTCTGTTCATTGAAATTTGCAGTCATTTATGCAGAGTTCTCTTAAACTCCCACCTCAGGATTTCAATCAAGCTGCGGTTTGAACTTTAATCGGGCCATCGCGACACTTTCATTCTTTCTTTTTTCAGCCATTCTCTTGTTAATATGCCTGTGCTTGGGATTCCTGTGATCACTGACCCAGTTTGGGCAAATATGGCCTCATGTTCGACTCTTTGCAAACAGAGAAGTTTGTGGTTGACTCAGTGACTGCAAGGTGGCCAGGTCCCATGGCTCCATCATGCCTCTACCACTGCGCTGACAGTTGGTATGAGGTGTTTGTGCTGATATAGCATTTTAAAGAGGGTATACTTTCCTTTTACCGCGACTGTAGGTACCACATTTATGCAGAAATGTACTTCACGGTGGGCCGCTACTCTGTAACGTCCCTGCTGAATGTGCATTGCTGTCTATCAAACTTTACCCCCACCTCTTTTATTATGCTCTTTTTGTTTAGAGTTTTGTTTACAGAACATTTAACAGATTAAAGACCCAAATTTCCCCTCCTGATATGCTGGCGTGCAAAACTGAGGTTTATAATCACGAGTTTGCATGAAACCTGAGCCCAGAGTGTTGCTGCATAAATGCTGGATGTGTAAATAAACATTGTTTTTTCCCTAACAAGTTTACAACATGCAGTGATTTGTCAGTGTTGTGATGACAGCTTCTTTCTCCAGAAAACAATGACCCCAAAACAGAAGAAATGCAGCTTTAAGAAGCCAACGATAGCTCGCCTTAACAAGGAAGTGGTGCATTACATGGACTATATTGCTCTTTTTACTGTCTTTTGTTTTCCTTAAAAACAACATTAAGCTAGTTATCAAATTACAATCTAAAATAGATAAGGCCTGAACAAAATCTGCATTCATAAAGAACAAAATGCACAAACAGGGCCGCAGATAGAAGTGCTGAAAACTAAAAGTAAAACAGGCGAGGTCAGAGTCGCTTAAATATTCTCCTTAAGTTTGTGGTTAATCCATCATTATTGTTATTTACCATTTGCTGTTGTGTGGATGTGAAGGGTTAAACCAGAGAGGAAAAAAAGGGTAAGGGGGGGAGGAAGAAAGAGCAAAAACAGACCAGAGATACTTGTGGTAAGAAGAGGAGGGGTGGTTCGAGTCTGCAGCCTCAAAAAAAAGAAAAATTTTGCAGCGGGTGAGGAAATAAGAGGAATTAAGGGACGGGGAGGAGGCTGCTTGCAAAAAAAAAAGTTTTTGGAGAGGAACTTGCAGAGGGAATCATATCCCCAAACCTATGAGATAATTTCTGGCCATCCCTTCCCTCTTCTCAGCTGACTTACTCGCTTCTTTTTCTTGTTTTTCTTTCTGTAAAACTGTTTTTATTTGCGTGTTTAATGGCATGTTTTAAGAGAAACGTTACCTTTAAATGTGAACACACACACACACACACAAAGAGGTGCAGCATCCACACACACGCATGTGCAGGCTGCAGCCGATGTTTCAAGAATACCAGATGCTCGGCTGGAAAGCGTTTCTCTGAAAAATGTGACCGTTCCATCATTTTTTCCAGCTCGTTCCTCGACACATGACTGCCGACTTCGGGTCCAAATCAACCAGCGGTGTAACTGTATCCAGACGGCTCCTCTGCAGCCCTCCAGCAGCTGCACCAGGCTCTCCTGCAGCAGGCTCAAACCTGGTGAAAGCCCTTTATCAATTCAAACGTGACACATGACCTTTGACACATATCTCTCTCTGTCTTTTCTCTTTTTTCCCCATCTTTGTTTTCGTGCCGCTCTGCTTATTAACCCTTTCTCCTCTGAAGGCCCAGCACTGCGCTGTTTTCTCTGCTTCTGAAGGTTGCAGAGAACACTTACTGTAGGTCGAGGTGCTCACGGCTAGAGCTTATATGGATACTTACAACAGATTTTAGATGGTTGTGCACAACGGAAATCAGACAGCTTTTTTCACTTTCTCTAAGGCTGTGCATGAAAACACAGAAACACCGCAGTAAGAGCGTAATCACCTCAGTTCAGTTCTGATGACTGTTTTTGTCCCACACAAGAGCATATAATGAAACGAAACACAAAAAACCCTCCTGAATGGAAAAAAAGGAGGAGAAAACCACAGATGTTGATCTGGAGACAGCAGAAGTTGAAAGTGAAGGCAGCAGGAATGATGTAACCCTCCCAAACAACCAGTTTTGTCTATAAGAAAGACAAATTTAGTAGGAGACATGGCAGTGAAATAATATGGCATCAGCTGGCACACATTTTGATTGCTGTTGTCAAACCTTGTTTACTGACGTACCTCTAAAGCCGGTCCAGATGGACAGGATGTCAAACTCCCTTTGCAAAGGGGGCCAAATAGAGTTCAGCTCGATCTTAACTATTGTCTTATAACCTATAAAAACAGAGTGGTCCCCTTTCATTCAGTGTAAAATGTAACTATGAATTTAATCAATGCCATGTTTTTAGAAAAAGAATCGCAATATCAGTAATATGTTACTGAGAGTGTCGCATTGGGCTTACGCTTTGAGTAATGCCCTTTTTTTTTTAACCAACCAATAGTAAAAAAAAATAAATGTTATTCAGTAAAAAACAATAAAAAACACAAGGTTCCATTTTCTGTCATTTAAGAGTTTATTTAGTTTACTTTGGTATATTATGGCAGGTCATGCGTCTCTTTGTCAGTTAAATATTCAGTATTTTCACGTTTTCCAAAGCCTTCCCGTGGGCTTGATTATACTGTGGGTGAAGCATTTTCTAGCACTGTGGTCATATGTTTGACACACCTGACTTCACCAAGCCCACCTGGTGATGCTCAGATGTGGACTTACCATCAGTGATCACATTCAGCTACCACTAAATGAAGCAGATCTCATTCATCTGGTGTGACAAGCCAACAATGTCTCTTGTTTAACTGCACTGTAGGCCTGAAATTTCAACCTCTGACGCTGATCATTTACATCTTTTCATTCATAATTTTCACCAGATACTTAAACTGTAAACTAGCATCTGCTGAGCTTATTAGTTTAACCGTACTGTTTGATAACAATTTCATCTCTTTAATGCAACAGATCATTTTTTGTCATTAACTTCCTTTATTTATATTTTGACTGTTTCTGCTACTAAATCACATCTCTGACTAACTTCACAGCTCAGATGTCTTCAGATCCACTCAGTGCTTCAGTTTTTGACCCTACTTTACCTACAAAAGTGTCCTCTGGGTTACATTTACCTTTTACTCGAATGGCTAGTAGCTACACACTTGGCATTTACTGTAAACTTTCGTTTTTCCGGTATCACTATTAAGACTGTGTATAAGTGTGGCGTGCAGAATGGGGAAATGTAGAAAAGAGTTTAATTCCACTCGATCCGATGAAATATAAACGTGAACAGGCAGGAAAAAAAGTATTTGTTCAATTTTATTGATAAAATCATCATTATAAATATAATTACCATTATCATTGTTATGAATTAAATCAATTTATCTTTAGATTTGACTGGTGTAAAAAAAAAAAAATCAAGCACCATTCGCATTAATAAATAGAGTTGCTTGTGCCAACATCTGGGTTATTTTGGGTATTACAATAAAAAAATATCCCATATCTCACATTCACCCCCCTGATCTGAACTAATTCTTCTCACACTGGATGTAAACTGGGATTCATTTCCATCATTGTCACGTTATGCCTCTGTCCAGCAGGACTCCAAATGACAATGCGCAAAAACAAAGAAAACCAAAAGTATTCAAACTTTTCCAAGAGAACAATAATAACAATAATCATACTTATAATAACAAGAATTTCCATGAAAACAATCATAATTAAAAATTGCACCATGTTGTAGCTCTGCTCGTATTTAACATTACTGTACTTCAAAAAAAAAAAAAAAAGAGATAAAGCATCACATTTAAAAACATAATCTTTACCATCTGACTGCTTGCACTGAGTTTGGTTTGCAAGTTTGAGTGTAAGACAAAATCCTTCGTGTTCATGTTTCGGTTTTTAGACTCGGTGTGAAGCCTGAATTACAAACCCACGTGTGTGCATGTTTAAGCCTGCATCAATCAAAGCTAACACTGTGCACAAGAAATGTGCTTTTACATAGAGAGCCACTACATACAGTTACAGGGAGTATCGACTGCATCAAGTACCTTTCATTAACAAATAGGAACATTCACCCCCATAAACACCAATTTTAGATTTAAAAAAGCTCAGTTATTGTAAACGTTGCAAAACAGAATTAGTACTTTGTGTCATTTGTGTTAGAAAATATTGAAATCTTGGATTTATTCTCAGTGCTGTGGATGCTTTAAATCACTATTATGTACTGAGGTCATAGTTCCCTTGTAGCCTTGTTATTGGTTAAAAAAGAAAAGAAAAAACGAAACACTGATTTAAGAGGAAAATGTCATGTTGAAACTTTAAATCTCCCCCCTCAAAGTCCCAACACTGTTACCAGAGACAAATTTCTTGGTAAAAGTCAAACAGAAACACAGTTTTCAGAATTATAAGTGAGTCAGACAGCAGTTCAGGTGGAGTCGTCCAGTTAAGGGTAAGGATGGGATGAGATGGGGGACAGAGGGGAGAGGTGGGAGGTTAAGCTGCTGATGAGGATGAGTCTTTGTATATCTCCCTCCTCTGTGTGAGACTGCGGGTATTTTCTTAATCTCTCAACACACAACAGTACACGTAAATAGTTAACATACAAATATACATTTTCCTGATTTCAGTTTCAAGGGCCTTTATTGTTTTGTTTTCCCCTTTTTATGGCACTTACAAACCACCCAAAAAAACTTTAAAAAATGTCCCCCTCCTGTCTCTCATTTCTTCAGGTTTTTCTCCAGTTTCTCTCTTCTTCTTCTTCTTCCTCTCGATTTCCATCCTCGCTCGGCCCTCGCTCCGTCTCTTTCTGTCCCTCTGCGGCAGTCTGTCAGCTACCTGCTGCTCTGTCTACACCTTGTCCAGCAGGGATCTCTTGCAGTAGAGGAGGCGTCGGGGCGTGCCGTACTTCCTGAAGAACAAAAGCGCTCCCAGGGTGATCACAACCAGCACCAGAAGGAGGACGGGGATCACCACGGCCAGGGGATTGGCCCAGCTCTCCGAATCCGACTCTTTGCGACCCTTCTTGGGGTCCTCGTTCTCGCAGCCCATCCAGTCTTTGAGCACGGACTTGGGGTAGCCGGACTCCACCTTCAAGTACTGGTTGTTAAACTTCCAGTACTTGTTGGCTTTGTAGAAATAGGTGTAAGCTGTGGAAACAGGGTCCGAAATGGTCACAGAAATTCTTTAAGTGTCAACAATGGAGCTGCAATCTAATAATTTTCATTCTTAAACTAATTCTGAGACTATTGTTGTTTCAGAAATCTAACCAGTGCATCTGAGATCTCAAAAAGAAAGCAGCAAATTAAAAACCCTTACATCCATCTTCACTCATGATGGTTGCTTTGACGTTATCTGGTGCACCGGTCCACTTGCTGATGGGCTTCGGGTAATCTTTGTCCACTCTGCGAGTCTTCTCGTTGAAACGGTAATATCTGCAAATGACGGAAACATTAAAGACAAGAAATAAACGGCCTCGGGTGGGCACCTCGAGCAACAGAGGCAGAGCAGAGGACTCAAACTCGAAATCATATTATAGGCAGTAGTCCTACATCGGGCTTTAAAGGGTTGCTCCATCTCTTTACAAGTGGGATTTTAAAAAAAAATATGGCCTCAAGACGTGCAGATTGGTGGCCAATTAAAGGAAAAACTTGAGCCCTCGAGGCAATGACGAAACATGTGTGGTTCTTCCAGGATTTCAAAAGCCCCATCCACGAGGCATGAATGATCACTCACTGGTTTGAGCGAAAATATGACAGTGCTGTGAATCATATGTTAACGCCTTTTAAGCATCTCGACCCAGTTAAACATGTGTGGAAGATTTTGGACTGGCATATAAAAACAGTGCTCACCATCAAACACAGGGAGTATCTTTAGAGAGGACTGTGCTCCATCCCTGCAGCAGAGTTCAGGGACTCAGAGGTCAACGCTTTGCTGTTCACACAGACGTCAGCGGCCCAACACATTACTGAGACGCTTCATGGTGACTTTTCCCCCCCTTTAATTAGCAAACTGTTTGTATTTTATCATAAAACCAATGTTAGGTCTGGAATTTGATCTTTTAAGATGTCTCGGAGCTTTGATGCAAGTCAGCCCTCACATATTTCCTCTATGTTGTTATTAAAAAACAAAACCTACAGTTACTGCTGGGGTAAAAATCAATTCTCATGCCCATCTGCAACTGTGTGTATGTTAGACAGCATGAGAGTAGCAGTGCTTATTTTTAACAAGTTCACAGATGAGCTCGCAAAGTGTTTATGCCCACAATCCTTTAACTTACATGTTTGAAACATGTTACATGTTCAACATAGATCCTTTAACTGGAATACATGTAAGTGTGTTACAAAAGCACAAGGTAAAACGTTAAATTTTACTGAAGCTGGTTAAATTACACTTCCTTGATAGCTATACATTAAGGTATATTTTCCTTAATGATTCATTATTTTAATAAATAAAACTTTGATTTGACATATTTCTGTTGGATTTTACTTAAAGTGATTCATGTTTATGAAAGCAAATCATTTTTTTAAGTGTACAAATACTGTTTTATGGGGCTTCACAGTAAAACCCATTTCATGAGGATATAACAAGAATTAAAAGTATAAAACGATTTTTTAAATCAATCTAACACCTAACATTACATGCAGATTTGAAAAGAGGTTTGGTATGATATAAAAAGTTACAAATACCTTAACAGATAAGGTTGCATATATTGTGAGAAAGGTTTCTTCTCATTTAGGAAACAAAATAAAACAAATGGGGAATAAAAAGGAAAACTCACTGAGAGTCTTTGAAGAAGTACGTCTGTCCTGTTGGCGTGTAGAAGAGAGCGGCGTCGATCTTATCTTCGGGCACACCGGCTCCCAGTTCCCTCAGGCTCTTTGGAGAGTCCTTGTCCATGGTGGACTCACTGAAAACCCAGTATCTGCTACCTGGAAGTTAAAAAGAACAAAGATTGAAAACAGACCATTTCGGTCAGATTAGAGTGTAGAACACATGCAACAGCTGCAGCGATGCAGTCATCATAAATCTGATTCTTCACTGATCCCATATGGAACCTACCCTTGAAGAAGACAAATTTTCCATCATCTCTCTCGTAAGCGGCATTGATGTTTGATGGTAGGCCTTTCCAGAAGTGGCTTATGAGCATCGGGTAGCCAGGCAGCACCTTGTGGTTGCGCAGACGCCAAAACCACTTGTCCTGAAAAGATACACGGGAACCGATCGACCCATTAAACAACCAAATCATTAATAATTAAAACTTCTGAGATTACCCAAATGTACCACTGAATGACATAAGAAATGTAGTTATGCCCTTTTGCACATCTTCTACAGAGAAAATAACAAAGATTTACAGTTTAAAGTAAACTTTCAATCAAATATATTTAATCTCCGTAATATTCTGGATATTATAATTGAGCTATTTGTATATATAAGAGCTATTTCTTATATTGTGTAACTTTGTGATGTAGTGTATTATTTCATTTAGTTTACATAGTTACTATTATTACATTTTGTAACCTTAGGGATAAATAAAATATTCTAATTCCGATTCCTCTACAAGCTGTAGTCAAGATTCCCAATATTTCTAGCATCGATTAAAACGTTGATTTTTCAGAGTTAGCCCTGATTGTGCATTTTTATCTGCTGGGTTATGTTATTGAAAACACAGCACTCTCCCAACTCAAAGAAACCGTCTTTTGTACCTTAAATACAAACTTTTCCCCTCTGAGGACAGCGATGGTGTCAAAGTGTCCATCACAGACGTCAGGGCCGTGGTCTGGCTTGTCGGGATTGGAGGGTTTAGTGGGACGAGGAGGAGGAGGAGGAGCCCCAGACTTTGATCCTATGATCAGAGAGAGAAGTGAAACATGCTTAATTTGCAGGACCGCAAAAAAAAATTTAATCTATTTTTAATTATGCTTAGAACTTCTTTTTGCTTTGCTACATATTGCAGTATTTAAAATGATGATTTATTGCACTTACTCAATATTCGTCTTAAATTTAACTAAAAAAAGAACAATGCTGACACAGTGAAAGAAGGTTTTGTTATTTAGACATATTTTTTCAAGGACATTGTTTTAATTGTTAGGTTTTACTTGTTAGCGTCGTATTGTGTAGATAATTCAGGGGGAGAGCCACGCAGTCTCGTAATCTTTGAGTTCAGGTGTTGCCAGTCCCATCGGCACAGGTGTATACAAACAGCCATATAGTCTACTTTACAAATTTTTATAAATGAATGGGTTTTTCTAAAGAGCTCAATGAATTTGAGAATGGTGCTGTAGCAGGATGCTACTTTTACAACAAGTTAGTTTGTGAAGTTTCTTCACTCCTAGATATTCCACCATCAGCTGTAAGTGGATTTATTGCAAAGTGGAAGTTTCATGAATCACAGCAATGAATCCATAAAGTGGAAGACCACATGAAGTCACAGAACGGGCTCAGTGAAAAACACCCTGCAGACTCCATAAGTGCAGAGTTCAGGGCTCCTCTGGCATTAACATCAGCACACCAACTGTGCACTGGGAGCTTCATGGCATGATTTTTCCATGGTTCAGCAGCTCCCGTAGGTGCAACGTGTAGGCGGCCCAATTATTTGTCCATAAAGGGTAGTTTATGGATTAAGCTTGCTAGCATTAGCTAATTAAGAAGAACTCTAACTTTACATATAAATATGGTACCTTTTGCCTCTAAAAGCAGATTTTAAAAACTCCAGTTTACAAAACAGACAAGTGATGTCAAGATAACTGTTTACTTTTTACTTATAGGCCATGGGACCAATGGGGTTTCTTTGTAAAAAAGTGACCCAGTAGCCTCAAAGAGGGGAGTCTCATAAAGTATTAGTGTCACCAAAAAAGTTGGTTCATTAATAAATAAATGCCTGCTTCTTCTACTAAACCAACGCACCATAAATTGCCTGGATTCCTCTGCGGTCATCATCAGGGAGCTGGAAGTTTTCGGTGTCAAACCATTGATAGAAGGGGGCCATGATGGCAGCGGGGTCGTTGGAGTGCTCTAGACCCAGAGCGTGACCAAGCTCGTGGACAGCGACCAGGAAAACATCGTTACCTTCAAAGAGAAGATCAGAATGTTGCCGAAAGCTCTGTTCAAAGTCCTGAAACTATCGTTTTCATGATTTCAAACAATCTGCAATACACAAAGTTTGTCTTGTCCTCTTCTTCTCAACCTTTCACCCACTTCTCTTCTTTCTCTTACCTCCCTGATCGACTGTCCCAGTGGTCCAAGGTTCAGCAAGGTCAAAGTGCGTGTCCCCACCAATGGCTGGACCGGGGAAGTAAGCGTGAGCTAGGAAACCGCCCTCGCCGTCAAACGGTGTGCTGTCGCCGTGGAATCCCTCTGCAAAGGAGAGCATGATGTCTGCGTACTTATCAGGTGAGCCTCTGATCTGACTGAAGGGGATCTCTCTGAAGGTGAGCGGGATGGCGCTCTCCCACACCTTGAAGGCCTTTCGAATGGCGTCGAACGTGGCGCGTTGGCCCACTTTAGGGGTATAGTTCTCTATGCTGGAGAAGCAAAGAGAAATGAATCAGCTTACATCAATAATAACAATTTGTGATTAGCATTAGTCACTGTGTTTTCTTGAGCTAGAACCCAGTACACTTCATATTTCCAGAATAAATCAGATTCTATATGCAAGTTGTAAAGTAAAACCAAATCACTGAATAGTGTGGTGAATTCTGACCTGAAGGTCACCTCAGACTTGTCCCACTTCAGACCCTGCACAGCATATCTCTTTCTCCTCAGGTTGCTCTTCAGCACTGGTCCAAACTTGTCAGGAACGCCACATCGCGGCCGTTTCATCGCCCTGGAAACACAAAGGTAACACTTTCAGTTTTAATCCAGAAAGTATGTGGACTCCTCTGAAGAACTTGTGGTTATTAAGTCTTTAATAATGGCAGTTTTAGCTTCTCACACAGCCGCTTCTATCCAAAAGTGTATAAAGAATGTGACAGTCCGCTATTCACCTGTAATAATCTGAGGCCAAGCTGTTATCTTTAATGTAAACCAGGACTCACTCTATTGTGTTGGTGTCTATGGAGCCAGTGACGGTCAGTCCGTAAAAACTCTGCATGGCGGATATCGCTTTACTGATGGTGTCTGGTGAGCGGATGGCCTGGGCTCTCACATCACCTGGAGGCAGGTAGCCATACTGCTGCAGCCAAGCCTGATGGAGAGACAGAGAGAAATAAATGTTGAATAAGACCTTTAATGCACAAATCATTTTCTGACTAGCTGGACTAAGCTAAACACTGATGCTTTACTGAAAAGAAGAACTGTCTTGTATGTATTTAGTTTTAGAAATTCAGTACTATTAACATGAGCATTTTCATTCAAAGTGGTGTAATTTTGTCATCAAGAAACACGTAACGTTTAGGTACAAATGAGACATGTCAGTTATGGAAGTTGCCCATAGTTTGCATGGAAGATATTAATTGGCAGACAACTGTAAAAAGTGTAAACTGGAAACAAAGACAATAAAAGTTGTATCTTTTCAGTGGTAAAATACTGGTACTGGTTGGCAAGTAGTTGGCAAGTGTTTGCAGACAACTCAGCAAATGTGGCAGTCACACCCAGCGACATCTAGCAACTATTCCCGAACTACGGAGGGAAAACACATTTCCCTCGTGACCACGTGTTGCTGTGGGGGTTGGCGACTGCTAGTTTTTTGGCCTAAGTGACAGAGACCTTGATTGGTAATTTACTTTGTGATTTTTGAGTCACACAAATGCATGTTTTTCAAATTTTTTGATGAAATAAGTAACTGAAACATAAAGAAAACACAAATTGTAAAACAGACAATAAGATGGATTAACATATTTCTATAATGTAAGAAAGTTTGTGGGCACGCTGCTTTAGAAACACCAAAACATCCTTTATTACTGCAGTATTTTCATCTATGAAGAAAAGTCACACTCCCACTACGCGTAAACCTTAGAAATCTACTGATGCGTGAGTGTAGAGTAAGTGAGGAGTGTGCTCGAATAGGCATGCTCACAAAAAGGAAAACTTCAAGCTTGTAAAATTTTTTTATTTATTTGCTAAAATAATATTGTTGCTATAGGAGACTTTTATTTTCTATTGGGCATATAATTGCTGTTGAAATCTGTTTTACTTTCTCTCTGAGTTAATCAGACGGGCCAAAAACAACAGTAAAACCACCTGAAAACATCAAAAAACATCTTAGTCAACAGAAAAGAAGGGACTGGCCTCCCGTATGAGCCTGTGGGTGTTTGTCTACTTCAAGTCAATTTTCAGAGCTTGTTTGGACCTGCTTCTCTTAGTTCAGCTGTACATCACACATTATATGGCAGATAATGGGTGTGTGTGGGTGTATGAGTGGGTTTTTGTGTGCCATGCTGTCTTGCTTAACCTCCCTCTTCAGCAGCCAACACACGCTGAGGTAACTCAGCATGCTAAATTTATTGTCTTTTCTTCATGTGACTGTGACATTACCCAGTTTATGGTTTCTTTAAAGCTAACATCAAACCCTCAAATGTCCCCTTGATTTCTGCTGGACTTGTAACGGGAAACTTTGTTGTGTGGTCATAAGGAGGCATGAGAGAGGAATTGAAAGCCAAATAAAACACTGATGTCATCTTTGTCACAATGACCCATAACTCTGTCTAGACGATCGCTGCCAAATACAGCTGTCACGAGGCTGGAAAAAAAACACCTTCAGGAACATTTGGGCTCCTCAAAGCTTTAACTTTAAGATCCCTTTGCCACTGTCTGTGTCTATTGTCCTCCTCACTGTCTGCCTATCTGTGCTCTTGCCAACCGAAACCACCACTGTTTATCTTTACACACTAAAGGTCGGTCTTTTCTTTCCACTGCTGGTGGTCAAAAACTGGGCCACTGTAATGGAGAAGTTTGACAATGGGGGAAAGGGGAGAAAAGTCAGATGACACCTTCGATGGCACTCCTACTTGCGAGGAGATAAAAAAATCAAAGAGCTAATAGGTAGTAGCTGACAGTAAGTAGTTGTTTACCCATTTGTAGATAGAAGCTAAACTAAATAAAAAGCTGAGCTGAGCAACCTTTACACTGGTTTAAGGTACTTCTTGAACGCTGCCTTGAATTTAGATGTAAATGAATGTTAATAAATTAACATGGTACATAGGTTGCCTGCTCAACCAGGTGAGCTAAAGGTTCACAGCCATGTATAACACACACGATATGGTAGACAGTGGGTGTGTTTGTTTTTATGAGTAGGTTTGTGCCACAAAAGATAGATGTATTAATCCTTTTATGGCAGTAATCTGTGCTTCTTGCTTTCTAAAATCTCTGCATGACACGGAAACAGCGTCAACATCCGTCCGTCCACATTTTAGTCTATGCCATCATGGACCACAAACTATTTTGATTAGGGAAATGAGGTCAAGGTTTTAACCATGTTTGGCTATAAATAGACAGCCTAATATGCATAATTTGAGTCAACATATAAAGGTCAAAATGTCTAACAAATGGTTGAAACAGCTAGCTAAACAAATAGCTAAATTGTTAGCCAATACAGAAAGTGCTAAAACTGCTCTCAAGTACCCTGGCGCATTTAAAACTGTATGGTTAAATAAATAAAAATGCTAATAAACATACTTGACCTTATGAATAAAAAATGAATTTTAACTAAAAATAAATTGCAATTGCAAGCTAAAAATATGACAATAGAAAACAAAATCGCTAACAAGGATAAACGGTTGAAATAGCTAGCTAAAAAAAATCTGGATAAGCAGTTTAAAGTTGTCACTATACTTGGCGGATGTTGTTTTATCACTATGTTCTGTTAATACTGTGATGACAGCAAACATCACAGCTGGTGTTGATAAAAGGTTCTTAAGTCAGTTTCGTGACATTTTAAAAAGGCTGTAGCTTTACATTTGACTATCAGATACTGGAGTTGTAGCTAACTCATCATCTCCTGACTCCCTTGTTGAAGCTAAATGCATCTTCAAGTGTGTGTTTCCAATTATGTATGTGCACACACAGAGTTAAAACAAATTTTTATCCCCACCACAAATTAAGCCAGTGGAATTACCCCAAATTCTTTCGTTAGCGTCATCTAAACCTCAGATATCTCTCTTGTTCCACCATATGTCCTGGTTTTCTCTTCAAGCCTGCCTCCAGCAAGTGAAGGGCAAACCATGGATGGAAAAGGAGCAACTGGGCAACAACTGGGCCATCCACAGCCTGTGCACACACAGCTACTGTTAGTCATGTGGTGGGCAGAGAGGCCAGAGAACAAGGTTCACTTATGTTAACCCGCAGAGCGACGACTTATCCCCCTTCTCCCTATCTTTGCATATTCAGTCGGATTATTTAAACATCTAGTAAATGTATTTTATCCTCTGACTCTCTAACACTAACCAACCAAATTTACTTTCTCTGCCTCTCCACTAAATACGACTAGTGTGCCCTGTGGCTCCAGTGCGGTGAAGCGTCTGCTTCTATAAAAACACTCTCTGCTCCACTGCATGAAAGTCTCTCCCACACTGTGAGGACCTCCACTTCTCTCCTCTAGTCCCAAACTACTCCACACACCGCCACCACCTCCGGTCGGAGCGCCAGGTATCCCAGCATGTACCTCGCCTCTGTGGAACTCCCTTACAGCCACCATCAAAGCTTCTATTTATTAAGATTTGTACATGGCTGGTATTGTTGACCTGTGGGTAGCCAATTACCTGGCTACACAGCCATGTGTGGTCAAAGTACTGCTGCTGGTGGTTGGTAAACACACCTTTGAGCCCGTGTAGTGACGTGTGGTCTGAACATATAATGCACAGAAACACAACTGATGCAACGTAGTGGAAAAGTTGGCAAAGCTGCACGATGTAGCTCCACTCTGTCGCTTTATCGATAATTAATCATAGATTGATTCAGTTGCCTAAAATGCAGTTCTTCCAGCTCCCATGGTGTTTTTGCTCTTCTTCTGTGTCATTTACATATCTGCTGGGCTTAGACTGATGAGGAAAACATTTCACTTTGGGGTCTGGCAGAACTGACGTGACATTTTTCACTATTTTTTTTCTCCATTAAAGAGAGAGGACAAAGTATCCCAACAAATATGGTTGTGATAAGAAGCCAAATACTGAACCGTAGACAGATGGATGTTGATGTTGTTTCTCAGTACAACAGATCAACGGGTCAGACTGTTTCTTAAAAAGAGAAAAATGCAGATCAAATGATGGCAAAGTAGGAATTAAATGCATTTGTCGTCGTCTTTAAACAACTAGAAATAATGGGGTTAGTACACAAGTAAATAAAATCAAGAACACGTTTAAGGCGCTTAGGAGTTTGTTTATCTGAAATGATTTAATGGTACAATTAGCTCAGTAAGTCTAGGCCCAAAAAAGTGAAGGTATCAGTTTGACTCATTATTCTTAATTTTTTAAAACAAAACTTTTCCTATTTTCTATATTCCAAGTGTCCAGGTGAACTATTTTTCAACCATTACTAGATTATGACTTGGTTATTCAGCACTGAAATGTTTGCTGGGGCATTGGTGGCGTCTGGTCACAGAAGAGTTGAAGAAAAACGCAGAAAGAACAAACTGCAACGTTTAAGTTTGAATCTGGATCATTGGCTTTGGCAGATGTTCTCTCAATGATATCCTGTAATTCCAACAATCTGCAGATTAAAGATAGAATTAAAATGCTCAGCAGCAGTTTTACCCTTCACTGTAAATTAGATGGCAACGTATTAAGCTTGAAGCAAGTCCCTGAAATTGAGGAAACATACTTTTAAAGCTCATAGCTGCTTTTTCTTCTTCAAAAACTCTCGAGTGCTGTTGGGAGTGTGTTTTTGATCGTTATCCTGCTGGAATATTCTTTTTCTGCCAAGCTTGTGGAGCCTGGCAGTCACCTTTTGCACTCATGCAGCCCCGTATCCCAGCACCTTAAACTCCCTGCTCTTTATATGCACATTTCCGTATAAACAGTTTTGGCACCAACTAAAGAAGTTTTTGCTTTGATCATTGTTAAAATCAGGCTTCATTTCCTCACGTCATAAAATACACTTTTGTTCATCGAAAGGCCAGAAGTACCAGAAAAATGTCCAGACTTCTGTGAACCAAGGTATTACAGACTCATTGCCTGGACTTTCTGCAGATCAATCGGGCTTCCAGACGCCCATTTTAAAGCAGAAAAAACCCCTGATTGTGAGGACGGAGTTATCTTGGCGTCATCTTCTCAAAGGAGACTATTCATCGGGCTTCTTTTCACAATCTTTAGAAAAGTCTCACAGTTTTGTACCCAAAAGCATGCAAGGTTATTTTTCTGGGATGCAGCACACAGAGATGGACCTATGTGATATCCTTTGCAATGCCTGAGCTGTCACAGCAACTCATCCCATTCCCTTTCCATTGGAAACATCTGTGCTGAGACAGGATGCTCTTATCTTTCAGAGCTCAAACTGCAAATACTGGCACTGTGGCTATCGCCTGGTCACCACTGCTGCTTTTTTTGTTGGTCAGAAATCTTTATATTTTCCCGCTTTTTTGAAGCCAAAAATCAGATTTTTTTTTTGTCATTTCTTTGTAAAGTCTTCCCCACATGGAGCCAAAATGCTGCCACGCAGACACAGCGGCACACTGAAACTCAAAGGTGCGGTAAGTTTTGCTTCTGTGATCACAGATTCTCTTACTCATTCTACTTTTAGGCCTATATTCTTCAATTTAAATACCATTACTGACAACAGGAACTTTTCCACTTATCAACACAAGATCTCTATTATGTCTGAACGTAGAGTTGCCCATCACAGGCCATGTGGGTGCACTCTCATGAGACTGGAGGTGCGCACACATACGTAAAGCCAACCACAACTTCCTCAAGATGTCATGAACTAGAGTTAAGAAAAAAATTCCAGGAGAATTTATAGTTCTTGAAGTCAAAAACAAAGCGATGAAGACACTTCCTCTTCAGAGGAAGAAGCATCATATGGGATTTTTTTTTCTATTTGTGCAATAAAAAATAGACAACAATAACAAGAAGGACAATGGTGTGAGTTTCACGGACATATTTATATTATAAACGATGCTAAATCACGCTCTTCTGTCCACTGCACTGCTGCTAAAACACTAAACGCTGCCTCTTTGACTTTTTTTGATGAAGACAAATTTTTCCTGTCTTTAAAATCTCAGCAGGAATGAGCGAAGAAAACAGACTGACCAGAGCAATGAGGGCAGCAGAAGATGATTTAAAGTGCAGAGTTACTTACATTAAAGAGGGAAAGGTAAAAGCATTAAGGACAGAGAGTGGGCACAGACACAGAGAGTGAGAGGTTAGGAGTATGGTTGAATTTAAAGTTGAGGGACTGAGTCAGTTGTTCCTCTCGCCGTGTGCCAACGGAAAAAACTGAGAATTCTGCTCATGAGCGGCTGAACCTCTCATTGCTTCAATTCTTGGCGTCTCTGACCCAGTTAGCACTCACACCAGCGCCGTGCAAAGTTTTGTCTGCTTTCATGTGTCTTCCTGGTCAAACAGGTCATAAAATGCACTCACCGGAGGTTTTGGTTATGGTGAAACACTATTATACTGATGCCCGACAGCTTTATAGAAATATTTACTGAACTGTCTCTACACTCTGCACCACAGCACAGTTCTACTAAAGTTCTCTTTCTTATTTTCAGAGGGAACATATTAGACTGTTTATTGGATTTTTGTTACAACTGTAGTTAATATTTGCACTGTGTGGACAAAAGTATTGGGAGACACCTCTGAATCTTTACATTCAGGTGTATTAAATCAAACATCTAGCCACACAGTCTGCTTTTGCAATAATCTGTGGAAGAATGAATCGTTCTGAGTCCGAGTGTGGCGTTGTAACGGGACGCCACCTTTGCAACAAGTCAGCTTTTGAAACTTCTTCTCTCCAAGATATTCAACAGAGGCTGATTATCAATGAATTATTGCAAAGTGGAAGCATTTAGGAACCACAACAACTCACAGTGCGTAAAAGTCACAGGCACTCTGCTTACTCAGTAACTGCAGAGCTCCAAAGCTCCTCTGGCATTAACATCAGCACCTAGACTGTGCACCAGGAGCTTCATGGCCGAAGCTGCAGCTCCTGCAGGTGTAACGTGTAGGTGTTTAATTTAATGTAAAAATAAAGGTTTTGTTCCAAAGCATTCGTAAAATGGCTGTTTAAAAATCGTTAATATGTCAAATAGTACTGCACATCTGGCCTTGAATCAGCTGTACACCTGAGACCAAAACCAGTAAGAGTGCAGTTTTAAACTGCATCTATTTTAAGTTAAAAATAGCTTAAATTGAAGCCTCCATTAGTGTCACAGTTAACTATTTTCTCTTTGATGTCCATATTCTTAGCCCGGTCAGCACAGATAGCCCCTCAGCTCTCTCTTGAAGTCCATCAGTTTCTCATTAGGCCTGGTGCAGCTGATTATTTTGACATCTCTTAGGTGACAGCTGCGGCCTGTCAAAGCAGCACGCAGCAGATCTCGAGCAAGGGCTTCCCTTTGATGCTACATCAACAGCGGCTCCAGTCAAGATAAAGGGAATTGAACCCAGATGTGTTTTGACCAGATCTGTACAAGCCCGCTGCTAGGATCATAAGACATGCGTCTCCAGATGGCAACAGGAAATCTCCAGATTTTTTTTTTTTTAAAGTCAAGAATCCTGTTTAAGAGTCTGTTGTTTTCATTGCTGCCCACTTCCTCTGCTCACGGCGTCTAACTAAGCATTTTATTTAAGTCAAGAATCCATAGAGAAGGCAGAAAAAAGGGGGAGAATGAAAACAGATGGTGGAAGGAAAACTGGGTACTTCAGAAGAAGTGATTTAATTTTCAGAGCATAGGGGGAAGTCTTACTTCTCTGTTAGCCGGGCTTCTCTTTTCACTCAGCTTGGATAAATTGGGATTAGTTTGTCAGAGCGACGTTAACAAGTTGAGCAACACTGATAAACCACAAAATTCCCGTAAACTCAGTATGAGTTACTCCGCCCACCCTCCCCCAAAAAAGGATCTTCAGCCACTTCAAGTAAACACTGATGTCACTCACTTGTTATTTTGTCTTTGCTGCTCTGGTTTTTCCACACTTGTTATTTTGTCTTTTGCATCTCATATCTTTCCAGCAGCAGTTTATTCTACTTTCTCCACACAGATGAGTCTCCTGTTTGATCACAGGTTTCATATACAGATCTTAGGTGATGTAATCCTCAACCTATAATTAAAACTTATCCTTCTTCTCCATCAGGGCTGACTGTTGTGTCTGACAGTAAAACTGTGTGCACAGCCTCCATCGCCAGACGTGACAGCCGCAATTCACCCGATCGTGTTTCTTTTTGCACTGAGGGTTATTGATACATCGCTACGTTGGTGTTTTCTAGCTGTGAGAGGCGACGCTGAAGTACACAGCCGTGTTTTCTCACTTTGTTTACAGACATTCATCACCGTGTTCGCCACGGGACAGCAGCCTGCGGCGTCCTATAAACTGTCTGACTTTGAGTTATCCACCTTGTCTGGCTTGACTCACACGCCAGCAACTTGTGGTCAGTGACTAAGGTCCTCCTTCGTGCTTCTCGTCTCCGCACAGAGCTGCAAAACACTCTCGTAAATTGAAATTACTTCTTTTGCACAATTGGGATGACTCAAATTTCACATTAAAATCTTTAAATGGTGCATCCTGTCCGTTATAGGAAGTGGATGGTAGACTGCAGCGTGCCTGAATGTCACGGGACATTGCACCATAAATGGTCACATAAATGTACTTTTGACCGATGATGTTATGGTAAACTGGAACTTTTAGTAGGTATGTTGTGCATAAATGGACTGAGACTACAACCACCCACGGTGCTTGAACTCAATTATTTTGGAGATCCGATGGCAGAATAAGTTTTTCAGAAGAAAGCTGCACTCTTCCTTAGTATTTCCAGGCTGCTGACACCTCTGTGCATCATGTCCGGCCTCACCAGCTTCCCATCTGTGCTGCCTGTGCAGGCAAATGAAAACCATTAACCCCCTCCCCCTTAGTACCACCACAGTACCCCCCCCCCCCCCTTTTTTTTTTTCTCAGAACAAAGCAGCTCAGCTGAGATTTCCACACTGTACACAGCCACTGCACGGCTGGGTCTCTGCCACTTACTGCTGAAAACTTTTGACTCATGGCTTCTTTCCCCCTGGATGGAAAAATAAAGGTTGGGAAGTTCTTGGAAAAAAATGTCAGGCTGTTTGAAGAGGAGAAAATAAACATGAACTGGCGGCTTTTAGTGGAAAAAAAACAACTAAAAATTATAAAGTTATAGGGAGTAAAGGTCATTGGAGTGTCACAGTAATAGATTACTATACAGTTATTAGTAATACGTGCTTTAAGTACATGGAAACTTCAACTCTTCAAAAAAGTGAGCAAACACAGACAGAGTTTCACGAGTACTGTGGGAGGAAAACACACCTGAAAATGCAGACACGCTGCAGCTCGTATTGCACATGCAGAAATGAACGTGTAGCCTCTATAAATGTGCACTGCATAAAGTAAATGCACCTCCAATTCACTTACCTCGGCTTTTAGTACGTCTGCGATGACAGCGGTAAGACCGAAGCAGCAGAGACCGCAGGCCAGGGCGAGGACCCGGAGTATCATTGTGATATCTGGAGATTATCTCGGAGATTTCAGGAAGCTTTCACTCTACACAAATCCGTCCTGATTAGGGAGGACAAAAAAAAAAAACTCCAAAACAAAATCGACTGATGCTACTCCGCGTTGTAAAACGTGGCACAAAAACTTTGTCGTATCCGCATGGACACTTTCAGGGCAGTCAGCAACTTTTACGCACAGAAACGATCGCAGCAGAGTCGGAGCCGAAACAACAACAAAAAGCAAAAGGCTGAAAAGGGAAAGAGAGATGCTGCAACCTAAAGCCTCGCAGTCTGACTCCCTTTCCCCTATAGCAGGACTACCTGTGGCGTGTGTGGACGTGGAGAGAGCGAGCAACAGAGAAGGGAAGAGGAGGGGGGCTCATTTTCTTCAAGGTCCTCCTCCAGTAAAAAAACGTCACGCTTCGCTAGGAAGTTCAATTACTACACTACTACACTTTTATTTATTTATTTGTAATTAAGGGAGTGATTACGAAAATAAAAGCTCCATAACTGAAAACACTGAGGTCGCACTCCTGATGCTTTTTCAGTATCAGTATGAAGCAGAAATGTTAATTTCTGTATTTGGAAGCTGAAGATTTGGGCACCGGCTGAAGTTAACATGTGCAGAAATGTCTGTCAGTGTCCCGAGTGAACACAAGGACAGCATGACGGTCTGGGTTTAAGGAGAAGAGTTAGGCCACGTTTCACGTTGTGTTTAAATGCGCATGCCTCACCCATTAACATTTAGCTGATTAAGATTTCCACCTAAAAGTCCCTGCAAGTTCAAAACAGGTAAAAAACAAAAAAAGGCTACACATGCAATGATTTTAAGGTCTCCTTTACATTTAGACTGTTACTGAGTGTGACTGAAGGCAAGATAGTCAGGCAACATTTCCTTCAGATAAGTTAGAAGGACTGGGAGCAACACTTGAGACTTTTTTTTCTCCCTCTCATAACTTGCATAGTTTCCAAACATTTTGAGGAGAGAGAAAAAAAAGTCTTAATATTGGACCTCCTCCTTTTTTCTTTGTGCTCCTCTGTGCCAGACAAGAGGAGAAAATGCTGTGCTTCTACTCACTGAGAGTGGGCTTGTGTGCTGTGGGGTTTTAGTTTCACAGCAGTGGTTGTATGATCTCATAATTCACAATACTTAAAAAGACTGTTTAAAACAAAATTGCCAGTTTATGATTTTGTTGAGCGTGATGAATGCATGTGTCCTGTATGTTGTTTGGGGCCCTGTGTCCTCATTAAATCTCCAGCTGTGGGTGAAAGTGTGCAAAACAATGTTTCAAACTTGATGCAAGAAAAATTTAAACTAGCTCAGTGCTGTGAATGAAGTTGTCAAGCTTATGCTCTACGCATAAACTGTTATGCTTTAGAGAAGATTGGAAATCACTGCAGCCGTGCAACAGCAGAGTTAAAAGTTAAAAAGTTAAAATAGAGTGAAGTGAGTCAGTTGAGTGGAGTGAAGAAAAAGAACAGGACTCTGAGGGATTAAAGACAGTGTGTTTATTTTCAGTGAAGCAAATAACAAGACTGACAATAGAAGGAAAGTAAGTTGGTGGGTCCAGGACTCTAGTGCGAACAAGCCCACAGATGAATCCATCAGAGGAAAACTCTCAGTAACTCACGCAGACACAGCTGGGATCCCTGTGCAGAAATGAGATACAGGTGAGGAGAAGACAAAAACCAGAGCGTGTGAAAAGTACTGAAGAAGGAGCCAACTTCACTTCACTGTTTCCAGTTCAACTATCAGGCATCGACTGAAAGATCTCCTCAGTCTTAAATAGCAGACAGCTCTTACCGATAAGTGAGTTCATTATCTCCAGGTATGCTGGAAAGGCAGGAGAAAGTAACCCCCCCTGCAAGAGAAGGTGTGTTTAACTCCCACACACACACACACACACACACACACACACACACACACACACACACACACACACACACGTACACGTGCACGCACACACGCACGCACGCACGCACGCACGCACAAGTTAACCATGTGAGGTCTAAACCATCATTGGTGACAACCCTGACACGAGCTCCTAACCAGACTGTTTTTTTGGGGGAAAGTAAATATTCCGATTTCTGTTTTCTTCACTGTCTGATTGCCAGATCTTGGGACAACAACTTAAATAAACAAAATGACATGTTATGATTGCTCATGGTCACTCCTGATGATGACTTAGACCTCACAGGCCTAAAATCTAACATCTGCAGGGAAATACGTCATTCGGGTTTTCTTTGATCGGATATGATTTGGCACAAATGGACTTCATTTGTGCCAAATCATATTTTCATTTCTATTCACCATAAACACCACAGACTTCTACAACTCTGCCGAATGCTTTCTAAAAAAGTTTTCTGATAACTCAGCAGTTGTTGGCCTCATCACTGATGGGGACTGCAGTTAGTACAGAAAACAGACCGAGGACTTTGTTGACTAGCACCAACAGAACCTCTTCCAGATCAATAATGGGAAAACCAAGGAGCTGGTGGTGGACTTCTACAGCTGCAGACATCTTCCACATACACCAGCAAACATCCAGAGAATGGACATTGAGATCTTGGACTGATATACATATCTGGGTTTTCACCTGACTGATAAACTGGACTGGACTAACAACTCAAAGGTCATCTACAGGAAAGGTCAGAGCAGGCAGTATCTGCTATGGAGAACGAGGTCTTCTGGAGTGCAGGGATGAGATCTTATCTTATCTCATCTTATTTTATCTTATCTTATCTTATCTTATCTTATCTTATCTTATCTTATCTTATCTTATCTTAATTACTCAATCAATCAACTTTCTTTCTCCTTTCATTTAAATTCAGTTGTGAAACACGCTTCCACTGGACATAAGACTCATGGACAGACTCATGTTGATACCTTTAAAAAGGAACTTAAGACCCACTTGTTCAGGCTTGCCTTTATTTAGTTTTATCTATTCATCCTATTTTAATAATTGTACTTTATTCTGTATTGTATAAATAAACTTTTCTCACTTCCCTGTTTCTTCTAGCATCACTGGTGAAGTTTGACAGCAGAATAAAGTTCATTCAAATCAGACTCCATTTTTATGAATTAAACCTGGTGTCGGATATTTGTGACAGCTGATACTGACACCTTGTGTTAACAAATGCACATTTCACCTTTTAAGACCGTGTCCAATCAGCAAATGTAGTTTGTAGACACGCGTTAATTTGCTATATTAAAAAACACTATGAGTTTGTTTTAAATTCAGCATAACCGCTTGATATTTAAAATTATATATATATACAGAGAAACACATTTTTATGAATGAGGATTAAAGCTGTAGTAAACCTGCAGCTCCATTCGGCGGCTCCGGTTTTAGCATGACAAGCTCCGCCTTCCTTGTCCTACGTCACGAGTTGTGATATACGGAAGTAGCTTCGAACTTGTCAACAAGAAAGGCCGACCGACATGGTAAGGGCTCTGTACTTTTTTATGAATTACTTGTGTTATTTCTGCTTCTGGACTATATATTTTAGTTGGTTTGTGTGTTTAAGTCGTTCGTGTTGTCCTCACAGAGCTTTTATGGGGGTGTCGCGGTTTGAAAAATGCCCTTCAAACGACGCGAGCAGTGAGATTTGGCGTTAGCCTTTAGCTAGGCTGGGAACTAGCTGTTAAAGCTGTAAAGGAGAGCAGCTGCTCCTTTCTCCAAACCGAAACTGTGGCGTTACCTAATCTGTGGTCGAAATCTTAACACGTATGGACATAAATATGACTTTAATCAAGCAGAACTCGATCTCGGTATGGTTTTATCTTAGTGGGAAGAAGAAACAGGGAGGAAAGTGTTAGTTTTCACGGGGTTTTTTTTTTCTCGGAAATGGGAGCGTTTCTGGCGTCATTGTTGAGAAGATTACAGGGAGGAAATCGCTGTGTGTGTGTCGGGTGTTACGTCTGACTGTGTGTAAATAAAGATCAAAATAACATCTGTGTTCAAGGGGCCTTTGCTGAGTTTTCCTGCCTTGATACTTCCTCAGTAACTGATTATTTTCGTGTGTATTAATACATGCTGGTGCTTGTGTGTGTGTTGCATAACGCAGAGGCATTTTTCCGCTGCTGTCCTTTTTGTAATTGTGGTTATCTTAAAAGTACCTTGTAACAAAGGATCTAAGGTAGTTTTAAAGCATTTTCAATATAAATAATGAACTTTATAAAATGTAGTATGTGTAATATTACTATATAATTAAAAATGTTATAATCCTTATATGAAGATAAGAAGTGATGGACGCCCAGTTTATTACTAGTTATAAACTCAGTTCAGGGATGACACTTAATTCTGCTCCACCGTCAGCTTACATATGACTATATTCTGCTATATCTACAGCATGCATTACTCACAGTATAGTTTAAGTTACTCTTAAACACATGCTCTAGTGGTTTACACCTGCACCTAACAAGGGAACGATTGCCGGTTTGATGCTAGGAAGAGATACAAATCCCCTTTGGGGAAGGGGGTTGCATGAGGAAGTTGCTCCGGCATGAAAACACATCAAACGCCTAATGAACAATGGAGCATCTAAACGTTACTCCTTAATTTAAAATCTTACTCATTATAACTGCTGCCGACAGCTGATTGTTTCAGAGAAGCAGTTATTGTGGATTTGATTGCGGAAATGGCTATTTTATGATGACTACGATGGATAATAAACAAATTAAAATAGCCAGTGTTGGCTCAGATGTTTTTGTGTTTCTCATTTGTCGTCCAGACAAACTTTGATAGTCGTTCACCCAGATCAAAGATGTGTCTCACTCATCTTTTCTTTTTCTCTACAGGCGAAGTCTTCTTGAACAAGACCTCCTGCCATGGCACTTCTCTAATATTTCTTTTTTACGCCCCCCCCCCCCTCTTAACTTTTTATTAAAAAACATTTTTAAACATTAAAAAAAGAAACGTTACCACAATGAAAATCAGTTACAGCTTCCCTGCCCTCCTGGTTTTCTGCATAACAGGTGAGTGAGTGAGTTTTTGGCTGTTTGTGTATCTCTCTTAGGTGGCTGCTTTAAATGTTTATCAACCAAAGGTCATGTTTGAACTTTTCGTGTCATACAGCATTTACAGTCTGTGTGAGTGGCGATAATAAAGCACATTCTCTGTTCTCTTTTTGCTTATTTCCTCTGCAGCATGGAGCCGTTTTGAGCCTGCTCTCAGCTCATGTAAGGAAAACCAGTCATTGCATGTTTCATCATGTTATGAAAATGAATATGCCTCAAACCCACAGATAATAAACAACACCATTCATGGTTTAGTGACGTTTACATTTACATTTTCTTCACACCTGACAGGTTCAACATCAAACAACAACAACACTTAATTTATTCGCCAAACCAGGAACTGCTTTTATTAACTCTACTTTCTTGTGTTTATCACAGCCCACTGTGGGCGCTCCCTTCAGGTGGTGGACGATAAGGTGGGAGTGATCAGGAGTTCTGTTTACCACAGCTGGTCCTTCTGCTTCGGCTCAATGTCCGACGGCTGGATCATCACGGGTCCAGAAGATGAGCCGATCGTTCTCAGGTACGGATGCTCAAAGGTGGCACGTAAAGGAGATGACGCTTTAAAAGCTCGAAGACGTTAAATAATTGACTCCCAATTATTTTACCGCAAATCAGGTGACCTGGGATAATTATTAACAGAGTAAATATACCAGTTGTGCAATGCATTGATTGTTTTTGCTTTATTAAAAGTATATAAATGCTTAATATTGCCTGATCATTTTCTGTTATCGTTTATGAAGTAATGAATGACCCAGATATGGAGATAAAGACAAAAACAAAAAGTTTTTGAGATTCAGTGTCTGCGATTGAGAAACTGTGGGTTCTGTTCACTGATACAAACTTTCTCTTATTACAAATCTTTCCACAGCTTCTCTCAGTTTTCTGTCCGCTGTAAGAAAGAATGGGTGTCTATAAACTCGTCGGCTGGAGGTGATCCAATCATCCTGTGTGGCTCTAAGTTGCCGCAGCCAATCGAGCTCCCAGGGGGAAATATTACAGTGATGCACCACTTCCTCCCTCATATGTTCCCTGTGTCATCATTTCTGTTGAACTATGCCAGAGGTATGACGTCCTGACATGTGCCTGCTTGCAGTTCCAGCTCTTTTTTCCCCCCAATTATTATCTAAATGTTCCTTTTATCTTCCTCCCTTTGTACAGATCCATATGAAGGCGATTGCCCAGAAACATCTTTTAAATGCTACGGGGGTCGCTGCCTTCCCCACTCCTGGCGCTGTAATGGGCAGGTGGAGTGTCTTGATGAAGAATCTGATGACAACGACGAACTGGGTTGTGACTGTCCTTGTGGAGGGCTTCTTCAGACCTTTTATGGGACCTTCTCCCCTCCAGCTTGTCAGGGTCAAAGTCAGTCCTGTGTTTGGACTTTGGATCCTGAGGACTCCAGGCCGCTGAGTCTGGAACTGCAAAAGCTGACGCTAGCTTTTGGGGACCGACTCACTATCTACAACAGAGAGGAAGGCAAAGGAGACATTATTAAAATCGTGAGTTTCCCAACCCAAACATTCATTACTGGCAAATGTTTTTCTCTTTTTATTTATTTTTATTTTTTTTGAAAACCCTTCTGCATTTTCACAGATTACCAGCTCCTCCAATTCCAAATCGGTCCAAGTTGAATCCAACACCGGCGTGATGTCAGTGGTGTATAAAAGAGTTCTTGGCACAGAGAACTCCAACTTTAACGCCACGTTTCATGTTAAGGGCTACTGCCCTCCGTGGGAAGGTCGTTGCGGGGGAGCGGCAGGAGGTTGTTTTACACAGGAGCAACACTGCGATGGGAAGTGGGACTGTCCCGAGACCGGAAAGGACGAGGAGGGCTGCAGGAACTGCAGTCCGAATCACTTTCCCTGTGGAATGGCAGGACAGAGGACGACAGCGACCAGCAAACCGCAGTGCTACTCGCTGACGGAGAGATGCAACTACCAGCTGAACTGCGCTGATGGCAGCGACGAGAGGGATTGCACCGTGTGTCAGCCGGGGACCTTTCATTGTGACAGCGACAGGTCAGTGTGCACCTGTGTCACACAGCTCCACACACAACATAAAAGGAGTAAGGGGGTGCACTAGGGTTTGTGTCAGAGGGCGTTCTCACCCTGTACATGCTTATTTTACTCACCGTGGAAATGGGTGCTGCTGTTTTTGTTTTGCTTTGTTTCATAACCATTCAGGTTTGTGGAGTTTCAGGCTCGGGCGTGTCTGTATGTGACATATGACCATCTTAGAGTTTAAATTGGCTTTGCTGTGGTTTTTGTGGTTCTGCTGTTTTTCTGTAGAAATATCACCCATCCTGCAGCAGTGTGTGACAGGCACAGAGTTACGTATGAGGAAATAAATATGCAATGTTGACAGTAGAGATTCTGCATTCCTCCAAAAAGCATTGATACAGGTTATATTTATATACAGCTGTTTATTATGGTTTTACATTATTGTGATTATTTTTGATGATGCTATTGCTATTTATTGTGTAGTTCTGCAATAGTGCAATGTTAACTAGTTGCCATTGTTTGCATGTTTTATCAAAAGCCACAGTGTCTTAAAATAGGCCAACGTCCTTTTTCTAAATGCAGCTCGCTCTGTAACAAAAGCACAAAGTGTGTATGGGAAAGTTTTGAGCTTAAGCGTAGGGATCCTTTTAACTCAGCCTGTTTCACTTCTCCTTGTTTACAGCGTTGTGGTTTTATTGTGAGTCTTAATTCAGGCGGCGTCTGATGTTTTCTGTGAAACTGAACCTGCCACTCATTTTCTTCCAGCCTGCTCTGGTAACAAACGGCTCTTTGTTCCCTCTGCAGGTGCGTGTATGAGAGCTGGCGCTGCGACGGCCAGGTGGACTGCAAGGACGGCACAGACGAGCTCAACTGCACGGTAATCTTGCCCCGCAAGGTCATCACCGCGGCAACGGTGGGCAGCCTGGTCTGCGGACTACTTCTGGTCATTGCCATGGGCTGTACCTGTAAGCTGTACTCGCTCAGGACGAGGGAGTACAGGTAAGTCTTTGAATGGTTCTGCTGCGTTTTTGTTTGAGGTTTGCAGCCGAAGCTCTTCTGCTCTACAAAGTAGCTGCTTTAGTTTATTTTCGTTCCGTTGATGAAGCATAATGAGTCTTTCTTGCCACTTTTAAAGAAGAAAAGACTGACTCATATATTGTGCTGATAATCTCAGATGATGAGTCAGGAGATGCAGACATTGTTTTCCTAACTTCTGGCTTTAATTGCTGCCAGAACTGCCAGACAGTAACTCTCAGATGGATAGCACAGCCTCCTACGACACTGACAGTACACTCCACACAAAAACAAAAAAACAGCCTGTTCGTTGTTGTTGTCAGCTAAATGCTTGAGTTATGTACAACAACAGGAACCAATAACCTGCAGTGTATTAAAAGCTTACCTTTTTTTAACCTTTAATAGTACTACCTCTTAGAGTCAAATCTATTTCTAGACTTTATATTTGTATACTTTATGTGGATCTGCGTGATGCTTCAAAACAAAAACAAAATGTGCCTTGCAAGTTTGCAATGTGTGTGACTGCATCTAAAAGAGCCTCTATCCTCTCACAGCATGTTTGCGCCAATCAACCGCCACGAGGCGGAGCTCATCCAGCAGCAGGCCCCGCCTTCTTACGGTCAGCTGATCGCACAGGGCATCATCCCCCCAGTCGAGGACTTCCCCATAGAAAACCCCAATGAGGTGAGAGAGCAGAGCGCCAGAGATTTTTAACTGCCCGCATGGACGCACCTGTCAGGATTTCATCAATCCAGGATCCTGTCAGGACTTTAGATCATGCTCATTTGTTTAAAGAACCCATGTGATTGACTGCAGCCTGTCCTGCAGAGTTACAATATACATTTAAGGCATTTAGAGGCGTTTTTTAAAAAACCCAAGTGTTGAAATTTCAGCAGGAAAAACTGATTAACTAACTTCAATTTTAATTAATGTGTTAAAACCTACAAATCAACATCTTATTGAAGGCTTTTTGATTTAAGGGCTTTAATAAATGTAATTAAACGCAGAAAAGCCGATAGCTGTTACTACATTAAACCACACACTCTAATGTGTAGTAGTGCTCTCTGTCTTAAAGCTCATCTATAGCAGCCTTATTGATCCCCAGCTGGATGTGGGCTGAAGTTGTAGGAGTGTTAAGATGAGGCTAATGTGCTGTTACTGTGCAAGTTTACTCTGAGTTTACTCCTTGGTGAGACAGCTGAGGCAGTGGAGGCGGAGGGATAAAGTGGCTGGCTCTGCCTGATGGGATTAGCTGAAGCCGCCTACACTAAGCTCAAACTTTGATTAGTGTCGCGTAAATAAATTCAGCAGGTTTAATGATTTTTAATAATGATTTTAGGATGTTGAACACGAGCTGCTGAAGGTAGTTGAAACAATCTGCTCTGTGTTTCTTTGTCAGACCTCGACTCTTTCTCTGAGAGGAATCCTGCAGCTGCTTCGCCAGGATGCCGCCAGCTCCCCACACCGCAGACGTAGGCCCCGATTTATCCGCCGGGCTGTTCGCCGCATGAGAAGGTGGGGTCTGATCCCCAGATCCGCATCCAGGCAGACTCAGTCGTCAAGCTCCAACCAGCAGCAGGCGCAGCAACAGCAGCAGTCAGACAGCGCTACATCAGGCCAAGAAGCAGCTCGCTCCACGCCCGCGAGCTCCCCATCAGCCGTGGAGGCGGTCAACCAGCCGGTGGCCCAGAAACTCGGCTTGTTGGCACAGCCAGCGCAGCACCAGCTGGAAGCTCCGCCTCCTTTACTGGCGCTGCCTTCAGCTCCTCCTGTCGCCTTCCCCCCTCCCCCTCCCTACGCACCCCCAGCTCCACCTGTGGACGCCCCCCACACTCCCCCTGTTGCCGTGCCTCCCAGTAGCCCATCTCTGGCCTCCATCTTCCACACGATAGGCTTGAGCATCTCCCGCTTCAGAGCCTCGCCCTCTTCCACCAACTACGTGCCCCTCTCTGCCTCGCCTTCCTTCTCCTCCTCCTCCTCTTCATCGGACGACGATGTGCTGCTCATCCCCCTCTCGGAGGACAACACTTCAGAAGACGACGTGCCCATGCTCACCTGAACGACTTCCTCACCCACCCCTTCCCACCCCCTCCCTCTTACTTTACCTCCCACCAGTCTTTCCACATTCGTTTGAACTGAAACACAGGGGCGGCCGGTGGTGGGACTCTTCCTCTCTGTGCCAGTCTGGTGCCTTTTTTTTTTTTTTTTTTAAATCGCTTTGCGTTGCTGACATATATGAATAGAGTATTTTTAAAGAAAGAAAAAAAGACTTCCTTAAGAAAATGCAGACGAACGGCACGGCCGATGAAGAAGCGCAGATGAGTATTATGCGTGAGCACTTACTGAACGCTGGGCTGCACGTAGAAGGTGAACTTTTATTTTTTTGCACAGAAGAATCTTCCCTATCCAGATACTGAGGCAGGCTACTGTCAGGTTGAATGATTATAGCTCTTATAATAGAATTTGTTGTGTTTGTGTGACTGCGACTGTGTGAATGCAACTGCGTTTTAGTCTCGCGTAGACAGCGGAGTGTGATTGCACATGAGGAGTGTCTTCACTTGCACCCAGTCTCATGATATATCACGAAACAAATCCCCCCTTTTTAAGTGCCTTTAAGGAGCCTCCTGCAGAGACCTCAAGGATGTTGAGAATTCCTGAACACACACTGCATGCAGAAACACACACGCACACAATGAGGGTCACTTTTTCCTCACGTCGTCATGGTGACTTCACTTCAAAATGGATTAAAAAAAACTGCATGTGTACTCTTCAAGCTGGCAATAACTTTTTGGATACCCTCGTTCTAGTGCACATCGATTCCAACATTACTGCGTGTTTAAATACTTCTTCCCCCGGTGAATGAATGTAACCTTCAAAAAAACAAAAAGCAAACGTATCAAAAGACAATCTCTTTGGTGCCTGATTTTATGACGTGTGTAGGTGTGCACAGGAAGATGAGGCACCCTAGTGATAAAAAGGGTCGAGGGGGGGCCTCCAAATTCACAAAAGAACCTCACATCTGACGAGACTCTACAGCATTCGGTCACATTTCGACTCAGCAGACTTGTGGTGTGCCATTTGTAATATTAATATTATTATTATTACGAGTTTTGTGGTCTTTTTTTTTTTTTTTCTTTTAGCAGGTTTTGTCTCTCTTTCCTTAAATTGTTCCTGTTTTGCTTTGTTGAATGTATTTTTTGGGGAGGGACAGTTTTAAATTTACAGGTAAATGGGGGGGGGGGGGGATTTTATTTGGGTCAACTTCACTGTATATAAGTAAAAAAATATGGCTGAGATTAAACGATTTGCACTTTTAGTTTTATATTTTTTGTCTTTTTTGTGTTTTCTTTTTGGGGATATCGGCTGTGGGGGTGCCACCTGACACCTCAGTGAGACATGTCAGAGGTGTTTCTTTGTGCTCTGTATTCAAAGGATCTGTGGTAATTCACACAGACTCCCCACAGAGAGAAGGAGAGAGCTGTTCTTGGTGGGAATGCAGAAGTTGTGCTCATTGCTCTGGTTTTGAGGATAAAAGGAAAATGCTTTTACTTTAGAGCTCTGAAACTTCACAGATGGACTGAGGTCGCAGCCGTCTACCAGGTAATAATACTGACTCCATTTAATTATTGAAGCGGTTTTCTACACAGCACCCCACGTGCAAGTTTCAACGCGATAACCTCTGTTTTGGCGACTCAATGATGACTCAATCTCCTTTACATCTAAAGAAAGCAAGATCTAAACGCTCTGCATTACATTCCTGTTTAACAGACCTCACACTCTACAAAACCCTGCACCACACAGTCCAGTTACACACCTGTTTGAGGAAAAACCTTCCTTACTTCAGATTATTCATGATGAGGTTTCCCAACCTTTCTGTCAGATTGACTCATGCACTCTTTCTTCATCACTGCCTTTCATGTTTAAACTTGAACCAGCATCAAACAGGATCTGGACTGCTTCCTGTTTGCTGCTTAGTGTTTGTGCTTAGCAAACTTGCTTATCCATAGCTGTTCATTATGATTTCCATCCACTACTTTCTTCTTTAACAGCTTTTCACTTCATTTAGTAACCACTTTCTATTCAGTATGTTTATTAAACAGTTGCAGCTATTAGCCAGCTTTTAGTGAGCTGAAACCTCAAAACCTTGATTTGTTTGTTTTAACTATTTCTACTGATGAAGTATTTATTTTAGTTAATCGTGCCAGCCCAAACTTGTTCTCTAGAGACTCTGAAAGTTGTAAAATGTAATTTACTATTATTTAAATAGTTTGAGTGAATCTATCCATGTAGCTGCTTCTGTGGACCTCTGATTGGTCATTACTGACCTAAGAAAGCTCAAAGCTGCAGACAGAAGAACTCAGTGTTTACAGTTACTTTATTATTTTAACTGTTCTGTTTGCAACATGGCAGCAAGATTTGCTATGATGGTTTGGAGACAGAGGAGGAGCTGGAGTTAATGATGTTACGCTTAACCCCAAATTGTCAGAATAATACTATTGATCCTTTTTTATAATCTGTACAAATACATGACACAAAGACAGAAATAAATAAAATCAAATAAATTCACGACCATATTTTGGGATCCTCAGCGGCCATCTGAAACATTACATCATCTCCTCTTCCTCACTGTTACCCTGAAATAGGTTTCCACCATAACTATGGCTTCCCCTCCATCCTTGAACCTCTGGGTGGGGATTGTGCTGGTGGTAATGGTGGTCGTGGTGGAGCTCCCAGGAGCCCTGCAGAGGTGCATCTTTGATGAGCTTCAGGTCAGAGTGGTCAGCGCTACAGACAGCCCACCCAAGGAGCTCAGGCTCAGAAGGTCAGAGGAGCAGAGGAGCATCCTGGGAAAATCTGGCTCACCTACTCCTACCTCACCACAGCCAATGAGGATCCGGACCTGGATTCCGAGAGAGAGCGACAGCCTATCAGAGGCTGAGAAAGGAAGGCTGGAGGCAGCGGTGGAAGAAGCTGTGAGAGTGGTGTCTTCTTTACTGTCAGGTGACTGTTGAACAGAAACGGCTGGTGTGCTGTAGATTATTACACTCCACAAGTCTGACAACAAAGAAATTTTAATGCAATCAACATTCTCTTGTGCGATAACTGAATAATTGTGTTTTTTAAATAAGTAACACTGACTTTATAACACTGACGTTTTTATGTATTTATGTGAGCTTGTGCAGCATAATTTCATTCTGCATTGTGTCTTTGAGGTAGTGCTCAGTAACAATATAGTAAATCTTGGATCTGAAAACACACACACACACACACACACACACACACACACACACACACACACACACACACACACACACACACACACACACACACACACACACACACTCATAAACTGCTGACATTTTAACAGTGAACAGAGTGCCGGGCCCTTTACTGCTCAGCAGAGACATCAACAAATACTGCAAGTTTCTCTGGAGGGATTCAAGTACTATCAACTACAACAGGTAAGTACAGACGAGTGTAGCTCCAGTCCCTCAAACAAACATCTCTGGCAAGATTTGAGTCGTTAAAATGATTTTTCCCCTATATTCTTATTTTACATACAACACAAAAATCCAACCAGCCAATCATATGACATGCAGTTAGACATGTACACATGGGTAAAAGGCACTCTTGAAATTTAACTGAGTATCAGAACGAGGAGGAAAGGTGATTTAAGTGACTTTGAAGGTGGCAGGTTGTTGGTGTCAGGCAGCTTATCTAAATATTTCTATATTTTCCCACAAACCACAAAACCAGAGTTTACAGATAATTATCCAGAAAAGAGAAAATATCCAGACGACTTTTTAATAAAAGCTGAGTATCATTTGAGTATTGTTGCTAACCTTCTGTTAGCTGCTTCCAGCTAACACACCATGTTTCAAAGTTAATGAATGCTCTCACTCCAGGTGTGGTAGAGCCAACAAAAACTACGGAAGTGAAACTTGCCTGGATGCGACCGTGAGTATCAAATGTTTTTGCTGCCACACACAGCATGTACTAGACTGCTGCTTCTGAATAATACAGTATCAACATCAGTAGATCCCAGACGACCACCTGGCTGGATGTGATATTTACCCCGAGGCCGATTCACACAAAAGGACTGTTCTCAGACCTGAAGGTGCTGGAGTCCCTGATACCGACTTCCTGCTTTACCTCCATGTACAGGACACAGACAAGTGCAGAGCAGAGGTGCAAACCTACAGATAACAGAAAAATCTTTGATATAAAACCACTCAAATCCCAGCAGTTCTAAAACATTTTGAAATTTCTTCATTAAGTTTCTATTCATGATTGAAAACAGCAGTAAATTGTTGCTCTATTTGATCATATATTTCTCCACTTTCTTATAAGAAATTTTTTTTTAAAGCGTCTAAATTAAACTTCGCCCACGTAGCTTTCACCTCTTCCTCAGTGTATCTTCTTGTTCCTCAGCCCAGTGTGTTGGCCTACGCTGTTCACTGCCAGACGGACAGTCACGGGCGACCTGTAGCTGGGGTGGTGGTCATCTGCAGGGACCGGCTGACAGGAGCCACATACAGCCACCAGACTACAGTACAGGTACGATTACTTTTATGGATACATGATGTGAAAAGTGAGGTTTCTGTGGCTGTTTTAACAGAGAAGGATGGATCATGATGACAGATTATACTCTTCTGTTCTCCAGACTGTCATTCATGAATTGTTCCATGCACTTGGATTTTCTAAGGATCTCTTCAGCACCTGGAGAGACTGTTACTCCTCCTCCTCTTCCCAAGGTTTTTAAACACATCATTTACACCACTTTATCCTTTTTTTAACTGTAATTTAACAAACATTAGTGAGTGTGTAATAACTGTGTAAAAATTCATTTTTCTTAATGTGTGTGAGTGAGGTTATTATAATAAAATCTAACGACGATTGAGATTATATAAGCATTCATCCTTCCACACATGGGCTGGTGTCTTCAAAAGTTTGTTTACTTTACTTTGAAACTGTGCAAAGTGTGGACGAAGAACAAAAATTGGGAATTAAAAATGCAAATATTAAGTGGTAACACACAAAGAAGAACACTCAAATCTGATTAAAATGTAGAAAACATTTTTTTCATTATAATAAGTTAGTGTATTGAGTCTGACCTTCATTAAAGATCACATGCTTTGGTCAGAAGGTGGTTCTTTATCAGCGTTTTCTTTGCTGGATCCTGCAGTGGGTGCTGATTGTTCTCCTCGAGGCAAAGCGAGTCACTCAGACGGATCCGGCCACATGAGGATTTACACCCCGTCCGTCATTTCAGCCCTGCAGAAGCACCTGGTGTCCAGCGATCCGGAGCTGGGAGGACCACTGGAGAACCTGGTACTGCACAGCTTCAAGTGCAGAAAACTTTAACAAACTAAAAAGGAAACCTAACGGTGCTTTCACCCCTCAGGAAGCAGCTCCAGGCAGGGTGTCCTCACACTGGGAGTCCCGGGTCCTGCAGGGCTCCATTATGTCGGCAGTGCTCGGGGATCCTAGCACAGTTCGGATCGACCCAGTGACCTTAGCTGCATTACAGGACACGGGGTGGTACACCGTCGACCTGAGCCGGGCTCAGAGTCTGGTCTGGGGAGACGGTAAGGAAACTGAAATATGAAGAAAATGCACTGAAAACTGCATCATCATAACAGGAGACTTAACAAAAGCTGAACATAGACACTCTGTGATCATACTTTTTAAATAATAAATTTTTTTTATGACTTATTAATAGGTGAAGGAGCCATGTTTGGCTCCCTGTCAACCTGCCAAGATAACTCCTCATCCTTCTTCTGCACTGGAAGGTAAATTAAAGTAATTTAGTGTTAACATATATTTTCATACAGAAATTCTGTCACTTTGTCCTAAATGTTTGTGTTATTTGTACTTCTCAGTGGACGTGGATGTCATTTTCTTCATCTCCACAAGGGGGAGTGCCAGACTGACCAATACCTGGAGGGCTGTCGAGTGTATAAACCCCTGCAGAATGGAGTAAGCTGAGTATCTTCGTGCATTCACACTAAACACTGAAGATGAGAGGACATTATTATTATTATTATTATTATTATTATTATTATTATTATTATTATTATTATGTATTTATCTTTAGTACACGTTTTGAATCTCGCACTTCAGAGTGAATGCTGGAAAAAAGAAAGCAGCAGGTGGACAGCTGAAGATGAGCTGAGCGGGGAGAGTTTCGGCTTTGACAGCAGATGCTTTCTCTCCAGCCTCAGCACACAGGTGTGTGTGTGTGTGTGTGTGTGTGTGTGTGTGTGTGTGTGTGTGTGTGTGTGTGTGTGTGTGTGTGTGTGTGTGTGTGGTCCTCCCCTGTACTCTCTTCACCCTTTCTTTTGAATCCTTTGTAACTTCTCGTCTGTCTTTCAGAACCAGAGTCAGGTCAGCAGCTCTGTGGAGGGCCGGTGTTATAGGCACAGGTGTACCGGACCGAACAGGTATCAGATCCAGGTGTTTGGCTCTGAGTGGGTGGACTGTCCAGCAGGGGGCAACATTCAGGTATAATAACATAATGGCTTATTACAGTGTTATATGTTTTTGGATGAGCATTAATTCAGAGTTAAAACTTGCAGTTTTTGTGCATATAAACAGTTTCATTTATACAGATGTTTCTATTATTACCACATTTATATGATTAAGAGCATCTTAGTATAAAAACATCCTAATGGATAATACAGTCAACATCTCATATATAAAAATGATTTATTTTTGCATCAGATTAACAGATACAATGGTGCAGTTTTCTGCCCTGACAGGAGGTTATGTCTGTACCCTGATGTGACTCCTCCCTTAGATGATGTCAGGACACTTCCTGCATGCATCAGGTGGTGAGTACAACTTCAAACATGCCCCGGCGTCCGTTAAAGCAACATATACTTCATTTTAACTTCTCTTTGTCTGTGTAGTGAGATTTCTACCTCAGCCCATGATGGGACCTGGTCTCCCCTCAGACCACCCACAGACCCACCTGTATCCACAGCGCTGTGCTTCACTGCTGCTGCGTGTCTGCTGGCTGCACTGATGGTGTCCTGCTGGAAATGTCGCTCATGTATGTTCAGAACACGCATGGTGGCCCCTGACCAGCAGGGTCATCTGTAGAAAGCCTGTTCTTAGGAATGGGCAAAGACTAAATTATAAATTTTAAAGTAAATTAAAAAACTGCTTTTACTTTTATTTCCTGGGGTGTTTTTATTTTCTACCTTTGATTGTCTCGCTGTGGAGTTCTCTATCAGCAGGGGAAGACCCAAGCCACAGAGATGGAGAAGCTGGATTTATACTTCCATAAATCAGTTTTTATTTTTGTCAAATGTGATTTTGACGACTAAATGTTAGTTTCGTCTATCAAAATCATTTCCCTGTCATGGACATTTCTCTAACCTACACTTGTTTATGGCATTAAATACAATGTAAATTCATAGAGGATGAGGGTAAACAGTAAAATAATCAAATATATGGTAACAAATTGTCAATTTTTAACTGTATTTAGATTTTTTGCACTGATTAAACCTCCAAACTATCCCCATCTTCACTTTTGAACATTTAGGTTCAGTAATTTAGAGTCTTACTGCTGATACAGCAGAATCGAACGAGCAATTTCCTTTAAAACACTTCCTCTAGAACAGTTTTGTCATCTCACAGGAGTGACACAGATGAAAAATGACCTGTGATTGTTATTGTAAGTGAGCATATTATTACCATATTATTTCCACAAGATGCAAATGTAGATATGAATGTCATGACATTCCTTGGAAAAACGCGTGCCCAGACTTGCCGAGACTTACAGGACACAAAGTCAGCCTGTTTTCCCACCTCGAGGTTCTTTGTAGTCATTCGTCACGAAGGGACGTGACAGAACAAACACCTGCTGGCAAACTGACAGATACTTTGAAACCAGTTTGGCAGAAAGCTGCTGCTTCCTAGTGCTGTGACCCAACACGAACATGATTGAATTAAACTTGTGCTTTTTAAATCTCAGCCTGTAGAATATAGTTTGGCTCACACCAACAGAAGCTGAGAGCAAAAATTATGGTGGTTCAAGACTTTTGCACAGTGATGCACATGCCTGAAGTTGTTAAAGACAAACAATTAAAGAAAAAATGCTTCAGCATAATATGTATCAAACAAGTAAAGGAAAATAAATAATGCTTAAACATTTGAATGAACCAAAGACAATTTCTGAAGCAGCCCTTTATCCCAATCTTTATGTTTACCAGAAGGTGGACGCAGTGATTTCCCAGGTTAATGTTGTGTCACAAAACTGAAAGCAGTGATGTCCTCTTTCACAGGCTAATCAGAAACTGTCAAACACATGTCCATACTGTCTTCATACATGTATTTATGCTTTCAGACACACAGGGATATCGAAAACGAGACACAAGCAGGTTGTGTTGAACACGAGGTCTAGTTTAACAACCAATATTCTTTATTAGTAAAAATTAGTTTTTGCTAAATTACCACAAATGTTTATTCTAACTTCTTCTCTCACTGCTTTAAAAAATAGCAAAAAAAATGTTGTGTTGTTGTTATAATTAATAAATACCATCTCTTTATTTGTGGCTAGATCAGAGAGGAGAGCAGCGTCAGAGTGAGGTCATCAGAGAGAAAATATAAAAAAGTCACAGTGGACTGGAAACACAGCTGGTTCCAGTCTCTAACCAGTTTTCAAGCCTTTTTCAAATACTGTCAGCGGCTAATAAGAGTCGATCTATCTTATCCCATTTAAATGAGAAAAACAGCATCCAAAAGATATTTTTAAATAATAGAAAAGTACAAAACGTGTTTCATTTCTTGAAATCACAAAATCAAACCATTAAATGTTGAAGCCCACACAGCCTGCTTTAAAGGGTTGTCCTCGAGCTACACCAGTGAACAAGCATTAGAAGGTGAAGCACGGTCTGCAGTGAGCCTCAGGCACGCAAAACAGAGCTCCACCCTGCAGCGAGGACAGGAAATGTTTTTACTCTTAGTGCCATCATGCACCACCAGTAAGCCCCTTTTTGAATGGGCTTAGGCTGAGGCACAGCCAGGATCCCACATTCCTCACATCCCTGACGCCGATGTTGTGTTCACGATTTCCCGCGGCTTGCTGATACATCACTGACCTCCAGGTAATTCATGACAGTGCTGCTGAGCATCTTTTTTTCAAAGTATTTGATTTCTGCAGGAGTCAGAAGAGCCATTTTACAGACCTCTTCATGTGACCACTCAGCATTGCAGTCAGGCTGGCCGCACACAAATCGGCTCTCACCCTGAGGGATCAAAAAGAAATCAGTTAATTGCATCTGAGCATGTTGACATGGTCAAAAGAAGCTGCCGAGGTTCAAACTGAACATCGGAACGAGAAAGAAATTTAATTTAATTGATTTTGAAAGTGGCATGGGTTTTGGTGCCAAACGGACTGATCTACTGCTGACCAACTCTAGAGTTTACAGAGAATATTAAAAAAGAAAATATCCAGTGAGCATCAGAAAATATCTTGGTGATGTCAGAGGTTAGAGGGGAATGGCCAAACTTTGTTATGTTTATAGGAAGGCAACAACCCTTGTTACAACCAAGTTATGCAGAAGAGCATCTCTGAGTGCACCACACACTGAACCCTGAAGCACATAGGCAGCAGAAGACCACACCTGCCAGCTATGAATTGGAAACTGAGGCCACAATTCACGTGGGCTATTTTCTTGCCCATTTTGCAACCAGCCACCAGATCTCAATTCAATGCAGTACTTTGGGATGTGGTGGAATGGAAGATTCCCATCACGGGATCTGCAGCAACTGTGTGATGCTGTTGAGTCAATATAGACCAAAACATCCAAGGAATGTTTCCACCGTGTCGAATTATATTCTTTTAAACTTTGCCTTCAAAACCTCTGAAGGCAAAAGCAAGTCTAACAAGGTGTACTTAACAAATTGGCCAATGAGTTTATAATAGATTTAGAAATGATTTAGAAATAGATTTTAAATTATGTAAAATAAATTTCATAATTTATGTGGAAAGTTGGGAAGATAAATGTGCAAGAAGGACAATGAGAGACGATGGAGAACTAATACTTCAGAATCTGATTAATAATAAACATGTGGTACCTGGTCCAACAACTGGTGACACCAGCTGGTGAGAGACATGGGGGTGACAGAATGACCGCAGGACATCCGGGCTCTCAGAGATTTATAATCTCTGCCCTCAACTATGAGACAAAAAGGAAGACTTAACTTATAAAAATCCTTGAAGCCCATGCTGTCAAATCTGAAAGTATTTATTTGGTTCTTTGACTACTTACAGTCCATATCATCGTCTCCTTCAACAAATGTAAGGGTGGTGTCGTTTGGGTCGTAACATTTCTCCTCTCCAGTCACCAAATTGGCGTCCAGACCTCCAGAAACGTCTTTTTTGCCCTTATCTCTCATCCTCCGCCGTGCATTTTCCAGATGGTTCTGCAGTTCGTGGTAAAGGTCCAGGTCAGTTTCCAAGTATCTGCGCCTTGAGGGATCAAAACCATCCCAAAGCCCGGTGCTTCCATCTATACTAGCAGGGCGGTTTTTCAGTCGGACGGACTGTTTTCTCTTCTGAGGATTTAAAGTTAAGCTCCTTTTAACTCTCGCTTGGTTGCTCTGGGGTCCTGTGTAGTCTGCGGTCGTTCTTTTCTTTGTCTCGCTGTTGCCCATCTTTGCCACGTTTATCTCCACAGGTGAGCGGCAACGGACACACACGGTTACTGGTTTCATTTACTAAAATCACGTGATTTTCAGTTACGGGGCTGTAACTCTCCGGTTGCACAAGACTGTGTGCCAAAGTGAGGCGCGACATTCCAGGTAACAGGAGGAGGACCTGTGGGCGGAGAATACACCTGGAGCACAGGTGGGTCCGTCTGTGAAGGTGAATGTCAGAGGGAAGTCCACACTGATGAAGAGCGTCACTGTAAACTGAAGAACAGAATCTGTAAAGAGTCAAAGATGTGCAACTTTTGCCTTTCTGAGAAATTTCTTTGGCGTTAACACATTTCAATAATAAAAATATAATAAAGTACAGTATATCGATCGGCCCTGCAGTCAGACGAATCAATCATCAATCTCTGTGCTGATGCTGTTTCCACTCAAACCGACCAGATTCTGTAACTTTCCTCTGTGTTTACCGTTATAAGCTTTGCTCTCTGCTTCTGCTCAGCTGGTGACATCCGGGTGGTGTTCAGGGCGGATGTTGCTGTTATGGGATCAAACACGTCCATCATCCACACAGTGCTACTCCTGCTGCTGAGGAGACGATGAAGACGAGACCACGAAGAACAAGAAGATAAAAACGGGACTCTGGTTATTTAGGCTTATTAATCTTTACTGTGACACTCTGACATGTGCCATAATAATGATATATAACAATACATAATAATAATGTGTCAGAGTGACCTATTTGTAAAAAATATATCCGGAAGTCTTAACTGCTGACCTTTTTTATTTAGCACACTATAAAAACATATAGTGCATATAATAATTCGACATATTATTATTTTTTTGACAGGGGGAAATGGTGAACATAAACATTATACACTGAATAAGATGCATCTCATTAGACTGGAGCTCTGTCTGTTTTTATGAACTACATTTACATGTCTGCATTTTGTTTGAGGACAGCTTGCTTTTGTAGATCTTCTTTTCCTGCGTGGTGTCTGTGAACGCAGCATGAAGATTCACCCCTCCCCTAGTTGTCTAATCAGAGGATTTAAGTGTTTGGGACTCATTTCTGTCGTAGATGGCGACGATAACATTTGCGTTGCAGATCGGATTAATTTCCCCAGAAAATTATTTGGCTGTGGTGAGTAGACACGTTTGGTGAGGTTCCCTCTTAAGCATTGTGAGTGTAAACACCGGGATACAACTATAAAGCAGCATTTAGGTTGCAGTGCGACGTCACGGGTGTGTAACTGGTGGCACCCCTTGGGCACTCCTCCCTGTGGGTTGCCTCCCCACGTGGCCGGTCTTTAGCCAAATTGATTTTTTTTTGAGGTGCTATTTTTAACCAGAACAACCTAGTGGCAGTGAATCTTGTACTTTTAAGCAATTTCTGGTTATAAAGTGTTTTAATAAATAAATATAAATTATTCTATCTGACACATGTTGTTTGACATGCATGCAGGAGGCAGTACTGATGCTGTGTAATTAAATAGGACTTCCTTGTGTTAAAAACACACCACTTATTTAGATCATGCCTGTTACTGGTAATTTCTGGGGGAACACCAAGGTGCTCCTAGGCCAGCCAAGAGATATAATCTCTCCAGCGTGTCCTGGGTCTATCCCAGGGCCTCCTCCCGGTGGGACCTGCCCAGAACACCTTAACTGGCTCCTTTTAATGTGGAGGAGTAGCTGCTCCGAGCCCCTCCCATGGCCTAACTAAATTCAATTCAATTCAGTTTTATTTATATAGCGCCAAATCACAACAATAGTTGCCTCAAGGCTCTTTACAGAAAAACCCAACGATCACATGACCCCCTATGAGGAAGCACTTTGATGACAGTGGGAAGGAAAACTCCCTTTTAACAGGAAAAAAAACTCCATCAGAACCAGACTTATCTGCTGCGACCGGTTGGGGTGAGAGAAGGAAGTCAGGACAAAAGACATGCTGTGGAAGAGAGACAGAGGTTAATAACAACTATGATTCAGTGCAACCCCCCTTTCCTGTCTGGTCCCTAGTGCAGGACCAATTTGCCATGGGAGACCCCTACCTTGGGGTCTAGCTCCCTGACAACAAACCCCCTGGGTTCCCTGGGACACACAAACCTCTCCAACACGATAAGGTAGCGATTCATGGAGGGGACTGAAACTTTATTGAAAAGTAAAAGGACATTATGTTGTCACAACTTTTAATTGAAATATTCATCTTTGTTGTATACCATTTTATCTCTGAACACTCAAAACCTTTTAAAAGCAGGAATTTTTTTTTTAATTTGCAGAGTTCAGGTGTGAAATTGAAAACAATGCAAAGAATAAGTTCATAGTAGGCATGCCATTTTCAGCCCCTTTTTATTTTTGTGCATATTTTTAGTCCGTGCAAATATACATTTTTTTCTTTTTCATTGTTCTCTGTACATGATATGAACTTTGTTTTGGCTGTTGGAAGTCACCTGGAAAATATCAAATATGTAATATCAGCAAAACATCAAGAGTTGTTATGAGAACATAAATGCTCTCAAAAAAGCTCCACTTGGCTCTGGCATTTATCATCATCATCATCATCATCATCATCATCATCATCATCATCATGTAATGTACTGCACATGCTGCTCTGGCACTGTTGTGAAACCTGAGCCTAAAGGTTCCCTCTCTTGGTAATGCTATTCTCTTTGTTACTCCACAGATTCAGTGATTTGGCAGCACAATGCTCTCTAGTCTGTGTGCCACTTGCTATTGGTCCAGATGTTCCACAGGTTTGGCCCCAGCAACACAATGAATAAATGTTATGTGTGGTGCAATGTGTCTCTAATAGGTTTTAATATAGTAGGTAAGAGTCAAGTAGATGCAGGGCACCACCTTTTGGCCAAACTGTCTCCCATAAGGTCTTTGGTATGGCTATAAATTTTCCTGTTGACTTTTCATGAAACTTTAAAAAGGACATCTGGTGTAAAATTGACACATTTTCAAGAAAAATGCCAGTCATGTTTGAAACAGGCTGATATCTTTTAGAAAGACCACCATGTAGATGTAGAAGTAGAATAACACTTTGGGGACATATAAAGTGGTAAATATGTTTGTTTGTTTTTTTTTTTAAATAAAAATGCCATGTTTATCAGTCAAGTAGAATCAGAAGACAGACGATTGCTGATCTTTCTGAATAACTTTTTGAGTAACGAGATAAAATATCAGTTTATGTCAAAAATCAGTGCAAAAAGTGGATGCAGCATTAATCGTACCACTGACGAATGATTTGTGATGTATATTCCCCACATAGTGATTAAAAATGAAAACGTTAAGAATTGGACTGTGATGGTTATTCTCACTGTTTGGTTTTGTGTATTTGCTGTAATACTTTGTGTTCTATGACAAGTACAAACAAATATCAACAGAGAGAGGAGAAAAGAGTCAAAAGCACTTGTTGTGAAAGGATTAAAACATGTCAGTCTGTAATCTCATCACCAACTTTCACCCACGTCAGCAGGAAAACACCTCCTTAAGGTGCATGAATTAATTACAGTTTGTCTTTTTAAAGCGTAGTCTGTAGAATATGGTTTGGTTCACAATATTAGAGCCTGAGAGCAAAGATAAAGATAAAGTTTGGAAACACTTTATGATATGGCCCTTGACTAAGAGTGTAATTCCACTCAAATTAATTGGAATTTTCTTTGAAATTACAATGTATTTACATTACTTACACATAGTTAAAGATTTGTACACTAATAATGGGGTAACAGTATCAGGTTTTTTCAAGAGTATGAGGCAGGACAATCAAGGTGGTTGTTATTCACACCTCCTAAAGGAATATCAGTCTGAGGAAATACAAAATAAATAATATTAAACACTGAACTATATTGGAAGATAAATAGATCTGAAATGTACCCCAGCAAATGAGATAATTTCAGTGATAAAAATGTTTTATTTTATTTATTGTATATGAAATAATGCAATAAAAGGTTTGTATTCAGAACACATTTAAATAAACTGTGGTACTGTCTGTCATCCTAATGGTGTCTTCAAATCAATACATGGAAAAGACAATATGAAAAGGAGGCTGGGATGGACACACACATGCAATTGTTGGTTTGTGTGTCCATTTTTGTTTCACTCAGGTGGTTTACTTGGATTTTACTCTTGTAGGTACAGCAGTTGGTAATTCGTTGTGTCTTTCTACTTGTGCTCTGACTTTTATTCTTACCCTTTGTCCTTTTTACAATCTTCATTTCTCTTGTAGTGCTTCTGTCTCCTCTTGCATTGCTATATAACATGCATAATCATGAATAATAATAATATCAAAGAATGACTGAATAAAAGAAAAAAAAATGCAAAGAACATGTAGTGTTTATAAAGCTTGACTTGGAAAAGCAAACATATTTGGCTCTGCAATGAATTCAGATCATGATTTTGATTACTAAATCATGTGCAAAAGAGGACCCCAAAACAGTTTCTTTCTATTAAGCAAAAGCTGATTTAGCACAGGGGTCACTCTGGTCACTGCAATGGCAGGGAGAAACCTTCACAGGAGTGGGGGCCACTGTCAAAGAGAGAGAGATGCGTTACTCCAAATTATGAAGGTGAGTTTATTAATGGAGGGCAGTGGGCGATCGTGGCTCAAGAGTTGGGAGTTCGCCTTGTAATCGGAAGGTTGCCGGTTCGAGCCCCGACTCGGACAGTCTCGGTCTATGTGCAAGACACTTCACCTACCGTCTACTGGTGTTGGCCGATGGCGCGATATGGCAGCCTCGCTTCTGTCAGTCTGCCCCAGGGCAGCTGTGGCTACAACTGTAGCTGCCTCCTCTAGTGTGTGAATAGGTGGATGACTGGGTGTGTAAAGCGCTTTGGGGGGAGTAAAAGCGCTATACAAATACAGGCCATTTACCATTTACTGGAGGCCATGACATCCAGAGTAAGAATCTACCATATTTCTAAGATTTTCATGATTTTCAAGATTTACATCTTTAAACTTAGTTACAGCACTTTCAGACAGACATCTATTGTGATGAAACGTATTCCCCGCTGCTCTTTAATCCCTTACAGTAAATTTAAATGTTATGCGAAAATGACAGGACAAGAGAAATACTGTTAAGATATAATATGTTTATAGAAATGACGAATATAAACAATTATTGTAATAACCAGCACACACTCAGATATTATTTTTAACATTTATATGGAATGCAATGCTAATAGAATTACATGTGTAAAGCATTTGTAAAGCACTAACCTGCACTATTAGTATTTGTCCACAAGGTGTCACAATTTCTACCGCAACAGAGTTGAAATTAAATCTTTTTCTTCTTTTTTTTTGTGTCCCGTTTGGATCTATAGCCATCAGAATTGTTGTCTTAAGGCCAAGAGAGATGCCAAGCGGATTTATTTTACCAAGTGGATCATCATGGCCTTGCCATATTGGTCCATTTGATTGACCTTTATTATAATTATGAATTTATTTTATTTTCGGTTGCTACAAACGGGACAGACATGACTGGGGGATAGGACAGGGGGAAAGAATGAAAGAAAGACGGGGAGAGAAAGAAAACCAGAGGGGAGAAGAGACGGTGAGAAAGGGGGGAAGAAAGAAAGAAAAACAAACAAAACATCTGGATCACCTGTATGGAGAAAAAAAACAGAAGAGAAAGCAAACAACAAAGAGCAACATAAAAAACAAAACAAAAGACCACCATCACAATAAACTTATTAATAAACTTATTAAATTAAATCTTTAAGGCCACAAGTTCAACTTCAGATCTTTGCTGGAAAATAAGCAAGCGCTCACAAAGTTACTGAATATTTTTCTGCAGCCATGAAAGTTTAAACGATAAATATTTCATGTATGTATGTATGTATGTATGTATGTATGTATGTATCTATCTATCTATGCTACAAATTATACCGCAATATGGATTTTAGGCTATATTGCCCAGCCCATAGGAGACACCCCCTAGGGTGCTAAGATCCTGTGGGACTCCCAGATACAGACGGACAAAATTGTGATGGCTAATCAACCGGACATAGTATACAAACAGAAGAAGATGGCCGTAGTGATAGATGAAAGCAACTTCAGGTGATGTTGCTGATGTTGCTGTCCTAGGGGGCGTCTCCTAGGGCTGGGTGATATAGCCTAAAATCTATGTCGCATTATAATTTGAAGCATGCGGTAACGATATATTGTGATATATCTATCTTATATCTCTTCTCAAAATGACTGAACATACTTGGATACCAGATACATTGCAGAATAATAAACACACTTCAAAACTGTACAGAATGCCATTTCGAGAACATTTATTGTGCAAAACTTAAAGAAGAATTTTTAAATTACAAAACTTTTCAACTTTTTCCAAACAAAGTAAAACAAAATTCTTAAATAACAAATAAAAATGAAAATAAATGCACAAACATTTTTGAATAAAAAAATGCAGGTAAAATATCACTAAAACATAAAATTCTAAGTTGTTTAAAATAAAGTGCAAAGTGTAAATAAATAAACATTACAATTCTTCCTGCTGTCTTGATTAATTATTTATATTGCACAAAAATAGAGCTGCACATATTTGAAAACCCTATAAGTTTAACAGGTTTCTTGTCTGTTAAATATCGAACAACAAATTTCAAACTTGCAATATGTAGCACAAATACAAACAAAACATCAGTGTTTATGGTCCTTGTGTGCACATCAGAGGTTGTTCGCCAGGAACACAAGTTTGTCAACAGTCTCGGGCTTCAGTGCAGATTGGTGGCATGTTACTATGTTACCACTGGTGCTGAATGCCCTTTATGAGGGGGCACTCGTGCCAGGAATGCAAAGGTATTTCCTGGCTAGGCTTGCCACCCTGGGAAATTAGCCTGGTGCAGCTTCCACCAATCCAGTGGGTCAGCGTCTCCTTCGTCATCCAGTGCCTGCAGGTAACTCTTAAAGTAACAAAGGCAGCAAATAAATTTAAGGTTAACTTTATTATCTGTTGATATATCAAAACAAAGCAGAAGCTCGTTTATTCTGAATTTTTTGTCTTGCTTTGACATGTATGTGTGCAAATGCACACTGAATGTCACATTGATTAAATGTAAACACAATGGAAGAAAAACAGATGATTTGAAACACTGACTGAAACGCTGTAATATGATATATGTAATACTGATGTTTGTGTTGAACACTACATATTGCCAATCCAGATCCGTTTAAAAAGCAGAACCAAATGTAGATCAGGACTCAGAACCAAACAAAGGTGACCTTTATGATAAAGCTGAGCGCTTCAGGCCACAATGGTAACAAATGACGAAAAGACAGTTATAGAGAACTGATCACAGAAACACAAACACTTACCTGTGGGGCATAACAAATGCTTCCGTTTGGTCTCTGTTCGGGTTACAAAAGTTTTGACTTATACAAACAAGGAAAAACAATAATAGTAGTTCAGTAAATTGCTTGCACAGGGTGAAAAACAGAGGAGTGAGATGTCAGGATGTTTTTCGTTCCGTGTGTAATTGTATTTTAATAATTATTCCAAACATTTACCATTATACGTACTCATGTTGCTACAGCACCTTTACAACTTGACTGCATACTGAGTAAATGCACAAAGCACTGCCATAAACAGGGCAGGACTTTGACAGGAAGTCGGGCACCTGGTATTTTTGGGCCAGGCCATACATCTCTATAATATACACATATCTATATAACAACAACAATAAACCATGGGTTGCTTCGTCGTGTTAAATGCTTCACTTATAACGGGACCAAATTGTCAGCTCTTTTTTGTACTAGGTTTAATAGCAAGAATAAGACATTAGAGTTAACAGGTTTTTAAATGGGTTTTAGAGCAGTGGGTTGATGTGGATGTGCGTGTGTCTTTGTGCATGCATGTGCCTGTAGCCCTGAGGCCGTCCTCAGTTCGTGCTGGCCTCTGGCATGCTCAGCTTTTTGGGTGTGGGCGTTCTGCCTGGTGCTTTGTCGAGCCACGCTTCAGATCATCATATATAGCTGATGACCGAACAGAGTTCACAAAAGCAAGAAATTCAGTCACTGCTAATGAAAGCTGTGTTTGCCACAGAGTCACCACCATCACACACAAGCTGCTGGAAAAGCCCAGAAAGAACCCAAGAGGAGTAAACGATATATGGGCAGCTTTTTCAAAAAGGCTCCGCTCAGCCTGGCCCAGCTGCCCTCACTGACAGAGAAGTGATTGAAATAGAGCTTAAAAAACAAAAACAAAAAAACCCCATACAGGTCTTTAGTTCAACTACAAGAATTGATGGCATTAATCCCAACAGACACTGTTTTTGTGTCCGAGGCATGGGAAACTGTCCTCCACAGACTTAGGATGCGGGTCAGATTGCTCTCCTGGACTGAGCCTGTCTTGGTTGTGTTGTTTTGTCATGTTGTACTGTGGCAGGCAGGAGGAAGGTCCCAAATGCAGGACTCGGTACACACAGGGATGAACTTAAAAGGCAGCTTCATTTTGCTGTTAAACCTTAGGGTACTACAAAACAAAACCTAACCTGGGAAACTTAAACTAAGACTAGAGAACAGGATACTAAGAGTTACAAGGGAACACTTAGCACAGGAAAATCACACAGCTAAGAGGGTACGAGACAGCAAAGGGCAATGGAAAGCACAGGGCTTAAATATACCAAGGAGGGAACGGGAAACGGGGGAAACACAGCTGGGATTAATTAGATATAATACATGGGACCGTCAAAGTAAAACAGGAAATAATACAGCCCATGTTTTTCAAGTCATTTTATTATCTAAGCAGCGAGCTCTGCTGCATCTGAGCTGTCAGCCTTTATGAAGTCAAGAAAGCCCTCATGTATGACCTCTCTGAAAGGTTTATCAGAATCAGAATCAGAATCAGAAAGGGTTTTATTGCCAAATGTTGAGCAGGTTTACAACATTAGGAAATTGCTGCGGTGCTTATCTGATGATCAGTGACATTTTATCTTTTTCCTGAAGGTCTTAGGTTTCATCAGCTATTACACTGAACTCCCAACTTTGTTTAACTTCCCTTTTTATTTCCTCTTGAACACTTTCTGCCGGAGTCTCTACTGATGGAGTGCTCTAACCATGTGTAGTCTCTGTACCACAAATGAATGCCCTCTTGCTGTGTCCATGTTGCGTCTTGGGGAAAACCCTAAGGACAGGCTGCACTGGACCCTCTGCTCTTGACTGGGAAATGTCTTGTGGGAAGCAAATTGAATTAATGTTTCGGTCAGTTGTTCAAATTCCTATAGCTTCAGAAAGTAATTTGAATGAGTGCATATTTTAGAGAAATTTAAAGACCATGTACAGAATGAAAAGCATACCATCAGGTCTTACTGGAGCAGAACATTCCTTTGACTCTGGTGGCTCAGCAGAATGAAGGGTTAAGTTTATTAATCTCACCCTGGTTGCAGACAGAGTCCTGTCCCAGTATGTGGCCAAAACACAAATATGTCACAAACTCCAAGCATGTTGTAACAGCAGTCTGGCGAGGAAGGAGCGGCTAGCCGGTCCAGCGGGCAAGTGGTGTGGAAGTTAGCCGGATAACACGGAGCCAGTCGGTTAAATCCAATAACAGACCTTTATTCGCCGTCATCAACATTACACTTTTTTAAGCCAGGTCTCCTCGGCTGTACTCGTCCGAACCTACATGCGCGGGGATTGGTACCACCAGCGCCAGCTTGTCACAACAGTAAGTAAGGTGCTTTCTTGGAGCATGGAACATGAGCAGCATGGAATGGCTGCCGCTAACAACTCACACACCCACTAGGAGACCCCCACAGCTACTACAATAGTTGGGCAACCCCCCCTAGTGGTGCTATAACCCAAAAGGTTTGTTACAATGTATCAAGCTAAAACTATTCTTTCTATAAGACCAAATTATTTTTTCTTTAAAATTGAAGGAAAGAGTTGGAAGCTTGGTGTCACGACCTGCGGGATCGGCAAGGCGCTGATCAGCCTCCCTTCACTCCTAGCCCTCCTTCTCTTCTCTTTTTCCTCTCCCCTGTTTTGCCGGGGCGGAACTCATGGCGGGTTCACGCCCTCGGTCCACGCCTTCCCGGATCATGCACACCTGGGCCTCATCAGACCAGCTGGAGGAGATCAGCTGTTCAACGCTGGATTGTTGTGAAGACTCTAGTCAGTACACGTCAAGCCCAAGTTTCGCATGCTTCCGTCGCAGAAAGTTAACGTGTGTCTCTGTGTTCTAGATTCCCCGGACCTGTCCCCATGTTTTCCCGTGTGGAGTGTGGAAGGAGTGACTGGTCACTAGCGGAGAGGTTGGAGTGAGCGCGTGTGTGATTCCCTTGTTTTCCCTGGAGCCCTGGAACCCTGCCTCTCACATCTTGTATATAGCACTATCCTCGCACTGTCTGTTAATACACTTGGTGAAGATCTTGTAAATAAACCATCTCTGTTAAAACACAACTCCGGAGTCCTGCAAGTGGATCCTCAGAGCAACCCGTGACACTTGGACTCTAAACTTGAGTTGTGGTAGATGTGAAGATATGCAAACCAATAAAAATAAAGCCATTATTTTAAAGTTATGATAAATCATGTCACCAACCCGGTGTACAAATTCAGTAAACTTATGTTACATTTCACAAGATGACAATATAGTTTTGCCAGATTGCGATAATCATTTTTTTTTCCAAGGATAACAACTCCTCAAAATCACAGGATCTAGAAGAATCTACCCTGATCTCATTTAATCAACTATTATAAAAAAACAATTTTGTTAGGGATTTTATCAAGAGAAACACTACACTTCTGGTTTGTCAGGACATATCAGATATAGGAGTGGGTTTTGATTTTTCTGACTAAAATCGATTTTAGCTTGAATGTAGCGAAATTGATTTATTACAATCCTAAATAGATTTTTAAATATAAAGTTATTTTGTGCGGTTAAATCTCACAAGAGTGTTTTGACAACTGCCGAACAGGTAAAACAGTAAATGAGAGCAGGCAAACAGATTCTGCAAAAAGACGTAAAAACAAAGCGCGGAACTGACGCATCAGAATCAGTCAGATGTCGGCTTTCTCCCTCGATGGCACGTACACTGACACGCCGTCGGGGCTGATAGATCGGCGGGCCTCCCTCATGTTCCTTGTGTTGTGTAGAAATTATAATTGCTGGATTGACAATTTACATTATTTAGATTTTACAATTTACACTAATTATACTGACACCCCTCCCCCCCCCCCCCAAAAAAAAAGAAAAAAAAACAACCAACAACCACAAAACACATCTACAGAGCATGAAACTCGATGTCTCCTAAACACACTTTAGCTCTGATGTGAATGTGGTGTCGTTTTTCGCTATCAAACCTCAGTATTTGCAAAGAGGAACTGGATGTTCAATCCAATTATGAGTGAAATGTTTAACACAGTGAAGCAACGTGTGGTTTGTTGCAGTACTTTGTGCATTTACTCAGTATGCACTGAAGTTTTAAAGTTACTATGGGAACTTGAGCAAAATAAAGGTAAACGTTTTTAAGCAATAACTGTTATAACCCTATTAGATTCACAACAGAAAACATCCTGACATCTCACCTCTGTTTTTGAATTTCTGCAAATGATTTGTTTTAAATAAATAATTCAAATCCACAGTAAAACTGAAAACAGTGAATAAGTGTTGATAATGTTTTAGGGTTAATTTACTTATATTGTAGGGACACCATAATATCTTCTATCAGTCTATACATAGGTATAGGCCCCCTGAACTGTCTGCTCATCGCCACCCTTGCCGTCCGCACGGTAGCACGGCCCCCTGAACGGTCCGGGCTCCTGTGCTGTTGGCCTCCGGGCCGGTCCTCTTAGGTGTTCTGTTTTGGACTTTGTTTTCTTGAGTTCTGGTGTGTTTCCTTTTTTTTTTCTTTTGATTTTGGACTCGTGATTTGTTTTTTTTGTTTTTTTGACTTTCCAGTGCTTTGGTTTTGTTTTCAGTTTTTCAGTTTTCAAGTTTTAGTTTTCCCAGTTTAGAGTGTTTTCAGTTCTGCTTCTCGCCACCCTTTCTTTTGTGTTGTACTTCACCCTTTTGTAAATAAAGCTCACTCACTACTACGCAGTCTGCATCTTGGGTCCATTATTAATCCTCACACGGCCTGCCTCGGCACCCCGTGACACTCTCTCTCTCTCTCTCTCTCTCTCTCTCTCTCTTTTATTTTTATTTTTACCTTTCTGTTGTGATGCTCTAAACCTCACAAGTTCACCCTCAATTTTCAACCCAATTTCCTATGCTCTCACTTTATCTCTATCTATCTATCTATCTATCTATCTATCTATCTATCTATCTATCTATCTATCTATCTATCTATCTATCTATCTATCTATCTATCTATCTATCTATCTATCTATCTATCTATCTATCTATCTATCTATCTATCTATATAGATGTATATATATATATACACGCACACACACACGTCAAAAAACTGCCACTGACTGCCAAGATAAATTATTTCCATTACCATATCACAACTTCACTTCATCTTCCAAACCTTAGTACCAGTACACCAAACTTTCTGACAAATTTAGAAGCCTTTATTTGTGTATTTCCAGTACCCAGAGGAAGTACTGGGATCCTCTGTCAAGCTCATGTACATGTACTAGTATGTACAAATGCACACTGAATTTCGCATGTGATTATATGTCAACAAACAAAAAAACCCCAACAACTAACAGATGATTTAAAACAGACTGAAACACTGTAATATAATATATGTAATAATGATATTTGTGTTCAACACTACATACTACCAATCCAAATCATCTGAGTCTGTCCAGAGTCAGTTCAAAAAGCAGAACTAAATGTAGATCAGGACTTAGTGTAAAACAAAGGTGACCTTTATTATGAAGCTGATTGCTTAAGGCTACAATGGTACCAAAAGAAGAGAAGGGAAGTACAGAGAAATTATCACAGGAACAAAAAGACTTCCCTTGGGCATAACAATTTCTTTCTTATAAAAAAACACCCAGCACGCCCCTGCGGGCGGTTTATCCTTCAAGCTCGGGTCCTCTACCAGAGGCCTGGGAGCTTGAGGGTCCTGCACAGTATCTTAGCTGTTCCCAGGACTGCGCTCTTCTGGACAGAGATCTCCGATGTTATTCCCAGGATCTGCTGGAGCCACTCGCCTAGCTTGGGAGTCACCGCACCTAGTGCTCCGATTACCACGGGGACCACCGTTACCTTCACCCTCCACATCCTCTCGAGCTGTTCTCTGAGCCCTTGGTATTTCTCCAGCTTCTTGTGTTCCTTCTTCCTGATATTGCTGTCATTCGGAACCGCTACATCGATCACTACGGCCGTCTTCTTCTGTTTGTCTACCACCACTATGTCCGGTTGGTTAGCCACCACCATTTTGTCCGTCTGTATCTGGAAGTCCCACAGGATCTTAGCTCGGTCATTCTCCACCACCCTTGGGGGCATCTCCCATTTTGACCTCGGGACTTCCAGGTTATACTCGGCACAGATGTTCCTGTACACTATGCCGGCCACTTGGTTATGGCGTTCCATGTATGCCTTGCCTGCTAGCATCTTGCACCCTGCTGTTATGTGCTGGATTGTCTCTGGGGCATCTTTACACAGCCTGCACCTGGGGTCTTGCCTGGTGTGATAGACCCCAGCCTCTATGGATCTTGTGCTCAGAGCTTGTTCTTGTGCTGCCATGATTAGTGCCTCTGTGCTGTCTTTCAGTCCAGCTTTGTCCAGCCACTGGTAGGATTTCTGGATATCAGCCACCTCCTCTATCTGCCGGTGGTACATACCGTGCAGGGGCCTGTCCTTCCATGATGGTTCCTCGTCTCCCTCCTCTATCTTGGGTTTCTGCTGCCTGAGGTATTCGCTGAGCACTCGGTCAGTTGGGGCCATCTTCCCAATGTATTCTTGGATGTTCGTTGTCTCATCCTGGACCGTGGTGCTGACACTCACCAGTCCCCGGCCCCTTTCCTTCCACTTAGCGTACAGCCTCAGGGTGCTGGACTTGGGGTGAAACCCTCCATGCATGGTAAGGAGCCTTATATATATATATATATATATATATATATATATATATATATATATATATATATATATATATATATATATATATATATATATATATATGTATATATATATATATATATATATATATATATATATATATATATATATATATATATATATATATATATATATATATATATATGGAAGGACAGGCCCCCTGCACAGTATGTACCACCGGCAGATAGAGGAGGTGGCTGATATCCAGAAATCCTACCAGTGGCTGGACAAAGCTGGACTGAAAGACAGCACAGAGGCACTAATCATGGCAGCACAAGAACAAGCTCTGAGCACAAGATCCATAGAGGCTGGGGTCTATCACACCAGGCAAGACCCCAGGTGCAGGCTGTGTAAAGATGCCCCAGAGACAATCCAGCACATACTGTAACAGCAGGATGCAAGATGCTAGCAGGCAAGGCATACATGGAACGCCATAACCAAGTGGCCGGCATAGTGTACAGGAACATCTGTGCCGAGTATAACCTGGAACTCCCGAGGTCAAAATGGGAGATGCCCCCAAGGGTGGTGGAGAATGACTGAGCTAAGATCCTGTGGGACTTCCAGATACAGACGGACAAAATGGTGGTGGCTAACCAACCGGACATAGTGGTGGTAGACAAACAGAAGAAGACGGCCGTAGTGATCGATGTAGCGGTTCCGAATGACAGCAATATCAGGAAGAAGGAACACGAGAAGCTGGAGAAATACCAAGGGCTCAGAGAAGAGCTCGAGAGGATGTGGAGGGTGAAGGTAACGGTGGTCCCCGTGGTAATCGGAGCACTAGGTGCGGCGACTCCCAAGCTAGGTGAGTGGCTCCAGCAGATCCCGGGAACAACATCGGAGATCTCTGTCCAGAAGAGCGCAGTCCTGGGAACAGCTAAGATACTGCGCAGAACCCTCAAGCTCCAGGCCTCTGGTAGAGGACCCGAGCTTGAAGGATAAACCGCCCGCAGGGGCGTGCTGGGTGTTTTATATATATCTATATATATATATATATATATATATATATATATATATATATATATATATATATATATATATATATATATATATATATATATATGTGTGTGTGTGTATATATATATACGCACCTGAGTGGCACCCGCAATCAGGCCTCGCCGCCTTAACGTCTGTGCTATCTGTGCTGTTGTGTTGGTATGTGTCGGGCTGTGAGCTTTAACACCGGCTGTATGCGTACAGCAAACGTGTGTGAAAAGTTGTCAGTAAAGAGATGCTGAAAAGCATGTTCATGGAAACATCGTTGGGTCTGCCGTGGTATGTTTACAATGGGACTTCTGCTCCTGAACCTCTGTGCACAGGGTCCGCAAATCGGGGCTGCACAAAGTCACTTTCATCTTTACGCAAGACTAAGCTGTCATCTATGAGGCGTGAGCGGTGTTTGTTTTTAACATAGTTCACGGTGGAGAATAGCTGCTGACGTAATGTGGATCCGAAGATCCATAACTGGCTTACCGGGGGTTGAAAGTCTCGATCAATGCATGGCGTTTTGGCGGGTATATTGGCTTCCGCAAGTGTGACGCTTATTTTGAGCGATCAAAAAAAATAATAGAATATAATTTTATATTTATATTTCAAAATCACAATAATCTTCCAATTTAGAACTACAAGTTAAAAAAAAACTAACATAAATAAAATACACTTCAGCTAAATACTTAAAAAAAAAAAAAATTCCCAAATCACGCGAAGCCGCATGCGGCTCTTTAGTCCTTTTAGTGCGGCTCCGCGTGATTTGGGAAAATAAATTATTTTATTTTCCGACCCCTAATCTAGGTTAAGAAAACCCCCCAAAATTGATTCTGGATTAAGTCACTCAGATGGGTGGCAAAACACTTTTCCCACTAAACTCGCTATATCCCTCATAAAAACAATAGAAAAATAAAAAAGAAATGTAAAAATCTATATATCTATCTTGTATGAATGTATCAAATCTACCGCCCCATCACCACCAAAACTGAGGCAACTGATTGTACTGAGATTTTTAAGTTGATGAACATATAAGCTGAAAGTTGTCAGAACTCCAGTATTTTGATTAAGGCAAGAAAAGAAAAGTAAAATGTTTAATAATTAATTTCAAAAATATTTTATAACTACAATTTAAAGTTTTCATTCATGTCTCCCATGAGAATAAGTTTAAATGTAATAAATTTAAAATGAAAGAGTATGACCCTTTTTCAGTTTAGCAAGACTTGTAATCCTTTGTAAAATAAACAAAAGTTAAAGGTCTGGTTATTGAAAACTCAAAAACACCAAGCTGCACACAAATCTTGAAAAAATATCAACGCATTAATCAAGATTTCCTCAGTGCAGTCAATACTGCTAAATTTAAAAGCTTAAGTACATTTCTTCATTTTGAAAGTATTTTCTTGATCTCTACCAATAATGGACAAGAACCTATGTTGATCATCAAAGTGAGTGAAGTGGGTAGCACATTTGGTTTCTGGCAATATTAGTTGTTCTTGCAAGAGACTGAAATAAGAATTGTGACTTTCAAAAGGCAGACATGCAGAAACATATTCATATAAAAAAGTCCAGCCATTTATCTACATGGTCATGGTCATAAGATGAACTTCTCTTTGCTCATGTCTTTTACCTAACAATTATTCCTGGCCATTTTCATCAGTTTTGAAATATTCATCAACTCCTTCCCCCGAATTAACGATAAGACTATGCATAATTTTTGTAAAGAATAGAGAGAACTGTATAAAAATAAATAAATAAAATACCTCCTTATAGACACTGTCTATAGTTTAACTATTAGCTAATTGTGCCACTGAATGAGAATTGCTTTGCTCATGTGTCACTAAAACATAACTTCTCCTTTTTTCTTTAAAGTAAAGCTGTTTGAGATCATCTGTGGATCAGAGTGCAGCAGGCTGGATGTGATGATGGGGCACTCTCTGCTCTGCATGGCGGGCTTTTTCTGTAAGTACACTTCTGACTGTTTGAATGGCACTGACTCATTAACAAAAGCCTTACATTTTATTGATTTAAGCTTTCTCTGTTTCAGTGCTCACTACTGTCATCTGTGCATATGCTGAAGGTAGGAAACAGTTTTCTTTTGTTGCTGTTATCTCCTATAATACTCTAAATAATATCCTTCCTGTGTTTACATTTCATGGTACATTTAAAATTTCACTGAATGTATCGGTTAACAATTTAAAATGATCATATTAAGAGTTTAACCACTTGAGCAGAAGTTTAACTCAGGTATTACATAAACTGTATATTTACTAAACAGTTTGTTGCCTTGATACAAAAGAATTTCTTTCTGTGCATGTTTATCTGAACAAATCACAGTACTGATTCACAGAGGTGGGAAGAGAAAAAGTAACAAAACTTACTGTAGAATTTTCAGGTATCTGCACTTTATCTATTATTAAAATTTATTTTTCTGACAACATTTTACTTCTTATATTTTTAAACAAATATCTTTACTTTCTAGTTCTGACATTTTCAAAACAGACTTGTTACTTTAGGGTCAGCTATGGCGTTTATAATGTGAGATAAAAGACATCCAGTGGACTACTTTTCGGCAGTGATGGGAATAATGGTGTTAAAAGTGACATTTCACTAACTAGTAATCTGACTAATTAGTGTTTCTATCGTTACAATGCTGTTACTGTTACTAACAAGAAATTGCGATTTGGACACGTTATTATTTTTCAACACACAGATGGTGTGATGGCGACGAGTTTAGTTGACTGCTAAATGTCACAGTTGCACATCACACCTGGAGACAGCCACCTAAACACTGTCTCCAGGTGTGATGTGCTCCTCTGTCTTATAGTGGACAGAAATTATTTTTTGGAGTTGCACAGATATGTGTATGGCATCTTTTACAACTCCTCCTTGCTCTGTAGATGACTTTTTAGGATTAATATTAATGAAACTTTGTCTTTTACTCAGATTGTGCAATATTATTATTCATCTGTTTGTTATTGATTGAATGTTTGTCTCATTCCCCCATTATATGCTTATATTATATGCTGCTAAACTATTTTTTTTATTCATTGCATGACGTATGTCACTTATATTGATAGGTATGTTAATTTATTTTATTTTATTCTATTTTTATTCTATTTTATTGTATTTCTTTTTAATTTATTATCTTTATAGTTTTTATTCTATTCTTGTGCATGCATTTTTTCTTTTTCCTCTTGCCGCAGTGAGCATATTCATGACAAAAGAATTTCCCTCGGGATAAATAAAATTCTTATCTTATTTTATTTGATACAGAACACCTGATTGATCTGTAAATAGTTTGAAATTGTTATATGAAGAATGCCTTGGCTGCCTTTTTTAGGCAAATAGCTGGATATAACGTTGTTGTTTGCAGAACTTGTGCATAGGTTTTTAAAATTTACAATTTGCATTTCAAGTTATGAAAATGATTAATTAAACATGTTTGTGGTTGCTTTTTGTTGGATTTTTGATCAACTGTTTGATCTTGTTACTTATTAAGATTTAGCTATTACTGTAGAATGGGAGCGAGCATAAAGAAAGTAACTTTTTTCAGTTGTCAGGTAATTTCAAAGCTCAGCTCAACAAGCATCAGCAAATACACAAACTGTTTGTGCGCAGTTTGTCTTATAGTGTGTTGCTAGCTCAAGATCCAGCTGCTGTATCTCACAGGGAGAGAAAGACATGAAAATACTGAGTAGTTCATATCAGGTAAAAAGTTTATCTCAGTGCACCATTGTGTATATTTTATATTTTTATTTTTATTAATGTATAATGGCTGTGGTCTTTAGGATGAGTGTTGGCTTACATCAAATGTAGTAGACTAATTCAGATTTAAGATGATGATGCTTTGATTAATTCACTTCTATACCACCTTTAGACACTTGGTTAAAAAAGAGGATGTGGTGGTGGAGGGTAGTATGGTGGCCCTGAGAGGCCAAACGGACTGCAACTTAAAAAAAACAGCAATAAGAAAAACGCTGCAAAAGCACACAAAATACAATGGAAATAGGAAAAACAAAAACTGAAATAGGAAAAAACACAAAGGAAGTGTTTCTGGGGAGACAATAACCCGACGGACCAGTTGCAGGAACCCAAAACATGGTAGGTGTGTTTTATCATGATTCATATAATACTGATGACTGATTTATAGGCTAATAGTCAGGCTAACACACTTACCACTCATCTTTTTTCCCCTCACAACACCGATAGATCCTCCACTTCTTTTAAGTGTCTCCCAGCGCAATTCTTACCATATTTTGGTTCCATGGTGCCCCATGGCCAACTGTAGAGAATTTCAGAGGAATTTCAGAGCAGTCGACCCCTGCTAAAGGGTGGCTCACTCTCGTACGAGTTGAGAACAAAGTCCCAGTGGCCCAGGTGCCCTAAACCCTTTTGACATCCAGCAGTGCCCCTCTTCATAAAGGGGAGGTCCAAGCCAGGCAATCAATTTAAAAACTTTGTTCTCTCATAAATGAATCAGATGCACAAGGCTTCTTTTGAGTAATTTAAAAGTCAAATAAAATAATCCCAAAATGTTCCATGTTTTTGCACCATTAACATGTGCATTTAAAGTGGCCATGAAACACTACATGTATAAAGACTACATGTATAATTTACAAAATGTGGACTTGCCTGCTCTGGCAAATGGTCATTAATCCAGTTTCTCAGACAAAGTGAAAAAATTAATAAATCAGTGGAAAACAAGGAAACTAAAAAGCGGTCTGCCTCTCCCCACCGCAGGGAAAAGGGTAACACCACCTGGGTCTGGGTGCGGTTCCCCCCTCCAGGGGCAAGGGTACCTAGACCCGGTTTGTAGAGTACGCTTGGGGAGTGTGATCGTGTGTACAGCCTCTCTTTATGTCTGTCTCCACATCGGTTGAGTGTGAAGTGCACATGAGAGCATGAGGGTGGGAATGGATGTTTGTGTCTGTGTGTGCCTGTATGTTTGTGTCTATATGTCAGGTTGGGTATCAGACGCCACCTCTCTGGGGACATCTCGGGCCCTCCAAGGTTTGGAGGCCTATCTCCACCCACCACCACTTCCCCTGCCGGTGGCGGACTCCCTCAGGTGTCGGTGCGTTGGTGGTTCTTTGTATCTGGGGGTGGGCGTCCGGGTACACACCGGCTCACTCCTTGGCGGCCGCTTATTGGGGCTCGCTCGGGCCATTTCGGAGGTGGGGTGTCCCCGGCCTCTCGGCCTGGAGCTCGGTCACTCAGGCACAGCTGGCTGCCGGCGGAGCTCACGGGCGCGTCACTGCAACTCCCCCTGGCTTCTGCTCCGCGGCTGCTGAATGAGCCCTCATCTGGGACTCTCCTTAGCTCTTACTGGGACAGTGGCGCGGCTGCCCCTCTGTGGGTCTTCCTTGGTCTCTTGTGTTCTGGGGGCCTCTGGATGTCTGGAGTTTTGATCTCCTCCATACCTGCTTGATACCATAAAGGACAGGGCTGTGGCTCCCCACACTCCCTAGCAGATCATTACATGGAGAAACTTTTGGAATGCAAGCATGCTGATCCACACAGGTATGCACACAGGTGTACACATGGGTATTCATAGACGCGGACTACAGCTTTCTTGGCTGCTGCCTCAAAGCACACTGTGCGCTGTCTATCTTGCGTGCTGCACAATATCGTTTATTATTTAGTAACTATTGATATCTATGGCTAGCTAGTTTATTGTGATGGTGCTTTTTTTTTTTTCTCTTATTATGTTGCTCTTTGTTGTTTGCTGTCTCCTCTGTTTGTTTTTCTCCATACAGGTGACCCAGGAGTTTTTTTTGTTTTTTGTTTGTTTGTTTGTTTGTTTGTTTTTTTCTCTCTTCCCCCCCCCTCACCGTCTCTTCTCCCCTTTGGTTTTCTTTCTTTCTCTCCCCGTCTTTCTTTCATTCTTTCCCCCTGTCCTATCCCACAGTCATGTCTGTCCCGTTTGCAACTGAAAATAAAATAAATTCATAATTATAATAAAGGTCAATCAAATGGACCAATATGGCAAGGCCATGATGATCCACTTGGTAAAATAAATCCGCTTGGCATCTTTCTTGGCCTCAAGACAACAATTCTGATGGCTATAGATCCAAACGGGACAAAAAAAAAAAAAAAAAAAAAAAAAAAAAAGGAAACTAAAAAACAGTCTAATATGTCACTTTTTTTCTGACCTTGGCTGCATCAGTGAGCGTTATGTTAAAAAACAAGAATATACTGTCCTCTTTCAGTCTGTCTCTTTAGCAGTAAGTGGTATGCATTGGTTCCAAGTGCATATTATCACCACTGAAGTTGAACTCTTTCTTCTGAATCCATACCGACTTTGGTTGATTGAATGATATTTATTTAAGAATTTTTCTGGTCTACTGCTAAAAGGTTTTTCTAAAGATTTTGAGCATTAGGAGAGGAGTGATACTGGCCTATAGTTTGTGAAAAGGTGTTCATTTCCTGAAATATTCGTATTATCTTTGCAATTTACATTTTATTTGGAAATGAACCAGTTAAAAGGCTGGAACAGTCCTTCCCGGAGCGGCTCCTCTTCCTCCAGTCGGTGTGGACCCCTTGGATCCTCGTCCAACGTCTCCAGCTGGAGCGGCTCCTCCACAGCTCGCGACTTGAGCAGGCTTTCATGCAGCAGCCCCTCTTCCTCTGTCCGGTGCAGACCCTTGCGAGTGGCTCTTCCACAGCTCCCGGCAGGAGCAGGCCTTAATCCGGCTGTTCTCCCTCCTCCAGCAGGTGCAGACTCCCGCGCGGCTCGTCCCCCACCTCCGGCTGCCGAGGTACCTTCAGCAGCTCATCCACTGCTTCCCACCGTCAGTACATTCCGGTGTGGCTGGCAGTGGCGGGGTCGTCCAGGCCTGGAGCAGTGTCGCCATCTCCTCCATTCTTCTTAGGTGGCGCTCGGTCTCGTCCTGCAGTTCTTCCTGCTGAAGGCGTTCCACCACCGCCTGCTCTCACTACGTGGCCGCCAGCTCGGCCACCATTCTCATCAGTTCCTCCCTCTGCTGGCTCAGTCCTGGATCTGCCATGCCTCCCTTCCTGGGTTTCGGCACCACTGTGAACATGCACAACACCAACGCCAACAATCCCCAGTCAGGACCCAGTCCCATATTTAAGTTGGCGGGGCATGATTACTGATGCCGTACAGGTGTGCCCACCTGCCCTGCACGGCCCTGCAGATCACACCCTGCCACAACAACACAATACAATAAAATACTTATATAAACAGCAGTGTTCAACACAATCAGTCGTTGTTGGGATTTACTGACCAGTGATGCTGTGTTTTTTTTATGTGATCAGAGACATGAAGGTTGGGGAAGGTTTTGTAATCTAATCTCTGGGTAGTGAAAACATTGTCCAAAAATTTTGTTTCCCTGTGTAGAAAATTTAGTCTGTTTGTGCAGTTTTGGGTCTGCATGGATGAAATGCAATGGGTTGATTTTATTGTCTCCTGCTCACTGACAAGCTGATACATTTATTGGATTGTCATTGTTATTATTGTTATTGGAGCTCGATAGGTCTGCACTTGATGATCATAAGGTCCAGCAGAAGCTCTGTCTGTTTGAAAGCATGCTAGCCGGTAGAGTTGAATGGCGCTGTCGGGAATGTCATTTTCACAGTTTACGAGGCAAGCTGTATGGAGGTGAGAAAAGGACCCAAAATACCACAAACTGGGTGTCATCAGGATGCTACTGTCCCCGCAGACAGCATGGCCAGGGAAGTAGAAGGACCTCACATCAAGAAGGCCCTGAGTAAATATGGTTATCTCCGTGAATTTTAAACCCCAAAACATGCTGCGCCAAAAATTGGTCCACCCCAAGGATGGGGTCCCCCAACACAAACAGAGTAATATAGTGTACAGCAGGGGTCACCAACATGGTGCACGTGGGCAAAATGCAGGTTGTTTAGCATCAAGTATGACGAGTCCATGGACAGCAGCAGCACAGCGCAGCTCATGGTCTTTGATAATTTTTTCACAAAAGAAGAACTTATCTCACTACTGTCGCTAAAGACAACTATGAGGGGAGTTAACAACTATAACACGGTGAAGGAGTTTTTCGCGGAGAAAAAGGTACCGTTGGAAAAGCTTGTATCAGTGACTACCGATGGGGCTCTGTCTATAATCGGCCGACATCCAAGATTAATCGCTCACTGTAAAGGTGACACAGACTTCCCAAACTTTTTGCATTACCACTGCATCATTCACCAGGTGTTATGTGCACAGGTAGTTGCCTTTGTGCATGTCATGACTCCCATCGTGAAGATCATAAACAGGATCCGATCCAGAGCTAAGCAGCACAGAACATTCAAGGTGCTATTGAAGGAGCTGTCAGCTGAATATGGTGACCTGCTACTAAACACAGCTTGGCAGGGGATGAATTTTGCTTTGTTTTTTGTGTCACTTTTGGGTGAAATCAAAGAGTTCATGCAATCCAAAGGCGAAGAAACCTCGCTACTGGAGGACACTGAGTGCACACTTGAACTTGCATTTTTAAAGGATATTACTGGGAAACTGAACCATTTAAACTGTGAGCTGCAAGACAAAGGTAAGACTGTTGCTGATATGATAAGTGAGTTAAATGCATTTAAAGCCACATTATCTCTTTGAATTTACAGAAAAAAAAGTGCTGCACTTTGCCTCTGTGCTGATGGTGCTGAAAGATGATACTTCGGCATCTGATACTTTTGACACAGTTGCAGAAAAGTACAGTCAAGTCATAAACAGACTTGGACAAGAGTTTGAGAACAGGTTTTGTGACCTTGATCAGCTTGAGCCATGTGTGCCATTCATTTCCAATCATTTCATGAACGTGGACACAACATGCAACTGCTCAGCAACTAAGTGCAATGTTCAGCTTGGATGCTGGACAGTAGGAAATCGAAACTGTGACATTGCAAAATGACCTCCATCTCAAAGCCTTTTGGTGCCTTGTTGACACAGAAAGGAACACTGGTGTATGCGCAGCAGCTATCAAGGATGCCAGCCTGTTTGGTTGAAGCTATATTTGGGAATCAGCCACTTGTGACATGAACGTAATCAAGAACAAACACAGAACACACCTCTCTGTTGCACATGTGCAAGACTTAGAGTTGCAGTGTCAAGTTATACTCCAGATTACAACACACTTGTGAACAGCATGCAATGTCAGGATTCCCACTAATACATCGGGGAAACCAAACAACCTCTGGCAAAGCAGATGCCACAACACAGAAGAGCTAACTCCTCAGGCCAGGACTCGGCAGTCTAGTCACACCTACAGCCTAGTGGACACTTTTTCAATGATGAAGATGTACACATCCTGGACAGGGAGGAACGCTGGTTTGAGTGGGGACTCAAGGAGGCCATTTATGTGAAAAGAGAAAGACCATCTCTGAATCGAGGACAGGGGCTAATGGCAAATCTTTCAACATCTTACAATGCAGTGATTACAGCCATTCCCCAAATGATTGGTACTCACGACCACTGATGAATGGCCTTTGATCAATGATCATGACAGTTGCCATATTAATGATCAAGGAGCTGACCTCCCAGCTCATTGTTGATTTAGTGGTCCTAGTTTCAGTCATTGTGCAAATGTGCGGTTTATAAGATTGGGGAACCCAACCTGCTGGCAGCTGAGACTGAAGAAGTCACTTCACAAGGATTAAGTCATGCCTCCAATTAATTATTTGAACTCTGCACGTATGTGTAATGTTTGCATGCCTCAAACATTAATGATGACACCTTCAGTATTTCTCAGTTCCATTCTTTAATTCTCAGGCTTTCAGCACCAACACAGTTTGCAGCGCTAACTTGTTTATCTCCCGTTTTTCGTTGTCCCTCTTTTCTATATTCTCCTTCCGCCTTACATTCGACCTTTCAAAATAAAATCTCTGTAAACATCACAATCACCTCTTTTTTTTTCTAAACAAACTTAGGTACTCAGCGAGGTGAATTATTAATCTGAACCTATGACAACAGCACCTAATAAAATCACTGAACATTCTTATTACTTGAGTTTCTCCACACCTAAACATCAATTAAACAGCACTACATTTGCGCAGATCTCTGACTAAACACTATCAACATTCAACACTCGAATATAGGTTACAGTGTTAGATTCAGGAACAACAAACATGTTACATGCAGCGTAACCTTAACTGGTCACTCAGATATTCAAGTCTTAGATCTGATGTAATCAGACAGATGCATAGGGTCACGTCTGTTAGATCTGACTGGGTATCTGGGCTTGTCTGTTAAGGTGGGGTCGACATGCCGTCCAGGTGTGGCATCTTCAAGTCCATGTCTGATTTTCTTGAAGAATGATGCATTTCTGACAATTGTGTGTCCATCCCTTGTAGTTGTAATTTCAGAACCCTTAACTTTGGTCACTTTGTAGGGTTTTGCATTGTATGGTGTGGATAATTTGTTGTGCTTGGGTTGGCGATGCAGCACTGTGTCACCCAGACTTAGTGAGTGTGGTCTGGCGCGACGGGTTGCATCTGCGATCACCTTCATCTTGATCTTTGCACTATCATCCCTTGCTCTCACTTTAGCATCTGAACACTTCCGTGGAGTGGTGTTAACAAAAGGGAGCTTGGTGTATAGCTGGCGTTGAAACAGTATTTCAGCTGGTGAGCTCGCTGTTGTTCTATGAGGTTTAGATCTGTACTCACGAAGAAAGATGTTTAGTTGCTGTTTCCATGGTGTGCCCTGTGTTTCGGCAACTCTCAGTGCTTTGCTTAGGGTTCTCATAAATCTCTCAGCAATGACATTCGTCTGAGGCCAACAAGGTGTGATTTTGCGATGATGAAATCCTAGGTAGCCTGCAAACTGTGAGAAAGCCTCACTGTTAAAAGGAGGACCATTGTCAGTTTTTACTGTCCTTGGGATCCCAAACATGGAGAACACTTTGTCAATGACTAGGATAACAGAAGATGCTGATGTTGAGCGTACATTTTCAACGACTGGATAGCGAGAATACTCGTCTGTGATAACGAGCAGGTATTCCCCCGTAGGGAGTGGTCCATAAAAATCTGCACTGACACTGTGCCAGGGTGTTTCGGGTAATGGTGACATCTGCAGAGGGTCAGTGTGTGTGACAGGTGTGCTAGCTTGGCATGGCAGACAGTTTTGAACTGCAGATTCTGCTTTCCGACCGATCTCTGGGAACCATACTTTGGTACGTAGTAGCGCTTTGGTCTTGACGATACCCTGGTGCCCTTCTTGTGCCAGTTGTATTGCTCTTTCTTGTAGGACAGTTGGAATAACTACCCTCGTGCCTCTGAGTATGAAGTCAGATGAGTCAGCTACTGTTAGTTCACATTGAACATGTTTGAATGTTTTCAAAATGTCAGCATGCTGGGATTTATCTGTGAGATGCCACATGTTGTTCCTGATGTGACTGATGACTTCCTGCAGAACCTGGTCTTTCAGAGTCTCTGTTTTTATCTCCTGTGTCATGGCTTTTGGGGTGGAGTGATAAGAGAAGAAATTGACATACTCTTCTGCAACCTTGCATGCACGAGCACTTTCATCTTTGATCTTGGGTTGTTCCAGATGATTTTGAGTGCCTTGTGATCGGTCACCAGTGTGAATGGATGTCCATAAACATACAAATGGAAATGTTCGCAATTCCACACAATGGCGAATGCTTCTTTCTCAGTTTGTGACTATCTTGTTTCCACATCACTCAGTGCTCTGCTTGCATATGCAATAATGTGTTTCATCCCCTTTTCATCTTTTTGACTGAGAATGGCGCCCAGTCCTACTGGACTAGCATCAACAATCAGTTCAGTCTGTCTGCTGGGATAGAAGTAGGACATCGTCGTGTCGTTTGTGAGACTGACCTTGAGTGCCTGCAACGCAGTTTCTTGGTCCTGACCCCATGTCCAAGGGGTGTCCTTGTGTGTGAGCCTGCGCAGTGGCTCAGAGATCGATGAGAAGTCCCTGATGAACCTTGAGCAGCAATTGGCCATGCCAAGGAGACTTTTGATGTCAGCAGGTGTTGGGTTGGGAGCGTGTTGAACTGCTGCAGCCTTTTTAGGATCTGCTGAAACGCCTCCTGCAGAGAAGATGAAACCAAAAAACTCAAGTCTTGTTTTATTAAATTCACACTTCTCTCGATTCAGAGTAAGGCCTGACTCTGATAGTCGCTTAAAGAGAGCTGTAAGATTGCTGTCATGATCAGCCTGGTCCCTGCCAAAGACTATAATGTCATCACTAAGATTTTTGACTCCGTCAGTCCTTGCAGCGTCTGATGAATATCATTTTGGAACACTTCAGCTGCAGAAGAGACTCCAAAGCTCAGTCTTTTATAGCGCCGAAGTCCCAGATGAGTAGTGAATGTCGTAATGTAATGGCTGTCAGGGTGTAGTTCAAGTTGGTGGTATCCTGCCCTGAGATCAACTTTTGAGAACACCGTAGATCCATTCAGCTCATGGATTACATCATCAATCGTGGGCGTGACATGTCGTTCTCGTTCGATTGCAGTGTTTGCTTGTCTCATGTCCACACATATCCGTACTTCGTCTGGATTCTTTGGTTTTGGCAGTGTTACAGGTTCAAGGTTCAAGGTTCAAGGTTCTTAATTTGTCACATGCATAGTTATACAAGTATAACACACAGTGAAATGTAGCCTGACACGCTCCTCGACATGTGCAAAAATTGGGGGGGGGGGGGGGGTGTAGAGGAAGAACATTATATATATATATATATAGTATATACACTGGGTGAATGTGCAGTAGTAGCAGCAAGCAGGTGAATTCTGTACATTAATATGAATAGACATCTGACTATTTTACAGGATAGACAATATAAACATATTTAAAATTAAAGGAATTTGGAATGTACATTGTGCCTTGGTTTAGAGTGTCTGGAAGAGAGTCCTGTCTCAGTCAATTATAGATGATGTGAGAGGGCGGGTGTGTGTGTTTAGGGCACGGATGGCTTGGGGATAGAAGCTCCTCTTGAGTCTCTCTGTCCTTGCCCGGATGATGCGGAACCTTCTACCAGATTGCAGAAGTTGGAACAGTTTGTTGCCAGGATGGGACGGGTCCTTCAGTAGTCCGGCATCTCCTGGTGTAAGTGTCCTGAAGCGGGGGGAGAGCAATCCTGCAGCAGCGTTCTGCTGTACGGATCACTCTCTGGAGAGCTTTTTGGTCCTTCACACAGCTGTTCCCGAACCACGATGTCATGTTCTGTGTGAGGATGCTCTCCACAGCGCCTGTATAGAAAATCCTGAGGATCTTTGGAGAGACCCTGAACTTCCTCAGTTGTCGTAGGTGATACAGGCGCTGCCTAGCCTTTTTGGTCTGGACCTGAATGTGGGCAGCCCATGTCAGGTCTGAGGAGATGTGGACACCAAGATACTTGAAGGACTGCACCCTCTCCACTGGAGCTCCATTGATGATAATGGGCTTGTAGTCTCTGTGCTGACCCCTTCTGAAGTCCACCACCAGCTCCTTGGTCTTGCTGACGTTCAGCTGGAGGTGGTTGTCCTGGCACCACGATGCCAGATTCTTCACTTCATCCATGTAGGCCGCCTCATCGTTGTTGGAGATGGCACCAAACACCACTGTGTCGTCAGCAAACTTCACAATGGTGTTGGAGCCATGGGTGGCAACGCAGTCTGAAGTGTAGAGGGAGTAGAGCAGTGGCGAGAGGACACATCCCTGAGGTGCTCCTGTGTTGATGGTGATGCTGTTGGAGAAGCACCTGCCCACCCTCACCACCTGAGTTCTGCCAGTGAGGAAGTCCAACACCCATGCACACAGACGGCTGTTAAGTCCCAGATCCCTGAGCTTTGTGAACAGTCTGCAGGGCACTATTGTGTTAAACGCTGAACTGTAATCAACAAACAGCATTCGCACATAGTTACCCTGTTTCTTGTCCACGTGGCTGAGAGTGGTGTGTAGGACGTGGGCGATGGCATCCTCTGTGGATCTGTTGGATCTGTAGGCGAACTGCAGCGGATCTGTGGTGTCTGGGATGGAGGAGGAGATGATGTTCTTCAGCAGCCTCTCAAACACCTTCATTACTACCGAGGTCAGTGCAACTGGCCGGTAATCGTTCAGGGATGAGGGTTTGCTGTTCTTGGGCACAGGGATGATGGTGGATCTTTTGAAGCATGTGGGGACCACAGACTTCGCCAGGGACTCGTTGAAGATGTAAGTGAACACACCTGCTAGCTGGTCAGCACAGCAGCGCAGCAGACGGCCGGTGATGCCGTCTGGCCCCGCTGCTTTCCTTGTGTTCACTCTCCTCAGTGCCGCTCGGACGTCATGCTCCGCGATGCTGGTCACCGGTCTCTCGCTGATGACGTCACTGTCCTCGGTAGTCAGGCGGTAGATAGCATTAGCCGCCTGGCTAACCTCGAAACGGGCGTAGAACCGATTCAGCTCGTTGGTGAATGCAGAGTCGGCATTGATCGGCGCAGTGTCCCTGGCTTTGTAGTCCGTAATGGTGCGTAATGGTGCGTACAGTGGGTGAAACCCACGGTGTTGGTCCCGTAACCTTTTCAATAATGTCATCAGCTTCTAATTTCTGAAGTTCGTCCTCCACTTTTTGATGTAAATGAAAAGGAACACGTCTGTGTGGTTGACAGGTTGATTTTACATCTGTGTGTTTATGTGCAGTTTCACTTGAAAATCTTTGAGTTTTCCAATTCCCTGGAAAAGTTCTCGGTGTTGTTCTACTAGATTGTCTGCAACGGAACGTTGAGACTGACAAGAGACCGCAGTGACAATCTGGAGGAATCCCAAGTCTTTTGAGGTTTCAAAACTCAAAATATTGAAACCTCCTCCTTTAATGACAAAGAAGGAACACCTAACTGGTTTGTCTTGTTTTTCCACACTGCACCTGAACGCACCACACATTGGGAGAGACGTAGATGAGTGGTATGGGTAAATCTTGATGTCTGTAGATGTTAACGTAGGACGTGGTGTCAGTTTGTTGTAGGTGGCTTAAGTTAAGCAGTTAGCAGTGGCTCCAGAGTCGATTAGCACCGGTATCTGGGTGCCCATTACTCTGACTTCAGTATGTGGGAGTTTAGGATGTTGAGCTGTGTTCACCACATATACATAAGCATCATCACTGCTGGATGTGTGCCCTGTCTCCACATGTGCAGCGCTGTCTGTTACTTGATGAACAGTTTGCAGTGGCAGGTTTTTCTTATACTTCTTTCCACAATGTGTCTCTTTTCTCTTTGAGCGACATTGCTTTGCAAAATGATTGAATTTGCCACAAGAATTACAGATTTTGTCTTTGGCTGGGCAGCCTTGCTCATGAGGATATCTGCCTCCACAGTTTTGACAGAGGTTATTCGGCTGCCATGAGGGCATCCATTTGTTTCTAGCCGTGGTGTCACGTCCTGTTTTGTGCTGTACTGTACTTTGTGCAGCTGTCTTGTCAGCTTCCATCCCTGTAGCTTGCAATTCAGACAACTCACATGCACGGCCATGATTTAATAGATCATCCAATGTTAAATCAGGTTCTCTGAGTGCTTTTCTACGCAGCTGTGATGATGCACAGCTTTGGATAATTTGTGTTTTGATTTCTGCAGTCATGTCTGCAAACTCACAGTTTTTGGCTAAAATCCTAAGCCTGGTGTGATAGTTGTCCAACGTTTCACCTGATTCCTGCATCGCTTTCCTGAACAGATAAATCGGATACTGCACGTTTTTCTTAGGCGCAAAGTATGCTGACAGTTTCTGTTTTGTATCTGCGTACTTGTCGCCATCTGTTGCTAACGTGTCGTAAACGTCATGCACTTTTTCACCAGCTACATGCAGCAATAATGCTCTTAATCTCGCATCTCCAGTAATGTTCATTGCTTTTAGATGAATTAGATGAAAGGTTTTTAAGCAAATCTGAGACCAGAAGTTTAGGTCTAAGTTAACTGATAAATCCGCTTCCCATTTTGCAATAGGAAGTGATATTGATTCATCTGTTTTAGAAAGCATTCTGTATATTTTGGATAGTAATTTGGGGGTTTTAAGAGTAAGAAATTGAACCACACTTGGTGGTGTTTGTAGTTCAACTTGACCCGGTTTAAATTTCTTTTTTACTATGGATTTAATTTGTTGATATTCTAAAAATCTTTTCCTGTTGATCCCATATTGTGTAACTAGTCCGTCAAATGAAATAAATTCTGTTCCTTCTAGTATATGTTCTAAATATTTGATTCCTTTACCACTCCAATCTGAAAAGTTTATCATATTATTGTTTTGTAATATGTCAGGGTTGTTCCAGATAGGTGTACGTGTGCATGGGATTAATGAAGACGCCGTCAATTTTAGAAACTCCCACCATGCTGTCAGAGAAGAGCTGATGTTGATGCTCTTAAAGCATTCATGTCGTTGGATGTTTGAGCTGATAAATGGTAGGTCTGAGATCTCTAGATTATTGCAAAGTGCTTGTTCTACAACTAGCCAAGGTTCATCTAAGAGGGTATGTTTTAGCCATCCTGAGATAAACTGAAGCCTGTTGGCTAAGAAGTAGTGCTGAGTGTTAGGTAGTTCTAATCCTCCTCTATCCTTGGTCTTTTGTAGTGTTTTTAAGCTTATACGTGGGGGTTTATTTTTCCAAAGGAATTTGGACATACATGAATCTAGAGATCTGAACCAATCTTGTGGCGGTTTAGTTGGGATCATTGAGAATAAATAATTTATTTTTGGTAAGACCATCATTTTTATAGCGGCAACCCTTCCCATGAGTGATATGGGTAGACATTTCCACCTAGCCAGATCATCTTCTACCTTCTTTAAAAGTGGGATATGGTTTAATTTAGTTAGATCTGCAAGCTTGGGAGAAACATTAATACCTAAATATTTTATATTTCCCGATTGCAGTGGTGTAGAAGAGGAATTATGGAGGGAGCAATTAATCGGTAGAACTGTAGATTTTGACCAGTTAATTGAGTAATCTGATATTCTTGCAAAAGAGTTTATCAATTCAATCACCCCAGAGATATTGGTTTGTGAATTTTGGAGAAAGAGTAACACATCATCCGCATAAAGGCTGATTTTATGTTCCACGTTCTTGCATTTTATGCCCTTAATTACTGAATTCTGTCTAATTGCTGCTGCTAGTGGTTCAATAAAAATTGCAAATAGTGAACGGGAGAGTGGGCATCCCTGCCTGGTGCCCCTCAAGAGACAGAAGCTGGAGGATGTCTGGTCATTTGTTCTAACACAAGCTGTTGGGGAATTATATAATATTTTTAACCAGTTTATGAAAGAGGATCCAAAGCCAAATTTGTGTAAAGCTGCAAATAGAAATTTCCAGTTAACTCTGTCGAATGCTTTTTCTGCGTCTAAAGAGAATATTGTAGTTTCTAGGTTTTTACTGTATGAGTAGTCTATCAAATTAAGTAATCTGCGTGTATTTGTTGATGAGTGCCTACCTTTTATGAAACCAGTTTGGTCAGGATGAATTAAGAGGGGGGTTATTTTCTCCAGTCTCTTTGAGAGAGCTTTGCAGATCATTTTAAGGTCTACATTTATAAGGGATATTGGACGATAGCTTGAGGGATATACAGGGTCTTTGCCTGGTTTTAGCAGGAGATCAATGTTTGCAGAATTCATATTTGATGGAAGTCTGCCCTTTTCTTTGATTTCCAACAGCGTTCTGTAGAAAACTGGTGCTAGAATCGACCAGAATTCTTTGTAGAATTCTGCAGGAAAGCCATCTGGACCTGGAGCCTTATTATTGGGCATACTTATCAGGGCTTCCTGAAGTTCACCTGGTGTCAGTGGTGAATCCAGTGCCATTGCTTGAGTGTCTAATAATTTTGGAAGAGTTATGTTGTCCAAAAACTGATCAATTTCGTTTTTAGATGGGTTTATTTGTGGTGAATACAACGTTTTATAGAAATCCCTGAAAATGTTGTTTATTTGTATCGGTTCATATATTGTGTTCCCAGATAAATCTTGAACAGCACATATAGTTGTTTTTTCTTTACTTATTTTTAGCTGGTTTGCTAGAAATTGACCGGATTTATTACCATGTTCATAATTTTGTAAGCGTAGTCTTTGGGCCATGTTCTTGTCTCCTAAGCTCCGGGTAGGGCAACTTCCTTCGTCTTGCTTTGGTTGTAACTAGGGATGGGTATCGTTTAGGTTTTATCCGATACCGGTGCCAAGTCGGTACTTTTGAAACGGTGCCGGTGCTCAAATGGTGCTCAAACCGGTGCTTAAAGAATGGAGAACACAAAATTGGTCCAAAAACCTCTCATGTTCAGCTGTTTTTTGTAAAAAGATAACAATGTTAGCCTTTTCTGCAGCTATGGGGCATATATGGTATCACTCTTGGCTGGAAGCAGTGCTTAAACAATGGAAAAAACACAAACTTTGTCCTAAACCTCTCATGTTTAACTGTTTTCCACTTTTTCTTTGGTCATTTTAGCCTTTTTGGCCAGGGTGAAGGGAGTATCTGCCATCAAACAAGAGGACAGCCGCATGTAGTTATGATGGTGTTTGCTAGTTCACCTTACATGCATTAATGTAATAACGTGGTTAGCCTACTCAACGTAAATTACACACGAACAACATTAAGCTACTCACGCTGAGAAGAACGGCTGCTGCTGCCATCATCATCCGTCATCATTTCTGCTACATTGGCAGGGCTAGGGGCCAGGACTCTCCTCTTCGTGTTTTTGGGGGATGTTGCATAACAGGCAACCCACCCGCAGTAGATGTGCTCGGTGTGAGGTCTCGCAGCAAGCTATCAAATACGGCGCATTTCTGGGCTTTAAAAAAACGCTATGCGTCGCCAGGTGTTTAATCGGATTCTTGGTGTTACCTCCTTTGACAGCATCACAGTATCAGCTTAAAGCACTTGTTGCAGGCTGCTGAGTTTGCATATTTTGCTGTGAAGTACAGCCAGACTTTTGACCGCTTCGCCTTGGACATTTTTAATCTGTAGCTCTGCTCTAAAAGAACGTACGTACCGGGGCCGCCTACTATCCTCGGAAACGTAAAATGATTGGCTAGAAGTGTATCACAGCTCAGGAAAAAAAAGCACCGAAATGTGCGCTGCTTTTCAGTCTGGTTACTACCATTTATGTCAGAACCGGTGCCATCATGGCACCGGACACCGGTACCCATCCCTAGTTGTAACCTTTACTCTCGTCGGCAATGTAATGTTTGAATGCCTCAAACATTAATGATGACACCTTCAGTATTTCTCAGTTCCATTCTTTAATTCTCAGGCTTGCAGCGGCAACACAGTCTGCAGCGCTAACTTGTTTATCTCCCGTTTTTCGTTGTCCCTCTTTTCTATATTCTCCTTTCGCCTTACATTTGACCTTTTAAAATAAAATCTCTGTAAACATCACAGTATGTATCTAATTGTAGAAACATAAAAGTAAATATAAACAAAATCATCATGCTGATCAACAGAGTATTTCAGAGTATTTTCTGTATGAATCTGTCAGGATTGACACAACTATTAAGTTTAAATGTAACTTCCCACAAAGCACTACATCTGATGGTAACTGAACCTTTTGTCTTTCATGTGTTTTTATTGTACTTTCTTGAACATTAACAGTCTCAATCAGGTCTGTTGTGACTCTGTATCCAAACTGGTCTGAGATATACAGAGGAGAGACGATCACTGTCAGATGTGAGATCCATGGAGGAGACACTGAGTGGGATTATGAGTGGGAAACAAGCAGCATGATAAAACCTCAAAATCAAACTGAGTACAGGATTAGCTCTGCTTCAGCATCCAACAGTGGAAACTATCGCTGTAAGGGCAGAATGAAAAGTTCACAGAATAAAACAACAGAGTGGAGTGATTCAGTCACACTGACAGTTTTTGACAGTAAGTGCAGTCATAACTCCTTTTTTCCTGAAAATACAAAAAGTTTGTAAAAATGTGTTTTTATTAGTACATGTTGAGATATTTCACGTTTAGATAGTCTCACTCTAGTTCATAATAAATATTTGTGAGTCAACATTTTTGTGAAATTGAATTCAGAGTTACGAAACAAAACATTGAGAGAAAATCTTTCTTGAACAGATCCTGTCCTCACTGTGTCTCCATCATGGCTGAGTCCTGGAGCCTCAGTAACTCTGAACTGTGAGGTTAAACATCCGTCTGCAGGATGGAGCTTCTACTGGTTTAAAGCTGTTCCTGATCTATCAGAGAAATCCTCCAGTTATGAGCTGCTACCTGATGGCAGTGGGACTGCACAGGACTCCTACATCATTCATGGACAGACACACACAGCAGGATATGTGTGCAGAGCTGGAAGAGGAGACCCAGAGTATCACACTGATCACAGTCAACCAAAGTTTGTCTGGTCTGCAGGTCAGTTTGTTTCTCTCTGTCCTTTCAATAAGCTCATGTTAGGTCATCATTTTTATTCAACAAGATTTATTAAAATCTCATCTCCATGACAACCATTGATGTCTGTGTACATTAAAACTTCCCAAAAGAAGAACTGAACTGAATATTTTCCTTTCTCTCTGTGATCAAACCAAACTGAATTTCCTTGTTTCCTTTTCTTATTTTTCAGTTTTTATTTAATGTGATAACATGAAAAACAAAAGACATCTATGACATTTTAAATGTTTTCTTTTTGAATACTTTTACTTTGATATTCAAACTCGTGTTACTGTTTGTACTGATTATTTTTACTTAGTGCACAGACAGGATTTACACAGTTAAGACTCTTTATTGCTCAGGTAGGTGTTCAGATAAAAAAAAGTCAAATATAGTTAATAAAGAAACAAAGATGTCAGCAGGCAGGTTAACAGCTCTGGTAAATACAAGAGAAACACTGACTACAGATGGACGCTAGAAGAAGACGTCACAAATAACAGCTGCTGTTATTGTTCATTTAAAATATACTTCAAAGGCTTTTAGTTTTGGTCCTGCTGCTGCAAAATATCTCACTGTAGAAGGAATCTGTGAAACAGACAATATCACAGAATTATGACAGAAGCATTTTAAAAGATAATTAGAAGAATAAAAGACTAAAAGAAAGTATTTTATCCCCAGGATGAGGTAAATTTGATGTGTGGTCATATTATGTGTTTTTGTGTGTGTGAGAACAGCAAGCGTATCAGGGTTCTGAAGTCTTCTCTGTGCTTTAATAACATTTTATGCTGCTAGAAATAGATGTTATTATTATTATTTAATTATTTATCTTTTAGAAAAAATGCTTTTACTTTTAGATTTTGAAAATATTTAGTTAATGCCATGTAAGATGTCATTTAACTTCAAATCTGATTTTAGTTTTTATGGAGGGCTTGAAATAAACATGGTCTAGTACACCCCATGCTCCTGTGTAGACACACCCTTGTTTGTTGCAGGTATCGGTAAATTGGGTGGGTGGATTTCGATCAGCTGTCAGCAAGCTGCCTGATTTAAACATCAGACTAAGGCAATGGTTCATCTGCATCTTTTCATGTAACTTCTGATGCCGTACTGTAGATTTATTGTCCCAAAAAGTTGATTGTGTTCTGGACTTTGTATGTGGTAGAAAAGTTTCATCAACCATCCAAGTGACTTCTTCGGTCTCACCTGGCTGCAGGTTTCCCCAACCTGATAAACAGTACATTTGTTCAATTGCTGAAACTAGAACTGGGGTGGATCAACAGGTCCTAGTTCCACCCAGGTTTTGCATATGAAAGTGATGTTTAGTCAAATAAGCGAACATTGACACTTTGAGCCTAAACTAAATATATTGCAGTGTCATCCCCCAGCGAGAGAGCGAGTGAGTGCAAGAGAGATAGAGAGAGATAGTGATATGGACAGCGAGTTTTGAGATGTGGGAGATTTGTCACATTTGGCGTGGTTGGAGTGTATAGTTAGTGTGTTGTGTTGTCTTGTGTAGTTAGTACGTAGTGTATTCATTGTTTTATTTTGCGTGTCACTGAGGGTACTAGTGCATGTCACATGCTGTCTCCAGGTGGAGAACAGGAGGTAAGTGGTGAACTGCCAGAGGTTATAAAAAAGATAAGGTTAACCAAAACTGAAAAATAATATACATTTCAGAAATATACAGAAAGGGAACACAAAATGGGTTAACAATTTAAAGCTGTTCTGCAGCAATGGAGCTTGATCAAGACTTCAAAACTGGTGCTACTAATTGCTACATGTGTTCCAACTTTTCTAAGTTACTTACAACCCCTTCTGTCTCCATAAAAGGAGTGTTGGAACACACACACTACACCCCCCTGAGCATCAGTTGAACAGTACTGTAATACAGAAAGTAATGTGTTGCTGCAAAAATTGTGAGAAAAAGGCAATTAGCAATGGAAGAGAGACAAACCGTCATAACACTTAAAAATGTAGGTCTTTCCTAGAGAGAAATTGCAAAGAAAGTCAAGGTGTCAGTGAGTACAGTTTCCTTTACCATCAGAGGTCACTCAGAAACTGGAACAAACTCTGACAGGAAGAGGTCTGGCAGACCCAAAGCCACAACTGAATCATAGGACAAGTTTGTCATAGTTAACAGTTTGCATGATAAGTGGCTCACAGAACGACAGCTTCAAGCACAGCTTAATAGTGGTCGCAGTAAGCAAGTCTCAGTTTCAACTGTGAAGAGAGGAATTCGAGCTGCAGCTTTGACACAATGAGTTCCAGCAAGAAATCCATTGCTAAGACGTCAGAATAAGACAAAGAGGCTTGCCTGGGCCATGAAACACCGCCATTGAAGACTGGAAGAAGGTATTATAGACTGATGAATCAAAGTTTGAAATCTTCCATTCCTCACGGAGGACCTTTGTAGGTCGTCAAGTAGGTGAAAGAATGGTCCCACAGTGTGTGGCATAAACTGTCAAACACGGAGGAGGAAGTGTGATGGCCTGGAGCTGTTTTGCTTGATCCAGGGTCGGTGACTTGTACAGAGTGAGAGGCATCATGATACAATGAGCTGGTTTGAGATGAACTGAAAAGAAGAGTGAAAACAAAGCAACCTAGAAGTGCCACACATATATGGGAACTTCTGCAACAGATAGGGGAAGAACTTTCTGAATATTTGGTTTCCGTTGTAGAAAGAATGTTTCAGGTGTGACATGCCCTGAACACCTCACCCAGGAGGTGCCCAGGAGGCATCCTTGTCAGATGCCCAAACCATCTCAACTGGCTCCTTTCATGTGGAGGAGCAGTGGTGGTACTCTGAGCTCTTTTCTGTCGCTTGTATCCACAATCTCAGTCTTTCAGTCACTACCCACAGCTTATGACCATAGGTGAGGGTAGGGACGTAGATCGACTGGTAAGTTGAGAGCTTTGCTTTTCAACTCAGCTCTCTCTTCACCCTGACGGACCTCAATCTCCCGCTCCTATCACTCATGAACCCCAAGATACTTAAACTCTTCCACTTGGGATAGAAATTCTCATTCCCACTGTGTCACACTCGGCTGCAAACCGTTCCATTCCCACCAGATGAAGCCAACAGAAGCACATCATCTGCAAAAAGCAGAGATGAGATTCTGAGATCACCCAAGTGAAAGCCTTCTGTCACTTGGGTACAGCTAGAAATTCTGTCCTTAAAAATTACAAACAGAATCGGTGACAAAGGGCAACCCTGGCGGAGTCTGACACTCACCGGAATTGAGTCTGACTTATTGCCGGCTACGCAGCCTAAGCTCTCGCAATAGTTGTATAAAGATTGAATGGCCTGTAAAAATGGGCCAGACACCCTTTACTCCCAATGCACCTCCCACAGGACTCTCCAAGGGACATGGTTGAATACCTTCTCCAAGTCCACAAAACACATATAGACTGGTTGGGCAAAATCACATGCATCCTCAACTATCCTTGAGAGTGTAAAGACCTGTTTCAGTGTTCTTTGACAAAGACCGCATTGTTCCTCCTGTTAGAGGTTCAAATAACAGACAGACTCTCTTTTCCAGCACCCTGGTATAGACTTTCCCAGTTGAGAAGCGTGATCCCCCTATAGTTGGAACAGCTGTATAAATGTGCGCTGTAGCAGCAAATATTTTTTTGACTGTGACATCATGATGTGGTAACTTTGTTTGTATGTACAACCCATAAATAAAACTGGACAGCTCACATTAAGAAGTGGAAGAATTAGTTCTCAAAGCTTGGAACAGAAATTCACAACTGCACTATATTTAAAGTTGTATTAAGAAATCTCATTCATAGATTTATTTGCAGCTATTGTGGGTTTAACAAGAAAAGGATTTGGTACAAATATGGTGGAGACATTTGTACAGCTGTGTTTTGTAGAAAAAGCATTTGCTTATATATTTTATTTTCCTTATGTTTAATATTTATTTTGCATGATTTTCTCTTTTTTCTTTTCATTTTGGACCAGTGAGTCTAATATAAAGATACTAAAAATATAATGTGTTCAATGTAAAAAATGCAGTTTCACCAAATAATTACTATCTTTTTACATTATTAGCTGATCTCAAGAAAAAAACGAAAAAAACAAAGGAATATTTTTACTGTGATATTTTGAATCCTAATGTCTCTGTACTTTGTCTCTTCACTGCATGTTGTTTTCAGATGTTAATTCAGCAGTGTCTCTGACAGTGAGTCCTGACAGAGTGCAACACTTCCTCTCTGACTCTCTCTCACTGACCTGTAAGGGAAACTTCACAGAGTGGAGAGTGATGAATGTTCTACAGCGCAACCCTTCATATTATAATAACTGTTGGCTAATGATTGGATCCACATGTATAATCCACACATCGGTGTCAGATACTGGAGTGTACTGGTGTGAGTCTGGATCAGGAGAGTTCAGCAGAGCAGTCAACATCACTGCTGTACAGAGTATGTTATTATACATTTTCTGCTTCGATTTTTATGATTTAGACATCACATTAAAATTTGTCCCAGCTTTGCTGTATGTGAAGTAATTTTATGTGGGAAGACAAACAAAAATTTAAATTTCAGAAGATTTTAGGCTCCATAGTATCAAAATATTCTTAAATTATGTTGGTCTCATTTCACTCGATTTATTCATAATTCAATTTGTCAAAAGTTGTTTATATTTTCTCTCTTCTATTTAAACAACTAAAAAGCTCAGTGTTTTTGCCATCAAAGTGTTATTCTTAAAGATCATCATGTAAAAAGGTGCAGTTGTATCAAAGGTTGTGCTGTGTCTGAGTTCCCCTCAGTTCAGAGCCAGTCAGGGAGTTCAAACTTTATTTATTTTACTTGCACTGTGCACAGTGTTGGGTCACAAATTTTGTACCCAGCATGATAACCTTTATCCCACCAATGAGGTCGAGCTTTTCAGATCCAATTAAAATCAAATCACTCATAATGATTCTCTGGAAAAGAGTTTAATTCTTAGAACAGAGTTTATTAACGATTTAAGACCTACCACAGAACCAAGTCCGCCAGAGCTTATCTTTATATTTTTACATGCTGTAGCGCCATTTTTTAGAGTATTTCAAGCTGCTATACATTATTACCACCATTGGAAGGGAGGACGAGCAAATACTGGCTGGCTGCGACAGACGCTGAGACAGCGCTTCATGGTGCGGTGTTTCCGATTTATGTGCTGCCTCCGTTGACCACCATGCTGAGCTCCCAGCAGCATGCAGCGATGCCTAAAATGCCAGCTAAGATACTGAAGTAAAACTGAGTCACCCCGCTACAGCCCTACCTCTCACAAGTCCAGCTAGCAGCAAGGCACAGTGGTAGGAGTGATGAGGAGGCCGCCACGCAGCTGGTGCTAGTATTATAGGGAGATGAATTGCAAGTACCTTTGGCAAGTGCAGCTAGCCAGAAGTGCTGTACTGCTAGAACTACAGCGAGCAGTTTGCGTCGGCTCTTGCTCTAGTTCCTCTCGGCTCAGCCCAGTGCACAGCTTATTTCCAACCCCCAAATTGCTGGCATCTGTGTCCTCAATGGAAGGCTGCTGAGCTTTGGGGTAGGCCAGAACCGGGGCTTTTGTGAGGGCCTCTTTTAGTTGGACAACGGCCGCTTTGCAGGGGTCACCCCAGCTGAAGGACTGGCTCTTATCCGTCACGCGGTGGAGGGGGCTGTCGATGGTCACAAACGCTTTGATGAACCTGCGGTAGTATGAGGCCAGGCTCAAGAAGCTCTGCAGCTCTCTGACGTTCGAAGGTGTTGACCAGACTCTGCAGCACATCAATCGGAAACACTGCACCATGAAGCGCTGTCTCAGCGTCTGTCGCGGCCAGCCGGTATTTGCTCGTCCTCCCTTCCAATGGTTGTAATGATGTATAGCAGCTTGAAATACTCCCAAAATGGCACTACAGCATGTAAAAATATAAAGATAAGCTCTGGCGGACTTGGTTCTGTGGTAGGTCTTAAATAGTTAACAATTTTAAAAAGTTGACAATTTTATCGGGTGTGCATTCCAGACATAAACTGCTATTTATGCTAAAAAAAAAAAAAGGTTTTTCCTGTTTTCAGGCAACTGAAGCTAGGACCAAAATCTCAGGTGCATACCCAGCTAGGGCTGTTTTCTGTACAGGCATTGAAAGGCCTGGAGACAACAAGGGCGTGGGGCGGTACAGATAAACACAAATGAATGCTGAGTAAGGGTTCTATGTGCATACTCTAAAAGTGCTGAGCTGCATTAACCTTATGTTGGACTAGTCACTGTTGGCCATAACACAATCAAAGGTTACTTTTTGATCCTAATTATTACATTTTCAAACAATATTGATCACAAAGTTTTTCACTGATATGATGGTAGATATATTTGTCCTAAATATATGGGCTGTGTGATTTAAACATTCAGGTTAAATGCTTAACACAGTGACTCCTCTATATAAATCGCTTCATTCTAAGTGTGCACAGCATATATGAGGATATATGATTACACAAGATTCATGTGAGTAAATATGACAACATGTCTAGTGTATACAAGTATATATGTCATAATAAAATCCACAACAGCAGCTCCGTGAACTATTCTGCCCCACCTGTCCTCCTGCAGCTGTGTTGAAACATCACACCACTACTACAGCAGTCACATATAAACATCATCTGACTGAATAAATTGTATTTTCTTTTCACAGAAAATTCTATTTATTATCCTTACGATTATGTTCCTATCCTGGTGAGTCCTGTTCATCCTGTGACTGAGGGAGCTTCTGTTAGTCTGAGCTGCAGTTTGACAACACAAAAAATACTTTCCAATGTGTTTTTCTATCACAATGACAAACTTATTCAAAATGATACCCGAGGGGAGCTGAAGATCTCTGCAGTGTCAAAGTCTGATGAAGGTTTCTACAAGTGTCAGTACTCAGGAAGAGAGTCAGCACAGAGCTGGATGTCAGTTAAAGGTGAGCAGGATCAAAACAGTGTGTGTTTCAGTAAATGTCTTATTAAGGTTCTCAGTGATCCAGGTTATCGTAGTCTAAGGAGCTTGGAAAGAAAAGCGTCTGGACTCTTCTTCTGTTCTAAGGTCAAATGGTGTAGAGTCCTAGATTTAAGCCCTGCGGGAGTGTCCCCCAAGAGGGACATGGACCCCCTTTTGATCCTTTACTTAATCACATGAGCCAAAGTGTGAAAATGGGTGTAGGTCACAATCAGCCAAGGTTTCGTGTGAAATCATTGTGAAACCTGGCCCCACCCTATCATGTGATTTCCTGAGATCAGATGGCCGAGGATGTGAGTGGGCGTTAAGGCGTCTGGGAAGGGATCTCAAAACTGGATTATAGATGGTAGACAGTTGGTGTCATAAACCACCGCGTCTGTTCAAAGATGGTTGGACCGGCTACATAGGGAATGATAATATTGTTATCTGTATCAGTGGCTTGGTACTCTACCTTTAAAAGAGCCAAGAACTTTTTATTTCCACTTCCTCCATGTAAAGGTTGGCTACAATAGATGACACCGGGGAGCCCATGGCACATCCATATAAAATTTCTAAAATCTGTAAAATATGTAGCCAGTTTATTAGAAAAACTCAGGAGAGTCTTGCCCAAGCACGACATCCCAGTGTACTTCACACCCAGCCACACACTCAGACAAAAACTGGTTCATCCCAAAGACAAAACTCCTAAACACAAACTTAACAATGTGATGTATGCTGTACATTGTTGTGAGGAATGCCCAGACCTCTACATTGGAGAGACAAACAGCCACTTCATAAACGCATGGCACAACAGAGAAGAGCCACCTCCACAGGACAAGACTAGGCTGTCCATCTGCATCTAAAGGACAAATGTCACTGTTCTGAGGAAGACAAAGTTCACGTTTAGGACAGAGAGGACAGATGGTTTGAAAGAGGAGTGAAAGAAGCCATCTATGTCCACTGTGAATGACCATCTTTGAACAGAGGCGGGGGTTTACGACACCAACTCTCTGCCATCTATAATCTATAATAAGTTTTGTGATCCTTTCCAAGACGCCTTATCTCCCACTCACATCCTGGGCCATCTGACCTCAGGAAATTACATGATGGGGTGGAGCTAGGTTTAACAATGAGCTCACCCAAAACCTGGGCTGATTGTGACCCACACCCGTTTTCATACCTTGGCTTGTGTGATTAGGTAGAGGATCATTAGGGGGTCCATGTCCCTCTTGGGGGAGAAACTCCCACTAGGTTTGTCTGTGAAGGTTCTCAGTCATCCAGGTCATCCTAGTCAAAGGAGCTTGCAAAGAAAAGCGTCTGGACCCACTAGGTTTAAATCTGGGACTCTCCACCATTTGACCTTAGAACTGAAGAAGCTTCTCAGATAAGAGGTGAAATGTCTACAAGAAACAAAGTCCTCATGCTTTTCTTTCCAAGCGCCTTAGATGATTTCTGTAAATGATTTTCATTATTATTATAAGGAACATTAAATTGTGTGTTTTAACTTTTGAAGTCAACGTGGTTTATTTTGTGAGAACCTCTGTAAAACATCTAATATAATTATATTTTATTAATACTTAATAATTGTCATTAGTCATTACAGTAACCGTGTCAGGAGCTGACAGCGCTTCATCTCCTGTGTGGTTGATGGTTGGACTGGTTTGTGGAGTCTCTCTCATTATTATTCTCCTGCTCTTGTTGTATCGCTGCAGACAGTCCAAGTGTAAGAGCCTCTTCTTTTCATGCTGTATTAGAGAGTTTATTTACTACATACACTTTAATTATTCACACATATACATGTATTCTGATCTCATGACACAAAATATCAGTGGAACAATTTATACATGACAAACATGTGTAATAACATTTGTCTCTTTCACAGATTCCTGCTTCACCAGGTTGGTAAAATACTTTTTAAAAATTATTATTTTAAACAAACATCAGTTACTTTTAAGTTTATTGTGTATTTTATGTTTTAGGTCGATCCAGTCTGAGAGTCACAGTCCGGGCTCCTCCACAAATCATGGAGTCAACCAGAATGAAACTCATGTGTACGACTCTCTTCAACATGGTCAGCATTTAAACCATCTTTATTATCATTATTAATATTGATCTTTATTAAACATCTCATCTTTAGTGTAACTGTAATAAAATGATTAATGTAACCCTGGCTTATATTTTTCTTTAGGTACTGCTAACGTCTATGAATCAATCAAACAAGTCAAAAACAGAAATGGTACAGTATATGCACTGAAATGCACAGAGCAGTTTGAGATGAAATTTATTTTTGATTTAATGAAACTAATTCCATGTAACATGTTTTTACAATCCTGTAAATAAAAATATGAACATTTGAGGACCACATAAATATGAGAAAGTCACCTCCTCTCTTATTGAGATTAAAGATCTTAGAACAAACAGTGATCGCAGAGTGGTCAGAAAGTTTTTTAAGTATTAATTCTGTTTTGTGGATTCAATTGATCATTTTAACAGGGGAGCATCATAAACCAGAGGGGAGTGCTTTTTACATCAATGTACAGATGTGAGCTGCAGGTACAGTCACAATATTTTCAGTCAGTGTTTGTACTGAAATGTGTCACTTCATTATGTTTTAGGTAATTATAGGTCAATATGGAAATTCACTTACCAGACTTAGCTACTACATACTACCGCTACACCAGAGTCGAATCTTATACACATCGAAGGCCATTCAGAGTTTAGAGAAAGTTTGTCTGCTTCCTAAGCAGAATGATATTGTATCATATTGTCCGTCTATATGTGACAAAATAAAGAGTGTTGTCATATTTTTACGCTGAAGAAATGTTCTTGCCATCCTTTAGAAAGTTTTGTTACACCTTCTACATACCTCAGGTATATTTGTTTAACATGAATTGCAAAATCCCACCCTATTGTTGGTTTTTGGCCAGGCCTGGTGTTTCTTATGTATGAAAACAAAGCGATGTGTGTAAATCTATTATTTTATTCTTTTCATCTTAACCCCTGGAGGGTCCTAGAAAAATGCATACACTATTGGTCTTAGAGCCACAAATCGACCACGCCCAAAAAAGCACTATAAAAAATTTATATATTAATATTTTTTTCCACTTTAAATTAGCCAATCTTTTAGACCTACTTCTCCTTGAAATATTCATGTCAAGTTTTAATTACATTTCGCGGATTTTAACCCTTTATATCCCGGTTTCGTCACATGAGCGCACTGCTTTTTTTGCCCCAAAAAACAAAAAACTTGAATATTTTCCAAAAAAAACATTTGAGGTAATATTCAATTGTTATTATAATTAGGCCTTTGGATGGACTAAAGATTGGCACCAAGAGTCATTTCGATCGCCTTTTATTTTTTTTCCAGGAGCGCATTTCATAAAATGCACACTATCGACCACGCCCAAAAAGTGCAATAAAAATATTAAATATTAATTTTTTTTTTCACTTTAAATTGGTCAGTCTTTTAAAACTACTTCTCCCTGAAATATTCATATAAAGTTTTAATTATATTTTCGTTGTTTTAACCCTTTAAATTACAAAAAAACGAAAAAAAAAACTAAAAAACTAAATATTTTCCCAAAAAAACATTTGAAGTAATATTTGATTGTTATTATAATTAGGCCTTTAGATGGACTAAAGATTGGCACAAACAGTCATTTCGATCGCCTTTTATTTTTTTTTTCAGGACCAGAAAATGGTCTCCAGGCGGCAAATGCTCCTCCTCTAGCCCGGAATCGGTGCATGCTCCCGGGTTGACTCGCGACGATGACCGGGGCATGTTGCGTCGGACCCCTTTTTCCAACACACACATCCGGTATCACGTCACAACAAATACGTCATTTCCTGTTGATTTAAAAAAAAAAATCCAACCTCAAACGGTCCTGGGGCCGAAAATTGTCCCGCCCGATCAGCGGGCGAAACCGCTGCAGCACGCCGGAAAAGAGGCGTCATTTCCCGCAGGTCTCTTTAAGCAGCCCGCTGTTTTCCAGCCCCGGGTCAAATGTGGAGCAAGGGCGCCACCCGGTGGACAAATAAAAAAATTACAACTCCAAGGCCAGTACTGCAAGCGGAAGCGGAAGCATTACCGATCGAGATCGATTTGACCGTATTTTTTTTGCCGTGAAAAATAGCGTTTATAATGGGTTTCAATGGGGCACAAATCGACCCTAGGATCAATAGCGTAAGTTTATCGCTAGCTTAGCCCCTGAAGCTAATTTCCGGAAGTCATACTGAAATTTTAACAGTAAATGTGACCAAACTTTTTTTTGCAGACTTTCGCTATATTCCATTCAACACTGTGCAAATGGCAGGTAATCAAAATTTGAAAATAGCCGAAAAATAGCCACAAATCGACCCAAGACCCTCCAGGGGTTAATTAAATCACAGTAGATAGTGTATTTAGTGAGATGGCAAAAATAGTTAAACATCAAACAAATTAAATATAAAAACATATATCCATCGTTCGCACTCAGTTTATTTGACTTAAATCCTTCACTTCTCAGCCCTTTCCTCTGGTTGCAGGCGTGCCCCAGGGATCTGTCCTGGGGCCCCTTCTTTCCATTATCTACCTTCTTCCTCTTGGAGATATTTTTTTTTAAATACATTATTCACTGTCACTGTTATGCTGATGACATCCTGTCACGAACACACAGAATTGAACTCAGAAAAATGCAGCTTTATTAGCAGACTCAGGGAAATGATGCAGAACTGAACTAAACTAGACTGAGAAAACGAAACCTAAAACTCCACAGAGAGGCACAGAAGGGATCACACAGCATGATGGAGGACACAACACTGACACAGAGAAACAGAAGGCTTAAATACCCTGGGGAATAACGAGGGGAATGAGACACAGGAGGAGAGCGCAGCTGGGAGAAATCAAACATGACAAGACCAAAGGGAAGCAAAACTCAACACATTCACCTAGCACTCAGACTTACAAAGTAAAGTAAAACAGGAAACATGACAGGCACAGACTAGACACTGAACTAAACCTACGAACAAACTTAACCAGAATAACACTGAAACCTAGGATTATAATATTCAAAAACGGACAACTAAAGAATCAGAAAATAAACCATAATACAGAAAAATACCAACATACAAGAAACTGAAAATGCTGGGTCAAAATGACCCAGAACCGTGACCAACCCAGCTTTATTTGTCCACTAAACCTGATTCTGCTCTACCCCCATCCTCACCCTCTGTTTAGCTGAACTAAATTCATGGTTCTCTTCCAATTTTCTCAAACTCAATAGTAACAAATCTGAGCTTCTCCTGGTAGGCACTAAATAAACGCTATCCAGAACTAATAGCTTTTCTATTACAATCAATAACTCGCCGGTCTCCGTTTCCCCATGTGTGAAAAGTCTGGGTGTCATCCTTGATAGTACCCTATTTCTTAACTCACACATCAATAACATCACTCGGTCTACATATTACCAACTCCGTAACATTAATCGTCTCTGTCCTTTTCTCTCCCCACATGCCACTGCCTTTCTTGTTCATAGCCTGTTCACTTCCCAGATCGATAACTGCAACTCTCTTCTTTTTAGTCTTAGTCAAAAATCTATCCATAATTACAAGCCAAAGTAATCTATTACAGGCACTGTTAGCGTCACTGTTTGAATAACTAGATATGCCTGACAACACATTGCATTGATCTCAGAGTGCCACTGCACTAAAAAACATATATTAGTCTGGACCAAAGCCGAGTTAACAATAAAGCTGTATTTTACTCTAATTACTTCCTTCAATATTATACATGCAAAATTCTCACTCATACATTTCTGATTAAATAACAACAAAGCATGAGCTCATCTCTGTCTGACAGTCAGTTTCATTTAATTGAGTAACATCATCGCAGCACAAAACACAGCATTGCTTCAAGTATCCCAGGTGAAGGTAATTTAAAACCAAAAAAAGGATAAAGTATTAATGATTTTTTACTGATATAGAAGAAGATAGAGAAGTGTTTCAGCTTCACATTTTCCACAAAAAATGTTCACAACACAGAACGAATTGCAAATAATAAGATGTCTGAGACCAGATGTTTACATGAAAGTAAAACCAGACGATATTCTCCTCCACACAGGTACAAAGTCTGTCTGCACCTTCTAAACAAAGCCTGCAAGGATACAGGTAACTTTACACTCTCTGTAAAGACTCAATCACACAAAACAGAACTTCACTTTACATCGAGGGCAGACGATGTTTGTTTTGTTTAAACTTTATTGTTCTCCAACAGGAAGTCACAGACACCAGGGGCAGTCGGTGACCCCTCACACATCCTTAAAGCTGATATCCACCAGCTTCTCATGTATTCATCCAGCAATTCCTCAGTCACCCGAGCTCAGAGCTGGATTCCTCATTCCCTCAAACACAAGTATAAACCCTTTTTTCTCTCACCACAGAACATCTATAGCTGGGACATAAAAACCATCAAGTTCATTCATGCTGTATATAAAACAGGTTCATATGTGAAATGAATTATATTTGTGACTTAAGATGAATATTTGTTTTTCTCACCAACACTGATTTTTTGCATGTTCTCCATTCTTCGTCTTCCAGTTTTACTGATTTGCTTTACGTCTGATTTGTAACTCTCAACAACCTGACATTAATACTTTTATTAAACTTACCAAACTATTTTTAATATGCAATCTAGTTACAGCCTTTTCCACCTCACTTAACATTCAGCTTGTGGTTAATCAACTGTCTCAGCTATTAATGCACAGTTTTTTGTCTTTATAGTTTTAACAGCTTGTCACTATTTTTAGTTATTATTATTTTTTGTCTGTGATGCCTCCAGAAATCTATGTTTAACTTTAGTCATTTTAACACATTTTTAACATTTCAGCCATAGTTTCAGTGAAATATTCCAACTTGTATCTCCCCTTTTAACCCTTACTTATTTATTATATTCATTTATTTGGACTGTTTCTATTTCTACTTCGTATTATTATTTTAAGCCTCTTCAGCTGCTTAAACTGTGATTTCTGTTCTCAGATCAGTTTAATATTTCCTTGTACTTCCTGTATAACAGAATTACTGTCTGTGGTACTTGTGAATACAAGGACCTGCTCTCCTGTTGCTGTCTCAGGTTGTCTGTATCAAGTATAAAAAAAAAACTGATGACGACCGAACTTACAAATAAGACTTAATACATAAATAAAGTGTGAATTTTCTTTTCTTTTGTGTGTAAAATGTCTCATTTCACGCCCAGAGTTAGGAGAAAAACACACATAAATATAATGCTTTACAGTGAAACATAAAAACTGTTTGTAATAGTAGAAACTGATCTGACATCAAGCAGATTTTTTGCCAAATGTCGAGTTTCATTTTCTCAGCACTTGACTGTCCACAGATAAACCTGCTCACCTGTTTTAGAAAGAAAGCTTGTGATCAAAAAGTCTTAAATACTGATAAAACTCAGAGTTGTAACCTAATAGATAGAAGCACAGAAGAAGTTTCTGACTGCACTGATTTTGTTTATATTTTTCTGCTTAATAATTTGCATGTCGTCACTTTATTATCGAGTAAGACTGTAATAAATAAAAGTAGAACCATTTACTTGTATGCTCTGTGTCTCTGTTACTTTCTTTTATCAAAATAATTCACTGCTATGTAGGGATGGGTATCGTTTAGGTTTTATCCGATACCGGTGCCAAATCGGTACTTTTGAAACGGTGCCGGTGCTCAAACGGTGCTCAAACCGGTGCTTAAAGAATGGAGAACACAAAATTGGTCCAAAAACCTCTCATATTCAGCTGGTTTTATGTAAAAAGATAACAATGTTAGACTTTTCTGCAGCTATGGGGCATATATGGTATCACTCTTAGCTGGAAGCAGTGCTTAAACAATGGAAAAAATACAAACTTTGTCCAAAAACCTCTCATGTTTAGCTGTTTCCCTCTTTTTCTTTTGTCATTTTAGCCTTTTTGGCCAGGGTGAAGGGAGTATCTGCCATCTAACAAGAAGACAGCCGCATGTAGCTATGATGATGTTTGCTAGTTCACCTTACATGCATTAATGTAATAACGTGGTTAGCCTACTCAACGTAAATTACACGCGAACAACAAAGAAGAACGGCTGCTGCTGCCATCAAATACGGTGCATTTCTCGGCTTTTAAAAAAAAAACGCTATGCGTCGCCAGGTGTTTCATCGGATTTGAGGTGTTACCTCCTTTGCACAGTATCAGCTTAAAGCCCTTGTTGCAGGCTGCTAAGTTTGCATATTTTGCTGTGAAGTACAGCCAGACTTTTGACCGCTTCGCCTTGGGCATTTCTAATCTGTAGCTCTGCTCTAACAGAACGTACGTACCTGGCCCCGCCTACTATCCTCGGAAACGTAAAATGATTGGCTAGAAGTGTATCACAGCTCAGGAAAAAAAAGCACCGAAATAAAGCACCGAAATGTGCGCTGCTTTTCGGTCTGGTTACTACCGTTTATGTCAGAACCGGTACCCATCCCTACTGCTATGAATATTTGTATTGGCTACACTTGTTTCTGATCTTAGTAAAGACAATGTAAAGTCATTGAGGATGAGGCTCAACAGTACAATAATCAAATCTATCGTGATAAATCTTCCAGTTTGATCTGTATTTTTATTGTTTCACCATTTGAGCACCATAAAGCAATTCTTACTTTAAATCTTACATTTTTAGGAGAAATAATTTAGAAATAATCTCACCCAAAAAACAGAAGAAATATTTCCACATTTCCACGTATAGGTCACAACATTACTTAAAAAAACAAAAACAAAACAAAAGAAACAAACAAAAAAAAAACATGGAGAGGCAAGATTTCAGCTGCTAGTTAAGAAGTTTGTGCTTCTGTGACCAAACATGAACATGAATGAATAAAACTTTGTGGCCTTTTGAAAGTCAGTCTGTACGTGGTTTGGTTCACAAACCAAGAAGTATAACTGAAAGTTCTCACGTAGTTACAGGCTTATCTGCACCATCTTTGCACTTAAAAACCCCCTCAGTGATCTTATGTTTTTCTCCATCAGCCTTTAGAACTAAAATAGTAAGAACAATTCAATTTATTATAGACACTGTGCTTTCATTTCTGCATTATTAACTGGGGAAAAAAAATCAGAGGACACAACTTCCACAGAGTTGAAACTTGATGTCTCTTAAAAACACTTTAGCTCTGGTGTGAGTGTGGTGTCATTTTATTCTTGTTATCTAACCTCAGTATGTGTAAAGAGGAACTGGAAGTTAGATCCAGTTATAAGTGAAATGTTTAACACAACGAAGCAACATGTGGTTTGTTGCAATGCTCTGTGAATTTACTAAGTATGAATTCAAATTTTAAAGTTACTATGGCAACATGAGTAAAAATATAAAAATAAAAATTTTTAAGGAATAATTATTATAACACAATTAGATACACAACAAAACATCCTGGCATCTCACATAATTACAATCCACAGCAAAAATGAAAACAATGAATAAGTGTTGGTAATGGTAGAGGTCATTCACTCATATTGTAGGAACAGGGTAATATCTTCTGACATAGTGTACACTGATATGTTTGGCTGTACTTCTGTCAAATCATAGAGTGTATTATTCTGATTTATTTATTTATGTTTACTGAAGGCTGTAAGTTGGGTCATCACAAGTTCTTCATATGGAAGAATTTGTGATGACTCACAGGTTAGTCTCCTGTGTTTGGGTCTCAACCAAACCTAAAGCCAGAATTTAACCACAAGGTAAAAACATTCATAGGTCTATGCTGAGATCAAAAGAACCTTTTTCACCACAGTACTGTATGCTGATTTTTCAGCTAACAGTCAAATAAAATCTACATGTTTTTATGCAGCATGAAATAAGAATTTCAACATAATTTCTCATAATTTTCTTCATTTAAAAGACTGAAATATTAAAATACAGCCTGCAAAGCAGAAAAGGTGTTTTGGTACATTCACTCCCAGTGACTCCCAATCTGCTGCAAGTGGAATATTGCAGCGTGATAATGATACACAGGACACTGCAAAAACTTGTCAGAGTTTAAATGATAAAAAATTTGACCTGGTCAAATATGTTGACTTCAAGCAAAAGAACATGTTTGTATATTATAGAGAAAGGAAACAACACAACGCAAGAAACAAACATCTATGTTTGCAATGCACAGGAAATTAAACATGATGCACAAGTGCTGCGGTCAAAGCCACAGGCACTGTTTGAGTTTTGTGGAAAAGGGAAGGAAGCACAGAGACACCAATCAGAAGAAAAAACTGTGGAAAAATACTCTTGTCTTATCTGTACGATACACAACTCTTTTCTGTCTTTCTTTTTTCTGCAAAGTAAAACTGTTTGATTATCTGAGGATCAGAGTGCAGCAGGCTGGATGTGATGATGGGGCACTCTTTGGTCTGCATGATGGGCTTTTTCTGTAAGTACACGTCTGACATTGTTTGAACGGCACCGATTAATGAAAATGTTTCTGATCTGTGAGAATTACAGTGAGTCACTGCTTTAACCTGTTTACTTGAGAGCTGGAACAAAGCAGACTTGTGAGTTTTTTTTACTGAATGTTGGATGCTGGATCATTTATAGTTACACACTGTGTTACAATTATTTTAGTTATATTGTTTAGTTTGACAAGTAGGAGCACAGAAATTTGATGATTACGGTTCATCTTTTAAAAAGAGCCTTAATTTATATTGATTTTGATTTCTTCAGTTGTATAATGTCTGATGAAGTTCTATTCATTATTTTAGTGCTCAGTACAGTCATCTATGGAATGGCTGAAGGTAAGAAATTGTTATATCATTTGCAACTTTGCAGATGGTTTTCACCTGTCTTTCATTTCCAGTCATGCCTAAATCGTCCCCTTTTTCCTTGTCAGTGTACTTGTTTTGTTCTTTTGTTCTCCCTTTTTAAAGACCGATTAGCTGGTAGAGCTCCTTATTATTTATTTAATTTTGTCTCCTGCATTGGGCTTACACCTCTTCACAGATTTGTACAGTGGCACATATTTACATGTCTATGGGCTCTACTGGAAAAAGGACAAAAAATACTTTTTTCCCTGTAATTTGGTGTTTGAATGATAGTGACTTTTTGTGTGCGTATTTCAATCTGTGTATAATCAATAAATATTTTTTATTTAGAGTGATGAAATTTGTTTCTTAAATTGGTAAAAATAAATTACGTTTTATAGATTTGCAAATGTGTGTGGAGCTGTACTTAATTCATGCAAGTTCATGCAAGGTGGGCTCACCTGGTCATTCTCAGGTATTCACCTAGTTTTGAAGTCAATGTTGCAGAAGAAGGGGAGAAATAAACCTACAGCTGGGAGTGATCGTGGCTCAAGAGTTGGGTGTTCGTCTTTTAATCGGAAGGTTGCCGGTTTGAGCCCCAGCTCGGACAGTCTCGGTCGTTGTGTCCTTGGGCAAGACACTTTACCTACTGCCTACTGGTGTTGGCCAGAGGGGCCGATGGAGCGATATGGCAGCCTTGCTTCTGTCAGTCTGCCCCGGGGCAGTGGCTACAACTGTAGCTGCCTCCTCTAGTGTGTGAATGTGAGAGTGACTGAATAGTGGAATTGTAAAGCGCTTTGAGGTTCTCGAAAAGCACTATATAAATGCAATCCATTGTTATTATGTGTGTGACAGATGTGGTGGGTTTGCAGACTTTCTTTGTTCCACTGAGCTCAGAGGCTGTGATCACTGTTTCTGATGGAGGCATCTACAAGACTTACTTAACAAACCATGCTTTGCTTTATTTTTGCTCTAAACCCAAGAGCATTAAACTCACGGCCACACTGAGAGTAGAAAGAATAATCATAGCAGCAGTTATACACTGTTCATCTTTAAACTGCAACTACTGTCTGTGGCAATCCCTTATTATCTAATAAAACCCCTTGTCTTTGTTAGAAATTATTTTAACTGACCTATTCCTCTATTTGCCACCTTATTCTACTTTATTCTGTTGCTCCTATAGAGCACTTTAAAATATGGACTTTGAAAAGTGCTTCATAAATGTGTGATTACACTTACATCTTACATCCTGTCATTGAAGCTAAGATCCAACATGAAAACGCATCAGTTATCCGCAAGCCACAAGGCGGCACAGAAACAACATTTAAATAAAGAATAGATGTTTTGATTATTCCACAGCTTTACAAACACAGGACTTAACCCAAAATAAGAAACACACAGAAATGTCTACTGCAAACTGAGATTACAAACCCAAAAGAAGTAACCCAAAAAACAATAGCTAACCTCCCAAGACTAATAATAAATAGCAGCTCACTGCTGCTTACATCTTCAAGATGCAGATCAAACATTAAAAGTTACAACATAACACTTATGCAAGTGGTTGGGCAAATTTTCCTCTGTAAGTGGAAAGCCATCTTGGCTCTTTATACTGAGGTCCTCTGGCTCGGGGAAGTCACAGCCAGGCATTTACACAGTCCAGTCAACGTGTATTATCATTATTATTATTATTATTATTATTATTATATGCACTCTGTGTCTCGCTACCTTATCGTAGTGGAGGTTTGTGTGTCCCAGGAACACCAGGGAATCCCTGTTGCTGGTGGTGCACTGAGTTGTGGCTGAAAGGTGGTTGATGCCTATTGTGGTGGTAACCTATGAACCAGCTGGTGGACAGCAAAAGTGAAGGGAGCCATCAGGGTGAAGGAGGAGTCCTATCGGGCTTGGTTAGCCTGTGGGACTTTGGAGGCAGCTGATTTTTCTTGGCAGGCAAAGAAAAACATGGCTCGGGCACTGGCTGAAGGAAAAACCTGGGTGTGGGAGGAGTTCAAAGAAGACAAGGAAAAAGACATTTGGACTTTCTGGATTCTGTCAATTTCAGACACTATTCTATAAAGTTTGTGGGCAGAGTGCTAGCTAAAGGTCCAGCTGCTGTATTTAACAGGGAGACAAAAGATAGAGAGCTAACTTCACTCAGAGATGGAGAAAGATAAAAAAAAAAAGTCAGGATCATCTTAAACATGTCAGTATTCGGCTCTTTGGCTTTCCATTTATTTTACTTATTTGTCAGACTCAGTGTTGTCTGTTTTATTAGTGCTGATCAGGGTTAAAGCTGGTAAAGTCCTGATAATTATATGTCTTTAACTTGGTCAGTATAATATGAAAAGTTTTAGAAAGAATTCTGCAGAAATATTAAACATTTTTATTAAGGGCTATGATAATGTCAGAGAGTGTTTGAAGATGACCAGATGATGAATGTATAGTATAGTACGACTCATACAACAGTTATAAATACACAAGATCAGATCTTCATAATGAAAAGCATTTTTACAATCTGTTCTTATTATTGTTTGTCAGCTTTCCTAAAAGTGTGCACCAGCTGATGTGACTGAAACAATTGTGTGTGATTGTGTCACAGATGATGGTAATGGTCCTATCCTGGTGAGTCCTGTTCATCCTGTGACTGAGGGAGCTTCTGTTAGTCTGAGCTGCAGTTTGAGAACACAAAAAATACTTTCCAATGTGTTTTTCTATCACAATGACAAACTTATTGAAAATGATCCCCGAGGGGAGCTGAAGATCTCTGCAGTGTCAAAGTCTGATGAAGGTTTCTACAAGTGTCAGTACTCAGGAAGAGAGTCAGCACAGAGCTGGATGTCAGTTAAAGGTGAGCAGGATCAAAACATTTGATGGATTTTTGTAAAAATGATTTTCATGCTTGAGAAGAAACATTAGATTGTCTGTTTAATGCTTGAAGTCACCTGGATCTATTTTGTGAGAACTGAAATATGCAGTATAATAATAAGTATTATACTTTATTATTACTTAATTATTATTAGTCATTTCAGCAGCTGTGTCTGGAGCTGACAGCTCTTCATCTCCTGTGTGGTTGATGGTTGGACTGGTTTGTGGAGTCTCTCTCATTATTATTCTCCTGCTCTTGTTGTATCGCTGCAGACAGTCCAAGTGTAAGAGCCTCTTCTTTTCATGCTGCATTAGAGAGTTTATTTACTACATACACTTTAATTATTCACACATATACATGTATTCTGATCTCATGACACTAAATATCAGTGGAACAATTTATACATGACAAACATGTGTAATAACATTTGTCTCTTTCACAGATTCCTGCTTCACCAGGTTGGTAAAATACTTTTTATTATTATTTTAAACAAACATCAGTTACTTTTGAGTTTATTGTGTTTATTTCCTGTTTTAGGTCGATCTAGTCTGAAAGTCACAGTCCGGGCTCCTCCACAAATCATGGAATCAACCAGAATGAAACTCATGTGTACGACTCTCTTCAACATGGTCAGCATTGAAAAACAGTCTTTATTATCATTATTAATATTGACTTTTATTAAGCCTCCATTAACACAAACATTTAATAGGTTCAGTTTGTGTTCAGCAGTTTTTCAAAGAACATTTAAAGATCTTACAGTCCTGGTTTTGACTCACACAGAGTTTCTGTGTTTGCTCTGATCTTTAGTGTAACTAATAAAATGATTAATGTGAGCCTGGCTTGTTTTTTTCTTTAGGTACTGCTGACGTCTATGAATCAGTCACACAAGTGACAAACAGAAATGGTACAGTATATGTGCTGGAAAGCACAGAGCAGTTAGAGATGAAACTTGTTTTTGATTTAATGAAACTAATTCCATGTTTTTACAATCCTGTAAATAAAATTATGAACATTTCAGGAGCAGATGAATATGAAAACGTCGCCTCCTCTCTTATTGAGTTTAAAGATCTTAGAAGAAAGAGTGAGTACATAAAACGCGTGCAGTTTAAAAATAAAACAAACATCCTTTAAAAACGTATTTGTTTTCATTTGTGGATGAATTTGATCACCTCACAGGGCAACACGACACACCAGAGGAGAGTGCTGTTTACTACAATGAAGATGGGATGCAGGTACAGTCACAACAGTCCCATGCAGTGTTTGGTTTGTTAGATCTCCACCTCACAGAAACACATAATGTACAGAGTAGGGATGGGTACCGGTGTCCGGTGCCATGATGGCACCGGTTCTGACATAAACGGTAGTAACCAGACCGAAAAGCAGCGCACATTTCGGTGCTTTATTTCGGTGCTTTTTTTTCCTGAGCTGTGATACACTTCTAGCCAATCATTTTACGTTTCCGAGGATAGTAGGCGGGTCCAGGTACGTACGTTCTTTTATGCAGAGCTACAGATTAAAAATGCCCAAGGCGAAGCGGTCAAAAGTCTGGCTGTACTTCACAGCAAAATATGCAAACTCAGCAGCCTGCAACAAGTGCTTTAAGCTGATACTGTGATGCTGTCAAAGGAAGTAACACCTCAAATCCGATGAAACACCTGGCGACGCATAGCGGGTTTTTTTTTAAAGCCGAGAAATGCGCCGTATTTGATGGCAGCAGCAGCCGTTCTTCTCTGCGTGAGTAGCTTAATGTTGTTCGTGTGTAATTTACGTTGAGTAGGCTAACCACGTTATTACATTAATGCATGTAAGGTGAACTAGCAAATATCATCATAGCTACATGCGGCTGTCTTCTTGTTTGATGGCAGATGCTCCCTTTACCCTGGCCAAAAAGGCTAAAATGACCAAAGAAAAAGTGGAAAACAGCTAAACTGAGAGGTTTTTGGACAAAGTTTGTATTTTTTCCATTGTTTAAGCACTGCTTCCAGCTAAGAGTGATACCATATATGCCCCATAGCTGCAGAAAAGGCTAACATTGTTATCTTTTTACAAAAAAGCAGCTGAATATGAGAGGTTTTTGGACCAATTTTGTGTTCTCCATTCTTTAAGCACCGGTTCGAGCACCGTTTGAGCACCGGCACCGTTTCAAAAGTACCGATTTGGCACCGGTATCGGATAAAACCTAAACGATACCCATCCCTAGTACAGAGACACTGGATACAAAGTCTGAGCTTCCTGGATGCTTTTATCTCCTGCTGGCTGACTAACAGCTACTTTGTAACCAGTTTTACACATAAAGCTTTTTCTCCAGCTCCACACTCAGCTCTGTATCACCTGCTCTGAAAAGAAGAAAATACATTTCATTTCATTTTCACATTTTTGCACAAAAAGAAATCTTTACAATACAGAACACACAACAAATGATACCATGTGTATATCAGAGACCACATGTTTAAATCAATGAAAGTAAATCAGGATGATTTCCTCCTCCACACAGGTACAGAGGTGTGTCTGAGGGTCGCACCTCCTAAACAGTCAATAAGGTACAGTTAACGTCACACTCTTTGTAAAGACTCAAACACACAGAACAGAACTTCACTTTACATCGAGGGCAGGCAATGTTTTTATAATAAACTTTATTGTTCTCCAACAGGAAGCCACAGATGGGACAGGCACGAGGGGCAGCCAGTGACCCCATTAAACTGATGTTTTACTGTCCTTATTTTCCTCGAGTTATTGGTTCTGTTATTAGTTACCTAACACAACCTAATGTGAGTCTTTTGACTGAAACTAACCAAGTGACCTGGTGGAGTCTTGTCTTGTTGGCTTTATTGTCACTTCAACCATATACATTTAGTTCACAGTGAAACGAAACAACGTTCCTCCAGGACCAAGGTGCTACATGCAACATAAATTTACAACATAAGGTAACACTAAACTAGCTAACTAAGAGGCCTAGTTTGCTGGCTAGCAGAGACAAGACAGACTGACCTAACATAAATTACAACATAAATTAACAAAAAACTAACTATCTAACTATCTAACTATCTAAGGAAGACTAGGAAGTAAAGAAGTTAGTGCAAAAATCCAGTAATAATATTGTGCAAAAGAGCATTTACAGGTTGGTGTATACGATAGTTTGGTGGTGTGGGTCGGTGTGTTTGCGCTTGTGTTGATTAGTCAGTCTAGACTCAATGCTTGAGGTAGTTAAGTTAAGGTGAGTGATAATGTTGTGTGTGTGTGTGTGTGTATGTTTCTATATGTGTGTGTGCGCGTTTGTGTTTATCAGTCCAGTCCCTTTTTGTTGAGGAGACGGATGGCTTGTGGAAAAAAGCTGTTGCACAGTCTGGATGTGTGTGCCCGAATGCTTCGGTACGTTTTTCCAGATGTTAGGAGTGTGAAGAGTGTGTGAGAGGGGTGTGTCCGATCAGCCACAATGCTGGTGGCTTTGCGAATACAGCGTGTAGTCGGGAGAGAGACCCCGATGATCTTCTCTGCTGTTCCCACTATCCGTCATGCTCTGTACTGACAGAATATGGTGATACATGTGTTTTTATAACTTTAAGCAGTTATTTCTTAAATCCACCTTCACAGTCAGAGTTACATCTGTGTCAGTTTTTGAGAGCTGGGCTCCATGATGTAAATTAGCCTTTTTTTACATGTAGTGTTTCATGTCCCCTTTAATGCTGAACACCTTATATGACATTTTCACACAACAACACTTCTGCTCAGTATTGATTTTTCTTTTGCATGTTTGCCATCCTCCATCTTCCACTTTTACTGATTTGGTTCATGTAACATTTCTGATGGTTTCATGTTCATCAAAATATTCTAATCTGCAGTTTCAAGTCTTAGAGATTACACTCACTTTACATTCAGTTGAAGTTGAAGTTGTTGCTGTTCTTGGGAGACATTTCTCTTTTGTTCTGGTATCAAACTGCCTCGTGTTTGCTGAGTTTCAAGCTCTTTCTGTTCACCTGTCAAACTATTGCTCATGTTTCCAGAGCAGCTTTTCTTCTGGGTGGTTCACCTGGTGTTTTCAGTTCATGTTCAGTTTATGTTCCACATTCATGTTTCCCGCTTCACCGTGCCAGCCCTCTGTCTCAGTGTCATTAGCTCTACTTCCTGTTTCATTATGTTCAGCTGTGTTCTCACCGGTCCCTAATCATCATCATTAGCCAGTGTACTTAAGTCCTCAGTTTCATCCTGGTCTTTGTCGTGTCATTGATGTTAATGTTGTCTACTCTGCACGTGTGTTCAGTTAAGACAGTCATTTCAGTTCAGCCAGTCATCTTATGTTTGGCTCATCTGCTCGTCATAATAAATACCAGCCTTCACCTACCTGTGAGTCCAGCGTTTGGGTCCTCCTTTCCTCGCATCCACACTCGACACCCCTGACAGAATGACATGACCCTGCGTTGTGGACCCAGCGGACTCTGACCTCTTCGAGCGGCAGCAGGCAGCGCTCTTTCACTGGACGGAGGCGCTTTTTTACCCGCTTGGAGCACTCAAAGCACTAATGGGCTTCATGTGCACATTAGTGCTCAACAAATTGTTTAAAATCCAAAGAGGAGAAAGTAGAAAGAACATGTGACAAAATGAACACGGCTACTTACAAACACAGTGACTGTCCTCAGACAGCGCACACAACTGTCAAGTAATTCAGTTCAATTCAGTTTAACTGTCTGTTGCTGTAATTTGGTGCTATATAAATGAAAGTTGACAATTTTTATTATAAGGTGCAAAATCATAACCACAGTCGCCTCCAGGGGCTTTATACTGTAAGGACTGTACAACAATACAGAGAAACACTCCAAATCAGACGACTATGAGTGAGCAGTTGGTGACAGTGAGAATGAAAAACTCCTTTTTAACAGGAAGAAACTTTTGACAGAACCAGGCTCAGAGAGGGGCGGTCATCTACCACCTGCTGGGGTAACACTGTGGAAAAGAGCCAGAAATGAATAATAACTGAGCAGCTTGACCTCACAGATCATTCGGTTGCTTTTGAAGACGATGACTTACTGTAAGTGTGATTCTGGGTCAGGAGTCTGCTGTGGCACAGAGACCCTCTGAAGCAGGGTGGGCAATTCATTTTCCTGAGGGGCCACATGAGAAACTGGGCCTGTTGTGGAGGGCCGCATCAATAAACTGAACTCAATCCTGCTCAGTACTAATTTGATCTCTGTATAAACTGGTACTGGTAAGAGTGGACGCTACAATTAGGCAACGAAAATGTGAAACAGACAGAGTTAGAAAAAAAGCCCTTCACAGCTTTTTGTTATTACGCTGATTGTCTTGTTTTGTCTCTGCAATAATTCAGTTTAATAAAGTGTTTTGAAATGAACTGAGTCACTGAGTCACTGGTGAATTTTGAAGAGCTTTTTCTGTGTCTGTGACTCTTTTACTGCTTTTTTACTTGGCAGCACTTTTTTATGCGGCTCTGCCATCATGTGTCAGAATACAGAGAGAACAGTCAAAGTCAACAACTTAAACACTTTTAGAGCTGCTGAGCACCAAAGCTTGTTTTTGATCTGTTTACGCTCTGAAGCCGTCTCACTGAAGACTTTGCAAAAGGAAAATATTGTTTATGTTTTGATAAATTAAAACTTTTTAAACCCTAAAAAATTGTTTTTACTATATTCAACTATACACAAATGTACAGTGATATTTTTATTCAACAAGTAAGATCATGCAGTGATAATATGAGATCAAACTACAAACATGGCATTACAGAATATCATCTTTGTTCCTCTAAGCAGCCACGTTGCCTACATGTGTGTCAAAGGCTGTTGTTGATATATAAATATAGTCATGATCCTGGGTTTGCACCCAGCGTTTTGGGTTTGGACTTTATGGTTTTGGGTTATTTAATATTCAGAGGTCATGATTCTGCCCTGTAGAGTTGTTATCCCTCTGTTTATGTTCTTAGGTCAGCCACCCTTCAGTTATCCCATTTCTTCTAGCCTGCATGGGGGTGACTTTCCCCTGCAGGCCCATCTTCTCCAGAATTGTCCTGATCACACACAAAAAATAAGAGAAGAGAGAAAACCATGGCAATTATGTTAATGCCTAAAGTTTTCACAGCAGAACACAAGAGGAATACCGTCTGGACATCACCGGTTCTGTACAGTATGAGGGTTAATAAAACCGTACTCATATGAATATGATGTGCAAATTGATTTATTCTTAAAATTTATTATTAAAACATATCAAACTGAAATCCTGAAATCCAAAATGAATCCTGGGATATGTTGGGCCACGAACGATACAGCCAACACATCCTTCAAATCTGGGGAAATGAAGGACGCATTTGTCGCCGCATTTGGAGGACTCTTCAAATTTGGACAGCCTTCGTCGCGTCTTTGTGACGTAATTGCCTACAAATGCAGCCATCGACGAATGCTACCCCTGAATTTGGACACAGCCTGTGTCTCAATGTGCGTTGTGCACACTTCCTGTTTTACTTTGATAGTCACTTGTGCTTTGTGCATCATGTTCAGTTTAAATTGTGTCCAGCTGTGCTTCCAAGTGTCTCCTCTTAGCTACGATTCCCTCCTGTGGTTTGTTCCCTTGTTTGTTCTTGTGTGTATTTATGCCTGCATCTCTCTCTGTCCTGCATCGCGGTCTCCCTCATTGCTGTGTGTTCTGCCTGCCGTTTAGTTTCAAATAATTTTTTTTGTAGTTTTGCATTTTTTTGTATTCCAGCAATACAGCTGGGTTTAAGTTAACCTTTTCTAAGAGTCTGCATTTTGGTTCAAATCCTCATTCCTTCCCTCTTCACACCGCCAATAGAATAGCCCTTTATTCTCATCGTACATGTACAATGAAATTAAGGATATTTAGATCAGACCATGGACCTTTAGATCAGACCATGACAGGAAGGATCACTTTTTAAAGAGACGTGGCTGATGGAAAATATTGTGTTAACATTTTTGAAACCGCAAGTTCGCAAATAGCTGCAAGTCTATCTGCACCATCTCTGCACTTAAACAAACATCAATGACCTCATGTATATGTGTGTGTGTGTGAGATAAAACATACGTGATCATGAGGGTGCAAAACCACAACAGAGAGTCAAATGGTGGGACTCCCCACCATTTGACCTTAGAACTGAAGAAGCTTCTCGGATGAGAGGTGAAACGTCTTCAAGCAACTTAAACAAGTCCAGACACTTTTCTTTGCAAGCTCCTTAGACTACGATGACCTGGATGACTGAGAACCTTCACAGACACACAACAGAGAAAACAGAGAAAGATCCAGGAGACCCAAAAACAAACACGTGTCCACACCAGCAGAAGCAACAAGGAGCCAAAAAGAAAGATCACCTAAAAACCAACCGGAAGCCGATCCTGTCAGAGGTTGGCCATCCCAGTACGAGCTGAGGACAGAGCCCCAGGGCTCTGGGCACATGCACATAAATGCACAAAGACACACACCTGCATCAACCCACCGTTCTAAAACCCTTCACCCTGTGTCAGTATTTCTGTGAAGTATGAATGAAAGTTTGCACGCAGCTGCAGGCTTATCTGCACTTAAAAACCCTCAGTGATCTCATGTTTTTCTCCATCAGCCCACAGAATGAATCTCAATGTCTCCTGAAAACACTTTGGCTCTGTGCTATGTGATAATGTCTTATTCTTGCTATCAAACCTCAGGATGTGTAAAGAGGAACTGGAAGTTTGGTCATGGCCAAATTGAAATATTTAACACAATGAAGCAACATGGGGTTTGTTTCAGTGCTTTGTGTATTTACTCAATATGCATTCAAGTTTAGAGTTACTATGGCAACATGAGTAAAAATATAAAAATAAATGATTTAAGGAATAATTACTAAAATGCCATTAGATACACAACAAAAACCTCCTGACATCTCTCCTCTGTTTTTGACCTTCTGCAAATGATTTTTAGTTTTTAATAAATAATTACAATCCACAGTAAAACTGAAAATAATGAATAAGTGTTGATAATGTTCACTCGTATGGACACCAGACTGATGTGTCTTCTGACATATCAGTCTACACATAGCTAAACAGTTTGACTGAACTTCTGTCGAATCATAAAGGATGTTATTCTCATTTATGTTGTAAGTTGAAACTTTTGTGACCTTGATAGAGACCATATGGAAGATTTTGTGATGACCCAGAGTCTCTGTGTTCCAGTGATCAGTTATCTGTAACTCAGTTTTCTTCATTTGTTACTATTGAGGCCTGAAATGATCAGCTTCAGTAAGCTTTAGTAAAGGTCACCTCGTCTGCATGTGACTCTGGAGAGAATTACATAGTCTTTGTTGGTAACATGTAACATTCACTTTGATGTGCCAATAGAAGATACATTTATTTGTTGTCTTTGTTAATTTAATTTGTGAAACATACAGGTCTTTAGTTTCAGTTCAACCACACAGTGAGTCATTTACTCTGTTTGGGTATCAGCCAAACATAGAATTTAACCACAAGGAGAAAACATTCACAGATCTGAGGTCAAAGGAGCATTTTTATTATAGCACTGCATGATGATGTTTCAGCTAAGAGTCAGATAAAATCTCTAGATGTTTTTATGCAGCATGAAAGAAGAATTTCCACATAATTCCTCCGATAAAGAATCAAAATGTAAAAAAATCATTAAAAAGACTTAGATATAAAAATACAGGCTGTAAAACAGAAAAGGGGTTTTGGTACATTCACTTCCAGTGTGCAGGAAGAGTAACATTGCAGAATGATAATGATCCAGGGGACGCTGTCAGAGTAAAAAAAGACCTGGTAAGATATGACTTAAAGCGATGGAAAACATGTCACAAAACTGCTGCGGTCAAAGCTACAGGAGCTGTTTGAGTTTGGTGTAAAAGGGAAGGAAGCACAGAGAGACCAATCAGAAGAAGAACCTGTAGAAAAACTCTGTCACACCCAAACAAAACACAACTTCTCTTTTTTTCTGCAAAGTAAAACTGTTTGTGATTATCTGAGGATCAGAGTGCAGCAGGCTGGATGTGACGATGGGGCTCTCTTTGCTCTGCATGATGGGCTTTTTCTGTAAGTACACGTCTGACATTGTTTGAAAGGCACCAATAATTAAAATGTTCCTGATCTCTGAGAATTAGTGAGTCACTGCTTAGAGCTTGTTTAGCAAACAGGAGAAATTTGGTGATTATTGTTCATCCCTAAATTTACAATAATCAATAATCAGAGTAAAGCCTTTAAAAAAAACTTTACTCTGAGGTATAATATCTGATGAGTTTTTATTCATTATTTTAGTGCTCAGTACAGTCATCTGTGGAAACGCTGAAGGTAAGAAACACTGTTTTTACTCCAGTTCATATATGTAGCTGTTATCTCCTACAATGCTCGAAATCAGGGGTGTCAAACCTACGGTCCACGGGCCACATTCGGCCCTCGATACAATTATTTCCGGCCTGCGAGCCAGTTATTAATGTACCCTCGGTATGTGGGAACTGAATATTCAGCCCTGCTAAGAATCCGTGCTTTGATGGGCGCACCAATCGCATGCAAAGACAGGCTGGGATCATACCATTATGTGAAAGAAAGAAGGGGGGCAGATGTCCTGAAGACAGCAAGTGTAGTGGTACAGGCCAAACCATTTCAACAACTACCAAACAGGTAAAACAGCAAATGATTAAAGTGCAGGTAAACAGAAATGTTTCTATTTTTCAGCATCTACTATAGAAATATAGTATAGATATAATAATGATGAGCTACCAGAAGTTTCTTTCTATTTTTACACATTTGTTTCTTACAATTTAAGTCAAAGGGTGGTGCCGACAGGTTTCTCTCTTTCTCACAGCAGCTTTTTCTTCATCATGTAGAAAAACAGTTAAATACTGTAAACCATTTCTTACACTGATGGTGTCAGGGTGGTGGCTCATTGGCTCCCTTTTCTGTTCCCGTGTTTCATTCCATGTCTCCTCTCTGTGGTGAGTCTGTTTTGTCACCCATGTTTGTCTCCATGTGCCTTATTCGATGTTTGTATCTCTCTGCCCTCTCTCTCTCGCCCTCTCCCTCACCCCCTTGTGTCTTAGTCGTTTTACTGTGTTTCATCTTCATCTTCATCCTCTCTTCACCTGTTCCTGTTCTTGTGTCTCTGCTATTGCCTCCCTGTTTGTTTATCACTGTTGTTGTCAAGTCCGTGTGTCTCAGGTGTAGGTCTCAGTGTTTCCTGTTTTACTTTGACAGTGTCCCATCCTGTGTTCAGTTTTGCTTCCTGTATTGTGTCATTATGTTTATTCCCCCCAGCTGTCTTCTCCGTGTGTTTCCTCATCACCATCTTGTATATTTATGGAGTCAGTCGTCAGTCGTTTTTATATGGCGTTATCTTTGTGCCACTATTCTGACCGCACGTAAAAAAAAATTGCAGGTGCAATTGTTGCATTTTTGAGGAGAAATTTATTTTGAGTGAAGAAAAACTAAATTTGAGTGAACAAAATTCATTGCTGCTTTGCAAAAAATGTATCTGTGTTTGCTATTATCCACACACACACAACAGCAGCCCCTCTCGCTCAGTTTTTGCACTTGCGCTCGCTCACAATGTGTTGCTCGCGCTCTCAACATTTCTGCCCGTGCGCGCTCAACTCTTTCTGTACACCGTTATATTTGTGCCACAAAACCAGCCAATCACAGACTTGGATGCAAAAAAAATCTGATTGGCTGTTCTGGTCTCCAATCAGCTCGAAATGATGAAATGTAATATCCCAGAATCCATTTCGTCCAAAACTCAAACGAGGCAGTGGCGGAGGAACACAGAGTGTTTAAAATGATCATATTAAGAGTGTGCTGCCTTCATACAGACTAATTCTCTTTTCATGGATGTTTATCTGAACAGTTTACAGCACAGATTTACAAGAAGATGATGATTTGTGTGAGTAGTGCAGTGTATCTCACTGATATTGGCATGTGTGCTGCTTACCTCAGTGTACGCTTTTGTATTAACTCTTGGAGTTCTCAAAATCCTTGTACAAAGCTACATGGATAAAAATGAAAGGAAATACCAGATACTCCGGCTTCCTCCCACAGTCTAAAGACATGCACTTAGTGGGGTTAAGTGAATTGATTATTTTAAATATGTGGGAGTGTGAATGTTAGTCTCTGTCTCTGTCTTAGCCCTGCAACAGACTGGCGACTTGTCCAGGGTGTACCCTGCCTCTCGCTCTATGATAGCTGGGATAGTCTATAGCCTCCTGCGACCCTGATAAGGATAAGCGGAAGAGAATGGACAAGAGTTTAAAGTGGGATTCAGCGTGTGGAAAATCCTAAAATCAGTTTTTAATGGCTCAGGCTATTTTCTATTGAGAGCTCCAGTAGATTTTCTTAATGTATGAGCTGTGATCAGCTGACTTGCTGCTCTTTACAGATTTATCCACCTGAATTCAGTCTGATGTAAGCAGACGTTTCATGAGTTGTCCTCCTCACTACACTCACAGTACACTGTTTATACTGACTTTATATTGGACTGTCACTGTGCACCAGTCACACACTGGTCTTTCCTTTAAATCCCTCACAGTACAGCAAACTAACCTGTTTATCCTGCACTAATCTGTAAAGGATTTTCATGCAGCCTTAAATAACACAGTGATTCTACCTCAGTTTGTTTTGCAGCATGCTTCACACTATAAAAAAACATAATGTCAACATAAATACTCAAGTAAAGTACAGATAGCTTACGTACAGTAAGAAAGTATTTGTACTTTGTTACTCCCCACCTCTGGAAATAAGTAAATTGTGTGATATTTGACTATAAAATTGAGGTTGTTTACATGATATTGTGTGTTTATGCGTTGATGTTCAGTGTCACAGTTTAGATTTTTGCACACCTGGTTGTGTTCAGTCACTCTGCTGGTAGAGTCTAAATATCATTTAATCTGTTTGGTACAAACTAAACTTTTTATTGTTTATTTTTTAAGTCAAATTATCAGTCTACTAATGCTATGTTTTATTTGATCAGCTCCTCCTAAGCCCACTGTGACCCTGCAGCCATCCTGGACTCAGATATACAGCGGTGAGACAGTCACTGTCAGATGTGAGATTCAGGGAGGTGAAGGAGCTCAGTGGACGTATGAATGGAGACGAGGCCAGTCAAACATACCTGAAACATCCAATGAATACAGAATCAGCAGCGCTGCTGAGTCTGACAGTGGAGAATACAGCTGCCGGGGCACAAGGACAGAGTGGAGTGATACCATCACACTGACTGTATCATGTAAGTTGGAGATCTGTTTTATCAACATTAGTAAGAATCTGTTGTTCTTGCAGCTTTGTATGGAACGCCAGGACTGCCATAATGAATTAATTAAATACACCATTAAATAATTAATTAAATGTGGCAATAATTAATTAAAATTGGAATTAATTAATTAAATAAATAGTTATGACACATGTAATTAATTAATTATTGACACATTTAATTAATTATTTATGTATTTCACATTTTAATTAATTATTGACACATTTAATTAATTAATTATTGACACATTTAATTAATTATTTATGTATTTCACATTTTAATTAATTATTGACACATTTAATTAATTAATTATTGACACATTTAATTAATTATTTATGTATTTCACATTTTAATTAATTATTGACACATTTCATTAATTATTGACACATTTAATTAATTATTTAATGATATATTTATTTATTTCATTTTGGCAGTCTTGGCGCCTGGCTCTCATCATGAAATAATTTTATCTGTCAGCCTCACCCATCAAACTCAGGGGGCGGGGTTAACGCTGATTGAGTCAAAACCATTGCTTTGGCCTGGTGGCCATTGTTTCTAGCACACAACAACCGGCATGTGGAAGCTAACAGAACTGAGCTTTGAAAAACCCTGTTTGTGTGTTACCAAATACCGTTTTAATATTTTTTTAGCCGAGAATGTAGTGGTTTAATCTTCATGTGTCTGGTCGGTTTGTCAAGATACAGCCTCTTTGCAAAAGTGTTTCGATGATTTCGGAGATGTCTGCCCAGTCTCACGGCAAAGCGTGGGATAGACCCGCTCGCCTCGCAAGCAATCCCACCGACAAAGCGCAGGCCCCGGTACACAGCTGTAGTAACCCCCGCTGACTTCTTTTACTGAGGTTATATTTATCGATGTTTTATTTCCTGATGTTCTTATGTGTCCTACGTGTTTCAGTCGCCAATTCTGAATTATAACTAACATTAAAAACATGTTTAAGGAGGAGAGAGAGCAAATAAATCTGTTTAACATCTGATCTTTGGGTTTTTGTTCAGTAATCAGCGTGACCTGTGTATAAACACATAAAAGAGATAACGTTGGTGTTTCCGTCATGTAGTAACTGCTGGCTTTAACTGTACAAAGGTTGTTCGACACTATGAAACACATACAGACTTCATGATGTTCGGCTAATATTTTTATTGTGAATATTAATCATGCTGACCTCGCTCTGTACACCACGCAGCGAGGTCAGCATATCCACGATATCCTCAGCTCCATGAGTTAACACAAAGTTTCCCAGCTGACTATCTAACTGCCAACTATTCCAGAGACGTGAAAATATACAGCATAAAGAAAAGTGTAAGAGACTCAGCAGCAGATTAGAATAACAGTTATACATTTAATAAATCACCAAATGAATCCAAGAAACGAGCAAACCTGTTCCGACAATTTGAATTTGTATTCCCTCAGCTGCAGACTCGCTGCTGTTTAAATGTTTGAAAAGGAAGATTAGATATAAAAAACGTCAAACATAGACTCAGTCTGCCTTCACATTTGATATGAGGCCAGCACGTATAGTGGCCTCAGCAGGCTATTACTGAAATACACGTGCTATATCATAAACTATGATATAAATAGGGAGGTCCTATTAACATGTTTAGTTTTAAAGGACACCTTCCTGCCTTTAGTCTCCTTCATGAGCAGTATTAGTTTTCTTCTAACATCCAGAAGTCTGCACAATGTGTTTCATAGTTTGTAACAAGCCTTTGACAGGTAAACATAACATGACCGAAAAAGCAAAAAAAAAGAAAAAAAAAAGAGAGAGAGTGTTGACATAAGAAGAGAAAATTCTCTCAATTATGGAGACAGACAAATGGTTCATTTATGTTTGATGTGTGTTTATTCCTCCCTAAATATCGTCGGTGAAGTTCGCCATGCATGTCAGATTTTCCTGCGCATTTTTATACCTCTGCCAACAGAGAGAGAAAAAAAATCACATTCTAACAGACAGCTGGTGCTTAGAATACAGTTGAATAACTATTAAAAAACAGATGATATTTAGATGATAGTTCAGTCTAACACATGTGCCAGTGAACCATTAAACGTCTGTGAAACTATGCAGTTATGAAACGTAACTTTAACCTCAGCCAAACCGATTTGCTCAGTTGTAAATAAAACAGCGAAGTAAACGTGACCCGACAGACAGAACCTGAGTGAATGAAGTCCAGCGTTTAACCACTGAGAGCTAAAACTCAGCTGAGGTTTGAAAGCTGTGTGCCGGTGATTGGACATCAGCCGCTGATAAAGCTGTTCGCCTATAAAGTGCTCTGTAAGGAAACGAGCTCCAGCAGCTCTGCGCTCGGGGAAAACACTATATTTACTTATCTTGTGCAGAAAAATGCGCTGACATTGCGTTATATCGAGCACCGGCTGCCCAGTTAAACTGTGACTATCACCAGGTAACTAGGCGTGTTTCTTGAATTAGCAGCAGGTGTTAAACAGCTGACAGATGAGGAGGAGGATGCATGCAGGTAAACTGAGGGTCTGCTGAGCTGATCGCTGGTTTCGTGAGAAAAATGTCAGCTCGTTCTTTATGTTACAGAAGCACAGAGACACAAGACCAGGCGGAAAGAGACGATCGTTCGGTGAAAATGAGAATCTGCGAATGCAACATGTGGAACACGGAGAGTGGAATATGTAAACAAACCGGTTAACGTAACCCCCTCGGTGCACTCTGCATGCTAACTGTTAGCAGAGCTAGTGAAATCTCTGAAAACATCTGAGCACTTTTGCAAACATGTTCTATGTTGACAACCTGACCAGACGTACGTCGCGACATTCGCGGCTAAAACACTGTTAAAAGTGTAGCTGGTGACAGAAAAACGGGGTATTTTAAAACTACACCACCACCATTGCTGCTTGTGATTTGATCTGCATTCTGGGATAACTGGCTGCCCCAAGTCTACACAAGCAATCGATTATCTAGGATCGACCTGTTTTGACTTACTTTGCACGGCAACCAATCAAATGTTAGAGAAGCTGCATGGGCAGCGTTAACCCCGCCCCCTGAGTTTGATGGGTGAGGCTGACAGATAAAATTATTTCATGACGAGAGCCAGGCGTCAGGACTGCCAAAATGAAATAAATAAATATATCATTAAATAATTAATTAAATGTGTCAATAATTAATTAAATGTGTCAATAATTAATTAAAATGTGAAATACATAAATAATTAATTAAATGTGTCAATAATTAATTAATTACATGTGTCAATAATTAATTAAAATGTGAAATACATAAATAATTAATTAAATGTGTCAATAATTAATTAATTACATGTGTCATAACTATTTATTTAATTAATTAATTCCAATTTTAATTAATTATTGCCACATTTAATTAATTATTTAATGGTGTATTTAATTAATTCATTATGGCAGTCCTGGCGTTCCATAGCTTTGTAGCTGTTTCATTTGTGCTGCTCAGTAACATATTTTGAAAAGCAGCTTTTTATTCACAGTGAAGAGAACAAAACATATCAGAGTAACGTCTCTGCTGTGCAGCTCTAATACATGAAGTGCAGAACAAATGCTGAACCTGTTTCAGCTGCTCCACCACATCCACTAAGAACAACAGTAACATCCAATATTTTCACTTCTGTATTTGTGTTATTTTTATTTTTATTACTCCCTGTTGCACCAACATATGATGCAGTTCCTTCAGTTGTTTTTAGCATGTTGTCTATTGTTGAAATGATCTTAGAGGATTCAGGTTTTAGTTAAAGAGTCTGGTCTCATGACAAACACACACTGGGTCTTTTTCACTTAGTGAACCTCGCCTCTGTCAGTGCACCCCAGGGTGGCTGTGGGTACCATGTAGCTTGCCATCACCAGTGTTTGAATGTGTGTGTGGATGGGTAAAGCACTTTGGGGTCCTTAGGGTCTAGTAAAGTGCTATACAAATACAGGCCATTTCATTTAATGAATATAGAAATAATCATCTCACAGACAAAACATTATGTGCAGCTATTGTCAGTGCCATTGATATTTATTTAGAGTTTTTTCTCTAATTGATCTTTCTGAGTTAGCTTCAGTAATTACTTCCTCCAAACCATCGATGTGTCTTTTAAAACCCATTCTGACACATCTGTGCACATCGACAGGAAATGTCAGCTTCCACAGCAAAAGAATATAAAACACACTTACTAGGTCTCATCTTAGCTATCAGAGGCTTTAACAGCAGATTTAGTAAAGCACACAAGGACATAGCATGCTAAGTACAATCAGATCATATTAACCTGGGTTACTTTCTCATTACAGATGAATTAACTAAGTCATGCTTCAAATTAATGAGAGTAAACGAACTATGCATTTATTAATTAATTTTAAATACACTGAAGTAAATTTTAAAAAAATTTGCTGTGCAGATCAAAACAGTATTTCAGAGTATTTTGTGTCACACACTTTGTTATAGCTTCACCAATAAAGTTGATCATTTACATATTTCCATCTTTAAATTGTTCTGATTCAGTCATTTTTACTTTTATGTTCTTGTTCTAAACTGAACTGCAGCGAAACCAAAGGCTGAACTGAGAGCTGATAGGACAGCTGTTCCAGTAGGGGGCAGTGTGACCCTGACCTGCTCTGTGAGCCCATCATCATCATCACCATCATCATCATCACCATCATCATCATCTGGATGGAAATACTACTGGTACACAGATGGCAAATCTTATCAACCTGTGACAAATGAACAAATCAGTGTCTCAGAGGGAGGACTCTACTGGTGCAGAGGAGGAAGAGGAGAACCAGTTTACTACACAGAGTTGAGCCAGTCAGTTTGGATTGACACAACTGGTGAGTTTAAATGTAACTTCCTACAAAGCACTACATCTGATGGTAACTGAACCTTTTGTCATTCATGTGTTTTTATTGTACTTTCCTGAACATGAACAGTGTCAAACAGGCCTGTTGTGACTCTGTATCCAAACTGGTCTGAGGTATACGGAGGAGAGACGATCACTGTCAGATGTGACATCCATGGAGGAGACACTGAGTGGGATTATGAGTGGGAAACAAACAGCATCAGAAAACCTCCAAATCAAAATGAATACAGGATTATTTCTGCTTCATCATTGATCAGTGGAAACTATCGCTGTAAGGGCAGAATGAAAAGTTCACAGCATGAAACAACAGAGTGGAGTGATTCAGTCACACTGACAGTTTCTGACAGTAAGTCATGTTTGCTTTAAGCTGTTTGAACACTTTGTAAAATGTGTTTCTGTTCATAGACTGAGATTATTATTCTTTGTATAAACTGAGCTCACTGTTCAGAGACTGTACTACATGTTCACTGAGAGAAAATCTTTGTTGAACAGATGAACCCCGTCCTGTCCTCACTGTGTCTCCATCATGGCTGAGTCCTGGAGCCTCAGTAACTCTGAACTGTGAGGTTGAACATCCGTCTGCAGGATGGAGCTTCTACTGGTATAAAGCTGTTCCTGATCTGAAAATATTCAACTATAAATCCTCCAGTTATGAGCTGCTACCTGATGGCAGTGGGACTGCACAGGACTCCTACATCATTCATGGACAGACACACACAGCAGGATATGTGTGCAGAGCTGGAAGAGGAGACCCAGAGTATCACACTGATCACAGTCAACCAAAGTTTGTCTGGTCTGCAGGTCAGTTTGTTTCTCTCTAATAAGTTGTGTCATCACTTTAATTCCCCATTATTTTTCTTGCAGCGGCATGCTGACATTGAAATCTGATGTCCAATTACAATTAAATTGCATTAAACGATTATACTTAAGTTTCCTCAGAAGCATTAAAGTGAATCTCATCCTTTCTCACTACATTCAAGTAAACTGAGCTTCAGTCAAACACTTCTGTTGTTATTCAAATTCCTCCTTGTTTGTTTCTCACCGAGTTAAACGAGGATGAATTTTGTCTCCAGGTCTTTTTAATCTTCATGTTTATGATTAGAAAGTCTGTAAAGCTGGCAGCACTCCTGTGAAGCACATTATGTACACAGATGATCTCGTGGTCTTTAGTCCTCATGTTGTTGTGCTTTTGCTGTGAAAAATGATATCAGACATGATGCCCATAAAAGTGCTGTCATGATTTGTAGAAGCAAAGACAACAAACATTTAAGATCTGCTGATGTTAAACTGTCTGATAATGATCTGACTGTTTGTAATAAGGTCACAAATGTCAGACATCTTATTACATGACTGATGGTGAAGATCTTTGCTTGTGCAACAACAAACATGCATGCTGTGGACAAGCTGTAGGAAAGCAGGTTTATAGAAACTTCTAATGTTGCTTCTAATGATGCTGTGAGATTATTACTGAGAGACCCAGATGGTTCAGTGAAATCTTTCCAGCTACAGGAGTCACAACATTTAAATCTGTATTAACAAATTTTATTCATAGATTTATTTGCAGTTATGTTGGGTTTAGCAAGAACTATTTTTTTCACTGTGATATTTTGAATCCTAACATCTGTGAGCTTTGTCTCTTCACTGCATGTTGTTTCCAGATGTTCATTCAGCAGCGTCTCTCACAGTGAGTCCTGACAGAGTGCAACACTTCACCTCTGACTCTGTCTCACTGACCTGTGAGGGAAACTTCACTGAGTGGAGAGTGAGGAAGTTCTCTGAGGACGGCCGACTGTACTCTGACTGTAGGAGAATGACTGGATCCACATGTGACATCAAAGCATCAAAGTCAGATTCTGCAGTGTACTGGTGTGAGTCTGGATCAGGAGAGTTCAGCAGTGCAGTCAACATCACTGTACAGAGTATGTTATTATACATTTACTTCTTGGATCTGAATGATTTAGACGTCACATGAACATTTGTCTCAGCTTTGCTGTATGTGAAGTAATTCTATGTGGCAACACAAACAAAAATGAGAATTTCAGATGATTTTAGGCTCCAAAGCTTCAAACAATATTCTTGGTTTTTGTTCTCTAATTAAATGAGTATTTTATATTTTCTCCATCAGAATGAAACTCTAAAAAGCTCAACATCTCTGTCATCACATTAGATAAACTTTTATTGTCTCCATTCAGAGTAACTTAGGGAAACACATCATGCAAAAAACAAACAAAAATGCAAACACTCACCCACAATTTCACCCATAATGATTCAGCAATTGTATTGATAATAATTTGACTCCTGCAGGGAAGACTAAACACTGAAATGTTGTCACTTGTTCAAACTTCTCTCCAGTCATTGAAACCAAGCTGAGATCTCCAATAGATCTTTCATCAAAGATCGTTATAAATATGACGATTATTTTTCTTTATATTTAATGCGAAGGTGTGTTTCTTATACCACTGCACAATCCCTTCTGATTTCCACAATTTTTTTTAATATAATATGAAAAGAACAGGAGATCTCACACAGCCCTGTGAGACTCTTGTTCTTATAACCTGTATGTGTGAACGAGTAGAACTGACTTTAACTTCCTGTTGTTTTTTTAATAAAAATAGCCAAACAACCATCTGATTATATAGGGATCCACTTTCATGTTATTTAACAGTGTATAAGTGTTTGTGGTATTAAACACTGATCTTAGATCATAAATAACAATCGTGCATAAGCTGAGGGGTTTTCTAAATGCTTTAAAATCAAGTGAGTTAAAGTAATTATATTCAAATTGTACTTCACTTCACAAGTGCTCAACCATAATGCATTCAAAGGATTTCATTACTACTGATGTTACTGCTGCAGGTCTGTGATCATTATTATGCTGATTGCAGCCTTTTTCTATATAGTGAGGATGAAGCTGATATCAACAGGACTCCAAGCTGGAGTCAGCTCATCAGCAAATGTTTAAAGAGAAAAGCTGAAACAGCATCAGGCCCACAGGCCTTCTTGGTATTTAAGTTTTTAAATGCAGTTATTTTTATTTCATTCTATTCACAACCCTTAGATCAGTTACTAAGTGAGTCTCTGTTAGATCACATTATGAGCTTGCAAAATAAAAGGATCAGCCGTTCAACTTCATTTACTACATGCATTTCTTTCTTACCTGGATTCAAGTCGATAATCTGTTTCACAGAGTCGCTTCTGTGAAAATCTCCCTGAAGCTTACATGTCCGTTTTTTTCTAAAAGTGTGCACCAGCTGATGTGACTGAAACAATTGTGTGTGATTGTTTCACAGATGATGGTAATGGTCCTATCCTGGTGAGTCCTGTTCATCCTGTAACTGAGGGAGCTTCTGTTAGTCTGAGCTGCAGTTTGAGAACACAAAAAATACTTTCCAATGTGTTTTTCTATCACAATGACAAACTTATTCAAAATGATCCCCGAGGGGAGCTGAAGATCTCTGCAGTGTCAAAGTCTGATGAAGGTTTCTACAAGTGTCAGTACTCAGGAAGAGAGTCAGCACAGAGCTGGATGTCAGTTAAAGGTGAGCAGGATCAAAGCATTTGATGGATTTTTGTAAAAATGATTTTCATGCTTGAGAAGAAACATTAGATTGTCTGTTTAATGCTTGAAGTCACCTGGATCTATTTTGTGAGAACTGAAATATGCAGTATAATAAGTATTACACTTTATTATTACTTAATTATTATTAGTCATTTCAGCAGCTGTGTCTGGAGCTGACAGCTCTTCATCTCCTGTGTGGTTGATGGTTGGACTGGTTTGTGGAGTCTCTCTCATTATTATTCTCCTGCTCTTGTTGTATCGCTGCAGACAGTCCAAGTGTAAGAGCCTCTTCTTTTCATGCTGTATTAGAGAGTTTATTTACTACATACACTTTAATTATTCACACATATACATGTATTCTGATCTCATGACACTAAATATCAGTGGAACAATTTATACATGACAAACATGTGTAATAACATTTGTCTCTTTCACAGATTCCTGCTTCACCAGGTTGGTAAAATACTTTTTATTATTATTTTAAACAAACATCAGTTACTTTTGAGTTTATTGTGTTTATTTCATGTTTTAGGTCGATCCAGTCTGAGAGTCACAGTCCGGGCTCCTCCACAAATCATGGATTCAACCAGAATGAAACTCATGTGTACGGCTCTCTTCAACATGGTCAGCATTGAAAAACAGTCTTTATTATCATTATTAATATTGACTTTTATTAAGCCTCCATTAACACAAACATTTAATAGGTTCAGTTTGTGTTCAGCAGTTTTTCAAACAACATTTAAAGATCTTACAGTCCTGGTTTTGACTCACACAGTGTTTCTGTTTTTGCTCTGATCTTTAGTGTAACTGTAATAAAATGATTAATGTGAGCCTGGCTTGTTTTTTCTTTAGGTACTGCTGACGTCTATGAGTCAGTCACACAAGTGACAAACAGAAATGGTACAGTATATGTGCTGGAAAGCACAGAGCAGTTAGAGATGAAACTTGTTTTTGATTTAATGAAACTAATTCCATGTTTTTACAATCCTGTAAATAAAATTATGAACATTTCAGGAGCAGATGAATATGAAAACGTCGCCTCCTCTCTTATTGAGTTTAAAGATCTTAGAAGAAAGAGTGAGTACATAAAACGCGTGCAGTTTAAAAATAAAACAAACATCCTTTAAAAACGTATTTGTTTTCATTTGTGGATGAATTTGATCACCTCACAGGGCAATACGACACACCAGAGGAGAGTGCTGTTTACTACAATGAAGATGGGATGCAGGTACAGTCACAACAGTCCCATGCAGTGTTTGTTTTGTTAGATCTCCACCTCACAGAAACATATAATGTACAGAGACACTGGATACAAAGTCTGAGCTTCCTGGATGCTTTTATCTCCTGCTGGCTGACTAACAGCTACTTTGTAACCAGTTTTACACATAAAGCTTTTTCTCCAGCTCCACACTCAGCTCTGTATCACCTGCTCTGAGAAGAAGAAAACACATTTCATTTCATTTTCACATTTTTGCACAAAAAGAAATCTTTACAATACAGAACACACAACAAATGATACCATGTGTATATCAGAGACCACATGTTTAAATCAATGAAAGTAAATCAGGATGATTTCCTCCTCCACACAGGTACAGAGGTGTGTCTGAGGGTCGCACCTCCTAAACAGTCAATAAGGTACAGTTAACGTCACACTCTTTGTAAAGACTCAAACACACAGAACAGAACTTCACTTTACATCGAGGGCAGGCAATGTTTTTATAATAAACTTTATTGTTCTCCAACAGGAAGCCACAGATGGGACAGGCACGAGGGGCAGCCAGTGACCCCATTAAACTGATGTTTTACTGTCCTTATTTTCCTCGAGTTATTGGTTCTGTTATTAGTTACCTAACACAACCTAATGTGAGTCTTTTGACTGAAACTAACCAAGTGACCTGGTGGAGTCTTGTCTTGTTGGCTTTATTGTCACTTCAACCATATACATTTAGTTCACAGTGAAACGAAACAACGTTCCTCCAGGACCAAGGTGCTACATGCAACATAAATTTACAACATAAGGTAACACTAAACTAGCTAACTAAGAGGCCTAGTTAGCTGGCTAGCAGAGACAAGACAGACTGACCTAACATAAATTACAACATAAATTAACAAAAAACTAACTATCTAACTATCTAACTATCTACGGAAGACTAGGAAGTAAAGAAGTTAGTGCAAAAATCCAGTAATAATATTGTGCAAAAGAGCATTTACAGGTTGGTGTATACGATAGTTTGGTGGTGTAGGTCGGTGTGGGTCGGTGTGTTTGCGCTTGTGTTGATTAGTCAGTCTAGACTCAATGCTTGAGGTAGTTAAGTTAAGGTGAGTGATAATGTTGTGTGTGCGCGTGTGTGTTTATCAGTCCAGTCCCTTTTTGTTGAGGAGACGGATGGCTTGTGGAAAAAAGCTGTTGCACAGTCTGGATGTGTTTGCCCGAATGCTTCGGTACCTTTTTCCAGATGGTAGGAGTGTGAAGAGTGTGTGAGAGGGGTGTGTCCGATCAGCCACAATGCTGGTGGCTTTGCGAATACAGCGTGTAGTCTCCTCTGCTGTTCCCACTATCCGTCATGCTCTGTACTGACAGAATATGGTGATACATGTGTTTTTATAACTTTAAGCAGTTATTTCTTAAATCCAGCTTCACAGTCAGAGTTACATCTGTGTCAGTTTTTGAGAGCTGGGCTCCATGATGTAAATTAACCTTTATACATGTTCAAGGTTCAAGGTTCTTTATTTGTCACATGCATACATGTAGTGTTTCATGTCCCCTCTAATGCTGAAGACCTTATATGACATTTTCACACAACAACACTTCTGCTCAGTATTGATTTTTCTTTTGCATGTTTGCCATCCTCCATCTTCCACTTTTACTGATTTGGTTCATGTAACATTTCTGATGGTTTCATGTTCATCAAAATATTCTAATCTGCAGTTTCAAGTCTTAGAGATTACACTCACTTTACATTCAGTTGAAGTTGAAGTTGTTGCTGTTCTTGGGAGACATTTCTCTTTTGTTCTGGTATCAAACTGCCTCGTTTTTGCTGAGTTTCAAGCTCTTTCTGTTCACCTGTCAAACTATTGTGTGTGACAAATAAAATTTGAATTTGAAATTTGAATTTATTGCTCATGTTTCCAGAGCAGCTTTTCTTCTGGGTGGTTCACCTGGTGTTTTCAGTTCATGTTCAGTTTATGTTCCACATTCATGTTTCCCGCTTCACCGTGCCAGCCCTCTGTCTCAGTGTCATTAGCTCTACTTCCTGTTTCATTATGTTCAGCTGTGTTCTCACCGGTCCCTAATCATCATCATTAGCCAGTGTACTTAAGTCCTCAGTTTCATCCTGGTCTTTGTCGTGTCATTGATGTTAATGTTGTCTACTCTGCACGTGTGTTCAGTTAAGACAGTCATTTCAGTTCAGCCAGTCATCTTATGTTTGGCTCAACTGCTTGTCATAATAAACACCAGCCTTCACCTACCTGTGGGTCCAGCGTTTGGGTCCTCCTTTCCTCGCATCCACACACGACACCCCTGACAGAATGACACGACCCTGCGTTGTGGACCCAGCGGACTCTGACCTCTTCGAGCGGCAGCAGGCAGCGCTCTTTCACTGGACGGAGGTGCTTTTCTACTCTCCTGGAGCACTCAAAGCACTAATGGGCTTCATGTGCACATTAGTGCTCAATAAATTGTTTAAAATCCAAAGAGGAGAAAGTAGAAAGAACATGTGACAAAATGAACACGGCTACTTACAAACACAGTGACTGTCCTCAGACAGCGCACACAACTGTCAAGTAATTCAGTTCAATTCAGTTTAACTGTCTGTTGCTGTAATTTGGTGCTATATAAATGAAAGTTGACAATTTTTATTATAAGGTGCGAAATCATAACTACAGTCGCCCCCAGGGGCTTTATACTGTAAGGACTAGGGATGGGTATCGTTTAGGTTTTATCCGATACCGGTGCCAAACCGGTACTTTTGAAACGGTGCCGGTGCTTAAACTGTGCTCAAACCGGTGCTTAAAGAATGGAGAACACCAACTTTGTCCAAAAACCTCTCATGTTCAGCTGTTTTTTTGTAAAAAAGATAACAATGTTAGCCTTTTCTGCAGCTATGGGGCATATATGGTATCACTCTTGGCTAGAAGCAGTGCTTAAACAATGAAACAACACAAACTTTGTCCAAAAACCTCTCATGTTTAACTGTTTTCCACTTCTTCTTTGGTCATTTTAGCCTTTTTGGCCAGGGTGAAGGGAGTATCTGCCATCAAACAAGAAGACAGCTGCATGTAGCTATGATGATGTTTGCTAGTTCACCTTACATGCATTAATGTAATAACGTGGTTAGCTTACTCAACGTAAATTACACACTGTTGGGGGAAAACTCTGTTAAAGACTCAGGAGAAATAAAGACACAATGAGACAAGGTTACTTTTTATGCTTTAACGTGCACACGGGTGAGCTGCAAGAACAACTCACACCGTGAACAGAGGCTTGGCACTTTTTATAGGAAAGACAGTGAGAACAGGATAAGAAAATAATAAACAGATAAAATAAACAACTCCATATGTGGCGCTAGTCTCGTCAGCAGAGAGCTGGGATAAAGCTGTGAGAGATAAAACAATCTAAAACAATATGTCCCAAAACAATATGTCTTCGCTGGGAAAGTCTAAAAGGATAATTCTAAACTAATCTAACCATAGACAAAGGGCATCTTTGTACATTTAAAAGAAGGTAAAGAAACATAGAATCATTTTTCCTGTAACATTCCCTCCTGTTTTAACTTATTTTAAATGTACACAACAATTGTCTGTGAAGGTTATTTATTAAGTATCTTAAGCAATTTTTAATTTTCAAAATGTCAGCATAGCAGAAATGTAAATCATGTGGTCTAAAGAATAAAACAAATAATAAAATAATAAAAAGAACAAAGAAAAGCATGGTAAATGAAATAACAAAAGGAATAATCAAGAGAAAACAATAAAACTAAAACTACAAAAATAAAATGATAAAAAGAAAAGAATATAAACCTCATGTTGTACCTGCATAACTACTAATGTGTTAATCAGTGCATGATCACTTGACAAGTCATTTTTAATCACCACGTCATTTATTAGTAGCTATTACAAGTTCTCCTCTAACAGAATTGCAACGGGATGCTGTTCTTCTTGAGGCACGGCAACATAAGCAGTCATTGTAGTTGTTATCATCTTTGAAATCATTACTCTTAGACATGGCGGTGTAGCTGCTCCAGATGTGTGGTCAGTGACATATTTCTGCAGAATGGTCAAATTCTGCAAAGCTTCATAAATGTCTCCGCTTACAAACTCCTCCTTGTGATGCTGTTAGCAGGTCTAGTGTCAGTCTGTTCTGCAGCACCATCGTTCTGATGGCCTTCTGTTCTCCTGCTAAAGCCGGTCCCAGGGTCTTTGGCAAAGTTGATGTGTCGTAGCAGAGCATATCGGTTGATCTCCACATGATCCCGCACCTCGGCAGCTCCAATGCCGGGGATCAAGCTCTGTAAGAGTTTCACTCCTCCTCAGATGCGAAACTCTGGTTCCTTTACTGCTTGGTGCCGTCCGTGCACATCCTGTCTGGTACTGAGTCTTTTTTTATAGTGGCATCCGGTAGATAGGTGAGTAGGCAGCTCCCCCACTGCCCGCGATCCATTGTTCATCACACATACTGGCAGTTGCGCTGCGTTCAGCTTGTTCAGTAGAATTACATCAGGCAGTGGGTCTGAGACTTGGGGCCAGGTCAGCAGGTTGGTCTGTCCGGAACAGTTCACATTTGTGGGTGATGATGACCTCCAGGTTGCTTTTGCTGGGATGCTGTAGTTGGCCTTGGACCAAAGAGTACCGTAGCCTGGATGTGTTGCCAGGCCCAACAGGCACCAACTGCGATCTTCAGGTATGCTGTACGGCCACAGGCCAGACGTCTGCGAGGATAGGGGCATATGGGTACATGCATAGCAGTCAGTTTTATTATTCAAGTGAGCTGTAGTGTTCATAAACTGCCACCAGAAATTAGTGGCGTAGCCATGGGGAAACTTGGTGTACTTTCCTTTGTCATACAGTGTCTGCCTTTTCTTCATATAGCGTGACTTGTTGTCCCTCACGGAAGCAAAGATGAGGAGCCCGGCCAGGGTCAGGGCCGCTGCAGTTATTAGGAGCCACCACCTCATGACGACAGGACACACCCTCCTGTCGTGAGTAGACCCCCCGGCCAGGAAGGCTGACCCCTCCACCGGGCGAGATCACAACAATTGGGCGAGCCTGTGTCGGCTGAGTTTAGATGGCTTCACTTCTGATGGATCCAGGATGGTCGTTCCGCAATTTTGCAAGCGGTGGGCGTGGTGAGGAGAACCTGATGTGGTCCCTCCCACCTGGGTGCTGCCCCAGCGCCTCCTCCCAGTGGGACATGCCCGGAAAACCTCGCCCAGGAGGCATCCTTGTCAGATGCCCGAACCACCTCAACTGGCTCCTTTCGATGTGGAGCAGCAGCGGCTCTACTCAGAGCCCCTCCCAAATGGATGAACTTCTCACCCTATCTCTAAGGGAGAGGCCAGCCACCCTTCAGTTATCCCATTTCTTCTAGCCTGCATGCGGGTGACTTTCCCATGCAGGCCCATCTTCTCCAGAATTGTCCTGATCACACACAAAAAATAAGAGAAGAGAGAAAAACATGGCAAGTATGTTAATCCCTAAAGTTTTCACAGCAGAACACAAGAGGAATACCGTCTGGACATCACCGGTTCTGTACAGTATGAGGGTTAATAAAACCGTACTGATATGAATATGATGTGCAAATTGATTTATTCTTGTACCTCCATGCCACAGTGGCCGAATTCTTCACCCCAGTGAAGAGGTGATCGTTTTCTCCTCTCATTTTAAGAAATTAAGCCATTTGGTCTTTGTTCCCTAAAACATATCAAACTGAAATCCTGAAATCCAAAATGAATCCTGGGATATGTTGGGCCACGAACGATACAGCCAACACATCCTTCAAATCTGTGGAAATGAAGGACGCATTTGTCATCACATTTGAAGGACTCTTCAAATTTGGACAGCCTTCGTCGCGTCGCTGTGACGTAATTGCCTACAAATGCAGCCATCGACGAATGCTACCCCTGAATTTGGACACAGCCTGTGTCTCTATGTGCGTTTTGCACACTTCCTGTTTTACTTTCATAGTCACTTGTGCTTTGTGCATCATGTTCAGTTTAAATTGTTTCCAGCTGTGCTTCCTTAGCTCCTCTTAGCTACGATTCCCTCCTGTGGTTTGTTCTTGTGTGTATTTATGCCTGCATCTCTCTCTGTCCTGCATCGCGGTCTCCCTCATCGTACAGCTGTGTGTTCTGCCTGCCGTTTAGTTTCAAATAATTTTTTTGTAGTTTTGCATTTTTTTTGTATTCCAGCAATACAGCTGGGTTTAAGTTAACCTTTTCTAAGAGTCTGCATTTTGGGTCAAATCCTCATTCCTTCCCTCTTCACACCGCCAATAGAATAGCCCTTTATTCTCATTGTACATGTACAATGTAATTAAGGATACTCTATATTCAGCCACATTTTATTTTTAATCTATTGAAAGGCCTCATTTTAATCTGTGCCATGCAGGAAAGAGGAAATGCAGCATGTTTCAGACAGCAGTCTTTTGTGTAGCTGATATCTTGTTTTACGTCAGCATATATAAGGAAGGAGCTTTTTAATCAAGTGCTTTCTTGTCCTTTTTGACTTTAATGAGGAGCTTGTTTTACTAAATTAACATGCAGTAAGATTTGAAACTGCAGTGACTGAGACCACAATTATTTGCACAAAGTATTTACTGGTGTTTTAAACTCGGACCTTTAGATCAGACCATGACAGGAAGGATCACTTTTTAAAGAGACGTGGCTGATGGAAAATATTGTGTTAACATTTTTGAAACCGCAAGTTCGCAAATAGCTGCAAGTCTATCTGCACCATCTCTGCACTTAAACAAACATCAATGACCTCATGTGTGTGTGTGTGTGTGTGTGTGTGTGTGTGTGTGTGTGTGTGTGTGTGTGTGTGTGTGTGTGTGTGTGAGATAAAACATACGTGATCATGAGGGTGCAAAACCACAACAGAGAGTCAAATGGTGGGACTCTCCACCATTTGACCTTAGAACTGAAGAAGCTTCTCGGATGAGAGGTGAAACGTCTTCAAGCAACTTAAACAAGTCCAGACACTTTTCTTTGCAAGCTCCTTTGACTACGATGACCTGGATGACTGAGAACCTTCACAGACACACAACAGAGAAAACAGAGAAAGATCCAGGAGACCCAAAAACAAACACGTGTCCACACCAGCAGAAGCAACAAGGAGCCAAAAAGAAAGATCACCTAAAAACCAACTGGCAGCTGATCCTGTCAGAGGTTGGCCATCCCAGTACGAGCTGAGGACAGAGCCCCAGGGCTCTGGGCACATGCACATAAATGCACAAAGACACACACCTGCATCAACCCACCGTTCTAAAACCCTTCACCCTGTGTCAGTATTTCTGTGAAGTATGAATGAAAGTTTGCACGCAGCTGCAGGCTTATCTGCACTTAAAAACCCTCAGTGATCTCATGTTTTTCTCCATCAGCCCACAGAATGAATCTCAATGTCTCCTGAAAACACTTTGGCTCTGTGCTGTGATTATGTCTTATTCTTGCTATCAAACCTCAGGATGTGTAAAGAGGAACTGGAAGTTTGGTCATGACCAAATTGAAATATTTAACACAATGAAGCAACATGGGGTTTGTTTCAGTGCTTTGTGTATTTACTCAATATGCATTCAAGTTTAGAGTTACTATGGCAACATGAGTAAAAATATAAAAATAAATGATTTAAGGAATAATTACTAAAATGCCTTTAGATACACAACAAAAACCTCCTGACATCTCTCCTCTGTTTTTGACCTTCGGCAAATGATTTCTAGTTTTTAATAAATAATTACAATCCACAGTAAAACTGAAAATAATGAATAAGTGTTGATAATGTTCACTCGTATGGACACCAGACTGATGTGTCTTCTGACACATAGCTAAACAGTTTGACTGAACTTCTGTCGAATCATAAAGGATGTTATTCTCATTTATGTTGTAAGTTGAAACTTTTGTGACCTTGATAGAGACCATATGGAAGATTTTGTGATGACCCAGAGTCTCTGTGTTCCAGTGATCAGTTATCTGTAACTCAGTTTTCTTCATTTGTTACTATTGAGGCCTGAAATGATCAGCTTCAGTAAGCTTTAGTAAAGGTCACCTCGTCTGCATTTGACTCTGGAGAGAATTACATAGTCTTTGTTGGTAACATGTAACATTCACTTTGATGTGCCAATAGAAGATACATTTATTTGTTGTCTTTGTTAATTTAATTTGTGAAACATACAGGTCTTTAGTTTCAGTTCAACCATACAGTGAGTCATTTACTCTGTTTGGGTATCAGCCAAACATAGAATTTAACCACAAGGTGAAAACATTCACAGATCTGAGGTCAAAGGAGCATTTTTATTATAGCACTGCATGATGATGTTTCAGCTAAGAGTCAGATAAAATCTCTAGATGTTTTTATGCAGCATGAAAGAAGAATTTCCACATAATTCCTCCGATAAAGAATCAAAATGTAAAAAAAAAATAATTAAAAAGACTTAGATATAAAAATACAGGCTGCAAAACAGAAAAGGGGTTTTGGTACATTCACTTCCAGTGTGCAGGAAGAGTAACATTGCAGCATGATAATGATCCAGGGGACGTTGCGAAAACATGTCAGAGTAAAAAAAAGACCTGGTAAGATATGACTTAAAGCGATGGAAAACATGTCACAAAACTGCTGCGGTCAAAGCTACAGGAGCTGTTTGAGCATTGTGTCCAAAAGGGAAGGAAGCACAGAGAGACCAATCAGAAGAAGAACCTGTAGAAAAACTCTGTCACACCCAAACAAAACACAACTTCTCTTTTTTTCTGCAAAGTAAAACTGTTTGTGATTATCTGAGGATCAGAGTGCAGCAGGCTGGATGTGACGATGGGGCTCTCTTTGCTCTGCATGATGGGCTTTTTCTGTAAGTACACGTCTGACATTGTTTGAAAGGCACCATTAATTAAAATGTTTCTGATCTCTGAGAATTAGTGAGTCACTGCTTAGAGCTTGTTTAGCAAACAGGAGAAATTTGGTGATTATTGTTCATCCCTAAATTTACAATAATCAATAATCAGAGTAAAGCCTTTAAAAAAAACTTTACTCTGAGGTATAATATCTGATGAGTTTTTATTCATTATTTTAGTGCTCAGTACAGTCATCTGTGGAAACGCTGAAGGTAAGAAACACTGTTTTTACTCCAGTTCATATATGTAGCTGTTATCTCCTACAATGCTCGAAATCAGGGGTGTCAAACCTACGGTCCACGGGCCACATTCGGCCCTCGATACAATTATTTCCGGCCTGCGAGCCAGTTATTAATGTACCCTCGGTATGTGGGAACTGAATATTCAGCCCTGCTAAGAATCCCTGTTTTGATGGTCGCACCATGTGGCCAATTGCATGCAAAGACAGGCTGGGATCATACCATTATGTGAAAGAAAGAAGGGGGGCAGATGTTCTGAAGACAGCAAGTGTAGTGGTACAGGCCAAACCATTTCAACAACTACCAAACAGGTAAAACAGCAAATGATTAAAGTGCAGGTAAACAGAAATGTTTCTATTTTTCAGCATCTACTATAGAAATATAGTATAGATATAATAATGATGAGCTACCAGAAGTTTCTTTCTATTTTTACACATTTGTTTCTTACAATTTAAGTCAAAGGGTGGTGCCGACAGGTTTCTCTCTTTCTCACAGCAGCTTTTTCTTCATCATGTAGAAAAACAGTTAAATACTGTAAACCATTTCTTACACTGATGGTGTCAGGGTGGTGGCTCATTGGCTCCCTTTTCTGTTCCCGTGTTTCATTCCATGTCTCCTCTCTGTGGTGAGTCTGTTTTGTCACCCATGTTTGTCTCCATGTGCCTTATTCGATGTTTGTATCTCTCTGCCCTCTCTCTCTCGCCCTCTCCCTCAACCCCTTGTGTCTTAGTCGTTTTACTGTGTTTCATCTTCATCGTCATCCTGTCTTCCCCTGTTCCTGTCCTTGTGTCTCTGCTATTGCCTCCCTGTTTGTTTATCACTGTTGTTGTCAAGTCCGTGTGTCTCAGGTGTAGGTCTCACTGTTTCCTGTTTTACTTTGACAGTGTCCCATCCTGTGTTCAGTTTTGCTTCCTGTATTGTGTCATTATGTTTATTTCCCCCAGCTGTCTTCTCCGTGTGTTTCCTCATCACCATCTTGTATATTTATGGAGTCAGTTGTCAGTCGTTTTTATATGGCGTTATTTTTGTGCCACTATTCTGACCGCACGTAAAAAAAAATTGCAGGTGCAAGTGTGGCATTTTGAGGAGAAATTTATTTTGAGTGAAGAAAATTCATTGCTGCGTGCAAAAAATGTATCTCAGTGTTTGTTATTATCCACACACACACACACACACACACACACACACACACACACACACACACACACACACACACACACACACACACACACAATAGCAGCCCCTCTCGCTCAGTTTTTGCACTTGCACTTTGCACTTTGCACTTAAGAGTGTGCTGCCTTCGTACAGACTAATTCTCTTTTCATGGATGTTTATCTGAACAGTTTACAGTACAGATTTACAAGAAGATGATGATTTGTGTGAGTAGTGCAGTGTATCTCACTGATATTGGCATGTGTGCTGCTTACCTCAGTGTACGCTTTTGTATTAACTCTTGGAGTTCTCAAAATCCTTGTACAAAGCTACATGGATAAAAATGAAAGGAAATACCAGATACTCCGGCTTCCTCCCACAGTCTAAAGACATGCACTTAGTGGGGTTAAGTGAATTGATTATTTTAAATATGTGGGAGTGTGAATGTTAGTCTCTGTCTCTGTCTTAGCCCTGCAACAGACTGGCGACCTGTCCAGGGTGTACCCTGCCTCTCGCTCTATGATAGCTGGGATAGTCTATAGCCTCCTGCGACCCTGATAACGATAAGCGGAAGAGAATGGACAAGAGTTTAAAGTGGGATTCAGCGTGTGGAAAACCCTAAAATCAGTTTTTAATGGCTCAGGCTATTTTCTATTGAGAGCTCCAGTAGATTTTCTTAATGTATGAGCTGTGATCAGCTGACTTGCTGCTCTTTACAGATTTATCCACCTGAATTCAGTCTGATGTAAGCAGACGTTTCATGAGTTGTCCTCCTCACTACACTCACAGTACACTGTTTATACTGACTTTATATTGGACTGTCACTGTGCACCAGTCACACACTGGTCTTTCCTTTAAATCCATCACAGTACAGCAAACTAACCTGTTTATCCTGCACTAATCTGTAAAGGATTTTCATGCAGCCTTAAATAACACAGTGATTCTACCTCAGTTTGTTTTGCAGCATGCTTCACACTATAAAAAAACATAATGTCAACATAAATACTCAAGTAAAGTACAGATAGCTTACGTACAGTAAGAAAGTATTTGTACTTTGTTACTCCCCACCTCTGGAAATAAGTAAATTGTGTGATATTTGACTATGAAACTGAGGTTGTTTACATGATATTGTGTGTTTATGCGTTGATGTTCAGTGTCACAGTTTAGATTTTTGCACACCTGGTTGTTTTCAGTCACTCTGCTGGTAAATTCTAAATATCATTTAATCTGTTTGGTAAAAACTAAAATTTTTATTGTTGATTTTTAGTCAAATTTTTACCAGGACACAAAAATATAATTACAATTAACAAGAGCAATAAAACCAGATTAGATTTTTAATGATAATGATATATTTTTATTTGAACAGCTCCTCCTGAGCCCACTGTGACCCTCCAACCATCCACGACTCAGATACACAGAGGTGAGAAAGTCACTGTCAGATATAAGATTCAGGGATACAAGTTAAACGCATCTCCTCACTTATTTTATTTGTATTGCACAATTCATCCAAAAACAGAACAAAATACTAACAAAAGTAGTGTAAAACAATAATAAATGATTGTCCTCATTTTAGGAGAGACTGGTCTGCTATGTTAGCCTTTCCCAAACTGCTCGTATGTTTACTCATAGCAGCAGTTTTTTCACTTCGTTTATCTTTAAATCTCCAGCTATGAATCCACCACTGGAGGTTTAACAGCATTGTTAGCAAACAACAGCTAACTGACAAGTAATGGATTATATGTTCATAAATGTATAAAACATTTAAAAAGTATAAAAACAACTTTTATTGTTGATTTTTTAAGTCAAATTATCAGTCTACTCATGCTATGTTTTATTTGATCAGCTCCTAAGCCCACTGTGACCCTGCAGCCATCCTGGACTCAGATATACAGCGGTGAGACAGTCACTGTCAGATGTGAGATTCATGGAGGTGAAGGAGCTCAGTGGACGTATAAATGGAGACCAGCTAAGGTAAACACACCTCCAACATCCAATGAATACAGAATCAGCAGCGCTGCTGAGTCTGACAGCGGAGAATACAGCTGCCGGGGCAGAAGAAACTCTTCCAGGACGAGTGGAGTGACATCACCACATTGAAAGTAACAGGCAAGTTGGACATATTTCTCACATTTTAATTTATACTGCACAATGTTTCATCCAAAGACACAACAAAATACTGTCTTTCAATTATACTGTTTTTTAGATTCATATCATAAGTACTCACATTGAAACACTTGGAAGGAAAAAAGATTTCCACATGTGGATTTATTGCTGCAGTTCCATCAGTTCTTTTGTTTTTAGCATTTTTACATTAATTTCTCTTCAGGTTTGACCTAAAAATACAATATAATTGTATCAGAGACTGATCTGCTTTGTAAGCCTTTCTCATTACAGGTTTTACTTGGATTCTTTCCACTGATTGATGTTAATGAATACATTTATAAATGAATGAAAAACTAATGGTTTATAGCACTCTGACATGTTTCCTCAGTACGACACGCCCAAACACACACACAAGGGGAGAGCTTTTAGATCCTGTGCTCACTTTTTATCTCTGTTGTTCACACACACACACACACACACACACACACACACACACACACACACACACACACACACACACACACACACACACACACACACACACACACACACACACACACACTTCCCTCCATTCTGCTCCACTCTGACTCTCAGTCTCAGTCTGACTCTCCTCCTCCAGACCCCAGCAGCTACTAAAATAAGGGAAAAGGTTATTAGTGCGGCTGGGATCAGCTGTTTCTGCCACCCACTCCTGACTCTGTCCCCTGAACCTGCAGCTGAGCCCCAAACCACACCCACCACAGGTGTTCACGAGTGTCAGAATACCTCAGAAGAACCTGTAATGTAGAACAGGTCCATATGTGGATCATTTGTTTACAGTTCAGTTCATGGAAAATCACTGAGAGTTACCTTGATCCGCTGCTGATGAAGTTTTTAGTAAACTTTGTTGAGCCCATGTGCTTGATGTTTTAAACTGTTTCCTGTCACATGTTTACATTCCTGATTATTAAAAAAAGTCTAGTGCTAAATCCACTGGTTCAGAAAAGTTTGGACTTGGATTGTAAAATTACATGTGACCCTGGCATGTTGAGTTCTCTTAATGACTGTCTTTGTGAGGCTCAGACTGAATATCAGCCAATGTCCTCATATCACAAAAGAAATGCAGTCATGCATTTATGTCTTTTAGTAATAATTAATACAACAAAACTTTTTTATTGCTGATTTTCAACTCATATTGTCTACAGCATGCAAAATTATGACTACCATTAACAAGAGCAATAAAAACTGGGACAACTTTAATAATGATTTTATATTTAAGTTTGTTAATGATATTTTTTTAACAGCTCCTCCTAAGCCCACTCTGACCCTGCAGCCATCCAAGACTCAGATACACAGCGGTGAGATATACAGAGGTGAGACAGTCACTGTCAGATGTGAGATTCAGGGAGGTGAAGGAGCTCAGTGGACGTATGAATGGAGACCAGCTAAGGTAAACACACCTCCAACTTCCAGTGAATACAGAATCAGCAGCGCTGCTGAGTCTGACAGTGGAGGATACAGCTGTCGGGGCAGAAGAAACTTTTCCTGGACAGAGTGGAGTGACATCACCACATTGAGAGTAACAGGTAAGTTGGACACATTTCACTCATTTTAATTCCCAAAACACAACAAAATACTTTAAACAGTACTGCAGTTTTTGTTTTTTTTTTTAGTTTAGCATCCAAAGTCATGTAAAACAGTTTTTCCTTTATAAAAATATTCAGTCGTCATTCAGAGTTAAACATCCGGAAAAGAAAAAAAATGTGTTTGTAACATGAAAAAAATAAATGCAATTGTCATTGTCCCAGCTGCCTTGTGTCTGTGGCTGCAAACGCAGAGTTTCCATCACTGTTTCAAAACTGAATGTGAGCTAATGTCTTTCAGCTAAACTCAGGAGAAACTTTAAATGTTGCCATTGAATCTCCTCAGCTGAACACACGCTGAACACACGCTGGACACATGCTGAACACACGCTGAACACATGCTGGACACACGCTGAACACACGCTGAACACATGCTGCCATCAGCTGCTTCTCTGCTGGAAAATCTCAAGACAATAACAAAAAATATTTCTGGATTAATTGCAACATAAGTTATGAATCATTTTATAACATTTAAAGACAGGAAACCATTTTACATGCTTTGATTTTTCACACCTAGATCACTGAAACAGTCTCAGCAAACAATCAGATGAATGACTGCAGACCAACTCAAACACATCACATCACATCGAATCACATGGGATTACACCTGTCCCACTGTTACACTGGCTCCCAGCATGTTTTCAAACTGATTTCAGGATTTAATTATTTGCTTTTAAGGTGCTTCATGGCCTTGAGTCTGACATGGAGTCAGTCACTTCCTTTTAATTCGTTTAAGTAATATTTTCATGAGACAAATTTTCCAGTTTTACTCGACATGTTAATGTTCTTTGAACTGTGTTGCTGTTTTTCTACATTTGTCACTTTTGTTTATTTATTCTTCTGCTCCTATAAAGAGTTGTGAAATTTTGAGTTTGAAAAGTTTTGTATAAAGTTGTCATTACTGTCACGTCCTGTCTTTGGGGACTAGTCTGTTCTTCTGTTTCTCTTTCTGACAGCAGGATTACTTGGAGAGATGGAAATAGAAAAATAGAAAAACTTCAGTTTTGTTGTGTCTACTTTAAGACTGTGAGATTAAGGATTGGCCTTGACAGAGTAACCTCTTCAAGAGCCTAACTAATCCTGGGATTTAAAAAAAGTCTCTCCTCATCCTGTTTCTAGATTTAATCTAAAGTGTTTTCTTGTTTATCCACACTGATTTGTTTATACACCTCAAAGATCGCATCTTTGTGAAAGTAAATCAGACTTAAGACAACTCATTAAAAAAAATCAGTAACTTTTTGTAAATAATAAATTTATTTATAAAGAATATAAATAAAAGATAACTGTACAAAGTAAATACTTGTACATTTTACTAAAAATGTTGTCTTACAGTTTGAAAGCTATAAATAGTTTTATTGTGACTTTGTTTTGATGTTGAGTCTTCAAACTGTTTGTCTGTGAATCAGCTGTTTTGCAGTGACTCTACTCTTATGTTATAAACAGCAGAGTTTTTATGTTTCTCTTTTCCTAACTGGATCATTCTTATGTGAACAGTTCCCAGTAAGCCCACTGTGACCCTGCAGCCACCCTGGATATACAGTGGTGAGACAGTCACTGTCAGATGTGACATTCAGGGAGGTGAAGGAGCTCAGTGGACGTATGAATGGAGACGAGGCCAGTCAAACATACCTGAAACATCCAATGAATACAGAATCAGCAGCGCTGCTGAGTCTGACAGTGGAGAATACAGCTGCCGGGGCACAAGGACCTATATGTTAACAGAGTGGAGTGATACCATCACACTGACTGTATCATGTAAGTTGGAGATCTGTTTTATCAACATTAGTAAGAATCTGTTGTTCTTGCAGCTTTGTAGCTGTTTCATTTGTGCTGCTCAGTAACATATTTTGAAAAGCAGCTTTTTATTCACAGTGAAGAGAACAAAACATATCAGAGTAACGTCTCTGCTGTGCAGCTCTAATACATGAAGTGCAGAACAAATGCTGAACCTGTTTCAGCTGCTCCACCACATTCACTAAGAACAACAGTTACATCCAATATTTTCACTTCTGTATTTGTGTTATTTTTATTTTTATTACTCCCTGTTGCACCAACATATGATGCAGTTCCTTCAGTTGTTTTTAGCATGTTGTCTATTGTTGAAATGATCTTAGGTTTCAGGTTTTAGTTAAAGAGTCTGGTCTCATGACAAACACACACTGGGTCTTTTTCACTTAGTGAACCTCGCCTCTGTCAGTGCACCCCAGGGTGGCTGTGGGTACAATGTAGCTTGCCATCACCAGTGTTTGAATGTGTAAAGCGCTTTGGGGTCCTTAGGGTCTATTAAAGCGCTATACAAATACAGGCCATTTCATTTAATGAATATAGAAATAATCATCTCACAGACAAAACATTATGTGCAGCTACTGTCAGTGCCATTGATATTGACTGGTGATAACTGGTGAGTTCAAACTTGAACTTACCACAAAGCACTACATCTGATGGTAATTGTACCTTTTGTCATTCATGTGTTTTTATTGTACTTTCTTGAACATTAACAGTCTCAATCAGGCCTGTTGTGACTCTGCATCCAAACTGGTCTGAGATATACAGAGGAGAGACGATCACTGTCAGATGTGAGATCCATGGAGGAGACACTGAGTGGGATTATGAGTGGGAAGCAAACAGCATCAGAAAACCTCCAAATCAAAATGAATTCAGGATTATTTCTGCTTCATCATTGAACAGTGGAAACTATCGCTGTAAGGGCAGAATGAAAAGTTCACAGCATGAAACAACAGAGTGGAGTGATTCAGTCACACTGACAGTTTCTGACAGTAAGTCATATTTGCTTTAAGCTGTTTGAACACTTTGTAAAATGTGTTTCTGTTCATACAGACTGAGTGTCACAGTCTGGCGAGGGCAGACTGTATGAATTGAAAAAGGACCCAAAATGCAGACTCCAAGGAACAGGGAACAAAACTTTAATGTTAACAAAAAGCGAGCCGTTTAATATGGCTGGTAAAAAAGGTACAAACAAAGGGCAAGGCAAACTGAAGCAAAATTAACACAAACCTAAACTGGGAAATCTAAACAAACAATAAGAAAAACCTAGACAAGAAACTTGGAAGCATGGCATAGGAAACATGGCGTGGACAACAGACGACCTGACAATCACACACTGAAAACAGAGGACTTAAAGACACAGGAGGTGATTAGGGGAAGTGGAGACACATGAGGAAACAGCTGGCACACATGAACATAATGACGTCACAGTGGGAGAGTAAAACTGAACATGATGAACACAGAACACCAGACCTCTTCACAATAAAACAGGAAACTTAATGAGACAGACATGACAACCCGAACTTGACAACGTAAGACACAGACATGAAACGCATGAAGAGCAGGGGAGATTTAACATGGTTGGAAACACGAGGGGAAAATAATAACTAGAAACACTTAGGCATAATAATACAAACTTGATAACATAAGACACGCAGCATGAAACACGAAGGGTGAGGGGAAGCTTAAATACAGGGGAAGAAAACACAAGGAGTCTAATAACCAAATGAACTTAGATAACCTAATGAACAAAATAAACTCAAACTTAAAACGCTGGGTCAAAAGACCCAGGACCATGACAGAGCCCCCCCTTCAAGGGCGGATTCCAGACGCCCAAAACCATGAACAAAGAAATGCAGCAACAAGAAAACAAACATGAAACAAAACCAAAACAACCCACCCAGGGCGGGCGGCGGGGGTCCAGGACGGAGGGCCAGAAACAAAACCACAAAAACAAAGAATCTGAAGCACTCAGTCCAAACACAAGGGCTTAAGAGTCCGAGACCCTGTTTCAGGAGGGCGACCATGATCTCGGCAGAAAAGGAGTTCATGGCGGAGTAGTTCAGGTGGCCGACCTGGAGGCCGATGGCACAGTAGTCCATAGTTCAAGGGTTCAGGGGGACGGCCATGTGGAAGGTGGCAGTGGCGAAGCAAGCATGGCTGGCCACACTCGGGTGGCTTGGCTCGTGGCCGGCGGCAACATGGACGAGACCTGTCGGGTGGCTTGGCTCGTGGCCGGCGGTGACGTGGACGAGACCTGTCGGGCGGCTTGGCGGGTGGTCGACGGCGTGGACGATAATCCTTGGATGGTTTGGTTGGTTTCCGTCGACAGGCTGTCCTGACAGGCTTCGGAAACAGCCGTGCTGGACCTGGACGTGGCTTGGCAGGTGGAAGGAGACAAGGCTGAGGCGTGGCAGGCACAGATAATGGCGCTGCAGGCGACGGCGTGGAAGCCGCAGGTGGCGGCGCTGCAGGCGATGGCGTGGAAGGATGCTGGGCGCGCTTGGCTGAACCTCCAGCTGGCACAACAGGACCAGGCGAGGCAGGGCCAGACGCAGCAGAGGCCGGACCAGGCAAGGCTGAAGACTCTGACGAAGCTGGACCAGACGAGGCTGAAGACTCTGACGAAGCTGGACCAGACGAGGCTGAAGACTCTGACGAAGCTGGACCAGGTGACGACGAGGCGGCCGCAGGTGGCGGCTGAACGGTCCCCTCGGACCCTCCAGCTGACGAGGCATGAGGCTGGACGGGCTCCTCAGGCCCTCCAGCTGACGAGGCAGGTTGCTTTTCAAGTTGCAGCAACACACAGTCTATAGTGGGTGAAATGAGTTCGTATGAGTTCTCAGACTGAGGTGTGGCAGAACCAGGTGAGGCGTCGTCCTCAGGCTGAGGCGTAGAAGCAGCAAGCAGTAGCGCAGCAGGTGGTGGTCCTGCAGGCGGCGGCACGGGAGCCGCAGGAGGTGGCGCTGCAGCCACAGGTGGTGAAGCAGAAGGTGGCCAGACGGGCTCCTCAGGCCCTCCAGCTGACGAAGCATGAGGCTGGACGGGCTCCTCGGGCCCGCCAGCTGACGAAGCATGAGGCTGGACGGGCTCCTCGGGCCCGCCAGCTGACGAAGCATGAGGCTGGACGGGCTCCTCGGGCCCGCCAGCTGACGAAGCATGAGGCTGGACGGGCTCCTCGGGCCCTCCAGCAGACACAGGAAAAGGCTGCACAAACTCCAACTTAGCCCCTGGCTCCAACCTGGCCTGGATCTCGGTCCCACAGTAGCTTAGCTGAGCCTCATGGCTAGCACTTCCAGTGCAAACAGTCTTATAATTTGGCTTCTTGGAAGCAAAGTTCATAGCATGATCAATACACTGGGATGCTAGGTAATTGTGCAGAGGGATAAGATATTCCGTGGAAGACTTGGCTGGTGATTTTTCAGTCTTAGTCATTTCATAAACATGCCCATGAACCTTTAAGGCAGTGTTTGTTCCAATATTGTCCTTAGAAAAAACGCGTGGATTCAGAATACAATCACCCACCTCATGTTGCTGTGAGCCGTGGTGACGACCTGGACGCCGCCTCCTCCTGGAAGCCGTGGTCGTGGAGGCCGGCGCCGCTACGGCTGAGATGAATGTAGCGCTGGAAGCAGCCACCGGTTGAGGTGAGGAAAACGCAGCACTTGTCTGCTGCAGTGGCGACATGGACATGGAGACAGGCGGGAGACTCAACACGCCAACTTTAGCTCCTATAGCTGGCATAGGGAGGGCTGCGTCACAGAGGGGCTGGAGTAATTCAGTCTGCATGCTGGGGGGCTGCTTTGGCAACACGGTGCGGATGAAGCCGTGCAAATCCTCCGACAATCCCTCCATGTAAGCCGGGTATGCAGACAGAATCCGGTACAGCTGAACTCTAACTGACTCCTTCTCACTCTCCTGTCTGCACGCAGAATAGATTTTCCACTGTCCATGGAGAATGGTCACACGAGTGCTGAACTCCCAAAAATCCTCAAAGATGTCTGCTGGGTCCATTCTGGTCAGGTCGTTCTGTCACAGTCTGGCGAGGGCAGACTGTATGAATTGAAAAAGGACCCAAAATGCAGACTCCAAGGAACAGGGAACAAAACTTTAATGTTAACAAAAAGCGAGCCGTTTAATATGGCTGGTAAAAAAGGTACAAACAAAGGGCAAGGCAAACTGAAGCAAAATTAACACAAACCTAAACTGGGAAATCTAAACAAACAATAAGAAAAACCTAGACAAGAAACTTGGAAGCATGGCATAGGAAACATGGCGTGGACAACAGACGACCTGACAATCACACACTGAAAACAGAGGACTTAAATACACAGGAGGTGATTAGGGGAAGTGGAGACACATGAGGAAACAGCTGGCACACATGAACATAATGACGTCACAGTGGGAGAGTAAAACTGAACATGATGAACACAGAACACCAGACCTCTTCACAATAAAACAGGAAACATAATGAGACAGACATGACAACCCGAACTTGACAACGTAAGACACAGACATGAAACGCATGAAGAGCAGGGGAGATTTAACATGGTTGGAAACACGAGGGGAAAATAATAACTAGAAACACTTAGGCATAATAATACAAACTTGATAACATAAGACACGCAGCATGAAACACGAAGGGTGAGGGGAAGCTTAAATACAGGGGAAGAAAACACAAGGAGTCTAATAACCAAATGAACTTAGATAACCTAATGAACAAAATAAACTCAAACTTAAAACGCTGGGTCAAAAGACCCAGGACCATGACACTGAGATTATTATTCTTTGTATAAACTGAGCTCACTGTTCAGAGACTGTACTACATGTTCACTGAGAGAAAATCTTTTTTGAACAGATGAACCCCGTCCTGTCCTCACTGTGTCTCCATCATGGCTGAGTCCTGGAGCCTCAGTAACTCTGAACTGTGAGGTTGAACATCCGTCTGCAGGATGGAGCTTCTACTGGTATAAAGCTGTTCCTGATCTATCAGAGAAATCCTCCAGTTATGAGCTGCTACCTGATGGCAGTGGGACTGCACAGGACTCCTACATCATTCATGGACAGACACACACAGCAGGATATGTGTGCAGAGCTGGAAGAGGAGACCCAGAGTATCACACTGATCACAGTCAACCAAAGTTTGTCTGGTCTGCAGGTCAGTTTGTTTCTCTCTAATAAATTATGTCATCACTTTAATTCCCCATTATTTTTCTTGCAGCGGCATGCTGACATTGAAATCTGATGTCCAATTACAATTAAATTGCATTAAATGATTTTATTTAAGTTTCCTCATAAGCATTAAATTGAATCTCATCCTTTCTCACTACATTCAAGTAAACTGAGCTTCAGTCAGACACTTCTGTTGTTATTCAAATTCCTCCTTGTTTGTTTCTCACCGAGTTAAACAAGAATGAATTTTGTCTCCAGGTCTTTTTAATCTTCATGGTGATGATTAGAAAGTCTGTAAAGCTGGCAGGACTCCTCTGAAGCACATTATGTACACAGATGATCTCGTGGTCTTTAGTCCTCATGTTGTTGTGCTTTTGCTGTGAAAAATGATATCAGACATGATGCCCATAAAAGTGCTGTCATGATTTGTAGAAGCAAAGAGAACAAACATTAAAGATCTGCTGATGTTAAACTGTCTGATAATGATCTGACTGTTTGTAATAAGGTCACAAATGTCAGACATCTTATTACATGACAGATGGTGAAGATCTTTGCTTGTGCAACAACAAACATGCACGCTGTGGACAAACTGTAGGAAAGCAGGTTTATAGAAACTTCTAATGTAGCTTCTAATGATGCTGTGAGATTATTACTGAGAGACCCAGATGGTTCAGTGAAATCTTTCCAGCTACAGGAGTCACAACATTTAAATCTGTATTAACAAATCTCATTCATAGATTTATTTGCAGTTATGGTGGGTTTAGCAAGAACTATTTTTTCTCTGTGATATTGTGAATCCTAACATCTGTGAGCTTTGTCTCTTCACTGCATGTTGTTTCCAGATGTTCATGCAGCGTCTCTCACAGTGAGTCCTGACAGAGTGCAACACTTCACCTCTGACTCTGTCTCACTGACCTGTGAGGGAAACTTCACTGAGTGGAGAGTGAGGAAGTTCTCTGAGGACGGCCGACTCTCTGACTGTTGGAGAATGACTGGATCCACATGTGACATCAACACATCAAAGTCAGATACTGCAGTGTACTGGTGTGAGTCTGGATCAGGAGAGTTCAGCAGTGCAGTCAACATCACTGTACAGAGTATGTTATTATACATTTACTTCTTGGATCTGAGTGATTTAGACGTCACATGAACATTTGTCCCAGCTTTGCTCTATGTGAAGTAATTCTATGTGGCAACACAAACAAAAATGAGAATTTCAGATGATTTTAGGCTCCAAAGCTTCAAACAATATTCTTGGTTTTTGTTCTCTAATTAAATGAGTATTTTATATTTTCTCCATCAGAATGAAACTCTAAAAAGCTCAACATCTCTGTCATCACATTAGATAAACTTTTATTGTCTCCATTCAGAGTAACTTAGGGAAACACATCATGCAAAAAACAAACAAAAATGCAAACACTCACCCACAATTTCACCCATAATGATTCAGCAATTGTATTGATAATAATTTGACTCCTGCAGGGAAGACTAAACACTGAAATGTTGTCACTTGTTCAAACTTCTCTCCAGTCATTGAAACCAAGCTGAGATCTCCAATAGATCTTTCATCAATGATCGTTATAAATATGACGATTATTTTTCTTTATATTTAACACAAAGGTGTGTTTCTTATACCACTGCACAATCCCTTCTGATTTCCACAATTTTTAAAATAAAATGTGAAAAGAACAGGAGATCTCACACAGCCCTGTGAGACTCTTGTTCTTATAAATTGTATGTGTGAACGAGCAGAACTGACTTTAACTTCCTGTTGTTTTTTTAATGAAAATAGCCAAACAACCATCTGATTATATAGGGATCCACTTTCATGTTATTTAACAGTGTATAAGTGTTTGTGGTATTAAACGCTGATCTTAGATCATAAATAACAATCGTGCATAAGCTGAGGGGTTTTCTAAATGCTTTAAAATCAAGTGAGTTAAAGTAATTATATTCAAATTGTACTTTCCATTCAGTGCTCAACCATAATGCATTCAAAGGATTTCATTACTACTGATGTTACTGCTGCACGTCTGTGATCATTATTATGCTGATTGCAGCCTTTTTCTATATAGTGAGGATGAAGCTGATATCAACAGGACTCCAAGCTGGAGTCAGCTCATCAGCAAATGTAACAGCATCAGGCCCACAGGCCTTCTTGGTACTTAAGTTTTTTAATGCAGTTATTTTTATTTCATTCTATTCACAACCCTTAGATCAGTTACTAAGTGAGTCTCTGTTAGATCACATTATGAGCTTGCAAAATAAAAGGATCAGCCATTCTACTTCATTTACTACATGCATTTCTTTCTTACCTGGATTCAAGTCGATCATCTGTTTCACAGAGTCGCTTCTGTGAAAATCTCCCTGAAGCTTGCATGTCAGCTTTTCCTAAAAGTGTGCATCAGCTGGTCTGACTGAAACAATTGTGTGTGATTGTTTCACAGATGATGTTTCTATCCTGGTGAGTCCTGTTCATCCTGTGACTGAGGGAGCTTCTGTTAGTCTGAGCTGCAGTTTGAGAACACAAAAAATACTTTCCAATGTGTTTTTCTATCACAATGACAAACTTATTCAAAATGATACCCGAGGGGAGCTGAAGATCTCTGCAGTGTCAAAGTCTGATGAAGGTTTCTACAAGTGTCAGTACTCAGGAAGAGAGTCAGCACAGAGCTGGATGTCAGTTAAAGGTGAGCAGGATCAAAACATTTGATGGATTTTAATGATTTTCATGCTTGAGAAGAAACATTAGATTGTCTGTTTAATGCTTGAAGTCACCTGGATCTATTTTGTGAGAACTGAAATATGCAGTATAATAATAAGTATTATACTTTATTATTACTTAATTATTATTAGTCATTTCAGCAGCTGTGTCTGGAGCTGACAGCTCTTCATCTCCTGTGTGGTTGATGGTTGGACTGGTTTGTGGAGTCTCTCTCATTATTATTCTCCTGCTCTTGTTGTATCGCTGCAGACAGTCCAAGTGTAAGAGCCTCTTCTTTTCATGCTGTATTAGAGAGTTTATTTGCTACATACACTTTAATTATTCACTCATATACATGTATTCTGATCTCATGACACTAAATATCAGTGGAACAATTTATACATGACAAACATGTGTAATAACATTTGTCTCTTTCACAGATTCCTGTTTCACCAGGTTGGTAAAATACTTTTTATTATTATTTTAAACAAACATCAGTTACTTTTGAGTTTATTGTGTTTATTTCATGTTTTAGGTCGATCCAGTCTGAGAGTCACAGTCCGGGCTCCTCCACAAATCATGGAGTCAACCAGAATGAAACTCATGTGTACGGCTCTCTTCAACATGGTCAGCATTGAAAAACAGTCTTTATTATCATTATTAATATTGACTTTTATTAAACCTCCATTAACACGAACATTTGTCAGGTTCAGTTTGTGTTCAGCAGTTTTTTAAAGAACATTTAAAGATCTTACAGTCCTGGTTTTGACTCACACAGAGTTTCTGTGTTTGCTCTGATCTTTAGTCTAACTAATAAAATGATTAATGTGAGCCTGGCTTGTTTTTTTCTTTAGGTACTGCTGACGTCTATGAATCAGTCACACAAGTGACAAACAGAAATGGTCAGTATATGTGCTGAAAAGCACAGAACAGTTAGAGATGAATCTTGTTTTTGATTTAATGAAACTAATTCAATGTTTTTACAATCCTGTAAATAAAATTATGAACATTTCAGGAGCAGATGAATATGAAAACGTCGCCTCCTCTCTTATTGAGTTTAAAGATCTTAGAAGAAAGAGTGAGTACATAAAACGCGTGCAGTTTAAAAATAAAACAAACATCCTTTAAAAACATGTTTTTTTTTCATTTGTGGATGAATTTGATCATCTTCACAGGCCAACACGACACACCAGAGGAGAGCGCTGCTTACTACAATGAAGATGGGATGCAGGTACAGTCACAACAGTCCCATGCAGTGTTTGGTTTGTTAGCTCTCCACCTCACAGAAGCACATAATGTACAGAGACACTGGATACAAAGTCTGAGCTTCCTGGATGCTTTTATCACCTGCTGGCTGACTAACAGCTACTTTGTAACCAGTTTTACACATAAAGCTTTTTCTCCAGCTCCACACTCAGCTCTGTATCACCTGCTCTGAGAAGAAGAAAACACATTTCATTTCATTTTCACATTTTTGCACAAAAAAAATCTTTACAATACAGAACACACAACAAATGATACCATGTGTATATCAGAGACCACATGTTTAAATCAATGAAAGTAAATGAGGATGATTTCCTCCTCCACACAGGTACAGAGGTGCGTCTGAGGGTCGCACTTCCTAAACAGTCAATAAGGTACAGTTAACGTTACACTCTCTGTAAAGACTCAAACACACAGAACAGAACTTCACTTTACATCGAGGGCAGACGATGTTTTTATAATAAACTTTATTGTTCTCCAACAGGAAGCCACAGATGGGACAGGCACGAGGTGCAGCCAGTGACCCCATTAAACTGATGTTTTACTGTCCTAATTTTGCTCGAGTTATTGGTTCTGTTATTAGTTACCTAACACAACCTAATGTGAGTCTTTTGACTGAAAGTAGCCAACTGACCTGGTGGAGTCATGCTCTGTACTGACAGAATATGGCGATACATGTGTTTTTATAGCTTTAAGCAGTTATTTCTTAAATCCAGCTTCACAGTCAGAGTTACATCTGTGTCAGTTTTTGAGAGCTGGGCTCCATGATGTAAATTAACCTTTTTTTACATGTAGTGTTTCATGTCCACTTTAATGCTGAACACCTGATGTGACATTTTCACACAACAATACTTCTGCTCAGTATTGATTTTTCTTTTGCATGTTTGCCATCCTCCATCTTCCACTTTTACTGATTTGGTTCATGTAAACATTTCTGATGGTTTCATGTTCATCAAAATATTCTAATCTGCAGTTCCAAGTCTTAGAGATTACACTCACTTTACATTCACAGACTTGAAGTTGTTGCTGTTCTTGGGAGACATTTCTCTTTTGTTCTGGTATCAAACTGCCTCGTGTTTGCTGAGTTTCAAGCTCTTTCTGTTCACCTGTCAAACTATTGCTCATGTTTCCAGAGCAGCTTTTCTTCTGCTCAGATTAAAAATTTACAGTCATTTCTGTTTTGTTGATTTGCCAAATTGTTGCTCAGTTGTTGAGAATCACTTGTTTTCTGTTCTGTTGCCAAACTGTCTGTCAGTTTCATATAGACATTAATTTGCTCTTGTTCAGTTGCCAAGTTGCTGCTCAGTTGCTTTGAATCGAAGTTCATCTCAGTTCACAGGCTGCATTGCAGTTAAATAAAATATTTCTCTTCTGTTGAGTTTCCAAACTGTCTTTCAGAATAATTTATTCTCAGTTTTCTGCTCAAACTTTGTCTCAGACATCTGATTTTCTCCTCTTCTGTTCAGATTCAATCATCTTCTGCTCAGTTGTCTAAAGTCAAGACTGTGTCAGGGTTCCTGGGTGGTTCACCTGGTGTTTTCAGTTCATGTTCAGTTTATGTTCCACATTCATGTTTCCCGCTTCACCGTGCCAGCCCTCTGTCTCAGTGTCATTAGCTCTACTTCCTGTTTCATTATGTTCAGCTGTGTTCTCACCGGTCCCTAATCATCATCATTAGCCAGTGTACTTAAGTCCTCAGTTTCATCCTGGTCTTTGTCGTGTCATTGATGTTAATGTTGTCTACTCTGCACGTGTGTTCAGTTAAGCCAGTCATTTCAGTTCAGCCAGTCATCTTATGTTCAGCTCATCTGCTCGTCATAATAAACACCAGCCTTCACCTCCCTGTGAGTCCAGCGTTTGGGTCCTCCTTTCCTCGCATCCACACTCGACACCCCTGACAGAATGACACGACCCTGCGTTGTGGACCCAGCGGACTCTGACCTCTTTGAGCGGCAGCAGGCAGCGCTCTTTCACTGGACGGAGGCGCTTTTTTACCCGCTTGGAGCACTCAAAGCACTAATGGGCTTCATGTGCACATTAGTGCTCAACAAATTGTTTAAAATCCAAAGAGGAGAAAGTAGAAAGAACATGTGACAAAATGAACACGGCTACTTACAAACACAGTGACTGTCCTCAGACAGCGCACACAACTGTCAAGTAATTCAGTTCAATTCAGTTTAGCTGTCTGTTGCTGTAATTTGGTTCTATATAAATAAAAGTTGACAATTTTTATTATAAGGTGCAAAATCATAACCACAGTCGCCTCCAGGGGCTTTATACTGTAAGGACTGTACAACAATACAGAGAAACACTCCAAATCAGACGACTATGAGTGAGCAGTTGGTGACAGTGAGAATGAAAAACTATTTTTTTAACAGGAAGAAACTTTTGACAGAACCAGGCTCAGAGAGGGGCGGTCATCTACCACCTGCTGGGGTAACACTGTGGAAAAGAGCCAGAAATGAATAATAACTGAACAGCTTGACCTCACAGATCATTCGGTTGCTTTTGAAGACGATGACTTACTGTAAGTGTGATTCTGGGTCAGGAGTCTGCTGTGGCACAGAGACCCTCTGAAGCAGGGTGGGCAATTCATTTTCCTGAGGGTCCACATGAGAAACTGGGCCTGTTGTGGAGGGCCGCATCAATAAACTGAACTCAATCCTGCTCAGTACTAATTTGATCTCTGTATAAACTGGTACTGGTAAGAGTGGACGTTACAATTAGGCAACGAAAATGTGAAACAGACAGAGTTAGAAAAAAAGCCCTTCACAGCTTTTTGTTATTACGCTGATTGTTTGTCTTGTTTTGTCTCTGCAATAATTCAGTTTAATAAAGTGTTTTGAAATGAACTGAGTCACTGAGTCACTGGTGAATTTTGAAGAGCTTTTTCTGTGTCTGTGACTCTTTTACTGCTTTTTTACTTGGCAGCACTTTTTTATGCGGCTCTGCCATCATGTGTCAGAATACAGAGAGAACAGTCAAAGTCAACAACTTAAACACTTTTAGAGCTGCTGAGCACCAAAGCTTGTTTTTGACCTGTTTACGCTCTGAAGCCGTCTCACTGAAGACTATGCAAAAGGAAAATATTGTTTATGTTTTGATAAATTAAAACTTTTTAAACCCTAAAAAATTGTTTTTACTTAATTTAAGTCTACAAAATTGTACAGTGATATTTTTATTCAACAAGTAAGATCATGCAGTAATAATATGAGATCAAACTACAAACATGGCATTACAGAATGACATCTTTGTTCTTCTAAGCAGCCACATTGCCTACATGTGTGTCAAAGGCTGTTGTTGGTATATAAATATAGTCGTGATCCTGGGTTTGCACCCAGCGTTTTGTGTTTGGACTTTATAGTTTTGGGTTATTTAATATTCAGAGGTCATGATTCTGCCCTGTCTAGTTGTTATCCCTCTGTTTATGCTTTTAGGTCGTCTTAGTTTTCTTACCTAGTTTGTGTGTGTGTGTGTGTGTGTGTGTGTGTGTGTGTCACGAAACATACTTGATCATGAGAGTGAGAAACAGCAACAATGCACCCCAGCAGTTTGATCCAGGAGACCAAACAATCACGTGTCCACTCCAGCAGAAAGGCCGGTAGGTTGGAAGCAAACGGCTGTGAAACTGGACAGTCTTCTAGCCTTCGTTCAAGTCCGCACTTAATTCTGCATTTTTCCGGTCGCTAGCACCGCAGCGCGAAAACTTTGAAAAGGACTCAGAAATGTCGCTCAGTTTTTTGTACTTTTTTAATTCTCTAGGAGCTTAAAAACTTTATCGTCGTCGCCGGCATGTTTTGTACCTTAGGCTCGTCAGAGACAGTGATATCCAGGTAAAATAATTGTCTTTAATCTACATGCATTTAGGAATTACTTAGCATTTTTCATAATTCCAGTGACTGAATGATTGCCGGTCATTCGTACACATTCACTTTATTATATAAAATATGTAAACTAAATCTCTTTGAAACTTATAGAAGAACATTTTCTATTTCCATTTATTTTCTGTTATTCATTTGATCCTGTAACTTATTTATGTGCATAGATGGGCTGTAAAAATGTGACAAAGCTGAAAACATGATTATTTCTGAGTTCACAAAAAAGCTTCGTGTCAGAGTTATATTGTTGGTTTGTCATTTATGCTTGGAACCATATAATCATATATGCTTAGAGGTATATAATCGATTACATATTGATAGATTGTCTCATCCTTAGTAGTCTGCAAAGGCTCTGTGTGCGTTCCACAGTGCTCTGGCATACACACACATCCTAAGGTCATGAGAGAGGTCGTACCTTCTCTTTCTGATTTATATTATAGGAGGACATCTACTCTGCATCTGTTGAGTATAAGTATATACTTACTTACTATACTTATATATATACTTATATAAGTATAAGTGCCTTTTATTTAGGTGGTCAGCTGGGCTCCTAGCACCAGCTTTGGGTCATATTTTGACCCACATACACACACATACACACATCCATGTACACACAACCTCCCCCACGCACACACACACACACACACACACACACACGCGCGCATACTTACACGTACACAGATGGTATTATTTGAGCACATGCATGCCTGTGTGAGATGTCATATGTTAATGAATCTATGCATATTCATGTAACCACAATAAAGAGCAGTGCTACGGGGGAGCTGACTGAGAGGGACTGGGGCTCCAGGAACAGCGCTCGTCTCGGTCATCTTCCTCGTGCACAAGATCACACAAAGAGTTCTGCCTGGTGCTTCATGCTTTTGCTAGCTGCAGTATAATTGCCGTTTGTGCCAACATAAAACCTAACAGTTAGTTACACAAATGAAGTGTATAAATTTTAAGTCTTTTCACAGCCTATTAGTATATTTGACTTAAGCTTGATAATCACAATAATGCTTTGATGTCATAAAATAAATAAAATCATACCTTTCTACTAAAACTGTTTGTTGTTCTCCACCTTTTCCTTAACCAGAGCAGACCCTTGTACTGCAGGATTAACCTGAGTGTCCCAGTCGTGGACCGTATTTTAAACCAGGAGGATCCCAGGCTTTATTTTTGTTGATGTATTATAAATATTCTTGTTTTATTGTTATTGTTTGTCCATCCATCCATCCATCCATGTTTTTCCGCTTATCCGGGGCCGGGTTGCGGGGGCAGCAGCCCAAGCAGAGAAGCCCAGACCTCCCTCTCCCCAGCCACCTCCTCCAGCTTATCCGGGGGAACACCAAGGCGTTCCCAGGCCAGCCGAGAGATATAATCTCTCCAGCGTGTCCTGGGTCTGCCCCAGCGCCTCCTCCCAGTGGGACATGCCCGGAAAACCTCGCCCAGGAGGCATCCTTGTCAGATGCCCGAACCACCTCAACTGGCTCCTTTCGATGTGGAGCAGCAGCGGCTCTACTCAGAGCCCCTCCCAAATGGATGAACTTCTCACCCTATCTCTAAGGGAGAGGCCAGCCACCCTTCAGTTATCCCATTTCTTCTAGCCTGCATGCGGGTGACTTTCCCATGCAGGCCCATCTTCTCCAGAATTGTCCTGATCACACACAAAAAATAAGAGAAGAGAGAAAAACATGGCAAGTATGTTAATCCCTAAAGTTTTCACAGCAGAACACAAGAGGAATACCGTCTGGACATCACCGGTTCTGTACAGTATGAGGGTTAATAAAACCATACTCATATGAATATGATGTGCAAATTGATTTATTCTTGTACCTCCATGCCACAGTGGCCGAATTCTTCACCCCAGTGAAGAGGTGATCGTTTTCTCCTCTCATTTTAAGAAATTAAGCCATTTGGTCTTTGTTCCCTAAAACATGTCAAACTGAAATCCTGAAATCCAAAATGAATCCTGGGATATGGTGGGCCACGAACGATACAGCCAACACATCCTTCAAATCTGGGGAAATGAAGGATACATTTGCCGCCGCATTTGGAGGACTCTTCAAATTTGGACAGCCTTCGTCGCGTCACTGTGACGTAATTGCCTACAAATGCAGCCATCGACGAATGCTACCCCTGAATTTGGACACAGCCTGTGTCTCAATGTGCGTTTTGCACACTTCCTGTTTTACTTTGATAGTCACTTGTGCTTTGTGCATCATGTTCAGTTTAAATTGTGTCCAGCTGTGCTTCCTTAGCTCCTCTTAGCTACGATTCCCTCCTGTGGTTTGTTCCCTTGTTTGTTCTTGTGTGTATTTATGCCTGCATCTCTCTCTGTCCTGCATCGCGGTCTCCCTCATCGTACAGCTGTGTGTTCTGCCTGCCGTTTAGTTTCAAATAATTTTTTTTGTAGTTTTGCATTTTTTTTTGTATTCCAGCAATACAGCTGGGTTTAAGTTAACCTTTTCTAAGAGTCTGCATTTTGGGTCAAATCCTCATTCCTTCCCTCTTCACACCGCCAATAGAATAGCCCTTTATTCTCATCGTACATGTACAATGAAATTAAGGATACTCTATACTCTGCCACATTTTATTTTTAATCTATTGAAAGGCCTCATTTTTATCTGTGCCATGCAGGAAAGAGGAAATGCAGCATGTTTCAGACAGCAGTATTTTGTGTAGCTGATATTTTGTTTTACGTCAGCATATATAAGGAAGGAGCTTTCTAATCAAGTGCTTTCTTGTCCTTTTTGACTTTAATGAGGAGCTTGTTTTACTAAATTAACATGCAGTAAGATTTGAAACTGCAGTGACTGAGACCACAATTATTTGCACAAAGTATTTACTGGTGTTTTAAACTCGGACCTTTAGATCAGACCATGACAGGAAGGATCACTTTTTAAAGAGACGTGGCTGATGGAAAATATTGTGTTAACATTTTTGAAACCGCAAGTTCGCAAATAGCTGCAAGTCTATCTGCACCATCTCTGCACTTAAACAAACATCAATGACCTCATGTATGTGTGTGTGTGTGTGTGTGTGTGTGTGTGTGTGTGTGTGTGTGTGTGTGTGTGTGTGTGTGTGTGTGTGTGTGCGAGATAAAACATACGTGATCATGAGGGTGCAAAACCACAACAGAGAGTCAAATGGTGGGACTCCCCACCATTTGACCTTAGAACTGAAGAAGCTTCTCGGATGAGAGGTGAAACGTCTTCAAGCAACTTAAAGAAGTCCAGACGCTTTTCTTTGCAAGCTCCTTAGACTATGATGACCTGGATGACTGAGAACCTTCACAGACACACAACAGAGAAAACACAGAAAGATCCAGGAGACCCAAAAACAAACACGTGTCCACACCAGCAGAAGCAACAAGGAGCCAAAAAGAAAGATCACCTAAAAACCAAACGGCAGCTGATCCTGTCAGAGGTTGGCCACCCCAGTACGAGCTGAGGACAGAGCCCCAGGGCTCTGGGCACATGCACAAACCTGCATCAACCCACCGTTCTAAAACCCTTCACCCTGTGTCAGTATTTCTGTGAAGTATGAATGAAAGTTTGCACGCAGCTGCAGGCTTATCTGCACTTAAAGACCCTCAGTGATCTCATGTTTTTCTCCATCAGCCCACAGAATGAATCTCAATGTCTCCTGAAAACACTTTGGCTCTGTGCTATGTGATTATGTCTTATTCTTGCTATCAAACCTCAGGATGTGTAAAGAGGAACTGGAAGTTTGGTCATGACCAAATTGAAATATTTAACACAATGAAGCAACATGGGGTTTGTTTCAGTGCTTTGTGTATTTACTCAATATGCATTCAAGTTTAGAGTTACTATGGCAACATGAGTAAAAATATAAAAATAAATGATTTAAGGAATAATTACTAAAATGCCTTTAGATACACAATAAAAACCTCCTGACATCTCTCCTCTGTTTTTGACCTTCTGCAAATGATTTTTAGTTTTTAATAAATAATTACAATCCACAGTAAAACTGAAAATAATGAATAAGTGTTGATAATGTTTAAGAGTTTATTCACTCGTATTGTAGGGACACCATAATATCATCTGACATATCAGTCTACACATAGCTAAACAGACTGAACTTCTGTCGAATCATACCGGATGTTATTCTCATTTATGTTGTAAGTTGAAACTTTTGTGACCTTGATAGAGACCATATGGAAGATTTTGTGATGACCCAGAGTCTCTGTGTTCCAGTGATCAGTTATCTGTAACTCAGTTTTCTTCATTTGTTACTATTGGGGCCTGAAATGATCAGCTTCAGTAAGCTTTAGTAAAGGTCACCTCGTCTGCATTTGACTCTGGAGAGAATTACATAGTCTTTGTTGGTAACATGTAACATTCACTTTGATGTGCCAATAGAAGATACATTTATTTGCTGTCTTTGTTAATTTAATTTGTGAAACATACAGGTCTTTAGTTTCAGTTCAACCACACAGTGAGTCATTTACTCTGTTTGGGTGTCAGCCAAACATAGAATTTAACCACAAGGTGAAAAGATTCACAGATCTGAGGTCAAAGGTCATTTTTATTATAGCACTGCATGATGATGTTTCAGCTAAGAGTCAGATAAAATCTGTTTTCTGTTTTTATGCAGCATGAAAGAAGAATTTCCACATAATTCCTCCGATAAAGAATCAAAATATAAAAAAATCATTAAAAAGACTTTATCATGATGCAAGTAACATTGCAGCATGATAATGATCCAGGGGACGCTGTCAGAGTAAAAAAAGACCTGGTAAGATATGACTTAAAGCGATGGAAAACATGTCACAAAACTGCTGCGGTCAAAGCTACAGGAGCTGTTTGAGTTTGGTGTAAAAGGGAAGGAAGCACAGAGAGACCAATCAGAAGAAGAACCTGTAGAAAAACTCTGTCACACCCAAACAAAACACAACTTCTCTTTTTTTCTGCAAAGTAAAACTGTTTGAGTATCTGAGGATCAGAGTGCAGCAGGCTGGATGTGACGATGGGGCACTCTTTGCTCTGCATGATGGGCTTTTTCTGTAAGTACACGTCTGACGTTGTTTGAACGGCAGCGATTAATGAAAATGTTTCTGATCTCTGAGAATTAGTGAGTCACTGTTTAGAGCTTGTTTAGCAAACAGGAGAAATTTGGTGATTATTGTTCATCCCTAAATTTACAATAATCAATAATCAGAGTAAAGCCTTTAAAAAAAAACTTTACTCTGAGGTATAATATCTGATGAGTTTTTATTCATTATTTTAGTGCTCAGTACAGTCATCTGTGGAAACGCTGAAGGTAAGAAACACTGTTTTTACTCCAGTTCATATATGTAGCTGTTATCTCCTACAATGCTCGAAATCAGGGGTGTCAAACCTACGGTCCACGGGCCACATTCGGCCCTCGATACAATTATTTCCGGCCTGCGAGCCAGTTATTAATGGACCCTCGGTATGTGGGAGCTGAATCTTCAGCCCTGCTACGAATCCGTGCTTTGATGGGCGCACCAATCGCATGCAAAGACAGGCTGTGATCATACCATTTTATGAAAGAAAGAAGGGGGGCAGACGTTCTGAAGACAGCAAGTTTAGTGGTACAGGCCAAATCATTTCAACAACTACCAAACAGGTAAAACAGCAAATGATTAAAGTGCAGGTAAACAGAAATGTTTCTATTTTTCAGCATCTACTATAGAAATATAGTATAGATATAATAATGATGAGCTGCCAGAAGTTTCTTTCTATTTTTACACATTTGTTTCTTACAATTTAAGTCAAAGGGTGGTGCCGACAGGTTTCTCTCTTTCTCACAGCAGCTTTTTCTTCATCATGTAGAAAAACAGTTAAATACTGTAAATCTGTTCCTGTCCTTGTGTCTCTGCTATTGCCTCCCTGTTTGTTTATCACTGTTGTTGTCAAGTCCGTGTGTCTCAGGTGTAGGTCTCAGTCTTTCCTGTTTTACTTTGACAGTGTCCCATCCTGTGTTCAGTTTTGCTTCCTGTATTGTGTCATTATGTTTATTCCCCTCAGCTGTCTTCTCCGTGTGTTTCCTCATCACCATCTTGTATATTTATGGAATCAGTTGTCAGTCGGTTTTATATGGCGTTATTTTTGTGCCACTATTCTGACCGATCAAAAAAAAAGATTGAGCGCACGTAAAAAAAACTTGTGTTGCATTTTTAGGAGAAATTTATTTTGAGTGAAGAAAAACTAAATTTGAGTGAACAAAATTCATTGCTACGTGCAAAAAATGTATCTCAGTGTTTGCTATTATCCACACACACACACAACAGCAGCCCCTCTCGCTCAGTTTTTGCACTTGCGCTTGCTCGCAATGTGTTGCTCGCGCTCTCAACATTTCTGCCCGTGCGCGCTCAACTCTTTCTGTACACCGTTATATTTGTGCCACAAAACCAGCCAATCACAGACTTGGATGCAAAAAAAATCTGATTGGCTGTTCTGGTCTCCAATCAGCTCGAAATGACGAAATGCAATATCCCAGAATCCATTTTGTCCAAAACTTAAACGAGGCAGTGGCGGAGGAACGCAGAGTGTTTAAAATGATCATATTAAGAGTGTGCTGCCTTCATACAGACTAATTCTCTTTTCATGGATGTTTATCTGAACAGTTTACAGTACAGATTTACAAGAAGATGATGATTTGTGTGAGTAGTGCAGTGTATCTCACTGATATTGGCATGTGTGCTGCTTACCTCAGTGTACGCTTTTGTATTAACTCTTGGAGTTCTCAAAATCCTTGTACAAAGCTACATGGATAAAAATGAAAGGAAATACCAGATACTCCGGCTTCCTCCCACAGTCTAAAGACATGCACTTAGTGGGGTTAAGTGAATTGATTATTTTAAATAAGTGGGAGTGCGAATGTTTGTCTCTGTCTCTGTCTGGCGACCTGTCCAGGGTGTACCCTGCCTCTCGCTCTCTGATAGCTGGGATAGTCTATAGCCTCCTGCGACCCTGATAAGGATAAGCGGAAGAGAATGGACAAGAGTTTAAAGTGGGATTCAGCGTGTGGAAAACCCTAAAATCAGTTTTTAATGGCTCAGGCTATTTTCTATTGAGAGCTCCAGTAGATTTTCTTAATGTATGAGCTGTGATCAGCTGTCTTGCTGCTCTTTACAGATTTATCCACCTGAATTCAGTCTGATGTAAGCAGACGTTTCATGAGTTGTCCTCGTCTCTACACTCACAGTACACTGTTTATACTGACTTTATATTGGACTGTCACTGTGCACCAGTCACACACTGGTCTTTCCTTTAAATCCATCACAGTACAGCAAACTAACCTGTTTATCCTGCACTAATCTGTAGAGGATTTTCATGCAGCCTTAAATAACACAGTGATTCTACCTCAGTTTGTTTTGCAGCATGCTTCACACTATGAAAAACACAATGTCAACATAAATATTCAAGTAAAGTACAGATAGCTTATGTACAGTAACAAAGTATTTGTACTTCGTTACTCCCCACCTCTGGAAATAAGTAAATTGTGTGATATTTGACTATAAAACTGAGGTTGTTTACATGATATTGTGTGTTTATGCGTTGATGTTCAGTGTCACAGTTTAGATTTGTGCACACCTGGTTGTGTTCAGTCACTCTGCTGGTAGAGTCTAAATATCATTTAATCTGTTTGGTAAAAACTAAACTTTTTATTGTTGATTTTTAGTCACATTTTTACCAGGACACAAAAATATAATTACAATTAACAAGAGCAATAAAACCAGGATCGTTTTGTAATGATATATTTTTATTTGATCAGCTCCTCCTGAGCCCACCGTGACCCTCCAACCATCCACGACTCAGATATACAGAGGTGAGAAAGTCACTGTCAGATATAAGATTCAGGGATACAAGTTAAACGCATCTCCTCACTTATTTTATTTGTATTACACAATTCATCCAAAAACAGAACAAAATACTAACAAAAGCAGTGTAAAACAATAATAAATGATTGTCCTCATTTTAGGAGAGACTGGTCTGCTATGTTAGCCTTTCTCAAACTGCTCGTATGTTTACTCATAGCAGCAGTTTTCTGCGTTTATCTTTAAATCTCCAGCTCTGAATCCACCACTGGAGGTTTAACAGCATTGTTAAACCTCCAGTGGTGGATTCAGAGCTGGAGATTTAAAGATAAACGCAGAAAACTGCTGCTATGTTAGCCTTTCTCAAACTGCTCGTATGTTTACTCATAGCAGCAGTTTTCTGCGTTTATCTTTAAATCTCCAGCTCTGAATCCACCACTGGAGGTTTAACAGCATTGTTAGCAAACAACAGCTAACTGACAAGTAATGGATTATATGTTCATAAATGTATAAAACATTTAAAAAGTATAAAAACAACTTTTATTGTTGATTTTTTAAGTCAAATTATCAGTCTACTCATGCTATGTTTTATTTGATCAGCTCCTCCTAAGCCCACTGTGACCCTGCAGCCACCCTGGACTCAGATATACAGCGGTGAGACAGTCACTGTCAGATGTGAGATTCATGGAGGTGAAGGAGCTCAGTGGACGTATGAATGGAGACCAGCTGAGGTAAACACACCTCCAACATCCAATGAATACAGAATCAGCAGCGCTGCTGAGTCTGACAGTGGAGGATACAGCTGTCGGGGCAGAAGAAACTCTTCCTGGACAGAGTGGAGTGACATCACCACATTGAAAGTAACAGGTAAGTTGGACATATTTCACACATTTTAATTTACACTGCATAATGTTTCATCCAAAGACACAACAAAATACTGTCTTTCAATTATACTGTTTTTTAGATTCATATCATAAGTACTCACATTGAAACACTTGGAAGGAAAAAAGATTTCCACATGTGGATTTATTGCTGCAGTTCCATCAGTTCTTTTGTTTTTAGCATTTTTACATTAATTTCTCTTCAAGTTTGGCCTAAAAATACAATATAATTGTATCAGAGACTGATCTGCTATGTAAGCCTTTCTCACAACAGGTTTTACTTGGATTCTTTCCACTGATTGATGTTAATGAATACATTTATAAATGAATGAAAAACTAATGGTTTATAGCACTCTGACATGTTTCCTCAGTACGACACGCCCAAACACACACACAAGGGGAGAGCTTTTAGATCCTGTGCTCACTTTTTATCTCTGTTGTTTACACACACACACACACACACACACACACACACACACACACACACACACACACACACACACACACACACACACACACACACACACACACACACACACACACACTTCCCTCCATTCTGCTACACTCTGACTCTCAGTCTCAGTCTGACTCCCCTCCTCCAGACCCCAGCAGCTACTAAAATAAGGGAAAAGGTCATTAGTGCGGCTGGGATCAGCTGTTTCTGCCACCCACTCCTGACTCTGTCCCCTGAACCTGCAGCTGAGCCCCAAACCACACCCACCACAGGTGTTCACGAGTGTCAGAATACCTCAGAAGAACCTGTAATGTAGAACAGGTCCATATGTGGATCATTTGTTTACAGTTCAGTTCATGAAAATCACTGAGAGTTACCTTGATCCGCTGCTGATGAAGTTTTTAGTAAACTTTGTTGAGCCCATGTGCTTGATGTTTTAAACTGTTTCCTGTCACATGTTTACATTCCTGATTATTAAAAAAAGTCTAGTGCTAAATCCACTGGTTCAGAAAAGTTTGGAGTTGGATTGTAAAATTACATGTGACCCTGGCATGTTGAGTTCTCTTAATGACTGTCTTTGTGAGGCTCAGACTGAATATCAGCCAATGTCCTCATATCACAAAAGAAATGCAGTCATGCATTTATGTCTGTTAGTAATAATTAATACAACAAAACTTTTTTATTGCTGATTTTCAACTCATATTGTCTACAGCATGCAAAATTATGATTACCATTAACAAGAGCAATAAAAACTGGGACAACTTTAATAATGATTTTATATTTAAGTTTGTTAATGATATTTTTTAACAGCTCCTCCTAAGCCCACTCTGACCCTGCAGCCATCCAAGACTCAGATACACAGCGGTGAGACAGTCACTGTCAGATGTGAGATTCAGGGAGGTGAAGGAGCTCAGTGGACGTATGAATGGAGACGAGGCCAGGTAAACATAGGTTCAGCATCCAGTGAATACAGAATCAGCAGCGCTGCTGAGTCTGACAGTGGAGGGTACAGCTGTCGGGGCAAAAGAAACTCTTCCTGGACAGAGTGGAGTGACATCACCACATTGAAAGTAACAGGTAAGTTGGAAACATTTCACTCATTTTAATTCCCAAAACACAACAAAATACTTTAAACAGTACTGCAGGTTTTTTTTTTTTTTTAGTTTAGTATCCAAAGTCATGTAAAACAGTTTTTCCTTTATAAAAATATTCAGTCGTCATTCAGAGTCAAACATCCGGAAAAGAAAAAAAATGTGTTTGTAACATGAAAAAAATAAATGCAATTGTCATTGTCCCAGCTGCCTTGTGTCTGTGGCTGCAAACTCCGAGTTTCCATCACTGTTTCAAAACTGAATGTGAGCTAATGTCTTTCAGCTAAACTCAGGAGAAACTTTAAATGTTGCCATTGAATCTCCTGAACACATGCTGAACACACGCTGAACACACGCTGAACACATGCTGAACACACGCTGAACACATGCTGAACACATGCTGGACACACGCTGAACACATGCTGAACACACGCTGAACACATGCTGAACACACGCTGAACACATGCTGAACACATGCTGAACACACGCTGAACACACGCTGAACACATGCTGAACACACGCTGAACACATGCTGGACACACGCTGAACACACGCTGAACACATGCTGCCATCAGCTGCTTCTCTGCTGGAAAATCTCAAGACAATAACAAAAATATTTCTGGATTAATTGCAACATAAGTTATGAATCATTTTACAACATTTAAAGACAGGAAACCACTTTACATGCTTTGATTTTTCACACCTAGATCACTGAAACAGTCTCAGCAAACAATCAGATGAATGACTACAGACCAACTCAAACACATCACATCACATCGAATCACATCACATGGGATTACACCTGTCCCACTGTTACACTGGCTCCCAGCATGTTTTCAAACTGATTTCAGGATTTAATTATTTGCTTTTAAGGTGCTTCATGGCCTTGAGTCTGACATGGAGTCAGTCACGTCCTTTTAATTCGTTTAAGTAATATATCCATGAGACGAATTCTCCAGTTTTACTCGACATGTTAATGTTCTTTGAACTGTGTTGCTGTTTTTCTACATTTGTCACTTTTGTTTATTTATTCTTCTGCTCCTATAAAGAGTTGTGAAATTTTGAGTTTGAAAAGTCTTGTATAAAGTTGTCATTACTGTTACGTCCTGTCTTTGGGGACTAGTCTGTTCTTTTGTTTCTCTTTCTGACAGCAAGATTACTTGGAGAGATGGAAATAGAAAAATAGAAGAACTTCAGTTTTGTTGTGTCTACTTTAAGACTGTGAGATTAAGGATCGGTCTTGACAGAGTAACCTCTTCAAGAGCCTAACTAATCCTGGGATTTAAAAAAGTCTCTCCTCATCCTGTTTCTAGATTTAATCTAAAGTGTTTTCTTGTTTATCCACACTGATTTGCTTATACACCTCAAAGATCGCATCTTTGTGAAAGTAAATCAGACTTAAGACAACTCATTAAAAAAAATCAGTAACTTTTTGTAAATAATAAATTTATTTATAAAGAATATAAATAAAAGATAACTGTACAAAGTAAATACTTGTACATTTTACTAAAAATGTTGTCTTACAGTTTGAAAGCTATAAATAGTTTTATTGTGACTTTGTTTTGATGTTGAGTCTTCAAACTGTTTGTCTGTGAATCAGCTGTTTTGCAGTGACTCTACTCTTATGTTATAAACAGCAGAGTTTTTATGTTTCTCTTCTCCTAACTGGATCATTCTTATGTAAACAGTTCCCAGTAAGCCCACTGTGACCCTGCAGCCACCCTGGACTCAGATATACAGCGGTGAGACAGTCACTGTCAGCTGTGAGATTCAGGGAGGTGAAGGAGCTCAGTGGACGTATGAATGGAGACGAGGCCAGTCAAACATACCTGAAACATCCAATGAATACAGAATCAGCAGACTTGCTGAGTCTTACAGTGTAGAATACAGCTGTCGGGGCACAAGGACCTATTTGTTAACAGAGTGGAGTGATACCATCACACTGACTGTATCATGTAAGTTGGAGATCTGTTTTATCAACATTAGTAAGAATCTGTTGTTCTTGCAGCTTTGTAGCTGTTTCATTTGTGCTGTTCAGTAACATATTTTGAAAAGCAGCTTTTTATTCACAGTGAAGAGAACAAAACATATCAGAGTAACTTCTCTGCTGTGCAGCTCTAATACATGAAGTGCAGAACAAATGCTGAACCTGTTTCAGCTGCTCCACCACATCCACTAAGAACAACAGTTACATCCAATATTTTCACTTCTGTATTTGTGTTATTTTTATTTTTATTACTCCCTGTTGCACCAACATATGATGCAGTTCCTTCAGTTGTTTTTAGCATGTTGTCTATTGTTGAAATGATCTTAGAGGATTCAGGTTTTAGTTAAAGAGTCTGGTCTCATGACAAACACACACTGGGTCTTTTTCTCTTAATGAACCTCGCCTCTGTCAGTGCGCCCCAGGGTGGCTGTGGGTACAATGTAGCTTGCCATCACCAGTGTTTGAATGTGTGTGTGGATGGGTGGATGACTGGATGTGTAAAGCGCTTTGGGGTCCTTAGGGTCTAGTAAAGCGCTATACAAATACAGGCCATTTCATGAACTCTGAACTGCAGACGACAATATGGCCTCATTTTATTGGATGCTGGTCTGTGCTGGTATGTTATTAATTTAGAGTAATTACATTTAATGAGTATAGAAATTACTCATAATCATCTCACAGACAAAACATTATGTGCAGCTACTTTCAGTACCTATTTATTTAGAGTTTTTTCTCTAATTGATCTTTCTGAGTTAGCTTCAGTAATTACTTCCTCCAAACCATCGATGTGTCTTTTAAAACCCATTCTGACACATCTGTGCACATCGACAGGAAATGTCAGCTTCCACAGCAAAAGAATATAAAACACACTTACTAGGTCTCATCTTAGCTATCAGAGGCTTTAACAGCAGATTTAGTAAAGAACACAAGGACATAGCATGCTAAGTACAATCAGATCATATTAACCTGGGTTACTTTCTCATTACAGATGAATTAACTAAGTCATGCTTCAAATTAATGAGAGTAAATGAACTATGCATTTATTAATTAATTTTAAATACACTGAAGTAAATTTTAAAAAAATTTGCTGTGCAGATCAAAACAGTATTTCAGAGTATTTTGTGTCACACACTTTGTTATAGCTTCACCAATAAAGTTGATCATTTACATTTTTCCATCCAGATCTTTAAATTGTTCTGATTCAGTCATTTTTACTTTTATGTTCTTGTTCTAAACTGAACTGCAGCGAAACCAAAGGCTGAACTGAGAGCTGATAGGACAGCTGTTCCAGTAGGGGGCAGTGTGACCCTGACCTGCTCTGTGAGTCCATCATCATCATCATCAGCATCATCATCATCACCATCATCATCATCTGGATGGAAATACTACTGGTACAGAGATGGGAAATCTTATCAACCTGTGAGAAATGAACAAATCAGTGTCTCAGAGGGAGGACTCTACTGGTGCAGAGGAGGAAGAGGAGAACCAGTTTACTACACAGAGGACAGTCAGCCAGTTTGGATTGACACAACTGGTGAGCTCAAACTTGAACTTACCACAAAGCACTACATCTGATGGTAGTTGTACCTTTTGTCATTCATGTGTTTTTATTGGACTTTCTTGAACAGTAACAGCCTCAAACAGGCCTGTTGTGACTCTGCATCCAAACTGGTCTGAGATATACAGAGGAGAGACGATCACTGTCAGATGTGAGATCCATGGAGGAGACACTGAGTGGGATTATGAGTGGGAAGCAAACAGCATCAGAAAACCTCCAAATCTAAATGAATACAGGATTATTTCTGCTTCATCATTGAACAGTGGAAACTATCGCTGTAAGGGCAGAATGAAAAGTTCACAGCATGAAACAACAGAGTGGAGTGATTCAGTCACACTGACAGTTTCTGACAGTAAGTCATGTTTGCTTTAAGCTGTTTGAACACTTTGTAAAATGTGTTTCTGTTCATATAGACTGAGATTATTATTCTTTGTATAAACTGAGCTCACTGTTCAGAGACTGTACTACATGTTCACTGAGAGAAAATCTTTGTTGAACAGATGAACCCCGTCCTGTCCTCACTGTGTCTCCATCATGGCTGAGTCCTGGAGCCTCAGTAACTCTGAACTGTGAGGTTGAACATCCGTCTGCAGGATGGAGCTTCTACTGGTATAAAGCTGTTCCTGATCTATCAGAGAAATCCTCCAGTTATGAGCTGCTACCTGATGGCAATAGGACTGCAAACAACTCCTACATCATTCATGGACAGACACACACAGCAGGATATGTGTGCAGAGCTGGAAGAGGAGACCCAGAGTATCACACTGATCACAGTCAACCAAAGTTTGTCTGGTCTACAGGTCAGTTTGTTTCTCTCTAATAAATTATGTCATCACTTTAATTCACCATTATTTTTCTTGCAGCGGCATGCTGACATTGAAATCTGATGTCCAATTACAATTAAATTGCATTAAACGATTATACTTAAGTTTCCTCAGAAGCATTAAAGTGAATCTCATCCTTTCTCACTACATTCAAGTAAACTGAGCTTCAGTCAAACACTTCTGTTGTTATTCAAATTCCTCCTTGTTTGTTTCTCACCGAGTTAAACAAGGAGGAATTTTGTCTCCAGGTCTTTTTAAATTCATGTTGATGATTAGAAAGTCTGTAAAGCTGGCAGCACTCCTGTGAAGCACATTATGTACACAGATGATCTCGTGGTCTCAAGCAGCTCCTTACCAGCTTCTTCTTCTTTTGCTGTGAAAAATGATATCAGACATGATGCCTGTAAAGTGCTGTCGTGATTTGTAGAAGCAAAGACAACAAACATTTAAGATCTGCTGATGTTAAGCTGTCTGATAATGATCTGACTGTTTGTAATAAGGTCACAAATGTCAGACATCTTATTACATGACAGATGGTGAAGATATTTGCTTGTGAAACAACAAACATGCACGCTGTGGACAAACTGTAGGAAAGCAGGCTTACAGAAACTTCTAATGTAGCTTCTAATGATGCTGTGAGATTATTACTGAGAGACCCAGATGGTTCAGTGAAATCTTTCCAGCTACAGGAGTCACAACATTTAAATCTGTATTAACAAATCTCATTCATAGATTTATTTGCAGTTATGGTGGGTTTAGCAAGAACTATTTTTTTCACTGTGATCTTTTGAATCCTAACATCTGTGAGCTTTGTCTCTTCACTGCATGTTGTTTCCAGATGTTCATTCAGCAGCGTCTCTCACAGTGAGTCCTGACAGAGTGCAACACTTCACCTCTGACTCTGTCTCACTGACCTGTGAGGGAAACTTCACTGAGTGGAGAGTGAGGAAGTTCTCTGAGGACGGTCGACTCTCTGACTGTAGGAGAATGACTGGATCCACATGTGACATCAACACATTAAAGTCAGATACTGCAGTGTACTGGTGTGAGTCTGGATCAGGAGAGTTCAGCAGTGCAGTCAACATCACTGTACAGAGTATGTTATTATACATTTACTTCTTGGATCTGAATGATTTAGACGTCACATGAACATTTGTCCCAGCTTTGCTGTATGTGAAGTAATTCTATGTGGCAAAACAAACAACAATGATCAATGATCATTTTCAGACAGGCACCAAAGCATCAAAATATTCTTGATTGTTGGTCTCATTTCACTCGATCTTTCTATAATCAAGTTTGTCAAAATATGCAGACAATATTTTATATATTCTCCCTTTCAGAATAAAGGAATAGGGAAACACGTCATGTAAAATAAAACAAAAAAAGTAAACATTTACAATTTCAACTTTAACCATTAAATAATTTCATAGTTTGACTCCTGCAGGGAGGATGAAGGGAGCATCCCAACTATATTTCCAGTCCTCTTAATCAAATTTTGAATTTGGGATCTGAGTTTGACAGAAAGTTTGCCAAAACATGTAGTGATACCATAATAGATAACTGATTCAACAATCTCCATATAGAATAGTAACATGATGCATTTATTTACTCCATGGACCCTCGGCCTTCTAACAAAAATGCAAGTGCTGAATGATCCACATGATGAACCAACTGTAACTGAACATTTCAATCCTTAAATGTTGTCACTTGTTCAAACGTCTCTCCAGTCATTAAAACCAGGCTCTCAGAAAATCTCTCTGAAGCCAGGTCTGCATGTAGATCATGAGACACGACTCACAGCTTTTTCTAAAAGTGTGCACCAGCTGATGTGACTGAAACAATTGTGTGTGATTGTTTCACAGATGATGATGTTCCTATCCTGGTGAGTCCTGTTCATCCTGTGACTGAGGGAGCTTCTGTTAATCTGAGCTGCAGTTTGAGAACACAAAAAATACTTTCCAATGTGTTTTTCTATCACAATGACAAACTTATTCAAAATGATACCCGAGGGGAGCTGAAGATCTCTGCAGTGTCAAAGTCTGATGAAGGTTTCTACAAGTGTCAGTACTCAGGAAGAGAGTCAGCACAGAGCTGGATGTCAGTTAAAGGTGAGCAGGATCAAAACATTTGATGGATTTTAATGGATTTCATGCTTGAGAAGGAACATTAGATTGTCTGTTTAAAGGCTTGAAGTCACCTGGATCTATTTTGTCAGAACTTTATAAAACTATTATGTAATATTTCTATATTGTCAGGTTTAATATCGTTGTGATTCAGGACTCAAGTGAAAACAGCAGAGAATGTAATAAGTGAAGGTTTTTTTACTCAAACAAAGGATAAATAATTTAACACAACAGATTGCAAACTTTGACTTGGTCAACAAGAACAAAACATAAATGAACCTAAACTTAAGGAGTGAGTCCTACAAAAACATCTTAACTGAGGTGAGAGAGACAGGCCAGAGGAGCGGACATAACAGTGTGAGGGCGGCAGATCTGTGGGAGAGGAGAGAGCAGTTAGGGCAGGAATTCTGAGGGAATGTGACAAGACAGAGAGTGTTCATAAAGTGGCTGCAACTATGCCTTACTTGGAGTCCAGACTATGTGGGAGTAAAGGATAAAGCAGAGGCCCAAGGAAACTGCTGAACGATGGGCAGGCAGGCAAGTGAGGAAGAGGCTCCGAGGGGGGCAGCAGTGGTGGTGAATAGGGGGGTAATGATCCAAGGTGGCAGGCGTCTGACTGGAGGTGAATGTTGGCATGAAAACGAATCTTGAAGCAGGAAGAAACTGAAACAAGGGGAAAGTCTGTTAGCATACAAACTTTATTTTCCTAAAAAGGATCCCAGCAGACCTGCCTGGTTACTGACGAGCTGCAGTCATGTTAACTATCCATTAACATTTGGCTTACAGCCACTGAGGTCTTCAAGGTCAACTTAATGACTAAAAAGAAATCCTTATGACACAGAAACTATGATTCTTACAAAGGTGTTGTGTCTTCTCAACATATAGAAAATACTGTATAAAGATTTAAAATATCCTGTTACGTTTGACCTCTGACCTCACTTTTACATTTCACATGTGCCCTTGTTGTCATGTTGAAACAAATCTGCCTTTGGACTTATTTTTACTGAACTAAAAACTTCTCACAGTACAAATAAAACAAAATAAATACACTGAAAATACAATATTGTTTCCTTAAAAGTAAATATTGTCAACAGAGTGAGCTGCCTTAGCAGAGATTTGTGCTCTCAGAGTTCTTCTTTTACACTTTATTAATAATTAATTATTGTTTGTTGTTACAGTAACTGTGTCTGGAGCTGACAGCTCTTCATCTCCTGTGTGGCTGATGGTTGGACTGGTTTGTGGAGTCTCTCTCATTATTATTCTCCTGCTCTTGTTGTATCGCTGCAGACAGTCCAAGTGTAAGAGCCTCTTCTTTTCATGCTGTGTTAGAGAGTTTATTTACTACATACACTTTAATTATTCATACATATACATGTATTCTGATCTCATGACACTAAATATCAGTGGAACAATTTATACATGACAAACATGTGTAATAACATTTGTCTCTTTCACAGATTCCTGCTTCACCAGGTTGGTAAAATACTTTTTATTATTATTTTAAACAAACATCAGTTACTTTTGAGTTTATTGTGTTTATTTCCTGTTTTAGGTCGATCCAGTCTGAGAGTCACAGTCCGGGCTCCTCCACAAATCATGGAGTCAACCAGAATGAAACTCATGAGTACAACTCTCTTCAACATGGTCAGTATTTAAACCATTTAAATAATATTATCATTATTAATATTGACTTTTCATTCAGTCTTCATTAACAGAAACAGTTTCAAACAGGTTCAGTTTGTGTTCAGCAGTTTTTCAAAGGATCTTTATCAAAATCCAGTTGGACAAAAATCCAAACAGCCAAATGCCACATGAACATAAAATCAGAAACAAACAGGAGTTTACAACCTGAGTGTATCTTTACTGAAAGAATCCACAGAGATGTTGTTTCCAACACGTTCTCACTCCCCAAGCGTAATATTTCATGCTAGGTGACAAATCATCAACATTTTACGCTTTTGGGTACCCAACACGTTCCTAAATGACAACATTGGAAAAATAAGAAAACATGAGAACCGTTTGGACGCACTCTACACATGTTTGTTCATTTTCTTAAAATTGCTTTGGAAAACACTATTTCACTTTATTAAAGTGCTGGTTAACGTTAGGGATAAGGTTAGGTTTAGGGCTGGAATACATGGCTGGAATGTCTATTACCGCGGGACCGTCATTGCACAGGAATTCATCCATAACCCGGCGCCTACCATAAGAACGTGGATATGGCAAGCCATCGCGATATTTGGCCAGGATGGCTTGCCATACAAGGAAGGTCACCTTTCACAATCCTCAGGAACGCTGCGGGACGTGACAAAACATTGGTATGCTACGCCCCGGGAGTGAGAACGGCTGTTGTTTAATATCATAACAACACAAACAATAACAACATTATGGGTTAATGGTTTGAAAATATCTCATAGTTCTGGTTTTGACTTAAAGAGGAATATTTAATCTCTTTTAGGTTTTTATTAAAATGATTCATGTGACCCTGGCTTGTCTTTTTTTTTAGGTACCAATAACCTCTCTGAATATGTTATGCACGTGGAAGACAACAGAAATGGTGCAGTATATGTGCAGAAAAGCACAGAGCAGTTAGAGATGAAACTTGCTTTTGATTTAATGAAACTAATTCCATATGACATGTTTACATTCCTGTAACTAAAATATGAACATTTCAGGATCAGATCAACATCAAGATGTCACATACTCTCTTATTGACCTTAAAAACCTTCAAAAGAAGAGTAAGTAAATAAAACACATGCAGTTTAAAAACAATAAATGTAAATGTAATGTAAAAATACAATAAATAAAAAATGTTAAAAAATTAACAGTTAATTTTTTTCACATGTTGAATAATCTGATCATCTTCGCAGGGAAGCATCATGAACCAGAGCAGAGTGCTGTTTACTCTGAGGTGAAGACGGGAGCTGCAGGTACAGACACAACAGTCTCATTCAGTGTTTGTACTGAAATGTGTCATTTCATTATGTTGCAGCTAATTATAGGTCAACATGGAGTTTAATTATTCACTTATCAAGCTTACCTACTACACACTACCACTATACATCAGCAGAGTTAATCTGCAGTCATTTAGGTTTATGGTGGGTTAGTCATTAAGTCAGGTGTATTTGTTTAGCATGATACTGTGTTGTTGTGTTGTCATCATTCAAAGCACTCAAACACAGGGTGGGTGATGCAGAGTATAAATGAGTATATGAGTTCATTTTGTAGTTTGCTGTAGATGAGTAACATCAGCAACATTGGAAGAAAGAACTGTGGAGTTCACGGTCAAAAGTTTCAGTTGCTCAATCGCTGTGGACTTATGAACTGAAATTATCTTTTTTTTTAATTTTTTTTTTTTACACTAACACTATATCTGAAATCAGTGATAGCACTGAGTAGATTAGTTACATTAGGATAACAGACAGGTGATTGAATTACATGATTATTACTAGTTGATTAAGATTTTTGTTTTGCTAATTTCCTTAAATAAAATATCCTGTGTTCAAAAGTCTAAAGTATTAACTTTTTGTGTAACAGTAAAGGAAACCTTGTGAAGTATTACATCTCATACATAGTTCTTACATGCTGCTCTTAGCACTTAAAGTAGTCTGTTCTTTTCTTGGCAGCTAAAGTAATAATCTAGTGAAACTACAACGAGCGAGAATCATCTGTGACATTAATGCTGTTAATGGCTGCAGCTGACAAATCAGACTTGATCTGCAGAGTTTAAACCACCTCTACGTCCGACAGCTCTGTGTCATATACCTGCTGATCAAATGTATCCTGACTTCTCTTTTAGAGGACAGTCTGATGTATGCTGAGGTCAAACACCCCAAAAAAGACAAAGCCAAGAAGAAAGCAGGTAAACAAAGTCTGCCATCACCTCCAGTGAATGTTGTTCAACATGTTTATCTGGTCTTAAAATCTTATTTCCACTCACAGGAAAATCAAGTCCTGCAGCTGATGCAGCAGTTTATTCTGAAGTCACATTAGGAAGCTTTCCTGGTAATTATGCTGCCATGCAGGATGAGTTATTCTTCAAGTTATTAAATGGCGAACATCCTGAAACTTGGACATTTCTGTTCTTTGTGTGTTTGTCGTACAGGTCAGTGAGGAGAGCTGCAGCAGCAAAAAGGAGCATTTTATGAATCCACTGTTGCTCCTCTGCTGCTCAAATATCAGACGCGCTCACTTTTTAGTGTTTATGAAGATGATATTGAATAATAATATGATATAGACTTGTTACTTTCGCTTAGCATAACACACACAAGGGTGTGTCCTGTTTCAGATCCAAGCTCTTTATATTCAGCTGATATTTTTTTTTAATATTCACTGTTGAACTTTTGTATAAAACTTTGAATGTATCCTGTTCCAACAGCAGTGAGAAAAAAGTTTGAAGCCTGTGATTTTTGTAGCTGATAGCAACGACTTAAAGTCAGCAGAGTTTCTTAGGAAGTGCTGGTGTGGACACCAACAAATACTTTTACTATTTGAGTTTAAAAATCTACATCATGTAAAAAGGAATTATCAACCTATGTTCTTCCACTTATTAATTCAGAATCACAGGAGCCTCTCCCAGCTGTAACACACTGGGACAGTTCACCATTGTGTCACATGACTAACTCACAGAGACACAAACATTCAGGCTCACAGTCACACCTACGACCACTCTAGAATCACAAGTTAACCTAACATGCAGGTCTCTGGACTGTGGGATGGAGCTGGAGTACCTGGAGAGGGGCCATGCAGACACGTGGAAAACCCATTCAATTATTATATTTTGCAGTTTTCCTTTTACTGTTTGCATGAAATTTTATTAAAGCAATTTAACAGGAGTAAAACAAAAGCAGATTCAAAAATAATCATCACAAAATAATCATCAAATCACATCAGTTATATATATCCAACATAATAGTCCAATTCCTTCTGAAAATTATAATCCACATAGTACAGATGAGCAGAGAGCGGCAAATAACACAGATCCAATTTGTAAGTCCACAGTTCTCTTGCCAACTTTTATCACATATTCAGCCATGATTTTAGTAAAGTAGCTGCTGAAGTCTCCTATAACCTGTTTCACTTCACCCAAGATCCTGTTCCAGTGGAGTTCTGTTGCACAAGGTGCTTTTGATAAGATGATGCAGCTCTTTGCAAGATAATGATATATTTAAAAATACAAAAAAAAACCAAACAAAAAAACAACATAAGAGTTTTTAAAGAAGAAAATGGTGAAAATTATGACCTGGCGAAATATGTCCCCTTGAAGAAACAGAACAACTTTGCACATCTATAGATAAAGATAACAACACAACACAAGAAACAAGCTTTTGTTTTTGAAAAGGACAGGAAATATAAACATCCAGTCAAAACCACAGGAGCTGTTTGAGGTTGGTGTAAGAAGGAAGGACACAGACAGGCCAATCAGAACATGCGTTGTAAAAAGGGATTTTTATATCTATATTAAACAGTGCTTCTCTTTCTTCTGCATTTCGTATTCCTGTGAAGTAAAGTTATTTGATTGTGGTAGAATGTCAAGGGCATGCTACATGGATGTAAACATGGCATCAAACTGAGATAACCGACCCAAATAAACCGTCATGTATGTTGTAGAGAGGACGACCAAAAACACAGAAGGAAGACTGGCACAAAACTAAGGAGAGGCAGCGACTAAATATACACAGAAGGATGATTAGAGGAGTGGAGACAGCTCAAGAAAATGAGACAGGGCTGAAGCCAATCGCCAATTGATGAGGCAAAGGAGGTAACATTTAAGGCAACAAAATAAAATAAAGCAGGAAATGTGAAAACTAAACAGGGAAAATGCAGACACATGGAGGACCTACATACGAATGAGTTGATGCAATAGGATAAAAGACTGAGGGTAGAATTAAAGTCCAAACATAACAGAGTTATACAGTTTTCTTCAGAGAATGAATGAAGTCTCAATTCTCCAAATCTATGAATTTAATTATTATATTTCTGCCAAACTGAGATAGATCTAGTGGCTTTGCTTGGGATACAGAAGAACTTATTGAATTTTTTTTGTGGCTACACGCTCCTTTAAAATTGTGAAATTATTGATTGGCCTCCACAGAGAATGCTCTTTCCAAGTGCCCATCTACTTATCGGAGGGAAAAAAAATATTAAAGTAGCATAGTAAGTCAGTGGATCCTGCTGCAGTCTCTTTTCATGTTGCTTCTAGATTTAAGAAAAAAAAACAACTTTTTATTCTTATTAAATTTTTCAATCTGTTTGTGCTAATTTTGCTTGACAGTTCCACTCGTATATCTCTTAAAGTGAGATTTTTCATTATTCATTTGACAATTCCATGACTGCCCCTCTTAAGCTGAAGTTCTGTTGATTTGCTACTCACATGTGACTCTCCAAGCTGGCAATTATAGCTTGATTTAAATCCTCATCATCTGAATCTCCATAAAGAGACGCCACGACAGTTAAATATGAAGACTAATCTTCATCATTAACACTCATGGCAGGGTTAACATGCAGCCTTCCTCACAGATGGTACTTCCATCACTTCCTTGTTTTGCTCTTCGTCTTTTACCAGCACTCCTGTCAATACAGTTGGTTTCAGTGCAGTCTTTTCTCTGTATGTTTTACTTTATAAATTGATTTATTGGGAGCAACACATATGTTAACAGAAAGAGGATTTTGCTGAAGCACACGGATCATTAAAGTCACAGCTTGCTGTCTTTATCAATATGTTTATTGCCTTGCTTGTGTTTGGACACAACCATTGACAGTCTGATATAATGAGTATCTTTCTTTGGAGTTTTGGAGGGCTTGTCTATGTTACTGCTTCACAGAACAGCTTCATCAAAATATAGTGATTGTCACAATGGCCAGCAGGGGTCACTGTGGAGAACACCTCGATAAACCTACAGCACAAATGCTCCAAATATTGTTTCACAGAGCACTTTTTACCCCGCACTGCCATCATGTGTCAGAATATACAGAAAACAGTCAAAGTCAGTGCTTCTGAATTATTTTCTGTGACACCCTCATTAGGAAAAAGAAAACATTTTGCGCTCCCCCCACTCTTCCCCACGACTATAAATAATATCGTTTGGCTATAAAATTGTTCCTGTAAGTACAATTGTAACATTGTATCCTTATTGACATTAAAGAAAAAAGAAAATTATAGATCAACTTCAGCGCTACATACGCTTCGCCATATTTCCTCGTCTTAACTTTCGGGAGACTTTTGTTTGTCTCTTATCTCGACTCTCTCTGCACCTTTGTTTTCATTCGCTTCCGCTTATCCTTTCCAGGGTCGCGGAGGGTGCTGGAGCCTATCCCAGCTGTCATAGGGCGAGAGGCGGGGTACACCCTGGACAGGTCGCCAGTCTGTCGCAGGGCTAACACATAGAGACACAGACAACCAGTTGCACTCGCATTCACTCACAGATTCACACCTATGGGCAATTTAGATTGACCAATTAACTTATCCCCACTAACTGCATGTCTTTGGACGATGGAAGGAAGCCGGAGTACCTGGAGGGAACCCACGCAAACACGGGGAGAACATGGAAACTCCACACAGAAAGACCCCGGCCTGATGGTGGAATTGAACTCAGGACCTTCTTGCTGTGCGGCAACAGTGCTAAACACCGTGCCGCCTTTGTTTTCGTCCCTTTTAATTATTTGCAATGGTTTGTATGCTGCACTTCATATTTCCTGCTCTGTGCTGTGTGTGCGCATGCTTGGTACTGTAGTGGATGTGGACTTACACTTTATTGTAGTATAGCAGAAAAGCATGTTCTCCAGAAGGTAGCAACATGCTAAAGCATACTTTGTCCTTTTTGACTCTGATGAGGATCAAATTTGACAAAATTAACATGTGAGTAACTATGCTGTCCTCACTAAAGTTTGTTGCAAGCAACGTAATTTCAGCTATACAGCTAGCATAACATTCTTTATTCCCAGCACTTCATCCTCCAAGAAACAGGCCGATATTGTGGACTTTAATGCTTTGGACCCGGTCGGAGCAGGCACGCTCCGTTTTGCGTAACTATTTTTAAATCCCGGTAGAACTGAAACCACATAAGCTAGCGCAATAATTTTCTTTGCATATGAAACCGGAGGAGTTGTACTTACATCTTATGCCATCAGCTTGTCCTAGGTCACGGTTTCCTTCCACATATAGCTTTGCAAAAATTGCATAAAAAGCACTTGCAGCAACAAAAACATAATATTTGCCGGTCCGATCAGCTGTTTGTAACACTTCCTACGTTGGAATAGACATCAGCGCGAACTATCGCAAGTCCTGCCCGAAACCGGAAGTGACGTCGTTTTTGCGGAAATGTAGTTTTTACCTTCAGGGCCTTATAAGCCTATACTTGTCAGGGGTTGTGTGTGGAGGCGTGGAAGAGATGACCCACACGCAGGACTCACGGTGCAGAAATGATGAGGATTTATTGGAGCGGGTGAATGAACAAAACAGGAACGGAAGAACTGACTAGCTGACTGAAAGACTGAGTGGCTGGCTGAATAACTGAGCACTAACAGGAATGACAACATAACATCAATGACACGACAAGGGCTGAAGGGAAGAGAGGGCTTAAATACATGACTAACAATGACAACGATTGGAGACAGGTGAGTGAACAGCTGAACATAATGAACTAATGATAAATGGGAAGAGGACTGAACATAATGCACACAGACCAAGGCTAACACAATAAAACAGGAAGTGGAACAGGCAGTAGATAAACAGTGAACGTGAACTGAAAATACTCGGTCAACGATCCAGAAACCCTGACAATACTGGTGTTTTTAAAAGTCATGTTTGACTTTATGACTTTCTGAATAGTTTCTGGGATGCTTAGAACTCAAATTGCACTGCTGGAAATTGTTTATTTTGATGCATATGATTTTTTTTGCAAATTTGCATTAAAATAATTATTTTCGTTTTTCCTGCAGTATATAAAAATTGGTGTATTTCAAAAATAAAACTATGAAGACACTCAAAATAAATTTCCTGTGGTGGGAAACTATTTTGTGCAACTTTTTTGTATTTACAGTTTTGAGGGATAAGCCTCTTAAATTTCTCTAACTAGAAATATATGTTAAAAAAACAAAAACGATTTTTTTTGTAGTTTATTGCATTTTTTTTGCAATTTATGTAATTACTATGCACTTAATGCATATTATTAAAATTTGGGCTATAATGGTTGCATTGACGTATAGCAACTTGAAATGCTCCCAAAAATTGCACTACAGCATATAAAAATATAATAGGAACCCCAGGATTGCAGAAATTGCCATCAGATTACAATTTTTTCACTGCAGCAAAAGAGCACACCAGTGATGTGCGAATAATGAACAAACCTTTCAATACTCGAGAATCACTTTACTGACTCGTGAATCATGATTCACAAGCCCAACTGACTCATTCACTGACTCATCCCTGTTACTGTTAGCAAACTAATTTCACTAGCAGAAATATATCTAGCTTATCATTAAAATTGTGGGAAAAAACAACAGCCAGTTTCTTAACAAAAACATTTCTGCTCTGGGATGGAAGAAAAACCCATGAGTAGAAAGCTCACATCAAGACAATAGCTCAAAAGTTCACAGTAGCATCGCTCTGCTAACGTGCTAACAGCACATTTTAGTTACTCACCCCTTCCCTTCATGGGAGCTAATGTCCTGTGCTGAATCGTAGCATGAACGAATCACTCACTCATTCACTCACTACCTCCCTTCCTGTGCTGAATCATAGCACGAACGAATCACTTAGGCTGTATCCCAGTTCAGGGTCTGTAGCCTTAAAGTACGCATTTCAAGGCCGATTACGTCACAGCGGCGCGCCGAAGGCTGTCCCAATTCAAAGGCTGCTCGAAATGCGGCCCTGAAATGCGTCCTTCATTTCCCTGAATTTTAAGGCTGTGGCAGTGTAGACTTCATGGCCCAACATATCCCAGAATGCATAGCGCGGCGGTGGGTGTAGATAATTTTGCCGAAAAAAAACGGCGGATGAGGGGCGGCCGAAGAGTAAACTTTAAGTAAGTACTGAATATTATGTCACTTATTTATGTGCAAATGTTTAATAACGAAGAACATTAAACATTACTGTTGGCCACATGTCGGCAAAGTTATGTGACATTAGTGACGTTTGTACTAACTTGGTTTTAAGGCCTTTACTTTAAAATATACGCCGTTCAATAGCTGACCTTAATCTTACAGAGAATGATCAAAGCTCATGTAGAAACAAATAAACAAATGAACAAAAGATTTTCTCCTTCATTTCTGTCAAACAAAGCTGTCTGACACGTTTCCAGCTGTTAGTATCATGGTTGCTAGGCAACCTGGGCAGCGCAACGGAGGCTAGACCGTCCCATTTCACAAGCCTCGCACTTCCGGCCTTAGCGGTCTTTGAGTACGTGGCCCTTGAGGATCGTTGAGGCTGCGTACTTTAAGGCTGCAGACCCTGAATTGGGATACAGCCTTAGGACTAGGGATGGGTATCGTTTAGGTTTTATCCGATACCGGTGCCAAACCGGTACTTTTGAAACGGTGCCGGTGCTTAAACGGTGCTTAAAGAATGGAGAACACAAAATTGGTCCAAAAACCTCTCATGTTCAGCTGTTTCCCTCTTTTTCTTTGGTCATTTTAGCCTTTTTGGCCAGGGTGAAGGGAGTATCTGCCATCAAACAAGAAGACAGCCGCATGTAGCTATGATGATGTTTGCTAGTTCACCTTACATGCATTAATGTAATAACGTGATTAGCCTACTCAACGTAAATTGCCATCATCATCCGTCATCATTTCTGCTACACTGGCAGGGCTAGGAGCCAGGACTCTCCTCTTCGTGTTTTTGGGGGATGTTGCTCCAGGTCCGATAACAGGCAACCCACCCGCAGTAGATGTGCACGGTGTGAGGTCTCGCAGCAAGCTATCAAATACGGTGCATTTCTCGGCTTTTAAAAAAAATGCTATGCGTCGCCAGGTGTTTCGTCAGATTTGAGGTGTTACCTCCTTTGACAGTATCACAGTATCAGCTTAAAGCACTTGTTGCAGGCTGCTGAGTTTGCATATTTTGCTGTGAAGTACAGCCAGACTTTTGACCGCTTCGCCTTGGGCATTTTTAATCTGGAGCTCTGCTCTAAAAGAACGTACGTACCTGGACCCGCCTACTATCCTCGGAAACGTAAAATGATTGGCTAGAATCTAAAGTGTATCACAGCTCAGGAAAAAAAAAGCACCGAAATAAAGCACCTAAATGTGCGCTGCTTTTCGGTCTGGTTACTACCGTTTGTGTCAGAACCGGTGCCATCATGGCACCGGACACCGGTACCCATCCCTACTTAGGACTCACTCACAGCTTCTTCTTCTACTTCTTGGTTGGCAACTGACATTAAGGTGCATTACTGCCCCCTGGCTCACAGCTCAGTGGATGCTCACGCTACAGTCAGTCTACACTTTGTTTGTTTTGCAAAGATAATAAGCAGGCTAAAGGAAAAAATATATGAACTCAGTTCCACCACCATTAAAAAAACTACAGTGTCTGACTCGCATTCTGCTGTTGCAATAATGTAAGTAAAATAATCATAAATTTGCTATTTCACTAAATTATTTAGATGAGAATATATATATTTGACACATTTAAGGAAAATACTAATAAAATAAAATAAATAAAATAAAACAAATGTTCCCTTTAGAAATCTTATTTTTTGTGCTCTTTTTTCCTCTATAAAATAGTTGTTTTTCATTGTTAATCACTCATCTTAGAAGTAGGATTTATATGTAAAGAGAAACAAATTAAATTTGAGTGAATATGTAAATTTCTTGCACTCTCTGGGCAACTGACTCAGTGAGTCAAATGACTCAAAAAACTCGATTCATTTTGGTGAGTGACTCATTCAAACTCGATTCAGTAAAAAGAATCGAATTTACCATCACCAGCGCACACTACTTCCTGTAGACAACTTTCTCTACAAAAAAAAAAGAAGACATTGTGCTCCATTACCACTAGGTGGTAGTAACACTTCTAAACAACTATAACATGTCCATTCCATGACAGTAACATTTAAGACTTTAGTGACTGAGACTATAAACATATCCAGAAAATGTTTCATGATGTTTGAAACTCTGACCTGAAAGAATGGGTCACTTTTCAAAAAGACATGACTGATAGAAAATATTGTATGAGCTATTTGTTTGTATAACTGCAAGTAAACACACAGCTACAAGCTTATCTGGATTTGTAGTGTGATAGTGTCAGAGCTGACAAGCAGGGAGGTGCAGACTAGGAAGAAGAAAGGAGAGGAGATAAAGAATAAAGACACAGAGATAGAGAAATGAGGTGGAAATACAAGAAAAGATAAAAAAGAAAAGAAAAAAAGAACAAAGCTGAAGTAAAGCATGATGGGTCACCACCTGCTGCATGTGTAACAAAATACAGTCCAAAAACAAACAACCCCCTTGAAAGAGAGTAGAAGGAAGAAGGGGCTCCCCAGACAGAGCACCCAGACGGGCCATTGGAGTCCAAACACCTTCTTTATTCTGTTCCTCAATAAATCATGTTCATTCTTTCTAACAATGTGTCCTTATTGAAATTAAAGTCAGCTTTGTTTGGTACTCTGAGTCCTGCTCTGCATGTGGGTCTACTTTTTGAACTGACTCTGAGCAGAATCACATAATTCTGCTGGTAACATATAGTGTTCAACACAAACATCATTAATACAGTGTTTATATCATTATTTCACATCATCTGTTTGTATCCTTTTATAGTGTTTACATGTAGTCAGATGGCAAGATGTCAAAGCAACACAAAGAATTCAGAATAAATGAGTTTGTGCTTCGTTTTAAATAGCAACAGATAATAAATGTAACTATGAATTTATTTGCTGTCTTTGTTACTTTACTTTGTGAACCATGAAGGTCTTTAGTCTCACTTCAGCCACACACTGAGTCGTTTCCTGTGTTTGGGTCTCCACCAAACTTAAAACCAGAATTTAACCACAAGTTGTGAACATTCACAGATCAAAGGAGCCTTTTCACTGCATGATAACATTTGTGCTAACTGTGAAATACATCTACATGTTTGCATACAGAGACTCATAAACAAAGAAAAAAACAAATGAATTAAAAAGACTTCATAGAAAATAAAAGCAGAAAAGGATGCTTTCATATTTTTACTCGCAGTGACTCCCAGTCTGCCAGAAAAGCAATAATGCAGTGTGACAATGATCCACAGGAAACTGCAAAAATCACAGAAGAGCTTTAAAGAAGAAAATGGCAAACAAATAAATAAATATGACAACAGAACAGCTTTGTATGTTACAGAGAAAGATGTCAACAAAAGAAACAAACTTCTATGTTTGCAGTGGACAGGAAATGTAAACCTGTCACCTAACTGCTGTGGTCAAAGCTAAAGGAGCTGTTTGAGTTTTGTGTAAAAGGGAAGGAAGCACAGAGAGACCAATCAGATGAAGAAACTGCAGAAAAACTCTTGTTGTATCTAAACTAAACACAACTTCTTTTTTCTTCATCTTCTTTGTTCAAAGTAAAACTCTTTGTGCAGCAGGCTGGATGTGACGATGGGGCAATCTTTGCTCTGCACGATGGGCTTTTTCTGTAAGTACACGTCTGACATTGTTTGAATGGCACTGACTCATTAACAGAAGCTTTACTTTATATTTATTTGGATTTAATCAGTTGTATAATGTCTACTGAGCTTTTATTTATTTATCATTTTAGTGCTCAGTACTGTCATCTATGGAAATGCTGAAGGTAAGAAATGCTGTTTTTCTTGCAGTTCGCATATGCAGCTGTTATTACTGACCATTCAAACAGATCACAGTACTGAGTCTTATTTAGAGCTACAGCTATTGATTATTTTAGTAATCAAGTGTTGTATTGATTTTCAACTGATTAATCAAGTAAATGGATAAGAAATACTTACTATACTATAATAATTTGTATGAATAAATATTCAAAAGGTACATTATATTGCCAAATGTCACTCAGCCATCCAAATCATTGAATTCTCAGTGAGACCTGCGGCTCGTCCATGGCCACAGGTGTATAAAATCAAGCATGTAGGCATGCAGGCTGCTTCTACAAACATCTTTGAAAGAATGAGTCGCTCTCAGGAGCTCAGTGAATTCCAGCGTGGCACTGTGATATGATGCCACCTGTGTCCAATTTTGTCACTACTAAATATTTCACAGTCAGTTGTTAGTGGTATTATAGCAAAGTAGAAGTGATTGGGAACGACAGCAACGCATGAAGTGGTAGGTTAAGTAAAACCACACAGAGGGGTTAGTGGATACTGATACGTGCAGCGGTCTCCAACTTTCTACTGAGTCAATCACTACAGACCTCCAAACTTTATGTGGCCTTCAGATTAGCTCAAGAAGAGAACGTACAGAACTTCATGAATGGGTTTCCATGGTTAAGCAGCTCCAAGTCTTGAGCACGCTTCATCTGAACTCTAGAGCAGTGGAGATGTGTTCTCTGGAGTAACGAATCACACTTCTCTATCTGGCAATCTGATAATGAGTGTGGTTTTGGCAGCTTCCAGGGTAACAGCACTTGTCTCACTGCACTGTGCCAAGTGCAAAGTTAGGTGGAGGGGGGATTATGGTGTGGGGCTGTTTATCAGGAGTTAGTTCCAGTGAAAAAAACTCTTAATGCTTCAGCATACCGAGACATTTTGGACAATTTCATGTTGTTGGCTGCAATGAAGAAAAGCACATCAGCATTCTGAAGTTTGCTGCTGAAAACAGATGTTATGACGGTGCAGAATAATAATTCAGTGTCCAACCTAACAGGCTCAGGTCAGGTCAGAGTTTTACTGGCCCATGTATATTTTTATTGGCCTATCCCTGCCTATCAGTAGAAAGTGCGAAGGTTTGTTTTTCTTCATGTTGCAGCTGGTGGATCAGGTGTTGTGTTGAAGGGCTCTGTCCGTGGTCTTTTATGGTGATTATAATAAGAGGCGCTGCTGTTCTGGACCCTAGAAAAATGTTTTCTTTCTACCTGAGCTCACAGTCTCTGTAACAGCTGGGCCTTTTTGCTCTTTGTAGTGTGTTAGTATAGACAGTCCTCTATACTAAAACATGCCAGCGTCATTGTCACTGCTTCTGTTGTGTTATCAGTCTTTTTGTGTTGACTGTGGGCTGTGTGGGCTTAATGCCATCATACTCTTTATTCACACATTCAATTCAATTCAATTCAATTCAATTTTATTTATATAGCGCCAAATCACAACAAAAGTCGCCTCAAGGCGCTTCATAGATACAGAGAAAAACCCAACAATCATATGACCCCCTATGAGCAAGCACTTTGGCGACAGTGGGAAGGAAAAACTCCCTTTTACCAGGAAGAAACCTCCGGCAGAACCAGGCTCAGAGAGGGGCGGCCATCTGCTGCGACCGGTTGGGGTGAGAGAAGGAAGACAGGATAAAGACATGCTGTGGAAGAGAGACAGAGGTTAATAACAGATATGATTCAATGCAGAGAGGTCTATTAATACATAGTGAGTGAGAAAGGTGACTGGAAAGGGAAAAACTCAATGCATCATGGGAATCCCCCGGCAGCCTACATCTATTGCAGCATAACTAAGGGAGGATCCAGGGTCACCTGGTCCAGCCCTAACTATATGCTTTAGCAAAAAGGAAAGTTTTAAGCCTAATCTTAAAAGTAGAGATAGTGTCTGTCTCCCGAATCCAAACTGGAAGCTGGTTCCACAGAAGAGGGGCCTGAAAACTGAAGGCTCTCCCTCCCATTCTACTTTTAAATACTCTAGGAACAACAAGTAGGCCTGCAGAGCGAGAGCGGAGCACTCTAATAGGGTGATATGGTACTACAAGGTCATTAAGATAAGATGGGGCCTGATTATTTAAGACCTTGTATGTGAGGAGCAGGATTTTGAATTCAATTCTGGATTTAACAGGAAGCCAATGAAGGGAAGCCAAAACAGGAGAAATATGCTCTCTCTTTCTAGTCCCTGTCAGGACTCTTGCTGTCCAGCAGCATTTTGGATTAGCTGAAGGCTTTTCAGTGAGTTTTTTGGACATCCTGATAATAATGAATTACAGTAGTCCAGCCTGGAAGTAATAAATGCATGAACTAACATGTGAGCCTGCTGCAGGTTTTCTACTGCAGGTCTGTTTTTATTCACAAATTTGAGTAAAACGTTGTGCTGACAACCGAGTGTTACACAGTCATCAAGCGTGGGAGGAACAAATTTGTGTTGAAGATTTTTTAAAATAATAAAGTTATTTTAATTACTCAATGAATAGCTGAATGTTATTGCTGTGTAAATTCTTACACTGTTATACATTTAAACTTCCATGGTGTGCTGTCTGCCTCAGTGTCCTCTGGAAATACCTCTAAAAGCTGTCAAATTTAAAAAAGAACAAGGCTTCACACACACAACTAGGTGACAGTTGTGTATATATATATATATATATATATATATATATATATATATATGTATATGTATATATATAAAAAACAAAACACCCAGCACGCCCCTGCGGGCGGTTTATCCTTCAAGCTCGGGTCCTCTACCAGAGGCCTGGGAGCTTGAGGGTCCTGCGCAGTATCTTAGCTGTTCCCAGGACTGCGCTCTTCTGGACAGAGATCTCCGATGTTATTCCCGGGATCTGCTGGAGCCACTCGCCTAGCTTGGGAGTCACCGCACCTAGTGCTCCGATTACCACGGGGACCACCGTTACGGTAAATAATAGAAAAATAGGATCATGGCCAAGCTTGAAACCTGGATCCCCCGTAGCCGGTTACCAAGATTACGTGAAGTACCCTCAGAAGGTCTGCTAGATGATGTTAATGCAGCACTACGGACAATACCTACAACCACGATATATATATAATATATATATATATATATATATATATATATATATATATATATATATATATATATATATATATATATATTAGGGGTGCAACGATACACAAAATTCACGGTTCGGTTCGGTTCGGTTCGATACTTTGGTATCACGGTTCGATATTTTTTCGATACAAAAAAAATGTTCATGCCTTTTTAATTTGTCATTTATTAAAATTATAAATATATATTTTAACTCAAAAGTACAGTTTTTAAATTTAACCCTAACCCTTGTGCGTGTTTTTTATTTTGACAGCGAATGCGCACCTGTGGACCACTTATGTGCACCCCTGGTTATTTAGCTCATCATATCGCAGCCACAGAAATTCTTTTGTCCATGAAACCATAAAGCTGCACTTTCTTTTTGCCTTATAGTCTGATTTGTCATAACTTTTCCGTTTTGTGGTAAGCTTTTCTTTGGCTGTCACTTCTTCACCCTGACCTGTCTTATTTGGCTCAGCAGAACTAAAATATATATCCTGTTGCTTTTACACACGCACTCACATAACGCTCAGCGATTCTCTGCGCGATCAACCTCTCACATGTTTAAGCTTGCTGCGGGAGATTTCACTTGTCATGTTTGCGTAGTAAGCTAACGATTAATAAGACAATGTCAGAGGAATTGGTGCACAAATTATCATCACTCACCAATCAGTACTGTCGCTCTCTATACACAGTTCACGCGATTGCAAAGTGAAAGCAAAAAACAAGCGCAAATTCAAACGCGATTTCAATATGTCACATATTGACAGTGGCTCACCGATGCCAATGACATAATTACCCAGCTACATTTCCGAAAGACTGCAAAAGCATTGACATATATTTTTCCTTCCTACAATAGCCGGACGGGCAGGGCAGAGATAGATTTTGGTAGCCCGACTGGAAAAATCTCTAGCCCCAGGACGTCGGGCTAGCGATTTTGCGAGCCCTGTATCTGATTGAGGAATCACTCATCTTTGGAAAAGAGAGTTTATTACAGAGAAATGTCTCTTTCCAAAATAAAAGCTATACTATCCGCTTCTTCTGGGCTATATTCTCAGCAGCATATTAAACATATCAGGTCCCCATGAGGAGAATCATGTGCTAACGGCTGTCTATATGACTCGGGTAAAGTTTGTAGCATGCATGCTTGTTGTTTTTGTCATCTTTCACTTGTCTTTGCACTAGGATGATGTCGGCATAAATGTTCAGTCATATTCGTTGTGTTCCCACTAGTGCTTTCAGGTTAACCTCGTTAAAATGACCTTAACGCCACAACACGGCAAATCTCCATTAACGAGCTACCCCTGATAGCCCCGTGCATGGGGCTAGACAGCCAACACGTTAACGAGCTAACTGCGCTAACACACTAGCTCCCACCCATGTAATTGAGCATTGCGTGGCACATCCAACATACTGTTTTACTTTAGTCCATGACGTGCTTACCTTCAGGGTCATACGTCACATGAAAACCAAAATAATTCCAAACGCCAGATCTGAATGAGGGTGGGGGAGGTTCAATTTGCCATGTTGCAAGGAGAGCTTAACTTCTGTCTCGCTAGCTTGCCCTGCGCTCTTCCTTCTGACTATGCTGTCTGTGTGGAGCGCTCAGTGGATCTGCGCTCGACAGTGCAGCCTAGGCGGAGTAGTCGAACGCAGATTCACTGAGCGCTCCACACAGACAGCATCGTCAGAAGGAAAGTTGATAAAATTAATTACAAATGTTGTATTGTTCGATACATATGCGTACCGAACCGAAAGCACTGTATCGAACGGTTCAATATCGATACGAATATCGTTGCACCCCTAATATATATATATGTGTATATTATATGAATGACGCCTCAGGAAATCACATGATAGGGTGGGGTTAGGTTTCACAATGAGCTCACCCGAAACCTTGGCTGATTGTGACCTACACCCGTTTTCACACCTTGGCTCGTGTGATTAGATAGAGGATCATCAGGGGGTCAATTGTCCCTCTTGGGTTAGGGCTTAAATCTGGGACTCTCCACTTCAAGCAACCTAAAGAAGCCCAGACACTTTTCTTTCCAAGCTCCTTAGACTAAATGTTACATGAATTAATCAATATTTGAAATAGTCCTTAATTAAATATATAAATAACAATTAAATGTCAATTAATTTCATTTTAAACATTTATTTATTTATTTCCCATTTTGATTAATTAATGGTGTATTTAATTAATGCTTTTTGACACTTGGGACCCTCCTTAGACCTGGGTAGCTGCGGGGTTGTGTAGGCAGGAAAACATACACTGTGGACACAAGTGTTTACTGGTGTTGGCCAGAGGGGCCGATGGCACGATATGGCAGCCTCGCTTCTGTCAGTCTGCCCCAGGGCAGCTGTGGCTACAACTGTAGCTGCCTCCACCAGTGTGTGAATGTGAGAGTGAATGAATAGTGGCATTGTAAAGCGCTTTGGGTGCCTTGAAAAGCGCTATATAAATCCAATCCATTATTATTATTATTATTAAGTGGGTGTGCCCACACAGGGCTGACAGCTAGTGATGGCCCGCTTGAAGCTGAAGCTCAGGTGCGTGTGTCAAAAAAATCAATACACTGCTTCAGAAGCACTGTGTTGAAGCTTGATTCGTTTGGCCAGAGTCACGTGATCAGTGACGTCCGAAGCTTCATTTAGAACCTAACTGCTTCGGTGTCTGATTCAATGGTTTATAAGCAGGTGAATCATTCGCGGGATTTGTGGAGTGTTTTGATGGTGACAGATAGCGAACCACTGATCATTCTACTGAGAGATTTGGAGCCAGCGAGGAATAGAGGAGGTTCTGTTGTGTGGGAGAATTTTGAGTTGATTTTTGTCAATCGGGTGGGTTTTCCAGCTTTGTGTTCTGGCTTTTTGCTTTTGTTTTGTGCGTGTTTATTATATCTGAAAACGGGAAAAAGGTAAAATGTCAAACATCTGCTTCCATAATATAAATATCATTAAATAACTTTAGAAAAACTTCCACTTGATTCTTTACATGTAATGTTGTAAAAATATATATTTTATTGTTTAATTAATCTGAAAATGTTAGTCTGCCAAATGTGCAGCAATTGAATTTATTTATTCTCTTTAGCTGATAGTTTGTGGGGCCCAGGTAGACTGTATAACTGCATCTCTACCAGTTTCTCTGCACTCCAGCCTCCTCTGTGCCATGTGAAGGGATTTTCCTTAAGGCAGGAGAAATTATCGCCATGAAAAGGAGCAGGTTCGGCCATCGCACACTAGAACAAATTCTCTTTTTAAATAAAAATGGAAAAGGGTTACCTTAAATGCATCATGTTTTTAATTTGCAAGTTCATAAGCATTTTCCTTTTCCATTTCTCAATCAATTCTACCCCCAGGTCAAAAATATCCATCCATCCATCCATCCATCCATTTTCATCCGCTTTATCCGAGGCCGGGTCGCGGGGGCAGCAGCCTAAGCAAAGAGGCCCAGACCTCCCTCTCCCCAGCCACCTCCTCCAGCTTATCCGGGGGAATACCAAGGCGTTCCCAGGCCAGCCGAGAGATATAATCTCTCCAGCGTGTCCTGGGTCTGCCCCGGGGCCTCCTCCCGGTGGGACATGCCTCGAACACCTCACCCAGGAGGCGCCCAGGGGGCATCCTTGTCAGATGCCCGAACCACCTCAGCTGACTCCTTTCGATGTGGAGCAGCAGCGGCTCTACTCTGAGCCCCTCCCGGATGGCCGAACTTCTCACCCTATCTCTAAGGGAGAGGCCAGCCACCCTTCGGAGGAAGCTCATTTCTGCCGCTTGTATCCGCGATCTCGTTCTTTCGGTCACTACCCACAGCTCGTGGCCATAGGTGAGGGTAGGGACGTAGATCGACCGGTAAATTGAGAGCTTCGCTTTTACACTCAGCTCCCTCTTCACCACGACGGACCGGTGCAGCGTCCGCATTACTGCAGCTGCAGCCCCAATCCGTCTGTCGATCTCCGGCTCCCTTCTCCCATCACTCGCGAACAAGACCCCGAGATACTTGAACTCCTCCACTTGGGGCAGGAACTCATCCCCGACCCGGAGTGGGCACTCCACCCTTTTCCGGCTGAGAACCATGGCCTCAGATTTGGAGGTGCTGATCCTCATTCCCGCTGCTTCACACTCGGCTGCGAACCGCTCCAGTGCGAGCTGGAGGCCCTCACCCGATGAAGCCAACAGAACCACATCATCCGCAAAAATCAGAGATGAGATTCTGAGGCCACCAAAGCGAAAGCCCTCCGCCACTTGGCTGCGCCTAGAAATCCTGTCCATAAAAATTATGAACAGAACCGGAGACAAAGGGCAGCCCTGGCGGAGCCCATCACCCACCGGGAACGAGTCCGACTTATTGCCGGCAATGCGAACCAAGCTCTTGCAACGGTTGTATAGGGATCGAATGGCCCGTAGCAATGGGCCAGACACCCCATACTCCCGCAGCACCTCCCACAGGACACCCCGAGGGACACGGTCGAATGCCTTCTCCAAGTCCACAAAACACATGTAGACTGGTTGGGCAAACTCCCATGCACCCTCAAGTATCCTCGAGAGGATAAAGAGCTGGTCCAGTGTTCCGCGACCAGGACGAAAACCGCATTGTTCCTCCTGTATCCGAGGTTCGACTAGCGGACGAACTCTCCTTTCCAGCACCCTGGCATAGACTTTCCCTGGGAGGCTGAGGAGTGTGATCCCCCTGTAGTTGGAACACACCCTCCGGTCCCCCTTCTTAAAGATGGGGACCACCACCCCGGTCTGCCATTCCACAGGTACTGCCCCTGATCTCCACGCAACATTGCAAAGGCGTGTCAACCAGGACAGCCCTACAACGTCCAGAGCCTTCAGGAACTCGGGGCGGACCTCATCAACACCAGGGGCTCTGCCACCAAGGAGTTGTTTAACTGCCTCAGTGACCTCGCCCCCGGAAATTGGCGGGTCATTCCCCTCATCCCCAGACTCTGCTTCCTCCTCGGAAGACGTGTCAGTGGGATTAAGGAGGTCCTCGAAGTATTCCTTCCACCGCCTGACAATTTTCTCAGTCGACGTCAACAGCGCTCCGCCAGCACTATACACAGTGCAGGTAGAGCACCGCTTTCCCCTCCTGAGACGCCTGACGGTTTGCCAGAATCTCTTCGAGGCAGTCCGAAATTCTTTTTCCATGGCCTCTCCGAACTCCTCCCACACCCGAGTTTTTGCTTCAGCCACTGCCCGAGCCGCATTCCGCTTGGCCTGTCGATACCTGTCGGCTGCCTCCGGAGTCCCACAGGCTAACCAAGCCTGATAGGACTCCTTCTTCAGCCTGGTGGCTCCCTTCACCTCTGGTGACCACCATTTGGTTCGGGGATTACCACCACGGCAGGCACCAACCACCCTGCGGCCGCAGCTCAATGCAGCAGCTTCGGCAATGGAGACGCTGAACATGGTCCATTCGGACTCGATGTCCCCAGTCTCCCTCGGAATGCTGTTGAAGCTCTGCCGGAGGTGTGCGTTGAAGATCTCGCGGACTGGGGCCTCTGCTAGACGTTCCCAGCACACCCTCACTACGCGTTTAGGTGCACCAGGTCTGTCCAGTGTCCTCCCCCGCCACCTGATCCAACTCACCACCAGGTGGTGATCAGTTGACAGCTCAGCCCCTGTCTTTACCCGAGTGTCCAGAACATATGGTCGCAGGTCTGGTGATACGATTACAAAATCGATCATCGACCTACGGCCTAGAGCATCCTGGTGCCATGTGCACTTATGGACACTCTTATGTTCGAAGGTCAAAAATATGTCTGGGAAAATTTCCCTAATATAATATTATTTATAAATACACCCGTCTAGCGATTAAATGCATACGTGCATGGAGGCAAGACCTCACAGCAGAAGCATACTCCATAATGTGTTGTACATTATTATATGTATATATTATATGTAACGTGGTATTTTTCAATTATTGTATTTACCAACATCAAGAAGTCACAAGCAAAGAAAGACCACACCATGGTGCATATTTAAACAAGGAGAGTTTACTGGTCAAAACTATTTATTAAACAAATAAAACACATTTTTTTAACCACCAAAAAATACACGTTCAAAGCAACACAACAGCGGCCCAATATCAGACAGAATTCCACTCTGTAGAGTGGGCAATCATTATGAAGCGGTTGGTTTTATTTTGTGGATTCAAGCTGCACTTCATATTTTTGGCCACCAGATAGGACTGTGTTGAAAAGCTTCGAGTAATGAACCGTTTTTCAATACAAGCTTCAGTGCTTCAGAAAGCTTCATTTGGCCATCACTAGCTGACAGCAGATTTGGTGGTTCCCAGATTTGTGGGCACCAGTAGTGATATATTGGTTTGGTTTTAGAACATGAGCACATACATAAAAGCCATCATTCCTCTAGACATGGTAGCTTTGCTCATTCATGTCTTTATTTATTTGATGCTTTGATTAGGTTTAATCTACTTGTGACCCGTGGTAGGTACCTATTTAAAATAGGACAGAGCCGTAGGCGCACAGTCAGTTTAAAAGAGTTTAATTTTTAATACAAAATAAAAGAAACAGTGTAACAGCGGCACCTAAAAACAATTAAAAACTTTACCTTATTAAAAAATGATAAAACTGTATGATTGCCCGTGAGACAGGACAAGCGCTGCGGGGAACCGTTTAAAAACAAATCAACATAGCACACAGGTTAAAAAGGGACGGCAACTCACACATGACTCCAAATGGGCAAAACACTATAGAAAAAGGCAAATCTTCAGTGCCGTCTTCCTATATGGAGTGCCAGGACTGCCATAATGAATTAATTAAATACACCATTAAATAATTAATTAAATGTGGCAATAATTAATTAAAATTGGAATTAATTAATTAAATAAATAGTTATGACACATGTAATTAATTAATTATTGACACATTTAATTAATTATTTATGTATTTCACATTTTAATTAATTATTGACACATTTAATTAATTATTGACACATTTAATTAATTATTTAATGATATATTTATTTATTTCATTTTGGCAGTCCTGGCGCCTGGCTCTCATCATGAAATAATTTTATCTGTCAGCCTCACCCATCAAACTCAGGGGGCGGGGTTAACGCTGATCGAGTCAAAACCATTGCTTTGGCCTGGTGGCCATTGTTTCTAGCACACAACAACCGGCATGTGGAAGCTAACAGAACTGAACTTTGAAAAACCCTGTTTGTGTGTCACCAAATACCGTTTTAATATTTTTTTAGCCGAGAATGTAGTGGTTTAATCTTCATGTGTCTGGTCGGTTTGTCAAGATACAGCCTCTTTGCAAAAGTGCTTCGATGATTTCGGAGATGTCTGTCCAGTCTCACGGCAAAGCGTGGGATAGACCCGCTCGCCTCGCAAGCAATCCCACCGACAAAGCGCAGGCCCCGGTACACAGCTGTAGTAACCCCCGCTGACTTCTTTTACTGAGGTTATATTTATCGGTGTTTTATTTCCTGATGTTCTTATGTGTCCTACGTGTTTCAGTCGCCAATTCTGAATTATTACTAACATTAAAAACATGTTTAAGGAGGAGAGAGAGCAAATAAATCTGTTTAACATCTGATCTTTGGGTTTTTGTTCAGTAATCAGTGTGACCTGTGTATAAACGCATAAAAGAGATAACGTTGGTGTTTCTGTCATGTAGTAATTGCTGGCTTTAACTGTACAAAGGTTGTTCGACACTATGAAACACATACAGACTTCATGATGTTCGGCTAATATTTTTATTGTGAATATTAATCATGCTGACCTCGCTCTGTACACCATGCAGCGAGGTCAGCATATCCACGATATCCACGATATCCTCAGCTCCATGAGTTAACACAAAGTTTCTCAACTGACTATCTAACTTCCAACTATTCCAGAGACGTGAAAATATACAGCATAAAGAAAAGTGTAAGAGACCCAGCAGCAGATTAGAATAATAGTTATACATTTAATAAATCACCAAATGAATCCAAGAAACGAGCAAACCTGTTCCGACAATCTGAGTTTGTATTCCCTCAGCTGCAGACTCGCTGCTGTTTAAATGTTTGAAAAGGAAGATTAGATATAAAAAACGTCAAACATAGACTCAGTCTGCCTTCACATTTGATATGAGGCCAGCACGTATAGTGGCTGTGTCCTGTTTTAAGATCATACATGTAAAATTGTTGTCTGACCTCCGTCGATCCAGCCGCTCAGAGTCCGTGGTTACCATGGTTACTGCATAATCAGCTATAATGTTAACAGCTGGCACTGAGGAAACCTACAGGCAGCATGGGTGTTTATGTTTTTCATTGCAAAAGAACCGTCTGAATGGTTAACTGAAGTTAACTTGGATAAATTATAGTTAAGGGGTATCACAGATAACGCCCACGTGAGCTGTGTGACTGTTCACCACTGAAATCAGCAGGCTATTACTGAAATACATGTGCTATATCATAAACTATGATATAAATAGGGAGGTCCTATTAACATGTTTAGTTTTAAAGGACACCTTCCTGCCTTTAGTCTCCTTCATGAGCAGTATTCGTTTTCTTCTAACATCCAGAAGTCTGCACAATGTGTTTCATAGTTTGTAACAAGCCTTTGACAGGTAAACATAACATGACCGAAAAAGCAAAAAAAAAAAAAAAAAAAAAAAAAAAGAGAGAGAGAGTGTTGACATAAGAGAAAATGCTCTCAATTATGGAGACAGACAAATGGTTCATTTATGTTTGATGTGTGTTTATTCCTCCCTAAATATCGTCGGTGAAGTTTGCCATGCACGTCAGATTTTCCTGCGCATTTTTATACCTCTGCCAACAGAGAGAGAAAAAAAATCACATTCTAACAGACAGCTGGTGCTTAGAATACAGTTGAATAACTATTAAAAAACAGATGATATTTAGCTGATAGTTCAGTCTAACACATGTGCCAGTGAACCATTAAACGTCTGTGAAACTATGCAGTTATGAAACGTAACTTTAACCTCAGCCAAACCGATTTGCTCAGTTGTAAATAAAACAGCGAAGTAAACGTGACCCGACAGACAGAACCTGAGTGAATGAAGTCCAGCGTTTAACCACTGAGAGCTAAAACTCAGCTGAGGTTTCAAAGCTGTGTGCCGGTGATTGGACATCAGCCGCTGATGAAGTGCTCTGTAAGGAAACAAGCTCCAGCAGCTCTGCGCTCGGGGAAAACACTATATTTACTTATCTTGTGCAGAAAAATGCGCTGACATTGCGTTATATCGAGCACCGGCTGCCCAGTTAAACTGTGACTATCACCAGGTAACTAGGCGTGTTTCTTGAATTAGCAGCAGGTGTTAAACAGCTGACAGATGAGGAGGAGGATGCATGCAGGTAAACTGAGGGTCTGTTGAGCTGATCGCTGGTTTCGTGAGAAAAATGTCAGCTCGTTCTTTATGTTGCAGAAGCACAGAGACACAAGACCAGGCGGAAAGAGACGATCGTTCGGTGAAAATGAGAATCTGCGAATGCAACATGTGGAACACGGAGAGTGGAATATGTAAACAAACCGGTTAACATAACCCCCTGGGTGCACTCTGCATGCTAACTGTTAGCAGAGCTAGTGAAATCTCTGAAAACATCTGAGCACTTTTGCAAACATGTTCTATGTTGACAACCTGACCAGACGTACGTCGCGACATTCGCGGCTAAAACACTGTTAAAAGTGTAGCTGGTGACAGAAAAACGGGGTATTTTAAAACTACACCACCACCATTGCTGCCTGTGATTTGATCTGCATTCTGGGATACCTGGCTGCCCCAAGTCTACACAAGCAATCGATTATCTAGGATCGACCTGTTTTGACTTACTTTGCACGGCAACCAATCAAATGTTAGAGAAGCTGCATGGGCAGCGTTAACCCCGCCCCCTGAGTTTGATGGGTGAGGCTGACAGATAAAATTATTTCATGATGAGAGCCAGGCGTCAGGACTGCCAAAATGAAATAAATAAATATATCATTCAATAATTAATTAAATGTGTCAATAATTAATTAAATGTGTCAATAATTAATTAAAATGTGAAATACATAAATAATTAATTAAATGTGTCAATAATTAATTAATTACATGTGGCATAACTATTTATTTAATTAATTAATTCCAATTTTAATTAATTATTGCCACATTTAATTAATTATTTAATGGTGTATTTAATTAATTCATTATGGCAGTCCTGGCACTCCATATTCCTTCGGGCCCACCGCTGTGCATGCAAAAGCGGGGAGACAAAAAAGGATTTGTTTTCCCTGTAGCGCCTTCACCGTCTGTGACAATATATATATATATTTACATCTTTAAATTGTTCTGATTCAGTCATTTTTACTTTTATGTTCTTGTTCTAAACTGAACTGCAGCCAAACCAAAGGCTGAACTGAGAGCTGATAGGACAGCTGTTCCAGTAGGGGGCAGTGTGACCCTGACCTGCTCTGTGAGCCCATCATCATCATCATCATCATCATCTTTTGGATGGAAATACTACTGGTACAGAGATTGGAAATCTTATCAACCTGTGACAAATGGACAAATCAGTGTCTCAGAGGGAGGACTCTACAGCTGCAGAGGAGGAAGAGGAGAACAAGTTTACTACACAGAGTTGAGTGAGTCAGTTTGGATTGACACAACTGGTGAGTGTAAATGTAACTTCCTACAAAACACTACATCTCATAGTAACTGAACTTTTTGTCATTCATGTGTTTTTATTGTACTTTCTTGAACAGTAACAGCCTCAATCAGGCCTGTTGTGACTCTGCATCCAAACTGGTCTGAGATATACAGAGGAGAGACGATCACTGTCAGATGTGAGATCCATGGAGGAGACACTGAGTGGGATTATGAGTGGGAAACAAACAGCATCAGAAAACCTCCAAATCAAAATGAATACAGGATTAGATCTGCTTCATCATCCAACAGTGAAAACTATCGCTGTAAGGGCAGAATGAAAAGTTCACAGCATGAAACAACAGAGTGGAGTGATTCAGTCACACTGACAGTTTCTGACAGTAAGTCATATTTGCTTTAAGCTGTTTGAACACTTTGTAAAATGTGTTTCTGTTCATAGACTGAGATTATTATTCTTTGTATAAACTGAGCTCACTGTTCAGAGACTGTACTACATGTTCACTGAGAGAAAATCTTTGTTGAACAGATGAACCTGTCCTGGAGCCTCAGTAACTCTGAACTGTGAGGTTGAACATCCGTCTGCAGGATGGAGCTTCTACTGGTATAAAGCTGTTCCTGATCTATCAGAGGAATCCTCCAGTTATGAGCTGCTACCTGATGGCAGTGGGACTGCAAACAACTCCTACATCATTCATGGACAGACACACACAGCAGGATATGTGTGCAGAGCTGGAAGAGGAGACCCAGAGTATCACACTGATCACAGTCAACCAAAGTTTGTCTGGTCTGCAGGTCAGTTTGTTTCTCTCTGTCCTTTCAATGAGCTCATGTTAGCTCATCATTTTTATTCAACAACATTTAGACCATTAAAATCTCATCTCCATGACAACTATTGATGTCTGTGTACATACTGTTTGTACTGATTATTTTTACTTGGTGCACAGACAGGATTTACACAGTTAAGACTCTTTATTGCTCAGGTAGGTGTTCAGATAAAAAAGTCAAATATAGTTAATAAAGAAACAAAGATGTCAGCAGGCAGGTTAACAGCTCTGACAAATACAAGACAAACACTGACTACAGATGGATGCTAGAAGAAGACGTCACAAATAACAGCTGCTGTTATTGTTCATTTAAAATATACTTCAAAGGTTTTTAGTTTTGGTCCTGCTGCTGCAAAATATCTCACTGTAGAAGGAATCTGTGAAACAGACAATATCACAGAATTATGACAGAAACATTACAGCAAATGACTGAAGTGTGTTCAGAGTGATCTGTATCAGGTGGATGATGCTGAGAGTGATGACTCAAAGCTCATGATGTCACATGACGTGTACCAAGCTCTACATGAGCTGCCAGCAGATAAAGCATGTGGGTTAGATCATCTTAAACATGTCAGTATTCGGCTCCTTTGTTTTCCATTGATTTGACTGTCTGTGTGATTCAGGGCTTGTTGTCAGACTCAGTGTTGTCTCACCAAACAAACACTTTATCATATTGAACTATTAAATTTGATTTTCAAAACAAAAGCTTCAAACAAACAAATATTTTCACTGTGATCTTTTGAATCCTAACATCTGTGAGCTTTGTCTCTTCACTGCATGTTGTTTCCAGATGTTCATTCAGCAGCGTCTCTCACAGTGAGTCCTGACAGAGTGCAACACTTCACCTCTGACTCTGTCTCACTGACCTGTGAGGGAAACTTCACTGAGTGGAGAGTGATGACTGTTCCCCAGAGTGATCCTTTATATTATTATAACTGTGAGAGAATGACTGGATCCACATGTAACATCCACACATCAAAGTCAGATACTGGAGTGTACTGGTGTGAGTCTGGATCGGGAGAGTTCAGCAGTGCAGTCAACATCACTGTACAGAGTATGTTATTATACATTTACTTCTTGGATCTGAATCATTTAGACGTCACATGAACATTTGTCTCAGCTTTGCTGTATGTGAAGTAATTCTATGTGGCAAAACAAAAAAAATTCTGACAATTTTAGACAGAAAAGCATCAAAATATTCTAATTTGTTGGTCTCATTTCATTCTATTTTTTCATAATTACGTTTGTAAAAATTTGCAGACAGTAATTTTATATGATCTGTGTCAGAATAAAACTCTACAAAGCTCAACATCTCGGTCATCAGATTAAATGAACTTTTATTGTCTCCATTCAGAAAAATTCAGGCAAACACGTGATGCAAAATAAGACAAACATACAAATGTTTACAATTTCAAGTATAACCATTAAATTATGTCACTGTTAATAATTTGACTCCTGCAGGGAGGATGAAGGGAGCATCCCAACTATATTTCCAGTCCTCTTAATCAAATTTTGAATTTGGGATCTGAGCTTGACAGAAAGTTTGCCAAAACATGTAGTGATATCACAAATAGCAGATTCAACAATCTCCACATAAAATAGTAACATGATGCAATTATACACTCCATGGACCCTCAGCCTTCTAACAAAAATGCAAGTGCTGACGACACGAAGTGTTGATGGTCCACATGATGAACCCACTGTAACTGAACATCTAAGCACTGAAATGTTGTCACTTGTTCAAACGTCTCTCCAGTCATTAAAACCAGGCTCTCAGAAAATCTCTCTGAAGCCAGGTCTGCATGTAGATCATGAGACACGACTCACAGCTTTTTCTCAAAGTGTGCACCAGCTGATGTGACTGAAACAATTGTGTGTGATTGTGTCACAGATGATGGTAACGGTCCTATCCTGGTGAGTCCTGTTCATCCTGTGACTGAGGGAGCTTCTGTTAGTCTGAGCTGCAGTTTGAGAACACAAAAAATACTTTCCAATGTGTTTTTCTATCACAATGACAAACTTATTCAAAATGATCCCCGAGGGGAGCTGAACATCTCTGCAGTGTCAAAGTCTGATGAAGGTTTCTACAAGTGTCAGTACTCAGGAAGAGAGTCAGCACAGAGCTGGATGTCAGTTAAAGGTGAGCAGGATCAAAACATTTGATGGATTTTTATAAATGATTTTTAGCAAAAAGTTGTTTTCATATTTTCTCTTTTGTATTTAAACCACTAAAAATCTCAACAACTCTGTCATCAAAGTGTTATTCGTAAAGATAATCATGTAAAAAAGTGCAGTGGTGTCAAAGATCATGCTGTGTGTCAGTTCTCCTCAGTGCAGATCTATTCTGCCCCACCTCTCCTCTTGCAGCTGTGCTGAAACCACACCTCACTACTAGAGCAGTCACATATAAACATGAATATCATCATCTAATTTAGTCAGATGCTTGTTAAACATGTGCATTTCAGATTGTGGAGTGGAAACCTTTTCGGCTTTGCAGCAAATGGAATTTGAACTACTTTAAATGTTTGGTTGTTTTTTTCTTTACAGATTTGTTCAGTTTTTAAAAGCTAAAAATCGGTAGCGCATCAACATACTGTAATAAACATGTTCTCATCCTCTCTAAAGCAAACAAGCCATACCTTAACTCATCATCATCATCATCATCATCATCACAGTCCCGGTTAAAACTTCCACCATCACACTTTCTAAAGAGAACTCAGTCTCATATTTTTCTTCATTGTAATGAGGTTTGGTTGAGTGAAGTTTTTGTGTTCACATGTGACCTTTCTGGGTGGAGCACATTTACTGAGGAGACGTATGGCACTACTGTGACTACATTAATGTAGCATTTGTTGTGCTTCATTCACGTTACGTAAACAATAACCGAGACCTTAAGAGATTAACTTTTTATTTTGCAAATAGCAATTCAAAACAAGTACTATAGAAATTATTTGGTAAAAATAGGACATATACAGTAGATTTTAAATACAAGATCAGATCTTCATCATAAAAAGCATTTCTGTAATCCATCCTTGTTATTATGTCTCAGCTTTTTCTAACAGTGTGCACCAGCTGATGTGACTGAAACAATTGTGTGTGGTTGTTTCACAGATGGTGATGTTCCTATCCTGGTGAGTCCTGTTCATCCTGTGACTGAGGGAGCTTCTGTTAATCTGAGCTGCAGGTTGAAAACACAAAAAATACTTTCCAATGTGTTTTTCTATCACAATGACAAACTTATTCAAAATGATACCCGAGGAGAGCTGAAGATCTCTGCAGTGTCAAAGTCTGATGAAGGTTTCTACAAGTGTCAGTACTCAGGAAGAGAGTCAGCACAGAGCTGGATGTCAGTTAAAGGTGAGCAGGATCAAAGCATTTGATGGATTTTAATGGATTTCATGCTTGAGAAGGAACATTAGATTGTCTGTTTAAAGGCTTGAAGTCACCTGGATCTATTTTGTCAGAACTTTTTGTAATATTTTGTAATATCTGTATATTGTCAGGTTTAATATTGTTGTGATTCAGGACTCAAGTGCAGGAAGTAATGAGTGAAAGTTTCTTCATCAAACAAAGGTTCATTCATTTAACGCAACATTTTGCAAGCTTCGACTTGGTCAACAAGAACAAAACATAAATGAACCTAAACATAATGAGCGAGTCCTACAAAAACATCTTAACTGAGGTGAGAGAGACAGGCCAGAGGAGCGGACATAACAGCGTGAGGGCGGCAGATCTGTGGGAGAGGAGAGAGCAGTTAGGGCAGGAAATCTGAGGGAATGTGACAAGACAGAGAGTGTTCATAAAGTGGCTGCACTACATAGAATAAATAAATACATAGAAAATGCAATAGTGCTCCCTTAAAAGCAAATACTGTCAACAGAGTGAGCTGCCTTAGCAGAGATTTGTGCTCTCAGAGTGTTTGTTTTATACTTTATTAATAATTAATTATTGTTTGTTGTTACAGTAACTGTGTCTGGAGCTGACAGCTCTTCATCTCCTGTGTGGTTGATGGTTGGACTGGTTTGTGGAGTCTCTCTCATTATTATTCTCCTGCTCTTGTTGTATCGCTGCAGACAGTCCAAGTGTAAGAGCCTCTTCTTTTCATGCTGTATTAGAGAGTTTATTTGCTACATACACTTTAATTATTCACACATATACATGTATTCTGATCTCATGACACTAAATATCAGTGGAACAATTTATACATGACAAACATGTGTAATAACATTTGTCTCTTTCACAGATTCCTGTTTCACCAGGTTGGTAAAATACTTTTTATTATTATTTTAAACAAACATCAGTTACTTTTGAGTTTATTGTGTTTATTTCCTGTTTTAGGTCGATCCAGTCTGAGAGTCACAGTCCGGGCTCCTCCACAAATCATGGAGTCAACCAGAATGAAACTCATGAGTACGGCTATGTTCAATACGGTCAGCATTTTACCGATCTTTATTATCATCATTATTAATATTGACTTTTAAATCAGTCTTCATTAACAGGAACAGTTTTTAGGCTCATTTTGTGCTCAGCAGCTTTTCAAAGAACGTTCGTCAAAATCCAGTGGAACAAACATCCAAACAGCCAGCTGACACATGAACATAAAATGAGAAATAAACAGGATTTTACAACCTGATTGTGTCTTTAAGTCGACTGAAAGAATCCACAATGTTGTTGTTTAATATCATAACAACACAAACAGTAACAACTTTATGGGTTCATGGTCCGAAAATATCATGAACAGAAATATTTAATCTCTTTTTTATGTTTTTATTAAAATGATTAATGTGACCCTGGTTCGTCTTTTTTTAGGTACTAATCACATCTACGAATCAGTTTCTCATGTCGAAGACAACAGAAATGGTGCAGTATATGTGTTGAAAAGCACAGAGCAGTTACAGATGAAACTTGTTTTTGATTTAATGAAACTAATTCCATGTGACATGTTTACAATCCTGTAACTAAAATATGAACATTTCAGGATTAGATGAACATCAAGATGTCACATACTCTCTTATTGAACTTAAAACCTTTGGAAAGAAGAGTGAGTACATAAAACACATGCAGTTTAAAAATAATAACTGTAAATATAATGTAAAAATACAAAAAATAAAGATTAAAAAAAATTATTTTCTTGTGTCAAATAACCTGATCATCTTCACAGGGAAGCATCATGAACCAGAGCAGAGTGCTGTTTACTCTGAGGTGAAGACGGGAGCTGCAGGTACAGTCACAACAGTCTCATTCAGTGTTTCTACTGAAATGTGTCATTTCATTATGTTGCAGGTTATTATAGGTCAACATGGAGTTTAGTTATTCCCTTACCAAGCTTAGCTGCTACATATCAGCAGAGTTAATTTGCAGTCATTTAGGTTTTGGTGGGTTAGTCATTAAGTCAGGTGTATTTGTTTAACATGATACTGTGTTGTTGTGTTGTTGTCATTCAAAGCACTCAAACACAGACACACTGGAGAAGTTGAACAGATTTATTGAGTGATTCAGAAACACAGCAGGTCAGAATGTTTGCAAAGAATGAAGAAAACTCAAAACAAACTTCTTCCACAGTTTGAGTTCAGTCTCTTCCTCAGATCACAGGTTAATGTCACCAACAGGTTTGTTGGGTTGCCTTTCATTAAAGTGTCTTGATGCATGCTCAATCATCCAGGCAAGTGAAGCCCAAAAAGTCACCAGGACGCTACAACACAGAGTAAACACCATCCCCACAGACACAGCGTCCAGGGAAGCAGAAAAACATTACATCAAGAAGGCCCTGAGTAAATGTGGTTATCCCAGCTAGACATTTGTCAAAGCTGGGAAGGCACCTAAAGAAAGCTCCAGCTGATCCAGGAGAGAAGGACAAGCGCTGCCTAAGTGAAAACCTGTAGTGATCCCATTTGTGTCAGGAGTATCGGAACAGCTGAGACGCATTTTCTCTAAACACTGCGTCTCTGTGGCTTTTAAACCCCAAAACACGCTGCGCCAAAAATTGGTATGTCCAGATGAACAGAATCAACTTTTTGGGGCTTTCATTAAAGTCTTTAATCAGGGAGGCAAAAAAGTCAGCTTTTCAGCTGGATTTACTGAATCACAGCATCCACTGATTCTGAACCAGAGCACTGATCACAAAACCAAACACAAACAAATAAAGCATATAATCTGAGTGCGGTGCACCACTAGAAGCACAGCAGAGCTTGAGCACAGCTGTTTAAGCTGGTTGTTTGATACAGGAAAGTATCGGATGTGCCAATAGCATGGAAAGTGTGTGTGGAATAAATGTAGGGCATATAAATATGAGTAAGTGATGAAAGTAGGGGATGATGCAACATCTGAAGAAAGCACAGTGGAGTTCACAGTCAAAAGTTTCAGTTGTCCAATCACTGTGAATTTATGAACTGAAATGATCATTTTTGTCCTTCACAAGACTTGGAAGACTTTGTACTGTGTTACTGCTTCCTCATTTGGACTTTCAGGCACAGGATGGAGAGAAGTGCAACACTGACCGGGGCATTACCCCTCTCCTCACTTCCACACTATATCTGAAATCAGTGATAGCACTGAGTAGATTAGTTACATTAGGATAACAGTCAGGTGATTGAATTACATGATTATTACTAGTTGATTAAGATTTTTGTTTTGCCCCTGCTAATTTCTTTAAATAAAATATCCTGTGTTCAAAAGTCTAAATTGTTAACTTTTTGTGTAACAGTAAAGGCAACTTTAACTGTAAATACATCTCATACATAATTCTTACATGCTGCTCTTAGCACTTAAAGTAGTCTGTTCTTTTCTTGGCAGCTAAAGTAATAATCTAGTGAAACTACAAAGAGCGTGAATCATTAAGGGGAGCGTAGCATTAATGCTGTTAATGGCTGTGGCTGACAAATCAGGGTTGATCTGCAGAGTTTAAATCCACCTCTACTTCCAACAGCTCTGTGTCATAAACCTGCTGATCAAATGTATCCTGAACTCTGACTTCTCTTTTAGAGGACAGTCTCATGTATGCTGAGGTCAAACACCCCAAAAAAGGAAAAGCCAAGAAGAAAGCAGGTAAACAAAGTCTGCCATCACCTCCAGTGAATGTTGTTCAACATGTTTATCTGGTCTTAAAATCTTATTTCCACTCACAGGAAAATCAAGTCCTGCAGCTGATGCAGCAGTTTATTCTGAAGTCACGTTAGGAAGCTTTCCTGGTAATTATGCTGCCATGCAGGACGAGTTATTCTTCAAGTTATTAAATGGTGAACATCCTGAAACTTGGACATTTGTGTTCTTTGTGTGTTTGTCGTACAGGTCAGTGAGGAGAGCTGCAGCAGCAAAGCCAAAAAGGAGCATTTTATGAATCCACTGTTGCTCCTCTGCTGCCCAAATATCAGACACGCTCACTTTTTAGTGTTTATTAAGATGATATTGAATAATAATATGATATAGATTTGGTACTATCTTTTAGCATAAAGCACACAGAGGTGTGTCCTTGTTTCAGATCCATGCTCTTCATATTCACCTTTTATTCATTGTTGAGCTTTAATATCAAACTTTGAATGTATCCTGTTCCAACAGCAGTGAGAAAAAGTCTCTGATTTTTAGTAGCTGATAGCAGCAACTTAAAGTCAGCAGAGTTACATCAGGAAGTGCTGCTATGGACACAAACAAATACTTTTACTGTCTGAGTTTAAAGATCTGCATCACGTAAAAATGAATTATTTGGTATAAAAACATGAAAAAGCAGTTTTTCTTCCTTTTCTTTTTGCAGTATAAACATATTCTTTATGGTGACGAAGTGTGTGAATACCGCAGTGTGTGACGTCTCTTGGTGCAGCAAATTACATTTTCTGTTGAAAGTAAAAAAAACCTGAAAACAGTCAGAGTCAGAGCTGAAAATGTGTGTTTTCAGTGTTTTGTTTCCTGCCTGAACGCAGAGGTGGTGTTCAGTGAGATATTTTGTTGATTTTACAGCGCAGTGTGCCGCTCTCTTTTTGCTGATAGGAGTGAATGGAGCTCACTCATCAGTCTCGCTCTCTCGCTTTCTCTCATCATTAAAATAAGATATTTATATATCTGTATAATGTTTATTTGGTTACACTTTGGACTGCAATGTTTAAGTGGTTGGAGAGTCTACATTAGTTTTCACAAGCCACAGCAAAAATAATAACAGCACAGAGGGTATCACTTCCTTTTAAATATGTGCGTGTAATTAATTGAAGCAGTAGCATCATACGCATTAATTCAGTGATTACAAGGCCCAGCCCAAAAGACTCTGGTTAATAAAAAAAATGGGAATACCTGCTCCTGGCAATACCTAAAAGCAGCAGGTACGCCACCTGCAGAAACTGGGTTGCTAAAACCTCGTTAAGTCGTGGTCACGTGATCTGGGTGTTTTGAACCAGGCTTCGGAGCAGTGTGTTGAAACATCTGCGCTAAGCAAGTTCAGCACAGTGTTGAAATGTTTGAACTTCTCATCCCTAGTGATATCGCTGGAATAATAATAGATAAATGTGGGAAGGGTTATCCGATAGTGGTCTTATCTCACACTGAAGTTTCACAAAAACAAGGGGAGCTCGTGGCTATGATGAAGAAAGTCCACTCAACACTCAGCAAGCACAAAAAAAGGGATGGGAAGAAACTCCACACACTGAGGTGAGTGATTATTGCTACTGTCACCAAATACAATACAAAACACAACTGCTGCCCGCAGCTATATGATCAGCACCATATGAACAGAGGTGCTAAGTTAGCGGTCACACCCACATGTGCGCGCACACATTTGAGTTAAAATCTGTTTCTAAGGTTGTTTTAGCACAGTGACGTCAAAGTTTAAGATAAATTTGAGAACTCAGGTTGAAGCAGGATTCACCCACTTTGTATTCTGTAACCTGTGCGCTACATGTACAGAAAAACATAAATCATTATTTAAAACAATTAGATCCTTCTCTCACCCTCCCTCATTGGCTGGGCTCGTTTCTGAGCTGTTAAGCAGGTAATTATTGAAATGAAATGACTGCATCTTTTTAAATTAGCGCACTGTTAGCACAACTTTCCAATTTCAGTTTTACAAATGCATCATCATGCTAATTTGGCCCCCAGCTTTAAGTACAAAACTGACACTTTGCCTCTTTGGTGAATGTGGAAAACAGATTTTTGATGCCTAAAGAGCTGCTTTGCACCCACTGTTAGTTAATCAGGAGATATCATGATGATAGTTTGATCATTCATTTATAACTTTTTATTGCATGAAATATGAAATGTTACTCTTTACCTGGTGTGTAAACACTGGGAACCCCCAGATTAGAACTAGACCTACTGCAGTGTGAGGGATTCAGGGTCCCCTAATCGAGTCCTTATTATAAACTTCCTCAAAAAGGAACATTTTAAGCCTAATCTTCAGTTTTGGCCACATTTCATTGACTCGTTTTTTTAGTGACTGGTCTGCTATATTATTCATCTTCAAACTGAGCATCAGGAATAAAGGTGATTGAATGTAACATGGTTGTTGGTGTCAGACAGGCTGGTCTGAGTTATTTGAAAATCTGCTGGGATTTTCCACACAACCATCTCTAGGGTTTGCAGAGAAGAGATCAGAAAGGAGAAAATCCCCAGTGAGTGGCAGTTATCTGGATTAAAATGCCTTGTTGATATCAGGATTCTCCAAATACAAAAACACTCCCTCCACAGCTTTTACAGAACTATTTATAAAAAGTCTCTGAGTTCTCCAGCTCCACTTCTCAAGATTAGGGGACATAAAGCAGAAAACAGGTAAGTAATTTTTACACACAGAAAGGCAGTCTTGACTTACAAGCCATGGTTACACTGACTGTTTGTCTTACAATGACACTGCATCAACTGAAGCTCTGTAGCCCAGAGGTGGAAACTCTCCTGACAGTCCCAACACTTTCATGTAATAATAATATAATAATAATGAGAGCAAAATGAAATTCTCACTGTGCTCTTTGTCTGTCTTGATAACTCTCTGCTGTTTTCTGAAGACTTAAAACTATGTATCTGCTACATAGAAGACTTTTGCATGTATTTCCTGTTTTCTATGAGGCCCAGCCACAAATTGTGACATCTTTCAGTAGATTAAAAATAAAACTGTGGCAGAATAGAGAGCAACCAAAAGTGTTGGGCAAGTTACTTTGATACTACTTTCAGTTACTGTTGGTTTTGGGCAGCACGGTGGCACGGTGGTTAGCACTGTTGCCGCAAAGCAAGAAGGTCCTGAGTTCAATTCCACCATCAGGTTGGGGTCTTTCTGTGTGGAGTTTTGTTCGCATGTTCTCCCCGTGTTCACGTGGGTTTCTTCCGGGTACTCCGGCTTCCTCCTGCCGTCCAAAGACATGCAGCTTGTGGGGATAGGTTAATTGGTTAATCCAAATTGCCCATAGGTGTGAATGTGGGAGTGAATGGTTGTCTGTCCCTGTGTGTGAGCCCTGCGACAGACTGGCGACCTGTCCAGGGTGTAGCCTGCCTCTTGCCCTATGACAGCTGGGATAGACTCCAGCGCCCCTGGAAAGGATAAGCAGAAGCGAATGGATGGATGGATACTGACTTTTATTAAACCTCCAAAAACATGAACATTTATCAGGTTCAGTTTGTGTTCAGCAGTTTTTCAAAGAACATTTAAAGATCTTACAGTCCTGGTTTTGACTCACACAGTGTTTGTTTTTGCTCTGATCTTTAGTGTAACTGTAATAAAATGATTAATGTGAGCCTGGCTTGTTTTTTCTTTAGGTACTGCTGACATCTATGAATCAGTCATATACATGTAGTGTTTCATGTCCCCTTTAATGCTGAACACCTGATGTGACATTTCCACACTTTAATTCTGCTCAGTACCTGATTGTTTTACATGTTTTCCATCCTCCATCTTCCAGTTTTTGTGATTTGGTTCATGTAAACATTTCTGATGGTTTTATTTTCATCAAAATATTTTAATTTGCACTTAAGTTTGAACTCTTAGAGATTACACTCACTTTGTTTTCACAGACTTGTGACCATGACACAAAACTACAGACAGAAGTGAATAAAATCTCAGTGTTACTGGTTTAGAAATGCTTTACGATAATAAAAAATACATCATTTAGAGTCAAAATATCATAAATTGTAACAAATATAACTGTTATCTTCGGGTTAATCACAGTCAAATCATCATCTGCATCAATTAATGTCAGTGAGGCGTCCTGAAAGTCGTCACGTCTCCTGTTCAGTGACCGTCTCTGAGAATCACTCTCCTCTCAATCAAATCACTTTTCTTCTGTTTATCCTCTGAGTTGCTCTTTGATGGTTATGAATCATCGCTCTTCTTTAAACTGTGAAGTCGTTGCTGTTCTTGGGAGACATTTCTCTTTTGTTCTGGTATCAAATTGCTTCGTGTTTGCTGAGCTTCACCATCTTTCTGTTCACCTGTCAAACTGTTGCTCATGTTTCCAGAGCAGCTTTTCTTCTGCTCAGACTTTAAAAAAAAAGTTCACTCAGTTTTGTTTTGTCGATTTGCCAAATTGTTGCTCAGTTATTGAGAATCACTTGTTTTCTGTTCTGTTGCCAAACTGTCTGTCAGTATATAGACAAAACCAAAAACCAACTAAATAAGCAGACAAAAAATACATATTCCAATCACCTGGATCACCTGTTGAGAAAGAAAAAAGAAAACAAGCAGAAGAAAAGGAGAGCAATACAATAAACAACATTCTCAAAAATTCTAGAAAAACTTTTTAATTCAAGATTAGAAAAATTCCTTGAAAAACATCAAATAATAAATGTTGGTCAGTATGGTTTCAGAACGCAAAGAACCACTTCAATGGCGATAATTGAGGCAGTAGAAGAAATTACTGATACACTGGATAAAAATAAATATGCAGTTGGTATTTTTGTTGACCTCAAAAAGGCCTTTGACACAATCAATCGCTCAATTTTACTGGATAAATTGGAAAGATATGGTATTCGAGGGAAAGCTGGTAACTGGTTAAAAAGTTACCTAACAGGTCGGGAACAATATGTTAGCATAGGGCATTACCATTCAGAGAAACTTGGTATTACATGTGGTGTTCCCCAAGGGTCAGTGTTGGGACCAAAACTTTTCAATGTATACATAAATGATATTTTTGATGTTTCTCAAGTACTTAAACTCATACTGTTCGCAGATGACACCAACATATTTTTCAGTAGCGATGATTATACTGATCTTGTAATGACTGTAAACAGGGAGCTAAAATTAATAAAAAAATGGATGGACATAAATAAATTATCATTAAATATAAATAAAACTAAAGCAATGTTTTTTGGTAATTTAAAATATAATATAGAATTACCAATTATCATTGAAGGTGTACCAATTGATAATGTGAGTGAAAACAAATTTTTGGGAGTTATAATTGATAACAAAATTTCATGGAAACCCCACGTCAGACACATAAAAACCAAAATTTCTAGAAGCCTCGCAGTTTTGAACAAAGTGAAACAATTCCTTGATAAAGATGCACTTCGTACTCTGTACTGTACCCTGGTTCTTCCATATCTTACATATTGTGTGGAAGTGTGGGGAAATACATATAAAAATACAACTAATCCATTAGTCACAGTACAGAAACGAGCACTGCGTATTATTCACAAGGCTGGTTATCTAGATCATACTCACAAATTCTTTCTTCAGGCAAAGTTACTTAAATTCCAGGATCTGGTTAATTACAATACATCCATAATTTTGTATAAAGCTTTTACTAAACTTTTACCGGCAAATTTACAAACTAGATTTGAAATTCGAGAAAAGGTTTATAATGTGAGAGGCTTTGGAGAATTCAAATTACCCAGAACTCGAACAACCCGTAAAGGCTTTTGTGTGTCTGTATGTGGTGTGAAAATCTGGAACAGTCTGAGTTTACAATTGAAACAATGCAAAAATATTCATAGATTTAAATTTCTCTACAAACAGTTGGTCTGGTCACAGTATACTCAATGATGGGTTTTAGTGTGCTCTGTAATGTCTGTCCTCTTACCATTGCTGGTATGGATTCCAAAATAAAAAATAAAAAATAAAGTGTGCGTATGTATGTACATATATGTACTTGTGTGTGTAGATATATATGTATGTATATGTATGTGTGTCTGTTACTTGTAGTTATTACTGCCTGTTACCTGTGGTAATGCAATTTATAATTTATATATTCTGTATTCAGTTATGAAGGCTCTAATTGTTGGTTGCGAGCTGCCGCTTAGATGCTTGTATCTGCCCGGGGCTGTTGATGGGTCTGTATGCAATGATGGGCGTAGCTGCGGGAAGTTTATTGTTTTTTTTTTGTTGATGAGTGAGTATAGGGGTGGGATTTAATAAGTTTTCTTCGTCCCACTCCTTTTTCAGGCAAGTTTTGTTTTTTGTTTTGTGTATTTTATGTTCAATATAGGTATTTGTTGTGCCTGAAAATGAATAAATAAATGAAATGAAATGAACATCACGATGATCTATGGGAATATAACAGTAAATACTAAATATTAAACATTATTGTGCAGCACGTAAGATCGGCAGCGCACAGTGTGCTTTGAGGTAGGAGCCAAAAAGGGTGTAGTTTGTGTGTGTGATCACCCGTGTGTACACCTGTGAGCATGGACGCGCTTGTTTTTAAAAGGTTCCTTCATGTAATGATCTGCTAGGGAGTGTGGGGGGGGGGCCACAGCCCCGTCCTCCAGGGCATGAAGCAGGTATGGAGGAGATCAAAACTCCAGACATCCAGAGGCACCCAGAACACAAGAGACCAAGGAAGACCAACAGAGGGGCAGCCGCGCCACTGTCCCAGAAAGAGCTGAGGAGAGCCCCAGATGAGGGGTCACTCAGCAGCCGCGGAGCAGAAGCCAGAGGGTGTTGCAGAGACGTGCCCGTGAGCTCTGCCGGCAGCCAGCCGCGCCTGAGTGACCGAGCTCCAGGCCGAGAGGCCGGGGGCACCCCACCCCCGAAGTAGCCCGAGCGAGCCCCAGGCTCCAGGCCCCGATAAGCAGCCACCAAGGAGTGAGCCGGTGTGTACCTGGACGCCCACCCCCAGACACAAAGAACCACCAATGCACCGATGTCTGAGGGAGTCCGCCACTGGCAGGGGAAGTGGTGGTGGGTGGAGATAGACCTCCAAACCTTGGAGGGCCTGAGGTGTCCCCAGAGAGGTGGCGCCTGATACCCAACCTGACATATAGACACAGACATACAGGCACACACAGATACAAACATCCATTCCCACCCTCATGCTCTCATATGCACTTACTCCACACTCAACCAACATGGAGACAGACATAAAGAGACGCTGTACACACGATCACACTCCCCAAGCGTACTCTACGAACCGGGTCTAGGTACCCTTGCCCCTGGAGGGGGGAACTGCACCCAGACCCAGGTGGTGTTACCCTTTTCCCTGCGGTGGGGAGAAGCAGACCGCCCCGACTCCGCAGCAGCAGGGAGGCCCCACACTCCAGACTGCAGTCGGACGGCCAACTCCTCCTAGCCCCCCCGCTCCAGCAGGCCGCAGAGAACAGGGGTGAGAGAAGACTCCAAACCTCCCTCCACCCGCTCATTGTAGTGTTGATGCATGTGTGTTCTAAGGTGCATTTATTGATTTTCTCCTTTTCTGTTCAGAGTCACTCATCTTCTGCTCAGTCTAAAGTCAAGAATGTCTCTCTGTCCTCTGTTGTCTTTATTCTGTTTTCTTCTGTCCAGATGTCAAACTCCTTTAATTTCATAGACCTTCATCTCTGTATGCTGATCAAACTCTTCCTCAGATTCTTACGTTGCTCCTTTTAGTTTTTAACTTTCCGCTGTTTGATGAGAAAAACTTTCTAAATCTGTTGGATTTAAGTCAACCCTGCTGGTAAACAGAACCTGTTACTGGAAGCAACCACACAGACACCAGTGTACATTTTACTTGCAGGGGGAGCATTGGAGAGCACTGCTGCGACTGTACAAGCAACTCCAACTCCTCTGTGTCCGCTTCACTCTTTTATTGACAGCAGAGGTTACACATAATTCAGTTAACCACGTGACAGTTTTAAGGCAAGCATGTGTGTGTGAGCAATGTATACGCCTGTGTGTGTGCACGCGTGTGTGTGTGTGTGTTTCCAGCTATACTATACATAGACACGTGACCTTTCAATGACCTTAAACCGTGTGTATGAGGTATGCAGAAAAGCAGAAACAAGCACTTTGCTAAACTATAAAAACAGGAACTTGTAATAAGTCATGTCTCAAACAAACATTTAAAGGTGTGAAGTCTTGCACTTGAAAAGAAACAGAACATGGTGCTTTCCTAATGTATAACATAGCTCATCTCTGGACTAAGCTGCACTCTAAATAAAGAAAGCACATTTTGTCAGCACAGACACAGATAAAGGAAATAGTAGAAGGTTGAAAATAAATCCTCTGACTGTCTGCCTTCTTCTTCATAATTATAGCCATATTAGGACACATAAAGGCAATGATTATATATTTATATATTTTAGCACAAATGACAATATAAAAAATATCAATGCCAACAGAATCTGCCTCTGTTTAGTTTTTCTGTTCATTTGTCCAGACTGACACTTCTTTTGCTCTAAGAAATAAGAACACAATGATCGGGACGGTGTAAGCTACAACCCTATAATCACTTTCTGTCACCGACCTCTCAGCTAAACCTGTGTAGAGTCATCCAATAATAACAACTGGGGTTGCCACGATTCGTTGACTAGTCACGATCAGGTCAACTAGTGTTCAACACAAAAACAAGAAGAAGCCGTCTCCAGTATCGTAGCTGTGTCCAAATTCAGGGGCTGCATCCTTTGCAGGCGCATTTGTAGGTCGATAACGTTACAGCAACGCAACGAAGACTGTCCAACCTCAAAGACTCCTCCAAATGTGTCCTTTTCCCTAGATTGAAAGGATGGGTCGGGTGTATTCTTTGTGGCCCCACCTAACCCAGAATTCATAGCGCGGCCAATTCTAGTTTCCAACAATGGCGGCAGCTACTTTGTTTTAATATTATTCTTTCTTGGTCACAAAATAAATGTTTAAGATATTTTCAGTCGAGAATGTAGCTGTGTAAACTTCAAATATCTGCTCGATTTATCAGGACATTACATATTTGCAAAAGTGCTCCGACGTCTTCGGAGACGTCTGTCACCCTCCAGCTCCTTAGCTGACTGGGAGGTCGAGACTCACGTTTTCAAAACCCCCGCAGTCTTTCACTACTCAGGTTAAACATGACGTATACAGTAAGTCACTTAGATAACTTACAAATGTTGTAAAACAAGTGTTTTATGGAAGCCCGTTTCCGCCAAAACAAAGACTGTTAAACGTGGTGGGAAAGGGTCGACATCTATTGTAGATGAGCTGGTTTTCATTGAGCCTGATCCTTTGCCTCCCTGTGCTCCTGCTCTCAGGGCAGCTGCGGTCCAGCCATCCCATGCACTTAGTTCCTCGGGTGAGGGGGGCTAGGGCCCAGTTGATCCCTGCTCCTGTTCCCAGGCCGGCTGAAGTTCTGCTAGTCCCTGCACCCATACCTGTTCCTCGGGTGTGGACAGCAGCTGCCCAGCCGTCGCCGGTGCCTGTTCTGGTTCCCAGGGTGAGGCTAGCCAGGACACAGCCTACCTCTGCACCCGTACCTACACCCGCGGGTGGGAGCGGCTAGTTCCCAGCATGCCCCTGCACCTGTATCTGACCCTGCTGGAGCCTCAGGTGGGCCCATCCAGCAGTTTTCTTCAGGCTCCGTAGGCTCAGAAAACCTAGCTCAGCCATCTGCTCATCCAGCACCTCACCCACCATTTTAAGATGGCGAAAGATGTATCCTTAGGCCCCCTCCTAGGTTCAGAGATGGTCTTTCCCTTTTCACGTAAATGGCCTCCTTGACTCCGCGCTCAAACCAGCGTTCCTCCCTGTCCAGGATGTGTACATCCTCATCATTGAAAGAGTGTCCACTGGCCTGTAGGTGTAAATAGACTGCAGAGTCCTGATGAGGTAGCTCTTCTGTGTTGTGCCATCCGCTTCGCCAGAGGTTGTTTGGTTTCCCCGATGTGTAAATCCTGGCAATCTGGTGTTTAGAAAAAATGTGTCTCAACTGTTCCGATACTCCTGACATATATGGGATCACTACAGGTTTTCGCTTGGGCAGCAGTTGTCCTTCTCTCTCTCCTCCTCCATTCCCCAACTCTCTGTGAATGGTACTCATGGCCATTGATCAGTGGTCTTTGATCAATGGTTGTTGATCAATGGTCATAAGAATTTGCATGATTAAGGAATTGACCTCCCAGCCCATTGTTCCTTCAGTGGGCTGGTTTCAGTCATTATGCAAATGTACTGTTTATAAGATTTGGGGAAACCTGCAGTCAGCTGAGACTGAAGAAGTCACTTGGATGAGTGACGAAACGTTTCTCCCACAAAACGCTACGTCCAGATGAACTTTTGGAGATTTACTTTCCTGGATGATTGAGAATGCATCAAGACGGTCATTGTTTGTATGAATGAGCATATCATTTCTTATACAATACACACGTCACAACACTGATATCACAAATATGCTGTTGTAATTTTTATGTTTGTCTGAAACGGGTCTCTGTTGTAAATGAGACATTGAGTATCAGTTACTGTACTGCAGGTGACGGCAATTCAGCACTAAGAGACACTTTTCTCATAAATTTGCCACTTTAATGTCGAAAAATGTTCCCTTCTTGTTTTCCTCACAGAAATGATGAATAAAAAAAAAACTTACTGGAATAACCGACACACAGATGAAACAGTATTACTATTACTTATATGATTTGCCATGATAAAAGCATTTGTAACGCACAAACCTGCCCAAAAGCATTTGTCCACATTGTGTCAGCATCTCTAAAATGAGTTGAGATACGTGAAAATGTCTGAGGCCACATTTGAACTTTGGGTCTTTATTGGAAAATAAGCAAATTATCACAAAGTCACTGAGTCTTTTTCTGCAGCCATGAAAGTTTAAATGGTTTCTTTTCAGTCCTTCAGGCTCAGAGCTGATTCATGAGGAGCCAAACTGACTGTAATGCTGATTGGTCCAAAATGATTACATTCTAATTAAAGTTTAGCTAAAAAAAACTATAATAAGTCAGCTGGTACTTCATTAACACAAGTTTTCAAAACAGACTGAGACAAAGAGGCCTACTACACCTGCTGCATGGCCTTTTATTACCCAAGCACTTCCCACTAACACTCCCACTATTCCCAGCACTGCTGAACCTCTGAGGGACCTCAGAAATCCCAAACACTACATTATGTTGTTGATTCTTTACTTTGTTGTTGTTTGTTTGTGTATATAAAGGCTTACAAGCTAATCTATAAACCCATACCTGCTATACTATACTATGTTGAGGGGGTGTAAAATCATCTGTGACTAACATTCACACACATTCATACTCCAATGGATGCATCTGACAGCAACGTGCGGTTAGTATCTTGCTCAAGGATATTTGGCATGCAGACTAGAGCAGACAGTGATCGACCATCGACCTTCCAATTAGTAGATGACCTGCTCTGAACCTCACAGATCAACGTCACACAGGTGTTGGTGTGACGTTGGGTCGTTGCTGTGGCACAGAGACCCTCAGAAACAGGGTTGGTAACTCATTTTCCTGAGCAGCCACATGAGAACCAAGAACTGTTGTAAAAGCCGCACAAATAAGCTGAGCTCATTTCTGCTAAAACTTAATTTGATCTTTTTATAAACTGTCGCTTCACAGTTTATTGTTATTGCACTGGACTGTTTTAGGCAGCACTGCCAACACGTGTCTGAATACACAGTGTATAGTCAAACTCAACAACTTGAAAACTTGATGAGATGTTGAGCATCAAACGCGGGACTCTGAATGTTCATAATAAAGGTGACTCTATTTACAGAAGTGACACCAGGTGCTTTATACCATGGTGAAGGGAAAGGGAGCTCCAGGGAAGCCAGGGAAGGGAAACACATCCAAATCAGAAACACGACAAACAAAGCAAGAGAGAACCATGGTTACAGTAACTAAGGTAAATACAACAATCCAGCAAAGCCTACAGCTCAGCTCAGCACCACCCAGGTGGAGAGGACAGCAGGAGAGAGAGAGAGAGGAACAACAACAGCACTGACAGGAAGTCAGAGAGGACTGGAGGACCATGACATCTGTTTCTGCATTAAATTTAAAGACATTAAGATCAAACCGCAAAAATGACAATACAGAATAGCTACAGTGCCGATATGTGTGTGAAGGGTTGTTGGTGGTTACTGTCTGTTCTGCCACAGGTTTATTTTTAATCTACTGAACGGCCTCATTTTCGTCTCGGCCACATGCAAAAGAGGAAATGCAGCCTGTGGTTTGAGACAACAGTTTTGTGTGTAGCAGTGTCTTATTTTAAGCCATCAGTATCCAGCAAACATAAGGTCCTAAAGCACACTGCACTTTATTGTCCTCTTCATACACTGATGAGGACAATACTTTAGAATATTAACATGTCAGTAAGATGTGAAACTTTAATGATTGAGACCATGAACATATGCAGAAAGTGTTTAGACTCTGACCTGTAGATCAGACTGTGACAGGAAGGATCACTTCTCAAAATGATGGAAAATATTGTGTAAACATTGTTATTTGTATAACTGCAAGTTCACACAGAGCTGCACTGAAACAAACCTCAATGATCTTTTGTTGTTTTCTTCATTAGCCGGCAGAGTTAAAATGAGGAAGAACATTTACTATAGAAACTGTGCTTTAACTGCTACATTAACTATTTACAGGTATTAAAGTAAAATAAAAAAAAATTACACATCTTTACTGTAACAGTGTCAGAGCTGACAGGTGGGGAGGTCCAGACTAGGAAGAAGAAATTAGAAGAAGGAAAGAGATTTAAAAAAAAAGAAAAAAGAGGAAACGACACAGAAAACAAACAGAACCTGAAAGAGAGCAGAAGGAAGACGGAGGGCTGAGGACAGGGCCCAGAGCTGTGATCACATGCACATAATATACAAGGACAAACAACCGTCCACATCAACCCACTGCTCTAAAACACTTCAAAAACTCTGGTGTGAATGTGGTGTCGTCTTATTCTTGTTATCAAACCTCAGTAAGTGTAAAGAGGAACTGGAAGCTTGGTCCAGTTATAAGTGAACAGTTCAATAGTGGTTTGTTGCAATGCTTTGTGCATTTTCTCAGAATGATTTAACCTGGTCTTCGGAGGTTAAAGTTGCTATGGCAACATGAGTAAAAATAAAGGTAAAAGTCTTTCAGGAATAATTATGATAAGATCCGTCTACAGTCATGCTGTAGGTAATACACCACAGTATCTTCTGATCTATTAGTCTACACATCACTGAATCATTTGGACAGATTAACATTTGTGGAATCACACAGTGTTTAAGTCTCAGTTATTTATTTATGTTGACTGGAAAGTGTAAGTTGACACTTTTGTGACCTCAATAGAGATTTTGTGATGACCCACAGGTAAGTCTCTGTGTTCCTGTGATCAGTTATCTGTAACTCAGTTTTCTTCGTTTGTTACCATCAAGGCCTGAAACTATCAGCTTCATACTAAAGGTCACCTTTGTTTGGTACTCTGAGTCCTCCTTTGCATGGGTGGCTGTAGCTCAGGCGGTAGAGCAGATCATCTACTGATCAGAGGGTTGTTGGTTCAATTCCTGGCTTCCCCTAGTCTGCTTATCACATTGGGCAAGATACTAACCCCAAATTGCTCTCCGAGGCATCCATTGGAGTGTGAATGTTCGTCAGAAAGCACCAAGAAAAATGTGCTAGTATGAATGGGTGAATGCACGAGTTGTGTGAAGCGCTCAGAAGAGTAGAAAAAGTGCTGTATAAGAACCATTTAGCATGTGGGTCTGCTTTTTGAACTGACTCTGGACACAATCACATGATCTGTGTTGGTAACATGTGGTGTTCAACACAAACATCATTATTACAGTGTTTCAATCATTGTTTCACATCATCGGTTTGTTTTATTTTATTGTGTTTACATGTAGTCAGAGGCTGAGGTCAGTGTGCATCTGCACATACATGTCAAAGCAAGACAAAGAACAGTCTGCAGAATAAATGAGTTCCTGCTTTACTTTGAAATGACAACAGATAATAAATATAACTTTGAATTTATCTATGAATTTAATTGTTCTTTAGTTGGTGAAACATAAAAGTCTTTAGTCTCACGTCAGCCACACACTGAGTCATTTCCTGTGTTTGGGTCTCCACCAAACTTAAAACCAGAATTTAACCACAAGGTGGAAACTTTCACAGGTCTGAGGTCAAAGGAGCCTTTTTCACTATATTACTGCATGATGATGTTTCAGCTAAGAGTCAAATAAAATAAAGACATTTTAATGCAGCCTAAAGTAAGAATTTAATTTAAAACAATCAAAAGGAGAATTTTTTTTTTTTAAAGGCTTTAGTGAAAATACAGGCACCAAAGTAGAAAAGCTGTTTTGGTATATTCACTCTCAGTGACTCCCAGTCTGCAGAAACCTGCCAGGAGACAAATATTAGTGGATATTGCACCCAAAAAATACCCCAAAAGGGCAAAAGAAATATCCTGACATGAAGCAACAGCTTTATATATTACAGAGAAAGGAAACAACACAACAAAAGAAACAAGCTTCTATGTTTGCAGTGGACAGGAAATATAAACATATCAACCAACTGCTGCGGTCAAAGCTACAGGAGCTGTTTGAGTTTTGTGTGAAAGGGCAGGAAGCACAGAGAGACCAATCAGAATAAGAGCCTGTAGAAAAACTCTTGTTGTATCTATATTAAACACAACTTCTCTTTATCTGCAAACTAAAACTGTTTGATTATCTGAGGATCAGAGTGCAGCAGGCTGGATGTGACGATGGGGCACTCTTTGCTCTGCATGATGGGCTTTTTCTGTAAGTACACGTCTGACATTGTTTGAACGGCAGCGATTAAAGAAAATGTTTCTGATCTGTGAGAATTACAGTGAGTCACTGCTTTAACCTGTTTACCTGAGAGCTGGAACAAAGCAGACTTGTGATTCTTTAAGTGTTTAAATGTTTGATACACTGCTGCTTTTTGCATCACTTATAGTTACACACTGTGTTACAACAGTTTGGATTTTTATGTTTATTTTATTTTATTGTCAAACAGATTACTGGTTATTACTGTTCATCTTTAATAAAGTCTTAATTTATTTTTGTTTTGATTTTAATCGTTGTATAATGTCTGATGAGGTTTTATTCATTATTTTAGTGCTCAGTACTGTCATCTGTGGAAATGCTGAAGGTAAGAAATGATTAGTTTCTTCCTGTTCATATATGTAGCTGTTATCTCCTATAATGTGCTCAATAATATCCTCCCTGTGTTTACATGTTATCTTCTGCACAGGCTCAATGCTTCTATTCAGCCTGTGCAGTTAAACATAAATGGCTTCAGTAAGCGCTCCATGTGGAGACTGTGGCGTTCTTCAGAGCTTTTACTGATGTACCATTTGTACCACTTTCAGTCTGTAAAACTGTAACAACAAAACAGAGCAGGTACATTTAATCTCAGTGTAGATGCACAAATGTCACATGACCAATGCAAGATCATAACATTAACAATAAATGGACAAAGCCTGTCAAGTGACGTAAATACAAATACCACATACTGACATGTTTTATGCTAACAGGCAAAACAAAGCACTAACAGTTAGCTTACAGTAGTAATGTAACAAACTTCACAGACCCACAAGAAGGACAGAGCACTAATATGTAGAAACAATCCATCATCTGCCCAAACTTACACTTTATCCCATCTCAAGAGCAGCAGATGCAGAACTATCACAGACACGGAGCTCTGGCCATTATTACTCGGCACTTCCTCCATTTAACCACTAGATGGCGGACTTTGACATGAGCAGACCAGGAAGAAGCAGATGAATAAATGCGACCCGTCATATAACAAAGTTGAAACAAACTATATTTCAGGAATAACCTGAGGGACAAAATATTGTATATGATACAGCTCACACTCCACTGCATTTATTGGTTAAAATATTAAAAGATCATATCAAGAGTGCAACCATGTGAGCAGATGTTTCACTCAGCCGATACACAAACTTTATATTTACTAGAGTTTGTTGCCTTGAAACTGACTGATTTCCTTTTCATGAGTATTTATCTGTCCATCCTCACAGATCACAGTTAGGATTCACAAGATGCTGATGAACTGGAGGATCAATCTAATTTATTACAGCACAGCGTGATGAGTTTAGGGTAAATGCAGGTAACTCAAATCTGAAAACAGACTCAACCACAGATCAGTCAGTTAAAGTCCTGCCTGAAGACTTTAATCAGTCTTAATATGAATTTTTACTCTCAGTTATTTATAGTGTCATGGTGTGCTGTCTGCCTCAGTGTCCTCTTGAAAAAACCTCTGAAAGTTGTTAAAGTCATGAATGAATAAGACTTCACATACACAAGAGTAACAAGTAAAACAAACTGGACAAAGTGCCGTCGATATAGATTTATTCATTTGTCACTGTCATGGTCTTTCATCATTTTAGTCTGAGTGCTTCTTCCTCATCTTTGTTTAGCTTTTTAAAAAAATATTTCCTCTTTAATTTGAAGGTTTGGTTTCTTTCATATATAAATAGTTCTGCTGTGTCTTGTCAGTCTTTGTCAGAGCATCTGTGAACACTCATGTGTGTTCATCTCTTAGTTGTTTCTATTGACAGTTTATTTATTTCTAGTTTTACATTTTTATTCTTTGTATGTTTCCATTTTTAGACTATTTCAGCTAGTTCAGTTTTATTTAAGTTATTTTGCTTCCTGCATTTGAGTTCACACCTCTGCACTCCACTCATTGTTACAGAGACACATATTTACAAGTGTGTGGACTCTACTGGAAGAATGGACACAAAATACTTTTTCTCTAATTTGGTGTTTCTATGATAGTAGCTTAGTTTGGAGATTTTACTGTAGCAAAGTCATGTGTATATATGTTAACCCTCGTGTGCATTTTATTACCTCTGTGTGTGATCAGGTTTGTAAATATGTCGAAACATCTGTGTGCACAGATATTATCAGCTGGAAAGTCTTAAAGTTTTGCATGAAGCACTTAAAATACAGACATGTGGTCAAGTTTCAGCTCACCTGCTCTCTTTGTTGTCTGTTTTATTACTTGTGACCTTTGCTGCACTTCTGCTGTGACAGATCCACAGATGAGTGTAGAAGGTTTTCTGTAATCGAGGGTTCATTAACCCTGAGCTCAGGCTCACAGGCTCAGGCTTTCTGTCACACTCAGAACAAACCACCAGGTGGCGTATTACTCAGCCAGGCTCACCTGCTCTTCACCTTGTATTTGAGTCTCAGTTGCAGTAGGAAATAAAACCAGCTGGAACATCTGTGTGGCAGATGTGGTGGGTTTCTCCTTCTTCCACTAAAAGGACCACAATAATAGCCTCATATTTGTCTAAGTTACAGAACTTAAAGTCAAGGCCACTCTGACAGCAGACAGCACAACCACACCAGCAGGGGGCAGTGTGACACTGACCTGTGAGGTGAATTACTCTGTTCAGAAAAACCTCATCTGAAAATGAGATCATCTCTTTTAGCTCTAAGAGTGCAATCTCTGTCTCTGATGGAGGCATCTACACCTGCAGAGGAAGGAGAAGAAACACGAATTTAGTCACAACTAAAAGCGATTCAGTCATTATTCAGGAAACTAATGAGTTTAAAAAATTTTGAGAGTTGAAAAAGGTCTTCTCCAAATTGTAATGGAAGTCAATATTCACTAATCACCAGTACTTAAACCACTAAATCTGTCAAATTATTAATTATTAGGCTCAGTGCATCGTTTCACCTTTGTTCAGTCTTCAGATCACTTACAGACACAGAGGAGTTCATGGTGCTGTTTTGTCTTTTTAGAGTGATTTAAAAAACAGTTTGTGCTCCTTTCCTGGTTACTGAACCTTTACTCTTATTTTTCTTTGCCAGTCTGTTTTGACTTTGGTGCCACATAAAAACTTTGTATTTCACATTTTATGAACAGTTTATGAGAGCAGAGCAGCCTCCAGCTTTGAATCCATCACTGGAGGTTTAACAACATTGTTAGGAAACAACAGCTAACTGATGACTCATTGATTATATGTTCATAAATGTATAAATATGGAAATGTAAATATGTAGAAATAAATGCAAACTGTTGAATATAAAGATCCGTTAATTACCTGATTTAATTTATTTATTTAAAAGAAAGAACTTTTTGATTTTCAAGTCCAATTATCAGTGTGCTAATGATATATTTTTGTTTGAACAGCTCCTCCTAAGCCCACTGTGACACTGCAGCCATCTTGGACTCAGATATACAGCGGTGAGATATACAGCGGTGAGACAGTCACTGTCAGATGTGAGATTCAGGGAGGTGAAGGAGCTCAGTGGACGTATGAATGGAGTCCAGCCAAGTTAAACACATCTCCAACATCCAATGAATACACAATCAGCAGTGTTAGTGAGTCTGATGGTGGAGGATACAGCTGTCGGGCCACAAGAGGCTCCTCCTGGACAGAGTGGAGTGATGTCATCACACTGAATGTAAAACGTAAGTTGGAGATATTTCACTCACACTATGTTTTTTTAATTTATATTGTAACACACCGAAGGCTTTTTTGTTTATTTGTTGTTTATTATCAAAAGTAGCAAAAATGGCTTTGATAAAAATTAACAGTAAAGACTCAAAGTTAAACATCTGAAGTATGAAAAAGATTTTGTTATATTGTCATATGTTATAATATTTTTATATTTTTAATGTTGAATTTCTTATCTATAAAATAGTGTAGAAGACATTTCTTACTTCTTAAATTACTGTTTGTAATTATGCTATTAAATAGTGGCAATTATAACATAAGTAATTCTTTGGATATACATTTTTAAACAAAGTAAAACAAATTAAAATGTGTCTCTGTGCTGAGACCTGGTGGAACTCAAAAAGGTTTTAATTCTTTCAGCTGACTGAAAGCTCTCACCACCTGCAACAGTCACAGGCAGCTTCCTGCAGGAACCTGGTCACAGCAGAGGTCTTGCATCTATTTGAACCCTTTTATATGCCAACACCTCACTGCTGATATTTATGGCAGCTCTGAACTATAATTATTTATGGTGGATCTGTCTCCTCCTGTGCTTGTTTATCATCCCCTCAAGTTAAACAAGGATTTTATTTCCACCCTTTTCTTTGAAATCATATAAAGATTTGACAGCATTCTAACTCTTGGGGATTTTAATGTTTGCTGCCCATCAAACTCCTAAAACCACCCTTCCAACAGATGACATGAGTTTTACAGTCTATTTAAAAGTTTTGCTAGACTGCTGTGATGACATAAAATCATGGTTGGCAATTCATTTTTTTGAATGTAAACGATCAAAAAAATTGTATTATTTGAACCTTCAGACCCTCGTTTTGCTCGTGTAACCTTGTTCCTCTGAAAAAGTTCAGAACTCTCTTTGAAAAAAATCTGCAGGTGATCCTTGATGACAGTTTCTCATTTGAGAAATAAATAAATTGTGTTGTAAAAGGGTTCGGGCATTTGCAAAAATGACGTTCGTTATGTCATCTGCTCACTTTAAGAAAGTAATTCCTGCATTTATTTCATCCATTCTTGTGTAATATGCTTTATTTTGGTAGCAGCCAGGCTATAATGATTATTTAATTGTTTGTTTTTAAGTCTCTGAATGGATTCACTCCCTCGTAGCTCTCTGATCTTTTAAATAAACAAACTCCAAACAGAACTCTAAGGTCAGCTGAAAAGTTGCTTCTATTTGTTCCTAGAAGCAGACTAAAACACAGGCTAAGACTAAGACTGGGCCTTTGTGATTGTTTTGCCTGAACTTTGGCACAGTTTGCCCTTCAAATTACTCTTTGATTACCAAATAAATAGTGTGCAGAAAAAAAAATACAATTCCCAAGGGGCCTCCCTCAACTGGACACATTTGACATAAAAGACTCAGCTCCTCCTTCAGATATCAGTGGGCTGGTTCAATTTCAGGAGTGTGGGTGCAGAGGCAGTGGGACAGCTAAGCCTGAGCCAGTGGTTTGATCTGTTTGTCTTGCCAGCAGGTCAGCAGATAAGTGATTTAGCATATATATGTACAAAGGGTCTGACTGCACCAACTAACTGCATGTTGACTAAAAAACACACAAACACATTGTTTTCTGTTAGAAGTGAAGTAAGTTGACTAATAGTAGGAAAGCTTTTCATGCAGACTTCCTCTGAGTTTAATTTCCACCTGTCTCACTTTTCTATTTAAAAAAAAAACAGTCCTTACTTCTAACAGACCCATCCTACAGTCTCTTTGTCCTGCAGAGGTGCTGCTCTAGCCTCTTCTTTGTTGAAAAAAACAAAACTAACGCTATGAAACATAAACATTTAAAAGTACAGTGTGAAGCAAACAATATTTTGTGGTGATAGGTTAATAATTTTTATCACTTTTCTTCCTCTTACGGTGCCCCTGCCTAGATTACTGCAACAGTCTAAGCAAACAATCAGCTGAATGACTGCAGACCAAACAGATTTAAGCTGCCAGGCTTTGAGCTCAAACACATCACATAGGATCCCAGCACTCCCATTTTTCATGCTGGCTCCCAGCTTCACGCTGATTTTAACCTCAAAGTAAATGTAAAGCAGAAAAATCTGTGAGTTTTGGAGTATAAATAAAATATAACTTTACAAAGTAAATTCTAATACATTTTATATTAAAATATTGTGTTACAGTGTGAAAGCTATAAATTGTTTTATTGTGACTTTGTTTTGATTTTCAGACTTCAAACTGTCTGTGAATCATTTGCTTTGCAGTCACTCTACTCTTACGTTATAAAGAGCAGAGTTTTCATGTTTCTCTTCTAACTGGATCATTCTTATGTGAACAGTTCCCACTAAGCCCACTGTGACCCTTCAGCCATCCTGGACTCAGATATACAGCGGTGAGACAGTCACTGTCAGATGTGAGATTCATGGAGGTGAAGGAGCTCAGTGGACGTATGAATGGAGACGAGGCCAAGTAAACATAGGTTCAGCATCCAGTGAATACAGAATCAGCAGCGTTGCTGAGTCTGACAATGACGAATACAGCTGCCGGGGTAGAAGAAGCTTTTCCTGGACAGAGTGGAGTGACATCATCACATTCAGAGTATTATGTAAGTTGGACACGTTTCACACATTTTAATTACAATGTTTCATCCAAAAACACAACAAAATTCTTTGTATTGCGACAACACAACAGGTTTTGTTTTTAATTTTGTGTGATTATTTGGATATATTGGAGGTTTAACAGCATTGTTTGCAAACAACAGCTAACTTACAGCTCATAGGTTACATGTTCATAAATGTATAAATAAATGCAAATATGTAGAAATAAGTAAACAATCAAATATAAAGATCAGTAAATTGCCTGGTTTAATTTATTTAATAAAAACAAAACATTTTATTGTTGATTTTCAAGTCAAATTATCAGTCTGCTAATGATATCTGTTTATTTGAACAGCTCCTCCTAAGCCCACTGTGACCCTTCAGCCACCTTGGCCTCAGATATACAGCGGTGTGATATACAGCGGTGAGACAGTCACTGTCAGATGTGAGATTCAGGGAGGTGAAGGAGCTCAGTGGACGTATGAATGGAGTCCAGCCAAGTTAAACACATCTCCAACATCCAATGAATACACAATCAACAGTGTTAGTGAGTCTGATGGTGGAGGATACAGCTGTCGGGCCACAAGAGGCTCCTCCTGGACAGAGTGGAGTGATGTCATCACACTGAATGTAAAACGTAAGTTGGAGATATTTCACTCACACTATGTTTTTTTAATTTATATTGTAACACACCGAAGGCTTTTTTGTTTATTTGTTGTTTATTATCAAAAGTAGCAAAAATGGCTTTGATAAAAATTAACAGTAAAGACTCAAAGTTAAACATCTGAAGTATGAAAAAGATTTTGTTATATTGTTATATGTTATAATATTTTTATATTTTTAATGTTGAATTTCTTATCTATAAAATAGTGTAGAAGACATTTCTTACTTCTTAAATTACTGTTTGTAATTATGCTATTAAATAGTGGCAATTATAACATAAGTAATTCTTTGGATATACATTTTTAAACAAAGTAAAACAAATTAAAATGTGTCTCTGTGCTGAGACCTGGTGGAACTCAAAAAGGTTTTAATTCTTTCAGCTGACTGAAAGCTCTCACCACCTGCAACAGTCACAGGCAGCTTCCTGCAGGAACCTGGTCACAGCAGAGGTCTTGCATCTATTTGAACCCTTTTATATGCCAACACCTCACTGCTGATATTTATGGCAGCTCTGAACTATAATTATTTATGGTGGATCTGTCTCCTCCTGTGCTTGTTTATCATCCCCTCAAGTTAAACAAGGATTTTATTTCCACCCTTTTCTTTGAAATCATATAAAGATTTGACAGCATTCTAACTCTTGGGGATTTTAATGTTTGCTGCCCATCAAACTCCTAAAACCACCCTTCCAACAGATGACATGAGTTTTACAGTCTATTTAAAAGTTTTGCTAGACTGCTGTGATGACATAAAATCATGGTTGGCAATTCATTTTTTTGAATGTAAACGATCAAAAAAATTGTATTATTTGAACCTTCAGACCCTCGTTTTGCTCGTGTAACCTTGTTCCTCTGAAAAAGTTCAGAACTCTCTTTGAAAAAAATCTGCAGGTGATCCTTGATGACAGTTTCTCATTTGAGAAATAAATAAATTGTGTTGTAAAAGGGTTCGGGCATTTGCAAAAATGACGTTCGTTATGTCATCTGCTCACTTTAAGAAAGTAATTCCTGCATTTATTTCATCCATTCTTGTGTAATATGCTTTATTTTGGTAGCAGCCAGGCTATAATGATTATTTAATTGTTTGTTTTTAAGTCTCTGAATGGATTCACTCCCTCGTAGCTCTCTGATCTTTTAAATAAACAAACTCCAAACAGAACTCTAAGGTCAGCTGAAAAGTTGCTTCTATTTGTTCCTAGAAGCAGACTAAAACACAGGCTAAGACTAAGACTGGGCCTTTGTGATTGTTTTGCCTGAACTTTGGCACAGTTTGCCCTTCAAATTACTCTTTGATTACCAAATAAATAGTGTGCAGAAAAAAAAATACAATTCCCAAGGGGCCTCCCTCAACTAGACACATTTGACATAAAAGACTCAGCTCCTCCTTCAGATATCAGTGGGCTGGTTCAATTTCAGGAGTGTGGGTGCAGAGGCAGTGGGACAGCTAAGCCTGAGCCAGTGGTTTGATCTGTTTGTCTTGCCAGCAGGTCAGCAGATAAGTGATTTAGCATATATATGTACAAAGGGTCTGACTGCACCAACTAACTGCATGTTGACTAAAAAACACACAAACACATTGTTTTCTGTTAGAAGTGAAGTAAGTTGACTAATAGTAGGAAAGCTTTTCATGCAGACTTCCTCTGAGTTTAATTTCCACCTGTCTCACTTTTCTATTTAAAAAAAAAACAGTCCTTACTTCTAACAGACCCATCCTACAGTCTCTTTGTCCTGCAGAGGTGCTGCTCTAGCCTCTTCTTTGTTGAAAAAAACAAAACTAACGCTATGAAACATAAACATTTAAAAGTACAGTGTGAAGCAAACAATATTTTGTGGTGATAGGTTAATAATTTTTATCACTTTTCTTCCTCTTACGGTGCCCCTGCCTAGATTACTGCAACAGTCTAAGCAAACAATCAGCTGAATGACTGCAGACCAAACAGATTTAAGCTGCCAGGCTTTGAGCTCAAACACATCACATAGGATCCCAGCACTCCCATTTTTCATGCTGGCTCCCAGCTTCACGCTGATTTTAACCTCAAAGTAAATGTAAAGCAGAAAAATCTGTGAGTTTTGGAGTATAAATAAAATATAACTTTACAAAGTAAATTCTAATACATTTTATATTAAAATATTGTGTTACAGTGTGAAAGCTATAAATTGTTTTATTGTGACTTTGTTTTGATTTTCAGACTTCAAACTGTCTGTGAATCATTTGCTTTGCAGTCACTCTACTCTTACGTTATAAAGAGCAGAGTTTTCATGTTTCTCTTCTAACTGGATCATTCTTATGTGAACAGTTCCCACTAAGCCCACTGTGACCCTTCAGCCACCTTGGCCTCAGATATACAGCGGTGAGACAGTCACTGTCAGATGTGAGATTCATGGAGGTGAAGGAGCTCAGTGGACGTATGAATGGAGACGAGGCCAAGTAAACATAGGTTCAGCATCCAGTGAATACAGAATCAGCAGCGTTGCTGAGTCTGACAATGACGAATACAGCTGCCGGGGTAGAAGAAGCTTTTCCTGGACAGAGTGGAGTGACATCATCACATTCAGAGTATTATGTAAGTTGGACACGTTTCACACATTTTAATTACAATGTTTCATCCAAAAACACAACAAAATTCTTTGTATTGCGACAACACAACAGGTTTTGTTTTTAATTTTGTGTGATTATTTGGATATATTGGAGGTTTAACAGCATTGTTTGCAAACAACAGCTAACTTACAGCTCATAGGTTACATGTTCATAAATGTATAAATAAATGCAAATATGTAGAAATAAGTAAACAATCAAATATAAAGATCAGTAAATTGCCTGGTTTAATTTATTTAATAAAAACAAAACATTTTATTGTTGATTTTCAAGTCAAATTATCAGTCTGCTAATGATATCTGTTTATTTGAACAGCTCCTCCTAAGCCCACTGTGACCCTTCAGCCACCTTGGCCTCAGATATACAGCGGTGTGATATACAGCGGTGAGACAGTCACTGTCAGATGTGAGATTCAGGGAGGTGAAGGAGCTCAGTGGACGTATGAATGGAGTCTAGCCAAGTTAAACACATCTCCAACATCCAATGAATACACAATCAACAGTGTTAGTGAGTCTGATGGTGGAGGATACAGCTGTCGGGCCACAAGAGGCTCCTCCTGGACAGAGTGGAGTGATGTCATCACACTGAATGTAAAACGTAAGTTGGAGATATTTCACTCACACTATGTTTTTTTAATTTATATTGTAACACACCGAAGGCTTTTTTGTTTATTTGTTGTTTATTATCAAAAGTAGCAAAAATGGCTTTGATAAAAATTAACAGTAAAGACTCAAAGTTAAACATCTGAAGTATGAAAAAGATTTTGTTATATTGTTATATGTTATAATATTTTTATATTTTTAATGTTGAATTTCTTATCTATAAAATAGTGTAGAAGACATTTCTTACTTCTTAAATTACTGTTTGTAATTATGCTATTAAATAGTGGCAATTATAACATAAGTAATTCTTTGGATATACATTTTTAAACAAAGTAAAACAAATTAAAATGTGTCTCTGTGCTGAGACCTGGTGGAACTCAAAAAGGTTTTAATTCGTTCAGCTGACTGAAAGCTCTCACCACCTGCAACAGTCACAGGCAGCTTCCTGCAGGAACCTGGTCACAGCAGAGGTCTTGCATCTATTTGAACCCTTTTATATGCCAACACCTCACTGCTGATATTTATGGCAGCTCTGAACTATAATTATTTATGGTGGATCTGTCTCCTCCTGTGCTTGTTTATCATCCCCTCAAGTTAAACAAGGATTTTATTTCCACCCTTTTCTTTGGAATCATATAAAGATTTGACAGCATTCTAACTCTTGGGGATTTTAATGTTTGCTGCCCATCAAACTCCTATAAAACACCCTTCCAACAGATGACATGAGTTTTACAGTCTATTTAAAAGTTTTGCTAGACTGCTGTGATGACATAAAATCATGGTTGGCAATTCATTTTTTGGAATGTAAACGATCAAAAAAATTGTATTATTTGAACCTTCAGACCCTCGTTTTGCTCGTGTAACCTTGTTCCTCTGAAAAAGTTCAGAACTCTCTTTGAAAAAAATCTGCAGGTGATCTTTGATGACAGTTTCTCATTTGAGAAATAAATAAATTGTGTTGTAAAAGGGTTCGGGCATTTGCAAAAATGACGTTCGTTATGTCATCTGCTCACTTTAAGAAAGTAATTCATGCATTTATTTCATCCATTCTTGTGTAATATGCTTTATTTTGGTAGCAGCCAGGCTATAATGATTATTTAATTGTTTGTTTTTAAGTCTCTGAATGGATTCACTCCCTCGTAGCTCTCTGATCTTTTAAATAAACAAACTCCAAACAGAACTCTAAGGTCAGCTGAAAAGTTGCTTCTATTTGTTCCTAGAAGCAGACTAAAACACAGGCTAAGACTAAGACTGGGCCTTTGTGATTGTTTTGCCTGAACTTTTGGCACAGTTTGCCCTTCAAATTACTCTTTGATTACCAAATAAATAGTGTGCAGAAAAAAAATACAATTCCCAAGGAGCCTCCCTCAACTAGACACATTTGACATAAAAGACTCAGCTCCTCCTTCAGATATCAGTGGGCTGGTTCAATTTCAGGAGTGTGGGTGCAGAGGCAGTGGGACAGCTAAGCCTGAGCCAGAGGTTTGATCTGTTTGTCTTGCCAGCAGGTCAGCAGATAAGTGATTTAGCATATATATGTACAAAGGGTCTGACTGCACCAACTAACTGCATGTTGACTAAAAAACACACAAACACATTGTTTTCTGTTAGAAGTGAAGTAAGTTGACTAATAGTAGGAAAGCTTTTCATGCAGACTTCCTCTGAGTTTAATTTCCACCTGTCTCACTTTTCTATTTAAAAAAAAAAACAGTCCTTACTTCTAACAGACCCATCCTACAGTCTCTTTGTCCTGCAGAGGTGCTGCTCTAGCCTCTTCTTTGTTGAAAAAAAACAAAACTAACGCTATGAAACATAAACATTTAAAAGTACAGTGTGAAGCAAAGATTATTTTGTGGTGACAGGTTAATAATTTTTATCACTTTTCTTCCTCTTACGGTGCCCCTGCCTAGATTACTGCAACAGTCTAAGCAAACAATCAGCTGAATGACTGCAGACCAAACAGATTTAAGCTGCCAGGCTTTGAGCTCAAACACATCACATAGGATCCCAGCACTCCCATTTTTCATACTGGCTCCCAGCTTCACGCTGATTTTAACCTCAAAGTAAATGTAAAGCAGAAAAATCTGTGAGTTTTGGAGTATAAATAAAATATAACTTTACAAAGTAAATTCTAATACATTTTATATTAAAATATTGTGTTACAGTGTGAAAGCTATAAATTGTTTTATTGTGACTTTGTTTTGATTTTCAGACTTCAAACTGTCTGTGAATCATTTGCTTTGCAGTCACTCTACTCTTACGTTATAAAGAGCAGAGTTTTCATGTTTCTCTTCTAACTGGATCATTCTTATGTGAACAGTTCCCACTAAGCCCACTGTGACCCTGCAGCCATCCTGGACTCAGATATACAGCGGTGAGACAGTCACTGTCAAATGTGAGATTCAGGGAGGTGAAGGAGCTCAGTGGACGTATGAATGGAGACAAGGCCAGGTTAACATACCTGAAACATCCAGTGAATACACAATCATCAGAGCTACTGAGTCTGACAATGAAGAATACAGCTGCCGGGGCAGAAGAAGCTTTTCCTGGACAGAGTGGAGTGACATCATCGCATTCAGAGTATTATGTAAGTTGGACACGTTTCACACATTTTAATTTATACTGCACAATGTTTCATCCAAAAACACAACAAAATTCTTTGTATTGCAACAACACAACAGGTTTTGTTTTTAATTTTGTGTGATTATTTGGATATATTGGAGGTTTAACAGCATTGTTTGCAAACAACAGCTAACTTACAGCTCATAGGTTACATGTTCATAAATGTATAAATAAATGCAAATATGTAGAAATAAGTAAACAGTCAAATATAAAGATCAGTAAATTACCTGGTTTAATTTATTTAATAAAAACAAAACATTTTATTGTTGATTTTCGAGTCAAATTATCAGTCTGCTAATGATATCTGTTTATTTGAACAGCTCCTCCTAAGCCCACTGTGACCCTGCAGCCATCCTGGACTCAGATATACAGCGGTGTGATATACAGCGGTGTGATATACAGCGGTGAGACAGTCACTGTCAGATGTGAGATTCAGGGAGGTGAAGGAGCTCAGTGGACGTATGAATGGAGTCCAGCCAAGTTAAACACACCTCCAACATCCAATGACTACAAAATCTTCACAGCTACTGAGTCTGACAGAGGAGAATACAGCTGCCGGGGTAGACGAGGTTCTTTCTGGACAGAGTGGAGTGATGTCATTACATTGACTGTCTTATGTAAGTTGAACATATTTCTTTCATTTTAATTTCAAAAACAAAACAAAATAATTTCATCAGTACTGTGGTTTCTGGGGTATTTGTTAACACAGTGGAGTGACATCATCACACTGACTGTGTCATGTAAGTTGGGCATATTTCACCTTTTTTTTAAAAAAAATTCTATTGCACAACGTTGGATGCAAAAACAAGAAAATATCATGTCTTTCAATAAAACTGCAGGCTTTCTTCTCATTTTAGTATCAAAAGTAGCGTAAAACAAGTTTTCAAGTGTGGTATCGCAAGAAATTAGTTGGTTATATAAATATATGAGTATGCATAATAGTTATTATTCATAGATACCTACATCCTAAGTTCCTGTTATTCATCTGAAAGAAAAAGAATGAGTGTGTCGTTACAATGGTAATGCCAGGAGAGCCAGTAGTGGTTCTGTGTTACATTAATGTTGTAAGGAAGTGGAAGAAGAGTGTGTCCTGTAGGAGGCAGTAGAAAATGGATACTCATGTTCTGTACATGCACTGAAAAGAAGGTTCAGTAAACCAGTGTCAACGATACTTCATTGTTAGTCTCAGTTATTTTATTTCTATTTTTTGAAGATGCAACATAAAGTTTTACATAAAATCCACAGCAATCACTCACAGTGAAACTGTTATGATACGGCTGTGTGGCAGGGAGGATGTAGGACACAAACGCAAAACAATCATCAGAGCAATGAACTTAAAAGGCTGCTTTATTGCAGCGGTATAATTTTCACGAAAAGAAAAAAACTTGCAAAAACAAAATGAAACAAAAAAATGGGAACTAAAAACAAAAACACTGGGAAACCTGTAAACTAGTGACACTGATCTCAGGGAGCACGGAAACACGCAGCATGGTGAGGGGACGACGTGACACTGACAGAGAGAAACACGGGTCTGAAATACACTGAGTGAAACGAGGGAATGAGACACATGAGGGGAGAACAGTCGAGACCAGGGTGAAGCAAAACTAGAAACAGTGACAAAGGACAAGAGACCGTCAAAGTAAAACAGCAAGTATAACACGGACACGGACGAGACACTGAACATAGGGAACACGGAGCACAGAGACCAGAGAGACAAAAGACACGACTATGGTGGGTTTTGATTATCTATTTTCCGATTAAAATCGATTCTAGCTTGAATAACGTGATATTTATTCAATAAAATCCTGAATCGATTTTCTAAATATAAATGTATTTTTCCCGAAACGTCAGAATCTCAGGTTAAACCACAAGATTTCAACAGCCACCAACCAGCTAAAACAGTAAATGAGAGCAGGCATCTGCTGTGATGCTCACACCTTTGATAAAGTCTCAACTTTTATAGATATAAAAATATGGATATGTACTGATAAGTGATCAGAATTATAATATTTCTGACTGTCTGAGGCAAAATTTCCCACATTCAAATCGAATCGACTTCTAGAAATCAGTGACGATACCCAACCCTGGACACGACTGACTGGGGAACAAGAAAATACAGTGTCCCCTCGTTTATGTCGGGAGTTAAATTCTAAAAGTAATCCACGATAGGTGAAATCTGCGAAGTAGCCAACTTTATTTTTTACAATTATTATAGATGTTTTAAGGCTGTTAAACCCCTCACTACACACTTATTCACTTTTCTCAGACAGGCACGAACATTTTCACAGTTTTCTCTCTTGTTTAAACTCTCAAAGTTCAAACCTTCTAGAAAAATAAGTCCAAAATTAAAGAATGAAACCAAACACACCCGCGGTTGCCTTTGACGGTGCAACACGTTTTGTTGCCAGTGTTGTGTTTGTTGGGGAGAAAACTTACAAACATACAGTGCAGCACTTCAGAGTCACACTGCTAGCGATCAAAGATTTATGTAAATTTGACAAGCTGAACGCATTCTGTACTGGACAGCAGCGGTCCTTTATCGCAGGCTTTCTTTTACATTGAGAGTAAGATCCTCCTCCTCTCTCCCTGATGCTCGCTGATCGCTATGGTAACACGTAAATATTTCTTTCAAAATTAGACACAAAACTACAAAAAGATAAAAAATAAAGTACATGAAAATATATAAATCACCATAACGCTGAATCAGTGAGAGCCCTGTGCTTGTTTCTCTGCAACGAGCCGGTCCCACCTGGGCATAATGGGGGACAGTGACACCTGAAGTGTGTTGCTTTTGCTCAGTCTGCGCCGCAATTTTGTTTTGGAAGCTGTAACTGCAGAAAACTCCGCTTCACACAGTTATGATGTCGGAAATGGCAACAGGGTTTTTAGTGCTGTTGTGGCAATCTCGGGGTATTCTCGGGCGACACCGGCAAAGCTCATAATTTACTCATAACAGCCAGGAAAAGATCCAGGGAAACCGAGCTAACAATAAAAACTCTGAAAACCATAAATTTTACACTCCAGTCTCAACTCTCGCTGCCCGGTACCAAATGACTCACGGTCCCGGCGAGGCCGCGAAAGGTGAATTGCATTGTAGCGAGGGAGGGACCACTGTAATACAAAATCAAAACACTGGTTCACAGACCCAGGACTGTGACAGAAGCATGTGGAGTTGAAAGACATATTCAGTAAATTTCATTAAAAAAATGAAACACAAATGTAATGATCCCAGTTTATTCAGCTCAGTTGCTGCATGTGGATTTTTCACCAGTTTTCAGCAGAGTGGAAGCAGGCAGTGGTTTAACCCACTTTTGTTTAACCCAGTTTTCTCCTGTTTTGTGGACAGCCAGGAAGGTCAGGCATTGCATCTTCCTTTTCTTGATCAGGGAAGTTTTACCCTGTGTTTTGTTTCTAGGAAGGGGGAGAGTTTTTGTTTGTTAATTTGGCCTTGGAGAGCCTGATGCTTTTAGCTTCCTGGCTCAGCTGTGTTTATTGCGAGTCTTTTCCTTTTTTTTTCAGCTTCCTAAAAATAAACCTCGTCAATTCAGCAGCAGCTGTGTGGTTTTTGCGTGCGTTACACACTTTTCCCGTGTTGTTTTGCGTTTCTGTTTTGAGGGGCGTAACAGTCGTTAAATTCTTTCTACATGGTGTTCTTAATGTGAGTGAATAATCCAGCACAGCCAGTTTACAACATAGGACACATATTAAACAGGTCAATACTGATAGATAGATAGATAGATAGATAGATAGATAGATAGATAGATAGATAGATAGATAGATAGATAGATAGATAGATAGATAGATAGATAGATAGATAGATAGATAGATAGATAGATACTTTATTGATCCACAAAGCAAATTGTGTTAGAGCAGCATGATAAAAAGTGAAAATAGGGCCTTACACTATGAGACGGCGCAGGAACTTTTATATTTACAACAGTGAAAAAGAAAAGTAAAAATTACATTTGTTAAAAACAGTTAAAGTAAAACTGATATTGTGTATAATATGTTAGGGATTTTATACCTGACAGGAAAGTAAGGTCTCAGGTTATTCAGAAGAATAACAGCCCACCGACAACTCTGGATTATATGCTCATAAATATGCAAATGTAAAGATGTAGAAATAAGTAAATAGTGCGATGTTTGAGTATAAAACTTCTTTTTTACAATGTACAATCTGAGAGACTGAAGTTGTTTACATGATATTGTGTGTTGATGTTCAGTCGCACAGATTTGTGCACACCTGGTTGTTTCCGTCACTTTGCTGGTAGATTCTTAATATTAGCAAATTAGATTTAAGGTTTAATCTGATTTTTTTTTATGACCTTTTTATTGTTGATTTTCAGTCAAATTGTCACTGGGGTGAAAAACATGTTATTACCCCTAACAAGAGCAATAAAACCAGGAAAGCGTCAATGATCGTTTTATATTTCTATAAGTCTGATGATGGGATATTTTCTCTTTGAACAGATCCTCCTAAGCCCACTGTGACCCTGCAGTCATCCTACACTCAGATATATGGAGGAAAAATATACAAAGATACCTCAGTCACTGTCAGATGTGAGATTCATGGAGGGGAAAGAGCTCAGTGGATGTATGAATGGAGAGGAGGCCAGAAAAACATATATGAAACATCCAGTGTATATACAATCAACAGAGTTACTGAGTCTGATGGTGGAGGATACAGCTGCCGGGGTAGACGAGGTTCTTTCTGGACAGAGTGGAGTGACAGCACCTCATTGAAAGTAATAGGTAAGTTGGACATATTTCAAATATTTTAATTTGTACTGAACAATGTTTCATCAACTCAACCAAACGTTTTGTATTTCAACAGCACTGTAGGTTTATTTTGTGTTTAGGATCAAAAGTAGTTTAAAATATCTTTTAGTGTCATTATAAAGATATTTAATAATCACTCAGTGAAACATCTGGAAAATATTTTGTTAGTTTGATGAAAGAATTCAGTCCAAATGTAATAATCCCAGTCACTCCCATCTTGACCTCATGGCTGCACATGTGGAGTTTATCACTGCAGATCAGTTACTTCCTTTGTTTTTAGCATTTTTACATTAATTCCTCGACGTTTCAGGTTTGACTACAATATAACCTCATTTTATGTCACGGTTCGCTTGAGGACTCACACGCAGGACTCAGAGGCACAGTCAGTATTTCTTACAGTTCCACCAGGTGTATATACAAACAGTGCAGGGGATAGTGCTATATACTAAGCGGTGACAGGGAAAGGGCTCTGGGGAAATCCAGGTAGGGAAAAGACACTTGCTCCTCTTCTGGCTCTCTCTCCAAACACTCACACAAAAGGGAATCCACTCGGGGAATGGAGGGTCGGGTCCAGGGGATCTATGTACAGAAGGAAACACACGTTAGACGTTTTGCACAGGGCAGCAAAAGAGAACTTGCTCAGAGTCGGGCTGCACTGACACGAGTCACACACAACGATCCAGCGATGAGTAGAAGCCACTCCCTGTCTTAAATGCTGGCTGCGCTGATGAGGCCCAGGTGTTTCCTCTTCAGAGGGGGCGTGGGCCGAGGGCGTGAACCCACCATGAGTTCCGCCCTGGCGAGAGAGCGAGAGAGAGAACACTACTAGTCAGCGGCCTGCTGATCCCCTGGCCGTGACATTTTATTAGAGACTGTTCTGCTACATTACAGGTTCCACTTAGATTCTTTCCTGTAATTGTTGTTAATGGCATTTGTTTATTTATTTATTTTAATTAATGAAAAATAAAGGTGTTCATGAGTGTCATAATATCTTTAATGATACGACAGCTAGAAGAACCTCCAGTGTAGAACAGATGCATTAGTGGATCAGTGGTTTGTGGTTCAGTTCATGGAAAATCAGTCAGAGCCACAAGAACCTGTTTGTTATACAATAACTACAAGTGTGACAAGTGTGTCCCAAATCAGCAACTGCACCAGTTTCACATGATGACCTCATCACAACTTTTAGAAAATGTTTCTCAAATGATGATTTCTTCCAGTCTTCTTAATCTGCTGTAAACTCATGAAAAATAATCTGTAACTTTTTGGAATCTGAACAAAAACTGTGCAAAGTAAAGACTTTACCTTTTACATTTTACTGAAAATATTGTGTTACAGTTTGAAACTTTTATGTTGTGACTTTTTGTTATGTTTAACTTGTTTCTCTGTGAATCAGCTGTTTTGTAATGACTCTACTCTTATGTTATAAACAGCAGAGTTTTTATGTTTCTCTTCTAACTGGATCATTCTTATGTGAACAGTTCCCAGTAAGCCCACTGTGACCCTGCAGCCATCCTGGACTCAGATATACAGCGGTGAGACAGTCACTGTCAGATGTGAGATTCAGGGAGGTGAAGGAGCTCAGTGGACGTATGAATGGAGACAAGGCCAGAAAAACATACCTGAAACATCCAGTGAATACACAATCACAGTTACTGAATCTGATGCTGAAGGATACAGCTGCCGGGGCAGAAGGGACTATTTGTTAACATATTGGAGTAAAGTTACTGGACTGACTGTATCATGTAAGTTGAAGATGTTCCGTACAGATAATTTGTTTTGTTAAAATAAGTGAAAACTGGCTTTCTTGCAGATTTGTAGCTGATTTTTTTGTGCTGCTCACTAAAATATTTTGGTTTCAGTTTGACAACAAAAAACATGAAAAGCAACTTTTTACTCACAGTGAAGACAAAAAACATATCAGAGTATCTTCTCTGCTGTGCAGCTCTACAGAACAGGAAAACAGTGTTTGTCCCAGTTCTGTGATTTTTGTGTGACAGGTTTACGTGCTTACACAGTGACCTCCAGAGCCTTTTCAACAGTGCTGCGGACCTCGGGGGGAAAGCAGTGCTGTGGAAATGACAGTCTTCACTAGTGGGGAGAGTTACAAAGCTTTCTTCGTTATGAATTAGCGATACATGTTTTTATTAAACAATTAAAGATAAAACACCACAAACTCTAGTAGAGGACATAAAGTCAGAGATAGAAACTACAAGGAGCAGGTGCATTTAGTACAGGTAGAGCTCAGTGGCCAGCACAACAAATTCTGGATCCTTTGCTTTTAGTTACCATTAGTAGCGTGTGAACGGGCCTTTATACTGCGCACTGTGACTCACAGCAATAGTCCCGGGTCAACACTGACTTTGTGTTAAACTAATCCTAAAGTAATAATGGTACTTCTAACCACTGACATACCACAACTTTATCATTCCAACAGCTACTGAAAGTTTCTGGACCAAGCTTGTATGGGATATTTATATAGAGATCCTATAGCTTTAAACTTTATTAGTGGTGTGCGGATCGATATTGTAATATCAATTCTTCCGATACCTGTAATTTATGTTCTAAAATCTATTCTCATATTAAAATATCAATATTTTAGTACTTTGGAGTAAATTTGTAGTTTTTCATTAACAGGAACACAGTGGAAAGAAACAATATCATTCGGATCGTCTAAATTGGGAGGAACTACTTCCTCTTACGCCTTTCATAGTCATATGCAAATTACGGCTGTATAAATGTGTTGCAGCCTCTGGTGTGCGGACTCACAACAATGGCTGTTCGTAAACGGAGTGATGTGTGGACATATTTTACCTCGACAAAAAGCCAAGATGCGGTTTTTGATACATGTGGCAAGACAGTGAGGTTTTGTGGCAACACCTCTAACCTCGTCAAGAACCTCAGAGTAAATCATATCACAGAATATGACGAGCTTATGTTGAGGTGAACTGAAGAGGAGGAGAGGGACAGGTGCTGCTAGGGCGAGACAGACGTCTCTCGCAGAGTCCTTTAGTGCTGCAGGCAGCAACATGTTCAAATAGCGCACAACGTTTTTTGTTTTTTTTTTTCAACAAGTTTTTTTTTATTTCTATATGGTTATTCTGCATTATTAAGTAATAAGAACAAGTAGTCTGATGTCCTGTAATTATTATGAAGCTATATTATTACAATTACATAATACAATTAAATATTGCATTATGAAATACAATGAAACATTAAGTTTTTGTACAAAGTATCGGATCAGTATCGTCGATACCACCCGTAACTTTACTTGGTATTGGATCGAAAAGGAAATCAGTGGTATCGCACATCACTAACCTGTATTACCCTTCCAGGACCTGAAGCTCAGTAAAGCACCCCAAGCAGCCAAATCTGTTTCTTGATTGGATTGTTACATTTGTGATTGATATGACATTAACCAATCAGCTGAAAGGAAGAAAAATCAGGTCAAAATTACTGTGTGTAGCATAAAATCACAAATAGTTTTTGCTTTGTTTCAGTAAGCAGACCTTAACAAAAAAATTGTAACTCGTGTAAATATTTTTATACAAACACAAATCTTTTTTACACACACACACATTTTCATCTGTAGATGCACAAACATACAATTTTCCCATATTTTGGTTTACAAGGTTACAAAACAAAACTCAGTTCACAAATACACATTTGATTTACAAGTACAAAATATTTATGACCACAATTTGAGCCCGTACATGTTGTCCATGAAATTAAGTGCCAAACCATCCTACCTTTGTGAATGTGACCTACAAGCATACTTTAACAGCTAAAATTAAGTGTCAAATCATCCTACCTTTTTTAATAAGAGCTGGAAACATACTCTGACGGGTAAAATGAAGTGCCAAACCATGCTACCTTTGCGATTGTTACATACAAGCATACTATAACGGGTAAAATGAAGTGGCAAACCGTCCTGGCTTTATAATTATGAGCTACAAGCATACTCTGATGGGCAAAGTTAAGTGGCAAACCGTCATACCAACTTAAATTTGTGCTGGAATTATTCTGTGACAGCAGAAATGTGCATAAACTACTTACGGTGGGACGGTTTGTCAAAGTAGGATGGTTTGTCAGAACACGCTGGTCTATTAATTCAGGTTAGGACTGGGCGATACGGACAAAAATCCATATCATGGTATAATTTGAAGCATGTGCGGTAACGATATATATTGCGATATATTATTTTCTTCTGTATACTGTATTTTCCACACTATAATGCGTACTTAAAATCCTTTAATTTTCTCAAAAATCAACAGTGCGCCTTATATATGAATTCTGGCTGTGCTTACTGACCTCGAACCAATTTTATGTGGTCCACAGCGCTCAGAAATCTGTCAGAAAATGGCAAGCTACGAAGCCGCATTGCTTGGTGGATTGTCGGAGCATTACTGCCGTAGTCAGGAGCCTCTATGTGTGCTTGTGGAAAATATTTAAAGCTGCTGTACAGAATCTTTGAAACAAGCTAGCTTAAAACATCTTTAGAATATAAACAGAGCACTCTGCTCTGTACGTACTGCGGCAGTCACTCAGACAACTGGACGGTCCAAAAGTTGGCCCAATCTATTATTACCTGAGGTTTTAGTAGAGTTGTGACTGAACCACATAAAAATATATCATTAATTTTAATCTCCCCAATCAATTATAATGTTGTGTTCAAAAAATGTTTCAACACAATTTGTTTTGCAGATTCTGTTTAGCATCTTTAATATCAGGAGAACACAACTTCCAGATTTTATGAGTAAAATTAGTTTTTTTCTCTTTGTCAGTTTAACAGTTTCTGTTTTGCCTGTCACTGTTCCCTGTCTGTTTTCTTACCTGGTTCTTCCTGACCTTGTACTTTCTCCTCACGTTCCCCTCTTTCCTCTCTCCCTCTTTGGACTGACAATCATACACAAATAGATTCAATTAGATGAAAAAAATTACATTAATATGAAAAAAATACTATTAAGATCCCTAACAAGAAGTCCTCTCTCAGTGTACTTTCAACCAAAAGGCAAATAACCAAACCACATGAACATCTAATAAAAGATATAAATATTGAAACACTAGACCAACATTATTCTTGATTGATGGATCATTTGATTTTACACTTTTACCTGAATGTGGCTCCTTTTTTTTTTTTGTTGAAAACGTCCTAATATCCATTATGAACCTGGCTGTCTCTCTGTACACGTACACACACGCACATACACACAGTAACATATAAGGTTAATGGGCACCCAGTCAGTTAGCTAGTTAGTATCCATTTCAAACCAACCCGTTCTCACTCCCAAAGCGTAACATTTTACGCTAGGTGACAAATCGTCACCATATTACGTTTTCGGCTACCCACCACGTTCCTAAATGACGACCTCGGAAAAAGAGGAAATATGAGAACCGTCTGGACTGAACCTACACATGTTCGCTCTTTTTCTTCAAATCGCTTAGAAACACGCTATTTAACATCATTAAAGTCCTGGTTAAGGTCAGGAATAAGGTTATGGTCAGGGCTAGGGATAAGGTTAGGTTTAGGGCTGGAATACAGGGCTGGAACGTCTATTACCGCGGGAGCGTCATTGCACTGGATTCCAGCCATAACCCGCCGCGTACCATAAGAACGCCGAAGGTCTCCTTTCGCGTTCCTCAGGAACGCCGCGGGACGTGACAAAACGTCGACATGTTACGCCTCGGGAGTGAGAACGCTCTGTTCAAACAGGACAGTGGTAACAACAGCAGGCTACAGACAATTTTAAGTTTTAGATTTTAAATAGGCTGTATACATTTCAATGGAGCAACAGGACGGTCAAATGTTGCTGATTTTACTACAGAGCAGGACGCATTGTAGGGTAGCAAACGTCGGGAAACACGTTTTCAACCCTGCAGGTTACCTGGTGTAATGTTTTTCAGTTAAAAAGAAACATGGTCTGACTCCTACCTAACTATATAAAGAGTAACTGATGGTTAAATGCAGCTAATATGTCCTGTTTTAAGCCAGGCACTTACACCTCCGCTCCGCTGCGTCTCAGCCACATTCGGTTTGGCAGAAAGGGCGCTAGAGTCAGAGCAGGGGAAAGGCGAGCTGGAACAAACCATTTTGAGAGAGGGGGGGTATCTATACTTTTGTTGTTAAAATATTACGTCTCAACCAAGTGCTGTATGTTTTTTTTTTTATATATTTTTAGTAGTGTGTCAAACAAACAGCAAATATTGTTTAAAAAAAAAAAAAGGATTTTGCTTCAGCACCCCCAAAAATTGGCTAAAAAAGGCCCTGCTACCGACTAATTTTCCCTGTATCTCATTTGTATGAATTAAAAGAAGAGTAAAATCAAATTCCTCTAAGTGTTATATTTTTTCTTTAGATATCATCTATACAGTTCTTACTGGCCAATAGGGATGGGTATCATTTAGGTTTTATCCGGTGCCAAACCGTTACTTTTGAAACGTGCTGGTGCTTAAACGGTGCTCAAACCGTTGCTTAAAGAATGGAGAACACAAACTTTGTCCAAAAGCCTCTTATATTTTTATTTTTTTGTCAGAACCCATATCGGTACCCATCCCTACTGGCCAATACCAATATACCAACAATAAAAATACATTTCAGTGCAAATCGAATAAACCATGAAAAGTGTTTCCAATGGAGAGTTAGTTAAAACCTCACATGTAAGCTATGGCGTTATTTTTGTGCCACTATTTTAAGCGCACGTATAAAAGATTTTTGCAGGTGCAAGTGTTGCATTTGGAAGAGAAATTTATTTTGAGCGAAGATAAGCTAAATTTGAATGAACAAAGATTTATTGCTGCTTCATTTCAGTGTTTGCAATTATCCATATCCATAATTTTGCAATTATCCATACACACACACAACAGCAGCCCTTCTCGCTCAGTTTTTGCATTTGCTCTTGTTCAGATCACGGACCTGCTTGCAATGTGTTGCTTGCGCTCTCAACATTTCTACCCCTGCGCGTTCAACTGTTTCTGCATGCTTTTATATTTGTGCCACAAAACCAACCAATCACAGACTTGGATGCAAAAAATTCTGATTGGCTGTTTTGGTCTCTAATCAGCTCACTAGCTGCTGTAGCTAAACCCAGGCAAATATCCCAGAATGCATTTCATCCAAAACTCAAACGAGGCAGTGGCAGAAGAACGCAGAGTGGCGGAGTTTAAAATATTACTCTGTCTGGATCACAAAATAAACTTTTACAATATTTTCAGGTGAGAATGTTGCTGTGTAAACTTCAAAAATCTGCTCGATTTATCAAAACATCGCATATTTGTAAAAGTGCTCTAACGTTTTCAGAGATGCCTGTTACCCACCAGCTGACCGGCTGGTCAAGGCTCCCGCACATTGTTTTCAACCCCCCCCCCTGTGGTCTTTCCCTACTCGGGTTAAACATAATATATAAGTCACTTAGATCAGCGGTCCCTAACATTTTTTGTGCCACAAATTGGTTTAATGTCAGACAATATTTTCACGGACCAGCCTTAGCGTGTCGCGGATAAATACAACAAAATAAAATGATAAGACCAACAACAAAACTCTTGTAGATATAATAATAATAATAATAATAATAATAAACACCAATTCACTGCGTAATTGTGTAACTTGCAGTGTCCTCCTAAAATGTCCTCAACTAAAAAACAAATATAAAGTACATGAAAATATATAATTAGTCATAACGCTAAATCAGTGAGAGCCCTGTGCTTGTTTCTCTGCAATGAATGTAATCATGGACAATGGAGGACAATGACATCCCAAGTGTGCCGTCCAAAAATCTGCCCGTGTATTGACTAGACCACCAGGTATTATCCGGTTGTTCAGTCTGACGTCACTAGCCGTGTCTGGGTCTAAACTCCGCTGCAGGTCCATATATCAAACGATCACTATGGCATTACTGAGAGTTGAAAAACTGTCTAAAGTCTTTCATCTTTAACAAAATGATCAGCGTTCTGCTCTACCAGGTGTAACAATTGAGTTTAACATCCAGGCATCGATTAAAACGGAATTTATGACATTTAACGGAGTTAGAAGTTAGCAGGGAGTTAGCTCGCTAGCTTCTATCTAAATACAATATAGCATGTCCTGACTGCGGGGTTTTGGAAACAAATTAAAACGTACAGCTCTGCTATCACTTCCAGCATAAATGAAGACAGAAAACTAAACCGCAGTGACGTTTGTAGGGTTACTGAAGTTGGGCTAGCTGGTATATAATGATGTGCTACGTGACCGCTAGCGACACAGCTATGTTAGCATAATATAAACAAGCTAACTTTTTTTCCACTCGATAAAAGTTAACGTGAGTGTTCTCGGTGGTCAGGAACAAATGTAATCGCATGGCAGGATGCTGTAAAAGGACCAAACTTCAGCCAGGAGAACAACTGAGATAATCCATCCACAATACGAGGTTAGCCATTCATATACTGCTGCATGGGCTGGGCTGTAATTACATCCTAAGGTTTTAAAAACTGAGCTTAAATAAATGATTAGCGGTAATAAAAGCGAGGGAGGTCAACAGTGATCACTGACTGTTTTAGGAGCTTTTTGAGATCAAATAGAAGAAAATACATAACATTAAACATGTTAACAACACAAAAGCTATATTAAACGCAGACTACTTTAGGCCCGGAAGTAGGATTCGTCGCGTCATCACTGAACAACCGGATAGGAAAAACATTCATTCTAGCTGAAGTACGGGACAAACTGTGTTCCTTTTCATCTCAATAGGGATGTATTGTAATTGGTCCACCCAGTAGTGATGGGATTTCCGGCTCTTTTTAGAGATAAAAATTAATTAAAGCAACAAAACAACCTGAAGAGCCGGTTCGGAGCCGAAAGAGCGGCATTGTGATGTTGTTTATTCTATTACTCTTCTTCTCTTCTGCTTGTTTTCCTTTTTCTTTCTCAACAGGTGATCCAGGTGATCGATATATGCATTTTTTTTTCTTTCTTTTTTTTTCCTGCCCATTCTGTTGGTTTTTGTTTTTTGCCCTTCTCCCCCGTCCCTCTTCTCAGCTGTTTCTCTTTCCCTCTTTCTTTCTCCCCTTCTTTCCCCCAGTCAAGTCTGTCCCGTATTCAGCAAGTGAAAATAAAATAAACAAAAGGTGACTCAAATGGACCATTATGGCAAGGCTGGGATGGTCAATTTGGTAAAGTAAATCCGTTGGGTGTCTTTCTTTGCCTTTAGACAATAATTCTGATGGCAAAAGAGCCAAACGGGACAGGCAAAAAAAAAGGATGCAAAAAATTCTGATTGGCTGTTTTGTGGCAGGGCGTGTTCTGCGATTCCGCTGCAGGTTTGGTGGTGGTGATGTGTATGGCTGCCAGCGGGAGAGCTGCAGCCATTGAATGTACTGTTACAGCAACTATGTGATTATTGTAAGAATAAATGATGCTGCGAAGCATGAAAATGCCATCAGGTCTGCCGTGGTGGTGATCCTTTTTTTTTTTTTTTTTTTTAAATCTTAAGTGCACGCAAACCAGTAAACAAATTAAAACAAATACTGTTGATAAACTAATACAAAAATTACAATTAAAATTCACAAAAACAAAAAAATATAATTAATATGTAAACAACTTAACAACCCCCAAAGTGTCTAAGTCACATGACATGTCAGCAACACCGAAAGTGAGGGAAGAGGGAGCAAAGTGCTCTCCGCTGTCACAGGAGCGGTGAGTCCAGTGACCTGGTTGTTTCGTTTTTGCCGAAAGCACAGCATAGCAAACAAGCAGAGTTTGTAAAGTAAAGAATCAATCTCACCAGGCTAGTATCGATCCGATACCGATGCCGACTTGGGATCGATACTATCGATCTGAACGCGCTGGGCAGAAATGTTGAGAAGCGCAAGCAACACATTGCGAGCAAACGCAAATGCAAAAACAGAGCAAAAGGGGCTGCTATTGGGGTATGTGTGGATAACAGCAAACACTGAAATACATTTTTGCACGCAGCAATTCATTTTGTTCACTCAAATTTAGCTTTTCTTTCCTCAAAATGAAATTCTCCTCAAAATGCAACACTTGCACCTGCAAAGGTAGCACATGTGGATACACTAGCATATTTTTTTACAGGGCTAACACATCGAAGACATCGTTAACAGCTTCTACAATCACATAGAAGCTGTTTTATAAAGTTTTATAAATTAGAAACCGGACTGTGAATCAAATTTAATTTGCACAATCAGAGACTCACCGGAGTTAATTTATTGCTCACACAATACATGAACTCTGTAGCTCAACACGTTACAGGATTGCAAGTTCCACATGGTAAATGGACTGGTTCTTTCTACTCTCCTGGAGTACTCAAAGCGCTCTATACAACACACCCATTCACACAGGCATTACTATCTATACTTTAAGTGCTTTCTAACTATCAATTATACGCATTCATACGCCATAAGTATCTTGCCCAAGGATATTTGGCATGCAAACTAGGGGAGCCAGGGATCGAACCACCAACCCTCCTGAGCTACAGCCACCCCACCACAGCAGTTTTGTGCATCTGCAAAGCAAAATCAGTGCTCAAAACTACGTTTCATGGAGTTCTTTTACCCTTTAAACACAGTGCAATATACAGAGAAATTTACCTTGCTGCCTGCAGAGAGCTGCAGTGAAAGAAAGTTAACATGAGCAGTGCAGCGGTGCATTCATGGTACATGGGAAAACTCAATACTTCACTAAAGATAAAACAAAATTAAAATTAAAATAAAATAACAACTAATAACCAATAATACATACCAGGACCAGGGTGAACTTTGAACTTGTAGTTGGGAAACAGAAGACACAGAAATATACAATCAGTTTCCAGTTTACATTAATTTATGCATCTGAAAACCAGAATAAAATATTTAAATAAAATTAAACAGCAATATGTAAAAATCTCTCTTTCTGTCTAGTTCAGGTTAGTTTGAACTCTTATCTATGTTAACTACTTGTTAACCTGTGTTAGCTCCTTCAGGGTTAACCAGCTTTCTTTCAGCTGCTCTTCAAACTTTGATCAATATAAGTCGGCTCAGTTTACTCACTAGACCTGCAGAGTGGCTGGTTAGTTATAATCAGTAACACAGTGAGTTACCAGTACAACACCAACACAATGAATGGAATTACAACACTGAAAGCACAAAATCAGCTGTCCACAGATTTACAGAGAAACCTTTCACAGTCACAGTCTGGTGTGGAATCAGTTCTTGGATTAAATCCTCTGTGTGTCGCAGTAACAGAGATTATTGTGGCGTCGTATCAAAGTTCAGAAGTGTGAGTCAGTTTTCTGATCTCTGGAATATGAGTTGATCCAGCAGGAACAGAAGATTTCAGTGGAGGTTCAGATCTCCTAGGTGTGGATCACCATCAAGGTTCAACAGTCTCAGATTTCAGTTCTGAGATCTGCACTCGGCTGATAAACCTGATCTGTTTTGCAACACAAACACTGAAGTCTTATTCCAGCATTCCTAACAGCTCAGCTGGAAATCACATCCAAACTGCTCCCTGTAATGGCATTGGTGAAGTTGACTGTGCATATTAGTGTGGTCTAAAGACATCTGTGCGACAGGAAATGTCAGCTTCCACAGCAAAAGAATATAAAACAACCTTACTAGGTCTCATCTTAGCTATCAGAGGCTTCAACATCAGATTTAGTAAAGAACACAAGGACATAACGTGCTAACTGACACCAAAGAAAACCAACTGTGACTCACCAAATCCCAATACACCAAAAACAAAAGTAAAGAACAACACCAATGAAATGATAACTGCTCACACTCATTTAGGAGCAATTCTCACATGTTCAAAATACAATCAGATCATATTGACCTGGGTTACTTCCTCATTATTGATCAATAAACTCAGTCATGCTTCAAATTAATTATTTGAAATGTGCATGTACGTAATAAATTAAAATACACAAAAGTAAATAAAACAAATTCACTGTTTTGATCAAAACAGAAATACAGAATATTTTGTGTGGCACAGTTTGTTTTATCTCAACTATGGTTTTGTGATATTTGATCATTTACATATTTCCATCTTTAAATTGTTCTGATTCAGTCATTTTTACTTTTATGTTCTTGTTCTAAACTGAACTGCAGCCAAACCAAAGGCTGAACTGAGAGCTGATAGGACAGCTGTTCTAGTAGGGGGCAGTGTGACCCTGACCTGCTCTGTGAACCCATCATCATCATCTGGATGGAAATACTACTGGTACAGAGATTGGAAATCTTATCAACCTGTGACAAATGGACAAATCAGTGTCTCAGAGGGAGGACTCTACAGCTGCAGAGGAGGAAGAGGAGAACCAGTTTACTACACAGAGTGGAGTCAGTCAGTCAGGATTGACACAACTGGTGAGTGTAAATGTAACTTCCTACAAAACACTACATCTGATGGTAACTGAACCTTTTGTCTTTCACATGTTTTTATTGTACTTTCTTGAACATTAACAGTCTCAAACAGGCCTGTTGTGACTCTGCATCCAAACTGGTCTGAGATATACAGAGGAGAGACGATCACTGTCAGATGTGAGATCCATGGAGGAGACACTGAGTGGGATTATGAGTGGGAAACAAACAGCATCAGAAAACCTCCAAATCTAAATGAATACAGGATTATTTCTGCTTCATCATCCAACAGTGGAAACTATCGCTGTAAGGGCAGAATGAAAAGTTCACAGAATAAAACAACAGAGTGGAGTGATTCAGTCACACTGACAGTTTCTGACAGTAAGTCATGTTTGCTTTAAGCTGTTTGAACACTTTGTAAAATGTGTTTCTGTTCATATAGACTGAGATTATTATTCTTTGTATAAACTGAGCTCACTGTTCAGAGACTGTACTACATGTTCACTGAGAGAAAATCTTTGTTGAACAGATGAACCCCGTCCTGTCCTCACTGTGTCTCCATCATGGCTGAGTCCTGGAGCCTCAGTAACTCTGAACTGTGAGGTTGAACATCCGTCTGCAGGATGGAGCTTCTACTGGTATAAAGCTGTTCCTGATCTATCAGAGAAATCCTCCAGTTATGAGCTGCTACCTGATGGCAGTGGGACTGCACAGGACTCCTACATCATTCATGGACAGACACACACAGCAGGATATGTGTGCAGAGTTGGAAGAGGAGACCCAGAGTATCACACTGATCACAGTCAACCAAAGTTTGTCTGGTCTGCAGGTCAGTTTATTTCTCTGTCCTTTCAATGAGCTCATGTTAGGTCATCATTTTTATTCACCAGGATTTAGACCATTAAAATCTCATCTCCATGACAACCATTTATCTCCGTTTATATTAAAACTCCCCAAAAGAACAAATGAACTGAATATTTTCCTTTCTCTCTGTGATCAAACCAAACTGAATTTCCTTGTTTCCTTTTCTTATTTTTCAGTTTTTATGTAATGTGATAACATGAAAAACAAAAGACATCTATGAGATTTTAAATGTTTTGATATTTAAACTCATGTTTCTGTTTGTACTGATTATTTTTACTTAGTGCACAGACAGGATTTACACAGTTAAGACTCTTTGTTTGGTGCTCAGGTAGGTGTTCAGATAAAAAAGTCAAATATAGTTAATAAAGAAACAAAGATGTCAGCAGGCAGGTTAACAGCTCTGACAAATACAAGAGAAACACTGACTACAGATGGACGCTAGAAGAAGACGTCACAAATAACAGCTGCTGTTATTGTTCATTTAAAATATACTTCAAAGGTTTTTAGTTTTGGTCCTGCTGCTGCAAAATATCTCACTGTAGAAGGAATCTGTGAAACAGACAATATCACAGAATTATGACAGAAACATTACAGCAAATGACTGAAGTGTGTTCAGAGTGATCTGTATCAGGTGGATGATGCTGAGAGTGATGACTCAAAGCTCATGATGTCACATGACGTGTACCAAGCTCTACATGAGCTGCCAGCAGATAAAGCATGTGGGTTAGATCATCTTAAACATGTCAGTATTCGGCTCCTTTGTTTTCCATTGATTTGACTGTCTGTGTGATTCAGGGCTTGTTGTCAGACTCAGTGTTGTCTCACCAAACAAACACTTTATCATATTGAACTATTAAATTTGATTTTCAAAACAAAAGCTTCAAACAAACAAATATTTTCACTGTGATATTTTGAATCCTAACATCTGTGAGCTTTGTCTCTTCACTGCATGTTGTTTCCAGATGTTCATTCAGCAGCGTCTCTCACAGTGAGTCCTGACAGAGTGCAACACTTCACCTCTGACTCTGTCTCACTGACCTGTGAGGGAAACTTCACTGAGTGGAGAGTGAGGAAGTTCTCTGAGGACGGCCGACTCTCTGACTGTAGGAGAATGACTGGATCCACATGTAACATCCACACATCAAAGTCAGATACTGGAGTGTACTGGTGTGAGTCTGGATCAGGAGAGTTCAGCAGTGCAGTCAACATCACTGTACAGAGTGTGTTATTATACATTTACTACTTGGATCTGAATGATTTAGACGTCACATGAACATTTGTCTCAGCTTTGCTCTATGTGAAGTAATTCTATGTGGCAACACAAACAAAAATGAGAATTTCAGACAATTTCAGGCAACAAAGCATCAAAATATTCTTGGATGTTGGTCTAATTTCTCTTCATCCGTTCATAATCCAGTTTGTCATAATTTGCCAACAGTATTTTTTATTTTCTCTGTCAGAATAAAACTCAACAAAGCTCAACATCTCTGTCGTCACATTAGATGAACCTTTAATGTCTCAATTCAGAGAAATTTGGGAAACACGTCATGCAAAATAACACAAACATAGAAACATTTACAATTTCTACCTTTAACCATTCAATAATGTCACCGTCAATAATTTGACTCCTGCAGGGAACAACCCAACTATATTTCCAGTCCTCATAATCACTCAGAAAACCAGGTCTGCATGTAGATCATGAGACACGACTCACAGCTTTTTCTCAAAGGTTTGCATCAGCTGATGTGACTGAAACAATATGTTTGTTTTTTTGTTTTCACAGATTATTATTATTATTATGATTATGTTCCTATCCTGGTGAGTCCTGTTCATCCTGTGACTGAGGGAGCTTCTGTTAGTCTGAGCTGCAGTTTGAGAACACAAAAAATACTTTCCAATGTGTTTTTCTATCACAATGACAAACTTATTCAAAATGATCCCCGAGGGGAGCTGAAGATCTCTGCAGTGTCAAAGTCTGATGAAGGTTTCTACAAGTGTCAGTACTCAGGAAGAGAGTCAGCACAGAGCTGGATGTCAGTTAAAGGTGAGCAGGATCAAAACATTTGATGTGTTTCTGTAAATGAGTTTCATGACTGAGAAATAACATCATATTATCTCTTTTAATGTTTAAATCCACCTGGATCTATTTAGTCAGAACTTTATAAAACTATTATGTAATATCTCTAAATTGTCAGGTTTAATATCATTGTGATTCAGGACTTATGTGTGGGACTCAGGTGAAAACAGCAGAGGATGTAATCAGTCAGTTTCTTTATTCAAACAAAGGATAATTCATTTAACAAAACAGATTGCGAGCTTTGACTCAGTCAACAAGAACAAAACATAAATGAACCTAAACTTAATGAGTGAGTCCTACAAAAAGATCTTAACTGAGGTGAGAGAGACAGGCCAGAGGAGCGGACATAACAGCGTGAGGGCGGCAGATCTGTGGGAGAGGAGAGAGCAGTTAGGGCAGGAAATCTGAGGGAATGTGACAAGACAGAGAGTGTGGCTGCAACAATGCCTTACTTGGAGTCCAGACTAGCTGGGTTTAGTGGATGAAGGCAGAGGTCTGTGGAAACTGCTGAATGATGGGCAGGCAGGCAAGTGAGGAACAGGCTCCGAGGGGGGCAGCAGTGGTGGTGAATAGGGGGGTAATGATCCAAGGTGGCAGGCGTCTGACTGGAGGTGAATGATGGCATGAAAACTAATCTTGAAGCAGGAAGAAACTGAAACAAGGGGAAAATCTGTTAGCATACAAATCTTATTTTCCTAGAAAGGATCCCAGCAGACCTGCCTGGTTACCTCACTGACGAGCTGCAGTCATGTTAACTATCCATTAACATTTGGCTACAGCCACCGAGGTCTTCAAGGTCAACTTTATGACTCAATAAAAATCCTTATAACATAGAAACTATGATTCTTACAAAGGTGTTGTGTCTTGTCAACATATAGAAAATACTGTATAAAGATTTAAAATATCAAGTTACGTTTGACCTCTGACCTCACTTTTACATTTCACATCTGCTCTTGTTGTCATGTTGAAAAAATCTGCCTTTGGACTTATTTTTACTGAACTACAAACTTCTCACAGTACAAACAAAAAAATACACTGAAAATACAATATGTTTTTTCTTTGAAAGCAAATGCTGTCAACAGAGTGAGCTGCCTTAGCAGAGATTTGTGCTCTCAGTGTTTGTTTTATACTTTATTAATAATTAATTATTGTTTGTTGTCACAGTAACCATGTCAGGAGCTGACAGCTCTTCATCTCCTGTGTGGTTGATGGTTGGACTGGTTTGTGGAGTCTCTCTCATTATTATTCTCCTGCTCTTGTTGTATCGCTGCAGACAGTCCAAGTGTAAGAGCCTCTTCTTTTCATGCTGTATTAGAGAGTTTATTTACTACATACACTTTAATTATTCACACATATACATGTATTCTGATCTCATGACACTAAATATCAGTGGAACAATTTATACATGACAAACATGTGTAATAACATTTGTCTCTTTCACAGATTCCTGTTTCACCAGGTTGGTAAAATACTTTTTATTATTATTTTAAACAAACATCAGTTACTTTTGAGTTTATTGTGTTTATTTCATGTTTCAGGTCGATCCAGTCTGAAAGTCACAGTCCAGGCTCCTCCACAAATCATGGAGTCAACCAGAATGAAACTCATGTGTACGGCTCTCTTCAACATGGTCAGCATTGAAAAACAGTCTTTATTATCATTATTAATATTGACTTTTATTAAACCTCCATTAACACAAACATTTGTCAGGTTCAGTTTGTGTTCAGCAGTTTTTCAAAGAACATTTAAAGATCTTACAGTCCTGGTTTTGACTCACACAGTGTTTCTGTGTTTGCTCTGATCTTTAGTGTAACTGTAATAAAATGATTAATGTGAGCCTGGCTTGTTTTTTTCTTTAGGTACTGCTGACGTCTATGAATCAGTCACACAAGTGAAAAACAGAAATGGTACAGTATATGTGCTGAAAATCACAGAGCAGTTAGAGATGAAACTTGTTTTTGATTTAATGAAACTAATTTCATGTGATATGTTTTTACAAACCTGTAAATAAAATATGAACATTTCACTATTAGATAGTTTTACAGAGATTATTTACTACATTCACTTTAAATATTCAAACATTCATTCTGATCTGATGACACAAAATATCAGTGAAACAATTAAACATAATAATTGTAAATGAGAGAATCTGAACAGTCTGATGAAGAAGACCAGCTCTGTTCTGGGACGTCCTCATGACCCAGTGGAGGTAGTCAGTGACAGGATGGTGGCTCAGCTGTCACCCCTGTTAGATAACACCTCCCACCCCACGCAGGTCACTCTGACAGCACTGAGCAGCTCCTGCAGTGACAGGCTGCTGCACCCACAGTGTGAAGGAGAGATTTAGGAGATCTTTCCTTCCAGCTGCTGTCAGACTCTACAACATACATCATCATGTGAAAGCACACATGCACACACTGGTGTCTGTAAATATCTCAATGTGCAATACTCTATACCTGCTGCTACTAACATCCATCGACTGCACGATGAAATGCTGCCATTTGCAGCTGGTACAACAGAATTGAAATTCTCTACTTTTTGTGGTGTGCATTATTATTCATACTTTGTGATATATTATATTATTTAGTTTAGTCAGTTACTGTTCTTACTGTCTTTGAGCCACTGTGACCGCTTGGTTTCCTCTGAGATTAATAAAGTTTTCTTATCTTATCTTACAGATTCCTGCTTCACCAGGTTGGTAAAATACTTTTTATTATTATTTTAAACAAACATCAGTTACTTTTGAGTTTATTGTTGTCACGTCTGCCGTGGCAGATGAGTGGAGGCTGAGAATTAGGACCCAAGATGCAGGCAGCTGAGATGCAAATGAGTTTTATTCATAAAGAGGTGAAACAAACAGAAACAGCAAAGGCAAAATGGTGATGCAGGGAGACACGGGGGACGACACAGAATGATGCAGGGAAAGAACACAGACGAACCAGCAACAAGCACACGAGGACACACACTATAAATACACACAGAGGGAAACGTGGAATAGCAAACAGGAGGAAGACACAGCTGAACCAAATCGAACTGATGAGACAGGGGAAAACATAAACTGAACACACTAACAGAAGACATGGATCTTCACAATAAAACAGGAAATGCACAGAGACACGGTACAGACACTAAACAGAGGGAACACAGAAACCAAACTCTAGGAACTAAAAAGTCTAAACCCCAGTACACAAACAGAACAAACACAAGATCATAATAATGAAAAACACAAAAGACCGAGGACCATGACAGGTTATGTTTATTTCCTGTTTTAGGTCGATCCAGTCTGAGAGTCACAGTCCGGGCTCCTCCACAAATCATGGAGTCAACCAGGATGAAACTCATGTGTACGGCTCTCTTCAACATGGTCAGCATTTAAAACAATCTTTATTATCATTATTAATATTGACTTTTAGTGGGGAAAGGCTAATTGATCAATCTAAATTGCCCATAGGTGTGAATGTGCGAGGGAATGGTTGTCTGTCCCTGTGTGTGAGCCCTGCGACAGACTGGCGACCTGTCCAGGGATAGCTCAGTAGGTAGAGTGGTGGCCCCATGATTGGAAGGTTGGGAGTTCAACTCCACTGAACGGCTGAGGTACCCCTGAGCAAGGTACCGTCCCTACACACTGCTCCCCGGGCGCTGCATTGGTGGCTGCCCACTGCTTCACTGGGTGAATGGGTTAAATGCAGAGGAACTATTTCCCTATGGGGACTAACACACACACACACATTAAGGGTGTAGCCTGCCTCTCGACCTATGACAGCTGGGATAGACTCCAGCGCCCCTGAAAAGGATAAGCAGAAGCGAATGGATGGATGGATGCTGACTTTTATTAAGCCTCCATTAACACGAACATTTATCAGGTTCAGTTTGTGTTCAGCAGTTTTTCAAAGAACATTTAAAGATCTTACAGTCCTGGTTTTGACTCACACAGTGTTTCTGTGTTTGCTCTGATCTTTAGTGTAACTGTAATAAAATGATTAATGTGAGCCTGGCTTGTTTTTTTCTTTAGGTACTGCTGACGTCTATGAATCAGTCACACAAGTGAAAAACAGAAATGGTACAGTATATGTGCTGGAAATCACAGAGCAGTTAGAGATGAAACTTGTTTTTGATTTAATGAAACTAATTTCATGTGATATGTTTTTACAATCCTGTAAATAAAAATATGAACATTGCAGGTTCAGATGAATACGATGACGTCACCTCCTCTCTTATTGAGTTTAAAGATCTTAGAACTAAGAGTGAGTACACCAAAGTTAATTTTATAAAAAGAAAACCTGGTTTGGAAAGTTTTTTTAATTAGTATGAAATTAATTTTGGGGCTGGGAGGGGGGACATTTATTCCCCCCCATTTGAATAATACATTTATTCAAATGTATTGTCTTGTTCTTTTCATCTTTTTTAATCTGTGTATTTAGTTCTGATCAATCTGAACAAAGCATGAGCTTACAGTACCTGGAAAAAGTATTCATACCTGTTGCACTTCTACACATTTTGACACCTTTTTTTAATTGAGATTTTCTGTGAAAGACCAACACAACGTAGAACATATTTGTGAAGTGGTATGAAAATGATACATGGTTTTCAAAATTTTAAAAAGTAAAAATCTGAAAGGTGTGGCGTGCATTTGTTTTCAGCCATCTGTACTCTGATATCCCTCATTAAAATCCAGTGCATTCATTTACCTTCAGAAGTCACCTATTTAGCTGCTCTGTGGAGGCCTCAGTGGTTTGTTAGAGAACATTAGTGAACAAACAGCATCATGAAGACCAAGGAACTCACCAGACAGGTCAGGGATAAAGTTGGAGATAAGTTTAAAGCAGGGTTAGGTAATAAAAAAAAATATCCCAAGCTTTGAACATCTCAAGGAGTATTGTTCAATCCATCATCCAAAAATGGAAAAAGCATGCTACAACTGCAAACCCAGGGTGATCTCTAAAACCTGCAGGACACCAGCCGACCCCTGGTTTAGATCAAAGAATATTCTTGTGTTAGAATGGCTCAGTCAAAGTCCAGACCTAAATCCCATTGAGCATCTGTGGCAAGATTGGAAAATTGCTGTTCACAGTCTGGCTGAGCTTGAGCCATTTTGCAACAAATAATTGGCAAACATTTCAGTCTGTAGATGTGCAAAGCTGGTAAAGACTTGCAGCTGTAAATGCAGCGAGCAGTGTCTCTACAAAGTATTGACGAAGGTGGGTTGAAAACAAATGCATGCCACACTTTTCAGAGTTTTATTTGCTTAAAATTTTGAAATCCATGTATCATTTTCATACCACTTCACAGTTCTGCACTATTTGTGTTGGTCTATCACAGAACATCCTAATAAAAACATTTAAGTTGGCGGTTGTAAGGTGACAAAATGTATAAACGTTCAAAGGGTATGAATACTTCTTCAAGTCACTGTCAGTTCCCAGGAGAGGTCTTAATGTTTTTTTACTGATACAGAAGAAGATAGAGAAGTGTTTCAGCTTCACATGTTTTGCAAAAAAATCTTTACAACACAGAACAAATTACAAATGATAAGTTATGTGTCTGAGGCCAGATGTTTACATGAAAGTAAAACCAGATGATTTCCTCGTCCACACAGATACAGAGTCTGTCTCCGCCTTCTAAACAGATCCTATAAGGTACAGCAACATTACACACCTGTAAAGACTCAAACACAAAACAGAACTTCACTTTGCATCAAGGGGAGACAATGCTTTTATAATAAACCTTATTGTTCTCCAACACAGGTGGGACAGACACAGGGGCAGCCAGTGACCCCTCACACACGTCCTTATGCTGATATCCAGGCAGGTTCTCAGTGTTTGTAGCTGCTGATTTATGCAGCAAACATTTCCACAGTCCTCTGCAGCAGATTATAGAAACACTTCTTCTCTCAGCTCACGACAGAAGATCTACAGCTGGGACACTGTTAAGTGGTTCTGCGTGAAAAATAGTTAAATATTTACTCAAACATGTTCTTGTATGTAAAACAGGTTCAAATGCATGAAATTACATTTGTCCTTTATAGTGGACATTAAAAAACACCACATGTATAAATGATAATTTACATTTTAGAGCCCTGCTCTCAAACACTGACTCAGATGTAACTGTCTGTGAAACTGGATTTAAGAAATAAGAACTTAAAGTTCACAAAACATGTCAAACAGACTCTCCTTCATGAAGTCCTCGTTCATAAAGTGCTTCACAGACCTGAACATTACAGCTAACAGCTGGATTTTCCTGTGTCAGTGCAGCTAACCAAACAACGCAGAACCTCTTACTGCTAAAGAGACAGACGGTGAAAGCAGACAGTATATCCTCCGTTTTAACATAAAACTCATTGTTGCAGCTGACAGCAGCACAACAGTGACCCCATTAAACTGATGTTTAGTTTAAGTGTCCTTATTTTCACTGAGTTATTGGTTCTGCTATTAGTTACTTAACATAAACTGATGTGAGTCTTTGACTGAAACGAGCCAACTGACCTGGTGATGTGATGCTCTGTACTGACAGAAGATGGCGCTGAACATCTTTTTATAACTCTAAGCACTTATTTCTTAAATTAAGCTTCACAGTCAGAGTTACATCTGTGTCAGTTTTTGAGAGCTGGGCTCCATGATGTACATCAGCATTTATACATGTAGTGTTTCATGTCCCCTTTAATGCTGAACACCTGATGTGACATTTCCACACATTAATTCTGCTCAGTACCTGATTGTTTTCCATGTTTTACATCCTCCATCTTCCAGTTTTTGTGATTTGGTTCATGTAAACATTTCTGATGGTTTTATTTTCATCAAAATATTTTAATTTGCACTTAAGTTTGAACTCTTAGAGATTACACTCACTTTGTTTTCACAGACTTGTGACCATGACACAAAACTACAGACAGAAGTGGATAAAATCTCAGTGTTACTGGTTTTAGAAATGCTTTACGATAATAAAAAAATACATCATTTAGAGTCAAAATATCTTAAATGGTAACAAATATAACTGTTATCTTCGGGTTAGTCACAGTCAAATCATCATCTGCATCAATGAATGTCAGTGAGGTGTCCTGAAAGTCGTCACGTCTCCTGTTCAGTGACCGTCTCTGAGAATCACTCTCCTCTCAATCAAATCACTTTTCTTCTGTTTATCCTCTGAGTTGCTCTTTGATGGTTATGAATCATCGCTCTTCTTTAAACTGTGAAGTCGTTGCTGTTCTTGGGAGACATTTCTCTTTTGTTCTGGTATCAAATTGCTTCGTGTTTGCTGAGCTTCACCATCTTTCTGGTCACCTGTCAAACTGTTGCTCATGTTTCCAGAGCAGCTTTTCTTCTGCTCAGACTGCATGTGCGTGTGTGTGTTTCCAGCTATACCATACATAGACACGCGACCTTTCAATGAACTTAAACCGTGTGTATGAGGTATGCAGAAAAGCAGAAACAAGCACCTTGCTAAACTATAAAAACAGGAACTTGTAATAGGTCATGTCTCAAACAAACATTTAAAGGTGTGAAGTCTTGCACTTTAGAAGAAACAGAACATGGTGCTTTCCTAATGTATAACATAGCTCATCTCTGGACTAAGCTGCACTCTAAATAAAGAAAGCACATTTTGTCAGCACAGACACAGATAAAGGAAATAGTAGAAGGTTTAAAATAAATCCTCTGACTGTCTGGCTTCTTCATAATTATAGCCATATTAGGACAGATAAAGGCAATGATTATATATCTATATATTTTAGCACAAATGACAATATAAAAAATATCAATGCCAACAGAATCTGCCTCTGTTTAGTTTTTCTGTTCATTTGTCCAGACTGACACTTCTTTTGCTCTAAGAAATAAGAACACAATGATCGGGACGGTGTAAGCTACAACCCTATAATCACTTTCTGTCACCGACCTCTCAGCTAAACCTGTGTAGAGTCATCCAATAATAACAACTGGGGTTGCTACGATTCGTTGACTAGTCACGATCAGGTCAGCTAGTGTTCAACACAAAAACAAGAAGAAGCCGTCTCCAGGATCGTAGCTGTGTCCAAATTCAGGGGCTGCATCCTTTGCAGGCCGCATTTGTAGGTCGATAACGTTACAGCAACGCAACGAAGACTGTCCAACCTCGAAGACTCCTCCAAATGTGTCCTTTTCCTTAGATTGAAAGGATGGGTCGGGTGTATTCTTTGTGGCCCGATCTAACCCAGAATTCATAGTGCGGCCCAGCCAATTCTAGTTTCCAACAATGGCGGCAGCTACTTTGTTTTAATATTACTCTTTCTTGGTCACAAAATAAATGCTTAAGATATTTTCAGTCGAGAATGTAGCTGTGTAAACTTCAAATATCTGCTCGATTTATCAGGACATTACATATTTGCAAAAGTGCAAAAGTGTTGCGATCTACCCTCATTCATGTTGTGTGTTCTGTCTGCCTGTGTAAGTTTATTTTGTATTTTACTTCAGCCAGTTTTCTGTTTTGTCGTCCAGCATTAAAGCTGTATTTAAGTTCACCTTTTGCTTCCATCTGTGTGCATTTTGGGTGCCACCGGAAGTAGCATATGCTAAGGTGCACATAGTCTTTTCGCATTACCTCAGTAAGACCATGTGAAAATGAAAACAAATCATCCTGGGTGAACTTAGACACATTTGTTCCCCTTTTGTTAAGACAGAAAAACGCAGCACACAAAAATACTGCAAAAGGACGGTCGCCTTATATACATGGTGTATAAACTCAAAATGCACATTTCACTTAAAAATTAAGATGAGAACAAATCAACTTGTTAGAGATATTCTTCTCCTGTTGACCCCCCCCCCCCCCCCCCCCCCCCCCAAATAAATAAATTATCAGATATTGATGCTTCTTTCCTGTGTGATAGAAAATAGGAGACTGATGTTTGTTTTTTAAGTTAATTCCCAATAAAACTAACTGTTTTGTTGCTAACTACATTGCTGTCTGTATTATTGCTGAAGTCCTAAATGATCACCTTTAAAGTGTTTGTGCTAATGACATCATGTACAGTCAGACAGGCATGGAGAACAGCACTGACTGGGAGGCTTTGAACAGATCACATAGTTCAATTCAACATATAAGACTTTAAGAATGCACAAGCATCTACTTAAAATCTATTTAATTTATCATCTATGATATTATTATGTGCAATTCCAATGTACTTTGTTCATCTCCCTTAAATAAACAGGCAGCCTTAAGGTATGAAATATTCATATACAAACACACATAAATGTGTGAACTGTCTCAGTGGCTGATTGTGCCCCACAGGCCTCAGTGTGAGCTTGAACACATTTATAATGTCTAAGTAGTTTAATGTGTCGGTGTTGACGATAAACACATTTTGAATGAAAGCCGGGGAACTTTTGGTAGCACAGAAACAAGTGGCTATTCTTTGTGAGCATATGGATCAGTCATATTACCATTATTTCACCCAAAGGCACCAAGTTAATACTTAAAAAAGCTGCAGAAATACACACAAATATAAACAGTACTTGGTGACAACTTTGCTTTTAGCCTTTAACCCTCTGGGGTCCAGGGTATAACTGGCTGTTTTTGACTACTTTTGATTCGGCCTCTATATTTCACCTTTAAAAACTGTTTATCTTGCCAATCTGTTATTTACCCATTTTGATATAATGTATCAGCACAATTTATCTAAATTCAGACAAAGTGATATTTTTGACTGTAAAAACCAAAAGCATGTTTAACGAATCATTTTCATAACTTGAAATGCAAATACAAATTGTACATTTTTAAAAAATATGCACAAGTTTTGCAAACAACAAAGTTATATGGTACTATTTACCTAAAAATGCAGCCAAGGCTCAGACGTTTTTATAAAACCATTTAAAACTGTTTACAGAACAATCAGGTGTTCTGCATCAAATAAAAAGGCACACAAATTATTTATGCAACTCCAAAAAATTGTTTGTGTCACTATAACACAGATGAGAACAGCACAGGGATAAATCCTGCAGGTCTGACAGCAGGTGTGTCACTCAGCATTTACACTGCAGTCTGCCTTTGGTGGCTTTAAGACAGCAACTGTGACATTCACTAGTAGAACTGACACACAAAACAAAACAACGACTACACTACACACTAACTACACAAGACAACAAACTAACTTGAGACTCCAAACACAGTAAACATCACAAAGCTCTCACCAGTGTTGACTAACGCGTTACAGTAACTACGTTATTATTGTGGTAACGAGCACGGTAACTAGTTATTATGCCAAAATCAGGAACGTGTCAATCGTTACTGGGATTTAGATAGGGTCGTTACTTCGTGTGGTGGCTATCATGGAGCCTCCACAGACTGAGTACCATTAGCAAGTGGTGGAGGCCAGCAGGTGAGGCAGGAGGAGCAGAGACCCGAGGCGGTGAACTGAACTTCAGGTAAGAAGTTATGACCTGCAGTCTATCTGGGTCAGATATAAACCAAGTTTAGGTGGAGTTTATTTTCGTTATGCTGACCTTTTCGTACTGGGTACTAGCTAGCATGATGGAGTTTCTATACAGCTGGGTGGTGCTATGATGTTACTGATGTTGGACTTTATTTTGTTCATAAGGTTAATTAGTAGAGTTGCCAACTGTCCCCTAAAAAACTGAATCATCTCGTATTCAGAGAAAATATTACGCGTTTCGTATTGAGGTGAAAAGGAACAGTTTGTCCCGTACTTCAGCTACAATGAAAAAGCTGGAGTTATTCTGTGTCTTGGTTACAGTAACTAAACTAAGTACAACAATCCAGCAAAGCCCACAGCTCAGCCACCACCTTAAGCATCGGATGAGGATGATGAGCAGCAGTTGCTTTGGCTAAAGGCAGGAACCTGGAATGGTGCACCACCCAGGTGGAGAGGACAGCAGGAGAGAGAGAGAGAGGACCAACAACAGCACTGACAGGAAGTCAGAGAGGACTGGAGGACCATGACATCTGTTTGTGTATGAAATTTAAAGGCATTAAGATCAAACCGCAAAAATGACAATGCAGAATAGCTACAGTGCCGATATGTGTGTGAAGGGTTGTTGGTGGTTACTGTCTGTTCTGCCACAGGTTTATTTTTAATCTACTGAACGGCCTCATTTTCGTCTCGGCCACATGCAAAAGAGGAAATGCAGCCTGTGGTTTGAGACAATAGTTTTGTGTGTAGCAGTGTCTTATTTTACGCCATCAGTATCCAGCAAACATAAGGTCCTAAAGCACACTGCACTTTATTGTCCTCTTCATACCCTGATGAGGAAAATACTTTATAATATTAACATGTCAGTAACATGTGAAACTTTAATGACTGAGACCATGAACATATGCAGAAAGTGTTTAGACTCTGACCTGTAGATCAGACTGTGACAGGAAGGATCACTTCTCAAAATGATGGAAAATATTGTGTAAACATTGTTATTTGTATAACTGCAAGTTCACACGGAGCTGCAGTCTTATGTGCACCATCTCTGCACTGAAACAAACCTCAATGATCTTTTGTTGTTTCGTTCATCAGCCTGCAGAGTTAAAATGAGGAAGAACATTTACTATAGAAAGTGTGCTTTAACTGCTACATTAACTATTTACAGGTATTAAAGTAAAATAAAAAAAGATTACACATCTTTACTGTAACAGTGCCAGAGCTGACAGGTGGGGAGGAAGAAATTAGAAGAAGGAAAGAGATTTTTAAAAAAAAGAAAAAAGAGGAAATGACACAGAAAACAAACAGCACCTGAAAGAGAGCAGAGGGAAGACGGAGGACAGGGCCCAGAGCTGTGATCACATGCACATAATATACAAGGAGAAACAACCGTCCACATCAACCCACTGCTCTAAAACACTTCAAAAACTCTGGTGTGAATGTGGTGTCGTCTTATTCTTGTTATCAAACCTCAGTAAGTGTAAAGAGGAAGTGGAAGCTTGATCCAGTTATAAGTGAACTGTTCAATAGTGGTTTGTTGCAATGCTTTGTGCATTTTCTCAGCATGCTTTCAAGATTTAACCTGTGGCGTCCACATATGTGGACATCACATTTTGTCTTGTCTAGACCACAGTACTAAATTTTGCTCTACAAGGACCTGATATCCACTCACGAGGACATTATTCTGCCACTGTTCTATCAAATTTTCAATCGAATGTCCCCATATGTGGATATCAGGCCATTGTAGAGCAAAATCAAGTAAAAAGTAATTCTTTGTTTTTACATTCATCAGGTGCCAATCAGCCCAAATAGCAAAGAGAAATAAAAATGCTATGAAAGAGTTCAGGTCTTCGGAGATTAAAGTTACTATGGCAACATGAGTAAAAATAAAGGTAAAAGTCTTTCAGGAATAATTATGATAAGATCCGTCTACAGTCATGTTGTAGGTAATACACCACAGTATCTTCTGATCTATTAGTCTACACATCACTGAATCATTTGGACAGATTAACATTTGTGGAATCACACAGTGTTTAAGTCTCACTTATTTATTTATGTTGACTGGAAAGTGTAAGTTGACACTTTTGTGATCTCAATAGAGATTTTGTGATGACCCACAGGTAAGTCTCTGTGTGCCTGTGATCAGTTATCTGTAACTCAGTTTTCTTCGTTTGTTACCATCGAGGCCTGAAACTATCAGCTTCATAATAAAGGTCACCTTTGTTTGGTACTCTGAGTCCTGCTTTGCAAGGGTGGCTGTAGCTCAGGCGGTAGGGCTGAACATCTACTGATCGGAGGGTTGCTGGTTCAATTCCTGGCTTCCCCTAGTCTGCTTATCACATATCCTTGGGTAAGATACTAACCCCAAATTGCTCTCCGAGGCATCCATCGGAGTATGAATATGTGTGTGAATGTTTGTCACAAAGCACTAAGAAAAATGTGCTAGTGTGAATGGGTGAATGCACAAGTTGGGAGTTCGCCTTGTAATCGGAAGGTTGCTGGTTTGTTCCTCGGCTCGGACAGTCTCGATCGTTGTGTCCTTGGGAGAGACACTTCACCCGTTGCCTACTGGTGGTGGTCAGAGGGCCCGGTGGCGCCAGTGTCCGGCAGCCTCGCCTCTGTCAGTGCGCCCCAGGGTGGCTGTGGCTACAATGTAGCTTGCCATCACCAGTGTGTGAATGGGTGGATGACTGGATATGTAAAGCGCTTTGGGGTCCTTAGGGACTAGTAAAGTGCTATATAAATACAGGCCATTTACAAGTTGTGTGAAGCACTCAGAAGAGTAAAATAAGTGCTGTATAAGAACCATTTAGCATGTGGGTCTGCTTTTTGAACTGACTCTGGACACAATCACATGATCTTGGTTGGTAACATGTGATGTTCAACACAAACATCATTATTACAGTGTTTCAATCATTGTTTCACATCAGTTTGTTTTATTTTATTGTGTTTACATGTAGTCAGAGGCTGAGGTCAGTGTGCATCTGCACATACATGTCAAAGCAAGACAAAGAACAGTCTGCAGAATAAATGAGTTCCTGCTTTACTTTGAAATGACAACAGATAATAAATATAACTTTGAATTTATCTATGAATTTAATTGTTCTTTAGTTGGTGAAACATAAAAGTCTTTAGTCTCACTTCAGCCACACACGGAGTCATTTCCTGTGTTTGGGTCTCCACCAAACTTAAAACCAGAATTTAACCACAAGGTGGAAACTTTCACAGGTCTGAGGTCAAAGGAGCCTTTTCACTATATTACTGCATGATGATGTTTCAGCTAAGAGTCAAATAAAATAAAGACATTTTAATGCAGCCTAAAGCAATAATTTAATTTTAATTTAGCAGTTAAACAATTAAAAGGAGAAAAATGATTTAAAAAGGCTTTAGTGAAAATACAGGCACCAAAGTAGAAAAGCTGTTTTGGTATATTCACTCTCAGTGACTCCCAGTCTGCAGAGACCTGCCAGGAGACAAATATTAGTGGATATTGCAGCCAAAAAATACCCCAAACGGGCAAAACATACTTACATGAAGCAACACAACAACATTTTATATTATAGAAAAAGGAAACAACACAACAAAAGAAACAAGCTTCTATGTTTGCAGTGGACAGGAAATATAAACATGTCAACCAACTGCTGCGGTCAAAGCTACAGGAGCTGTTTGAGTTTTGTGTGAAAGGGCAGGAAGCACAGAGAGACCAATCAGAATAAGAGCCTGTAGAAAAACTCTTGTTGTATCTATATTAAACACAACTTCTCTTTATCTGCAAACTAAAACTGTTTGATTATCTGAGGATCAGAGTGCAGCAGGCTGGATGTGACGATGGGGCACTCTTTGCTCTGCATGATGGGCTTTTTCTGTAAGTACACGTCTGACATTGTTTGAACGGCAGCGATTAAAGAAAATGTTTCTGAGCTGTGAGAATTACAGTGAGTCACTGCTTTAACCTGTTTACCTGAGAGCTGGAACAAAGCAGACTTGTGATTCTTTAAGTGTTTAAATGTTTGATACACTGCTGCTTTTTGCATCACTTATAGTTACACACTGTGTTACAACAGTTTGATTGTATAATGTCTGATGAGGTTTTATTGATTATTTTAGTGCTCAGTACTGTCATCTGTGGAAATGCTGAAGGTAAGAAATGATTAGTTTCTTCCTGTTCATATATGTAGCTGTTATCTCCTATAATGTGCTCAATAATATCCTCCCTGTGTTTACATGTTATCTTCTGCACAGGCTCAATGCTTCTATTCAGCCTGTGCAGTTAAACATAAATGGCTTCAGTAAGCGCTCCATGTGGAGACTGTGGCGTTCTTCAGAGCTTTTACTGATGTACCATTTGTACCACTTTCAGTCTGTAAAACTGTAACAACAAAACAGAGCAGGTACATTTAATCTCAGTGTAGATGCACACATGTCACATGACCAATGCACGATCATAACATTAACAATAAATGGACAAAGCCTGTCAAGTGACGTAAATACAAATACCACATGCTGACATGTTTTATGCTAACAGGCAAAACAAAGCACTAACAGTTAGCTTACAGTAGTAATGTAACAAACTTCACAGACCCACAAGAAGGACAGAGCACTAATATGTAGAAACAATCCATCATCTGCCCAAACTTATACTTTATCCCATCTCAAGAGCAGCAGATGCAGAACTATCACAGACACGGAGCTCTGGCCATTATTACTCGGCACTTCCTCCATTTAACCACTAGATGGCGGACTTTGACATGAGCAGACCAGGAAGAAGCAGATGAATAAATGTGACCCGTCATATAACAAAGTTGAAACAAACTAAATTTCAGGAATAACCTGAGGGACAAAATATTTTATATGATACAGCTCACACTCCACTGCATTTATTGGTTAAAATATTAAAAGATCATATCAAGAGTGCAACCATGTGAGCAGATGTTTCACTCAGCCGATACACAAACTTTATATTTACTAGAGTTTGTTGCCGTGAAACTGACTGATTTCCTTTTCATGAGTATTTATCTGTCCATCCTCACACATCACAGTTTTGATTCACAAGATGCTGATGAACTGGAGGATCAATCTAATGTATTACAGCACAGCGTGATGAGTTTAGGGTAAATGCAGGTAACTCTAATCTGAAAACAGAGTCAACCACAGGTCAGCCAGTTAAAGTCCTGCCTGAAGACTTTAATCAGTCTTATTATGAATTTTTACTCTCAGTTATTTATAGTGTCATGGTGTGCTGTCTGCCTCAGTGTCCTCTTGAAAAAACCTCTGAAAGTTGTTCAAGTCATAAATGAATAAGACTTCACATACACAAGAGTAACAAGTAAAACAAACTGGACAAAGTGCCATTGATATAGATTTATTCATTTGTCACTGTCATGGTCTTTCATCATTTTAGTCTGAGTGCTTCTTCCTCATCTTTGTTTAGCCTTTTAAAAAAAACATTTCCTCTTTAATTTAAAGGTTTGTTTTCTTTCATCCTTTGTGTTATTTTTCTTCCTCTTTTATGATTTTCCTGTTTGTTTTTAACTGTTTCTCATTCCCAGTCATGTTTAAATAGTTCTGCTGTGTCTTGTCAGTCTTTGTCAGAGCATCTGTGAACACTCACGTGTGTTCATCTCTTAGTTGTTTCTATTGACAGTTTATTTATTTCTAGTTTTACAATTTGATTCTTTGTATGTTTCCATTTTTAGACTATTTAGATATTAAAGTTCAGTTTTATTAAGTGTGCCTATGCCAAAAGGCACACTTATTACTATTGCTCGGATTTATTATTATTATTATTATTATTATTATTATTATTATTATTATTATTATTATTATTATTATTATTATTATTATTATTATTATTATTATTTTCCTTCCTTCTTCCACTAAAAGGACCACAATAATAGCCTCATATTTGTCTAAGTTACAGAACTTAAAGTCAAGGCCATTCTGACAGCAGACAGCACAACCACACCAGCAGGGGGCAGTGTGACACTGACCTGTGAGGTGAATTACTCTGTTCAGAAAAACCTCATCTGAAAATGAGATCATCTCTTTTAGCTCTAAGAGTGCAATCTCTGTCTCTGATGGAGGCATCTACACCTGCAGAGGAAGGAGAAGAAACACGAATTTAGTCACAACTAAAAGCGATTCAGTCATTATTCAGGAAACTGATGAGTTTAAAAAAATGTTGAGAATTGAAAAAGGTCTTCTCCAAATTGTAATGGAACTCAATATTCACTAATCACCAGTACTTAAACCACTAAATCTGTCAAATTATGAATTATTAGGCTCAGTGCATCGTTTCACCTTTGTTCAGTCTTCAGATCACTTACATTTTTTAGAGTGATTTAAAAAACAGTTTGTGCTCCTTTCCTGGTTACTGAACCTTTACTCTTAGTTTTTCTTTGCCAGTTTTGACTTTGGTGCCACATAAAAACTTTGTATTTCACATTTTATGAACAGTTTATGAGAGCAGAGCAGCCTCCAGCTTTGACTCCATCACTGGAGGTTTAACAACATTGTTAGGAAACAACAGCTAACTGATGACTCATTGATTATATGTTCATAAATGTGTAATATGTAAATGTAAAGATTTAGAAAAAAAAGCAAATACTGGAATATAAAGATTATTGAATCACTTGGTTTAATTTATTTTTTAAAATGTATTGTTGATTTTCAAAGTCAAAATTATCAGTCTGCTTATGAAATATTTTTATTTGATCAGTTTTGATCAAAATAAGAATAAAAAAATAAAGTCTTTAAAGACAAAGACACTATTTTACATCTTATGTCCTCACACCTGGATTCATTGGTACCACAGAGACCACCTTAATATTGCAAACCATGCCAATCCTAAAAATAATAATGCTGTGCAGACATGGATAAATATTCTGCATAGATGTACTCTTTTTTAATTTTTTTAAATTTTGTACAAGACCCATGACATGTGTACAAACCATTCATTATTATTATTATTTTTTTTAATGATTGAAATTTAAATTCTTATCTATAAAATGGTGCAGAAGACATTTTTACTGCTTAAAGGTTTGTAATTATGCTATTAAATAGTGGCAAATATAACCTAAATAATTCTTTGGATATACATTTTTAAACAAAGTAAAACAAATTAAAATGTGTCTCTGTGCTGAGACCTGGTGGAACTCAAAAAGGTTTTAATTCTTTCAGCTGACTGAAAGCTCTCACCACCTGCAACAGTCACAGGCAGCTTCCTGCAGGAACCTGGTCACAGCAGAGGTCTTGCATCTATTTGAACCCTTTTATATGCCAACACCTCACTGCTGATATTTATGGCAGCTCTGAACTATAATTATTTATGGTGGATCTGTCTCCTCTTGTGCTTGTTTATCATCCCCTCAAGCTAAACAAGGATTTTATTTCCACCCTTTTCTTTGGAATCAGCACTCTAACTCTTTTTATGTTTGCTGCCCATCAAACTCCTATAAAACACCCTTCCAACAGATGGCATTAAAAAAAAGTTTTACAGTCCATTTAAAAGTTTTGCTAGACTGCTGTGATGACATAAAATCATGGTTGGCAATTCATTTCTGGAATGTAAACAATCAAAGAACAGATTGTATTTTCAAATCTCCTGACCCTCGTTTTGTTCTTAAGTGTAACCTTGTTCCTCTGAAAAAGTTCAGACCTCCCTTTGTAAAAACTCTGGGGGTGATCTTTGATGACAGTTCCTCATTTGAGAAATAAATAAATTCAGTTGTAGAAGCCAGACTCTGCCTCCTGAGGGCCTTTGCAAAAATGATAGACGTTTTGTCATCTGCTCAGTTTGAGAAAGTAACTCATGCATTTATTTCATCCAGGCTAGTGTAATATGCTTTATTTTGGTAGCAGTCAGGCTATAATGATTGTTTAGTCTCTGATCTTTTAACTAAACAAACTCCAAACAGAACTCTAAGGTCAGCTGATAAGTTGCTTCTGATCATGAAAATAAGAAGGGAGAGGCAGATTTTCTTCTTTGTTGAAAAAACAAAACAAAACTAACACTATGAAACATAATCATTTAAAAGTACCGTGTGAAGCAAACATTATTTTGTGGTGATAGGTTAATAATTTTCTGGCTCCCAGTATGTTTTAGAACTCACTTCAACATTTTATTGATTGCTTTGAAAGAGCGTCATCAGTGTTCTGGCTCTCCACGCTGATTTTAACCTCAAAGTAAAATTAAAGCAGAAAAATCTGTGAGTTTTAGAATATAAATAAAATATAACTTTACAAAGTAAATTCGAATACATTTAATATTAAAATGTTGTGTTAAAGTGTGAAAGCTATAAATTGTTTTATTGTGACTTTGTTTTGATGTTCAGTCTCCAAACTGTCTGTGAATCAGCTGTTTTGCAGTAACTCTCCTCTTATGTTATAAACAGCAGAGTTTTCATGTTTCTCTCCTAACTGGATCATTCTTATGTGAACAGTTCCCAGTAAGCCCACTGTGACCCTGCAGCCACCCTGGACTCAGATATACAGCGGTGAGACAGTCACTGTCAGATGTGAGATTCAGGAAGTTGAAGGAGCTCAGTGGACGTATGAATGGAGACCTAACAAGTTAAACACACCTCCAACATCCAATGAATACAGAATCACAGTTACTGAGTCTGACAGTGGATTGTACAGCTGCCGGGGCAGAAGGGGGTATTTGTTAACAGAGTGGAGTGAAACCATCACACTGACTGTATCATGTAAGTTGGAGATGTTTCATCCAGATTATCTGTTTTATTAAAATAAGTGAAAAATGGGTTTTTCTTACAGCTTTGTAGCTTTTTCATTCCTGCTTATGAATAAAAGACATCACTGTCAAAAGACTGGAAATAAAAATGCATCTGTTCACAACTTGCTCTGGTGTTGAATCTCTTCCCCTCACTCAGGTTTCTGTTGCTCGCTGTGGTTACACTGATTGGCTGTCACTGGTACATTTGACAAAGGAACAATACACCAAAAACAGAAGTACAAAATAACAAAAATGTATTTAATCCTGCTCAAACTCATTTAGGAAGAATTTTCAAATGTGCAAAATACAATCAGATCATATAAACCTGGGTTATTTTTGGATTACTGATCAATAAACTCAGTCATGTTTCAAATTAATTATTTGAACTGTCCATGTATGTAATGAATTGTAAAAACACAAAGGCAAATATAAAAAACTAACCCTGTGCTGATCAAAACAGAAATACAGAATATTATGTGTGACACAGTTTGTTTCATCTTAACTAGGGTTTCATGATATTTGATCATTTACATATTTCCATCTTTAAATTGTTCTGATTCAGTCATTTTTACTTTTATGTTCTTGTTCTAAACTGAACTGCAGTGAAACCAAAGGCTGAACTGAGAGCTGATAGGACAGCTGTTCCAGCAGGGGGCAGTGTGACCCTGACCTGCTCTGTGAGCCCATCATCATCATCATCACCATCATCATCATCATCATCATCATCATCATCATCATCATCTGGATGGAAATACTACTGGTACACAGATGGGAAATCTTATCAACCTGTGACAAATGGACAAATCAGTGTCTCAGAGGGAGGACGCTACAGCTGCATAGGAGGAAGAGGAGAACCAGTTTACTACACAGAGGACAGTGAGTCAGCCTGGATTGACAAAATTGGTGAGTTCAAACTTTAAATTTCCCACAAAGCACTACATCTGATGGTAACTGAACCTTTTGTCATTCATGTGTTTTTATTGTACTTTCTTGAACATGAACAGTCTCAAACAGGCCTGTTGTGACTCTGTATCCAAACTGGTCTGAGATATACGGAGGAGAGACGATCACTGTCAGATGTGAGATCCATGGAGGAGACACTGAGTGGAATTATGAGTGGGTAAAAAACAGCATCAGAAAACTTCCAAATCAAAATGAATACAGGATTATTTCTGCTTCATCATCCAACAGTGGAAACTATCGCTGTAAGGGCAGAGTGAAAAGTTCACAGCATGAAACAACAGAGTGGAGTGATTCAGTCACACTGACAGTTTTTCACAGTAAGTTGAAGATGTTTCATCCAGATTATCTGTTTTATTAAAATAAGTGAAAACACTTGTTTCTCTTAAAGCTTTGCAGCTGTTTCTTTCGTGCTTTTGAATGAAATGTTTGTTTTTATTCTCCGGTCATCTTCTTGTTGCACTGGAGACATTTACAGATAGCTAAAACTAGAATCTCAGTTCACACGAGCACTTTACAACTAGCAGCCCTAAAATAACAGACCAAAGAGCAGAACTTTGTTTATGGGGAACAGAAAACTGAAATATAGAAAAACCTTCCAGTGCACATTAATTTATAATCAATGTCATAGAATAATATAAATAAAAGTAAAAGTCACTCACTAGACCTGCAGAGTGGCTGGTTAGGAATAGTCAGTAACACAGTGCAACACCAACACAATGAATGGAATTACAACACTGAACGCACAAAATCAGCTGTTCACAGATTTACAGAGAGAACCTTCCACAGTCACAGTCTGGTGTGGAATCAGTTCTTGGATTAAATCCTCTGTGTGTTGCAGTAACAGAGATTATGGTGGAGTCGTATCACAGTTCAGAAGTGTGAGTCAGTTTCCTGATCTCTGGAATATGAGTTGATCCAGCAGGAACAGAAGACTTTAGTGGAAGTTCACATCTCCTAGGCGTGGATCACCATCGAGGTTCAACAGTCTCAGGTTTCAGCGCCAAGATCTGCACTCGGCTAATAAACCTGATCTGTTTTGCAACACAAACACTGGAGTCTTGTCCCAGCATTCCTAACAGCTCAGCTGGAAATCACATCCAAACTGCTCCCTCCCTGTAATGTCAGCGGTGATGTTCACTGTGATTATTATTGTGGCCTAAAGACATCTGTGCAACAGGAAATGTCAGCTTCCACAGCAAAGGAATATAAAACACACATACTAGGTCTCATCTTAGCTATCAGAGGCTTCAACATCAGATTTAGTAAAGAACAAGCACATAACGTGCTAACTGACACCAAAGCAAACCAACTGTGACTCACCAAATCCTCATTCAAACTGCATCAAACAGATTTTATCCACAAGGACTGAAGTTGGACACCATCACTGTGAAAGACTGGAAATAAAAATGCATCTGTTCACAACTTGCTTTGTTGTTGAATCTCTTCCCCTCACTCAGGTTTCTGTTGCTCGCTGTGGTTACACTGATTGGCTGTCACTGGTACATGTGATAAAGGAACAATACACCAAAAACAGAAGTACAAAATAACACCAATGAAATGATAACTGCTCACATTCATTTAGAAGCGATTCTCAGATGTTCAAAATACAATCAGATCCAGTCGCCGTTTTTTTTTTTGTTTGTTTGTTTTTTGTACTTATTTATTTTCTTTATTTATAGTTGATAGTACAGCTTAGATAGTGTTATACGCTCTATTGCCATTCTCCTGCCCCACTTTGCTCTATTGTCTCGCAGCAGTAACAGCAGTCGTATTTTGGCCCACTGTCATTTAAGTTTGTAGGGATGTGTTTATGTATCGCTCTCTAGGTTCTTCCACAGCATTTCAGTCAGTTTGAGCTCTGAACTTTGTTTCAACAATTGTGAAACCTTCACTCTTTTGTTTTTCAGCCTTTCTGTTGCTGCTGTACTTGTGTAATTTTAGCAAAGGCAAATATAAAAAACTAACACTGTGCTGATCAAAACAGAAATACAGAATATTATGTGTGACACAGTTTGTTTCATCTTAACTAGGGTTTCATGATATTTGATCATTTACTTATTTCCATCTTTAAATTGTTCTGATTCAGTCATTTTTACTTTTATGTTCTTGTTCTAAACTGAACTGCAGCGAAACCAAAGGCTGAACTGAGAGCTTATAGGACAGCTGTTCCAGTAGGGGGCAGTGTGACCCTGACCTGCTCTGTGAACCCATCATCATCATCTGGATGGAAATACTACTGGTACAGAGATGGGAAATCTTATCAACCTGTGACAAATGGACAAATCAGTGTCTCAGAGGGAGGACTCTACAGCTGCAGAGGAGGAAGAGGAGAACCAGTTTACTACACAGAGGACAGTGAGTCAGCCTGGATTGACAAAATTGGTGAGTTCAAACTTTAAATTTCCCACAAAGCACTACATCTGATGGTAACTGAACCTTTTGTCATTCATGTGTTTTTATTGTACTTTCCTGAACATTAACAGTCTCAATCAGACCTGTTGTGACTCTGTATCCAAACTGGTCTGAGATATACAGAGGAGAGACGATCACTGTCAGATGTGAGATCCATGGAGGAGACACTGAGTGGAATTATGAGTGGGTAAAAAACAGCATCAGAAAACTTCCAAATCAAAATGAATACAGGATTATTTCTGCTTCATCATCCAACAGTGGAAACTATCGCTGTAAGGGCAGAGTGAAAAGTTCACAGCATGAAACAACAGAGTGGAGTGATTCAGTCACACTGACAGTTTCTGACAGTAAGTCATGTTTGCTTTAAGCTGTTTGAACACTTTGTAAAATGTGTTTCTGTTCATATAGACTGAGATTATTATTCTTTGTATAAACTGAGCTCACTGTTCAGAGACTGTACTACATGTTCACTGAGAGAAAATCTTTGTTGAACAGATGAACCCCGTCCTGTCCTCACTGTGTCTCCATCATGGCTGAGTCCTGGAGCCTCAGTAACTCTGAACTGTGAGGTTGAACATCGGTCTGCAGGATGGAGCTTCTACTGGTATAAAGCTGTTCCTGATCTGAAAACATTCAACTATAAATCCTCCAGTTATGAGCTGCTACCTGATGGCAGTGGGACTGCACAGGACTCCTACATCATTCATGGACAGACACACACAGCAGGATATGTGTGCAGAGCTGGAAGAGGAGACCCAGAGTATCACACTGATCACAGTCAACCAAAGTTTGTCTGGTCTGCAGGTCAGTTTGTTTCTCTGTCCTTTCAATGACCTCATGTTAGCTCATCATTTTTATTCACCAGGATTTAGACCATTAAAATCTCATCTCCATGACAACCATTTATCTCCGTTTATATTAAAACTTCCCAAAAGAAGAACTGAACTGAATGTTTTCCGTTCTCTCTGTGATCAAACCAAACTGAATTTCTTCGTTTCCTTTTCTTATTTTTCAGTTTTTATTTAATGTGATAACATGAAAAACAAAAGACATCTATGAGATTTTAAATGTTTTGATATTTAAACTCATGTTTCTGTTTGTACTGATTATTTTTACTTAGTGCACAGACAGGATTTACACAGTTAAGACTCTTTGTTTAGTGCTCAGGTAGGTGTTCAGATAAAAAAGTCAAATATAGTTAATAAAGAAACAAAGATGTCAGCAGGCAGGTTAACAGCTCTGACAAATACAAGACAAACACTGACTACAGATGGACGCTAGAAGAAGACGTCACAAATAACAGCTGCTGTTATTGTTCATTTAAAATATACTTCAAAGGTTTTTAGTTTTGGTCCTGCTGCTGCAAAATATCTCACTGTAGAAGGAATCTGTGAAACAGACAATATCACAGAATTATGGCAGAAGCATTACAGCAAATGACTGAAGTGTGTTCAGAGTGATCTGTATCAGGTGGATGATGCTGAGAGTGATGACTCAAAGCTCATGATGTCACATGACGTGTACCAAGCTCTACATGAGCTGCCAGCAGATAAAGCATGTGGGTTAGATCATCTTAAACATGTCAGTATTCGGCTCCTTTGTTTTCCATTGATTTGACTGTCTGTGTGATTCAGGGCTTGTTGTCAGACTCAGTGTTGTCTCACCAAACAAACACTTTATCATTTTGAACTATTAAATTTGATCTTCAAAACAAAAGCTTCAAACAAACAAATATTCTCACTGTGATATTTTGAATCCTAACATCTGTGAGCTTTGTGTCTTCACTGAATGTTGTTTCCAGATGTTCATTCAGCAGCGTCTCTCACAGTGAGTCCTGACAGAGTGCAACACTTCACCTCTGACTCTGTCTCACTGACCTGTGAGGGAAACTTCACTGAGTGGAGAGTGAGGAAGTTCTCTGAGGACGGCCGACTCTCTGACTGTAGGAGAATGACTGGATCCACATGTAACATCCACACATCAAAGTCAGATACTGCAGTGTACTGGTGTGAGTCTGGATCAGGAGAGTTCAGCAGTGCAGTCAACATCACTGTACAGAGTATGTTATTATACATTTACTACTTGGATCTGAATGATTTAGACGTCACATGAACATTTGTCTCAGCTTTGCTCTATGTGAAGTAATTCTATGTGGCAACACAAACAAAAATGAGAATTTCAGACAATTTCAGGCAACGAAGCATCAAAATATTCTTGGATGTTGGTCTAATTTCTCTTCATCCGTTCATAATCCAGTTTGTCATAATTTGCCAACAGTATTTTTTTTTCTCTGTCAGAATAAAACTCAACAAAGCTCAACATCTCTGTCGTCACATTAGATGAACCTTTAATATCTCAATAGGGAGAAATTTGGGAAACACGTCATGCAAAATAACACAAACATACAAACATTTACAATTTCACCTTCAACCATTCAATAATGTTACTGTCAGTAATTTGACTCCTGCAGGGAACATCCCAACTATATTTCCAGTCCTCATAATCACTCAGAAAACCAGGTCTGCATGTAGATCATGAGACACGACTCACAGCTTTTTCTAAAAGTGTGCACCAGCTGGTCTGACTGAAACAATATGTTTGTTTTTTTGTTTTCACAGATTATTATTATTATTATGATGATGTTCCTATCCTGGTGAGTCCTGTTCATCCTGTGACTGAGGGAGCTTCTGTTAGTCTGAGCTGCAGTTTGAGAACACAAAAAATACTTTCCAATGTGTTTTTCTATCACAATGACAAACTTATTCAAAATGATCCCCGAGGGGAGCTGAAGATCTCTGCAGTGTCAAAGTCTGATGAAGGTTTCTACAAGTGTCAGTACTCAGGAAGAGAGTCAGCACAGAGCTGGATGTCAGTTAAAGGTGAGCAGGATCAAAACGTGATGGATTTCAATGGATTTCATGCTTGAGAAATAACATGATATTATCTCTTTTAATGACCCATCTGGGTCTATTTAGTCAGAACTTTATAAAACTATTATGTAATATCTCTATATTGTCAGGTTTAATATTGTTGTGATTCAGGACTCAAGTGTGAGACTCAGGTGAAAACAGCAGAGGAAGTAATGAGTGAAAGTTTCTTTATCAAACAGGATAATTTATTTAACACAACAGATTGTGAGCTTTGACTCAGTCAACAAGAACAAAACATAAATGAACCTAAACTTAATGAGTGAGTCCTACAAAAACATCTTAACTGAGGTGAGAGAGACAGGCCAGAGGAGCGGACATAACAGTGTGAGGGCGGCAGATCTGTGGGAGAGGAGAGAGCAGTTAGGGCAGGAAATCTGAGGGAATGTGACAAGACAGAGAGTGTTCATAAAGTGGCTGCAACAATGCCTTACTTGGAGTCCAGACTAGCTGGGGGTAAAGGATAAAGCAGAGGTCTGTGGAAACTGTTGAACGATGGGCAGGCAGGCAAGTGAGGAAGAGGCTCCGAGGGGGCAGCGGTGGTGGTGAATAGGGGGGCAATGATCCAAGGTGGCAGGCGTCTGACTGGAGGTGAATGATGGCATGAAAAGAATCTTGAAGCAGGAAGAAACTGAAACAAGGGGAAAATCTGTTAGCATACAAACCTTATTTTCCTAGAAAGGATCCCAGCAGACCTGCCTGGTTACCTCACTGACGAGCTGCAGTCATGTTAACTATCCATTAACATTTGGCTACAGCCACCGAGGTCTTCAAGGTCAACTTAATGACTAAAAAGAAATCCTTATAACACAGAAACTATGATTCTTACAAAGGTGTTGTGTCTTGTCAACATATAGAAAATACTGTATAAAGATTTAAAATATCATGTTACGTTTGACCTCTGACCTCACTTTTACATTTCACATCTGCCCTTGTTGTCATGTTGAAACAAATCTGCCTTTGGACTTATTTTCACTGAACTACAAACTTCTCACAGTACAAATAAAACAAAATAAATACTCTGAAAATACAATATTGTTTCCTTAAAAGCAAATACTGTCAACAGAGTGAGCTGCCTTAGCAGAGATTTGTGCTCTCAGAGTGTTTGTTTTATACTTTATTAATAATTAATTATTGTTTGTTGTCACAGTAACTGTGTCTGGAGCTGACAGCTCTTCATCTCCTGTGTGGTTGATGGTTGGACTGGTTTGTGGAGTCTCTCTCATTATTATTCTCCTGCTCTTGTTGTATCGCTGCAGACAGTTCAAGTGTAAGAGCCTCTTCTTTTCATGCTGTGTTAGAGAGTTTATTTACTACATACACTTTAATTATTCACACATATACATGTATTCTGATCTCATGACACAAAATATCAGTGGAACAATTTATACATGACAAACATGTGTAATAACATTTGTCTCTTTCACAGATTCCTGCTTCACCAGGTTGGTAAAATACTTTTAATTATTATTTTAAACAAACATCAGTTACTTTTGAGTTTATTGTGTTTATTTCCTGTTTTAGGTCGATCCAGTCTGAGAGTCACAGTCTGGGCTCCTCCACAAATCATGGAGTCAACCAGAATGAAACTCATGAGTACAACTCTCTTCAACATGGTCAGTATTTAAACCATTTAAATAATATTATCATTATTAATATTGACTTTTATATCAGTCTTCATTAACAGGAACAGTTTTTAGATTAAGTTTGTGTTCAGCAGCTTTTAAGAGAATATTTTTCAAAATCCAGTTGGACAAACATCCAAACAGTAAACTGACACATTAAATGAGAAAGAAAAATAATTTTACAAACCTGATTGTGTCTTTAACTCGACTGAAAAAATCCATAATGTTATTGTTTCATATCAGAACAGCACAAACAGTAACAACATTATGGGTTCATGGTACGAAAATATCTCATGGTCTTGGTTTTGACATAAACAGAATTATTTAAACTCTCCTTTAGGTTTTTATTAAAATGATTAATGTGACCCTGGTTCATCATTTTTTAGGTACTAATAACCTCTATGAATCTGTTAGCCAAGTGGAAGACAACAGAAATGGTGCAGTATATGTGCTGAAAAGCACAGAGCAGTTACAGATGAAACTTGTTTTTGATTTAATAAAATTAATTCCATGTGAAATGTTTACAATCCTGTAACTAAAATATGAACATTTCAGGATCAGATGAACATGAAGATGTCACATACGCTCTTATTGAACTTAAAAACTTTGAAAAGAAGCGTAAGTATATAAAACATGTGCAATTAAATGTAAATGTAATGCAAAATAAAATAAATAAATATTTTAAAAAATCTAACAGTTAATTATTTTCTCATGATAAATATTCTGATCATCTTCACAGGGAAGCATCATGAACCAGAGCAGAGTGCTGTTTACTCTGAGGTGAAGACGGGAGCTGCAGGTACAGACACAACAGTCTCATTCAGTGTTTGTACTGAAATGTGTCATTTCATTTTGTTGCAGCTAATTATAGGTCAACATGGAGTTTAGTTATTCCCATACCAAGCTTAGCTACTACACACTACCACTATACATCAGCAGAGTTAATCTGCAGTCATTTAGGGTTTTGGTGGGTTAGTCATTAAGTCAGGTGTATTTGTTTAACATGATATTGTGTTGTTGTGTTGTTGTCGTTGTTTAAAGCACTCAAACACAGACACGCTGTAGAAGTCGAACAGATTTATTGAGTGATTCAGAAACACAGCAGGTCAGAATGTTTGCAAAGAACGAAGAAAACTCAAAACAAACTTCTTCCACAGTTTGAGTTCAGTCTCTTCCTCAGATCACAGGTTAATCTCTAATCTAAGGCCTTTGATCAAAGTCTTTAATCTGGGAGGCAAAAAAACTCCCCTTTCAGCTGGATTTACTGAATCACAGCATCCAGAGCTTCTGAACTAGACCAACGATCACAAAACCAAACACCATCAAATAAAACACATAATCTGAGTGTGCTCGATCACTGGAGGCCCAGCAGAGCACTGTTTAAGATGGTTGTTTGATACAGGAAAGTATTGGATGTGCCAATAGTATGGAAACTTGTGTGTATGTGGAATAGATGTAGGGCATATAAAATATGAGTAAGGGATGAAAGAAGGGAGTGATGCAGACGGGCACATGAGTATAAATGATGCTGTTTGGGAAGGTTCGAGGTTCTTTTTGTAGTTTGCTAAAGATGAGTAACATCAGCAACATCTGAAGAAAGCACTGTGGAGTCACGGTCAAAAGTTTCAGTTGTCCAATCACTGTGGACTTATGAAGTGAAATTATCATTTTTTTTGTCTCACAAAAGAGTTGGAAGACTTTGTACTTGTGATTAGTTATATTTGGATAAAATTCAGGTGACTGAATCAAGTGATTATTACTAGTTGATTAAGGTTTTTGCCCCTGCTAATTTGCTTAAATAAAATATCCTGTGTTCAAAATTCTAAATTGTTAACTTTTTTGTAACAGTAAAAGAAACCTGTGACGTATTACATCTCGTCAATGGTTCTTGTTACTCTTAGCACTTAAAGTAGTCTGTTCTTTTCTAAAGTAATAATCTAGTGAAACTACAAAGAGCGAGAATCATTAAGGGGAGCGTAGCATTAATGCTGTTAATGGCTGTGGCTGACAAATCTGCAGTTTAAATCACCTCTACGTCCAACAGCTCTGTGTCATATATCTGCTGATCAAATGTATCCTGAGCTCTGACTTCTCTCCTAGAGGACAGTCTCATGTATGCTGAGGTCAAACGCCCCAAAAAAGACAAAGCCAAGAAGAAAGCAGGTAAACAAAGTCTGCCATCACCTCCAGTGAATGTTGTTCAACATGTTTATCTGGTCTTAAAATCTTCTTTCCACTCACAGGAAAATCAAGTCCTGCAGCTGATGCAGCAGTTTATTCTGAAGTCACATTAGGAAGCTTTCCTGGTAATTATGCTGCCATGCAGGATGAGTTATTCTTCAAGTTATTAAATGGCGAACATCCTGAAACTTGGACATTTCTGTTCTTTGTGTTTGTCTTACAGGTCAGTGAGGAGAGCTGCAGCAGCAAAGCCAAAAAGAAGCATTTTATGAATCCACTGTTGCTCCTCTGCTGCCCAAATATCAGACACGCTCACTTTTTAGTGTTTATGAAGATGATATTGAATAATAATATGATATAGATTCTTTTAGCATAAAGCACACAGAGGTGTGTCCTGTTTCAGATTCATGCTCTTTATATGCAGCTGATATTTTTTATTCATTTTTAAGCTTTAATATAAAATTTTGAATGTATCCTGTTCCAATAGCAAGTGAGAAAAAAGTTTTGAAGTCTGTGATTTTTAATACCTGAAAGCAACAACTTAAAGTCAGCAGAGTCACATTAGTGCTGGTATGAACACCAACAAATACGTTTACTGTCTGAGTTTAAAGATCTGCATCATGTAAAAATGAATTATTTGTTATAAAAACATGAAAAAGCTGAGCTTGATTCATTTGATGTCAGATACTGTCAGATGCTGTGAATTTTATTTTTTATTTAATTTTATTTTAATGTTGTTTGCTGTTCTCACTTTTTCTGGATTTAACATTTTACTTTTTTTAAGGTTATATATTTTAAATGTAGAGCACTGCGATCAGCTCTGTTGTTTTAAACATATATAAATAAACTTAACCTTGACTTCACTTTCTCTTATATTTTCATCAGAGTAAAGATTTAAGATTGTTTGTGCTTGATTAGATTTTCTGGTTTGGAAGTGGACCACAGAACTCTTCATGATTGGCTGCTTTAAAGTTTTTATTGAAGCCATATTGTGATGTTACGTTTTATTTTTTCAATAAGACGCGGTGCTCTCCATTTAGAAGTACTCATGTAGGTACACATTATTACTATTTCTTATTATTGAAGAAAGAATAAAGGCCTGGTCATCAAAACAAGTTGGTTGGGTCCCAGTAGACATTTGTGCCCAGAGCTCTGTGAGTTGATGATGCAGGCTTGAGGTTTAAAGATGTGTAGGCATCACTGGCTGCCTTTACATTTGTGCTCGTCCCACATGTGGCTTTCTAGAAGAACAAAACACAGCTGGGTCCAAAAATATCATCAATACAAAGAGTGAGGTGCAGCTCTGCTTTCTTTGTCTGTTTGCTTTTAAAATATTATTACTCCTCAATCCAGAAGCAGTGTACACCTGGACAAGTCACAGTTGTGCCATATGACTATCAGACAGAGACACACAAGCATTCAGGCTCACATTCACACCTTTAAAATTACCAGTTAATCTAACATGCAGGTCCTTGGGCTGTGGGAGGCAGCTGGAGTTCCCAGAGAGGGGCCACGCAGACCTGGGGAAAACCCAGTCAGGACCTTCTTGCTGTGAGGAGACAGTGCCAACCAGCACACTGCTGCCACCTGCTGGTTTCTTATTGCATTACTCTGGAACAGTAATCCCAGGAATGCATGTGTGCAGTTTATCCACACACCTTTTTTGTCCACTAAATGTTACCTGTAAATAATCCCTCACCACTTGAGAGTAACGTCCTCTTTTCAGGTTAAATTGCTGTATAAGTAACATCCATTTCAACATCTTGTTATAATGTAATTATCAAGTCTAGTTGGCTGATTTATTATTTTAGCAGATCTGTAGTTTGCAGTCAAAGTTTCATAATTGCTTCTTTTATGTGACCTCATTGTTATGTTGCTCTTTAGGCTGATGTCTTAATTTAATCTGTGATCTTTATTGTTTACAGCCATTGTGCTTTTTCACTGCTATACTGGCCCTTTGTTAACTGAGTCCATTTAAAATAATGAGAATAAAACACAGATCAAAATGATCATTGTGGGCTAAAAAGAAAGGAGCCAATTAAAGTGGTTCATCTGACCAGGACCAGGTGTCTCCTACTATAACCTTCATTCACTGCACATTTCCACAGCCTATTTCATTCTAAACACTTGCATGTTTTCCAGACATGTTTCTCCTGGTTATCAGGAAATCACAATATTCAAAGAGTCAGCAGCACATTCAGATCAGATGTCTTTTCTAATCACCTGCATGTCTGGACTTTGGGATGAGCTTGGATGGAGAAAACACTGAAAACATGAACATAACTTTTATGAGCTGATCATTCAACAGCTTAATTATAATGAATCTGCTGATCTGCTTTGACAGGACTGTGATCAATAAGTCGATGTTATAAGTCGAGACGAGTCAAAATGTTTCCAAATGAAAGAAGATTTATAAAAAAGACTTTCGGAGCAGTTTAGCATGTGAGCAGTGTTACAACCCAGAAGACTTTACACTTATGTTTGTGGACGGAGATGATGAGTCCTCAGTTTACTGGCATCACTGAACCATCTGGGGTGTAGTGGGCTACAGATGCTGAGGACACTGTCAGAGTAACACTTGATATCCCTTTATTTAAAGTAGCCAATGAAGCACCACAGTACAGGAGTTTTACTTTGTTGTTGTTTTGTAGTACTTCATAATACACTATATAGTTGTTGGTGTTATTTCCCACCATTTACTGTGTAGCTTTGTGAATTTATGGAGATACTGTATTTAACTGTAGTGAAACCCTAAACTCAGAGATCCTGGTCTAACTCCAAAGATCTCCTCTGGAACCACAGCTGCTGACCAAACTTACAGATTTATACTTTGATTTTTTTACTTGTTTAAGGAAATACTGCACACTGCTGCTACAGGACCAAAACGCTGCATCACAATGGAGGCTGCTGGTATTTGCCTAACATGATAGCTCATGTACCCCAAGCTCACTGTAACTGCATCATGTCTGAATGTTAACAATACAGCAGTGCCCGACTCTTTAAACCTACAATCTCGACCTCAGCTGCTTCTACAGCTTTAAACACAGCACTTTCAGACTCTCAGGGCTCATATCAGTCAGTTTTTACCCTCAATGGGAACAAATCACTGTCAGTGCCTTTACTCTCTGCACCTCAGACTTACAGAAATCAAGAATACTCCCATTCAGTAGCATTTTCATATTCAGCACATTTCTCATCTCATCTTTATGCTGTTTGTGCATCTTTAAATGCAACAAGAAATTTAAATCCACTGACTCTTTCAAATTTAGACACTATTTCATGAACACCAACACTCCCACTCCCGCTCTCAGACCCATCCCTCTCTGTGGTTTGGCTCTTTTGACCCTACTTTTCTTCTTCAGTTTGATTCCCCGCTGTGCCATAATTAGCCTGTAAGGTGGTCCAAAGGAACATAATCCAAGATCATAAAACATAAAATGCTTAGTTTGTTCTTATATCCATGTAATCAATCATTTTGTATAAAAGTAATTAAAAGTCAGTCATCTCTCCTTCCTCCAACTTCCTCATCTGCCATTCCCATTAAGTCAGGGCAGGTGGAGCTTATTGACTTGGTAGCTGTCTTGATGGGGCATTCCAGCTGAAACTTCCGACTTCAACATGAACACATCATTGTTCTATAAGCCGAGTTTCCAGTACAACAAACAGAAAGGCGCAGTTTTACTCCTTCGGGAACCTGACAATTGTCCGGAGCTCATCAAGTTTGTTGTGGAGTGATAACACAGGCGAAGATAAATGTGGAAAGAGGTATCTGTTTGTGGTCCTGTCTCATGACGACCGATAGTTTAGAGGTCTGATTCCCTAAAAGGATCTGATTGGATGATCTCTGCTGGAAGATTTGGAGACGAGTCCAAGGTTTCACCAAAAAAAGAGAAATTAGTGGCTATGAGTTTCAACATGTGGCCTAAAAGTATAAAAAGGGAAAGAAAGCCGACACGCTGAGGTGAGTGACTATTACTTCTGTCTCTAAAAAATAAACCACACTCACTGACTTTTACTGCAGCACAAACAAACATGTCTCTTAAAGAAACAGCAACAGTGCACAGAGATGCTCAACCTATCACAGCAAAATAATCTTTAACATTCGTTACACTATTATATACTGTAGAATTCAGACAGCCTAAATATTTCCGGTCTTTCTGATTCGCATTAATTGTAGCAGTTTGACAGATGCTTAAATGTTGTCCGTCGCAGATGTGACAGTGATCTGTGGTGTTTCAGAGCTGGATGAGTGTACTCTCATGTCCTGGACCCTGATATTGTGGTGGCTTATCAGTGACTTTTACTTTCAAAACACACAATAAGAGGGAGAAATCACGGGTGGATGACTCAGAGATATGGGTGCAGTGCTAGTCCATTCCAATAATGATATTGATATTGTAATAATGGATTTTGTTGAAATTGAACAGAATTAAAGCTGGTTTAAGGTTTTTAGTTACATTTCTGCACAGAGGAAGAAGCAACTCTCATCTCTTCACAGTGTCGTCACTTGACTGTTTTAGTCTGTCAGACTTTCGTAAATACCTGCAGCCTCACAAAGCCCACAGGAAAAACACAAAAACAAGATTGATGTGTATTTATGCACATGGCACAGGAACATGTTCTTCATTAACACACGGACTTGAGGCTAAATAAAATTTGATGTTCTTCTACACATCACCCAGGTCAGCTGTCACAGGTAGTTTTCAGGTTTATGTGGTGGAACAGTTTATAATAATGCAGCTCCTCTCCTGTGGAAACATCATCGTGCTAATTTGGCCGACAGCTTTCAGTCACAAAACTGACTTTGGTGAACCTGGACACGAGCTGCTCATTTTACATTTACGTTACAGTTTAGGTTTCTTGCATGACATATGAAATGTTACTTTTTAACTATAAAGACACATCTCCTGGATGCACTGGTACGCATCTTCAGTGATGTATCCTAGGGTCATCAGGTGTTTCGGGTCTCACAACATCATACACCCTCGCCCAGGCGACCCAGCCGGGGGTGATCAGGCCCCGACTTGCGTACCAGTAGCTACCCACGGATCAGCCCTCTTGATCCACAGCCACCTTGTGGCTTTCTCTGCCGCTTCACTCACAGCCTGGATGGCCCTCTTCTTGGCTGCCCCAGCCACGCCCAGCCGGCCTAGGACTTTGCAGAGTGATCGTCCTGCAAAGCCCCTACAACCCACTTCTATGAGTTCATAGAAAGTCTTCCAGCCCCTTCCCCTGCACTCCTGCACTAGTTCCTGGTACTTTCCTCGTTTCCTTTCATTAGCCTCCTCAATCCGCTCTTCCCAGGGCACTGTGAGTTCCAGCATGATCAGCTGTTTTGAGGCCTCAGAAATAATTATCATGTCTGGCCGGAGTGATGTTTTTGCAATGTTCTGAGGGAACTTTAGTTGTTTACCCAGGTCAGCCTGTAGCTGCCAATCAGAGGCTGTGTTGAGGAGGCCAGTTGTCAAATGTGGGCGCACCTGGGGTTTCTCTCCAGCCTTAATAAAAGAGATTGCCTTCCTCGGAGCATGATGATGCTTGCTGGTGCTGATTGCTGAGGCAATCTTTTCAGCAACAACTCTGAGCACCTGGTCGTGCCGCCAACGATACCGACCATCGGCCAGGGCCCTTGGGCAGCTGCTAAGGAGGTGTTCTAGGGTCCCTCTTCCAGAGCACAGGGGACAGGCAGGTGTCTCGCTCTTTCCCCACAGATGGAGGTTTGCTGGGCTTGGCAGAGTGTCGTATACTGCCTGCACTAGGAATCGGATCCGGTGGAAGTCTGCCTGCATGATGTTTGCCCAGGTGACCTTGCGCTGCAAGGTGCTCTCCCAACTTGTCCATGCTCCCTGCCGCTTAAGGCCTACAGCTCTACTTACTCGCTCCTCCTCCACATCTGCTCGGACCTCTTCCTGGAGTAGCTGGTGTCTCTCCTTTCCCTGTGCCCTGCTGACCTGGGCCTTTGGGACGTACCCCAAGCCTGCTCCCCCTGTTGCTAAGACCCCCATCAGTGTTTTCTGCCTTAGGCGTGACTCCGCCACCTCAACTGCCTTCTCAGCCTTCCACTTTCTTCCTGTCCTTACCTCAATACCTGCTGATGCCACCTTGCAGTCTTTAGAATCTCTGTACTGTAGGGCTTCTCGTGTGCGAGCCACCTTGAACTCTTCTGTGAGACCACTGAAGGGTAACTGCACGCTGTTGCTTGCCCCATACAAGGCAGCGCTGGTGAGACTGCGGGGAAGTCCCAGCCACTTACGAAGAAAGCCACTGATCTTTCTTTCAAGGGATTCCACAGTAGTTATTGGAACTGTATAGACAAGCAAGGGCCACAGGATTCGGGGCAGGATGGAATGCTGGTAGATCCAGGCTTTAAATCTTCCAGGCAGGCCGGACTTATCCACCTTAATGAGCCACGCTCCCAGCTCCTCATTTGCCTTCTGAATAGCAGTAGAGTCTTTCAGGCTGGAGTCAAAGAGTTTCCCCAAGCTCTTAATTACTGTTACTTTTTAAGTGACAGCACAATTTGAATTAAGTAAAATGTGAATATTTTATATTCTGTCTGGAGAAACAAAAACAAACAAACAAACCAAAAGGCTTCAGTTGGTCCAACCAGCACCAGCAGTGTGACACATGAGGTGGCGCTGGTGAGGTTGAGAGTTAATTCAGTCATATTGTAGGGACACCACAGTATACTCTGACATATTATTCTTCACATAATTCAATGGTTTATTCTCTTCTATTTTTGCATAGTAGTGTTGTTTTTAGGTTTGCTGCATTTATTTATTTATTCCTGCCCTGTTTACTTTGCTGCTGTAACAAAGTGAATTTCCCATCTCTGGGAATAATAATAGTTTATCTTTTCCGGGCAGCTTACTTTTTGTGGATTTGTACAGTATATACGTTTCATTTATTTATTGAGGTTGACTGGAGGGCTGTAGTCAACATTTTTGAAATTTAAATATAGAAGTATCAATTTAATTGTTCAGGGAGGGGCTGCCACCAGTTGGGTGGGAAGAGAGAGAGGAGAAAGTAAACAACATAATGAGTGAAAAAGGTGAGTGGACAAGAAACACCCAGTGCATCATGGGAACCCTGCAGTAGTCTACACTAAAGGAGGATTCTGGGTCACGTGATCCAGCCCTAACTATAAGCTTTATCAGAAATGAAGGTTTTAAGCCTTTAAGTACCCCCACTGTATATAGTGTGGATTGGACTCATGGATTTATGGCTGACACACTCTTGCAATATTGTGTGGGAGTTGGGGACAGCGCCTTTGGATTGGCAGACTGGGGTGAGGGTTCTTCTCTTCAGGCAGGGAGACTGGAGAGTGTATTCCAACTTTAGAGGATCACAGCTCGCAGCCTGTCCTCAAAGATCTATGCCAGATTACTGGAGAGGAAGGTCCATCTGTTATTTGAGCATCAGATTCTGTAGGAACAATATTATTTTCTTCCTGGTTGTTACATGTTGTAAATGTATTTAAATGTTTATTTTTTCAACAAGGTTCAAATCCTCTGGCTTATCTCCATCCAAGAGTGAAGTAAAGGACATACTGTAACATCCACCTCCTTATGGTTAGCGTAACACAGAGTGCTAATTATATCTATATGTGATTTTGCTAATGGTTAATCATGTGTTACAGGTACCGAGTGGCAGCACCTGTAGACAGCTATAAGTGTCCTGCAACCAGGAAAAAAAAGATCAGACAGGGAGACGTGGCATGTCGTTCCTGATTCCTCTACCATGAGTGTCTTTATAATTTAGTATCAAAAGTAGTGTAAAACAGTTTATTGTAGTTATAAAATATCAATATTGGAGAGTAACGGAATACATGTACCATAATACATGAATACATTACATATTTAAAATACAAAATATGAGTAACTGTATTCTGTTACTGTTAACATTTAAAAAAATGATTTAATATGAAGGCAATAGGCAGAGTATTACAGGCATAGCCCTAACGAATATGTAGCCTCATGGGCAGTGTAGTCCGTGCTGCAGGGAGGATGGACTGCCGTACCCGTTATGTGCCTGTGAGCGCGAGGAGGGAGAAAAAGGAGAGTCGAAAAGTACGAGTTGTCACTGTCCAGAAATGGGAGATGGAAGCATGTAAATATAATAATAACCACTGCAGCCAAGAAGAGTGCCTGACGAGCCCAGTTGTAAGTAAGCTATTAAGACTCGACTGTACACCGTGTTCGTGTTTTCCTCCGAAACAATAAGTTCCGTTGGAGCAGCCTTTCAACGCCTCTCTCTGTCTCTCGCTGGCAAAGTTGACTCAGACACCAAAGTAAAGCTATTTTTCGGCTACGAGCCCGACACAGAACCCGACGTATTAGTCAGAGGTCCCTTTACTACGGGTTCGGAGCCACAGACCTTCAGTAACAGTAATAAATCACAGCAATAGTACAATCACGTAGTTGTAAAAAGCATGATAACAAATTAAGTAATCCAAAGTATTCAGAATACGTTACAGAATACATTTCTGGGGCATGTATTCTGTAATCTGCAATGAAATTTCCAAGATGGCGCCGCGTATGGATGCCCTGGTGCTTCAGTGCGTTACTTCTGTCTTGTTTTTGTGCATAACTTCTGTGTCTGGGCACTCCTCTGGATATTCTTACACCAGAGAAGAGCTTCTTAACCACAGGACTACAACACCTGTGGATTTACTTCCAATATTTGTCGCATCCGCGGCAGATTTACTGCAGACTCTGATCAGGAAAGTGAGACGCCGTAAGAGAGGTAAGCGAGCCGGCGCACTCGTGCGTCTGAAGAGACGTGGACTGCGAACTGCTCTTCCTGGGATCTTCCTTTCCAATGTACGATCACTCAGGAATAAGACAGATGAACTGGCCCTGATGAGAAGCATGAACAGAGACTTTGCCTCCTCCTGTGTGTTATGTTTTACGGAGACGTGGCTCTGTGAGGACATCCCGGACAGTGCGCTCAAGCTGGAGGGCTTTCATCTGCTGCGCGCGGACCGGCAGGCCTCTCTCTCTGGTAAGACCAAAGGTGGAGGTGTCTGCTTCTACATTAATAGTGGCTGGTGCACAGATGTAACAGTGATTGCTCAGCACTGCTCTTCCTCTCTGGAATACCTTTTTATTCACTGCAAACCGTTTTATTCTCCGCGGGAGTTTGCTTCATTCATCCTGGCCGCTGTTTACATCCCGCCAGACGCGGATGCGCAGGCAGCTCAGTGCGCACTCGCGGAGCAGATACTGCACATGGAGCGGACATTCCCGGACTCTCTCATCATTGCTCTTGGGGACTTTAACAAAGCCAATCTGAGCCATGAGCTTCCCAAATACAAGCAGTATATTAAATGCCCGACCAGAGAGGAGAGGACATTGGACCACTGTTACAGCACGATCAGCGGGGCCTATCGTGCGGTGCCCCGCGCTTCACTCGGACTTTCTGACCACGTCATGATCCACCTAATCCCCGCATACAGAAAGAGGCTGAAGCGCTCCAAACCTGTCGTGAGGACCAAAAAACTGTGGAGCAACGAGGCTGTGGAGGAGCTTCGCACGTGTTTGGAGTCTACAGACTGGGACACAATGAAGGCTGCTTCTAACAGCTTGGACGAGTTTACGGACACTGTCACCTCCTATATCCACTTCTGTGAGGACAGCATTGTGCCATCACGCACCAGGGTGAGTTATAACAATGACAAACCCTGGTTTACTCCTAAACTCAAAAAGCTGTGGCTGGAAAAGAGAAAGGCGTTCAGAAGCGGAGACAGGGACTGCTACAGAGAGGCCAAGTACAGGTTCACTAAAGAAGTGGACATCGCTAAACATCAGCACTCTGAGAAGATGCAGCAGCAGATCTCAGAAAATGACTCGGCCTCTGTGTGGAAAGGTTTTAGGAATATCACCAACTACAAGCCTAAAACCCCCCACTCCACTGATGACTTGCTCTTAGCCAACACCCTTAACGACTTTTACTGCCGTTTTGACGAGCCATCAGGCAGCCTTCACACCTCCAACGGCCCCAACAATAGAGGCACTTTGGACACTAATTCCCCCACCTCTCCCCCCTCCATAGAGCCATCACCACCCTCAATCACTTCACCTGCAACACCCCCCTCCTCACCCCACACAAAAGAGGATTTCACACCACCTCCTCCCACCACTCTTCATATTCATATTCATGAAGCAGATGTGAGGAAGCAGTTTAAGAGTCTGAATGCTCGAAAAGCTCCCGGCCCAGACGGTGTGTCTCCTGCCACCCTCAGACACTGTGCAAACGAGCTGGCCCCAGTGTTTTCTGGCATTTTCAACTCCTCACTGCAGGCATGTCATGTGCCTGCCTGCTTCAAGTCCTCTACCATAATCCCTGTCCCCAAGAAACCTAGGATCACTGGACTAAATGACTACAGACCCGTGGCTCTGACATCTGTGGTCATGAAGTCATTTGAGCGCCTGGTTCTCCCCTATCTCAAGACCCTCACAGCCCCCCTCCTGGACCCCCTGCAGTTTGCATACAGAGCCAACAGGTCTGTAGATGACGCCATCAACATGGCCCTACACTTCATCCTGCAGCATCTGGACTCCCCAGGAACCTACGCCAGGATCCTGTTTGTGGACTTCAGCTCTGCCTTCAACACCATCCTTCCAGACCATCTCCGAGACAAGCTTTCCCAGATGAATGTGCCTGATCCCATCTGCCGGTGGATCACTGACTTCCTGACGGACAGGAAGCAGCACGTGAGGCTGGGAAAGAATGTCTCGGACTCCCGGACCATCAGCACCGGCTCCCCTCAGGGCTGTGTTCTTTCTCCTCTGCTCTTCTCCCTGTATACCAACTGCTGCACCTCCACCCACCAGTCTGTCAAGCTAATCAAGTTTGCAGATGACACCACCGTTATTGGACTCATCTCGGACGGGGATGAGTCTGCCTACAGGAGGGAGGTTGAACGTCTGGTGTCCTGGTGCAGCCACAACAACCTGGTGCTGAATGCCCAGAAGACAGTGGAGATTATTGTGGACTTCAGGAAGCACACAGCTCCACTCCCCCCCATCATCCTGACTGACACCCCCATCACCTCTGTGGACTCGTTCCGCTTCCTGGGTACCACCATCACCCAGGACCTGAAGTGGGAGCCCACCATCACTTCCGTCATTAAGAAAGCCCAGCAGAGGATGTACTTCCTGAGGCAGCTGAAGAAATTCAACCTGCCAACACGGACGATGATGCAATTCTACACTGCAATCATCGAGTCCATCCTCACCTCCTCCATCACCGTGTGGTACACTGGAGCCACTATCAGGGACAAACAGAGACTGCAGCGTGTTGTGCGCTCTGCTGAGAAGGTGATTGGCTGCAGACTCCCATCTCTGCAGGACCTGTACACCTCCAGGACACTGGGGCGTGCAGCTCGGATCTCAGCTGACCCTTCTCACCCTGGACACAGTCTGTTTGACCTGCTCCCCTCAGGCAGGAGGCTCCGGTCCATTCGCACCAGAACCTCTCGCCATAAGAACAGTTTCTTCCCCTCTGCTGTTGGACACATGAACAATAACTGTATGACTGTTCCCACCACTAACACATGACCCTACGCTGTGTTCACTGCATCATTCCATGTTTGGCACTGATCACCACCTGCACTCATGTATATATCATGTATATATCTATCCACTTAGCACTTTTAATTCTTATTCTTATTTTTATATTTTTATGACAGTATGTTTGCACTGAAGCACCGCAGCAATTTCCTAATGTTGTAAACCTGCTCAACATTTGGCAATAAAAACCCTTTCTGATTCTGATTCTGATTCTGATTCTGAAATACATTTTAAAAGTAACCTTCCCAACACTGCCAAGGATGTTGTGATCAAGAAGTCACACACACACACACACACACACACACACACACACACACACACACACACACACACACACACACACACACACAGTGCCTTGTCTTTTGTAACCAAGGGGGTTTTACGGTGGGAGGTGCTTATGTTGTGATGTGTATTGTAACAGTTTGTCAATAAATAGCTGCAAGGAGAGCTGCTCTTTGAAGGAGTTGGTCTGGAGACAGGTGAGGAGCATTTAGCTTCACAGCCTGGTTCTGACCAAGTCTTTCCTCGTTAGCGAGTAAAAGACCGGTTGAAGATGTTCTGTCTTGTTTTCGTTCTTCATGAGGAATAAGTCTCTAAACTAGCGGGGCCTGTGGAAGCACACGCTCAACAGTAGCCACAGCTACACTGACAGAAGCGAGGCTGCCATATCGCGCCATCGGCCCCTCTGGCTGACACCAGAGATCTATTTTAACATCTAAATACACAGACACTATTTTACGTGCTTTCATTTCTTCATATCCAAATTGATGCAACAGGCTCTTTACTTGCCTTAACAAAAATCAGTTGAATCACTGCAGACGATACAGAAATCAGCTCCCAGCTTCAGCTTTTAACTCAAAGAAAGAGATGGAGAGACATCATTCCCATCCTTTAACTGGCCCCCAGCATGTTTTAGAATTTAATTCAATTTTTTTGATTACTTTTAAAGAATTTGATCTCTTTGATTTTAGGCATCTCAAAAAGCAAAATATTAGAACTTCTTGAGTTTGTTGTGGATCCTTTAAAATTGTGTGATTCAAGGTTGACCTTGCACTCTTCAAGAGCCCATCTAATTCTGGAAGGAAAAAACAAAACAGAAGGTCAAACAAGCAAAAATTATTCAAGCCTTTCATGAATTTATTGGAGCTTCAAAAATAACATATTTTGGTAAAAACAACAACAACAAAAAAATAAAATAAGTTGCAGTTTCTATTCATGTTGATTCAAGAAAAAAATCCTTTGAAAATCTAAAGTTTTTTGATTTATTTTTCAGTTTATTCACACTGATATGCTTGTTCACCTCAAAGTTCATAAAGTGAAGCAGATGTATTCCAATGAATCTGTTATATTTTTAATATAAATAAAGATAATTGTACGAAGTAAATACTGATACATTTTACTAAATGCTTGAACTTATAAATTGTTATGTTGTGACTTTTTTATGTTGCGTCTTCAAACTGTTTGTCTGTGAATCAGCTGTTTTGCAGTCGCTCTACTCTTATGTTATAAACAGCAGTTTTTATGTTTCTGTTTGTTTCCTAACTGGATCATTCTTATATGAACAGTTCACATTAAGCCCACTGTGACCCTGCGACACATCTAGCCTCAGATACACAGCGGTGAGACAGTCAGATGTGAGATTCAGGGAGGTGAAGGAGCTCAGTGGACGTAATATATGAGGCTTTGTAATTTTGCAAATGCAAATAAGTAAATATTAAAAACATACTGTTGATCAAAACAGTATTTCAGAGTATTTTGTTTAACAGTTTTTTACAGCTTCACCATTAAGGTTTCATGATATTTGATCATTTACATATTTCCACCCGGTCCTTTAAATTGTTCTGATTCAGTCATTTTTACTTTTATGTTCTTGTTCTAAACTAAACTGCAGCGAAACCAAAGGCTGAACTGAGAGCTGATAACACAGCTGTTCCAGTAGGGGGCAGTGTGACCCTGACCTGCTCTGGTTTTTCTATCAAATGGACAGTGTTGGGAAGGTTACTTTTAAAATGTATTCCATTACAGAATACAGAATACATGCCCCAAAATGTATTCTGTAACGTATTCCGTTACGTTACTCAATGAGAGTAACGTATTCTGAATACTTTGGATTACTTAATATATTATCATGCTTTTTACAACAACGTGAATGCACTATTGCTGTGTGATTTATTACTATTACTGAAGGTCCGCGACTCCGAACTGTAGTAAAGGGACCTCTGACTAATACGGCGGGGTCCGTGTCGGCTCGTAGCCGAAAAATAGCTCTACTTTGTTGTGTGGGTCAACTTTTATTGCGAGAGACAGAGAGAGGCGTTGAAAGACTGCTCCAACGGAACTTATTGTTTTCGGAGGAAAACACGAACACGGTGTACAGTCGAGTCTTAATAGCTTACTTACAACTGGGCTCGTCAGGCACTCTTCTTGGCTGAAGTGGTTATTATTATATTTACATGCTTCCATCTCCCGTTTTTTCTCGATGACTGCTCGTACGTTTCCACTCCCCTTTTTCTCCCTCCTCGCGCTCACAGACACATAACGTGTATGGCAGTCCATTCTCCCTGCAGCACGGACTACACTGCCCATGATGCTACATTCTTTAGAGCTATGCTTGTAGCATTCTGCCTGTTAGCTTAGCACAACAACAACAACAACGAAAAGGCTCTCTCACCCAGGAAACACACAGTCGCAGAGAGAGAGAGAGAGCGTCGCCCTGTAACCATGGCAACCGTAACGCTACCGCCTGGAACAACAGAACGTAGCTGTCAAACAAAACCCAAACAGTCCTGACCCACGACAATATGAAACAGGAAGTTCCATAGATTTTCAAATTCAAGTACTTTCAATAACACAATAACTTAGACCCCAGAGTAACCAACATGTCAGGGGTTAAAAACCCCCAAGGGGGGTTGTACCCCGTACCGCAGTGTAATCCATTTATTTCAACAAAGTAACTGTATTCTGAATACCACCTTTTTAAACGGTAACTGTAACGGAATACAGTTACTCATATTTTGTATTTTAAATACGTAACGGCGGTACATGTATTCCGTTACTCCCCAACACTGCAAATGGACAAATCAGTGTCTCAGAGGGAGGACTCTACAGCTGCAGAGGAGGAAGAAGTGAAGCAGTGAGGCAGTTTGGATTGACACAACTGGTGAGCTCAAACTTGAACTTCCCACAAAGCACTACATCTGATGGTAATTGAACCTTTTGTCATTCACGTGTTTTTATTGTACTTTCTTGAACATTAACAGTCTCAATCAGGCCTGTTGTGACTCTGCATCCAAACTGGTCTGAGATATACAGAGGAGAGACGATCACTGTCAGATGTGAGATCCATGGAGGAGACACTGAGTGGGATTATGAGTGGGAAGCAAACAGCATCAGAAAACCTCCAAATCAAAATGAATACAGGTTTAGATCTGCTTCATCATCCAACAGTGGAAACTATCGCTGTAAGGGCAGAATGAAAAGTTCACAGCATGAAACAACATAGTGGAGTGATTCAGTCACACTGACAGTTTCTGACAGTAAGTCATATTTTCTTTAAGCTGTTTGAACACTTTGTAAAATGTGTTTCTGTTCATATAGACTGAGATTATTATTCTTTGTATAAACTGAGCTCACTGTTCAGAGACTGTACTACATGTTCACTGAGAGAAAATCTTTGTTGAACAGATGAACCCCGTCCTGTCCTCACTGTGTCTCCATCATGGCTGAGTCCTGGAGCCTCAGTAACTCTGAACTGTGAGGTTGAACATCCGTCTGCAGGATGGAGCTTCTACTGGTATAAAGCTGTTCCTGATCTATCAGAGAAATCCTCCAGTTATGAGCTGCTACCTGATGGCAGTGGGACTGCACAGGACTCCTACATCATTCATGGACAGACACACACAGCAGGATATGTGTGCAGAGCTGGAAGAGGAGACCCAGAGTATCACACTGATCACAGTCAACCAAAGTTTGTCTGGTCTGCAGGTCAGCTTGTTTCTCTCTGTCCTTTCAATGAGCTCATGTTAGCTCATCATTTTTATTCTCCAAGATTTAGACCATTAAAATCTCGTTTCCATGACAACCATTTATCTCTGTATAAATTAAAACTCCCAAAAAGAAGAACTGAACTGAATATTTTCCTTTCTCTCTGTGATCAAACCAAACTGAATTTCCTTGTTTCCTTTTAGATTAGATTAGATTAGATTAGATGAACCTATTAATCTGGTTCCTTCCAGAAATTCAGTTTCCAGTAGCACTGTCACGCTGGACGGCGGCCAGCAACTTGAACAGAACCCAAGCGCAGACCTTACGGTTACGGTGTAACCTTGGTTCTCTTAGTGAGGGACTATCTCTCCACCGTGAGGCCACTCGGAGACGCGTTCTGATCAAACGATCACCGGTGTCACGTCTGCACAGCTGTTTTATACGTTTGCTGTGGGGCGTAGCCGGGCGTGCCGGAGTGTCTTAAAGAAATATCCACACGCCACGACCCAGGGGGGGTCGTACCCCGTACACATGGATCCATAAGCCTATTTTTTTCTGTTGTTCAATACTGAAGAAATTTAAACTTTATATGCAGAACATTGTAGAATATTTTTAAGGTTATCTGCTATAAAAAGCCAGACCAGGAAAATCTCCTTCATGTTTTTCTGTGTTTTATTCTCAGTTACTTTCACACAAAGGCATCTGCTGTGATGTTCACAATTCTGATGAAGTCAGTACTGATAAATGATCAGAATTATAATATTTCTGACTGTCTGAGGCTAAGTTGAATCGAATCAGGACTTTGAAAACCGGAATCAAATGGATTATAGAAATCAGTGATGATACCCAGCCCTAGTGAGCAGCCTAGGCACGACAGAAGTGGATGTAGCTGTAATAGGAAAAGAACTATTGCTAACTTTTCTGTTAAGTTAAGGCCTGATCCTTCTGAAATTCATAGCCAGTGCTCTGACACGGTGTCATCAATCTTTGAATGCTGAAAAAGCACAGTGTATCCAGAAAAACACATTATATTATATAAATTATTATAAAATTTGTGTGCGCCTAACTTTTTAAAGTTAGGCGTACCGGTACGCCCATGGCAAAAAGTTAGTCTAGAGCCCTGCCCAGGGTGATATCTACAACCTTCAGGACACCAGCCGACCCCTGGTTTAGATTAAAGAATATTCTTGTGTTAGAATGGCCCAGTCAAAGTCCAGACCTAAATCCCATTGAGCATCTGTGGCAAGACTTGAAAATTGCTGTTCACAGATGCTCTCCATCCAGTCCGTCTGAGCTTGAGCCATTTTGCAACAAAGAGTTGACAAGCATTTCAGTCTCTAGATGTGCAACGCTGGTAAAGACATACCCTGAAAGACTTGCAGCTGTAAGTGCAGCAAAAGGTGGCTCTACAAAGTATTGACGCAGGGGGTGCTGAAAACAAATGCACGCCACACTTTTCAGATTTTTATTTACATAAATTTTGAAAACGATTTATCATTTTCATACCACTTTACAGTTCTGCACTATTTGTGTTCTATCACATCCCAATAAAAAAACATTTAAGTTTGTGGTTTTAAGGTAACAAAATGTGTAAAAGTTCAAAGGGTATGAATACTTTTTCAAGTCACTGTCGGTCAGTTTGATTTAGTCGAGTAACAGCATCACCGTACAAAACACACCATTGTTTCAAGTATCCCAGGTGAGGTGTTAATGATTTTTTACTGATACAGAAGAAGATAGAGAAGTGCTTCAGCTTCACATGTTTTGCGTAAAAAATCTGTAAAACACGAAACACGTTACAAATGATAAGATGTGTGTATGTCTGAGACCAGATATTTACATGAAAGTAAAACCAGGTGATTTCCTCCTCCACACAGATACAAAGTCTGTCTGCGCCTTCTAAACAAAGTCTGTAAGGTACAGTTAACTTTACACAATTTCTGTAAAGACTCAAACACACAAAACAGAACTTCACTTTACATCAAGGGGAAACAATACTTTTAAAATATACTTTATTGTTCTTCAACAGGAAGCCGCAGGTGGGACAGGCATGTTGGGCAGCCAGTAACCCCTCACACACGTCCTTATGCTGATATCCAGGCAGGTTTTCAGTGTTTGTAGCTGCAGACTTTTGCAGCAAACATTTCCACAGTCATGTGAGGTCAGAGCTGGATTCTTCCATTCATTCAAACACTGCAGCAGATTATAGAAACCCTTCTTTTCTCAGCTCACAACAGAAGTTCTCCATCATATCGAGACTATCTTTCCACTCCGTTGCATATTCCATATGTACGGGGTGCATGGTCGTGGCGTGTAGACACTTCTTTAAGATGTCATCTCCTGGCATATTGCCCGTGGTTCGCCAGACCTTTGTGTTGAGTCCCTGCTTGGCCTTCAGCGGGCTTGGCCACCAGTCCCCTTCCCAGTCTGCAGAAGGCACGGGGTGTTTCGCAGCTCTGGGGCTGGACCCTTCGGGTGACCTCCCTACCTCGGCCCTACACTTTCAGCAGCTGTGCTGTTGCAGACTGTGTTCCCCTGGGACACAGGCGGCAAGTGAGTGTTTTCCAGCCTGCAGTGCCGGCTCCATGTGAGGGGTATTGCCTACGTGCCGCAGGTTTACGCGGCCAGCAGGGACTCACTCAGTGAGCTGAAACCTCCTGGCTGCCTACAAGTGTCTCGTTCGCGAGTTCACTCTTGCTGCTCCCCTGTCTGTGGACGTGTCCCATCAGGCTGTGTCCCCTGGCATATCGCCCACGGTTCACCGGTTTAGATAACTTAGATAGCTTAAAAATGTTATTATTTGGCTTTTTTCTTGTTCCTGAGTAGATCGGTTTAGCAGAGTTTAAAGTTATAGTTTTCACACAGTGAAATAAACGTCAAACAGAAAACTGATTAAACAGAAGTGTGACATGATCGAGAATTTACTCCAGTGTAGTGTTATATTTTAGGGAGCAAAGAGCAGACGGCTGAGTTTATTAAAATCCACCGACACAATCTGCAAATTTAATTAAAAGTTTAATGAACTATCATCTCGTCTTTTTTATAGTGAGCACATACCTTAAACACTTCAAGCTGTAAGCTAGTGATAGTTATATGAAAGCAGATGCTGCTGGTGCAATAAGCTGTACGTTTTACGTCCAGTGGATGCATGATCTGATTAGTCGACTAATCAAAAAAATAATCGGTGACTAGTCGACTATAAAAATAATCATTTGTGACAGCCCTAATAACAACTATCCATTCATAATTTTCCCTATACAGTATTATACTATTATACTAAACAGCAGTAAACTGGTCTGTTTCCTGACATCATCTGATGTTTTTGTAAAATCTTTGGTTGTGTTGTTCTGTTTTTCCGCTGCTCTCTGTAAAATTATTAAAAGACAGTTTTGGTAATGAGCTGGATTAGAAACATATGACTGCAACACTTTAAATATGTGTTACAACACACTCCACTCTTTACGGTTTTATCTAATATTTGGAAAAAGAAGAATGTGGGTTTTTTATTCATAACAACATTTATTTACTGCTTGACTTTGTTTCTGTTTAAATTTTCTTGCCTAATAAATTATATAAATACAGTTTGTTGTCAGTAAAACTGTGAGAAATAAAATCCTTGTTGTTTGAAAGAGCTGACACGCCTCTAAGCAAACTTAAAGGCAGCATCCTGCAGTAACCATAGCAATTTGTTTTTAAATCGATCTTACTTTCTTTCTTTTTTTTTTAATAAAAGTGTTAAAAGTGTGATTTTTTTTTTTTTTTTTGTGATTTTTTTTTTAAACTTTCTTACTTCAAAATAATCTCTCTTTCAAATTTAATTATTTAGCCTACTTTTGTTTCTGGCCTAAATAAAAGCAAAAATAATGTTATAGAGGAAAAGGTTAAAAAAATAAAATAATCAAATATATGTTAACAAATCTCCCAATCTTATCTTGAGTTTAGACCTTTTGCACCAGTTAAACCTTCGAAACAATCCTCGCCTTAAATCTTGAAGATTTTGGGTTCACCAATTTAGAAATAATCTTACTGCTGATGCAGCAGATGTCAGTGCGCTTAAAACATTTCTTCTGGATCACTTTTGTCTCCTTACAGGATTAAAAACATGAAAAAAGTCTGTGATTGTTTGTATGAGTGAGCATATCACTTCTGAATTATACAATCTACAGGTCACAACACTGATATCACAAACATGCTGATGTTGTAATTTAAATATGTTTGTCTGAAACAGGTCTCTGTTGTAAATGAGACATTGGGTATCAGTTACTGTACTGCAGGCGATGGCAGTTCGGCACTAAAGGGCCACTTTTTTCTCACAAATTTGCCACTTTAATGTCGAAACATTTTCCCTTCTTCTTTTCCTCATAGAAATGATGAATAAAAACACTTATTGGAACAACGGACACACAGATATTTCCACACTGAAACAGTATTACTATTACTTATATGGTTTGCCATGCTAAAAACATTTGTAACCTACAAACCAGCAATAATAGCATTTGTCCACATGGTGTCAGCATCTCTCCTTAACAGAATTGAGATACATGAAAATGTCTGAAGCCACAAGTTTGAACTTCGGATCTTTGTTGGAAAATAAGGAAATAATCACAAAGTCACTGAATCTTTTTCTGCAGCTGTGAAAGTTTAAATGGTTTCTTTTCAGTCCTTCAGGCTCAGAGCTGTTTTGTGAGGAAAAACTTAGCTTCATTAACACAACAAAACTAAGACAAAGAGGCCAACTACACCTGTGCATGGCCTTTTGTTACCCAAGCACCTCCCAGTAACTCTCCCACTATTCCCAGCACTGCTGAACCTCAGAAATCCCAAACACTACATTATGCTGTTGATTCTTTACTTTGTTGTTGTTTGTGTGTGTATACAGAGGCTTACAAGCTAACCTATACACCTATACAAACTATACTATACTATGTTGAGGTGGTGTGTAAGATCATCTGTAACTAACATTCACTCCCTGACTACTGATTATATGTTTCTCTACTACACCAGAGAATAAGTGATGCAGAAAGTGGGCATAAAGAGAGGGCCACCATCCTGCAGGGAAAGACCTGGAGAAAGACAAAACAACACAACCAGGAAGAGCATCGAGGTGTGAGGAACCTCTGAGGAATGTCTGATAAATGGTTTGGTTCTTATACTGCACTTTTTTATTCTGAGCACTCAAAGCGCGTTACACAACTTGCCCAATTTACCCAAGCACTTTTTTCTATTTACTTGCTTTCTATCACATATTCACACTTCAGCAGATGGATCAGAGAGCAGCTTGGGGTTAGTATCTTCCCCAAGGATATTTGGCACACAGACTGGAGCGAACCATCAACCTTCCAATCCTGTCCTGTCTGACAGGATTAAATTTATATTAATTTTGTCGCAAAGACACCAGTGACATAAAAAAATGCAAATCGTTTTAATGACCTTTTTCTTAATGTTGGTCCTGGCTTGGCAAAAGAAATTTGAAAAACTGGAAACCCTCCTAAAATTAAAACTATTAATGTAGCAAACTCAATGTTTATGAGGGGAGTAGATGAAGAGGAAATTATTGATGCAGTTACATCCTTTAACTTCAAGAAATGAACTGACTGTGATGGCATTGATATGGACTTAATTAAAGATATTATTGGATGTATTGTGAAACTATTTACCTAAATTTGTAATCTGTCATTACAAAGTGGTTTATTTCCTGATATGATGAAAATTGCAAAAGTAGTTCCAATATCGTCCCATTTCTCTACTACTGCAGTTCTCTAAGATACTGGAAAAAATATTTTACAATAGATTGTTTTTGGTGATAAAGTCATATAATGTGCTATATGAAGAGCAATATTGATTTAGACCCAAAAGGACCACAACGCTTGCCTTAATGGAGTTAAGTAATGGAGTAAACACTGTTTTGAAAACAAAGAATATGCTGTCAGAGGTTTTTTTAGATTTAAAGAAAGTATTTGATACAGTTGATCACAACCTTTTACTTAACAAACTATGTACATATGGAATCAGAGGGGTGGCATTATCATGGGTTAACAGTTACTTTAAAAACTGTAAAAATAAATAAATACATAAATAAATGCCATAAATGCCAAAATTGTGTGTGAGGTTCCCCAAGGATCAGTTTTGGGGCCGCTGCTTTTCATATTGTGCATTAATGAGATATGTGCAATTTCAAAGTCTTTGAAAGTAATATTATTTGCAGATGATACAAACTTACTGTGCTGTGGAAGTAACTTGGAGCAACATCTGAATGAACTATAAAATGAATTAAATAATCTGAAGACCTGGTTTGACCTTAATAAATTAACATTGAACCTGAGTAAAACAAAATTCATAATATTTGGGAATCGCACATATTCTACCGATAGTAAACTGACAATAAATAACATTGAATTAGACACTATCTGAAATAAAATTCCTCGGTGTGATAATACATCACAAACTATGCTGGATTCACCACATTACTTATATCAAAGGCAAAATATCAAAGTCTCTGGCAATTCTCTACAAGGTTAAGGATCTCATCAATCAAACATCATTATATTATCTATTGTTCCATTATACTGCTGTACATGACATACTGTGGGGAAGTGTGGGGAAAGACGTATAAAACACACACCCATCCAATATAGATTCTGCAAAAAAGAGCAATAAGCATAAGAAATAAAACTAGTTCAAGAGAACCATTAAATCCACTTTTTATCAAATTAAATATTCTCAAATTTAAAGATTTGGTTGACCTCAGAACTGTGCAAACAATGTACAAATCAGCAAATAAATCTTTGCCCCACAAATTCAGAACTTGTTCCATATAAGACCAAATACTCATGAGAGGAATCCTTATGTTCAGCAAGCCAATAGTAAGGACAAATGTAAAATATCACAGCATTACAGTCAGAGGAGTTAGTGTGTGGAACACCTGTACACATGAAATCAAGACAAGTACATCAGTACAAAAATTCACACAATTGCCTAATAATATAAATTGCATGAATATAGGAAATCTTCCTCTCAGTGACTGAGTTGTCTCATTGTGTCCTCATTCTGATGGATCAATGCCAGAGTAACCAAAGCTTAACCAAAGTGTTTATTAAGGTGTTTGTCACATAAAATAAGCTCAGAGATTAAGCAGATGTTAAACACAGGATGCTTAGTTTATGTAAAAATGTCGTTTGTTGTTGTTTTGGTTTACATGCTGCAAATGGTTTTATTTGTGTATGTTCATGTGTTAGACTTGTACATAGTTAAACATGTATGGATCAAATAATGTTGAATTCTAGCTATGGATCTGTAAGCAATTACATTTGAGATAAGAGGCTAGGAACAGGAAAAGGGCGATCGTGGCTCAAGAGTTGGGTGTTCGTCTTGTAACTGGAAGGTTGCCGGTTCGAGCCCCGGCTCAGACAGTCTCGGTCGTTGTGTCCTTGGGCAAGACACTTCACCTACCACCTACTGGTGATGGCCAGAGGGGCTGATGGCGCAATATGGCAGCCTGGCTTCTGTCAGTCTGCCCCAGGGCAGCTGTGGCTACAACTGTAGCTGACTCCACCAGTGTGTGAATGTGAGAGTGAATGAATAGTGGAATTGTAAAGCGCTTTGAGGGGTCCTGAAAAGCGCTATATAAATGCAAACTATTATTAAAAGTGTAAACTTCATCCTACTCCTTTTCGAGCACACACATTCTGTAGACATAGATATTTACATGAAAACTTGATGATTTTTACGTTTTGTTTTTTCTTTTTTCTCTTGTTATTTCAGTTATATTTAAATGTTTAAAATAAGAAAAATATATATATATTCTTCTAACTCTATCTATAAATTCATCAAACTGCAAACATGACAATACAGAATAATGCCGACACACAGGGCGGCAGCTACAGTGTGCATGAAGGGTTGTTGGTGGTTGCTGTCTGTTCTGCCACAGGCTTATTTTTAATCCACTGAATGGCCTCATATTCGACTGGGCCACATAGAAAAGAGGAAATGCAGCCTGTGGTTTGAAACAACAGTTTTGTGTGTAGCAATCTCTTATTTTAAGCCACCAGTATCCAGCAAACATAAGGTCCTAAAGCACACTGCACTTTATTGTCCTCTTTATACCCTGATGAGGACAATACTTTAGACCAGCGGTCCCCAACCCCCGGGCCTCGGACCAGTACCGGTCCGTGAGTCGTTTGGTACCGGGCCGCGAGAGTTGAGGCTCAGGTGTGAAATGTATAGTTTTCAGGGTTTTTATCGGTTTTCAGCGTTATTTTGTTATCGTTTTTATCATTTACTCGGTTTTCCTGGGTCTTTTCACGTGTGTTATGAATAAATCTTCTTTTTTCGGTACCGGTACTAGTTTTATTTTGTTGTATTTATCCACGACACCTTAAAGGCCGGTCCGTGAAAATATTGTTGGGCATAAACCGGTCCATGGCGCAAAAAAGGTTGGGGACCGCTGCTTTAAAATATTAACATGTCAGTAAGATGTGAAACTTTAATGATTGAGACCATGAACATATGCAGAAAGTGTTTAAACTCTGACCTGTAGATCAGACTGTGACAGGAAGGATCACTTCTCAAAATGATGGAAAATATTGTGTAAACATTGTTATTTGTTTAACTGCAAGTTCACACAGAGCTGCAGTCTTATCTGCACCATCTCTGCACTGAAACAAACCTCAATGATCTTTTGTTGTTTCCTTCATCAGCCTGCAGAGTTAAAATGAGGAAGAACATTTACTATAGAAACTGTGCTTTAACTGCTGCATTAAGTATTTACAGGTATTAAAGTAAAAGAAAAAAAAAAGATTACACATCTTTACTGTAACAGTGCCAGAGCTGACAGGTGGGGAGGTCCAGACTAGGAAGAAGAAATTAGAAGAACGAAAGAGAAGGAAAGAGAGAGAAAGAGAAAAAAGAGGTAGCGATACAGAAAACAAACAGCACCTGAAAGAGAGCAGAAGGAAGACAGAGACCCCATGAGGAGAGCTTCTGAGAACCAGAGGCAACGGGCAGCCGACCCTCCCAGAGACCAGGGACCCGTCACAAGCTGAGGACAAGGCCCAGGGCTGTGATCACATGCACATAATATACAAGGACAAACAATCATCCACATCAAACCACCGCTCTAAAACACTTCAAAAACTCTGGTGTGGATGTGGTGTCTGGTGTGGTTACTTATTCTTGTTAGCAAACTTCAGTAAATGTAAAGAGGAAGTGGAAGTTTGCTCGAGTTATAAGTGAACTGTTTAACACAATGAAGCAACATGTGGTTTGTTGCTTTGTGCATTTTCTCAGTAGACTTTTACGATTCAAAGTTACTATGGCAACATGAGTAAAAATAAGGGCAAAAGTCTATCAGGAATAATTATTATAACATTAGATACACAGAAAAAAAACATCCGTCTACAGTCATGTTGTAGGTAATACACCACAGTATCTTCTGATCTATTAGTCTACACATCACTGAATCATTTGGACAGATTAACATTTGTGGAATCACACAGTGTTTAAGTCTCAGTTATTTATTTATGTTGACTGGAGGGTGTAAGTTGAAACTTCTGTGATCTGGAAGACTTTGTGATGACCCACAGGTAAGTCTCTGTGTTCATGTGATCAGTTATCTGTAACTCAGTTTTCTTCATTTGTTACCATCGAGGCCTGAAACTATCAGCTTCATAATAAAGGTCACCTTTGTTTGGTACTCTGAGTCCTGCTCTGGATATGGGTCTGCTTTTTGAACTGACTCTGAACACAATCACATGATCTGTGTTGGTAACATGTGGTGTTCAACACAAACATCATTATTACAGTGTTTCAATCATTGTTTCACATCATCAGTTTGTTTTATTTTATTGTGTTTACATGTAGTCAGAGGCTGAGGTCAGTGTGCATCTGCACATACATGTCAAAGCAAGACAAAGAACAGTCTGCAGAATAAATGAGTTCCTGCTTTACTTTGAAATGACAACAGATAATAAATATAACTTTGAATTTATCTATGAATTTAATTGTTCTTTAGTTGGTGAAACATAAAGGTCTTTAGTCTCACGTCAGCCACACACTGAGTCATTTCCTGTGTTTGGGTCTCCACAAAACTTAAAACCAGAATTTAACCACAAGGTGGAAACTTTCACAGGTCTGAGGTCAAAGAAGCCTTTTCACTATATGACTGCATGATGATGTTTCAGCTAAGAGTCGAATAAAATAAACATATTTTAATGCAGCCTAAAGTAAGAATTTAATTTTAATTTAGCAGTTAAACAATCAAAAGGAGAAAAATGATTTAAAAAGGCTTTTGTGAAAATACAGGCACCAAAGTAGAAAAGCTGTTTTGGTTATATTCACTCTCAGTGACTCCCAGTCTGCAGAAACCTGCCAGGAGACAAATATTAGTGGATATTGCAGCCAAAAAATCCCCCAAACGGGCAAAAGAAATATCCTGACATGAAGCAACAGAACAGCTTTGTATATTATAGAGAAAGGAAACAACACAACAAAAGAAACAAGCTTCTATGTTTGCAGTGGACAGGAAATATAAACATGTCAACCAACTGCTGCGGTCAAAGCTACACGAGCTGTTTAAGTTTCATGTCAAAGGGCAGGAAGCACAGAGAGACCAATCAGAATAAGAGCCTGTAGAAAAACTCTTGTTGTATCTATATTAAACACAACTTCTCCTTTTTCTGCAAACTAAAACTGTTTGATTATCTGAGGATCAGAGTGCAGCCGGCTGGATGTGACGATGGGGCACTCTTTGCTTTGCATGATGGGCTTTTTCTGTAAGTACACGTCTGGCATTGTTTGAACGGCAGCGATTAATGAAAATGTTTCTGATCTGTGAGAATTACAGTGAGTCACTGCTTTAACCTGTTTACCTGAGAGCTGGAACAAAGCAGACTTGTGATTCTTTAAGTGTTTAAATGTTTGATACACTGCTGCTTTTTGCATCACTTATAGTTAAATGGTAAAATGGTAAATGGCCTGCATTTGTATAGCGCTTTTCTAGTCCGTAAGGACCCCAAAGCGCTTCACACTACATTCAGTCATTCACACACAGGCGATGGCAAGCTACATTGTAGCCACAGCTGCCCTGGGGCGCACTGACAGAGGGGAGGCTGCCGGACACTGGCGCCACCGGGCCCTCTGACCACCACCAGTAGGAAAACACGGGGTTAGTATCTTGCCCAAGGATATTTGCCATGCAGCCAGGATGCAGCCTGGGATCGAACCACCGACCTTCTGATTAGTGGATGACCTGCTCTGCCACCTGAGCTACAGCCTCCCCACACTGTGTTACAACAGTTTGGATTTTTATGTTTATTTTATTTTATTGTCAAACAGATTACTGGTTATTACTGTTCATCTTCAATAAAGTCTTAATTTATTTTTGTTTTGATTTTAATCGTTGTATAATGGCTGATGAGGTTTTATTCATTATTTTAGTGCTCAGTACTGTCATCTGTGGAAATGCTGAAGGTAAGAAATGATTATTTTCTTCCTGTTCATATATGTAGCTGTTATCTCCTATAATGTGCTCAATAATATCCTCCCTGTGTTTACATGTTATCTTCTGCACAGGCTCAATGCTTCTATTCAGCCTGTGCAGTTAAACATAAATGGCTTCAGTAAGCGCTCCATGTGGAGACTGTGGCGTTCTTCAGAGCTTTTACTGATGTACCATTTGTACCACTTTCAGTCTGTAAAACTGTAACAACAAAACAGAGCAGGTACATTTAATCTCAGTGTAGATGCACAAATGTCACATGACCAATGCAAGATCATAACATTAACAATAAATGGACAAAGCCTGTCAAGTGACGTAAATACAAATACCACATACTGACATGTTTTATGCTAACAGGCAAAACAAAGCACTAACAGTTAGCTTACAGTAGTAATGTAAACTTCACAGACCCACAAGAAGGACAGAGCACTAATATGTAGAAACAATCCATCATCTCCCCAAACTTACACTTTATCCCATCTCAAGAGCAGCAGATGCAGAACTATCACAGACACGGAGCTCTGGCCATTATTACTCGGCACTTCCTCCATTTAACCACTAGTTGGCGGACTTTGACATGAGCAGACCAGGAAGAAGCAGATGAATAAATGCGACCCGTCATATAGCAAACTTGAAACAAACTATATTTCAGGAATAACCTGAGGGACAAAATATTGTATATGATACAGCTCACACTCCACTGCATTTATTGGTTAAAATATTAAAAGATCATATCAAGAGTGCAACCATGTGAGCAGATGTTTCACTCAGCCGATACACAAACTTTATATTTACTAGAGTTTGTTGCCTTGAAACTGACTGATTTCCTTTTCATGAGTATTTATCTGTCCATCCTCACACATCACAGTTTTGATTCACAAGATGCTGATGAACTGGAGGATCAATCTAATGTATTACAGCACAGCGTGATGAGTTTAGGGTAAATGCAGGTAACTCAAATCTGAAAACAGACTCAACCACAGATCAGCCAGTTAAAGTCCTGCCTGAAGACTTTAATCAGTCTTATTATGAATTTTTACTCTCAGTTATTTATAGTGTCATGGTGTGCTGTCTGCCTCAGTGTCCTCTTGAAAAAACCTCTGAAAGTTGTTAAAGTCATGAATGAATAAGACTTCACATACAGAAGAGTAACAAGTAAAACAAACTGGACAAAGTGCCATCGATATAGATTTATTCATTTGTCACTGTCATGGTCTTTCATCATTTTAGTCTGAGTGCTTCTTCCTCATCTTTGTTTAGCTTTTTAAAAAAATATTTCCTCTTTAATTTGAAGGTTTGTTTCTTTCATATATAAATAGTTCTGCTGTGTCTTGTCAGTCTTTGTCAGAGCATCTGTGAACACTCACGTGTGTTCATCTCTTAGTTGTTTCTATTGACAGTTTATTTATTTCTAGTTTTACGTTTTGATTCTTTATATGTTTCCATTTTTAGACTATTTAGGTATTAAAGTTCAGTTTTATTTAAGTTATTTTGCTTCCTGCATTTGAGTTCACACCTCTGCACTCCACTCATTGTTACAGAGACACATATTTACAAGTGTGTGGACTCTACTGGAAGAATGGACACAAAATACTTTTTCTCTAATTTGGTGTTTCTATGATAGTAGCTTAGTTTGGAGATTTTACTGTAGCAAAGTCATGTATTAACCCTCGTGTGCATTTTATTATCTCTGTGTGTGATCAGGTTTGTAAATATGTCGAAACATCTGTGTGCACAGATATTATCAGCTGGAAAGTCTTAAAGTTTTGCATGAAGCACTTAAAATACAGACGTGTGGTCAAGTTTCAGCTCACCTGCTCTCTTTGTTGTCTGTTTTATTACTTGTGACCTTTGCTGCACTGCTGCTGTGACAGATCCACAGATGAGTGTGGAAGGTTTTCTGTAATCGAGGGTTCATTAACCCTGAGCTCAGGCTCACAGGCTCAGGCTTTCTGTCACACTCAGAACAAACCACCAGGTGGCGTATTACTCAGCCAGGCTCACCTGCTCTTCACCTTGTATTTGAGTCTCAGTTGCAGTAGGAAATAAAACCAGCTGGAACATCTGTGTGGCAGATGTGGTGGGTTTCTCCTTCTTCCACTAAAAGGACCACAATAATAGCTTCATATTTGTCTAAGTTACAGAACTTAAAGTCAAGGCCATTCTGACAGCAGACAGCACAACCACACCAGCAGGGGGCAGTGTGACACTGACCTGTGAGGTGAATTACTCTGTTCAGAAAAACCTCATCTGAAAATGAGATCATCTCTTTTAGCTCTAAGAGTGCAATCTCTGTCTCTGATGGAGGCATCTACACCTGCAGAGGAAGGAGAAGAAACACGAATTTAGTCACAACTAAAAGCGATTCAGTCATTATTCAGGAAACTGATGAGTTTAAAAAATTTTGAGAGTTGAAAAACGTCTTCTCCAAATTGTAATGGAAATCAATATTCACTAATCACCAGCACTTAAACCACTAAATCTGTCAAATTATTAATTATTAGGCTCAGTGCATCGTTTCACCTTTGTTCAGTCTTCAGATCACTTACAGACACAGAGGAGTTCATGGTGCTGTTTTGTCTTTTTAGAGTGATTTAAAAAACAGTTTGTGCTCCTTTCCTGGTTACTGAACCTTTACTCTTAGTTTTTCTTTGCCAGTTTTGACTTTGGTGCCACATAAAAACTTTGTATTTCACATTTTATGAACAGTTTATGAGAGCAGAGCAGCCTCCAGCTTTGAATCCATCACTGGAGGTTTAACAACATTGTTAGGAAACAACAGCTAACTGATGACTCATTGATTATATGTTCATAAATGTATAAATATGGAAATGTAAAGATGTCGAAATAAGTAAACTGTTGAATATAAAGATCCGTTAATTACCTGATTTAATTTATTTATTTAAAAGAAAGAACTTTTTGATTTTCAAGTCCAATTATCAGTGTGCTAATGATATATTTTTGTTTGAACAGCTCCTCCTAAGCCCACTGTGACACTGCAGCCATCTTGGACTCAGATATACAGCGGTGAGATATACAGCGGTGAGACAGTCACTGTCAGATGTGAGATTCAGGGAGGTGAAGGAGCTCAGTGGACGTATGAATGGAGTCCAGCCAAGTTAAACACATCTCCAACATCCAATGAATACACAATCAGCAGTGTTAGTGAGTCTGATGGTGGAGGATACAGCTGTCGGGCCACAAGAGGCTCCTCCTGGACAGAGTGGAGTGATGTCATCACACTGAATGTAAAACGTAAGTTGGAGATATTTCACTCACACTATGTGTTTTTAATTTATATTGTAACACACCGAAGGCTTTTTTGTTTATTTGTTGTTTATTATCAAAAGTAGCAAAAATGGCTTTGATAAAAATTAACAGTAAAGACTCAAAGTTAAACATCTGAAGTATGAAAAAGATTTTGTTATATTGTCATATGTTATAATATTTTTATATTTTTAATGTTGAATTTCTTATCTATAAAATAGTGTAGAAGACATTTCTTACTTCTTAAATTACTGTTTGTAATTATGCTATTAAATAGTGGCAATTATAACATAAGTAATTCTTTGGATATACATTTTTAAACAAAGTAAAACAAATTAAAATGTGTCTCTGTGCTGAGACCTGGTGGAACTCAAAAAGGTTTTAATTCTTTCAGCTGACTGAAAGCTCTCACCACCTGCAACAGTCACAGGCAGCTTCCTGCAGGAACCTGGTCACAGCAGAGGTCTTGCATCTATTTGAACCCTTTTATATGCCAACACCTCACTGCTGATATTTATGGCAGCTCTGAACTATAATTATTTATGGTGGATCTGTCTTCTCCTGTGCTTGTTTATCATCCCCTCAAGCTAAACAAGGATTTTATTTCCACCCTTTTCTTTGAAATCATATAAAGATTTGACAGCATTCTAACTCTTGGGGATTTTAATGTTTGCTGCCCATCAAACTCCTATAAAACACCCTTCCAACAGATGACATGAGTTTTACAGTCTATTTAAAAGTTTTGCTAGACTGCTGTGATGACATAAAATCATGGTTGGCAATTCATTTTTTTGAATGTAAACGATCAAAAAAATTGTATTATTTGAACCTTCAGACCCTCGTTTTGCTCGTGTAACCTTGTTCCTCTGAAAAAGTTCAGAACTCTCTTTGAAAAAAATCTGCAGGTGATCTTTGATGACAGTTTCTCATTTGAGAAATAAATAAATTGTGTTGTAAAAGGGTTCGGGCATTTGCAAAAATGACGTTCGTTATGTCATCTGCTCACTTTAAGAAAGTAATTCATGCATTTATTTCATCCATTCTTGTGTAATATGCTTTATTTTGGTAGCAGCCAGGCTATAATGATTATTTAATTGTTTGTTTTTAAGTCTCTGAATGGATTCACTCCCTCGTAGCTCTCTGATCTTTTAAATAAACAAACTCCAAACAGAACTCTAAGGTCAGCTGAAAAGTTGCTTCTATTTGTTCCTAGAAGCAGACTAAAACACAGGTTAAGACTAAGACTGGGCCTTTGTGATTGTTTTGCCTGAACTTTTGGCACAGTTTGCCCTTCAAATTACTCTTTGATTACCAAATAAATAGTGTGCAGAAAAAAAAATACAATTCCCAAGGGGCCTCCCTCAACTGGACACATTTGACATAAAAGACTCAGCTCCTCCTTCAGATATCAGTGGGCTGGTTCAATTTCAGGAGTGTGGGTGCAGAGGCAGTGGGACAGCTAAGCCTGAGCCAGTGGTTTGATCTGTTTGTCTTGCCAGCAGGTCAGCAGATAAGTGATTTAGCATATATATGTACAAAGGGTCTGACTGCACCAACTAACTGCATGTTGACTAAAAAACACACAAACACATTGTTTTCTGTTAGAAGTGAAGTAAGTTGACTAATAGTAGGAAAGCTTTTCATGCAGACTTCCTCTGAGTTTAATTTCCACCTGTCTCACTTTTCTTTTTTGAAAAACAGTCCTTATTTCTAACAGACCCATCCTACAGTCTCTTTGTCCTGCAGAGGTGCTGCTCTAGCGTCTTCTTTGTTGAAAAAAACAAAACTAACACTATGAAACATAAACATTTAAAAGTACAGTGTGAAGCAAACAATATTTTGTGGTGACAGGTTAATAATTTTTATCACTTTTCTTCCTCTTACGGTGCCCCTGCCTATTACTTTAACAGTCTCAGCAAACAATCAGCTGAATGACTGCAGACCAAACAGATTTAAGCTGCCAGGCTTTGAGCTCAAACACATCACATAGGATCCCAGCACTCCCATTTTTCATACTGGCTCCCAGCTTCACGCTGATTTTAACCTCAAAGTAAATGTAAAGCAGAAAAATCTGTGAGTTTTGGAGTATAAATAAACTATAACTTTACAAAGTAAATTCTAATACATTTTATATTAAAATGTTGTGTTACAGTGTGAAAGCTATAAATTGTTTTATTGTGACTTTGTTTTGATTTTCAGACTTCAAACTGTCTGTGAATCATTTGCTTTGCAGTCACTCTACTCTTATGTTATAAACAGCAGAGTTTTCATGTTTCTCTTCTAACTGGATCATTCTTATGTGAACAGTTCCCACTAAGCCCACTGTGACCCTGCAGCCATCCTGGACTCAGATATACAGCGGTGAGACAGTCACTGTCAGATGTGAGATTCATGGAGGTGAAGGAGCTCAGTGGACGTATGAATGGAGACGAGGCCAGGTTAACATACCTGAAACATCCAGTGAATACAGAATCAGCAGCGCTGCTGAGTCTGACAATGAAGAATACAGCTGCCGGGGCAGAAGAAGCTTTTCCTGGACAGAGTGGAGTGACATCATCACATTCAGAGTATTATGTAAGTTGGACACGTTTCACACATTTTAATTACAATGTTTCATCCAAAAACACAACAAAATTCTTTGTATTGCAACAACACAACAGGTTTTGTTTTTAATTTTGTGTGATTATTTGGATATATTGGAGGTTTAACAGCATTGTTTGCAAACAACAGCTAACTTACAGCTCATAGGTTACATGTTCATAAATGTATAAATAAATGCAAATATGTAGAAATAAGTAAACAATCAAATATAAAGATCAGTAAATTACCTGGTTTAATTTATTTAATAAAAACAAAACATTTTATTGTTGATTTTCAAGTCAAATTATCAGTCTGCTAATGATATCTGTTTATTTGAACAGCTCCTCCTAAGCCCACTGTGACCCTGCAGCCATCCTGGACTCAGATATACAGCGGTGAGATATACAGCGGTGAGACAGTCACTGTCAGATGTGAGATTCAGGGAGGTGAAGGAGCTCAGTGGACGTATGAATGGAGTCCAGCCAAGTTAAACACATCTCCAACATCCAATGAATACACAATCAGCAGTGTTAGTGAGTCTGATGGTGGAGGATACAGCTGTCGGGGCACAAGAGGCTCCTCCTGGACAGAGTGGAGTGATGTCATCACACTGAATGTAAAACGTAAGTTGGAGATATTTCACTCACACTATGTGTTTTTAATTTATATTGTAACACACCAAATGCTTTTTTGTTTATTTGTTGTTTATTATCAAAAGTAGCAAAAATGGCTTTGATAAAAATTAACAGTAAAGACTCAAAGTTAAACATCTGAAGTATGAAAAAGATTTTGTTATATTGTTATATGTTATAATATTTTTATATTTTTAATGTTGAATTTCTTATCTATAAAATAGTGTAGAAGACATTTCTTACTTCTTAAATTACTGTTTGTAATTATGCTATTAAATAGTGGCAATTATAACATAAGTAATTCTTTGGATATACATTTTTAAACAAAGTAAAACAAATTAAAATGTGTCTCTGTGCTGAGACCTGGTGGAACTCAAAAAGGTTTTAATTCGTTCAGCTGACTGAAAGCTCTCACCACCTGCAACAGTCACAGGCAGCTTCCTGCAGGAACCTGGTCACAGCAGAGGTCTTGCATCTATTTGAACCCTTTTATATGCCAACACCTCACTGCTGATATTTATGGCAGCTCTGAACTATAATTATTTATGGTGGATCTGTCTCCTCCTGTGCTTGTTTATCATCCCCTCAAGTTAAACAAGGATTTTATTTCCACCCTTTTCTTTGAAATCATATAAAGATTTGACAGCATTCTAACTCTTGGGGATTTTAATGTTTGCTGCCCATCAAACTCCTAAAACCACAGATGACATGAGTTTTACAGTCTATTTAAAAGTTTTGCTAGACTGCTGTGATGACATAAAATCATGGTTGGCAATTCATTTTTTTGAATGTAAACGATCAAAAAAATTGTATTATTTGAACCTTCAGACCCTCGTTTTGCTCGTGTAACCTTGTTCCTCTGAAAAAGTTCAGAACTCTCTTTGAAAAAAATCTGCAGGTGATCCTTGATGACAGTTTCTCATTTGAGAAATAAATAAATTGTGTTGTAAAAGGGTTCGGGCATTTGCAAAAATGACGTTCGTTATGTCATCTGCTCACTTTAAGAAAGTAATTCATGCATTTATTTCATCCATTCTTGTGTAATATGCTTTATTTTGGTAGCAGCCAGGCTATAATGATTATTTAATTGTTTGTTTTTAAGTCTCTGAATGGATTCACTCCCTCGTAGCTCTCTGATCTTTTAAATAAACAAACTCCAAACAGAACTCTAAGGTCAGCTGAAAAGTTGCTTCTATTTGTTCCTAGAAGCAGACTAAAACACAGGCTAAGACTAAGACTGGGCCTTTGTGATTGTTTTGCCTGAACTTTGGCACAGTTTGCCCTTCAAATTACTCTTTGATTACCAAATAAATAGTGTGCAGAAAAAAAAATACAATTCCCAAGGGGCCTCCCTCAACTGGACACATTTGACATAAAAGACTCAGCTCCTCCTTCAGATATCAGTGGGCTGGTTCAATTTCAGGAGTGTGGGTGCAGAGGCAGTGGGACAGCTAAGCCTGAGCCAGTGGTTTGATCTGTTTGTCTTGCCAGCAGGTCAGCAGATAAGTGATTTAGCATATATATGTACAAAGGGTCTGACTGCACCAACTAACTGCATGTTGACTAAAAAACACACAAACACATTGTTTTCTGTTAGAAGTGAAGTAAGTTGACTAATAGTAGGAAAGCTTTTCATGCAGACTTCCTCTGAGTTTAATTTCCACCTGTCTCACTTTTCTATTTAAAAAAAAACAGTCCTTACTTCTAACAGACCCATCCTACAGTCTCTTTGTCCTGCAGAGGTGCTGCTCTAGCCTCTTCTTTGTTGAAAAAAACAAAACTAACGCTATGAAACATAAACATTTAAAAGTACAGTGTGAAGCAAACAATATTTTGTGGTGACAGGTTAATAATTTTTATCACTTTTCTTCCTCTTACGGTGCCCCTGCCTAGATTACTGCAACAGTCTAAGCAAACAATCAGCTGAATGACTGCAGACCAAACAGATTTAAGCTGCCAGGCTTTGAGCTCAAACACATCACATAGGATCCCAGCACTCCCATTTTTCATACTGGCTCCCAGCTTCACGCTGATTTTAACCTCAAAGTAAATGTAAAGCAGAAAAATCTGTGAGTTTTGGAGTATAAATAAAATATAACTTTACAAAGTAAATTCTAATACATTTTATATTAAAATGTTGTGTTACAGTGTGAAAGCTATAAATTGTTTTATTGTGACTTTGTTTTGATTTTCAGACTTCAAACTGTCTGTGAATCATTTGCTTTGCAGTCACTCTACTCTTACGTTATAAAGAGCAGAGTTTTCATGTTTCTCTTCTAACTGGATCATTCTTATGTGAACAGTTCCCAGTAAGCCCACTGTGACCCTGCAGCCACCCTGGACTCAGATATACAGCGGTGAGACAGTCACTGTCAGATGTGACATTCATGGAGGTGAAGGAGCTCAGTGGATGTATGAATGGAGACGAGGCCAAGTAAACATAGGTCATACATCCAGTGAATACAGAATCATCAGAGCTACTGAGTCTGACAATGAAGAATACAGCTGTCAGGGCAGAAGAAGCTTTTCCTGGACAGAGTGGAGTGACATCATCGCATTCAGAGTATTATGTAAGTTGGACACGTTTCACACATTTTAATTACAATGTTTCATCCAAAAACACAACAAAATTCTTTGTATTGCGACAACACAACAGGTTTTGTTTTTAATTTTGTGTGATTATTTGGATATATTGGAGGTTTAACAGCATTGTTTGCAAACAACAGCTAACTTACAGCTCATAGGTTACATGTTCATAAATGTATAAATAAATGCAAATATGTAGAAATAAGTAAACAGTCAAATATAAAGATCAGTAAATTACCTGGTTTAATTTATTTAATAAAAACAAAACATTTTATTGTTGATTTTCAAGTCAAATTATCAGTCTGCTAATGATATCTGTTTATTTGAACAGCTCCTCCTAAGCCCACTGTGACCCTGCAGCCATCCTGGACTCAGATATACAGCGGTGTGATATACAGCAGTGAGACAGTCACTGTCAGATGTGAGATTCAGGGAGGTGAAGGAGCTCAGTGGACGTATGAATGGAGACAAGGCCAAGTAAACACAGGTCATACATCCAGTGAATACAGAATCAGCAGCGCTGCTGAGTCTGACAGTGGAGGATACAGCTGCCGGGGCAAAAGAAGCTTTTCCTGGACAGAGTGGAGTGACATCACCACATTGAAAGTAACAGGTAAGTTGGACACATTTCATTTTAATTTCAAAAACAAAACAAAATAATTTCATCAGTACTGTGGGATTCTGGGGTATTTGTTAACACAGTGGAGTGACATCATCACACTGACTGTGTCATGTAAGTTGGGCATATTTCACCTTTTTTAAAAAAAAAAATTCTATTGCACAACGTTTGATGCAAAAACAAGAAAATATCATGTCTTTCAATAAAACTGCAGGCTTTCTTCTCATTTTAGTGTCAAAAGTAGCGTAAAACAAGTTTTAAAGTGTGGTATCGCAAGAAATTAGTTGGTTATATAAATATATGAGTATGCATAATAGTTATTATTCATAGATACCTACATCCTAAGTTCCTGTTATTCATCTGAAAGAAAAAGAATGAGTGTGTCGTTACAATGGTAATGCCAGGAGAGGCAGTAGTGGTTCTGTGTTACATTAATGTTGTAAGGAAGTGGAAGAAGAGTGTGTCCTGTAGGAGGCAGTAGAAAATGGATACTCATGTTCTGTACATGCACTGAAAAGAAGGTTCAGTAAACCAGTGTCAACGATACTTCATTGTTAGTCTCAGTTATTTTATTTCTATTTTTTGAAGATGCAACATAAAGTTTTACATAAAATCCACAGCAATCACTCACAGTGAAACTGTTATGATACGGCTGTGTGGCAGGGAGGATGTAGGACACAAACGCAAAACAATCATCAGAGCAATGAACTTAAAAGGCTGCTTTATTGCAGCGGTATAATTTTCACGAAAAGAAAAAAACTTGCAAAAACAAAATAAAACAAAAAACTGGGAACTAAAAACAAAAACACTGGGAAACCTGTAAACTAGTGACACTGATCTCAGGGAGCACGGAAACACGCAGCATGGTGAGGGGACGACGTGACACTGACAGAGAGAAACACGGGTCTGAAATACACTGAGTGAAACGAGGGAATGAGACACATGAGGGGAGAACAGTCGAGACCAGGGTGAAGCAAAACTAGAAACAGTGACAAAGGACAAGAGACCGTCAAAGTAAAACAGCAAGTAGGGGAGACCGGGGATAGTTGTAACGTGGGTCAGTTGTAACACTTCCAATTTCTCCAGTCAGGGCTAAGTTTCAAATGATGTGACTCATCCTGTGCATGCCCAACTCAGTTCTGCTATCACATGTGAAAAATCAGCACATTTTGTCTAACACAGACAATTTAACATGAAAAAAAAGTCATTTGTATGCCAAAAAGTAAGTTTTTCTACTTTATTTCAATGTTTAATAGCATTATCTGCTTTGCAGTTAAACTCATCAAACTTAAATTATGTTATTTGTATGTCTATGGGGATATATTCTGTGTAGGTCTTTAGTGCTAATGTTTAAGCCGTTGGCTGTAATGTTAGTTAGTTCATGGCTATAGGAGTCTGGGTCAGTTGTAACAGCAACAGTCTGGGTTAGTTGTAATAATAATGCAGATGTTACAACTTACCACACTATTACTTTAACTTATATTAAACAAGTTGGGGCAACGACATCAGCAGAGAGAGGTTCACTGGTCGCTTTTGTATATGTGGTTAATGCCATTGGCAACACAATTCCTCCACTGTTTGTGTTCCCACACACACATTATGCAGACCACTGTGTCAGAGATGGACCAGTAGGAAGTACTGGTAGTGGAAATAAATCAGGATGGGTGCAAGAAACAGATTTCCTCATCTTTCTGAAGCACTTTGCAAACCACACCAAGGTAAGCCATGATAAAAAGTAATGGAATTGCGGTGCTGGTGCACAACTACAATTTTTCAGCTTCATTGTTATGTTCAAAATTGGTGCAAGAGCTGTAGGTTATAATGCCCACTGAGCCAATGAGGCCAAACTCAAGGAAGACCAACCAAAATTAATGAAATATTCAGTTGCAGAAAATTCCATAATTTGTCTTTTTTTGGGGGGTTGGAATATGTTCAAAAGCTAGATTTCTGCATTCTGTCACACATACACAGCTACATAAATGGCTCTAAGTGCATTCATGTGTTGAATAAACAAAGATTACATGTTAATATTTTGTCAATACCCTTATTTCATTGTGTTACATTTCACCCCAGGATATGTTACAACTAACCCAGACTATGGGGTTAATTGTAACATTTCACTCTTTGTGTTTGAGGCCATACCATGCAATGGGCAATTGTGCTGCAGAGAAAAAAGCTGCACTATTTAATAGCCGAGACATGTAAATACTTTGCATTACATTTTGAACCCACTACCTTAAACGAGCTCCAATTTACAGACAGAAATGTCAAAAATGTTACAACTATCCCCGATCTCCCCTATAACACAGACACGGACGAGACACTGAACATAGGGAACACGGAGCACAGAGACCAGAGAGACAAAAGACACGACTAGGGTGGGTTTTGATTATCTATTTTCCGATTAAAATCGATTCTAGCTTGAATAACGTGATATTGATTCAATAAAATCCTGAATCGATTTTCTAAATATAAATGTATTTTTCCCGAAACGCCAGAATCTCAGGTTAAACCACAAGATTTCAACAGCCACCAACCAGCTAAAACAGTAAATGAGAGCAGGCACCTGCTGTGATGCTCACACCTTTGATAAAGTCTCACAAGTGTCAGCTTTGTTTTTATAGATATAAAAATATGGATATGTACTGATAAGTGATCAGAATTATAATATTTCTGACTGTCTGAGGCAAAATTTCCCACATTCAAATCGAATCGACTTCTAGAAATCAGTGACGATACCCAACCCTGGACACGACTGACTGGGGAACAAGAAAATACAGTGTCCCCTCGTTTATGTCAGGAGTTAAATTCTAAAAGTAATCCACGATAGGTGAAATCTGCGAAGTAGCCAACTTTATTTTTTTACAATTATTATAGATGTTTTAAGGCTGTTAAACCCCTCACTACACACTTTATTCACTTTTCTCAGACAGGCACGAACATTTTCACAGTTTTCTCTCTTGTTTAAACTCTCAAAGTTCAAACCTTCTAGAAAAATAAGTCCAAAATTAAAGAATGAAACCAAACACACCCACGGTTGCCTTTGACGGTGCAACACGTTTTGTCGCCAGTGTTGTGTTTGTTGGGGAGAAAACTTACAAACATACAGTGCAGCACTTCAGAGTCACACTGCTAGCGATCAAAGATTTATGTAAATTTGACAAGCTGAACGCATTCTGTACTGGACAGCAGCGGTCCTTTATCGCAGTCTTTCTTTTACATTGAGAGTAAGATCCTCCTCCTCTCTCCCTGATGCTCGCTGATCGCTATGGTAACACGTAAATATTTCTTTCAAAATAAGAGACAAAACTACAAAAAGATAAAAATAAAGTACATGAAAATATATAATTCACCATAACGCTGAATCAGTGAGAGCCCTGTGCTTGTTTCTCTGCAAAGAGCCGGTCCCACCTGGGCCTAATGGGGGACAGTGACACCTGAAGTGTGTTGCTTTTGCTCAGTCTGCGCCGCAATTTTGTTTTGGAAGCTGTAACTGCAGAAAACTCCGCTTCACACAGTTATGATGTCGGAAATGGCAACAGGGTTTTTAGTGCTGTTGTGGCAATCTCGGGGTATTCTCGGGCGACACCGGCAAAGCTCATAATTTACTCATAACAGCCAGGAAAAGATCCAGGGAAACCGAGGTGAATTGCATTGTAGCGAGGGAGAGACCACTGTAATACAAAATCAAAACACTGGTTCACAGACCCAGGACTGTGACAGAAGCATGTGGAGTTGAAAGACATATTCAGTAAATTTCATTAAAAAAATGAAACACAAATGTAATGATCCCAGTTTATTCAGCTCAGTTGCTGCATGTGGATTTTTCACCAGTTTTCAGCAGAGTGGAAGCAGGCAGTGGTTTAACCCACTTTTGTTTAACCCAGTTTTCTCCTGTTTTGTGGACAGCCAGGAAGGTCAGGCATTGCATCTTCCTTTTCTTGATCAGGGAAGTTTTACCCTGTGTTTTGTTTCTAGGAAGGGGGAGAGTTTTTGTTTGTTATTTTGGCCTTGGAGAGCCTGATGCTTTTAGCTTCCTGGCTCAGCTGTGTTTATTGCGAGTCTTCCTTTTTTTCAGCTTTGTAAAAATAAGCAGCAGCAGCTGTGTGGTTTTTGCGTGCGTTACACACTTTTCCCGTGTTGTTTTGCGTTTCTGTTTTGAGGGGCGTAACAGTCGTTAAATTCTTTCTACATGGTGTTCCTAATGTGAGTGAATAATCCAGCACAGCCAGTTTACAACATAGGACACATATTAAACAGGTCAATACTGATAGATAGATAGATAGATAGATAGATAGATAGATAGATAGATAGATAGATAGATAGATAGATAGATAGATATGTAAAGTGTAGAAGTAAATTTAAATCTATTTTGATATACAAAGAGGTGTTTACAAAGGTTATAAAGCTAGTTATGTAGCTATTTGGTGGTTACGTGTTTTGATATTTACATGTTTACATGTTTGAATGTTTAGACATGCATGTTCAAACCAGTAATAAGTATGTGTTATATCTACCTGGTTGTTTTCCCTGTTTTGATCTGAGTATAAGATTTCCTGGCTTCTGAGAGGCCAGTGAAGTATTCATGAGGGCGGCACACAGGAAGTGTGGGTTGTTGTTGCAGGGTGCTAAAAGTAAAGAGGCTGCTAAAAAGTTATCCGTCTCCGTCTTGCTGTTCCTAATTATTCAGAGAGATTCCCAACCATCTAGTGAACCCTCACGTTACAGATAGATAGATAGATAGATAGATAGATAGATAGATAGATAGATAGATACTTTATTGATCCACAAAGGGGTCCAGGGGATCTATGTACAGAAGGAAACACACGTTAGACGTTTTGCACAGGGCAGCAAAAGAGAACTTGCTCAGAGCCGGGCTGCACTGACGCGAGTCACACACAACGATCCAGCGATGAGTAGAAGCCACTCCCTGTCTTAAATGCTGGCTGCGCTGATGAGTAGTGATGGGTCGTTCGCGAACGAAATGGCTCTTAGAGCCGGCTCTTTGACGTGAACGACGCGAGCCGGCTCCTTATCGCGAGCCGTCACGTGTGTTTTTTTTTTTTTTTCTTTCTCTCACCCTCTCTCTCGCACTTTTTTTCTGCTTCACTCAGCATGCGAGCCTTGTGCTTTACGCTGGGCAGAGGGGGGAGGGGCAGTAGTTAAACTCAGTAGCACAGGAACAGAGCCAGAGGGGGAGAGAGAGAAAGAGAGCCAGGGACAACAACGTCACATTAGAAAGGTATAGTAATCATCCACAACTATTTTCAGTTGCAGATGATAAAGGATTCAGAAAGTTTATTCATGCAGGTCCATTTGACAGAGAATGTGCATGTTTCTTTTTGTTTTCATATTTTAATTTATATTTAATTGTGTTGTGGTTTGCAGTGTTTTGTGTTGTTTCACTTTAAATTTGTAAAAGGAAAAAGCTGAAAATTTAAATAGTTAAAAGTTGAAATGTGAATAGTTGATTTTTGTATTATATGATTTATTTATTACATTTTATGTGGAGTGAATAAATAAAAGTATTTTTACGGTGGCCCCTAAAGCACATACAAACTTCAAATCACGTACAAACTCGGAAGCATGTACAAACTCCAAAACACGTAAAAACTCTAAAACACGTAAAAACACGTACAAACTCCAAAACACGTAAAAACTCCAAAACACGTAAAAACACATACAAACTCCAAAACACGTAAAAACTCAGAAGCACATAAAAACTCAAAACACGTACAAAAGACAACAGAAGTGCTCCAGGATGCTGGGGGCAGTGTTGAACTGTTGTTACCGAGTGGCTACACAAGCCAGCAAGTACCAATGACTGGATTTGTTGTGTGGTAGTAACAGGTAAATGAACATTTTTTTTTTAAATTATTTGAATATATATGAGTGCCTGTGTATAAATACACAAACAATACACACATGCTTTCAATTGTGTAATTTAAGTGATCTAGTAGCTCTGCTTTGGAAGTTCAGTTCATGCTAGAAATGTGTCTTGGAGTTTGTACGTGTTTTGTCTCTAGGGACCACCGCATATATTTATATATAAACATATATAAATAAAACCACTTGTTTTTACGTTAGTAATTCCTTTTGTGCATAATTTTATAATACTGTTAATAATAAATAAATTAAAGCAACAAAACAACCTGAAGAGCCGGTTCGGAGCCGAAAGAGCCGGCTCTTTTTAGTGAGCCGAACCGAAAGAGCCGGTTCTCTAAAAAGAGCCGGAAATCCCATCACTACTGATGAGGCCCAGGTGTTTCCTCTTCAGAGGGGGCGTGGGCCGAGGGCGTGAACCCACCATGAGTTCCGCCCTGGCGAGAGAGCGAGAGAGAGAACACTACTAGTCAGCGGCCTGCTGATCCCCTGGCCGTGACATTTTATTAGAGACTGTTCTGCTACATTACAGGTTCCACTTAGATTCTTTCCTGTAATTGTTGTTAATGGCATTTGTTTATTAATTTATTTTAATTAATGAAAAATAAAGGTGTTCATGAGTGTCATAATATCTTTAATGATACGACAGCTAGAAGAACCTCCAGTGTAGAACAGATGCATTAGTGGATCAGTGGTTTGTGGTTCAGTTCATGGAAAATCAGTCAGAGCCACAAGAACCTGTTTGTTATACAATAACTACAAGTGTGACAAGTGTGTCCCAAATCAGCAACTGCACCAGTTTCACATGATGACCTCATCACAACTTTTAGAAAATGTTTCTCAAATGATGATTTCTTCCAGTCTTCTTAATCTGCTGTCAACTCATGAAAAATAATCTGTAACTTTTTGGAATCTGAACAAAAACTGTGCAAAGTAAAGACTTTACCTTTTACATTTTACTGAAAATATTGTGTTACAGTTTGAAACTTTTATGTTGTGACTTTTTGTTATGTTTAACTTGTTTCTCTGTGAATCATTTGCTTTGCAGTCACTCTACTCTTATGTTATAAACAGCAGAGTTTTTATGTTTCTCTTCTAACTGGATCATTCTTATGTGAACAGTTCCCACTAAGCCCACTGTGACCCTGCAGCCATCCTGGACTCAGATATACAGCGGTGAGACAGTCACTGTCAGATGTGAGATTCATGGAGGTGAAGGAGCTCAGTGGACGTATGAATGGAGACGAGGCCAAGTAAACATAGGTTCAGCATCCAGTGAATACAGAATCAGCAGCGCTGCTGAGTCTGACAGTGGAGGATACAGCTGCCGGGGCAGAAGAAGCTTTTCCTGGACAGAGTGGAGTGACATCATCGCATTCAGAGTATTATGTAAGTTGGACACGTTTCACACATTTTAATTACAATGTTTCATCCAAAAACACAACAAAATTCTTTGTATTGCGACAACACAACAGGTTTTGTTTTTAATTTTGTGTGATTATTTGGATATATTGGAGGTTTAACAGCATTGTTTGCAAACAACAGCTAACTTACAGCTCATAGGTTACATGTTCATAAATGTATAAATAAATGCAAATATGTAGAAATAAGTAAACAATCAAATATAAAGATCAGTAAATTACCTGGTTTAATTTATTTAATAAAAACAAAACATTTTATTGTTGATTTTCGAGTCAAATTATCAGTCTGCTAATGATATCTGTTTATTTGAACAGCTCCTCCTAAGCCCACTGTGACCCTTCAGCTACCTTGGCCTCAGATATACAGCAGTGTGATATACAGCAGTGTGATATACAGCGGTGTGATATACAGCGGTGAGACAGTCACTGTCACATGTGAGATTCATGGAGGTGAAGGAGCTCAGTGGACGTATGAATGGAGACGAGGCCAAGTAAACACAGGTCATACATCCAGTGAATACAGAATCAGCAGCGCTGCTGAGTCTGACAGTGGAGGATACAGCTGTCGGGGCAGTAGAAGCTTTTCCTGGACAGAGTGGAGTGACATCACCACATTGAAAGTAACAGGTAAGTTGGACACATTTCACTCATTTTAATTTCAAAAACAAAACAAATAATTTCATCAGTACTGTGGGTTTCTGGGGTATTTGTTAACACAGTGGAGTGACATCATCACACTGACTGTGTCATGTAAGTTGGGCATATTTCACCTTTTTAAAAAAAAAAAATTCTATTGCACAACGTGTAGGAGCCATAATTGAATGTATTGAATTTTGATGATCACTAGGTTTTTATTTGTTTGGTTGTTATGGGAGTCACGTGGGTGCTAGCGGTGACATAAATGGGCGTTGTCAGTCTGTCATTCACTGGGTTTTGATTTTGACAGAGAGGAGGGCTGGGTAGCCGTAGTTTTGTTGACCGCTGCACGACATGTTTCGCTTCGTTATATTAGAGCCTGTGACGTTGTAAGAGTCTGAATCAGGAGCTGATGATATTACTCTGTAAACTCTCAAAGCACTTTAATAAACAAGCAAACAATTCCACCTCTCGCATTATTGCGTAAAGTTGATAGCGCGTCAGGCAAATAGGCAGGCTCCAGCCCCGGCCTTTAGCGACTGTGGAAGTCGCTACATCTTTAGTCAACAAAAAACGGCATTCTGGAGAAGCAAGCCGCAAGCAGGATCAAAGAAATCAGATCAAGGAACCTGAAAGACGCCAAGTAAGTGCAGCGCATCTGTATGAGTGAGCCCAGCAGCACCGACACACCTGACGCAATTCTGAGGAGCGCAGGTAAGAATACCTGTGTATGTCTGGTTGTGGAAAAGGAAGCCACATTGTGCATTAGCGCTGAGATGCTTCAAAAGGACACACTGAACGGAATGGAATGGATGTTGGTTAAAAGTTTTTGGCTGCGCTCTTGGAATGATGTCTGCGCTGTGTCTTATTAATTATGCTGCTTGGATGACGTTTAAATGGACAATTAAAGTGCCGTTACGTTGAAAGGATTTTATGGTCAAAGTCTATTGTGGCTTCCAGTGGATATATGTTTTAATGGATGATCACTGAAGATTAAATAAAAAATCGAACAAACAAACGGGAAAATCATGAGTCAAACAGGTGGTGATGATTGTTCCTCTAATGATTTGGGGGGAAAGAGAGAAAGAAAAATGACTGGAAAGGCATTGTTGAATAAAATCGAAAAATCACAAAATGAATGCAAAATATATGTTAATAAAATGAAAGGACTAATACAAAAAATGAAAGCGCTCATGCAACACAATGAAAATCTTTCTCAAATTAAGCAGTGTTTGGTGGATTTAAAGGCACTGTGTGAAAAGGCTTCAAGTTCACATGTTGAGTTGTTGTCTTTGGTGCCAGAAGAAGAAGTAATAAAACAAGAGGAATGGTTTTCAAGCATCATGAAATACACCAATGTGTTTTTAAATGAAATTCAAAACTGGATAAATCAAAGAGAACAAAATCCTGCTGTTCGTCCAAAGCAAATCAATTTATTGGAAAACAATGTTGCATCAAATACTGAGACAGAAGTGGAGGATGATATCAAGCCAAGTGATAGTGTTTCAAATGTTGAAAGCCACAAAACGTCTTCATCAAGATCTTCAACTTCATCTGTTCGTATGAAAGCTGAGGCAGAGTTGGCAGCTTTAATGATAAAGCAGAAATTATTGAATGAGAAACACGTACTGGAAGAAGAGGAGGAACATCTTCGTAAAAGAAAGGAAAGGCTAAAATTGGACACTGAAATTGCTGAAAAAATGGCTACAATAAATGTCCTTAAAGCTCAAAGTATAACAAGCAAAAAAGGATCTTTAAAAGTTTCAGATGGAATGAATTCATACATTTCCCATGAAAGATCTAAAAAAACCCTTAATGTTGATGCATTGGAATTTATACCTCACATTTCTGCAAAACAAAATCCATTGACTAATGCTGAAACTCAAAACAGGAGAAAAGATAAAACCCAGGAATGTGTCATGCAGCAAGCAGTGCTGACTGAATCTTCTCAAAATAAGCATCCTCTACAATATTCAGTTATTCCTTCAAACCCATCTGATGCAAATGGACAAAATGACTGTTATACAAATGGTATGGTGGAACTGGAACCACAAAATGATGTTATTGGAATAATGACTAAACAAAATGAAATAACAACACTCTTAATCCAACAACAAAGCCTCTTTTCTTTACCAAAGAGAGAAATACCTCATTTTGATGGAGATCCACTTCAATATTATTCATTTATTAAAGCATTTGAGAATGCAGTTGAGTGCAATACGAAGAATAACAGCGATCGTTTATATTTTTTGGAACAGTACACAAGAGGCCATGCAAAGGAATTGGTGAGAAGCTGTCAACAAATGAACTCGGATCGTGGTTATCGCAAGGCAAAATCACTGTTAAAGGAACACTATGGCGATGAACAGAAGGTCGCAGCTGCATATCTGGACAAGGCACTTTCATGGCCATCAATTAAAACAGAGGAAGTAAAAGCTCTTCAGAACTACAGTTTGTTCCTCAGGGGATGCTGTAATGTAATGGAGGAGGTGCAGCATCTGAGTGATTTGGACATGCCTTCTAATATGGTGAACATTATTAAAAAATTGCCGTATAAATTTAGGGACAAATGGAGAAGCCATGTTTGTGACCTGCAAGAAAGGCATAAAAGAAGAGCCAAATTTATGGATATTGCAGACTTTTTGGAGAAGCAAATAAGAATATTAACTGATCCTGTATTCGGTAATATTCAAGATTCTCCGCTTTCTTTACCAATAAAAGGAATGAGTAAAGCCAAGTATCAAGGCAGACCTGGAAATAAAGGAACAAGCTTTGCCACCACTATGCAAGTTGTGGAGAGTACACCTAAGCCTGCGGAAATGGAAATGAAAATTAATCAGGTTGGAAGGAACGTCTGTATTTGTTGTGGAGGAAGACACATGTTGGACGTCTGTGCACAGTTGGGAAAAATGGCTCATGAGAAGAAGATAACCTTCTTAAAGGAAAATGGCATCTGTTTTGGCTGCTTGTGTATAGGACACATCAGTAAAGATTGCCGTAAGAGGATTTCCTGTTCCAAATGGAGCCGGAAACATCCCACCATCCTGCACAAAGAAAGTTCACCTTCTGAAAAGACCGACAGGAACATGCAGCCGCATGTGAGCACACTGGTGTCGAGTGGTCTTACAGGGGCTGGAGACCAGGACTGTAAACTGCCCATTGTGCCTGTCCAAGTAAAGTCAAAGAAAGGAAGCAACATTATTACAACGTATGCTTTTTTGGACCAAGGGAGCACAGCAGTTTTCTGCACTGAGAGTCTGATGCGCAGACTTCACCTTGAGGGAAGGAAAGGAAACATCCTCCTCAGAACCATGGGCCAGGAAAGAATTGTGAGCAGCAACACTTTATCAGGACTGGAGGTTGCTGCTCTTTGTGGTGACGAATTTCTGGAACTGCCAAAAGTGTACACACAGGAGTCCATGGCTGTACATAAGGGAAATATTACAACACCAGGAGATATTGAAGGATGGGCACATTTAAAACACATAACCCTGCCTCAAATAAATGCAGGAATCGAACTTCTGATTGGAACGAACATTCCCAAAGCCTTGGAACCTCTGGAAGTGGTGTGTAGTGTTGATCGAGGACCGTATGCCGTAAGGACAAGGCTTGGCTGGACCATCAATGGACCACTTTCAGGAAACTGTGAAGCTACAGGTGATCAGAAGCATCCACAAGTTACAGTCAACAGAATTTCTGTTGTCACGCTGGAGGAGCTTTGGCAGCAACAGTTCAAGAATGACTTTCCTGAGAGCAAAGTTGATGAGCAGGTTGGATTGTCAAGAGAGGATCAGAGATTTCTGGAAATAGTTACTAACTCTGCCAAATATGTGGGTGGTCATATCCAGATAGCATTACCTTTTCGGAATGCCAGTATCAGTATGCCAAACAATAAGAAAGTTGTTCAACAACGTCTGCGCTTTCTAAAAAAGAGATTTGAGAGAGACACAGTGTTTCATACTGAGTACAAAGTCTTTATGAATGAGCTTCTGGCTAAAGGTTATGCTGAAAAGGTCCCGGAAGAGGAGATCAATCGCAATGATGGCAAGCTGTGGTATATACCACACCATGGTGTTTACCATCTGACCAAGAAGAAACTCAGAGTTGTGTTTGACTGTGGAATGAGTTATCAGGGAACATCTTTAAACTCCCAACTCTTACAAGGACCTGATCTTACAAGCTCTTTAATAGGAGTGATCACAAGATTCAGGAAGGAGCCAGTTGTAATTATGGGAGATATTGAATCCATGTTCCATCAAGTCATGGTTCCAGCTCAAGATAAAGATCTATTGAGATTTCTCTGGTGGCCTAAAGGTGATTTGAAACAACCAACATCTGAATACAGGATGAAGGTACATCTCTTCGGGGCAACTTCGTCACCAAGTTGTGCCAACTTTGCACTCAGAAAGTGTGCGGATGACTTTGGACATCTCTACAGTGAGGAAGCTGTGAAGAAGTTGTTGCACTGTTTTTATGTGGACGATTGTCTTGTGTCTGTTGAAACTGATGAGGAAGCAGTCTTAATGTACCACGAGTTGGTTTCTTTGTGTGCCAAAGGAGGATTTCTGCTCAAAAAGTGGATCACCAACAAGCCTGGAGTGCTGGAATCCATTCCTGAAAGTCACAGAGCCACAGGAAAGAAAGAGTTGAACATGGAATTGGATTTCTCAATGATCGAGCGAGTTTTGGGCGTGGAGTGGTGTATAAAATCAGACTCTTTTAAGTTCAAGATTGTGCTCAAGGATAGACCGCTCACCAGAAGAGGAATCCTTTCAATTGTCAGTTCTATCTATGATCCTCTTGGAATGCTAAGTCCTGTGGTCTTAACTGCTAAGAAAATCCTAAGAGATCTATGCCAGGAAGGAATCAGCTGGGACAATAACGTACCAGAGCTGTTTTCCAAAAGATGGTTAACATGGCTCCAGCAGCTCCAGCTATTGAGCGAGTTTGAAGTGAGTCGTTGTCTGAAACCTGATGGATTTGGAGAAATCACGAGTGCTCAGTTGCACCATTTCTGTGCTGTTGTGGCAATCTCGGGGTATTCTCGGGCGACACCGGCAAAGCTCATAATTTACTCATAACAACCAGGAAAAGATCCAGGGAAACCGAGTTAACAATAAAAACTCTGAAAACCATAAATTTCACACTCCAGCCTCAACTCTCGCTGCCCGGTACCAAATGACTCACGGTCCCGGCGAGGCCGCGAAAGGTGAATTGCATTGTAGCGAGGGAGAGACCACTGTAATACAAAATCAAAACACTGGTTCACAGACCCAGGACTGTGACAGAAGCATGTGGAGTTGAAAGACATATTCAGTAAATTTCATTAAAAAAAATGAAACACAAATGTAATGATCCCAGTTTATTCAGCTCAGTTGCTGCATGTGGATTTTTCACCAGTTTTCAGCAGAGTGGAAGCAGGCAGTGGTTTAACCCACTTTTGTTTAACCCAGTTTTCTCCTGTTTTGTGGACAGCCAGGGAGGTCTGGCATTGCATCTTCCTTTTCTTGATCAGGGAAGTTTTACCCTGTGTTTTGTTTCTAGGAAGGGGGAGAGTTTTTGTTTGTTATTTTGGCCTTGGAGAGCCTGATGCTTTTAGCTTCCTGGCTCAGCTGTGTTTATTGCGAGTCTTTTCCTTTTTTTTTTCAGCTTTGTAAAAATAAACCTTGTCAATTCAGCAGCAGCTGTGTGGTTTTTGCGTGCGTTACACACTTTTCCCATGTTGTTTTGCGTTTCTGTTTTGAGGGGCGTAACAGTCGTTAAATTCTTTCTACATGGTGTTCCTAATGTGAGTGAATAATGTAGCACAGCCAGTTTACAACATAGGACACATATTAAACAGGTCAATACTGATAGATAGATAGATAGATACTTTATTGATCCACAAAGCAAATTGTGTTAGAGCAGCATGATAAAAAGTGAAAATAGGGCCTTACACTATGAGACGGCGCAGGAACTTTTATATTTACAACAGTGAAAAAGAAAAGTAAAAATTAAATTTGTTAAAAACAGTTAAAGTAAAACTGATATTGTGTATAATATGTTAGGGATTTTATACCTGACAGGAAAGTAAGGTCTCAGGTTATTCAGAACAATAACAGCCCACCGACAACTCTGGATTATATGCTCATAAATATGCAAATGTAAAGATGTAGAAATAAGTAAATAGTGCGATGTTTGAGTATAAAACTTCTTTTTTACAATGTACAATCTGAGAGACTGAAGTTGTTTACATGATATTGTGTGTTGATGTTCAGTCGCACAGATTTGTGCACACCTGGTTGTTTCCGTCACTTTGCTGGTAGATTCTTAATATCAGCAAATTAGGTTTAAGGTTTAATCTGATTTTTTTTTTATTACCTTTTTATTGTTGATTTTCAGTCAAATTGTCACTGGGGTGAAAAAAACGTTATTACCCCTAACAAGAGCAATAAAACCAGGAAAGCGTCAATGATCGTTTTATTTTTCTATAAGTCTGATGATGGGATATTTTCTCTTTGAACAGCTCCTCCTAAGCCCACTGTGACCCTGCAGTCATCCTACACTCAGATATATGGAGGAGAAATATACAAAGATACCTCAGTCACTGTCAGATGTGAGATTCATGGAGGGGAAAGAGCTCAGTGGATGTATGAATGGAGAGGAGGCCAGAAAAACATACGTGGAACATCCAGTGTATATACAATCAACAGAGTTACTGAGTCTCATGGTGGAGGATACAGCTGTCGGGGCAGAAGAAGCTCTTCCTGGACAGAGTGGAGTGACAGCACCTCATTGAAAGTAATAGGTAAGTTGGACATATTTCAAATATTTTAATTTGTACTGAACAATGTTTCATCAACTCAACAGCACTGTAGGTTTATTTTGTGTTTAGGATCAAAAGTAGTTTAAAATATCTTTTAGTGTCATTATAAAGATATTTAATAATCACTCAGTGAAACATCTGGAAAATATTTTGTTAGTTTGATGAAAGAATTCAGTCCAAACGTAATAATCCCAGTCACTCCCATCTTGACCTCATGGCTGCACATGTGGAGTTTATCACTGCAGATCAGTTACTTCCTTTGTTTTTAGCATTTTTACATTAATTCCTCGACGTTTCAGGTTTGGCTACAATATAACCTCATTTTATGTCACGGTTCGCTTGAGGACTCACACGCAGGACTCAGAGGCACAGTCAGTATTTCTTACAGTTCCACCAGGTGTATATACAAACAGTGCAGGGGATAGTGCTATATACTAAGCGGTGACAGGGAAAGGGCTCTGGGGAAATCCAGGTAGGGAAAAGACACTTGCTCCTCTTCTGGCTCTCTCTCCAAACACTCACACAAAAGGGAATCCACTCGGGGAATGCAGGGTCGGGTCCAGGGGATCTATGTACAGAAGGAAACACACGTTAGACGTTTTGCACAGGGCAGCAAAAGAGAACTTGCTCAGAGCCGGGCTGCACTGACACGAGTCACACACAACGATCCAGCGATGAGTAGAAGCCACTCCCTGGCTTAAATGCTGGCTGCGCTGATGAGGCCCAGGTGTTTCCTCTTCAGAGGGGGCGTGGGCCGAGGGCGTGAACCCACCATGAGTTCCGCCCTGGCGAGAGAGCGAGAGAGAGAACACTACTAGTCAGCAGCCTGCTGATCCCCTGGCCGTGACATTTTATTAGAGACTGTTCTGCTACATTACAGGTTCCACTTAGATTCTTTCCTGTAATTGTTGTTAATGGCATTTGTTTATTAATTTATTTTAATTAATGAAAAATAAAGGTGTTCATGAGTGTCATAATATGTTTAATGATACTACAGCTAGAAGAACCTCCAGTGTGGAACAGATGCATTAGTGGATCAGTGGTTTGTGGTTCAGTTCATGGAAAATCAGTCAGAGCCACAAGAACCTGTTTGTTATACAATAACTACAAGTGTGACAAGTGTGTCCCAAATCAGCAACTGCACCAGTTTCACATGATGACCTCATCACAACTTTTAGAAAATGTTTCTCAAATGATGATTTCTTCCAGTCTTCTTAATCTGCTGTAAACTCATGAAAAATAATCTGTAACTTTTTGGAATCTGAACAAAAACTGTGCAAAGTAAAGACTTTACCTTTTACATTTTACTGAAAATATTGTGTTACAGTTTGAAACTTTTATGTTGTGACTTTTTGTTATGTTTAACTTGTTTCTCTGTGAATCAGCTGTTTTGTAATGACTCTACTCTTATGTTATAAACAGCAGAGTTTTTATGTTTCTCTTCTAACTGGATCATTCTTATGTGAACAGTTCCCACTAAGCCCACTGTGACCCTGCAGCCATCCTGGACTCAGATATACAGCGGTGAGACAGTCACTGTCAGATGTGAGATTCAGGGACGTGAAGGAGCTCAGTGGACGTATGAATGGACTCCTGCCAAGTTAAACACACCTCCAACATCCAGTGCCTACAGAATCACAGTTACTGAGTCTGACAGTGGAGGATACAGCTGCCGGGGCAGAAGGGACTATTTGTTAACAGAGTGGAGTGATATCATCAGACTGACTGTATCATGTAAGTTGATCACATGACAGGACATTTTAATGTTCACCACACTTATTTATTTTTCAGGGAGTTGGCAACCCTAGGTGGTGGTGATGTGTTAGGGTTGTCAACTCCCTGAAAAATAAATAAGGGACACCTCGTGGCCAGGGCCGGGCAACCCAGTTGTCTTCACCCTTCCCAGTGTGGTAGCTCTTTTTTTTGTGTGTGAAATTATTTTTTTAACCATTTGACTTGAACTTGATTTAAGCAGATGCATATTCTTTGTGATATGACCATATGGGAAACAAATGATCATTTAGCCATTTATTTTTAGCTCAAAATGACAACATTAACACAGTAAAACAGGTCTCTTTCTTAAACAGAAGCCTGTCATGCTTAACTTTTGAGAATATAAGTAAATCTTTCTTTAAAAGAACTCTGTCCTGCTTAACTTAAAATTATATAAATTAATAGAAAGCAATACAACAAAAATATTCTTGTAACAGTGCACATTTAGTGCATTTAGTACAATTGGCTTCAGTTGAGGTATTATTTCAGCTTTTCTAAAGCTAATCAGCTGCTCCTGTTTGTAAACCCACTTGTTCCCATGATTACGCATCTTAACTCATCATCATTATTCATCTATGTATTACTTTTATGTATTAGTGATCTATTTGTTGTAATCATCTATTCTTGGAGTTGTTTATTACACAAAATAAATTATATTATCACACTTCTGGCCACATAGCGCTGATATTCACTGCACATGCCCATATTAATCTTAACCAGAGGGTTTAAAAAAACAAACCAGTGTTTACATACCATATCTGCTTCTGCCGTGGCCTGGTGGACAAGAAATTGGTTAAGGGTTCCCCGAGCTTTCACGCCCCTCATGTTCTTCATGTGCCCACCACTAGAAGCATGCCTATGGAAAAAGTGCTCCGGCACAGTGCAGTGCGCTTTATAGGCGTTATCGTGCATTTTCCCAGCCCAGTGTTTTCCTTTTCCCATTCCTCCCTGTACTTTCGCAGCCTTTTTTTTCTTTCTCTGGGCGAACAAACATTGCTGCTCTAACGCTGGGCTCACACTGTACGGTTTTTGGCCCATTTTGAGACGATTTTTGAGTCATGCGACCGATTTGGTGATCGGCCCGATTTTGGTCTTCATCGTGCGTCGTGTAGTATACGTGGGGTAACGAGAAGCGATTAACACCTCGAGCAGCTCCCGATCATCAATTGCTCGTGAGCCGCTCACACTGCTCACGCGCAAACAGGTAAACGTCGGTGAAAAAGACGGAGCAGCACAGCTGTGCAGCGTGTGATCTGGACACAAGCGATGGAGGCACAACTTGTAGAACTTTGGAAAGCTCATCCGAGCCTTTTCGATGTGGCCTCACAAAATTATCACGACCACAACAACCGTGAAAATAGTTGGATTTACACTGCTGCTCATTCACAGCTGCCTGATCATGTTTTTCATTAGCAATGTAGCAAAGTTGATGGTGGTGGTTTGTGTGTCTGTGTGAGTGAAAGACAGAGAGAGCGAGCGACAGATTTTCTGTTATAACCTTCATGTTATGGAGGCACAGTGTGAGCACTCGGGTCGCATCAGAGCATCGGGCGGTATAGTGTGAGACCTGCATCGTGACCTACCAACTTCTAACCCCTGCGAGTCAATCGTGCAGTTTGAGCAGGAGCTGAATAACGTGACTGAAAAAATCGCACAGTGTCTGCCCAGCTTTAGGTGTACTGTCGTCCGAGACTTGCACCGCAGTGTCGGCGTTTGTTTCCCTGTTGGCCATGCTTCTTGTTGTGGTCATCTGTTGTCTTCCGGTATTTTCTCCATAAGCGACCTTTCCTCGACCAATGAGATGAGCGGTAATCTGAATTGTCATAAGTGTGCTGTCAGCTCATTGGTCACAAAGCAGGAGAGGGGCTGGGAATTATGTTTTCAAACAAAGCGTTAATTCCATAAACATTTATAGACTACTTTTGATTCTCACTGTATTACGGGACAAAGTGCGTCCCTTATTAGCTCAATACGGGACGTGTACTTTTGTTTCGAAATACGGGACGATTCCGTTTTTTAAGGGACGGTTGGCAACCCTATGATGTGTCCGGCTGCCAGCGGGAGAGCTGCAGCCGTTGAATGTACTGTTACAGCAACTGTGTGATTATTGTAAGAATAAATGATGCTGCAAAGCATGAAAATGCCATCGGGTCTGCCGTGGTGGCGATCTTTTTTTTTTTTTTTAATCTTAAGTGCAGGCAAACCAGTAAACAAATTAAAACAAATACTGTTGATAAACTAATACAAAAATTACAATTAAAATTCTCAACAACAAAAACAAAAAAATATAATTAATATGTAAACAACTTAACAACCCCCAAAGTGTCTAAGTCACATGACGTGTCAGTGCAACACCGAAACATAAGAGTGGGGGAAGAGGGAGCAAAGTGCTCTCCGCTGTCACAGGAGTGGTGACCTGGTTGTTTCGTTTTTACCGAAAGCACAGCATAGCAAACAAGCAGAACTCAAAGTAAAGAATCGATCTCACCAGGCTAGTATCGATCCGATACCGATGCCGACTTGGGATCGATACTATCGATATTTGGATCGATCCGCCCACCACTAACAGAAAGAGCTGAACGCGCTGGGCAGAAATGAGAAGCGCAAGCAACACATTGCGAGCGAACGCAAATGCAAAAACAGAGCAAAAGGGGCTGCTATTGGGGTATGTGTGGATAACAGCAAACACTGAAATACATTTTTGCACACAGCAATTCATTTTGTTCACTCAAATTTAGCTTTTCTTTCCTCAAAATCAAATTCTTCTCAAAATGCAACACTTGCACCTGCAAAGGTAGCACATGTGGATACACTAGCACACTTTTCACAGGGCTAACACATCGAAGACATCGTTAACAGCTTCTACAATCACATAGAAGCTGTTTCATAAAGTTTTATAAATTTTATAAATTAGAAACCGGACTGTGAATCAAATTTAATTTGCACAATTTGAGACTCACCGGAGTTAATTTATTGCTCACACAATACATGAACTCTGTAGCTCAACACGTTACAGGATTGCAAGTTCCACATGGTAAATGGACTGGTTCTTTCTACTCTCCTGGAGTACTCAAAGCGCTCTATACAACACACCCATTCACACAAGCACTACTATCTATACTTTAAGTGCTTTCTAACTATCAATCATACGCATTCATACGCCATAAGTATCTTGCCCAAAGATATTTGGCATGCAAGCCAGGGATCGAACCACCAACCCTCCTGAGCTACAGCCACCCCACCACAGCAGTTTTGTGCATCTGCAAAGCAAAATCAGTGCTCAAAACTATGTTTCATGGGGTTCTTTTACCCTTTAAACACAGTGCAATATACAAAGAGTAGTTGTACCTTTTGTCATTCATGTGTTTTTATTGGACTTTCTTGAACAGTAACAGCCTCAAACAGGCCTGTTGTGACTCTGTATCCAAACTGGTCTGAGATATACAGAGGAGAGACGATCACTGTCAGATGTGAGATCCATGGAGGAGACACTGAGTGGGATTATGAGTGGGAAACAAACAGCATCAGAAAACCTCCAAATCAAAATGAATACAGGATTATTTCTGCTTCATCATTGAACAGTGGAAACTATCGCTGTAAGGGCAGAATGAAAAGTTCACAGCATGAAACAACAGAGTGGAGTGATTCAGTCACACTGACAGTTTCTGACAGTAAGTCATGTTTGCTTTAAGCTGTTTGAACACTTTGTAAAATGTGTTTCTGTTCATATAGACTGAGATTATTATTCTTTGTATAAACTGAGCTCACTGTTCAGAGACTGTACTACATGTTCACTGAGAGAAAATCTTTGTTGAACAGATGAACCCCGTCCTGTCCTCACTGTGTCTCCATCATGGCTGAGTCCTGGAGCCTCAGTAACTCTGAACTGTGAGGTTGAACATCCGTCTGCAGGATGGAGCTTCTACTGGTATAAAGCTGTTCCTGATCTATCAGAGAAATCCTCCAGTTATGAGCTGCTACCTGATGGCAGTGGGACTGCACAGGACTCCTACATCATTCATGGACAGACACACACAGCAGGATATGTGTGCAGAGCTGGAAGAGGAGACCCAGAGTATCACACTGATCACAGTCAACCAAAGTTTGTCTGGTCTGCAGGTCAGTTTGTTTCTCTCTGTCCTTTCAATGAGCTCATGTTAGCTCATCATTTTAATTCACCAGGATTTAGACCATTAAAATCTCATCTCCATGACAACCATTTATCTCCGTTTATATTAAAACTTCCCAAAAGAAGAACTGAACTGAATGTTTTCCTTTCTCTCTGTGATCAAACCAAACTGAATTTCTTCGTTTCCTTTTCTTATTTTTCAGTTTTTATTTAATGAGATAACATGAAAAACAAAAGACATCTATGAGATTTTAAATGTTTTGATATTTAAACTCATGTTTCTGTTTGTACTGATTATTTTTACTTAGTGCACAGACAGGATTTACACAGTTAAGACTCTTTGTTTAGTGCTCAGGTAGGTGTTCAGCTAAAAAAGTCAAATATAGTTAATAAAGAAACAAAGATGTCAGCAGGCAGGTTAACAGCTCTGACAAATACAAGACAAACACTGACTACAGATGGACGCTAGAAGAAGACGTCACAAATAACAGCTGCTGTTATTGTTCATTTAAAATATACTTCAAAGGTTTTTAGTTTTGGTCCTGCTGCTGCAAAATATCTCACTGTAGAAGGAATCTGTGAAACAGACAATATCACAGAATTATGGCAGAAACATTACAGCAAATGACTGAAGTGTGTTCAGAGTGATCTGTATCAGGTGGATGATGCTGAGAGTGATGACTCAAAGCTCATGATGTCACATGACGTGTACCAAGCTCTACATGAGCTGCCAGCAGATAAAGCATGTGGGTTAGATCATCTTAAACATGTCAGTATTCGGCTCCTTTGTTTTCCATTGATTTGACTGTCTGTGTGATTCAGGGCTTGTTGTCAGACTCAGTGTTGTCTCACCAAACAAACACTTTATCATTTTGAACTATTAAATTTGATCTTCAAAACAAAAGCTTCAAACAAACAAATATTTTCACTGTGATATTTTGATCCTAACATCTGTGAGCTTTGTGTCTTCACTGCATGTTGTTTCCAGATGTTCATTCAGCAGCGTCTCTCACAGTGAGTCCTGACAGAGTGCAACACTTCACCTCTGACTCTGTCTCACTGACCTGTGAGGGAAACTTCACTGAGTGGAGAGTGAGGAAGTTCTCTGAGGACGGCCGACTCTCTGACTGTAGGAGAATGACTGGATCCACATGTAACTTCAACACATCAAAGTCAGATACTGGAGTGTACTGGTGTGAGTCTGGATCAGGAGAGTTCAGCAGTGCAGTCAACATCACTGTACAGAGTATGTTATTATACATTTACTTCTTGGATCTGAATGATTTAGATGTCACATGAACATTTGTCTCAGCTTTGCTCTATGTGAAGTAATTCTATGTGGCAACACAAACAAAACTGAGAATTTCAGACAATTTCAGGCAACAAAGCATCAAAATATTCTTGGTTGTTGGTCTAATTTCTCTTCATCCGTTCATAATCCAGTTTGTCATAATTTGCCAACAGTATTTTATATTTTCTCTGTCAGAATAAAACTCAACAAAGCTCAACATCTCTGTCGTCACATTAGATGAACCTTTAATATCTCAATAGAGAGAAATTTGGGAAACACATCATGCAAAATAACACAAACATACAAACATTTACAATTTCACCTTCAACCATTCAATAATGTCACCGTCAGTAATTTGACTCCTGCAGGAAACATCCCAACTATATTTCCAGTCCTCATAATCACTCAGAAAACCAGGTCTGCATGTAGATCATGAGACACGACTCACAGCTTTTTCTCAAAGGTTTGCACCAGCTGGTCTGACTGAAACAATTGTGTGTGATTGTTTCACAGATGATGATGTTCCTATCCTGGTGAGTCCTGTTCATCCTGTGACTGAGGGAGCTTCTGTTAGTCTGAGCTGCAGTTTGAGAACACAAAAAATACTTTCCAATGTGTTTTTCTATCACAATGACAAACTTATTCAAAATGATACCCGAGGGGAGCTGAAGATCTCTGCAGTGTCAAAGTCTGATGAAGGTTTCTACAAGTGTCAGTACTCAGGAAGAGAGTCAGCACAGAGCTGGATGTCAGTTAAAGGTGAGCAGGATCAAAACATTTGATGGATTTTAATGGATTTCATGCTTGAGAAATAACATGATATTATCTCTTTTAATGTTTAAATCCATCTGGGTCTATTTAGTCAGAACTTTATAAAACTATTATGTAATATCTCTATATTGTCAGGTTTAATATTGTTGTGATTCAGGACTCAGGTGAAAACAGCAGAGGAAGTAATGAGTGAAAGTTTCTTTATCAAACAGGATAATTCATTTAACACAACAGATAGTGAGCTTTGACTCAGTCAACAGGAACAAAACATAAATGAACCTAAACTTAATGAGTGAGTCCTACAAAAACATCTTAACTGAGGTGAGAGAGACAGGCCAGAGGAGCGGACATAACAGCGTGAGGGCGGCAGATCTGTGGGAGAGGAGAGAGCAGTTAGGGCAGGAAATCTGAGGGAATGTGACAAGACAGAGAGTGTTCATAAAGTGGCTGCAACAATGCCTTACTTGGAGTCCAGACTAGCTGGGGGTAAAGGATAAAGCAGAGGTCTGTGGAAACTGTTGAACGATGGGCAGGCAGGCAAGTGAGGAAGAGGCTCCGAGGGGGCAGCGGTGGTGGTGAATAGGGGGGCAATGATCCAAGGTGGCAGGCGTCTGACTGGAGGTGAATGATGGCATGAAAAGAATCTTGAAGCAGGAAGAAACTGAAACAAGGGGAAAGTCTGTTAGCATACAAACCTTATTTTCCTAGAAAGGATCCCAGCAGACCTGCCTGGTTACCTCACTGACGAGCTGCAGTCATGTTAACTATCCATTAACATTTGGCTTACAGCCACTGAGGTCTTCAAGGTCAACTTTATGACTAAAAAGAAATCCTTATGACACAGAAACTATGATTCTTACAAAGGTGTTGTGTCTTCTCAACATATAGAAAATACTGTATAAAGATTTAAAATATCATGTTACGTTTGACCTCTGACCTCACTTTTATATTTCACATCTGCCCTTGTTGTCATGTTGAAAAAATCTGCCTTTGGACTTATTTTTACTGAACTACAAACTTCTCACAGTACAAATAAACCACACAAAAAAAAAAACCCCCACAGAAAATACTGTCAACAGAGTGAGCTGCCTTAGCAGAGATTTGTGCTCTCAGTGTTTGTTTTATACTTTATTAATAATTAATTATTATTTGTTGTTGCAGTAACTGTGTCTGGAGCTGACAGCTCTTCATCTCCTGTGTGGTTGATGGTTGGACTGGTTTGTGGAGTCTCTCTCATTATTATTCTCCTGCTCTTGTTGTATCGCTGCAGACAGTCCAAGTGTAAGAGCCTCTTCTTTTCATGCTGTATTAGAGAGTTTATTTACTACATACACTTTAATTATTCACACATATACATGTATTCTGATCTCATGACACTAAATATCAGTGGAACAATTTATACATGACAAACATGTGTAATAACATTTGTCTCTTTCACAGATTCCTGCTTCACCAGGTTGGTAAAATACTTTTTATTATTATTTTAAACAAACATCAGTTACTTTTGAGTTTATTGTGTTTATTTCCTGTTTCAGGTCGATCCAGTCTGAGAGTCACAGTCCAGGCTCCTCCACAAATCATGGAGTCAACCAGAATGAAACTCATGTGTACGGCTCTCTTCAACATGGTCAGTATTTAAACCATTTAAATAATATTATCATTATTAATACTGACTTTTATTAAACCTCCATTAACACGAACATTTATCAGGTTCAGTTTGCGTTCACGAGTTTTTCAAATAACATTTAAAGATCTTACAGTCCTGGTTTTGACTCACACAGTGTTTCTGTGTTTGCTCTGATCTTTAGTGTAACTGTAATAAAATGATTAATGTGAGCCTGGCTTGTTTTTTTCTTTAGGTACTGCTGACGTCTATGAATCAGTCACACAAGTGAAAAACAACAGAAATGGTCAGTATATGTGCTGAAAAGCAAAGAGCAGTTAGAGATGAAACTTGTTTTTGATTTAATGAAACTAATTTCATGTTTTTACAATCCTGTAAATAAAATATGAACATTTCACTATTAGATAGTTTTACAGAGTTTATTTACTACATTCACTTTAATTATTCAAACATTCATTCTGATCTGATGACACAAAATATCAGTGAAACAATTAAACATAATAATTGTAAATGAGAGAATCTGAACAGTCTGATGAAGAAGACCAGCTCTGTTCTGGGACGTCCTCATGACCCAGTGGAGGCAGTCAGTGACAGGATGGTGGCTCAGCTGTCACCCCTGTTAGATAACACCTCCCACCCCACGCAGGTCACTCTGACAGCACTGAGCAGCTCCTGCAGTGACAGGCTGCTGCACCCACAGTGTGAAGGAGAGATTTAGGAGATCTTTCCTTCCAGCTGCTGTCAGACTCTACAACATACATCATCATGTGAAAGCACACATGCACACACTGGTGTCTGTAAATATCTCAATGTGCAATACTCTATACCTGCTGCTACTAACATCCATCGACTGCACGATGAAATGCTTCCATTTGCAGCTGGTACAACAGAATTGAAATTCTCTACTTTTTGTGGTGTGCATTATTATTCATACTTTGTGATATATTATATTATTTAGTTTAGTCAGTTTTTGTTCTTACTGTCTTTGAGCCACTGTGACCGCTTGGTTTCCTCTGAGATTAATAAAGTATTCTTATCTTATCTTACAGATTCCTGCTTCACCAGGTTGGTAAAATACTTTTTATTATTATTTTAAACAAACATCAGTTACTTTTGAGTTTATTGTTGTCACGTCTGCCGTGGCAGATGAGTGGAGGCTGAGAATTAGGACCTAAGATGCAGGCAGCTGAGATGCAAATGAGTTTTATTCATGAAGTGGTGAAACAAACAGAAACAGCAAAGGCAAAATGGCGATGCAGGGAGACACGGGGGACGACACAGAATGATGCAGGGAAAGAACACGGACGAACCAGCAACAAGCACACGAGGACACACACTATAAATACACACAGAGGGAAACGTGGAATAGCAAACAGGAGGCAGACACAGCTGAACCAAATTGAACTGACGAGACAGGGGAAAACATAATCTGAACACACTAACAGAAGACATGGATCTTCACAATTTCATTTCATTTCATTTCATTTTTATTTATTTCACACTTGGTACTACAAATCAAACAAAACAACCACATCTTCTATCAACAAAACACAACAACCATGTGTGAAAAGGAGCAGGAAGAAGAAAATATTCTTATTAAACCCTGCCCCCTATCTACCATCGAACTTATATCACCGATGGGCACCAAAAATCAGGAACAAACTAATATTGACATTTCTCTCCGGTCGAATCCCAAACCAACATCACATTCATTCGCATTCTTCATACTGAGTTATCGTTTTAAACATATAACACTTTTTAAAACATTGTAGATTTATACAATTCTTTAAATTATAATGAAGTGAATTCCACAGTCTTATACCCCTAACCGTTGTGCTCATTAATCTTTGTGTAGTCCTGGCTAACTGATGTTTAAAATAAAATTTCCTTCTATTCTCTTCTCCCCTTGAACACATCAAAAATACTCTTTGTAACTTAAAAGGCAAAATATTATTTTTAGCCTTAAACATAATTAATAATGTCCGTAATTTCACTAAATCTCCTAATTTTAATAATTTTGATTCTATAAATAATTTGTTTGTATGTTCTCTATATTTAACATTATGAATTATTCGTATAACTTTCTTCTGTAATAGGTTTAAAGGTTTTATGGTATTCTCATATGTATTCCCCCAAACTTCAACACAATAGTTGATATATGAAAAAAACAAAGAAAAATATAAAATACGCATTGTTTTATAATTTAATAAATCTCTTATACTACCCAAAATATAAATACTTTTGACCATTTTCTTTCTAATATGTTCAATATGAGATTTCCATGTCAAATTCTCATCCACTATTACACCCAAAAAACGAAATTCAGTAACTCTTTCAATCAATTCTTCCTCTATAAACATAATGACTTTATCCTCCTTTACACGATTGCCAAATATCATATATTTCGTTTTTGTCAGATTCAAAGATAATTTATTTACATCAAACCATTTTTTTATTCTTAACATCTCAGAAGTCATAATTTCAACCAAGTCTTTCAAATTCTCTCCAGAGCAATAAAAATTTGTGTCATCTGCAAATAAAATCGAATTTAACCTTTTAGATACGTCACAAATATCATTAATATATAAATTAAAGAGTTTAGGTCCCAAAATAGAACCTTGAGGAACACCACATACAATCTTCAGTCTTTCAGAAGTATTGCCAAAATAATAAACATATTGCAACCTATTCTCTAAATAACTCATTAACCAATTCAATGCTACTCCTCTCACTCCATGGTTATACAATTTAGAAATCAAAATAGAATGTTGTATCGTATCAAAAGCTTTTTTTAAATCAACAAATACTCCCACTGTGTATTTATTATTATGTGTTGCAGATGAAATATCTTCAATAAAAGTCAACAACGCTAATGCCGTTGACCTATTTTTACGAAATCCAAATAGGTTTTCATGTATTAGTTGATATTTTTCAATAAAACTATCAAGTCTTTGTGCAAAGAGTTTTTCTAGCAATTTTGAAAACTGTGATAAAAGAGACACTGGCCTATAATTATTAAAACTATGCTTATCTCCTGATTTATATAATGGTATTACTTTTGCCACTTTCATTCTGTCAGGGAATACTCCTGACTGTAGCGAAAGATTAAAAATATAACAAAGAGGAGTACTTATACAATCTATTGTCTTTTTAATTATGACCATGTCTATACCTTCACAATCAGTAGATTTTTTATTTTTACAATTTTTTACGATTGCTACTATTTCTTTTATGGTAGTATCGGCTAAGAATATGGAATTAACAATAAAACAGGAAATGCACAGAGACACGGTACAGACACTAAACAGAGGAAACACAGAAACCAAACTCTGGGAACTAAAAAGTCTAAACCCCAGTACACAATCAGAACAAACACAAGATCATAATAATGAAAAACACAAAAGACCGAGGACCATGACAGTTATGTTTATTTCCTGTTTTAGGTCGATCCAGTCTGAGAGTCACAGTCCGGGCTCCTCCACAAATCATGGAGTCAACCTGAATGAAACTCATGTGTACAACTCTCTTCAACATGGTCAGCATTTAAAACAATCTTTATCATCATTATTTATATTGACTTTTAGTGGGGAAAGGCTAATTGATCAATCTAAATTGCCCATAGGTGTGAATGTGCGAGTGAATGTGAGCACGAATGGTTGTCTGTCCCTGTGTGTGAGCCCTGCGACAGACTGGCGACCTGTCCAGGGATAGCTCAGTAGGTAGAGTGGTGGCCCCATGATCGGAAGGTCAGGGGTTCAACTCCACTGAACGGCTACCCTGAGGTACCCCTGAGCAAGGTACCGTCCCTACACACTGCTCCCCGGGCGTTGCATTGGTGGCTGCCCACTGCTTCACTGGGTGAATGGGTTAAATGCAGAGGAACTATTTCCCTATGGGGACTAACACATACACACACATTAAGGGTGTAGCCTGCCTCTCGACCTATGACAGCTGGGATAGACTCCAGCGCCCCTGAAAAGGATAAGCAGAAGCGAATGGATGGATGGATACTGACTTTTATTAAACCTCCATTAACACAAACAGTTATCAGGTTCAGTTTGTGTTCAGCAGTTTTTCAAAGAACATTTAAAGATCTTACAGTCCTGGTTTTGACTCACACAGTGTTTCTGTGTTTGCTCTGATCTTTAGTGTAACTGTAATAAAATGATTAATGTGAGCCTGGCTTGTTTTTTTCTTTAGGTACTGCTGACCTCTATGAATCAGTCACACAAGTGAAAAACAGAAATGGTACAGTATATGTGCTGGAAATCACAGAGCAGTTAGAGATGAAACTTTTTTTTGATTTAATGAAACTAATTTCATGTGATATGTTTTTACAATCCTGTAAATAAAAATATGAACATTGCAGGTTCAGATGAATACGATGACATCACCTCCTCTCTTATTGAGTTTAAAGATCTTAGAACTAAGAGTGAGTACACCAAAGTTAATTTTATAAAAAGAAAACCTGGTTTGGAAAGTTTTTTTAATTAGTATGAAATTAATTTTGGGGCTGGGAGGGGGGACATTTATTCCCCCCCATTTGAATAATACATTTATTCAAATGTATTGTCTTGTTCTTTTCATCTTTTTTAATCTGTGTATTTAGTTCTGATCAATCTGAACAAAGCATGAGCTTACAGTACCTGGAAAAAGTATTCATACCTGTTGCACTTCTACACATTTTGACACCTTTTTTTAATTGAGATTTTCTGTGAAAGACCAACACAACGTAGAACATATTTGTGAAGTGGTATGAAAATGATACATGGTTTTCAAAATTTTAAACAAGTAAAAATCTGAAAAGTGTGGCGTGCATTTGTTTTCAGCCACCTGTACTCTGTGATCCCTCATTAAAATCCAGTGCATTCATTTACCTTCAGAAGTCACCTATTTAGCTGCTCTGTGGAGGCCTCAGTGGTTTGTTAGAGAACATTAGTGAACAAACAGCATCATGATGACCAAGGAACTCACCAGACAGGTCAGGGATAAAGTTGGAGATAAGTTTAAAGCAGGGTTAGGTAATAAAAAAATATCCCAAGCTTTGAACATCTCAAGGAGTATTGTTCAATCCATCATCCAAAAATGGAAAAAGCATGCTACAACTGCAAACCAGGGTGATCTCTAAAACCTGCAGGACACCAGCCTGCCCCTGGTTTAGATCAAAGAATATTCTTGTGTTAGAATGGCTCAGTCAAAGTCCAGACCTAAATCCCATTGAGCATCTGTGGCAAGACTTGAAAAATTGCTGTTCACAGTCTGGCTGAGCTTGAGCCATTTTGCAACAAATAATTGTCAAACATTTCAGTCTGTAGATGTGCAACGCTGGTAAAGACAAACCCCGAAAGACTTGCAGCTGTAAATGCAGCGAGCAGTGTCTCTACAAAGTATTGATGAAGGTGGGTTGAAAACAAATGCATGCCACACTTTTCAGAGTTTTATTTGCTTAAAATTTTGAAATCCATGTATCATTTTCATACCACTTCACAGTTCTGCACTATTTGTGTTGGTCTATCACAGAACATCCTAATAAAAACATTTAAGTTGGTGGTTGTAAGGTGACAAAATGTGTAAACGTTCAAAGGGTATGATACTTTTTCAAGTCACTGTCAGTTCCCAGGAGAGGTCTTAATGTTTTTTTACTGATACAGAAGAAGATAGAGAAGTGTTTCAGCTTCACATGTTTTAAAAAAAATCTTTACAACACAGAACAAATTACAAATGATAAGTTATGTGTCTGAGGCCAGATGTTTACATGAAAGTAAAACCAGATGATTTCCTCGTCCACACAGATACAGAGTCTGTCTGCGCCTTCTAAACAAATCCTATAAGGTACAGTAACATTACACACCTGTAAAGACTCAAACACAAAACAGAACTTCACGTTGCATCAAGGGGACACAATGCTTTTATAATAAACCTTATTGTTCTCCAACACAGGTGGGACAGACACAGGGGCAGCCAGTGACCCCTCACACACGTCCTTATGCTGATATCCAGGCAGGTTCTCAGTGTTTGTAGCTGCTGATTTATGCAGCAAACATTTCCACAGTCCTCTGCAGCAGATTATAGAAACACTTCTTCTCTCAGCTCACGACAGAAGATCTACAGCTGGGACACTGTTAAGTGGTTCTACGTGAAAAATAGTTAAATATTTACTCAAACATGTTCTTGTATGTAAAACAGGTTCAAATGCATGAAATTACATTTGTCCTTTATAGTGGACGTTAAAAAACACCACATGTATGAACGATAATTTACATCTTAGAGCCCTGCTCTCAAACACTGACTCAGATGTAACTGTCTGTGAAACTGGATTCAAGAAATAAGAACTTAAAGTTCACAAAACATGTCAAACAGACTCTCCTTCATGAAGTCCTCGTTCATAAAGTGCTTCACAGACCTGAACATTACAGCTAACAGCTGGATTTTCCTGTGTCAGTGCAGCTAACCAAACAACGCAGAACCTCTTACTGCTAAATAGACAGACGGTGAAAGCAGACAGTATGTCCTCCGTTTTAACATAAAACTCATTGTTGCAGCTGACAGCAGCACAACAGTGACCCCATTAAACTGATGTTTAGTTTAAGTGTCCTTATTTTCACTGAGTTATTGGTTCTGCTATTAGTTACTTAACATAAACTGATGTGAGTCTTTTGACTGAAATGAGCCAACTGACCTGGTGATGTGATGCTCTGTACTGACAGAAGATGGCGCTGAACATCTTTTTATAACTCTAAGCACTTATTTCTTAAATTAAGCCTCACAGTCAGAGTTACATCTGTGTCAGTTTTTGAGAGCTGGGCTCCATGATGTACATCAGCATTTATACATGTAGTGTTTCATGTCCCCTTTAATGCTGAACACCTGATGTGACATTTCCACATATTAATTCTGCTCAGTACCTGATTGTTTTCCATGTTTTCCATCCTCTATCTTCCAATTTTTGTGATTTGGTTCATGTAAACATTTCTGATGGTTTTATTTTCATCAAAATATTTTAATTTGCACTTAAGTTTGAACTCTTAGAGATTACACTCACTTTGTTTTCACAGACTTGTGACCATGACACAAAACTACAGACAGAAGTGGATAAAATCTCAGTGTTACTCGTTTTAGAAATGCTTTACGATAATAAAAAATACATCATTTAGAGTCAAAATATCATAAATGGTAACAAATATAACTGTTATCTTCGGGTTAGTCACAGTCAAATCATCATCTGCATCAATGAATGTCAGTGAGGCGTCCTGAAAGTCGTCACGTCTCCTGTTCAGTGACCGTCTCTGAGAATCACTCTCCTCTCAATCAAATCACTTTTCTTCTGTTTATCCTCTGAGTTGCTCTTTGATGGTTATGAATCATCGCTCTTCTTTAAACTGTGAAGTCGTTGCTGTTCTTGGGAGACATTTCTCTTTTGTTCTGGTATCAAATTGCTTCGTGTTTGCTGAGCTTCACCATCTTTCTGGTCACCTGTCAAACTGTTGCTCATGTTTCCAGAGCAGCTTTTCTTCTGCTCAGACTGCATGTGTGCGTGTATGTGTTTCCAGCTATACCATACATAGACATGCGACCTTTCAATGACCTTAAACCGTGTGTATGAGGTATGCAGAAAAGCAGAAACAAGCACCTTGCTAAACTATAAAAACAGGAACTTGTAATAAGTCATGTCTCAAACAAACATTTAAAGGTGTGAAATCTTGCACTTTAGAAGAAACAGAACATGGTGCTTTCCTAATGTATAACATAGCTCATCTCTGGACTAAGCTGCACTCTAAATAAAGAAAGCACATTTTGTCAGCACAGACACAGATAAAGGAAATAGTAGAAGGTTGAAAATAAATCCTCTGACTGTCTGCCTTCTTCATAATTATAGCCATATTAGGACAGATAAAGGCGATGATTCTATATCTATATATTTTAGCACAAATGACAATATAAAAAATATCAATGCCAACAGAATCTGCCTCTGTTTAGTTTTTCTGTTCATTTGTCCAGACTGACACTTCTTTTGCTCTAAGAAATAAGAACACAATGATCGGGACGGTGTAAGCTACAACCCTATAATCACTTTCTGTCACCGACCTCTCAGCTAAACCTGTGTAGAGTCATCCAATAATAACAACTGGGGTTGCCACGATTCGTTGACTAGTCACGATCAGGTCAGCTAGTGTTCAACACAAAAACAAGAAGAAGCCGTCTCCAGGATCGTAGCTGTGTCCAAATTCAGGGGCTGCATCCTTTGCAGGCCGCATTTGTAGGTCGATAACGTTACAGCAACGCAACGAAGACTGTCCAACCTCGAAGACTCCTCCAAATGTGTCCTTTTCCCTAGATTGGAAGGATGGGTCGGGTGTATTCTTTGTGGCCCCACCTAACCCAGAATTCATAGCGCGGCCCAGCCAATTCTAGTTTCCAACAATGGCGGCAGCTACTTTGTTTTAATATTACTCTTTCTTGGTCACAAAATAAATGTTTAAGATATTTTCAGTCGAGAATGTAGCTGTGTAAACTTCAAATATCTGCTCGATTTATCAGGACATTACATATTTGCAAAAGTGCAAAAGTGTTGCGATCTACCCTCATTCATGTTGTGTGTTCTGTCTGCCTGTGTAAGTTTATTTTGTATTTTACTTCAGCCAGTTTTCTGTTTTGTCGTCCAGCATTAAAGCTGTATTTAAGTTCACCTTTTGCTTCCATCTGTGTGCATTTTGGGTGCCACCGGAAGTAGCATATGCTAAGGTGCACATAGTCTTTTCGCATTACCTCAGTAAGACCATGTGAAAATTAAAACAAATCATCCTGGGTGAACTTAAACACATTTGTTCCCCTTTTGTTAAGACAGAAAAACGCAGCACACAAAAATACTGCAAAAGGACGGTCGCCTTATATACATGGTGTATAAACTCAAAATGCACATTTCACTTAAAAATTAAGATGTGAACAAAACTTGTTAGAGATATTCTTCTCCTGTTGAACCCCCCCCCCCCCCCAAAATAAATAAATAAATAAATAAATAAATAAATACGCCTTATCAGATATTGATGCTTCTTTCCTGTGTGATAGAAAATAGGAGACTGATGTTTGTTTGTTTTTTAAGTTAATTCCCATTAAAACTAACTGTTTTGTTGCTAACTACATTGCTGTCTGTATTATTGCTGAAGTCCTAAATGATCACTTTTAAAGTGTTTGTGCTGATAACATCATGCACAGTCAGACAGTCATGGAGAACAGCACTGACTGGGAGGCTTTGAACAGATCACATGGTTCAATTCAACATATGAGACTTTAAGAATGCACAAGCATCTACTTAAAATCTATTTAATTTATCATCTATGATATTATTATGTGCAATTCCAATGTACTTTGTTCATCTTCCTTAAATAAACAGGCAGCCTTAAAGTATGAAATATCCATATACAAATATATATAAATGTGTGAACTGTCTCAGTGGCTGATTGTGCCCCACAGGCCTCAGTGTGAGCTTGAACACATTTATAATGTTTAACTAGTTTAATGTGTCGGTGCTGACGATAAACACATTTTGAATGAAAGCCGGGGAACTTTTGGTAGCACAGAAACAAGTGGCTATTCTTTGTGAGCATATGGATCAGTCATATTACCATTATTTCACCCAAAGGCACCAAGTTAATACTTAAAAAAGCTGCAGCAATACACACAAATATAAACAGTACTCGGTGACAACTTTGCTTTTAGCCTTTAACCCTCTGGGGTCCAGGGTATAACTGGCCGTTTTTGACTACTTTTGATTCGGCCTCTATATTTCACCTTTAAAAACTGTTTATCTTGCCAATCTGTTATTTACCCATTTTGATATAATGTATCAGCACAATTTATCTAAATTCAGACAAAGTGATATTTTTGACTGTAAAAACCAAAAGCATGTTTAATGAATCATTTTCATAACTTGAAATGCAAATACAAATTGTACATTTTTAAAAAATATGCACAAGTTTTGCAAACAACAAAGTTATATGGTACTATTTACCTAAAAATGCAGCCAAGGCTCAGACGTTTTTTATATAACCATTTAAAACTGTTTACAGAACAATCAGGTGTTCTGCATCAACTAAGAAGAGAACAAATTATTTATGCAACTCCAAAAAATAGTTTCTGTCACTATAACACAGATGAGAACAGCACAGGGGTAAATCCTGCAGGTCTGACAGCAGGTGTGTCACTCAGCATTTACACTGCAGTCTGCCTTTGGTGGCTTTAAGACAGCAACTGTGACGTTCACTAGTAGAACTGACACACAAAACAAAACAACAACTACACTACACACTAACTACACAAGACAACAAACTAACTAAGGTGAGGCAGGAGGAGCAGAGACCCGTGGCGGCCGCCGGTCCAAGTGTGAACTGAACTTCGGGTAAGAAGTTATGACCTGCAGTCTATCTGGGTCAGATATGAACCAAGTTTAGGTGGAGTTTATTTTCGTTATGCTGACCTTTTCGTACTGCGTACTAGCTAGCACGATGGAGTTTCTACAGCTGGGTGGGTGCTATGAAGTTACTGATGTTGGACTTTATTTTGTTCATAAGGTTAATTAGTAGAGATGCCAACCGTCCCCTAAAAACTGAATCATCTCGTATTCAGAGAAAATATTACACGTTTCGTGTTGAGGTGAAAAGGAACAGTTTGTCCCGGACTTCAGCTACAATGAAAACGACACAAAGCTGGAGTTATTCTGTGTCTTGGTTACAGTAACTAAACTAAGTACAACAATCCAGCAAAGCCTAAAGCTCAGCCACCACCTTAAGCATCGGATGAGGATGATGAGCAGCAGTTGCTTTGGCCAAAGGCAGGAACCTGGAATGGTGCACCACCCAGGTGGAGAGGACAGCAGGAGAGAGAGAGAGAGGAACAACAACAGCACTGACAGGAAGTCAGAGAGGACTGGAGGACCATGACATCTGTTTGTGTATTAAATTTAAAGGTATTAAGATCAAACCGCAAAAATGACAATACAGAATAGCTACAGTGCCGATATGTGTGTGAAGGGTTGTTGGTGGTTACTGTCTGTTCTGCCACAGGTTTATTTTTAATCTACTGAACGGCCTCATTTTCGTCTCGGCCACATACAAAAGAGGAAATGCAGCCTGTGGTTTGAGACAACAGTTTTGTGTGTAGCAGTGTCTTATTTTAAGCCATCAGTATCCAGCAAACATAAGGTCCTAAAGCACACTGCACTTTATTGTCCTCTTCATACCCCGATGAGGAAAATACTTTAGAATATTAACATGTCAGTAAGATGTAAAGGTTTAATGATTGAGACCATGAACATATGCAGAAAGTGTTTAGACTCTGACCTGTAGATCAGACTGTGACAGGAAGGATCACTTCTCAAAAAGACGTGAATGATGGAAAATATTGTGTAAACATTGTTATTTGTATAACTGCAAGTTCACACGGAGCTGCAGTCTTATGTGCACCATCTCTGCACTGAAACAAACCTCAATGATCTTTTGTTGTTTCCTTCATCAGCCTGCAGAGTTAAAATGAGGAAGAACATTTACTATAGAAACTGTGCTTTAACTGCTACATTAACTAAAGTAAAATAAAAAAAAATTACACATCTTTACTGTAACAGTGCCAGAGCTGACAGGTGGGGAGGTCCAGATTAGGAAGAAGAAATTAGAAAAAGGAAAGAGATTTAAAAAAAGAAAAAAGAGGAAATGACACAGAAAACAAACAGAACCTGAAAGAGAGCAGAAGGAAGACGGAGGGCTGAGGACAGGGCCCAGAGCTGTGATCACATGCACATAATATACAAGGACAAACCACCATCCACATCAACCCACTGCTCTAAAACACTTCAAAAACTCTGGTGTGAATGTGGTGTTGTCTTATTCTTGTTATCAAACCTCAGTAAGTGTAAAGAGGAACTGGAAGCTTGGTCCAGTTATAAGTGAACAGTTCAATAATGGTTTGTTGCAGTGCTTTGTGCATTTTCTCAGCATGCTTTCAAGATTTAACCTGTGGCGTCCACAAATGTGGACATCACATTTTGTCTTGTCTAGACCACAGTACTCCACAGGACCTGATATCCACTCACGAGCACATTATTCTGCCACTGCTCTATCAAATTTTCAATCGAATGTCCCCATATGTGGATATCAGGCCCTTGTACAGCAAAATCAAGTACAAAGTAATTCTTTGTTTTTACATTCATCAGGTCCCAATCAGCTCAAATAGCAAAGAGAAATAAAAATGCTATGAAAGAGTTCAGGTCTTCGGAGGTTAAAGTTACTATGGCAACATGAGTAAAAATAAAGGTAAAAGTCTTTCTGGAATAATTATGATAAGATCCGTCTACAGTCATGTTGTAGGTAATACACCACAGTATCTTCTGATCTATTAGTCTACACATCACTGAATCATTTGGACAGATTAACATTTGTGGAATCACACAGTGTTTAAGTCTCACTTATTTATTTATGTTGACTGGAAAGTGTAAGTTGACACTTTTGTGATCTCAACAGAGATTTTGTGATGACCCACAGGTAAGTCTCTGTGTTCCTGTGATCAGTTATCTGCAGTGTTGGGTAAGTTACTTTAAATTAGTAACTTAGTTACATTACTACTTACTTCTGTCACGGCGGGGTGCGCCGGTGTGTTTTTTGAAACAGGACCCAAAAGCAGATGTGGACGAGGTGTTGCAGGTTTAAACAGAAAGCGATCCTTTATTTGGATGATTGCAGGGGTTAAACAAGGAAACCTAAGCAAACAAAAAAAAAAAAAACCCACTAAGAAACAAATACTATGAAGTACTAAGACTATGGTGGGGATAACAGACAACCCGACGATGACATTCAGAAAACAAAGGACTTAAATACACACATGAGGTGATCAGGGGAAGTGGAGACACATGAGGAAACAGCTGACTAGGATAAACATAATGATGCACAGGCAAGAGTAAAACTAACCACATGAACACAGAATACAAGACCCTTTTCAAAATAAAACAGGAAACATGCAGACTTAGACACGACAACACAACTTAACAGGCCTAACACACATGACAGACTAGACAAGGAACCGAACATAACCACACAGACATGACGCATGAACCAGGGAGACTTAGTACAGGGGAGATGACATAACTAAGAAACAGGACTACACAGTAATCTAGAAATTAACTAGGTGAACTAAGCTAAGGCACAAATAAATACAAAAGATACATAAACTCAAACACTGGGTCGCTCGACCCAGGACCATGACAACTTCTATCAAAAGTAACTCAGTTACTTCAAGTTACTCGTTACTTTCAAAGTAACTAGTTACTAGGGAAAGTAACTTTGGTTTACGCAGAATTCTCTTGTTAATGTGTTGCTTCCATAACTTTTACAGTCTTCTAGCTTCCTTACTTGCAACAAGTGCACTGTGCCACCTACCAATAGAAAAAATAATAATAATGTGCATATTTCCACAAGAGAAATCCCACGCCTGGACCGTCGTTGACCGCAGCCATGATTCCAGCCCACGTCACAGCATCATGTGCGCTTTTTACATCCAACACAAAAACTGCAGTCCGGGACAAGCTGTGTGTCTTTTCACCTCAATACGAAACGCGTAATATCTTCTCTGAATACGAGACGATTCTGTTTTTTACGGGACGGTTGGCAACTCTAATAATTAACCTTATGAACAAAATAAAATTCAACATCAGTAACATCATAGCACCCACCAAGCTGTATAGAAACTCCGTCATGCTAGCTAGTACGCAGTACGGAAAAAGTCAGAATAAGGAAAATAAACTCCACCTAAACTTGGTTTATATCTGACTCAGATAGACTGCAGGTCATAACTTCTTACCTGAAGTTCAGTTCACCTGACACTCGGACCAGCAGCTGCCTCGGGTTTCTGCTCCTCCTCCTGCCTCCCCTTTCCCTCATCCACCTGCTGCCTCCACCACTTGCTAATGTTACTGAATCTGTGGAAGCTCTGCGAGAGCCACCACACGAAGTAACGAGTAACGAGCCTATCTAAATCCCAGTAACGACTAACGCGTTCCTGATTTTGGCATAATAAATGGCCTGTATTTATATAGCGCTTTTCTAGTCCCTAAGGACCCCAAAGCGCTTTACACAACCTGTCATCCACTCATTCAAACACAGGTGATGGCAAGCTACATTGTAGCCACAGCCACCCTGGGGTGCAATGACAGAGGCGAGGCTGCCGGACACTGGCGCCACCGGGCCCTCTGACCACCACCAGTAGGCAACGGGTGAAGTGTCTTGCCCAAGGACACAACTAGTTACTGTGCTCGTTACCACAATAAAAATGTAGTTACTGTAACGCGTTACTTAATAACGCGTTAGTCCCAACACTGGTTATCTGTAACTCAGTTTTCTTCGTTTGTTACCATCGAGGCCTGAAACCTTCATAATAAAGGTCACCTTTGTTTGGTACTCTGAGTCCTGCTTTGCATGGGTGGCTGTAGCTCAGGCAGTAGAGCTGAACATCTACTGATCAGAGGGTTGCTGGTTCAATTCCTGGCTTCCCCTAGTCTAATTCTCACATATTCTTGGGCAAGATACTAACCCCAAATTGCTCTCCGAGGCATCCATCGGAGTATGGATGTGTGTGTGAATGTTTGTCAGAAAGCACTAAGAAAAATGTGCTAGTGTGAATGGGTGAATGCACGAGTTGTGTGAAGCGCTCAGAAGAGTAAAAAAAGTGCTGTATAAGAACCATTTAGCATGTGGGTCTGCTTTTTGAACTGACTCTGGACACAATCACATGATCTGTGTTGGTAACATGTGGTGTTCAACACAAACATCATTATTACAGTGTTTCAATCATTGTTTCACATCAGTTTGTTTTATTTTATTGTGTTTACATGTAGTCAGAGGCTGAGGTCAGTGTGCATCTGCACATACATGTCAAAGCAAGACAAAGAACAGTCTGCAGAATAAATGAGTTCCTGCTTTACTTTGAAATGACAACAGATAATAAATATAACTTTGAATTTATCTATGAATTTAATTGTTCTTTAGTTGGTGAAACATAAAGGTCTTTAGTCTCACTTCAGCCACACACTGAGTCATTTCCTGTGTTTGGGTCTCCACAAAACTTAAAACCAGAATTTAACCACAAGGTGGAAACTTTCACAGGTCTGAGGTCAAAGGAGCCTTTTCACTATATTACTGCATGATGATGTTTCAGCTAAGAGTCAAATAAAATAAAGACATTTTAATGCAGCCTAAAGCAATAATTTAATTTAAAACAATCAAAAGGAGAATTTTTTTTTTTTTTTTTAAAGGCTTTAGTGAAAATACAGGCACCAAAGTAGAAAAGCTGTTTTGGTATATTCACTCTCAGTGACTCCCAGTCTGCAGAAACCTGCCAGGAGACAAATATTAGTGGATATTGCACCCAAAAAATACCCCAAACGGGCAAAAGAAATATCCTGACATGAAGCAACACAACAACTTTGTATATTATAGAAAAAGGAAACAACACAACAAAAGAAACAAGCTTCTATGTTTGCAGTGGACAGGAAATATAAACATATCAACCAACTGCTGCGGTCAAAGCTACAGGAGCTGTTTGAGTTTTGTGTGTAACGGCAGGAAGCACAGAGAGACCAATCAGAATAAGAGCCTGTAGAAAAACTCTTGTTGTATCTATATTAAACACAACTTCTCTTTATCTGCAAAGTAAAACTGTTTGATTATCTGTGGATCAGAGTGCAGCAGGCTGGATGTGATGATGGGGCACTCTTTGCTCTGCATGATGGGCTTTTTCTGTAAGTACACGTCTGACATTGTTTGAACGGCAGCGATTAATGAAAATGTTTCTGAGCTATGAGAATTACAGTGAGTCACTGCTTTAACCTGTTTACCTGAGAGCTGGAACAAAGCAGACTTGTGATTCTTTAAGTGTTTAAATGTTTGATACGCTGCTGCTTTTTGCATCACTTATAGTTACACACTGTGTTACAACAGTTTGAGTTATTATGTTTGAGCCTGTTTGACAAACAGAAGCACAGAAATTTGGTGATTGCTGTTCATCTGGATGTATCTTTAGAAAGTCTTACTTTATATTGTTTTTGATCTTGTCAGTTGTATAATGTCTGATGAGGTTTTATTCATTATTTTAGTGCTCAGTACTGTCATCTGTGGAAATGCTGAAGGTAAGAAATGATTATTTTCTTCCTGTTCATATATGTAGCTGTTATCTCCTATAATGTGCTCAATAATATCCTCCCTGTGTTTACATGTTATCTTCTGCACAGACTCAATGCTTCTATTCAGCCTGTGCAGTTAAACATAAATGGCTTCAGTAAGCGCTCCATGTGGAGACTGTGGCGTTCTTCAGAGCTTTTACTGATGTACCATTTGTACCACTTTCAGTCTGTAAAACTGTAACAACAAAACAGAGCAGGTACATTTAATCTCAGTGTAGATGCACAAATGTCACATGACCAATGCAAGATCACAACATTAACAATAAATGGACAAAGCCTGTCAAGTGACGTAAATACAAATACTACATGCTGACATGTTTTATGCTAACAGGCAAAACAAAGCACTAACAGTTAGCTTACAGTAGTAATGTAACAAACTTCACAGACCCACAAGAAGGACAGAGCACTAATATGTAGAAACAATCCATCATCTGCCCAAACTTACACTTTATCCCATGTCACTACCCGATCCGTACCGGAAACCCGATCGGTACCCCGCATGCGCAAATCTTACGTCACTTCCTCTCTTTGCCAACATTGCGACATTCAATATATTTGAATGGTACGGTTAGCGCCCAGTTAGCTCCTAGCATTTCTCAACAGCTCTGCCTCATTTTCGACTGCCCGGGACATTTAAACAATGGATAATCCGTGTACAAACAAATTCATGCTTTTCTCCTCAACAGAGAGCGTCCCCCGATTGAGCAACAGCGCCGTAAAATAAGAAGAATGGCGCCTAATTACAGAGTTAATAATGCAGACTTTGTAATATCTCACGTGTAGATTCATCAGCCGGATTAAGTGTTTACTGACAATTGACAGTGATAGCGCACATCATCATCACTATTCCAGCAATCCTCTCCTCACAGACAAGCATAAACACACTCGACTATCGCTAAATCAGATTTAACACACGTTTGTAATGACGATAATTCAGTTTATAATAGGGTTTATTCGCTCGGTCAGCAGGTGGCGGTATCCTCGTACACTGGGGAGTAAACTGCCATTAAACGAACAGAAGAAGAAGAAAACATCTGCACATGCGCGGTACGGATCGGGTAGACCCGATTTGTACGGTCAGACTTTACACATGCGCAGTGTAGCATTCCAGCCGGACTTTATTCAGACGATGCACTCAATGATCATTACGGATGGACCATGGTGGGGTATTCCAACCCATTTATTCACAAATTGCCATAGACACATCGTAAGAGCTGTTCGCCTTCCAGCTAGATGCTAATTTTAAGATGGATGGAAAACGATAACCTTCTCATTTAATCCTTTCTGCGGCAAGCAGTTGCGGTACGATCTTCCTTCCCGCAAGTTGCCCGTTACGAATTTCAAAATAAGAGTTTAATCTATATTATAAGGTATAATTCGTTCAGGGATTTAACTATTTGAAAAATATCAAATAAACAAATAATCTGGGTCATTTACACTCCCACCAAATCATTAGTGTTCAAAAACATAACTCCATAAACATAGGAAGAAAGAACACAATGATTTCATAATACAAATAATGACCAAACAACAGAAGCATAGTATGCAAGGAATGGACTAGTCACCTTCCAACAATAAGACTAGTTTTTGAACTGGCCGTTCGAGCACTGACCGCTTAGTAAGACGTTCACCATTTTTGCCAAGTTTCCTGTCACCTAGACAGAGCTTCACTCTCCTAACCAGTCCATCTCTGTCCATTGTAGTCTCTACGACTCTTCCCAACCTCCATTCATTTCTGGGCAAGTCTTCATCCTTCATTATGACTATATCCCCGATCTGCAGGTTTCTCTTTGGGGTGCGCCAGCGTTGTCTAAAGACAATGTTGGCTAAGTACTCTTTCTGCCAACAGCTCCAGAACTGCTCGGCCAAATATTGTATATGGCGCCATCTCTTTCTCGCATACATATCTTCCCTTATGAACTTGCCGGGGGGAGGAAGGGCCATGGTAGACTTCAGGGTAAGTAAGTGGTTTGGTGTCAGTGGCTCAAGACTGTTGGGATCATGTAGGTTTTCAATAGTGAGAGGACGACTATTAACTATCGTCATTGCTTCATAGAAGAATGCTCGGAGGGAAGCATCAGGTAGGTTTCCAGGTGAGAGTCCAAGGGTCGCGTTGAGAACACTCCTGACTGTTCTAATTTGACGCTCCCACACTCCACCAACATGACTTGATCCAGGAGCATTTAGGATGAAGTCACACTGCTTCTTAGAAAGGAAGTTCGTCAGTTTATCACCATCTAATTCCGTGAGGGCTTCCTGCAGTTCATTCTTGGCTCCTAGGAAGTTACTGCCTTGGTCAGATTTGATCTGGCGTACGGCTCCACGTATAGCAATGAAGCAGCGCAGTCCAATTATGAATGAGTCTGTAGATAGATCCTCCAGCATTTCAATATGGATGGCTCTGGAGGAGAAGCAGGTGAAAAGGAGACCATATCGTTTTCGCACACTACGTCCTTGCTTGCTATAGAAGGGTCCAAAGCAATCCATTCCACAGTAGGTAAAGGGTGGAGATGGATTTACTCGCTCTGGAGGGAGATCGGCCATTTTCTGTTCTTCTGTCCGTCTCCGAAGCTTCCGACAAACTACACATCGGCGAAGATAGGATGCAACCGTCCTGCCAATTCCTGGTATCCAGTAACCTCTTGTCCTAATTGCACTGAGAGTCATCCCCTTGCCTTGATGTTTGACTTCTTCATGACAGTATGCTATGATCATCCTTGTAACATGATGTTCCTTTGGAATGATGGTAGGGTGTTTAACTGAGAGAGGAAGGTTTGAATCACGGAGTCGACCTCCCACCTTAATCACACCATTGTTGTCCAAGAAGGGGTTGAGGTGATGTAGCTTGTTATGAGGTGGCAGCTGACAACCTTTCTTCAGTAGCCGCACTTCCTCCGAATATGTTTGTCTCTGCAGATCTTTGATGATGAGGCGCTCGGCTTCTTCTCTTTCCTGCACTGTAGAGAGGCCGATTGACTTATCCTTGTTGATCCTTCGAAGAATGCGAGCCACTGCACAGATGGCGCGAGTCCAGGATGAGAACTTTGCCAGCCGATAAGTAAGAGAATCTTGTTCTACAGTTTCCGTGTTTAGAGTCCGTGTTTCCTTAACTTCTGGATCTCCGACTGACAGTTCCGGAGCCACCTCTTCTGAGAGGTCAACTCCCTTTTCCCATAGAAATGCAGGGCCGGTAAACCAGTCCGATGATATTAGCTCATGGACAAAACAACCTCTAGAAGCACGATCCGCAGGATTCTGGTCAGTAGGGACGTATCTCCATTGCCTTTGATTCGTGTAGAGATGTATCTTCTGGATACGGTTGGCTACGAATGTATGAAAACGTCGAGCCTCATTATTGATGTACCCTAGTACAACCTTGGAATCGGTCCAAAAATGCTCTTCAATGTCCGCATATCCAAGTTCTTCCTTCAAAACATTGCTGGTTTTCACAGAGATGACTGCAGCCGTCAACTCTAATCTTGGGATCGTGGTGACCTTTGTTGGGGCGACGCGAGATTTGGCCATGACTAAAGCACAGTGGATGTCTCCTTCTTCATTGCTAAGCCTCAGATATGAACACTGTCCATAGCCAGTAGTGCTTGCGTCGGAGAAGTGATGTAACTCACGTTTAATAACCCTTCCGAAATCTGCCGGGGCATAACTTCGGGGTATATTTATCCTCTCCAAGTTGTTGAGGTCGTTTTTCCATTTCTCCCACCGTGGACGAAGTTCGTTGGTTAGAGGGTCGTCCCAACCTGTTCCATGGCAGCACATCTGCTGCAGCACTTCCTTTCCAATGAGCAAAAAGGGGGCTATGAGACCCAAGGGATCGTACAGGGATGCAACAATGGACAATATGCCTCGACGTGTTGCAGGCTGTTCCTTAAGGTTGGTGCTGATCTTCAGGCAGTCTGATTCGACGTGCCATTGGATACCCAACGCTCTCTCTGAAGGTAAGTTATCAAAGGCAAGGTTGAGGTCTTTAATGTCTGATGCACGTTCAGTTGCTGGTATGCTTACCAGGACAGCTTTGTCATTGGACACAAACTTGTGGAGCCTAAGACCACCCAGGGCACAAAGTTTTCTGGCTTCTTCTGCTAACTTGATAGCCTTCTCTGAGCTGTCTGTACTTGTGACTCCATCGTCGACATAGAAATTTCTCAGAATGAACTGAGAGCCTAATGGGTACCGGTCTTTATTTTCTGTAGCCAAATGCTTCAATCCGTAGTTTGCACAGCCAGGCGATGACGCTGCGCCAAAGATATGCACCCTCATACGGTATTCTTGGGGCTGTGCACCGAGATCTCCTTTCTTCCACCAAAGGAAGCGCAGGTAATCCTGGTCTGACTTCTTCACATGAAATTGGTGAAACATTTTCTCTATGTCGCACATCAATGCAGTGGAGTGCAACCGGAAGCGAAGAAGTACACCGTTGAGATTGTTCATCAGGTCAGGACCAGTGAGCAGATGATCATTCAAACTGGTTCCCTTGTACTTGGCAGAGCAGTCGAACACCACGCGCAGTTTGCCTGGCTTCTTGTCGTGGAATACACCGTGATGAGGTATGTACCATTTTTCGCCCTCTTTCCCATCATCGTGGACTTCCTCTGCATCACCCCTTTCTATGACCTCCTCCATGAACTTGATATACTGTTCTTTGTACCCTTCATCCTTTAACAGCTTCCTCTTTAGATGGCTCAGACGTATGACTGCAAGCTGTTTGTTGTCAGGTAAGGTAGGTCTCTCCTTAAAGGGCAACGGCATCTCGTAGTGACCTAGACTGTTCTTTTCGATGTGGTTCTTGAGTTTGTCCAGGAACAGGATGTCCTCCTGAGACACTGGTTTGCCGTCTTCCTTAGCATCCTTAAAGTCAGACTCTAGAATGCGAATGGCATCTGCCGGAGTGACTGGTGGGAGCTCCCTGACTGCAACTTGGAAGCACTGTCCCGCCGTACTTGAGGTGTCGGGGCATGTCGACGTACCACCAACTATGCTCCATCCTAAGTCGGTACGAATTGCATAAGGCTCATCGTCTCCTCCCGTTATGACGTCTCTTGATGCCATTGCTCGTGCGCAGTTATAGCCTATCAATAAACCAACCTCACAGTCCTGTAGAGGTGGAATCTCTTCTATGACCTTGGAGAGATGATTCCACCTTTTAGCTGTCTCGCATGTTGGGATATGGGCTCTGTTTACTGGTATGCAATCCTTGGTATAAGCAGGAGGAAGGTCGATGAGGAGGGAAGAGCGATAACCCCGAACACAAAGCCCTGAGACTCTTTGGCTCTTTACGATCACGTCGCGTCCAATCATAGTAGTTAACTTCAGCTTAACTGGACAGGAATCTGCCTTTAATACATCACTCAGTTCCTGGTCAACAAACGTCGTGTCGCTTTGCGTGTCCAGCAAGGCGTAAACCAGTTTCTCAGTTCCTGTATCCTTTTTTGACACCCACACAGGCACAATCATTGATGTGTTAGTTGGCTGTCCGGTAATCACTGACATTGAAGTTGCAGCAGCCTCCGTTTGGCCGGCATTGCTCAGGATAGTGGTTTCCTGTGGCAGAACTCTTTCCTTCTTTAAATAGTTGTCATCGTGTAAACAAGTGGGATGTTTACCCTTGCACGTGTTGCATGAGTGTCGATGTCGACAGTCTTTTGCACTATGTCCAGGTTTGGTGCAACCATAGCAGAGCTTATGTTCTCTGACAAAATCTCGACGCTCCTCCAGAGTTTTAGCAATAAACTTGGGACATCCATGTAGTCTGTGTTGATTATTTTGACAGAAGGCACAAGGAGACCTTTCCTTTCCTTTAACTGGCTTGAGCCTCTCGGTGTCAGCCTCAGTCTGTGTGTTTAGAACGCTTGCCTTGTTCCTCTTAGGGTCTCTGCTGCCTTGTTTTGCAGTGCTCGACTCAGAGCTGCGGAGGGCATAAGCTGAGGTGATTGGATTGCAAGCAATCTCTGCCTCTGTCGCCATAAATGCGGCGAAGTCCTTAAAACTGGGGAATTCCTTATTGCCCTTTAAGGCTTCAGTAACCTTCCTGTTCCAGTGAGATGCTATCCACTCTGGTAGTTTAAGGATTAGCTTCTTATTCTCTTCACAGTCGTTCAGTATTTCGAGGCTCTTCACATGTGTCATTGCATCTTGGCAAGCGTTTAAGAAATCTGAGAAGTCTCTTAATCCTTCTGCATCTCTTGGTTGGATCTTTGGCCAATCTGTGAGCTTATCTCTGAAGGCTTTCTGTATAATAAAGGTTTGGCCATATCTGTTATCCAGTTTGTTCCACGCATCCTTATAAGCGTCGCTGTCATTCCTATAGAAAGTTCCTTCTAATGTTTTACGAGCTGGGCCGCCTACATACTTCCTCAAGTAATAAAGTTTGTCTGCTGGGGAGATGGCCTTTTTGTCAATAAGTGACATGAATGAAGTTTTCCACTCGATGAACTGAATGGGGTCCCCACTAAATACAGACGGCTCTGGAACTGGAAGTCTATTTAGAGCCATACTGTCTTGTAGGGCTTGGGCAAGGGATGACACGTTTAGGTCGGGTGGCGATGCTGTGACGGTGGGAGTTGGAGGGTTGATAGCAGGGGGAACATGATGGTTTCCCACTGAACTATTAGAGGAATGGAGACTGCCTTCCTGCGAGGCTACCTGGCTGTAGACTTGCAGTTTGGCCCGAGCGGCCCTCGAATTCTTTTCTGCTTGGAGGCGTTCAAGTCTGCGCTTTTCTACTTCCATTTTTCTGTGCTGTTCCTCTATCTTCTCCATTTGTCTCTCTTCTTCCAGCAACCCTTCAAATTCGACTTCCTTAGCAGCTAGCTCTGCTGCTGCATCCGCCTGTTTGAGTGTTAGAGTAGTGCCTTTGTGACTACGGATTGACTTTGTCACTCTAGATGCAGTGGATCCATAGATGGAGCGTGCGTAGCTGTTCTTAAGCAGCTCCCTGAGACGGCAATGTACTTGTTCTGCATCATAATCACCATCGAGATCTGACATTCTCTCGTAGGTAACTTTCATAATTTCGGCTGTAACTGCCTCACAACTGTCAACGTGACGTCTTAATTCTGGAGAAGGTGTAATGTGACTTCGTATTTCAAGGTAAGTGTTTAACACAGTTTCTTTCTCTTTCTCCAAAGAATCCATCAAAGATGCCAGCTCGCCTTTACTAATGTCTGACTTGAGCTGCTCTCTTGACTCTCGGGCTCGAATCTTCCATCTTTCGTACGTTGAGATGAACTTTCTTTCCCTTTTTCTTGCTTCCTCCTGTTGCATTTCGAGCGCCTTTGGAGTTGGGAATTTTGTTCGAGTGGAACGTCGGAGGCCTTCCTTAAGCTCACCTTGTAAGTTGTTCAACGTTTCTTCTCTGCGTTGAATTTCCTTCTCCAAAAGTTCTATTTCCGTAGTTTCTGATGTGTCTTCAAGAGACGCTTTAAGCCCTTTGATTTTATTCTGCAGGTCGACTATCTGATGCTCTAGTTCTGTTTGTGAGGAGGGAGTCTCCATTTCCTTCGTGTTTATGTTATTTACTTATCTAATTTGCAGGCTTTAGTTAATGAGCTGCTTGTGGTTACTATAACTTACAGGCTGCATTAACAGAAGGGAGGAGAATCTTTGCACTTTAAACCAAGTTGAAATAGAAGCGGATAACCAACACAACATTGAGAAGAAATGTATAAAATAATGAATGCAACCTGCTAGCTGTTGCAAACTGATGTGGTAAAGTAAACCTCTTATGCTAAACACAGATCAATACACCATTACTATTGTACAGTTACAAATTGAACTAAATGCCCCTCTTTCACCCCCTTTTGAGTCAGTAGAAAGAATGATAAATATACAGTAGTGGTGGTAAATACCAATAAACAAAATTACTTCACTTGTTATTACTTCATGTCCGTCGTGTCTTAATGCAGCAGATGTCCACAGTAGTTGACGACCTTCTCTCTCCCTTTAACCACCACTGATGAGAATGAATGTCCTTTCCTTGTCGATTAGAATGAAATGTTCCATACCTTTTCTGACCGTCACATCAAACCATTAAGCCAGCTGCATGATGATTATAAAGTCTCTGTCTAGAAGACCCATAGAATGGCACTGAGTTGCTCCGTGAAATGTCTTGTCAATCCCAGACGAATAGCAACACAGCTCCGTGACTCGTCCTCGTGGTTCTGTGGTGCAGGATGGCAGCAGGATGATGCGGGGGATCAGCTCTTACTGTAGCATTCCAGCCGGACTTTATTCAGACGATGCACTCAATGATCATTACGGATGGACCATGGTGGGGTATTCCAACCCATTTATTCACAAATTGCCATAGACACATCGTAAGAGCTGTTCGCCTTCCAGCTAGATGCTAATTTTAAGATGGATGGAAAACGATAACCTTCTCATTTAATCCTTTCTGCGGCAAGCAGTTGCGGTACGATCTTCCTTCCCGCAAGTTGCCCGTTACGAATTTCAAAATAAGAGTTTAATCTATATTATAAGGTATAATTCGTTCAGGGATTTAACTATTTGAAAAATATCAAATAAACAAATAATCTGGGTCATTTACACGCAGTAAGGATTGGAGAGTCCTGATCTGTAACTTTCTTTTTATTTTTCGTTTTTGTCTACATTGTACTGAAATGCTTCATTATTGCAAACATTTTAAGATATACTTGTTATTCTTAACATTTTAACAGATACTCTGACCCATAACTATCGTAAAACGCTACGACCGGAAGTAGAAACCTTTCGCGCATGCGGGGTACCGATCGGGTTTCCGGTACGGATCGGGTAGTGACATCCCATCTCAAGAGCAGCAGATGCAGAACTATCACAGACACGGAGCTCTAGCCATTATTACTCCGCACTTCCTCCATTTAACCACTAGATGGCGGACTTTGACATGAGCGGACCAGGAAGAAGCGGATGAATAAATGTGACCCGTCATATAACAAACTTGAAACAAACTATATTTCAGGGATTGACTATGTGCACGAGACAATGCTAACTTCCTGGTTTGAGACCGGATGTAGGGTTGTACATTTCCAGTAGCTTTACTTTGTGGTCAATCACTACTGCGAAGATATCCGGTTGTTCAGTCTGACGTCACTAGCCGTGTCTGGGTCTAAACTCCGCTGCAGGTCCATATATCAAACGATCACTATGGCATTACTGAGAGTTGAAAAACTGTATAAAGTCTTTCATCTTTAATAAAATGATCAGCGTTCTGCTCTACCAGGTGTAACAATTGAGTTTAACATCCAAGCATCCATGAAAACGGAATTTATGACATTTAACGGAGTTAGAAGTTAGCAGGGAGTTAGCTCGCTAGCTTCTATCTAAATACAATATAGCATGTCCTGACTGCGGGGTTTTGGAAACAAATTCAAACGTACAGCTCTGTTATCACTTCCAGCATAAATGAAGACAGAAAACTAAACAGCAGTGACGTTTGTAGGGTTACTGAAGTTTGGCTAGCTGGTATATAATGATGTGCTACGTGACCGCTAGCGACACAGCTACGTTAGCATAATATAAACAAGCTAACTTTTTTCCACTCGATAAAAGTTAACGTGAGTGTTCTCGGTGGTCAGAAACAAATGTAATCGCATGGCAGGATGCTGTAAAAGGACCAAACTTCAGCCAGGAGAACAACTGAGATAATCCATCCACAATACGAGGTTAGTCATTCATATACTGCTGCATGGGCTGGGCTGTAGTTACATCCTAAGGTTTTAAAAACTGAGCTTAAATAAATGATTAGCGGTAATAAAAGCCGAGGGAGGTCAACAGGGATCACTGACTGTTTTAGGAGCTTTTTGAGATCAAATAAAAGAAAATACATAACATTAAACATGTTAACAACACAAAAGCCATATAGAGATTGACAGACCACGTGACTTTCGCGCATTGCATGCCGGTAACTCGTGGCAAAACAATCCAAGTACCGCATCAAATGCAAGCATTTGCAGCACCGCAAAACGTTCATTCTTCGGTTCCAATAAATTCTTGCTTTTTCTTTGCCCCCCAAAAAGGTATGTACAAAACGAAGGAGAACAATGCCGGTCCGTACAAAGACAGTCTTAATGAAAAGTCAAAGAAAAGATACGAGGAAAAAAATCAAACCAGTGAAAGTGTTAGACCCTTACGAGCACACAGAGGGACAAAATACGTTAGCGTGCTGCCCAACTTTCACCACGCTCAGATTTATAATTATACGGTTCTTGGAGTGAGTGCATACACTCGTGAAGTTTAGTAACTTCCGGTCACTGCAACAAGCCCAGGTACAGTTTACCGACGGATGGGTACAGGACCTTGAAATGCACCGTGTAGAAAGTAAAGACCATCCTACGAACAAAGGTAAGTTTACCAGTCTCACAAATCGTCTTCATAAATACACATTCGTTAACAGTTTATTAATAGGACCTTTGAGCTCAACGGTAATTAATTAGTAGTAGAAATAATTTCTGGTACCCATCACAGAAATGTAGCAGTGACAGTGATATTATATGCTGTAATCGTACTGGGCAATTAGTGATATAAAACAACTGTTTTATCCTGTGAATAAAAGTATATGTTTTTGTCAGTGTACCATGGCAATAACAGAAGCGAAACACAATATTGTGTCAGGACAATTTACTATTTATGCACAATAAACAAAGGAGCATAGCGCGACAATTTCTGTTCAGTGCCAGACTTGCTTGTAACCTATATCACCAATTATGTTATGAAAAATGACGCATTAACTACAACAGCAGACTGACCTGTGTGTAAATGCTTGGCGCAGACTAACTTGTGAGCTGGAGTGTTCTGGGACGTTATATTTTGTCTTTGAATGGCTGCAATCCAGGCCACCCGTCGCCTCTTTGTTACTTCGGAAACATGGCTCGAACAATTTCTCTTCAACGACGTAATCCGATAAAAACGATCTCTTTACCCGTCGGCTTCCCGTGGCTGTCATGCGACCAGCTATTGCAGTTAATAATACAACAGCTTCTTGCCATTTTTGTGTTTCTTTTTATCGCTGTATAACTGATTTCAATTGAAAGCCTGCGTGCGCTAGTACCTCTTGCCACGAGTTCCCAGAATTCTTTGCGGTTTTACCCCTGAGTGACGTCACATTTTCAATCTCTATTAAACGCAGACTACTTTAGACCCGGAAGTAGGATTCGTCGCGTCATCACTGAACAACCCAACGGATGTAGGGTTGTACATTTCCAGTAGCTTTACTTTGTGGTCAATCGCTACTGCGAAGATATACTCCAAAATCATGTCCAAAACTCGAAAACGGAAAGATCGCATTAAGTTACAAAGAGCAGAAGGTGGAAACACTCACCACTGTTATGTCATAAAAAAAATCTAATGATCAATTTTGACGTTTAAAGAGTTTAGATCGATCAGTTGTTTACATCACTCAACACAAGCAGAACTGCATTACTGCAGCAGAAGACACATCGTCCACATTCAGAAGTATCTCTGTATAGTGACTGGTCTTATGATTTAAACAGGCAAATGTTCAGCATTCAAACTACAGGTGAAGAATAGTCAAACCAGATGTTTCCCCGTTATGTCGATATCAGCTAGTCAAGTACACACCTACACAGCATGTTAACAAACCGTGAAAAAAGCCACACAAAAAATGAATGATTGCTGGTAACGGTTTCGATACGTTAGTATGTACGAAGGGTATGTTGTGACTTACCTTCAAAATTACAGCGGTCCCTCGCAATAACACGGTTCACCTTTCACCTCGCTGTTTTGAGGATTTTTTAGTGCAAGTTTGCACCTTTTTTTTTACGTCACATTGTGTCCTGCGTCCTGATCGCTGCAGACGATCTCCTCCGTGACGTCTCTCCTGTACAGTACAGAATCGCTGCATGGATCGCTAGCAGTGTGACTCTGAAGTGCAGTACTGTATGTCGACGATGTCCACCAAACGTTTTGCACCGTCAAAAAATAAAATTGGCTACTTGATTTCACCTATCGCTGGTTATTTTTAGAACATAACACCCGCGATAAACGAGGGACAGCTGAGAAATATAACATTTGAATCCCTTTTCTCTTTTGCTCTGAGGCGCAGGGGGAAAATATCGACAAGTCGATGAACATCATTTACAGATATATTGGGTAAATGCCCAAGACATCTATAGAAATGTAAATCGCCGCTTGATTCATTCATTTGCTTAACTTGTTTTGGACCGTAAACAGGGCGTGAACAGGACACCGGAAACAAAGCTCCCCACAGGAGTTTCCGCACCGGAAGTAGCATATGCTAACGTGCACATAGTCAATAACCTGAGGGACAAAATATTGTATATGATACAGCTCACACTCCACTGCATTTATTGGTTAAAATATTAAAATGATCATATCAAGAGTGCAACCATGTGAGCAGATGTTTCACTCAGCTGCTACACAAACTTTACATTTACTAGAGTTTGTTGCCTTGAAACTGACTGATTTCCTTTTCATGAGTATTTATCTGTCCATCCTCACAGATCACAGTTATGATTCACAAGATGCTGATGAACTGGAGGATCAATCTAATTTATTACAGCACAGCGTGATGAGGGTTAATGCAGGTAACTCAAATCTGAAAACAGACTCAACCACAGATCAGTCAGTTAAAGTCCTGCCTGAAGACTTTAATCAGTCTTATTATGAGTTTTTACTTTCAGTTATTTATAGTGTCATGGTGTGCTGTCTGCCTCAGTGTCCTCTTGAAAAAACCTCTAAAAGTTGTTAAAGTCATAAATGAATAAGACTTCACAAGAGTAACAAGTAAAACAAACTGGACAAAGTGCCGTCGATATAGATTCACTCATTTATGACTGTCATGATTTCATCATTTTAGTCTGAGTGCTTCTTCCTCATCTTTGTTTAGTTTTTTTAAAAATTATTGTCTCTTTAATTTAAAGGTTTGTTTTCTTTCCTCCTTTGTGTTATTTTTCTTCCTCCTTTATGATTTTCCTGTTTGTTTTTAACTGTTTCTCATTCCCAGTCATGTTTAAATAGTCCTGCTGTATCTTTTCCTCAGTCTTTGTCAGAGCATCTGTGAACACTCACGTGTGTTCATCTCTTAGTTGTTTCTATTGACAGTTTATTTATTTCTAGTTTTACGTTTTGATTCTTTGTATGTTTCCATTTTTAGACTATTTAGGTATTAAAGTTCAGTTTTATTTAAGTTATTTTGCTTCCTGCATTTAAGTTCACACCTCTGCACTCCACTCATTGTTACAGAGACACATATTTACAAGTGTGTGTATATATATTAACCCTCGTATGCATTTTATTATCTCTGTGTGTGTGATCAGGTTTGTAAATATGTCAAAACATCTGTGTGCACAGATATTATCAGCTGGAAAGTCTTAAAGTTTTGCATAAAGCACTTAAAATACAGACAAGTGATCACGTTTCAGCTCACCTGCTCTCTTTGTTGTCTGTTTTATTACTTGTGACCTTTGCTGCACTTCTGCTGTGACAGATCCACAGATGAGTGTGGAAGGGTTTCTGTAATCGAGGGTTCATTAACCCTGAGCTCAGACTCACAGGCTCAGGCTTTCTGTCACACTCAGAACAAACCACCAGGTGGCGTATTACTCAGCCAGGCTCACCTGCTCTTCACCTTGTATTTGAGTCACAGTTGCAGTAGGAAATAAAACTGCAGCTGGAACATCTGTGTGGCAGATGTGGTGTTCTCCTTCTTCCACTAAAAGGACCACAATTATAGCCTCATATTTGTCTAAGTTACAGAACTTAAAATCAAGGCCATTCTGACAGCACACAGCACAACCACACCAGCAGGGGGCAGTGTGACACTGATCTGTGATGTGAATTACTCTGTTCAGAAAAACCTCATCTAAAAAATGAGATAATCTCTTTTAGCTCTAAGAGTGCAATCTCTGTCTCTGATGGAGGCATCTACACCTGCAGAGGAAGGAGAAGAAACACGAATTTACTCACAACTAAAAGCGATTCAGTCATTATTCAGGAAACTAATGAGTTTAAAAAATTTTGAGAGTTGAAAAACGTCTTCTCCAAATTGTAATGGAAGTCAATATTCACTAATCACCAGCACTTAAACCACTAAATCTGTCAGATTAATAATTATTAGGCTCAGTACATCGTTTCACCTTTGTTCAGTCTTCAGATCACTTACAGACACAGAGGAGTTCATGGTGCTGTTTTGTATTTTTAGAGTGATTTAAAAAACAGTTTGTGCTCCTTTCCTGGTTACTGAACCTTTACTCTTATTTTTCTTTGCCAGTCTGTTTTGACTTTGGTGCCACATGAAAACTTTGTATTTCACCATTTATGAACTATTAATCACTTTATGAGAGCAGAGCAGCCTCCAGCTTTGAATCCATCACTGGAGGTTTAACAGCATTGTTAGGAAACAACAGCTAACTGATGACTCATGGATTATATGTTTAGAAATGTGTAATATGTAAATGTAAAGATGTAGAAAAAAGTAAATAGTGAAACATAAAGATCATTAAATTACCTGGTTTAATTTATTTTTTAAAATGTATTCAAGTCAAAATTATCAGTCTGCTAATGATATATTTTTATTTGATCAGCTCCTCCTAAGCCCACTGTGACCCTGCAGCCATCCTGGACTCAGATATACAGCGGTGAGACAGTCACTGTCAGATGTGAGATTCATGGAGGTGAAGGAGCTCAGTGGACGTATGAATGGAGACGAGGCCAGTCAAGCATACGTTCAGCATCCAGAGAATACACATTTAGAAGCGTTACTGAGTCTGATGGTGGAGAATACAGCTGCCGGGGCACAGGGACCTATTTGTTAACAGAGTGGAGTGATACCATCATATTCAGAGTATTATGTAAGTTGGACACATTTCACTCATTATAATTTATACTACACAATGTTTCATCCAAAAACACAACAAAATACTTTGTATTTCAACAACACTACGGGTTTTGTTTAATTATAACAACATACAGTGATCACTGACAGTGAAACATCTGGGTAAGAAAAAACATATTCAGTACATTTGTTGAAAAACTACAGGGTGGGCTATTTATATGGATACACTGTAATAACATGGGAATGGTTGGTGATATTAAAGTCCTGTTTGTGGCACATTAGTATATGTGAGGGGGCAAACTCATCAAGATGGGTGGTGACCATGGTGGCCATTTAGAAGTCGGCCATCTTGGATACAACTTTTGTTTTTTCAATAGGAAGAGGGCCATGTGACACATCAAACTTATTGGTAATGTCACAAGAAAAACAATGATGTGCTTGGTTTTTTTTTTTTGGTTTTTTTTGGTTTTTTTTGGCCTGTCCCGATGTGCTTGGTTTCAACGTAACTTTATTCTTTCATGAGTTATTTACAAGTTTCAGACCACTTATAAAATGTGTTCAATGTGCTGCCCATTGTGTTGGATTGTCAATGCAACCCTCTTCTCCCACTCTTCACACACTGATAGCAACACCGCAGGAGAAATGCCAGCACAGGCATCCAGTATTCGTAGTTTCAGGTGCTGCACATCTCGTATCTTCACACCACAGACAATTGCCTTCAGATGACCCCAAAGATGAAAGTCTAATGGGGTCAGATCGGGAGACCTTGGGGGCCATTCAACTGGCCCACGATGACCAATCCACTTTCCAGGAAACTGTTCAGCTAGGAATGCTCGGACCTGGCACCCATAATGTGGTGGTGCACCATCTTGCTGGAAAAACTCAGGGAACGTGCCAGCTTCAGTGCATAAAGAGGGAAACACATCATCATGTAGCAATTTCAAATATCCAGTGGCCTTGAGGTTTCCATTGATGAAGAATGGACCCACTATCGTTGTACCCCATATACCACACCAAACCATCACTTTTGTTGTTCCAACAGTCTTGGAGGATCCATCGAATGTGGGTTAGTGTCAGACCAATAGGGGTGGTTTTGTTTGTTAACTTCACCATTCACATAAAGGTTTGCCTCATCACTGAACAAAATCTTCTGCGTGAACTGAGGGTTCTGTTCCAATTTTTGTTTTGCCCATTCTGCAAATTCTGTGTGCCGATCTGGGTCATGCTCGTTGAGATGCTGCAGTAGCTGGAGTTTGTAAGGGTGCCATTTGTGAGTAGTTAATATCTGCTGAAGGGATGTTCGACTAATGCCACTTTCCAGTGACATGCAGCGAGTGCTACGCTGTGGGCTCTTGCTGAATGAAGCTAGGACAGCCACTGATGTTTCTTCATTAGTGACAGTTTTCTTGCTTCCACATTTTGGCAAATCCAACACTGAACCAAGTTCACGAAACTTAGCAAGCAGTTTGCTGACTGTAACATGGGAGATGGGTGGACTCGTAGGGTGTCTTGCATTGAAATCTGCTGCAATGACCCGGTTACTGCGTTCACCAGATATCAACACAATTTTGATCCGCTCCTCATGTGTTAACCTCTTCAACATGTCAATGGCTGTGAACAAAGAGAAACTTGTAAATAACTCATGAAAGAATAAAGTTACGTTGAAACCAAGCACACCATTGTTTTTCTTGTGACATTACCAATAAGTTTGATGTGTCACATGGCCCTCTTCCTATTGAAAAAACAAAAGTTGTATCCAAGATGGCCGACTTCTAAATGGCCACCATGGTCATCACCCATCTAGAGGAGTTTGCCCCCTCACATATACTAATGTGCCACAAACAGGACTTTAATATCACCAACCATTCCCATGTTATTACGGTGTATCAATATAAATGGCCCACCCTGTAAATTCAGATTTAATTATCCCAGTTTATTCAGCTCAGTTGCTTTTCATCACTGCAGCTCAGCGTCATGATGCAGATCTTTTGTTTTAGCATTTTTATTTTTTCCAATTCCTCAAAGTTTCCATTTGACTACAATTTGGTCTCATTTTAGGAGAGACTGCTCTGCTACGTTAGCCTTTCTCTAACTGTTGGTATGTTTACTCATAGCAGCAGTTTTTTGATTTGATCATCTTGTAATTCCCAAATTAAATATCATGAATTTATGGCAAAGAAAGAATTCAATTTTTTTCTGAATGAAGATTATTTGGATATATTGGAGGTTTAACAGCATTGTTTGCAAACAACAGCTAACTTACAGCTCATAGGTTACATGTTCATAAATGTATAAATATGTAAATGCAAATATGTAGAAATAAGTAAACAGTCAAATATGAAGATCAGTAAATTACCTGGTTTAATTTATTTAATTGATTTGATTGATTGATTTGATTTGATTTTATTGATTAGCATTCAAATATCTCAATGAATACAGAACAAAGATCTACCACAAAGCAAGAAAGCATGAGACAAGGCTAATCAAAAGGTATTGGCTGAAGCATTTGCTTATTACGCCAACCCTTATTTAATAAAAACAAAACATTTTATTGTTGATTTTCAAGTCAAATTATCAGTCTGCTAATGATATCTGTTTATTTGAACAGCTCCTCCTAAGCCCACTGTGACCCTGCAGCCATCCAAGACTCAGTTAAACAGCGGTGTGATATACAGCGGTGAGACAGTCACTGTCAGATGTGAGATTCATGGAGGTGAAGGAGCTCAGTGGACGTATGAATGGAGAAGAGGCCAGTTAAAAACACCTGCAACATCCAGTGAATACAGAATCACAGTTACTGAGTCTGACAGTGGATTGTACAGCTGCCGGGGTAGACGAGGTTCTTTCTGGACAGTGTGGAGTGACGTCATTACATTGACTGTCTTATGTAAGTTGAACATATTTCTCTCATTTTAATTTCAAAAACAAAACAAAATAATTTCGTCAGTACTGTGGGTTTCTGGGGTATTTGTTAACACAGTGGAGTGACATCATCACACTGACTGTGTCATGTAAGTTGGGCATATTTCACCTTTTTTAAAAAAAATTCTATTGCACAATGTTTAATGCAAAAACAACAAAATATCATGTCTGTCAATAAAACTGCAGGATTTGTACCTATTTTAATATCAAAAGTAGCGTAAAACAATTTTTAAAGTTTTACATAAAATCCACAGCAACAGTGAAACTGTTATGATACGGCTGTGTGGCAGGGAGGATGTAGGACACAAACGCAAAACAATCATCAGAGCAATGAACTTAAAATGCTGCTTTATTGCAGTGGTATAATTTTCACGAAAAGAAAAAAACTTGCAAAAACAAAATGAAACTAAAAACTGGGAACTAATAACAAAAACACTTCGAAACCTGTAAACGAGTGACACTGATCTCAGGGAGCACGGAAACACGCAGCATGGTGAGGGGACGACGTGACACTGACAGAGAGAAACACGGGTCTGAAATACACTGAGCGAAATGAGGGAATGAGACACATGAGGGGAGAACAGTCGAGACCAGCGTGAAGCAAAGCTAGAAACAGTGACAAAGGACAACCAGGAAAAGATCCAGGGAAACCGAGTTAACAATAAAAACTCTGAAAACCATAAATTTCACACTCCAGCCTCAACTCTCGCTGCCCGGTACCAAATGACTCACGGTCCCGGTGAGGGCACGAAAGGTGAACCGTGTTATATCGAGGGAGGGACCACTGTAATACAAAATCAAAACACTGGTTCACAGACCCAGGACTGTGACAGAAGCATGTGGAGTTGAAAAACATATTCAGTACATTTCATAAAAAATGAAACACAAATGTAATGATCCCAGTTTATTCAGCTCAGTTGTTGCACATGTGGATTTTTCACCAGTTTTCAGCAAAGTGGAAGCAGGCAGCAGGAAGCAGGCAGTGGTTTAACCCACTTTTGTTTAACTCAGTTTTCTCCTGTTTTGTGGACAGCCAGGAAGGTCAGGCATTGCATCTTCCTTTTCTTGATCAGGGAAGCTTTACCCTGTGTTTTGTTTCTAGGAAGGGGGAGAGTTTTTGTTTGTTATTTTGGCCTCGGAGACCCTGATGCTTTTAGCTTCCTGGCTCAGCTGTGTTTATTGCGAGTCTTTTCCTTTTTTTTTTCAGCTTTGTAAAAATAAACCTCGTCAATTCAGCAGCAGCTGTGTGGTTACACACTTTTCCCGTGTTGTTTTGCGTTTCTGTTTTGAGGGGCGTAACAGTCGTTAAATTCTTTCTACATGGTGTTCTTAATGTGAGTGAATAATCCAGCTGTTAGCACAGCGAGTTTACAACATAGGACACATATTAAACAGGTCAATACTGATAGATAGATACTTTATTGATCCACAAAGCAAATTGTTGTGTTAGAGCAGCATGATAAAAAGTGAAAATAGGGCCTTACTCTATGAGACAGCGCAGGAATTTTTATATTTACAACAGTGAAAAAGAAAAGTAAAAATTAAATTTGTTGAAAATAGGGCTGCCACGATTAGTCGACTATCAAAAACGTCAACGACTAATTTAATAGTCAACGCATCGTTTGAAGCTTTGTAAGATCACAAAAGACGCAGGAATGAGTAGCAGGATTTAAGAGTGTAATAATGGACTGAAACAGAAGATGGCAGCACTGCATGTCCAAGGATGCCAGCTGCCGTTAAACACCAAAGAAGAAGAAACTGTGTCCCAGAATTCATAGCGCGGCCCATCGCGGCCCTGCTTAGTTTCCAACAATGGCAGCAGCTGGTTAGTTTTAATATTATTCTTATTATTCTTTCTGGGTCACAAAATAAACGTTTAACATATTTTCAGGCGAGAATGTAGCTGTGTAAACCTCAAATATCTGCTCAGTTTATCAGGACACCACATATTTTCAAAAGCGCTCCGACGTTTTCGGAGGCATCTGTTACCCACTAGCTCGATAGCTAGCCGGGGGCAGGGCTCACTAGAGCCGTGAGAACACCGGACTCCTGGCAGATCATTTTCAAACCCACCGCCGTCTTTCACTACTCAGGTTAAACATGATATATAAGTCACTTAGATAACTTCAAAATGTTGTTTGGCTTTTTTCAGTGTTTTATTTGTTCCTGAGTAAATCTGTTTGGCTGAGAGGAAAGTTATAGTTTTTACACAGCTGAATAAACATCAAGCAGACAGCTGATTATCAGAAGTGTGAGAATCTACTCCGGTGTCCTGTTATATTTTAGATAGCAAGGAGTTTATTAAACTCCACCGAAACAATCTGCAAATTTCATTAAAATTTAATAAACTATCATCTTGTCTTTATTTTTAGTTAGCACAGACCTTAAACACTTAAAGCTGTAAGCTAATGATAGTTATATAAGAGCAGATGCTGCTGGTGCAATAAGCTGTACGTTTTATGTTCAATGGATGATGATCTGATTAGTCGACTAATCGCAAAAGTAATCGCTGACTAGTCGACTATCAAAATAATCGTTTGTGGCAGCCCTAGTTGAAAACAGTTAAAGTAAAATGGATATTGTGTATAATATGTTAGGGATTTTATACCTGACAGGAAAGTAAGGTCTCAGGTTATTCAGAAGAATAACAGCCCACCGACAACTCTGGATTATATGCTCATAAATGTATAAATATGCAAATGTAAAGATGTAGAAATAAGTAAATAGTGCGATGTTTGAGTATAAAACTTCTTTTTTACAATGTACAATCTGAGAGACTGAAGTTGTTTACATGATATTGTGTGTTGATGTGTTGATGTTCAGTCGCACAGTTTAGTTTTGTGCACACCTGGTTGTTTTCAGTCACTCTGCTGGTAGATTCTAAATATCAGCAAATTACCAGGTTTAATCTGATTTTTTTTTTTATTACCTTTTTATTGTTGATTTTCAGTCAAATTGTCACTGGGATGAAAAAATTTTGATTACCACTAACAAGAGCAATAAAACCAGGAAAGCATTAATGATCATTTTATATTTCTATAAGTCTGATGATGGGATATTTTCTCTTTGATCAGCTCCTCCTAAGCCCACTGTGACCCTGCAGCCATCCTGGACTCAGACATACAGCGGTGATACAGTCACTGTCAGATGTGAGATTCATGGAGGGGAAAGAGTTCAGTGGAAGTATGAATGGAGAGGAGGCCAGAAAAACATACGTGAAACATCAAGTGTATATACAATCAACAGTGTTAATGAGTCTGATGGTGGAGGATACAGCTGTCGGGCCACAAGAAGCTCTTCCTGGACAGAGTGGAGTGACAGCACCTCATTGAGAGTAACAGGTGAGTTGGACATATTTCACATATTTTAATTTGTACTGAACAATGTTTCATCAACTCAACCAAACGTTTTGTCTTTCAACAGCACTGTAGGTTTATTTTGTGTTTAGGATCAAAAGTAGTTTCAAATATCTTTTCGTATCATTATAAAGATATTTAATAATCACTCAGTGAAACATCTGGAAAATATTTTGTTAGTTTGATGAAAGATTTCAGTCCAAATGTAATAATCCCAGTCGCTCCCATCTTGACCTCATGGCTGCACATGTGGAGTTTATCACTGCAGATCAGTTACTTCCTTTGTTTTTAGCATTTTTACATTAATTCCTCGACGTTTCAGGTTTGACTACAATATAACCTCATTTTATTAGAGACTGTTCTGCTACATTACAGGTTCCACTTAGATTCTTTCCTGTAATTACTGTTAATGGCATTCAGTTATTTTAATTAATGAAAAATAAAGGTGTTCATGAGTGTCATAATATCTTTAATGATACGACAGCTAGAAGAACCTCCAGTGTAGAACAGATGCATTAGTGGATCAGTGGTTTAAGGTTCAGTTCATGAAAAATCAGTCAGAGCCACAATAACCTGTTTGTTATACAATAACTACAAGTGTGACACTCTCCAATGTCCCAAATCAGCAACTGCACCAGTTTCACATGATGACCTCATCACAACTTTTAGAAAACATTTCTCACATAATTTCTTCCAGTCTTCTTAATCTGCTGTCAACTCATGAAAAATAATCTGTAATTTTTTGGAATCTAAACAAAAACTAAAGTAAAGACTTTACCTTTTACATTTTACTGAAAATATTGTGTTACAGTTTGAAACTTTTATGTTGTGACTTTTTGTTATGTTTAACTTGTTTCTCTGTGAACCAGCTGTTTTGCAGTCACTCTACTCTTATGTTATAAACAGCAGAGTTTTTATGTTTCTCTTCTAACTGGATCATTCTTATGTGAACAGTTCCCATTACGCCCACTGTGACCCTGCAGCCATCCTGGACTCAGATATACAGCGGTGAGACAGTCACTGTCAGATGTGAGATTCAGAGACGTGAAGGAGCTCAGTGGACGTATGAATGGAGACAAGGCCAGAAAAACATACCTGAAACATCCAGTGAATACACAATCACAGTTACTGAATTTGACAGTGGAGGATACAGCTGCCGGGGCAGAAGGGACTATTTGTTAACATATTGGAGTAAAGTTACTGGACTGACTGTATCATGTAAGTTGAAGATGTTCCGTACAGATAATTCATTTTGTTAAAATAAGTGAAAACTCGCTTTCTTGCAGATTTGTAGCTGATTCTTTTGTGCTGCTCACTAAAATATTTTGGTTTCAGTTTGACAACAAAAAACATGAAAAGCAACTTTTTACTCACAGTGAAGACAAAAAACATATCAGAGTATCGTCTCTGCTGTGCAGCTCTACAGAACAGGAAAACAGTGTTTGTCCCAGTTCGGTGATTTTTGTGTGACAGGTTTACGTGCTTACACAGGGACCTCCAGAGCCTTTTCAACAGTGCTGCGGACCTCGGGGGGAAAGCAGTGCTGTGGAAATGACAGTCTTCACTAGTGGGGAGAGTTACAAAGCTTTCTTCGTTACATGTTTTTATTAAACAATTAAAGATAAAACACCACAAACTCTAGTAGAGGACATGAAGTCAAAGATAGAAACTACAAGGAGCAGGTGCATTTAGTACAGGTAGAGCTCAGTGGCCAGCACAACAAATTCTGGATCCTTTGCTTTTAGTTAGCATTTAGCATTAGTAGCGCATGCTGCGTCCGCTGTGAAAGGGCCTTTATGCTGCGCTCTGTGACTCACAGCAATAGTCCCGGGTCAGCACTGACTTTGTGTTAAACTAATCCTAAAGTAATAATGGTATTTCTAACCACTGACATACCACAACTTTATTATTTCAACAGCATCCGAAAGTTTCTGGACCTAGCTTGTATGGGATATTTATATAGAGATCCTCCAGCTTTAAACTTTATTAGTGGTGTGCGGATCGATATTGAAATATCAATTCTTCCGATACCTGTAATTTATGTTCTAAAATCGATTCTCATATTAAAATATCGATATTTTAAATATGATATTGATATGATATATGATATATATTTCTATATGATTTGGATCGTCTAAATTGGAAGGAATTACTTCCTCTTATGCCTTTCATAGTCATATGTAATAATAGCGCACAACTTCAAGTTTTTTTAAATTTCTATATGATTATTCTGCAATATTAAGCAATAAGTACAAGTAGTCTGATGTCCTGTAATCACTATGAAGCTATATCTTAATAGTATTATTACAATTACATAATACAATTAAATACTGTATTATGAAATACAATGAAACATTAAGTTTTTGTACAAAGTATCAGTATCGGATCAGTATCATCGATACCACCCGTAACTTTACTTGGTATCGGATCGGAAAGGAAATCAGTGGTATCGCACATCACTAAACTGTATTACCCTTCCAGGACCTGAAGCTCAGTAAAGCACGACAAGCAGCCAAATCTGTTTTCTGATTGGATTGTTACATTTGTGATTGATATGACATTAACCAATCAGCTGAAACGAAGAAAAATCAGGTCAAAATTACTGTGTGTAGTATAAAATCACAAATAGTTTTTGCTTTGTTTCAGTAAGCAGACCTTAACAAAAAAAATTGTAACTCGTGTAAATATTTTTATACAAACACAAATCTTTTTTACACACACACACACACACACACACACACACACACACACACACACACACACACACACACACACACACACACATTCTCATCTGTAGATGCACAAACATACAATTTTCACATATTTTGGTTTACAAGGTTACAAAACAAACCTCAGTTCACAAATACACATTTGATTTACAAGTACAAAATATTTATGACCACAATTTGAGCCCGTACATGTTGCCCATTGTTGAAATCAATCTTAGAGGTTTAAGGTTTGAGTTAAAGAGTCAGGACCAGGGTGAACTTTGAACTTGTAGGTGAGAAACAGAAGACGGAAATATACAACAATTTCCAGTTTACATTAAGTTATGCATCCGAAAACCAGAATAAAATATTTAAATAAAATTAAACAACAATATGTAAAAATATCTCTCTCTGTCTAGTTCAGGTTAGTTTGACTCTTATCTGTGTTAACTACTTGTTAACCTGTGTTAGCTCCTTCAGGGTTAACCAGCTTTCTTTCAGCTGCTCTTCAAACTTTGATCAATATAAGTCGGCTCAGTTCACTCACTAGACCTGCAGAGTGGCTGGTTAGTTATAATCAGTAACACAGTGAGTCACCAGTACAACACCAACACAATGAATGGAATTACAACACTGAACGCACAAAATTAGCTGTCCACAGATTTACAGAGAAAACTTTCACAGTCACAGTCTGGTGTGGAATCAGTTCTTGGATTAAATCCTCTGTGTGTCGCAGTAACAGAGTTTATGGTGGAGTCGTGTCACAGTTCAGAAGTGTGAGTCAGTTTCCTGATCTCTGGAATATGAGTTGATCCATCAGGAACAGAACCGTCAAGATTCAACAGTCTCAGATTTCAGTTCTGAGATCTGCTCTCGGCTAATTAACCTGATCTGTTTTGCAACACAAACACTGGAGTCTTATTCCAGCATTCCTAACAGCTCAGCTGGAAATCACATCCAAACTGCTCCCTGCAATGTCAGCAGTAGAGTTGACCAGAGGTGGGACCAAGTCATTGTTTTGCAAGTCTCAAGTAAGTCTCAAGTCTTTATCCTCAAGTCACAAGTCAAGTCTCAAGTAATGTCAGGCAAGTCAGAGTCGAGTCTCAAGTCACTGGTGTAAAAGTCCGAGTCAAGTCACAAGTCTGAAATTTTGAATTTCAAGTCCTTTTGAGTCTTTAAAAAAAAAAAAACGAAAAAAGCATGTTGCAGTTATATGCTAAATGTAAACATTAGACCATGTAATTTTTAAATCTGTGTTTTTCTCAACACATGACAAAATAGTGAACTTAGAAAATATACACAAATTGTGAAATTGCACCTCTTTAAAATGCAGCTCAATTAAACCTAGCTCCAAGAATAATTTTCACCGACAGTTCTGAGATAAGCTGCATGTTATTCTTGGATGCGGTTGTAGGACCGGCTTTAAAATCGCATGACAAAAATATCATACATATTAAAAAAAAACTGTATCACCAACGTAGCCTGGAAAACATTTGCTAGTTAGATGAAGTCAGCTATCTCATCGTAGCATATTTATATGCATATTTATAATTATACGGTTCTTGGAGTGAGCGCATACACTCATGAAGTTTAGTAACTTCAGGTCACTGCAACAAGCCCAGGTACAGTTTACCGACGGATGGGTACAGGACCTTGAAATGCACCGTGTAGAACGAAAGACCATCGTACCTATCATAAGTTTACCAGTCTCACAAATCGTCGTCATAAATACACATTCGTTAACCGTTTATTAATAGGACCTTTGAGCTCAACGGTAATTAATTAGCAGTGGAAATAATTTCTGGTAGCATCACAGAAATGTAGCAGTGACAATAATACTGTATGCTGTAATCGTACTGGGCAATTAGTGATACAAAACAACTGTTTTATCCTGTGAATAAAAGTATATGTTTTTGTCAATGTACCATAATAACAGAAGTGAAACGCAATATTGTGTCAGGACAATTCACTATTTATGCACAATAAACAAAGGAGCGACAATTTCTGTTCAGTGCCAGACTTGCTTGTAACCTATATCACCAATTATGTTAAGAAAATGACGCATTAACTACAACAGCAGACTGACCTTTGTGTAAATGCTTGGAGCAGACTAACCTGTGAGCTGGAGGGTTCTGGGACGTTATATTTGATCTTTGAATGGCTGCAATCCAGGCCACCCGTCGCGTCTTTGTTACTTCGGAAACATGGCTCGAACAATTTCTCTTCAACGACGTAATCCGATAACAACCGATCTCTTTACCCGTCGGCTTCCCGTGGCTGTCATGCGACCGGCTATTGCAGTTAATAACACAACAGCTTCTTGCCATTTTTGTGTTTCTTTTTATCGCTGTGTGACTGATTTCAATTGAAAGCCTGCGTGCGCTAGTACCTCTTGCCACGAGTTCCCAGAATCCTTTGTGGTTCTACCCCTGAATGACGTCACATTTTCAATCTCTATATAATATGCATGTTAAATTTTATATTTGGGGTGAAATATCAAGTCTTTTCAAGTAAACCGGTTCAAGTCCAATTCAAGTCCCAGGTCATTGGTGTAAAAGTCCAAGTCAAGTCACAAGTCTTAGAACATTTTTTCAAGTCAAGTCTAAAGTCATAAAATTAATGACTCGAGTCTGACTCGAGTCCAAGTCATGTGACTCGAGTCCACACCTCTGGAGTTGACTGTGCGTATTAGTGTGGTCTAAAGACATCTGTGCGACAGGAAATGTCAGCTTCCACAGCAAAAGAATATAAAACAACCTTACTAGGTCTCATCTTAGCTATCAGAGGCTTCAACATCAGATTGAGTGAAGAACACAAGGACATAACGTGCTAACTGACACCAAAGAAAACTAACTGTTACTCACCAAATCCCAATACACCAAAAACAAAAGTAAAGAACAACACCAATGAAATGATAACTGCTCACACTCATTTAGGAACAATTCTCACATGTTCAAAATACAATCAGATCATATTAACCTGGGTTACTTCCTCATTATTGATCAATAAACTCAGTCATGCTTCAAATTAATTATTTGAAATGTGCATGTATGTAATAAATGAAAATACACAAAAGTAAACAAAAAAATTCACTGTTTTGATCAAAAGAGTATTACAGAATATTTTGTGTGACACACTTTGTTTTATCTCAACTATGGTTTTGTGATATTTGATCATTTACATATTTCCATCTTTAAATTGTTCTGATTCAGTCATTTTTACTTTTATGTTCTTGTTCTAAACGGAACTGCAGCGAAACCAAAGGCTGAACTGAGAGCTGATAGGACAGCTGTTCCAGTAGGGGGCAGTGTGACCCTGACCTGCTCTGTGACCCCATCATCATCATCATCATCATCATCATCATCATCATCATCATCATCTGGATGGAAATACTACTGGTACAGAGATGGGAAATCTTATCAACCTGTGACAAATGGACAAATCAGTGTCTCAGAGGGAGGACGCTACAGCTGCAGAGGAGGAAGAGGAGAACCAGTTTACTACACAGAGGACAGTCAGCCAGTCAGGATTGACACAACTGGTGAGTGTAAATGTAACTTCCTACAAAACACTACATCTGATGGTAACTGAACCTTTTGTCTTTCATGTGTTTTTATTGTACTTTCTTGAACATTAACAGTGTCAAACAGGTCTGTTGTGACTCTGTATCCAAACTGGTCTGAGATATACAGAGGAGAGACGATCACTGTCAGATGTGAGATCCATGGAGGAGACACTGAGTGGGATTATGAGTGGAAAACAAACAGCAACAGAAAACCTCCAAATCTAAATGAATACAGGATTATTTCTGCTTCATCATTGATCAGTGGAAACTATCGCTGTAAGGGCCGAGTGAAAAGTTCACAGCATGAAACAACAGAGTGGAGTGATTCAGTCACACTGACAGTTTCTGACAGTAAGTCATGTTTGCTTTAAGCTGTTTGAACACTTTGTAAAATGTGTTTCTGTTCATAGACTGAGATTATTATTCTTTGTATAAACTGAGCTCACTGTTCAGAGACTGTACTACATGTTCACTGAGAGAAAATCTTTGTTGAACAGATAAACCCCGTCCTGTCCTCACTGTGTCTCCATCATGGCTGAGTCCTGGAGCCTCAGTAACTCTGAACTGTGAGGTTGAACATCCGTCTGCAGGATGGAGCTTCTACTGGTATAAAGCTGTTCCTGATCTGAAAACATTCAACTATAAATCCTCCAGTTATGAGCTGCTACCTGATGGCAGTGGGACTGCACAGGACTCCTACATCATTCATGGACAGACACACACAGCAGGATATGTGTGCAGAGCTGGAAGAGGAGACCCAGAGTATCACACTGATCACAGTCAACCAAAGTTTGTCTGGTCTGCAGGTCAGTTTGTTTCTCTCTGTCCTTTCAATGAGCTCATGTTAGCTCATCATTTTTATTCACCAGGATTTAGACCATTAAAATCTCATCTCCATGACAACCATTTATCTCCGTTTATATTAAAACTCCCCAAAAGAAGAACTGAACTGAATGTTTTCCTTTCTCTCTGTGATCAAACCAAACTGAATTTATTTTCCTTTTCTTATTTTTCAGTTTTATTTAATGTGATAACATGAAAAAAAGACCTCTATGAGGTTTTAAATGTTTTCTATTTGAATACTTTTACTTTTATACTTAAACTCATGTTTCTGTTTGCACTGATTATTTTTACTTAGTGCGCAGACAGGATTTACACAGTTAAGACTCTTTGTTTAGTGCTCAGGTAGGTGTTCAGATAAAAAAGTCAAATATAGTTAATAAAGAAACAAAGATGTCAGCAGGCAGGTTAACAGCTCTGACAAATACAAGAGAAACACTGACTACAGATGGACGCTAGAAGAAGACGTCACAAATAACAGCTGCTGTTATTGTTCATTTAAAATATACTTCAAAGGTTTTTAGTTTTGGTCCTGCTGCTGCAAAATATCTCACTGTAGAAGGAATCTGTGAAACAGACAATATCACAGAATTATGACAGAAACATTACAGCAAATGACTGAAGTGTGTTCAGAGTGATCTGTATCAGGTGGATGATGCTGAGAGTGATGACTCAAAGCTCATGATGTCACATGACGTGTACCAAGCTCTACATGAGCTGCCAGCAGATAAAGCATGTGGGTTAGATCATCTTAAACATGTCAGTATTCGGCTCCTTTGTTTTCCACTGATTTGACTGTCTGTGTGATTCAGGGCTTGTTGTCAGACTCAGTGTTGTCTCACCAAACAAACACTTTATCATATTGAACTATTAAATTTGATTTTCAAAACAAAAGCTTCAAACAAACAAATATTTCCACTGTGATATTTTGAATCCTAACATCTGTGAGCTTTGTCTCTTCACTGCATGTTGTTTCCAGATGTTCATTCAGCAGCGTCTCTCACAGTGAGTCCTGACAGAGTGCAACACTTCACCTCTGACTCTGTCTCACTGACCTGTGAGGGAAACTTCACTGAGTGGAGAGTGAGGAAGTTCTCTGATGGCCGACTCTCTGACTGTAGGAGAATGACTGGATCCACATGTAACATCCACACATCAAAGTCACATACTGGAGTGTACTGGTGTGAGTCTGGATCAGGAGAGTTCAGCAGTGCAGTCAACATCACTGTACAGAGTATGTTATTATACATTTACTTCTTGGATCTGAATGATTTAGACGTCACATGAACATTTGTCTCAGCTTTGCTCTATGTGAAGTAATTCTATGTGGCAACACAAACAAAAATGAGAATTTCAGACAATTTCAGGCAACAAAGCATCAAAATATTCTTGGTTGTTGGTCTAATTTCTCTTCATCCGTTCATAATCCAGTTTGTCATAATTTGCCAACAGTATTTTTTTTTCTCTGTCAGAATAAAACTCAACAAAGCTCAACATCTCTGTCGTCACATTAGATGAACCTTTAATGTCTCATTTCAGAGAAATTTGTGAAACACATCATGCAAAATAACACAAACATACAAACATTTACAATTTCACCTTCAACCATTCAATAATGTCACCGTCAATAATTTGACTCCTGCAGGGAACAACCCAACTATATTTCCAGTCCTCATAATCACTCAGAAAACCAGGTCTGCATGTAGATCATGAGACACGACTCACAGCTTTTTCTCTAAGGTTTGCACCAGCTGGTCTGACTGAAACAACATGTTTTTTTGTTTTCACAGATTATTATTATTATTATGATGATGTTCCTATCCTGGTGAGTCCTGTTCATCCTGTGACTGAGGGAGCTTCTGTTAATCTGAGCTGCAGGTTGAAAACACAAAAAATACTTTCCAATGTGTTTTTCTATCACAATGACAAACTTATTCAAAATGATCCCCGAGGGGAGCTGAAGATCTCTGCAGTGTCAAAGTCTGATGAAGGTTTCTACAAGTGTCAGTACTCAGGAAGAGAGTCAGCACAGAGCTGGATGTCAGTTAAAGGTGAGCAGGATCAAAACAGTGTGTCTTTCTGTAAATGAGTTTCATGACTGAGAAATAACATCATATTATCTCTTTTAATGTTTGAAGCCACCTGGATCTATTTAGTCAGAACTTTATAAAACTATTATGTAATATCTCTATATTGTCAGGTTTAATATTGTTGTGGTTCAGGACTCATGTGTGGGACTCAGGTGAAAACAGCAGAGGAAGTAATGAGTGAAAGTTTCTTTATTCACACAAAGGATAAATAATTTAACACAACAGATTGTGAGCTTTGACTCAGTCAACAAGAACAAAACATAAATGAACCTAAACTTAAGGAGTGAGTCCTACAAAAACATCTTAACTGAGGTGAGAGAGACAGGCCAGAGGAGCGGACATAACAGCGTGAGGGCGGCAGATCTGTGGGAGAGGAGAGAGCAGTTAGGGCAGGAAATCTGAGGGAATGTGACAAGACAGAGAGTGTTCATAAAGTGGCTGCAACAATGCCTTACTTGGAGTCCAGACTAGCTGGGGGTAAAGGATAAAGCAGAGGTCTGTGGAAACTGTTGAACGATGGGCAGGCAGGCAAGTGAGGAAGAGGCTCCGAGGGGGGCAGCAGTGGTGGTGAATAGGGGGGTAATGATCCAAGGCGGCAGGCGTCTGACTGGAGGTGAATGATGGCATGAAAACGAATCTTGAAGCAGGAAGAAACTGAAACAAGGGGAAAATAAAAATAGAAATCCTTTAACATAGAAACTGATTCTTATAAAGGTGCTGTTTATTGTCAACATATAGAAAATACTGTATAAAGATTTAAAATATCATGTTACGTTTGACCTCTGACCTCACTTTTACATTTCACATCTGCTCTTGTTGTCATGTTGAAAAAATCTGCCTTTGAACTTATTTTACTGAACTACAAACTTCTCACAGTACAAACAAAACAAAATAAATACACTGAAAATACAATATTGTTTCCTTAAAAGTAAATGCTGTCAACAGAGTGAGCTGCCTTAGCAGAGATTTGTGCTCTCAGAGTTCTTCTTTTACACTTTATTAATAATTAATTATTGTTTGTTGTTGCAGTAACTGTGTCTGGAGCTGACAGCTCTTCACCTCCTGTGTGGTTGATGGTTGGACTGGTTTGTGGAGTCTCGCTCATTATTATTCTCCTGCTCTTGTTGTATCGCTGCAGACAGTCCAAGTGTAAGAGCCTCTTCTTTTCATGCTGTGTTAGAGAGTTTATTTACTACATACACTTTAATTATTCACTCATATACATGTATTCTGATCTCATGACACAAAATATCAGTGGAACAATTTATACATGACAAACATGTGTAATAACATTTGTCTCTTTCACAGATTCCTGCTTCACCAGGTTGGTAAAATACTTTTTATTATTATTTTAAACAAACATCAGTTACTTTTGAGTTTATTGTGTTTATTTCCTGTTTCAGGTCGATCCAGTCTGAGAGTCACAGTCCGGGCTCCTCCACAAATCATGGAGTCAACCTGAATGAAACTCATGAGTACGACTCTCTTCAACATGGTCAGTATTTAAACCATTTAAATAATATTATCATTATTAATATTGACTTTTATATCTGTCTTCATTAACAGTAACAGTTTTTAGATTAACTTTGTGTTCAGCAGCTTTTAAGAGAATATTTGTCAAAATCCAGTTGGACAAACATCCAAACAGTAAACTGACACATTAAATGAGAAACAAAAATAATTTTAGAAACCTGATTGTGTCTTTAACTCGACTGAAAAAATCCATAATGTTATTGTTTCATATCAGAACAGCACAAACAGTAACAACATTATGGTTTTATTGTCTGAAAACATCTTACAGTCCTGGTTTTGACTTAAACAGAATTTTTTAAACTCTGCTTTAGGTTTTTATTAAAATGATTAATGTGACCCTGGTTCATCTTTTTTTAGGTACTAATAACCTCTATGAATCTGTTAGCCAAGTGGAAGACAACAGAAATGGTGCAGTATATGTGCTGAAAAGCACAGAGCAGTTACAGATGAAACTTGTTTTTGATTTAATGAAACTAATTCCATATGACATGTTTACAATCCTGTAACTAAAATATGAACATTTCAGGATTAGATGAACATCAAGATGTCACATACTCTCTTATTGAACTTAAAAACGTTGAAAAGAAGAGTAAGTACATAAAACATGTGCAATTAAATGTAAATGTAATGTAAAATAAAATAAATAAATATTTTAAAAAATCTAACAGTTAATTATTTTCTTGTGTCAAATAACCTGATCATCTTCACAGGGAAGCATCATGAACCAGAGCAGAGTGCTGTTTACTCTGAGGTGAAGACGGGAGCTGCAGGTACAGACACAACAGTCTCATTCAGTGTTTGTACTGAAATGTGTCATTTCATTATGTTGCAGCTAATTATAGGTCAACATGGAGTTTAGTTATTCACTTATCAAGCTTACCTACTACACACTACCACTATACATCAGCAGAGTTAATCTGCAGTCATTTAGGTTTTGGTGGGTTAGTCATTAAGTCAGGTGTATTTGTTTAACATGATATTGTGTTGTTGTGTTGTTGTCGTTGTTTAAAGCACTCAAACACAGACACACTGGAGAAGGTGAACAGATTTATTGATGTGATTCAGAAACACAGCAGGTCAGAATGTTTGCAAAGAACGAAGAAAACTCAAAACAAACTTCTTCCACAGTTTGCGTTCAGTCTCTTCATCAGATCACAGGTTAATCTCTAATCTAAGGCCTTTGATCAAAGTCTTTAATCTGGGAGGCAAAAAAAGTCCCCTTTCAGCTGGATTTACTGAATCACAGCATCCAGAGCTTCTGAACCAGACCAACGATCACAAAACCAAACACCATCAAATAAAACGCATAATCTGAGTGTGCTCGATCACTGGAGGCACAGCAGAGAACTGTTTAAGCTGGTTTTTTGATACAGGAAAGTATCAGATGTGCCGATAGCATGGAAAGTGTGTGTGAAATAGATGTAGGGCATATAAATATGAGTAAGGGATGAAAGAAGGGAGAGATGCAGACGGGCAGATGAGTATAAATGGAGCTGTTTGGGAAGGTTCGAGGTTCTTTTTGTAGTTTGCTAAAGATGAGTAACATCGTAAGCAAACACTGTGGAGTTCACAGTCAAAAGTTTCAGTTGAACAATCACTGTGGACTTATGAAGTGAAATTATCATTTTTTGTCTCACAAAAGAGTTGGAAGACTTTGTACTGTGTTACTGCTTCCTCATTTGGACTTTCATGCACAGGATGGAGAGGAGTGCAGCACTGATTACCCCTCTCCTCACCTCCACACTATATCTGAAATCAGCAATAGCACTGAGTAGATTAGTTACATTTGGATAAAATTCAGGTGAATGAATCAAGTGATTATTACTAGTTGATTAAGATTTTTGTTTTGCCCCTGCTAATTTGCTTAAATAAAATATCCTGTGTTCAAAAGTCTAAATTGTTAACTTTTTTTGTAACAGTAAAAGAAACCTTGTGACGTATCACATCTTGTCAATGGTTCTTACATGCTGCTCTTAGCACTTAAAATAGTCTGTTCTTTACTTGGCAGCTTAAGTAATAATCTAATGGCTGTGGCTGACAAATCAGACTTGATCTGCAGAGTTTAAATCCACATGTGTCCAACAGCTCTGTGTCATAAACCTGCTGATCAAATGTATCCTGAGCTCTGACTTCTCTCTTAGAGGACAGTCTGATGTATGCTGAGGTCAAACGCCCCAAAAAAGGAAAAGCCAAGAAGAAAGCAGGTAAACAAAGTCTGCCATCACCTCCAGTGAATGTTGTTCAACATGTTTATCTGGTCTTAAAATCTTCTTTCCACTCACAGGAAAATCAAGTCCTGCAGCTGATGCAGCAGTTTATTCTGAAGTCACGTTAGGAAGCTTTCCTGGTAATTATGCTTCTGTGCAGGATGAGTTATTCTTCAAGTTATTAAATGTCTAACATCCTGAAACTTGGACATTTCTGTTCTTTGTGTGTTTGTCTTGCAGGTCAGTGAGGAGAGCTGCAGCAGCAAAAAGGAGCATTTTATGACTCCACTGTTGCTCCTCTGCTGCCCAAATATCAGACGTGCTCACTTTTTAGTGTTTATGAAGATGATATTGAATAATAATATGATATAGACTTGGTACTATCTTTTAGCATAAAGCACACAGAGGTGTGTCCTGTTTCAGATCCATGCTCTTTATATGCAGCTGATATTTTTTTATTCATTTTTAAGCTTTGATATACAATTTTGAATGTATCCTGTTCCAATAGCAAGTGAGAAAAAAGTTTTAAGTCTGTGTTTTTTATTACCTGAAAGCAACAACTTAAAGTCAGCAGAGTCACATTAGTGCTGGTATGAACACCAACAAATACGTTTACTGTCTGAGTTTAAAGATCTGCATCATGCAAAAATGAATTATTTGTGAAAAAGCTGAGCTTGATTCATTTGATGTCAGATACTGTGAATTTTATTTTTTATTTAATTTTAATTTAATGTTGTTTGCTGTTCTCACTTTTTCTGGATTTAACATTTTACTTTTTTTTAAGGTTATATATTTTAAATGTAGAGCGCTGCGATCAGCTCTGTTGTTTTAAACATATATGAATAAACTTAACCTTGACTTCACTTTCTCTTATATTTTTATCAGAGTAAAGATTTAAGATTGTTTGTGCTTGATTAGATTTTCTGGTTTGGAAGTGGACCACAGAACTCTTCATGATTGGCTGCTTTAAAGTTTTTATTGAAGCTATATTGTGATGTTACCTTTTATTTTTTCAATAAGGTGCTCTCCATTTAGAAGTACTCGTACACATTATTACTATTTCTTATTATTGAAGAAAGAATAAAGGCCTGGTCATCAAAACAAGTTGGTTAGGTCCCAGCAGACATTTGTGTCCAGAGCTCTGTGAGTTGATGATGCAGCCTTGAGTTTTAAAGATGTTGAGGCATCACTGGCTGCCTTTACATTTGTGCTCGTCCCACATGTGGCTTTCTAGAAGAACAAAACACAGCTGGGTCCAAAAATATCATCAATACAAACTGTGAGGTGCAGCTCTGCTTTCTTTGTCTGTTTGTTTTTAAAATATTATTACTCCTCAATCCAGAAGCAGTGTACACCTGGACAAGTCACAGTTGTGTCATATGACTATCAGACAGAGACACACAAGCATTCAGGCTCACATTCACACCTACGACCACTTTAGAATTACCAGTTAATCTAACATGCAGGTCCCTGGGCTGTGGGAGGCAGCTGGAGTTCCCAGAGAGGGGCCACGCAGACCCGGGGAAAACCCAGTCAGGACCTTCTTGCTGTGAGGAGACAGTGCCAACCAGCACACTGCTGCCACCTGCTGTTATAATATAATTATCAAGTCTAGTTGGTTGATTTCTTATTTTAGCAGATCTGTAGTTTGCAGTCAAAGCTTCATAATTGCTTCTTTTATGTGACCTCATTGTTATGTTGCTCTTTAGGCTGATGTCTTAATTTAATCTGTGATCTTTATTGTTTACAGCCATTGTGCTTTTTTACTGCTATACTGGTCTTTGTTAACTGAGTCCATTAAAATAATGAGAATAAAACACAGATCAAAATGATGATTGTGGGCTAAAAAGAAAGGAGCCAGTTAAAGTGGTTCATCTGACCAGGACCAGGTGTCTCCTACTATAACCTTCATTCACTGCACATTTCCACAGCCTATTTCATTCTAAACATTTTGCATGTTTTCCAGACATGTTTCTCCTGGTTATCAGGAAATCACAATATTCAAAGAGTCAGCAGCACATTCAGATCAGATGTCTTTTCTAATCACCTGCATGTCTGGACTTTGGGATGAGCTTGGATGGAGAAAACACTGAAAACATGAACATAACTTTTATGAGCTGATCATTCAACAGCTTAATTATAATGAATCTGCTGATCTGCTTTGACAGGACTGTGATCAATAAGTCGATGTTATAAGTCGAGACGAGTCAAAATGTTTCCAAATGAAAGAAGAATTATAAAAAAGACTTTGGAGCAGTTTAGCATGTGAGCAGTGTTACAACCCAGAAGACTGTACACTTATGTTTGTGGACGGAGATGATGAGTCCTCAGTTTACTGGCATCATTGAACCATCTGGGGTGTAGTGGGCTACAGATGCTGAGGACACTGTCAGAGTAATACTTGATATCCCTTTATTTAAAGTAGCCAGTGAAACACCACAGTACAGGAGTTTTACTTTGTTGTTGTTTTGTAGTACTTCATAATACACTATATAGTTGTTGGTGTTATTTCCCACCATTTACTGTGTAACTTGGTGAATTTATGGAGATACTGTATTTAACTGTAGTGAAACCCTAAACTCAGAGATCCTGGTCTAACTCCAAAGATCTCCTCTGGAACCACAGCTGCTGACCAAACTTACAGATTTATACTTTTATTTTTTTACTTGTTTAAGGAAATACTGCACACTGCTGCTACAGGACCAAAACGCTGCATCACAATGGAGGCTGCTGGTATTTGCCTAACATGATAGCTCATGTACCCCAAGCTCACTGTAACTGCATCATGTCTGAATGTCAACAATACAGCAGTGCCCGACTCTTTAAACCTACAATCTTGACCTCAGCTGCTTCTACATCTTTAAACACAGCACTTTCAGACTCTCAGGGCTCATATCAGTCCGTTTTTACCCTGACTGGGAACAAATCACTGTCAGTGCCTTTACTCTCTGCACCTCAGACTTATAGAAATCAAGAATATTCCCATTCAGTAGCATTTTCATATTCAACACATTTCTCATCTCATCTTTATGCTGTTTGTGCATCTTGAGCCTCTTCACACACATCTTTAAATGCAACAAGAAATTTAAATCCACTGACTCAAATTTAGACACTATTTCATGAACACCAACACTCTCACTCCCGCCCTCAGACCCATCCCTCTCTGTGGTTTGGCTCTTTTGACCCTACTTTTCTTCTTCAGTTTGATTCCCCGCTGTGCCATAATTAGCCTGTAAGGTGGTCCAAAGGAACATAATCCAAGATCATAAAACACAAAATGCTTAGTTTGTTCTTATATCCATGTAATCAATCATTTTGTATAAAAGTAATTAAAAGTCAGTCATCTCTCCTTCCTCCAACTTTCTCATCTGCCATTCCCATTAAGTCAGGGCAGGTGGAGCTTATTGACTTGGTAGCTGTCTTGATGGGGCATTCCAGCTGAAACTTCCGACTTCAACATGAACACATCATTGTTCTTTAAGCCGAGTTTCCATTACAACAAACAGAAAGGCGCTGTTTTACTCCTTCGGGAACCTGACAATATCTGGAGCTCATCAAATTTGTTGTGGAGTGATAACACAGGCGAAGATAAATGTGGAAAGAGGTATCTGTTGGTGGTCCTGTCTCATGACGACCGACAGTTTAGAGGTCCGATTCCCTAAAAGGATCCGATTGGATGATCTCTGCCGGAAGATTTGGAGACGAGTCCAAGGTTTCACCAAAAAAAGAGAAATTCGTGGCTATGAGTTTCGACATGTGGCCTAAAAGTATAAAAAGGGAAAGAAAGCCGTCACGCTGAGGTGAGTGACTATTACTTCTGTAAAAACCACACTCACTGACTTTTACTGCGGCACAAACAAACATGTCTCTTAAAGAACCAGCAACAGTGCACAGAGATGCTCAACCTATCACAGCAAAATAACCTTTAACATTCGTTACACTATTATATACTGTAGAAATCAGACACCAGCCTAAATATTTCCGGTCTTTCTGATTCGCATTAATTGTAGCAGTTTGACAGATGCTTAAATGTTGTCCGTCGCAGATGTGACAGTGATCTGTGGTGTTTCAGAGCTGGATGAGTGTACTCTCATATCCTGGACCCTGATATTGTGGTGGCTTATCAGTGACTTTCACTTTCAAAACACACAATAAGAGGGAGAAATCACGGGTGGATGACTCAGAGATATGGGTGCAGTGTTAGTCCATTCTAATAATGATACATGGATTTTGTTGAAATTGAACAGAATTAAAGCTGATTTCAGGTTTCAGATGAAGAAGCAACTCTCGGCTCTTCACAGTGTCGTCACATGACTGTGTTAGTCTGTCAGACTTTCGTAAATACCTGCAGCCTCACAAAGCCCACAGGAAAAACACAAAAACAAGATTGATGTGTATTTATGCTCATGGCACAGGAACATGTTCTTCATTAACACACGGATTTGATGCTAAATAAAATTTGATGTTCTTCTACAAATCACCCAGGTCAGCTGTCACAGGTAGTTTTCAGGTTTATGTGGTGGAACAGTTTATAATAATGCAGCTCCTCTCCTGTGGAAACATCATCGTGCTAATTTGGCCGACAGCTTTCAGTCACAAAACTGACTTTGGTGAACCTGGACACGAGCTGCTCATTTTACATTTACGTTACAGTTTAGGTTTCTTGCATGACATATGAAATGTTACTTTTTAAGTGACAGCACAATTTGAATGAAGTAAAATGTGAATATTTTATATTCTGTCTGGAGAAACAAAAACAAACAAACCAAAAGGCTTCAGTTGGTCCAACCAGCACCTCTGTGTGTGACACATGAGGTGACGCTGGTGAGGTTGTGAGTTAATTCAGTCATATTGTAGGGACACCACAGTATACTCTGACATATTATTCTTCACATAATTCAATGGTTTATTCTCTTCTATTTTGCATAGTAGTGTTGTTTTTAGGTTTGCTGCATTTATTCATTTCTGCCCTGTTTACTTTGCTGCTGTAACAAAGTGAATTTCCCATCTCTGGGAATAATAATAGTTTATCTTTTACAGGCGGCTTACTTTTTGTAGATTTGTACAGTATATACATTTCATTTATTTATTGAGGTTGACTGGAGGGCTGTAGTCAACATTTTTGCAATTTAAATATAGAAGTATGTTGAGACTAGTAGTTAAACATGTGCCATTTTATGACCAGTAGTCAATGTAGTAAATTAGCTTAACAGCTGTAGGCCATCTATTATCCTTTAGTTCTAATGGTGTGCTATGTATGTAGTTTAGTCTCTATTATACTCTTGAATAAAAGAAACATAATCATTTGTAGTTCATTAGACAAAGTGTGCATTACTCTGTATCCTTGATCAGCTGTGAATGTCTGACACTGTTTTCTTGAGATGTTTTATTGCTGAATCATGTGAAGAAGGCTGTAAGAGGGAGACTAGGTGTCTGGGCAGAAGAGATAAAACCACATTCCTTACCCCCCTTCCTGCTTCACACAGAAAGACAGGGAGGCAAGGTCAGGAGCCAGGCTCGCTAAGAATTAGAAAAACATGTGAAGATGCAGCTTTTATGACAAAGAGGGGGGCTGTGACTAGCTATAAAAGTCTGTGAAAGTTGCTACCATTTTGAGACATGCTGTCGAACCTCTGCAAGCATCTCTCCCGTCCGGACGTTGTAATGCTTTGACTGTTGAATTGTATGGAAATAAATGATTGTTGATTGAGCATTTATACACCGAGTATTGTCCTTCCTTCAGCCCAAAGATTCAAAGAATTGGGAGATTTCAACAACTTGGTGCCGTGACCCGGATCTTTGGTGTGCTGAGGAAGTGCAAATTGGGCCTTTGGTGAGATCGTGGGGCGAGGCGAACGGAAGACCGGTCTAACAACAAAAAGGTAAGCACAGCCTGTTGTATACCAAATGTGCATATTGGGCTTTCCAAATTAATCTGTTCGCTGAGTCACATGTATTTTCACAGTAAATTTGTCGGTGTCTGGTTTTTGGCGCAAGATACTAACAACATAAGTTGAGGCTGAATTCCAGTGTGTTAAATAAACTGCTTCTACCGAGAAACTAATAAGACACTACGTTGAGCTAGTTGCAGTAAACTGCTTCTACCGAGAAACTAATAAGATACTACGTTGAGCTAGTTGCAGCCACTTTACCTTCCACATTTAATTTTGTCTAATACTGGCTTCTGTAGCAATAATACATTAGAATTTCTTCTGAAGACGCGGCCATTAGTTCAGTACATTGAAGTCGAGGTTTGAAGTTTGTTTATGGTGTCGGTTACGTCCTAGCTCTTGCCGGCTATGAAATAGAAGTTGATTTAAGGAAAAGCAGATGCTGGCTTCACGGTGCGGTTGAACACTGGCAACGCGAGAGCGAAACACGTCCGTAGGTTTGGTTTATGATACGGCCGTGTTCCGGTGGTGCGGCTGTGAAGTGCAGTAGTGGTGGGTGCTAGTTTTAGTACATTGAACAGAGGTTTGACGGTGGTTTGTGGCGTCAGTCGAGTTTTTTTTTTAAGGGCTGCGGTCATAAAACAAAGTAAAATTTTACTTGCCAAGAAGTACATAGAGCAAAACCTGGTTTATGATGTCTGGTATAACTTCGGGGATGCAAGCATCACTTTTATGATGCGACTTTGCCCCGTTGTGGCGGTCATAAGCGCAGAGAAAGGGGTATTTTGGTCTATGGTGCAGTGTGCTTTAAGAAAATCTAATAGTTGAGCTCAGAGGTTTCTGTGTAAAATTCCCGCTGAGGAAAAGTGTTGTGTGTGTGTGTGAAGGCGCGCTCTGAGTGAGAGTGTGTGCGAAGCTGCGAAGCGCGCTCTGGGTGCTGTCTTGTGTGTAAAGCGCGCTCTAGGTGTTGTTTTGAGTGTGAGTGAGGCGCGCTCTGAGTGTGTTTTATGTGTGAAGTGTGAAGCGTGAACACAGTGACAGTGACGGTTGATGTGTTTGATTAGGAGGACATTAGAGCAAAGACACATTTTAGGATCAAAGGTTGATGCCTAGTGTACCTGTGGAAATAATTTTGCCCTAGGAGTGGCGACCCTCCTGTTCGTGGACGCGCGGCCAGGACCGGCGGCGTCCGGGTGCCGAGGTGGTGACTTGGGGAGGTGAGGGCCCCCGCAAAGCTACGGAATAACACTGGGACCGCAGCGTAATCGCGGGTTCACATTTATTCCGGACTAGAACAAGACACATTTTGCGAACAAAGGTTGAGTCTAGATTAGTTAAGAAATAAAAAGGTTAAAATTCCTCGTTTCAGTGGTTAAAATTGTTGTGTGCCTGTCCCCTGACGAGTGTGAAATTAGAATAAAGAGGGAATTTGGAGCCACATAGAGATAGACGGGCATAATTGGGTGTATTACTCTGTGGTGTAAACATTTTAAAAAGTATTAAAAGTAAAAAAAAAGGAGAGAAAGGGTGAGAAGTGTGTGGTGGTGTGAATATGTCGGGTCTTAAATCTGACATAGAAAAAGGAGTGATGCAGGGTGAGTGGAAAACTGTTGATGAGCAGGTGAAGGAGTTGTTGCGGGCGCTGAGGGTCATGCGACCTGGCAGCGCGGGTGAGAAAAAATCAAAGGCTGCAGCTGTGGCAGCGAAAGTCAAAAAGTTGTGTGATAAGGAAGGAGTGAGAGGAGAAACAAGAGGTTCGTTGGCAAAATTGCTTCTGGGAATAGCACAGAAGCTCCAGGAGGAAGAGCAGGAGGTTAATACACAGTTAGAGGAGGCCTCTTTGTGGACAAGGCGGAGGATTAAAAAACAGTTGCAGGAGGTGCAGGAGGAGAAAGCCCGCGTAACGAGGTGGGCTGTGACATGCCAGGGGGTGGAGCACTGGATGAGGGAGAGAAGGGAGGAGCCTGAGAAGCTGATGCTGCCGGCTTCTCCGGTGAAGTCATCGCTCACTGGTTTTCCCCCTCCCTATCAGGCCCCCGCCCCCCTTTACCCTGTGCTGAGGGTGGAGCAGGGCTGTCTCTCTGGTGAAAATGGCCAAGTTTTAGAAGTGACAGGAGGTTATGTAGATTGTGATATATCTAAAGAGCCCAAACGACCCACTCCAGCCCCGAAGAGTGAAAGAATAAAGCAAAGCTCCACTTTTGTTAATGAGGAGGGAGCTTGTGGCGGAGTGCAGTCACCGCCCATGAAACAGTCTCCCCAGCAGGTAGAGACTGAAGAAGAGCGGGCTGTGCGGCTGCTTGAAACAGCTATAATAACTCTAGAGCAGCGTCATCAAATTTCTGATGATGAGGCAGGTAGTGGAGTAGTTGTTGCACCACAGGTTGAGAAAGGTGAGGTGTGCGGGCCTGATGGGGACTATCAATTGAATTGTTCAGGGAGGGGGCTGCCATGTACTGTGACCAGTTGGGTGGGAGGAGAGAGAGGAGAAAGAAAACAGCATAATGAGTGAAAAAGGTGAGTGGACAAGAAACACCCAGTGCATCATGGGAACCCTGCAGTAGCCTACACTAAAGGAGGATTCTGGGTCACGTGATCCAGCCTTAACTATAAGCTTTATCAAAAATGAAGGTTTTAAGCCTTTAAGTACCCCCACTGTATATAGTGTGGATGGGACTCATGGATTCATGGCTGACACACTCTTGCAATATTGTGTGGGAGTTGGGGACAGCGCCTTTGGATTGGCAGACTGGGGTGAGGGTTCTTCTCTTCAGGCAGGGAGACTGGAGAGTGTATTCCAACTTTAGAGGATCACAGCTCGCAGCCTGTCCTGGAAGATCTATGCCAGATTACTGGAGAGGAAGGTCCATCTGTTATTTGAGCATCAGATTCTGTAGGAACAATTTGGTTTTCTTCCTGGTTGTTACATGTTGTAAATGTATTTAAATGTTTATTTTTTCAACAAGGTTCAAATCCTCTGGCTTAAGAGTGACATAAAGGACATACTGTAACATCCACCTCCTTATGGTTAGCGTAACACAGAGTGCTAATTATATCTATATGTGATTTTGCTAATGGTTAATCATGTGTTACAGGTACTGAGTGGCAGCACCTGTAGACAGCTATAAGTGTCCTGCAACCAGGAAAAAAAGATCAGACAGGGAGACGTGGCATGTCGTTCCTGATTACTCTACCATGAGTGTCTTTATAGTTTAGTATCAAAAGTAGTGTAAAACAGTTTATTGTAGTTATAAAATATCAGGCCAGAACCAGTCGTGCAGGACGCAGGACTGCAAGTAATCGGCCGCTCAAGGTTAGCCCGGGAACTGCGAAGCAGACCACCAGGTAGCACAGCACACCTAGCTGCCAAGTAGGTCGCATTAGTCTATCACATGCAGGCAATGCCAGACAGAGAGTCAGCGCTACAGGCTGGTGAACTCTCACTCACCACAGCAAGGTCCGACTACTGATGAAGTGGGCAACACGCCAGGGGAGCACAGCCTACAGTAGCAGGTCACGCTAGGGATGAGACCTGTCCATGCACAGAGCCGAAGCCGCCCCCTGCTGTTGACAGACAGGGAGTGGGGCTGGCAGCCTAGCCTGCTGAAGTGGAGGGTTGAGCAAGGCGACGAGCGGGCCTGTTCTGGCCGGGACACAAAGGAAACACACCAGACAGGCTGGAGAGCTCGCACTCACTGGCCGAAGTGTCAGACAATGCGAGGTCTGACAAGTGTGTAAACCCGCGGACGTGGTTAGCATGCCAGAAAGCATGGGCAGTGAGTTAGGACAAGCTCGTGTGCACGCTCTCCAAAGGATCGCCAGCCAGAGAACACTGGAGAACACTCTTTCGCTGGATGAGGAATCAGACACAGCGAGGTACGACTGGAATGTAAGCTGGCGAACCACGGGCAATATGCCAGGGGAACACAGCCTGGAGCTGCAACAGCTGAGATGCCAGCTGCCTATTTTAGCCAGAGAGATCCTGGCTAAAATAGGCTGGATAATGCTCTCTCGCCGCAGCGAGGTCTGACTGGCGCGTAAGCCGGTGAAACGCGGGCAACACGCCAGGGGAACACAGCCTGGAGCTGCAGTGCAGCCAGGGAAGTGACTCGCAGGGGGTGTCAGTTCACTGAGCAGGCCCTGCCGGCCACGTAAACCCACAACATGTGAGCAATCTGCCAGAAAGAGAGCCAGCCTTGAAGGCTGGAGAACTGTCAACTGCTGACCGAGGCATCAGACGCAGCGAGGCCTGACTGGCTTATAAAACGGCGAAGCACAGGCAATATGCTAGGGGAACACAGCCTGCACCAGTGCTGGCCACTAGGCCAACTCAAGGATGTCAGGAGGGAGGATGGTGGCTGGAGGACAGATGAGCCTAGGCTCCGAGTCCTTACCACCTCACCTGAACACGACCGTCCCCACATGCCTGCATAGGCCCCTCAGCACACCGAGGTGGCTGCAAGGTAAACAGGCAGTCCCATCGGGCAACCCTGGTCGTCTGACTGCAGCCAAGCGTCATAAACATCAACTTCCCGACAATCATTCTCCACCGGCGCAGGCCTCACAGAAGCGGGGCCATGGGTGGGAACGCTGCGGGAGGGGCCCAGAAATCAGGCGATCCAGACCATGGGTCCACCTGTCTGGGCCCCACTCCAGTGGCAGCCAGAGGGGATGGAAGCTTCTTCAACATCTACCTCACGATAATTAGCCTCCACTGGCCCAGTCCTCACAGAGGCAGGGCCATGGGAGGGAATGCTGCAGCCATCATCCCCATTTTAGCCTGAGGAGCACAGGATGGGGGAGGGCTTTCCGTGTCCCCAGCCTGCCTGCAGCCAAAAAGGGAGCGACAAAATGGCCGCCAGCGGAGCATCAGTTACCCTCACGCCCCTGTTAAGCATGCTGCAATCAAGAGCTAAAGGGACCCATCTTGCCCGACACTGTGCCTGGGGTCCTGCAAGAGCAGCCCAGGGACAGGTGGGCGACACTGGAGGAGAGGATGGAAGCTTCTTCAACATCCACCTCCTGATAGTCAACCTCCACCGGCCTAGTCCTCACAGAGGCGGGGCCATGGGAGGCTGTCGAAACAGGCTCCTGATGGACGGATGCACACAGACACAGCACTCGAACACTCGAAGAAAAGTCACTCACACAAGTCGGAGATCAAACAATCACCGATGTCACATCTGCACAGCCGTTTTATACGTGAGTTGTGGGGCGTGGCTGGGCAAGCCGCAGTGTCTTAAAGAAGCATCCATGCACCACGACCAAGGGGGGTACCCGGTACATATGGAATATGTAACGGTGTGAAGAGTCTCGATATGCTAGAGAACTCATTTACAATTTCACTCATAACCATTCAATAATTGTGTTGATAATTATTTAACTCCTGCAAGGAAGATGAAGGGAGCATCCAAACTCCCTTCATCATGAGTGGACTGGAAACTATATTTCCAGTCCGCTATGTGGGATTTTTACAACACACATAAAAATATTACTGAATTCTCCCAGTTGGTGAAAAGGTTTTAAACTTAAACATAAAAGCTCAAGATCAAGAGTAAATACAGTATCCTTAACCGTAAAACTTTTACATCATTATCAATGATGAGGCCATCACTCCTCATTTTACCTGATTTATAGTTTTTGTCCATACAAACACTTGAAAGGCCATTTAGCTGAACCAGTGGGTCAGAAAATCTCTCTGAAGTCAGGTCTCTGTGTAGATCATAAGACACGACTCAAAGTTGGAATTTGAAATGCTTTAAATGTTTTTTTTTCTTTACAGATCAAACTTTTGTTTAGTTTTTAGAAATTCAAATTTATATGTCACCTTTTTCTAAAAGTGTGCACCAGCTGATGTGACTGAAACAATTGTGTGTGATTGTGTCACAGATGATGGTAATGTTTCTATCCTGGTGAGTCCTGTTCATCCTGTGACTGAGGGAGCTTCTGTTAGTCTGAGCTGCAGTTTGAAAACACAAAAAATACTTTCCAATGTGTTTTTCTATCACAATGACAAACTTCTTCAAAATGATCCCCGAGGGGAGCTGAAGATCTCTGCAGTGTCAAAGTCTGATGAAGGTTTCTACAAGTGTCAGTACTCAGGAAGAGAGTCAGCACAGAGCTGGATGTCAGTTAAAGGTGAGCAGGATCAAAACATTTGATGTGTTTCTGTAAATGAGTTTCATGGCTTAGAAATAACATCATATTATCTCTTTTAATGTTTGAAGCCACCCGGGTCTATTTTGTAATAACTGTCATTAAACTATGTTTTGTAATATCAGATATAACATACAACCACCAAATAAGTGATTGTATTTTATTCTCTACAAACTTCTCATTGTACAAATAAAACAATGGAATACATAGATACTACGATACTGTTCCCTGTGAGCTGCCTTGGCAGAGGTTTGTGCTCTCAGATGTCTTGTTATTGTTTGTTGTTACAGTAACTGTGTCAGGAGCTGACAGCTCTTCATCTCCTGTGTGGTTGATGGTTGGACTGGTTTGTGGAGTCTCTCTCATTATTATTCTCCTGCTCTTGTTGTATCGCTGCAGACAGTCCAAGTGTAAGAGCCTCTTCTTTTCATGCTGTATTAGAGAGTTTATTTACTACACACACTTTAATTATTCACACATATACATGTATTCTGATCTCATGACACAAAATTACACTGGAACAATTTATACATGACAAACATGTGTAATAACATTTGTCTCTTTCACAGATTCCTGCTTCACCAGGTTGGTAAAATACTTTTTATTATTATTTTAAACAAACATCAGTTGCTTTTGAATTCATTGTTGTCACGTCTGCCGTGGCAGATGACTGGACATTGAGAGTTAGGACCTAAGATGCAGGCAGCTGAGATGCAAGTCAGTTTTATTCATAAAGTGGTGAAATAAAGAGAAACCGCGAAGGCAAGGATGGAAACTAAGCAAACCTAAACTGGAAAATACTAACACAAACAAACCTGAAACCTTAAATGGCGATGCAGGGAGACACAGAATGCAGGGAAAGAACTCGTTCGCGAGTTCACTCTTGCTGCTCCCCTGTCTGTGGACGTGTCCCGTCAGGCTGTGTCACCTGGCATATTGCCCACGGTTCGCCGGTTTAGATAACTTAGATAACTTAAAAATGTTTTTATTTGGCTTTTTTCAGTGTTTTACTTTTTCCTGAGTAGATCAGTTTAGCGGAGATTAAAGTTATAGTTTTCACACGGCGAAATAAACGTCAAACAGAAAACTGATTAAACAGAAGTGTGACATGATCGAGAATTTACTCCTGTGTAGTGTTACATTTTAGGGAGCAAAGAGCAGAAGGCCGAGTTTATTAAAATCCACCGACACAATCTGCAAATTTAATGAAAAGTTTAATGAACTATCATCTGGTCCTTTTTATAGTGAGCACATACCTTAAACACTTCAAGCTGTAAGCTAGTGATAGTTATATGAAAGCAGATGCTGCTGGTGCAATAAGCTGTACGTTTTACGTCCAGTGGATGATGATCTGATTAGTCGACTAATCAAAAAAATAATCGGTGACTAGTCGACTATAAAAATAATCATTTGTGACAGTCCTAATAACAACTATGCATTCATAATTTTCCCTATACAGTATTATACTATTATACTAAACAACAGTAAACTGGTCTGTTTCCTGACATCATCTGATGTTTTTGTAAAATCTTTGGTTGTGTTGTTCTGTTTTTCCGCTGCTCTCTGTAAAATTATTCAAAGACAGTTTTGGTAATGAGCTGGATTAGAAACATGACTGCAACACTTTGAATATGTGTTACAACACACTCCACTCTTTACTGTTTTATCTGATATTTGGAAAAAGAAGAATGTGGCTTTTTTTTTTATTCATAACAACATTTATTTACTGCTTGACTTTGTTTTTGTTTAAATTCTTTTGTCTAATAAATTATATAAATACAGTTTGTTGTCAGTAAAACTGTGAGAAATAAAATCCTTGTTGTTTGAAAGAGCTGACATTTTTGTTCTTTGGTGTTTGTTTTGTTTTTCACGCCTCTAAGAAAACTTAAAGGCAGCATCCTGCAGTAACCATAGCAATTTTTTTTAAAATCAATCTTACTTTTTTTTAAATAAGTGTTAAAAGTGTGATTTTTTGTTTGTGATTTTTTTTTTAACTTTCTTACTTCAAAATAATCTCTCTTTCAAATTTAATTATTTAGCCTACTTTTGTTTCTGGCCTAAATAAAAGCAAAAATAATGTTATAGAGGAAAAGGTTAAAAAAATAAAATAATCAAATATATGTTAACAAATCTCCCAATCTTATCTTGAGTTTTGACCTTTTGCACCAGTTAAGCCTTCGAAACAATCCTCGTCTTAAATCTTGAAGATTTTGGGTTCACCAATTTAGAAATAATCTTACTGCTGATGCAACAGACGCCAGTGCGCTTAAAACATTTCCTCTGGATCACTTTTGTCTCCTTACAGGATTAAAAACATGAAAAAGTCTGTGATTGTTTGTGTGAGTGAGCATATCACTTCTGAATTATACAATCTACAGGTCACAACACTGATATCACAAACATGCTGATGTTGTAATTTAAATATGTTTGTCTGAAACAGGTCTCTGTTGTAAATGAGACATTGGGTATCAGTTACTGTACTGCAGGCGATGGCAGTTCGGCACTAAAGGGCCACTTTTTTCTCACAAATTTGCCACTTTAATGTCGAAACATTTTCCCTTCTTCTTTTCCTCATAGAAATGATGAATAAAAACACTTATTGGAACAACGGACACACAGATATTTCCACACTGGACCAGTATTACTATTACTTATATGGTTTGCCATGATAAAAACATTTGTAACCCACAAACCAGCAATAATAGCATTTGTCCACATGGTGTCAGCATCTCTCCTTAACAGAATTGAGATATGTGAAAATGTCTGAAGCCACAAGTTTGAACTTCGGATCTTTGTTGGAAAATAAGGAAATAATCACAAAGTCACTGAATCTTTTTCTGCAGCTGTGAAAGTTTGAATTGTTTCTTTTCAGTCCTTCAGGCTCAGAGCTGATTTGTGAGGAAAAACTTAGCTTCATTAACACAACAAAACTAAGACAAAGAGGCCAACTACACCTGTGCATGGCCTTTTGTTACCCAAGCACCTCCCAGTAACACTCCCACTATTCCCAGCACTGCTGAACCTCATAAATCCCAAACACTACATTATGCTGTTGATTCTTTACTTTGTTGTTTTTTGTGTGTGTATACAGAGGCTTACAAGCTAACCTATACGCCTATACAAACTATACTATACTATGTTGAGGTGGTGTGTAAGATCATCTGTAACTAACATTCACTCCCTGACTACTGATTATATGTTTCTCTACTACACCAGAGAATAAGTGATGCAGAAGTGGACATAAAAAAAGAGAGGGCCACCATCCTGCAGGGAAAGACCTGGAGAAAGACAAAACAACACAACCAGGAAGAGCATCGAGGTGTGAGGAACCTCTGAGGAATGTCTGATAAATGGTTTGGTTCTTATACTGCACTTTTTTATTCTGAGCACTCAATGCGCTGTACACAACTTGCCCAATTTACCCAAGCACTTTTTTCTATTTACTTGCTTTCTGTCACATATTCACACTTCAGCAGATGGATCAGAGAGCAGCTTGGGGTTAGTATCTTCCACAAGGATATTTGGCACGCAGACTGGAGCGAACCATCAACCTTCCAATCCTGTCCTGTCTGACAGGATTAAATTTATATTAATTTTGTCACAAAGACACCAGTGACATAAAAAAATGCAAATCGTTTTAATAACCTTTTTCTTAATGTTGGTCCTGGCTTGGCAAAAGAAATTGTAAAAACTGGAAACCCTCCTAAAACTAAAACTATTAATGTAGCAAACTCAATGTTTATGAGGGGAGTAGATGAAGAGGAAATTATTGATGCAGTTACATCCTTTAACTTCAAGAAATGAACTGACTGTGATGGCATTGATATGGACTTAATTAAAGATATTATTGGATGCATTGTGAAACAATTTACCTACATTTGTAATCTGTCATTACAAAGTGGTTTATTTCCTGATATGATGAAAATTGCAAAAGTAGTTCCAATATATAAAGCTGGAGATAAACATCTTCTCACAAACTATCGGCCCATCTCTCTACTACTGCAGTTCTCTAAGATACTGGAAAGAATATTTTACAATAGATTTTATGACTTTATCACAAAAAACAATGTACTATATGAAGAGCAATATTGATTTAGACCCTAAAGGACCACAACGCTTGCCTTAATGGAGTTCATAGGTACAGTAAACACTGTTTTGAAAACAAAGAATATGCTGTCAGAGTTTTTTTTAGATTTAAAGAAAGTATTTGATACAGTTGATCACAACCTTTTACTTAACAAACTATGTACATATGGAATCAGGGGGGTGGCATTATCATGGGTTAACAGTTACCTTAAAAACTGTAAAAATAAATAAATAAATAAATGCCATAAATGCCAAAATTGTGTGAGGGGTTCCCCAAGGATCAGTTTTGGGGCCGCTGCTTTTCATATTGTACATTAATGAGATATGTGCAATTTCAAACTCTTTTAAAGTAATATTATTTGCAGATGATACAAACTTACTGTGCTGTGGAAGTAACTTGGAGCAACGTCTGAATGAACTAGAAAGTGAATTAAATAATCTGAAGACCTGGTTTGACCTTAATAAATTAACATTGAACCTGAGAAAACAAAATTCATAATATTTGGGAATCGCACATATTCTACCAATAGTAAACTGACAATAAATAACATTGAATTAGACAAAGTATCTGAAATAAAATTCATCGGTGTGATAATACATCACAAACTATAAACTACTTATATCAAAGGCAAAATATCAAATTCTCTGGCAATTCTCTACAAGGTTAAGGATCTCATCAATCAAACATCATTATATTATCTATTGTTCTATTATACTGCTGTACATGACATACTGTGGGGAAGTGTGGGGAAAGACGTATAAAACACACACCCATCCAATATAGATTCTGCAAAAAAGAGCAATAAGCATAAGAAATAAAACTAGTTCAAGAGAACCATTAAATCCACTTTTTATCAAATTAAATATTCTCAAATTTAAAGATTTGGTTGACCTCAGAACTGTGCAAACAATGTACAAATCAGCAAATAAATCTTTGCCCCACAAATTCAGAACTTGTTCCATATAAGACCAAATACTCATGAGAGGAATCCTTATGTTCAGCAAGCCAATAGTAAGGACAAATGTAAAATATCACAGCATTACAGTCAGAGGAGTTAGTGTGTGGAACACCTGTACAGATGAAATCAAGACAAGTACATCAGTACAAAAATTCACACAATTGCCTAATAATATAAATTGCATGAATATAGGAAATCTTCCTCTCAGTGACTGAGTTGTCTCATTGTGTCCTCATTCTAATAGATCAAGGCCAGAGTAACCAAAGCTTAACCAAAGTGTTTATTAAGGTGTTTGTCACATAAAATAAGCTCAGAGATTAAGCAGATGTTAAACACAGGATGCTTAGTTTATGTAAAAATGTCGTTTGTTGTTGTTTTGGTTTACATGCTGCAAATGGTTTTATTTGTGTATGTTCATGTGTTAGACTTGTACATAGTTAAACATGTATGGATCAAATAATGTTGAATTCTAGCTATGGATCTGTAAGCAATTACATTTGAGATAAGAGGCTAGGAACAGGAAAAGGGCGATCGTGGCTCAAGAGTTGGGTGTTCGTCTTGTAACTGGAAGGTTGCCGGTTCGAGTCCCGGCTCAGACAGTCTCGGTCGTTGTGTCCTTGGGCAAGACACTTCACCTACCACCTACTGGTGATGGCCAGAGGGGCTGATGGCGCAATATGGCAGCCTGGCTTCTGTCAGTCTGCCCCAGGGCAGCTGTGGCTACAACTGTAGCTGACTCCACCAGTGTGTGAATGTGAGAGTGAATGAATAGTGGAATTGTAAAGCGCTTTGAGGGGTCCTGAAAAGCGCTATATAAATGCAAACTATTATTAAAAGTGTAAACTTCATCCTACTCCTTTTCGAGCACACACATTCTGTAGACATAGATATTTACATGAAAACTTGATGATTTTTACGTTTTGTTTTTTCTTTTTTCTCTTGTTATTTCAGTTATATTTAAATGTTTAAAATAAGAAAAAAATATATATATTCTTCTAACTCTATCTATAAATTCATCAAACTGCAAACATGACAATACAGAATAATGCCGACACACAGGGCGGCAGCTACAGTGTGCATGAAGGGTTGTTGGTGGTTGTTGTCTGTTCTGCAACAGGTTTATTTTTAATCCACTGAACGGCCTCATATTCGACTGGGCCACATAGAAAAGAGGAAATGCAGCCTGTGGTTTGAAACAACAGTTTTGTGTGTAGCAATCTCTTATTTTAAGCCACCAGTATCCAGCAAACATAAGGTCCTAAAGCACACTGCACTTTATTGTCCTCTTTATACCCTGATGAGGACAATACTTTAGACCAGCGGTCCCCAACCCCCGGGCCTCGGACCAGTACCGGTCCGTGAGTCGTTTGGTACCGGGCCGCGAGAGTTGAGGCTCAGGTGTGAAATGTATAGTTTTCAGGGTTTTTATCGGTTTTCAGCGTTATTTTGTTATCGTTTTTATCATTTACTCGGTTTTCCTTGGTCTTTTCACGTGTGTTATGAATAAATCTTCTTTTTTCGGTACCGGTACTAGTTTTATTTTGTTGTATTTATCCACGACACCTTAAAGGCCGGTCCGTGAAAATATTGTTGGGCATAAACCGGTCCGTGGCGCAAAAAAGGTTGGGGACCGCTGCTTTAAAATATTAACATGTCAGTAAGATGTGAAACTTTAATGATTGAGACCATGAACATATGCAGAAAGTGTTTAAACTCTGACCTGTAGATCAGACTGTGACAGGAAGGATCACTTCTCAAAATGATGGAAAATATTGTGTAAACATTGTTATTTGTTTAACTGCAAGTTCACACAGAGCTGCAGTCTTATCTGCACCATCTCTGCACTGAAACAAACCTCAATGATCTTTTGTTGTTTCCTTCATCAGCCTGCAGAGTTAAAATGAGGAAGAACATTTACTATAGAAACTGTGCTTTAACTGCTACATTAACTATTTGCAGGTATTAAAGTAAAAGAAAAAAAAAAGATTACACATCTTTACTGTAACAGTGCCAGAGCTGACAGGTGGGGAGGTCCAGACTAGGAAGAAGAAATTAGAAGAACGAAAGAGAAGGAAAGAGAGAGAAAGAGAAAAAAGAGGTAGCGATACAGAAAACAAACAGCACCTGAAAGAGAGCAGAAGGAAGACAGAGACCCCATGAGGAGAGCTTCTGAGAACCAGAGGCAACGGGCAGCCGACCCTCCCAGAGTCCAGGGACCCGTCACAAGCTGAGGACAAGGCCCAGGGCTGTGATCACATGCACATAATATACAAGGACAAACAATCATCCACATCAAACCACCGCTCTAAAACACTTCAAAAACTCTGGTGTGGATGTGGTGTCTGGTGTGGTTACTTATTCTTGTTAGCAAACTTCAGTAAATGTAAAGAGGAAGTGGAAGTTTGCTCGAGTTATAAGTGAACTGTTTAACACAATGAAGCAACATGTGGTTTGTTGCTTTGTGCATTTTCTCAGTAGACTTTTACGATTCAAAGTTACTATGGCAACATGAGTAAAAATAAGGGCAAAAGTCTATCAGGAATAATTATTATAACATTAGATACACAGAAAAAAAACATCCGTCTACAGTCATGTTGTAGGTAATACACCACAGTATCTTCTGATCTATTAGTCTACACATCACTGAATCATTTGGACAGATTAACATTTGTGGAATCACACAGTGTTTAAGTCTCAGTTATTTATTTATGTTGACTGGAGGGTGTAAGTTGAAACTTCTGTGATCTGGAAGACTTTGTGATGACCCACAGGTAAGTCTCTGTGTTCATGTGATCAGTTATCTGTAACTCAGTTTTCTTCATTTGTTACCATCGAGGCCTGAAACTATCAGCTTCATAATAAAGGTCACCTTTGTTTGGTACTCTGAGTCCTGCTCTGGATATGGGTCTGCTTTTTGAACTGACTCTGGACACAATCACATGATCTGTGTTGGTAACATGTGGTGTTCAACACAAACATCATTATTACAGTGTTTCAATCATTGTTTCACATCATCAGTTTGTTTTATTTTATTGTGTTTACATGTAGTCAGAGGCTGAGGTCAGTGTGCATCTGCACATACATGTCAAAGCAAGACAAAGAACAGTCTGCAGAATAAATGAGTTCCTGCTTTACTTTGAAATGACAACAGATAATAAATATAACTTTGAATTTATCTATGAATTTAATTGTTCTTTAGTTGGTGAAACATAAAGGTCTTTAGTCTCACGTCAGCCACACACTGAGTCATTTCCTGTGTTTGGGTCTCCACAAAACTTAAAACCAGAATTTAACCACAAGGTGGAAACTTTCACAGGTCTGAGGTCAAAGGAGCCTTTTCACTATATTACTGCATGATGATGTTTCAGCTAAGAGTCGAATAAAATAAACATATTTTAATGCAGCCTAAAGTAAGAATTTAATTTTAATTTAGCAGTTAAACAATTAAAAGGAGAAAAATGATTTAAAAAGGCTTTTGTGAAAATACAGGCACCAAAGTAGAAAAGCTGTTTTGGTTATATTCACTCTCAGTGACTCCCAGTCTGCAGAAACCTGCCAGGAGACAAATATTAGTGGATATTGCAGCCAAAAAATCCCCCAAACGGGCAAAAGAAATATCCTGACATGAAGCAACAGAACAGCTTTGTATATTATAGAGAAAGGAAACAACACAACACAAGAAACAAGCTTCTATGTTTGCAGTGGACAGGAAATATAAACATGTCAACCAACTGCTGCGGTCAAAGCTACACGAGCTGTTTAAGTTTCATGTCAAAGGGCAGGAAGCACAGAGAGACCAATCAGAATAAGAGCCTGTAGAAAAACTCTTGTTGTATCTATATTAAACACAACTTCTCCTTTTTCTGCAAACTAAAACTGTTTGATTATCTGAGGATCAGAGTGCAGCCGGCTGGATGTGACGATGGGGCACTCTTTGCTCTGCATGATGGGCTTTTTCTGTAAGTACACGTCTGGCATTGTTTGAACGGCAGCGATTAATGAAAATGTTTCTGATCTGTGAGAATTACAGTGAGTCACTGCTTTAACCTGTTTACCTGAGAGCTGGAACAAAGCAGACTTGTGATTCTTTAAGTGTTTAAATGTTTGATACACTGCTGCTTTTTGCATCACTTATAGTTAAATGGTAAAATGGTAAATGGCCTGCATTTGTATAGCGCTTTTCTAGTCCGTAAGGACCCCAAAGCGCTTCACACTACATTCAGTCATTCACACACACATTCACACACTGGCGATGGCAAGCTACATTGTAGCCACAGCTGCCCTGGGGCGCACTGACAGAGGGGAGGCTGCCGGACACTGGCGCCACCGGGCCCTCTGACCACCACCAGTAGGAAAACACGGGGTTAGTATCTTGCCCAAGGATATTTGCCATGCAGCCAGGATGCAGCCTGGGATCGAACCACCGACCTTCTGATTAGTGGATGACCTGCTCTGCCACCTGAGCTACAGCCACCCCACACTGTGTTACAACAGTTTGGATTTTTATGTTTATTTTATTTTATTGTCAAACAGATTACTGGTTATTACTGTTCATCTTCAATAAAGTCTTAATTTATTTTTGTTTTGATTTTAATCGTTGTATAATGGCTGATGAGGTTTTATTCATTATTTTAGTGCTCAGTACTGTCATCTGTGGAAATGCTGAAGGTAAGAAATGATTATTTTCTTCCTGTTCATATATGTAGCTGTTATCTCCTATAATGTGCTCAATAATATCCTCCCTGTGTTTACATGTTATCTTCTGCACAGACTCAATGCTTCTATTCAGCCTGTGCAGTTAAACATAAATGGCTTCAGTAAGCGCTCCATGTGGAGACTGTGGCGTTCTTCAGAGCTTTTACTGATGTACCATTTGTACCACTTTCAGTCTGTAAAACTGTAACAACAAAACAGAGCAGGTACATTTAATCTCAGTGTAGATGCACAAATGTCACATGACCAATGCAAGATCATAACATTAACAATAAATGGACAAAGCCTGTCAAGTGACGTAAATACAAATACCACATACTGACATGTTTTATGCTAACAGGCAAAACAAAGCACTAACAGTTAGCTTACAGTAGTAATGTAAACTTCACAGACCCACAGAGCACTAATATGTAGAAACAATCCATCATCTGCCCAAACTTACACTTTATCCCATCTCAAGAGCAGCAGATGCAGAACTATCACAGACAGGGAGCTCTAGCCATTATTACTCGGCACTTCCTCCATTTAACCACTAGATGGCGGACTTTGACATGAGCAGACCAGGAAGAAGCAGATGAATAAATGCGACCCGTCATATAACAAACTTGAAACAAACTATATTTCAGGAATAACCTGAGGGACAAAATATTGTATATGATGCAGCTCACACTCCACTGCATTTATTGGTTAAAATATTAAAAGATCATATCAAGAGTGCAACCATGTGAGCAGATGTTTCACTCAGCCGATACACAAACTTTATATTTACTAGAGTTTGTTGCCTTGAAACTGACTGATTTCCTTTTCATGAGTATTTATCTGTCCATCCTCACAGATCACAGTTATGATTCACAAGATGCTGATGAACTGGAGGATCAATCTAATGTATTACAGCACAGCGTGATGAGGGTAAATGCAGGTAACTCAAATCTGAAAACAGACTCAACCACAGATCAGCCAGTTAAAGTCCTGCCTGAAGACTTTAATCAGTCTTATTATGAATTTTTACTCTCAGTTATTTATAGTGTCATGGTGTGCTGTCTGCCTCAGTGTCCTCTTGAAAAAACCTCTGAAAGTTGTTAAAGTCATGAATGAATAAGACTTCACATACACAAGAGTAACAAGTAAAACAAACTGGACAAAGTGCCATTGATATAGATTTATTCATTTGTCACTGTCATGGTCTTTCATCATTTTACTCTGAGTGCTTCTTCCTCATCTTTGTTTAGCTTTTTAAAAAAATATTTCCTCTTTAATTTGAAGGTTTGTTTCTTTCATATATAAATAGTTCTGCTGTGTCTTGTCAGTCTTTGTCAGAGCATCTGTGAACACTCACGTGTGTTCATCTCTTAGTTGTTTCTATTGACAGTTTATTTATTTCTGGTTTTACATTTTGATTCTTTGTATGTTTCCATTTTTAGACTATTTCAGCTAGTTCAGCTTTATTTAAGTTATTTTGCTTCCTGCATTTGAGTTCACACCTCTGCACTCCACTCATTGTTACAGAGACACATATTTGCAAGTCTGTGGACTCTACTGGAAGAATGGACACAAAATACTTTTTCTCTAATTTGGTGTTTCTATGATAGTAGCTTAGTTTGGAGATTTTACTGTAGCAAAGTCATGTGTATATATATTAACCCTCGTGTGCATTTTATTATCTCTGTGTGTGATCAGGTTTGTAAATATGTCGAAACATCTGTGTGCACAGATATTATCAGCTGGAAAGTCTTAAAGTTTTGCATGAAGCACTTAAAATACAGACGTGTGGTCAAGTTTCAGCTCACCTGCTCTCTTTGTTGTCTGTTTTATTACTTGTGACCTTTGCTGCACTTCTGCTGTGACAGATCCACAGATGAGTGTAGAAGGTTTTCTGTAATCGAGGGTTCATTAACCCTGAGCTCAGGCTCACAGGCTCAGGCTTTCTGTCACACTCAGAACAAACCACCAGGTGGCGTATTACTCAGCCAGGCTCACCTGCTCTTCACCTTGTATTTGAGTCTCAGTTGCAGTAGGAAATAAAACCAGCTGGAACATCTGTGTGGCAGATGTGGTGGGTTTGTCCTTCTTCCACTAAAAGGACCACAATAATAGCCTCATATTTGTCTAAGTTACAGAACTTAAAGTCAAGGCCATTCTGACAGCAGACAGCACAACCACACCAGCAGGGGGCAGTGTGACACTGACCTGTGAGGTGAATTACTCTGTTCAGAAAAACCTCATCTGAAAATGAGATCATCTCTTTTAGCTCTAAGAGTGCAATCTCTGTCTCTGATGGAGGCATCTACACCTGCAGAGGAAGGAGAAGAAACACGAATTTAGTCACAACTAAAAGCGATTCAGTCATTATTCAGGAAACTGATGAGTTTAAAAAATTTTGAGAGTTGAAAAACGTCTTCTCCAAATTGTAATGGAAATCAATATTCACTAATCACCAGTACTTAAACCACTAAATCTGTCAAATTATTAATTATTAGGCTCAGTACATTGTTTCACCTTTGTTCAGTCTTCAGATCACTTACAGACACAGAGGAGTTCATGGTGCTGTTTTGTATTTTTAGAGTGATTTAAAAAACAGTTTGTGCTCCTTTCCTGGTTACTGAACCTTTACTCTTAGTTTTTCTTTGCCAGTTTTGACTTTGGTGCCACATAAAAACTTTGTATTTCACATTTTATGAACAGTTTATGAGAGCAGAGCAGCCTCCAGCTTTGAATCCATCACTGGAGGTTTAACAACATTGTTAGGAAACAACAGCTAACTGATGACTCATTGATTATATGTTCATAAATGTATAAATATGGAAATGTAAATATGTAGAAATAAATGCAAACTGTTGAATATAAAGATCCGTTAATTACCTGATTTAATTTATTTATTTAAAAGAAAGAACTTTTTGATTTTCAAGTCCAATTATCAGTGTGCTAATGATATATTTTTGTTTGAACAGCTTTGCCTAAGCCCACTGTGACACTGCAGCCATCCTGGACTCAGATATACAGCGGTGAGATATACAGCGGTGAGACAGTCACTGTCAGATGTGAGATTCAGGGAGGTGAAGGAGCTCAGTGGACGTATGAATGGAATCCAGCCAAGTTAAACACACCTCCAACATCCAATGAATACACAATCAGCAGTGTTAGTGAGTCTGATGGTGGAGGATACAGCTGTCGGGCCACAAGAGGCTCCTCCTGGACAGAGTGGAGTGATGTCATCACACTGAATGTAAAACGTAAGTTGGAGATATTTCACTCACACTATGTTTTTTTAATTTATATTGTAACACACCAAATGCTTTTTTGTTTATTTGTTGTTTATTATCAAAAGTCTATCAAAAATGGCTTTGATAAAAATTAACAGTAAAGACTCAAAGTTAAACATCTGAAGTATGGAAAAGATTTTGTTATATTGTCATATGTTATAATATTTTTATATTTTTAATGTTGAATTTCTTATCTATAAAATAGTGTAGAAGACATTTCTTACTTCTTAAATTACTGTTTGTAATTATGCTATTAAATAGTGGCAATTATAACATAAGTAATTCTTTGGATATACATTTTTAAACAAAGTAAAACAAATTAAAATGTGTCTCTGTGCTGAGACCTGGTGGAACTCAAAAAGGTTTTAATTCTTTCAGCTGACTGAAAGCTCTCACCACCTGCAACAGTCACAGGCAGCTTCCTGCAGGAACCTGGTCACAGCAGAGGTCTTGCATCTATTTGAACCCTTTTATATGCCAACACCTCACTGCTGATATTTATGGCAGCTCTGAACTATAATTATTTATGGTGGATCTGTCTCCTCCTGTGCTTGTTTATCATCCCCTCAAGCTAAACAAGGATTTTATTTCCACCCTTTTCTTTGGAATCATATAAAGATTTGACAGCATTCTAACTCTTGGGGATTTTAATGTTTGCTGCCCATCAAACTCCTATAAAACACCCTTCCAACAGATGACATGAGTTTTACAGTCTATTTAAAAGTTTTGCTAGACTGCTGTGATGACATAAAATCATGGTTGGCAATTCATTTTTTTGAATGTAAACGATCAAAAAAATTGTATTATTTGAACCTTCAGACCCTCGTTTTGCTCGTGTAACCTTGTTCCTCTGAAAAAGTTCAGAACTCTCTTTGAAAAAAATCTGCAGGTGATCCTTGATGACAGTTTCTCATTTGAGAAATAAATAAATTGTGTTGTAAAAGGGTTCGGGCATTTGCAAAAATGACGTTCGTTATGTCATCTGCTCACTTTAAGAAAGTAATTCATGCATTTATTTCATCCATTCTTGTGTAATATGCTTTATTTTGGTAGCAGTCAGGCTATAATGATTATTTAATTGTTTGTTTTTAAGTCTCTGAATGGATTCACTCCCTCGTAGCTCTCTGATCTTTTAAATAAACAAACTCCAAACAGAACTCTAAGGTCAGCTGAAAAGTTGCTTCTATTTGTTCCTAGAAGCAGACTAAAACACAGGCTAAGACTAAGACTGGGCCTTTGTGATTGTTTTGCCTGAACTTTTGGCACAGTTTGCCCTTCAAATTACTCTTTGATTACCAAATAAATAGTGTGCAGAAAAAAAAATACAATTCCCAAGGGGCCTCCCTCAACTGGACACATTTGACATAAAAGACTCACCTCCTCCTTCAGATATCAGTGGGCTGGTTCAATTTCAGGAGTGTGGGTGCAGAGGCAGTGGGACAGCTAAGCCTGAGCCAGTGGTTTGATCTGTTTGTCTTGCCAGCAGGTCAGCAGATAAGTGATTTAGCATATATATGTACAAAGGGTCTGACTGCACCAACTAACTGCATGTTGGCTAAAAAACACACAAACACATTGTTTTCTGTTAGAAGTGAAGTAAGTTGACTAATAGTAGGAAAGCTTTTCATGCAGACTTCCTCTGAGTTTAATTTCCACCTGTCTCACTTTTCTATTTAAAAAAAAACAGTCCTTACTTCTAACAGACCCATCCTACAGTCTCTTTGTCCTGCAGAGGTGCTGCTCTAGCCTCTTCTTTGTTGAAAAAAACAAAACTAACGCTATGAAACATAAACATTTAAAAGTACAGTGTGAAGCAAACAATATTTTGTGGTGACAGGTTAATAATTTTTATCACTTTTCTTCCTCTTACGGTGCCCCTGCCTAGATTACTGCAACAGTCTAAGCAAACAATCAGCTGAATGACTGCAGACCAAACAGATTTAAGCTGCCAGGCTTTGAGCTCAAACACATCACATAGGATCCCAGCACTCCCATTTTTCATACTGGCTCCCAGCTTCACGCTGATTTTAACCTCAAAGTAAATGTAAAGCAGAAAAATCTGTGAGTTTTGGAGTATAAATAAAATATAACTTTACAAAGTAAATTCTAATACATTTTATATTAAAATATTGTGTTACAGTGTGAAAGCTATAAATTGTTTTATTGTGACTTTGTTTTGATTTTCAGACTTCAAACTGTCTGTGAATCATTTGCTTTGCAGTCACTCTACTCTTACGTTATAAACAGCAGAGTTTTCATGTTTCTCTTCTAACTGGATCATTCTTATGTGAACAGTTCCCACTAAGCCCACTGTGACCCTGCAGCCATCCTGGACTCAGATATACAGCGGTGAGACAGTCACTGTCAGATGTGAGATTCATGGAGGTGAAGGAGCTCAGTGGATGTATGAATGGAGACGAGGCCAAGTAAACATAGGTTCAGCATCCAGTGAATACAGAATCAGCAGAGCTACTGAGTCTGACAATGAAGAATACAGCTGTCGGGGCAGAAGAAGCTTTTCCTGGACAGAGTGGAGTGACATCATCACATTCAGAGTATTATGTAAGATGGACACGTTTCACACATTTTAATTACAATGTTTCATCCAAAAACACAACAAAATTCTTTGTATTGCGACAACACAACAGGTTTTGTTTTTAATTTTGTGTGATTATTTGGATATATTGGAGGTTTAACAGCATTGTTTGCAAACAACAGCTAACTTACAGCTCATAGGTTACATGTTCATAAATGTATAAATAAATGCAAATATGTAGAAATAAGTAAACAGTCAAATATAAAGATCAGTAAATTACCTGGTTTAATTTATTTAATAAAAACAAAACATTTTATTGTTGATTTTCAAGTCAAATTATCAGTCTGCTAATGATATCTTTTTATTTGAACAGCTCCTCCTAAGCCCACTGTGACCCTGCAGCCATCCTGGACTCAGATATACAGCGGTGTGATATACAGCGGTGAGACAGTCACTGTCAGATGTGAGATTCAGGGAGGTGAAGGAGCTCAGTGGACGTATGAATGGAGACAAGGCCAAGTAAACACAGGTCATACATCCAGTGAATACAGAATCAGCAGCGCTGCTGAGTCTGACAGTGGAGGATACAGCTGCCGGGGCAAAAGAAGCTTTTCCTGGACAGAGTGGAGTGACATCACCACATTGAAAGTAACAGGTAAGTTGGACACATTTCATTTTAATTTCAAAAACAAAACAAAATAATTTCATCAGTACTGTGGGATTCTGGGGTATTTGTTAACACAGTGGAGTGACATCATCACACTGACTGTGTCATGTAAGTTGGGCATATTTCACCTTTTTTTAAAAAAAAAATTTCTATTGCACAACGTTTGATGCAAAAACAAGAAAATATCATGTCTTTCAATAAAACTGCAGGCTTTCTTCTCATTTTAGTGTCAAAAGTAGCGTAAAACAAGTTTTCAAGTGTGGTATCGCAAGAAATTAGTTGGTTATATAAATATATGAGTATGCATAATAGTTATTATTCATAGATACCTACATCCTAAGTTCCTGTTATTCATCTGAAAGAAAAAGAATGAGTGTGTCGTTACAATGGTAATGCCAGGAGAGGCAGTAGTGGTTCTGTGTTACATTAATGTTGTAAGGAAGTGGAAGAAGAGTGTGTCCTGTAGGAGGCAGTAGAAAATGGATACTCATGTTCTGTACATGCACTGAAAAGAAGGTTCAGTAAACCAGTGTCAACGTTACTTCATTGTTAGTCTCAGTTATTTTATTTCTATTTTTTGAAGATGCAACATAAAGTTTTACATAAAATCCACAGCAATCACTCACAGTGAAACTGTTATGATACGGCTGTGTGGCAGGGAGGATGTAGGACACAAACGCAAAACAATCATCAGAGCAATGAACTTAAAAGGCTGCTTTATTGCAGTGGTATAATTTTCACGAAAAGAAAAAAACTTGCAAAAACAAAATAAAACAAAAAAATGGGAACTAAAAACAAAAACACTGGGAAACCTGTAAACTAGTGACACTGATCTCAGGGAGCACGGAAACACGCAGCATGGTGAGGGGACGACGTGACACTGACAGAGAGAAACACGGGTCTGAAATACACTGAGTGAAACGAGGGAATGAGACACATGAGGGGAGAACAGTCGAGACCAGGGTGAAGCAAAACTAGAAACAGTGACAAAGGACAAGAGACCGTCAAAGTAAAACAGCAAGTAGGGGAGACCGGGGATAGTTGTAACGTGGGTCAGTTGTAACACTTCCAATTTCTCCAGTCAGGGCTAAGTTTCAAATGATGTGACTCATCCTGTGCATGCCCAACTCAGTTCTGCTATCACATGTGAAAAATCAGCACATTTTGTCTAACACAGACAATTTAACATGAAAAAAAAAGTCATTTGTATGCCAAAAAGTAAGTTTTTCTACTTTATTTCAATGTTTAATAGCATTATCTGCTTTGCAGTTAAACTCATCAAACTTAAATTATGTTATTTGTATGTCTATGGGGATATATTCTGTGTAGGTCTTTAGTGCTAATGTTTAAGCCGTTGGCTGTAATGTTAGTTAGTTCATGGCTATAGGAGTCTGGGTCAGTTGTAACAGCAACAGTCTGGGTTAGTTGTAATAATAATGCAGATGTTACAACTTACCACACTATTACTTTAACTTATATTAAACAAGTTGGGGCAACGGCATCAGCAGAGAGAGGTTCACTGGTCGCTTTTGTATATGCGGTTAATGCCATTGGCAACACAATTCCTCCACTGTTTGTGTTCCCACACATACATTATGCAGACCACTGTGTCAGAGATGGACCAGTAGGAAGTATTGGTAGTGGAAATAAATCAGGATGGGTGCAAGAAACAGATTTCCTCATCTTTCTGAAGCACTTTGCAAACCACACCAAGGTAAGCCATGATAAAAAGTAATGGAATTGCGGTGCTGGTGCACAACTACAATTTTTCAGCTTCATTGTTATGTTCAAAATTGGTGCAAGAGCTGTAGGTTATAATGCCCACTGAGCCAATGAGGCCAAACTCAAGGAAGACCAACCAAAATTAATGAAATATTCAGTTGCAGAAAATTCCATAATTTGTCTTTTTTTGGGGGGTTGGAATATGTTCAAAAGTTAGATTTCTGCATTCTGTCACACATACACAGCTACATAAATGGCTCTAAGTGCATTCATGTGTTGAATAAACAAAGATTACATGTTAATATTTTGTCAATACCCTTATTTCATTGTGTTACATTTCACCCCAGGATATGTTACAACTAACCCAGACTATGGGGTTAATTGTAACATTTCACTCTTTGTGTTTGAGGCCATACCATGCAATGGGCAATTGTGCTGCAGAGAAAAAAGCTGCACTATTTAATAGCCGAGACATGTAAATACTTTGCATTACATTTTGAACCCACTACCTTAAACGAGCTCCAATTTACAGACAGAAATGTCAAAAATGTTACAACTATCCCCGATCTCCCCTATAACACAGACACGGACGAGACACTGAACATAGGGAACACGGAGCACAGAGACCAGAGAGACAAAAGACACGACTAGGGTGGGTTTTGATTATCTATTTTCCGATTAAAATCGATTCTAGCTTGAATAACGTGATATTGATTCAATAAAATCCTGAATCGATTTTCTAAATATAAATGTATTTTTCCCGAAACGCCAGAATCTCAGGTTAAACCACAAGATTTCAACAGCCACCAACCAGCTAAAACAGTAAATGAGAGCAGGCACCTGCTGTGATGCTCACACCTTTGATAAAGTCTCACAAGTGTCAGCTTTGTTTTTATAGATGTAAAAATATGGATATGTACTGATAAGTGATCAGAATTATAATATTTCTGACTGTCTGAGGCAAAATTTCCCACATTCAAATCGAATCGACTTCTAGAAATCAGTGACGATACCCAACCCTGGACACGACTGACTGGGGAACAAGAAAATACAGTGTCCCCTCGTTTATGTCAGGAGTTAAATTCTAAAAGTAATCCACGATAGGTGAAATCTGCGAAGTAGCCAACTTTATTTTTTACAATTATTATAGATGTTTTAAGGCTGTTAAACCCCTCACTACACACTTTATTCACTTTTCTCAGACAGGCACGAACATTTTCACAGTTTTCTCTCTTGTTTAAACTCTCAAAGTTCAAACCTTCTAGAAAAATAAGTCCAAAATTAAAGAATGAAACCAAAGGCACCCACGGTTGCCTTTGACGGTGCAACACGTTTTGTCGCCAGTGTTGTGTTTGTTGGGGAGAAAACTTACAAACATACAGTGCAGCACTTCAGAGTCACACTGCTAGCGATCAAAGATTTATGTAAATTTGACAAGCTGAACGCATTCTGTACTGGACAGCAGCGGTCCTTTATCGCAGTCTTTCTTTTACATTGAGAGTAAGATCCTCCTCCTCTCTCCCTGATGCTCGCTGATCGCTATGGTAACACGTAAATATTTCTTTCAAAATAAGAGACAAAACTACAAAAAGATAAAAATAAAGTACATGAAAATATATAATTCACCATAACGCTGAATCAGTGAGAGCCCTGTGCTTGTTTCTCTGCAAAGAGCCGGTCCCACCTGGGCCTAATGGGGGACAGTGACACCTGAAGTGTGTTGCTTTTGCTCAGTCTGCGCCGCAATTTTGTTTTGGAAGCTGTAACTGCAGAAAACTCCGCTTCACACAGTTATGATGTCGGAAATGGCAACAGGGTTTTTAGTGCTGTTGTGGCAATCTCGGGGTATTCTCGGGCGACACCGGCAAAGCTCATAATTTACTCATAACAGCCAGGAAAAGATCCAGGGAAACCGAGGTGAATTGCATTGTAGCGAGGGAGAGACCACTGTAATACAAAATCAAAACACTGGTTCACAGACCCAGGACTGTGACAGAAGCATGTGGAGTTGAAAGACATATTCAGTAAATTTCATTAAAAAAAATGAAACACAAATGTAATGATCCCAGTTTATTCAGCTCAGTTGCTGCATGTGGATTTTTCACCAGTTTTCAGCAGAGTGGAAGCAGGCAGTGGTTTAACCCACTTTTGTTTAACCCAGTTTTCTCCTGTTTTGTGGACAGCCAGGAAGGTCAGGCATTGCATCTTCCTTTTCTTGATCAGGGAAGTTTTACCCTGTGTTTTGTTTCTAGGAAGGGGGAGAGTTTTTGTTTGTTATTTTGGCCTTGGAGAGCCTGATGCTTTTAGCTTCCTGGCTCAGCTGTGTTTATTGCGAGTCTTCCTTTTTTTCAGCTTTGTAAAAATAAACCTCGTCAATTCAGCAGCAGCTGTGTGGTTTTTGCGTGCGTTACACACTTTTCCCGTGTTGTTTTGCGTTTCTGTTTTGAGGGGCGTAACAGTCGTTAAATTCTTTCTACATGGTGTTCCTAATGTGAGTGAATAATCCAGCACAGCCAGTTTACAACATAGGACACATATTAAACAGGTCAATACTGATAGATAGATAGATAGATAGATAGATAGATAGATAGATAGATAGATAGATAGATAGATAGATAGATAGATAGATAGATAGATAGATAGATAGATAGATAGATATGTAAAGTGTAGAAGTAAATTTAAATCTATTTTGATATACAAAGAGGTGTTTACAAAGGTTATAAAGCTAGTTATGTAGCTATTTGGTGGTTACGTGTTTTGATATTTACATGTTTACATGTTTGAATGTTTAGACATGCATGTTCAAACCAGTAATAAGTATGTGTTATATCTACCTGGTTGTTTTCCCTGTTTTGATCTGAGTATAAGATTTCCTGGCTTCTGAGAGGCCAGTGAAGTATTCATGAGGGCGGCACACAGGAAGTGTGGGTTGTTGTTGCAGGGTGCTAAAAGTAAAGAGGCTGCTAAAAAGTTATCCGTCTCCGTCTTGCTGTTCCTAATTATTCAGAGAGATTCCCAACCATCTAGTGAACCCTCACGTTACAGATAGATAGATAGATAGATAGATAGATAGATAGATAGATAGATAGATACTTTATTGATCCACAAAGGGGTCCAGGGGATCTATGTACAGAAGGAAACACACGTTAGACGTTTTGCACAGGGCAGCAAAAGAGAACTTGCTCAGAGCCGGGCTGCACTGACGCGAGTCACACACAACGATCCAGCGATGAGTAGAAGCCACTCCCTGTCTTAAATGCTGGCTGCGCTGATGAGGCCCAGGTGTTTCCTCTTCAGAGGGGGCGTGGGCCGAGGGCGTGAACCCACCATGAGTTCCGCCCTGGCGAGAGAGCGAGAGAGAGAACACTACTAGTCAGCGGCCTGCTGATCCCCTGGCCGTGACATTTTATTAGAGACTGTTCTGCTACATTACAGGTTCCACTTAGATTCTTTCCTGTAATTGTTGTTAATGGCATTTGTTTATTAATTTATTTTAATTAATGAAAAATAAAGGTGTTCATGAGTGTCATAATATCTTTAATGATACGACAGCTAGAAGAACCTCCAGTGTAGAACAGATGCATTAGTGGATCAGTGGTTTGTGGTTCAGTTCATGGAAAATCAGTCAGAGCCACAAGAACCTGTTTGTTATACAATAACTACAAGTGTGACAAGTGTGTCCCAAATCAGCAACTGCACCAGTTTCACATGATGACCTCATCACAACTTTTAGAAAATGTTTCTCAAATGATGATTTCTTCCAGTCTTCTTAATCTGCTGTCAACTCATGAAAAATAATCTGTAACTTTTTGGAATCTGAACAAAAACTGTGCAAAGTAAAGACTTTACCTTTTACATTTTACTGAAAATATTGTGTTACAGTTTGAAACTTTTATGTTGTGACTTTTTGTTATGTTTAACTTGTTTCTCTGTGAATCAGCTGTTTTGTAATGACTCTACTCTTATGTTATAAACAGCAGAGTTTTTATGTTTCTCTTCTAACTGGATCATTCTTATGTGAACAGTTCCCACTAAGCCCACTGTGACCCTGCAGCCATCCTGGACTCAGATATACAGCGGTGAGACAGTCACTGTCAGATGTGAGATTCATGGAGGTGAAGGAGCTCAGTGGACGTATGAATGGAGACGAGGCCAAGTAAACATAGGTTCAGCATCCAGTGAATACAGAATCAGCAGCGCTGCTGAGTCTGACAGTGGAGGATACAGCTGCCGGGGCAGAAGAAGCTTTTCCTGGACAGAGTGGAGTGACATCATCGCATTCAGAGTATTATGTAAGTTGGACACGTTTCACACATTTTAATTACAATGTTTCATCCAAAAACACAACAAAATTCTTTGTATTGCGACAACACAACAGGTTTTGTTTTTAATTTTGTGTGATTATTTGGATATATTGGAGGTTTAACAGCATTGTTTGCAAACAACAGCTAACTTACAGCTCATAGGTTACATGTTCATAAATGTATAAATAAATGCAAATATGTAGAAATAAGTAAACAATCAAATATAAAGATGAGTAAATTACCTGGTTTAATTTATTTAATAAAAACAAAACATTTTATTGTTGATTTTCAAGTCAAATTATCAGTCTGCTAATGATATCTGTTTATTTGAACAGCTCCTCCTAAGCCCACTGTGACCCTTCAGCCACCTTGGCCTCAGATATACAGCAGTATGATATACAGCAGTGTGATATACAGCGGTGTGATATACAGCGGTGAGACAGTCACTGTCACATGTGAGATTCATGGAGGTGAAGGAGCTCAGTGGACGTATGAATGGAGACGAGGCCAAGTAAACACAGGTCATACATCCAGTGAATACAGAATCAGCAGCGCTGCTGAGTCTGACAGTGGAGGATACAGCTGTCGGGGCAGTAGAAGCTTTTCCTGGACAGAGTGGAGTGACATCACCACATTGAAAGTAACAGGTAAGTTGGACACATTTCACTCATTTTAATTTCAAAAACAAAACAAATAATTTCATCAGTACTGTGGGTTTCTGGGGTATTTGTTAACACAGTGGAGTGACATCATCACACTGACTGTGTCATGTAAGTTGGGCATATTTCACCTTTTTAAAAAAAAAAAAATTCTATTGCACAACGTGTAGGAGCCATAATTGAATGTATTGAATTTTGATGATCACTAGGTTTTTATTTGTTTGGTTGTTATGGGAGTCACGTGGGTGCTAGCGGTGACATAAATGGGCGTTGTCAGTCTGTCATTCACTGGGTTTTGATTTTGACAGAGAGGAGGGCTGGGTAGCCGTAGTTTTGTTGACCGCTGCACGACATGTTTCGCTTCGTTATATTAGAGCCTGTGACGTTGTAAGAGTCTGAATCAGGAGCTGATGATATTACTCTGTAAACTCTCAAAGCACTTTAATAAACAAGCAAACAATTCCACCTCTCGCATTATTGCGTAAAGTTGATAGCGCGTCAGGCAAATAGGCAGGCTCCAGCCCCGGCCTTTAGCGACTGTGGAAGTCGCTACATCTTTAGTCAACAAAAAACGGCATTCTGGAGAAGCAAGCCGCAAGCAGGATCAAAGAAATCAGATCAAGGAACCTGAAAGACGCCAAGTAAGTGCAGCGCATCTGTATGAGTGAGCCCAGCAGCACCGACACACCTGACGCAATTCTGAGGAGCACAGGTAAGAATACCTGTGCATGTCTGGTTGTGGAAAAGGAAGCCACATTGTGCATTAGCGCTGAGATGCTTCAAAAGGACACACTGAACGGAATGGAATGGATGTTGGTTAAAAGTTTTTGGCTGCGCTCTTGGAATGATGTCTGCGCTGTGTCTTATTAATTATGCTGCTTGGATGACGTTTAAATGGAGAATTAAAGTGCCGTTACGTTGAAAGGATTTTATGGTCAAAGTCTATTGTGGCTTCCAGTGGATATATGTTTTAATGGATGATCACTGAAGATTAAATAAAAAATCGAACAAACAAACGGGAAAATCATGAGTCAAACAGGTGGTGATGATTGTTCCTCTAATGATTTGGGGGGAAAGAGAGAAAGAAAAATGACTGGAAAGGCATTGTTGAATAAAATCGAAAAATCACAAAATGAATGCAAAATATATGTTAATAAAATGAAAGGACTAATACAAAAGGCTTCAAGTTCACATGTTGAGTTGTTGTCTTTGGTGCCAGAAGAAGAAGTAATAAAACAAGAGGAATGGTTTTCAAGCATCATGAAATACACCAATGTGTTTTTAAATGAAATTCAAAACTGGATAAATCAAAGAGAACAAAATCCTGCTGTTCGTCCAAAGCAAATCAATTTATTGGAAAACAATGTTGCATCAAATACTGAGACAGAAGTGGAGGATGATATCAAGCCAAGTGATAGTGTTTCAAATGTTGAAAGCCACAAAACGTCTTCATCAAGATCTTCAACTTCATCTGTTCGTATGAAAGCTGAGGCAGAGTTGGCAGCTTTAATGATAAAGCAGAAATTATTGAATGAGAAACACGTACTGGAAGAAGAGGAGGAACATCTTCGTAAAAGAAAGGAAAGGCTAAAATTGGACACTGAAATTGCTGAAAAAATGGCTACAATAAATGTCCTTAAAGCTCAAAGTATAACAAGCAAAAAAGGATCTTTAAAAGTTTCAGATGGAATGAATTCATACATTTCCCATGAAAGATCTAAAAAAACCCTTAATGTTGATGCATTGGAATTTATACCTCACATTTCTGCAAAACAAAATCCATTGACTAATGCTGAAACTCAAAACAGGAGAAAAGATAAAACCCAGGAATGTGTCTTGCAACAAGCAGTGCTGACTGAATCTTCTCAAAATAAGCATCCTCTACAATATTCAGTTATTCCTTCAAACCCATCTGATGCAAATGGACAAAATGACTGTTATACAAATGGTATGGTGGAACTGGAACCACAAAATGATGTTATTGGAATAATGACTAAACAAAATGAAATAACAACACTCTTAATCCAACAACAAAGCCTCTTTTCTTTACCAAAGAGAGAAATACCTCATTTTGATGGAGATCCACTTCAATATTATTCATTTATTAAAGCATTTGAGAATGCAGTTGAGTGCAATACGAAGAATAACAGCGATCGTTTATATTTTTTGGAACAGTACACAAGAGGCCATGCAAAGGAATTGGTGAGAAGCTGTCAACAAATGAACTCGGATCGTGGTTATCGCAAGGCAAAATCACTGTTAAAGGAACACTATGGCGATGAACAGAAGGTCGCAGCTGCATATCTGGACAAGGCACTTTCATGGCCATCAATTAAAACAGAGGAAGTAAAAGCTCTTCAGAACTACAGTTTGTTCCTCAGGGGATGCTGTAATGCAATGGAGGAGGTGCAGCATCTGAGTGATTTGGACATGCCTTCTAATATGGTGAACATTATTAAAAAATTGCCGTATAAATTTAGGGACAAATGGAGAAGCCATGTTTGTGACCTGCAAGAAAGGCATAAAAGAAGAGCCAAATTTATGGATATTGCAGACTTTTTGGAGAAGCAAATAAGAATATTAACTGATCCTGTATTCGGTAATATTCAAGATTCTCCGCTTTCTTTACCAATAAAAGGAATGAGTAAAGCCAAGTATCAAGGCAGACCTGGAAATAAAGGAACAAGCTTTGCCACCACTATGCAAGTTGTGGAGAGTACACCTAAGCCTGCGGAAATGGAAATGAAAATTAATCAGGTTGGAAGGAACGTCTGTATTTGTTGTGGAGGAAGACACATGTTGGACGTCTGTGCACAGTTGGGAAAAATGGCTCATGAGAAGAAGATAACCTTCTTAAAGGAAAATGGCATCTGTTTTGGCTGCTTGTGTATAGGACACATCAGTAAAGATTGCCGTAAGAGGATTTCCTGTTCCAAATGCAGCCGGAAACATCCCACCATCCTGCACAAAGAAAGTTCACCTTCTGAAAAGACCGACAGGAACATGCAGCCGCATGTGAGCACACTGGTGTCGAGTGGTCTTACAGGGGCTGGAGACCAGGACTGTAAACTGCCCATTGTGCCTGTCCAAGTAAAGTCAAAGAAAGGAAGCAACATTATTACAACGTATGCTTTTTTGGACCAAGGGAGCACAGCAGTTTTCTGCACTGAGAGTCTGATGCGCAGACTTCACCTTGAGGGAAGGAAAGGAAACATCCTCCTCAGAACCATGGGCCAGGAAAGAATTGTGAGCAGCAACACTTTATCAGGACTGGAGGTTGCTGCTCTTTGTGGTGACGAATTTCTGGAACTGCCAAAAGTGTACACACAGGAGTCCATGGCTGTACATAAGGGAAATATTACAACACCAGGAGATATTGAAGGATGGGCACATTTAAAACACATAACCCTGCCTCAAATAAATGCAGGAATCGAACTTCTGATTGGAACGAACATTCCCAAAGCCTTGGAACCTCTGGAAGTGGTGTGTAGTGTTGATCGAGGACCGTATGCCGTAAGGACAAGGCTTGGCTGGACCATCAATGGACCACTTTCAGGAAACTGTGAAGCTACAGGTGATCAGAAGCATCCACAAGTTACAGTCAACAGAATTTCTGTTGTCACGCTGGAGGAGCTTTGGCAGCAACAGTTCAAGAATGACTTTCCTGAGAGCAAAGTTGATGAGCAGGTTGGATTGTCAAGAGAGGATCAGAGATTTCTGGAAATAGTTACTAACTCTGCCAAATATGTGGGTGGTCATATCCAGATAGCATTACCTTTTCGGAATGCCAGTATCAGTATGCCAAACAATAAGAAAGTTGTTCAACAACGTCTGCGCTTTCTAAAAAAGAGATTTGAGAGAGACACAGTGTTTCATACTGAGTACAAAGTCTTTATGAATGAGCTTCTGGCTAAAGGTTATGCTGAAAAGGTCCCGGAAGAGGAGATCAATCGCAATGATGGCAAGCTGTGGTATATACCACACCATGGTGTTTACCATCCGACCAAGAAGAAACTCAGAGTTGTGTTTGACTGTGGAATGAGTTATCAGGGAACATCTTTAAACTCCCAACTCTTACAAGGACCTGATCTTACAAGCTCTTTAATAGGAGTGATCACAAGATTCAGGAAGGAGCCAGTTGTAATTATGGGAGATATTGAATCCATGTTCCATCAAGTCATGGTTCCAGCTGAAGATAAAGATCTATTGAGATTTCTCTGGTGGCCTAAAGGTGATTTGAAACAACCAACATCTGAATACAGGATGAATGTACATCTCTTCGGGGCAACTTCGTCACCAAGTTGTGCCAACTTTGCACTCAGAAAGTGTGCGGATGACTTTGGACATCTCTACAGTGAGGAAGCTGTGAAGAAGTTGTTGCACTGTTTTTATGTGGACGATTGTCTTGTGTCTGTTGAAACTGATGAGGAAGCAGTCTTAATGTACCACGAGTTGGTTTCTTTGTGTGCCAAAGGAGGATTTCTGCTCAAAAAGTGGATCACCAACAAGCCTGGAGTGCTGGAATCCATTCCTGAAAGTCACAGAGCCACAGGAAAGAAAGAGTTGAACATGGAATTGGATTTCTCAATGATCGAGCGAGTTTTGGGCGTGGAGTGGTGTATAAAATCAGACTCTTTTAAGTTCAAGATTGTGCTCAAGGATAGACCGCTCACCAGAAGAGGAATCCTTTCAATTGTCAGTTCTATCTATGATCCTCTTGGAATGCTAAGTCCTGTGGTCTTAACTGCTAAGAAAATCCTAAGAGATCTATGCCAGGAAGGAATCGGCTGGGACAATAACGTACCAGAGCTGTTTTCCAAAAGATGGTTAACATGGCTCCAGCAGCTCCAGCTATTGAGCGAGTTTGAAGTGAGTCGTTGTCTGAAACCTGATGGATTTGGAGAAATCACGAGTGCTCAGTTGCACCATTTCTGTGCTGTTGTGGCAATCTCGGGGTATTCTCGGGCGACACCGGCAAAGCTCATAATTTACTCATAACAACCAGGAAAAGATCCAGGGAAACCGAGCTAACAATAAAAACTCTGAAAACCATAAATTTCACACTCCAGCCTCAACTCTCGCTGCCCGGTACCAAATGACTCACGGTCCCGGCGAGGCCGCGAAAGGTGAATTGCATTGTAGCGAGGGAGAGACCACTGTAATACAAAATCAAAACACTGGTTCACAGACCCAGGACTGTGACAGAAGCATGTGGAGTTGAAAGACATATTCAGTAAATTTCATTAAAAAAAATGAAACACAAATGTAATGATCCCAGTTTATTCAGCTCAGTTGCTGCATGTGGATTTTTCACCAGTTTTCAGCAGAGTGGAAGCAGGCAGTGGTTTAACCCACTTTTGTTTAACCCAGTTTTCTCCTGTTTTGTGGACAGCCAGGGAGGTCTGGCATTGCATCTTCCTTTTCTTGATCAGGGAAGTTTTACCCTGTGTTTTGTTTCTAGGAAGGGGGAGAGTTTTTGTTTGTTATTTTGGCCTTGGAGAGCCTGATGCTTTTAGCTTCCTGGCTCAGCTGTGTTTATTGCGAGTCTTTTCCTTTTTTTTTTCAGCTTTGTAAAAATAAACCTTGTCAATTCAGCAGCAGCTGTGTGGTTTTTGCGTGCGTTACACACTTTTCCCATGTTGTTTTGCGTTTCTGTTTTGAGGGGCGTAACAGTCGTTAAATTCTTTCTACATGGTGTTCCTAATGTGAGTGAATAATGTAGCACAGCCAGTTTACAACATAGGACACATATTAAACAGGTCAATACTGATAGATAGATAGATAGATAGATAGATAGATAGATAGATAGATAGATAGATAGATAGATAGATAGATAGATAGATAGATAGATAGATAGATAGATAGATAGATAGATAGATAGATACTTTATTGATCCACAAAGCAAATTGTGTTAGAGCAGCATGATAAAAAGTGAAAATAGGGCCTTACACTATGAGACGGCGCAGGAACTTTTATATTTACAACAGTGAAAAAGAAAAGTAAAAATTAAATTTGTTAAAAACAGTTAAAGTAAAACTGATATTGTGTATAATATGTTAGGGATTTTATACCTGACAGGAAAGTAAGGTCTCAGGTTATTCAGAACAATAACAGCCCACCGACAACTCTGGATTATATGCTCATAAATATGCAAATGTAAAGATGTAGAAATAAGTAAATAGTGCGATGTTTGAGTATAAAACTTTACAATGTACAATCTGAGAGACTGAAGTTGTTTACATGATATTGTGTGTTGATGTTCAGTCGCACAGATTTGTGCACACCTGGTTGTTTCCAGTCACTTTGCTGGTAGATTCTTAATATCAGCAAATTAGGTTTAAGGTTTAATCTGATTTTTTTTTTTATTACCTTTTTATTGTTGATTTTCAGTCAAATTGTCACTGGGGTGAAAAAAACGTTATTACCCCTAACAAGAGCAATAAAACCAGGAAAGCGTCAATGATCGTTTTATATTTCTATAAGTCTGATGATGGGATATTTTCTCTTTGAACAGATCCTCCTAAGCCCACTGTGACCCTGCAGTCATCCTACACTCAGATATATGGAGGAGAAATATACAAAGATACCTCAGTCACTGTCAGATGTGAGATTCATGGAGGGGAAAGAGCTCAGTGGACGTATGAATGGAGACGAGGCCAGAAAAACATACGTGGAACATCCAGTGTATATACAATCAACAGAGTTACTGAGTCTCATGGTGGAGGATACAGCTGTCGGGGCAGAAGAAGCTCTTCCTGGACAGAGTGGAGTGACAGCACCTCATTGAAAGTAATAGGTAAGTTGGACATATTTCAAATATTTTAATTTGTACTGAACAATGTTTCATCAACTCAACAGCACTGTAGGTTTATTTTGTGTTTAGGATCAAAAGTAGTTTAAAATATCTTTTAGTGTCATTATAAATATATTTAATAATCACTCAGTGAAACATCTGGAAAATATTTTGTTAGTTTGATGAAAGAATTCAGTCCAAATGTAATAATCCCAGTCACTCCCATCTTGACCTCATGGCTGCACATGTGGAGTTTATCACTGCAGATCAGTTACTTCCTTTGTTTTTAGCATTTTTACATTAATTCCTCGACGTTTCAGGTTTGGCTACAATATAACCTCATTTTATGTCACGGTTCGCTTGAGGACTCACACGCAGGACTCAGAGGCACAGTCAGTATTTCTTACAGTTCCACCAGGTGTATATACAAACAGTGCAGGGGATAGTGCTATATACTAAGCGGTGACAGGGAAAGGGCTCCGGGGAAATCCAGGTAGGGAAAAGACACTTGCTCCTCTTCTGGCTCTCTCTCCAAACACTCACACAAAAGGGAATCCACTCGGGGAATGGAGGGTCGGGTCCAGGGGATCTATGTACAGAAGGAAACACACGTTAGACGTTTTGCACAGGGCAGCAAAAGAGAACTTGCTCAGAGCCGGGCTGCACTGACGCGAGTCACACACAACGATCCAGCGATGAGTAGAAGCCACTCCCTGGCTTAAATGCTGGCTGCGCTGATGAGGCCCAGGTGTTTCCTCTTCAGAGGGGGCGTGGGCCGAGGGCGTGAACCCACCATGAGTTCCGCCCTGGCGAGAGAGCGAGAGAGAGAACACCACTAGTCAGCGGCCTGCTGATCCCCTGGCCGTGACATTTTATTAGAGACTGTTCTGCTACATTACAGGTTCCACTTAGATTCTTTCCTGTAATTGTTGTTAATGGCATTTATTTATTTATTTATTTATTTATTTTAATTAATGAAAAATAAAGGTGTTCATGAGTGTCATAATATGTTTAATGATACGACAGCTAGAAGAACCTCCAGTGTGGAACAGATGCATTAGTGGATCAGTGGTTCAGTTCATGGAAAATCAGTCAGAGCCACAAGAACCTGTTTGTTATACAATAACTACAAGTGTGACAAGTGTGTCCCAAATCAGCAACTGCACCAGTTTCACATGATGACCTCATCACAACTTTTAGAAAATGTTTCTCAAATGATGATTTCTTCCAGTCTTCTTAATCTGCTGTCAACTCATGAAAAATAATCTGTAACTTTTTGGAATCTGAACAAAAACTGTGCAAAGTAAAGACTTTACCTTTTACATTTTACTGAAAATATTGTGTTACAGTTTGAAACTTTTATGTTGTGACTTTTTGTTATGTTTAACTTGTTTCTCTGTGAATCAGCTGTTTTGTAATGACTCTACTCTTATGTTATAAACAGCAGAGTTTTTATGTTTCTCTTCTAACTGGATCATTCTTATGTGAACAGTTCCTCCTAAGCCCACTGTGACCCTTCAGCCATCTTGGACTCAGATATACAGCGGTGAGATATACAGCGGTGAGACAGTCACTGTCAGATGTGAGATTCAGGGAGGTGAAGGAGCTCAGTGGACGTATGAATGGACTCCTGCCAAGTTAAACACACCTCCAACATCCAGTGCCTACAGAATCACAGTTACTGCGTCTGACAGTGGAGGATACAGCTGCCGGGGCAGAAGGGACTATTTGTTAACAGAGTGGAGTGATATCATCAGACTGACTGTATCATGTAAGTTGATCACATGACAGGACATTTTAATGTTCACCACACTTATTTATTTTTCAGGGAGTTGGCAACCCTAGGTGGTGGTGATGTGTTAGGGTTGCCAACTCCCTGAAAAATAAATAAGGGACACCTCGTGGCCAGGGCCGGGCAACCCAGTTGTCTTCACCCTTCCCAGTGTGGTAGCTCTTTTTTTTGTGTGTGAAATTATTTTTTTAACCATTTGACTTGAATTTGATTTAAGCAGATGCATATTCTTTGTGATATGACCATATGGGAAACAAATGATCATTTAGCCATTTATTTTTAGCTCAAAATGACAACATTAACACAGTAAAACAGGTCTCTTTCTTAAACAGAAGCCTGTCATGCTTAACTTTTGAGAATATAAGTAAATCTTTCTTTAAAAGAACTCTGTCCTGCTTAACTTAAAATTATATAAATTAATAGAAAGCAATACAACAAAAATATTCTTGTAACAGTGCACATTTAGTGCATTTAGTACAATTGGCTTCAGTTGAGGTATTATTTCAGCTTTTCTAAAGCTAATCAGCTGCTCCTGTTTGTAAACCCACTTGTTCCCATGATTACGCATCTTAACTCATCATCATTATTCATCTATGTATTACTTTTATGTATTAGTGATCTATTTGTTGTAATCATCTATTCTTGGAGTTGTTTATTACACAAAATAAGTTATATTATCACACTTCTGGCCACATAGCGCTGATATTCACTGCACATGCCCATATTAATCTTAACCAGAGGGTTTAAAAAAACAAACCAGTGTTTACATACCATATCTGCTTCTGCCGTGGCCTGGTGGACAAGAAATTGGTTAAGGGTTCCCCGAGCTTTCACGCCCCTCATGTTCTTCATGTGCCCACCACTAGAAGCATGCCTATGGAAAAAGTGCTCCGGCACACAGTGCAGTGCGCTTTATAGGCGTTATCGTGCATTTTCCCAGCCCAGTGTTTTCCTTTTCCCATTCCTCCCTGTACTTTCGCAGCCTTTTTTTCTTTCTCTGGGCGAACAAACATTGCTGCTCTAATGCTGGGCTCACACTGTGCGATTTTTGGCCCATTTTGAGACGATTTTTGAGTCGTGCGACCGATTTGGTGATCGGCCCGATTTTGGTCTTCATCGTGCATCGTGTAGTATACGTGGGGTAACGAGAAGCGATTAACACCTCGAGCAGCTCCCGATCATCAATTGCTCGTGAGCCGCTCACACTGCTCACGCGCAAACAGGTAAACGTCGGTGAAAAAGACGGTGCAGCACAGCTGTGCAGCGTGTGATCTGGACACAAGCGATGGAGGCACAACTTGTAGAACTTTGGAAAGCTCATCCGAGCCTTTTCGATGTGGCCTCACAAAATTATCACGACCACAACAACCGTGAAAATAGTTGGATTTACATTGCTGCTCAATCACAGCTGCCTGATCATGTTTTTCATTAGCAATTTAGCAAAGTTGATGGTGGTGGTTTGTGTGTCTGTGTGAGTGAAAGACAGAGAGAGCGAGCGACAGATTTTCTGTTATAACCTTCATGTTATGGAGGCACAGTGTGAGCTCTCAGGTCGCATCAGAGCATCGGGCGGTATAGTGTGAGACCTGCATCGTGACCTACCAACTTCTAACCCCTGCGAGTCAATCGTGCAGTTTGAGCAAGAGCTGAATAACGTGACTGAAAAAATCGCACAGTGTCTGCCCAGCTTTAGGTGTACTGTCGTCCGAGACTTGCACCGCAGTGTCGGCGTTTGTTTCCCTGTTGGCCATGCTTCTTGTTGTGGTCATCTGTTGTCTTCCGGTATTTTCTCCATAAGCGACCTTTCCTCGACCAATGAGATGAGCGGTAATCTGAATTGTCAAAAGTGTGCTGTCAGCTCATTGGTCACAAAGCAGGAGAGGGGCTGGGAATTATGTTTTCAAACAAAGCGTTAATTCCATAAACATTTATAGACTACTTTTGATTCTCACTGTATTACGGGACAAAGTGCGTCCCTTATTAGCTCAATACGGGACGTGTACTTTTGTTTCGAAATACGGGACGATTCCGTTTTTTAAGGGACGGTTGGCAACCCTATGATGTGTCCGGCTGCCAGCGGGAGAGCTGCAGCCGTTGAATGTACTGTTACAGCAACTGTGTGATTATTGTAAGAATAAATGATGCTGCAAAGCATGAAAATGCCATCGGGTCTGCCGTGGTGGCGATCTTTTTTTTTTTAATCTTAAGTGCAGGCAAACCAGTAAACAAATTAAAACAAATACTGTTGATAAACTAATACAAAAATTACAATTAAAATTCTCAACAACAAAAACAAAAAAATATAATTAATATGTAAACAACTTAACAACCCCCAAAGTGTCTAAGTCACATGACGTGTCAGTGCAACACCGAAACATAAGAGTGGGGGAAGAGGGAGCAAAGTGCTCTCCGCTGTCACAGGAGTGGTGACCTGGTTGTTTCGTTTTTACCGAAAGCACAGCATAGCAAACAAGCAGAACTCAAAGTAAAGAATCGATCTCACCAGGCTAGTATCGATCCGATACCGATGCCGACTTGGGATCGATACTATCGATATTTGGATCGATCCGCCCACCACTAACAGAAAGAGCTGAACGCGCTGGGCAGAAATGAGAAGCGCAAGCAACACATTGCGAGCAAACGCAAATGCAAAAACAGAGCAAAAGGGGCTGCTATTGGGGTATGTGTGGATAACAGCAAACACTGAAATACATTTTTGCACACAGCAATTCATTTTGTTCACTCAAATTTAGCTTTTCTTTCCTCAAAATCAAATTCTTCTCAAAATGCAACACTTGCACCTGCAAAGGTAGCACATGTGGATACACTAGCATACTTTTCACAGGGCTAACACATCGAAGACATCGTTAACAGCTTCTACAATCACATAGAAGCTGTTTTATAAAGTTTTATAAATTTTATAAATTAGAAACCGGACTGTGAATCAAATTTAATTTGCACAATTCGAGACTCACCGGAGTTAATTTATTGCTCACACAATACATGAACTCTGTAGCTCAACACGTTACAGGATTGCAAGTTCCACATGGTAAATGGACTGGTTCTTTCTACTCTCCTGGAGTACTCAAAGCGCTCTATACAACACACCCATTCACACAGGCACTACTATCTATACTTTAAGTGCTTTCTAACTATCAATCATACGCATTCATACGCCATAAGTATCTTGCCCAAGGATATTTGGCATGCAAACTAGGGGAGCCAGGGATCGAACCACCAACCCTCCTGAGCTACAGCCACCCCACCACAGCAGTTTTGTGCATCTGCAAAACAAAATCAGTGCTCAAAACTACGTTTCATGGAGTTCTTTTACCCTTTAAACACAGTGCAATATACAGAGAAATTTACCTTGCTGCCTACAGAGAGCTGCAGTGAAAGAAAGTTAACATGGGCAGTGCAGCAGTGCATTCATGGTACATGGGAAAACTCAATACTTCACTAAAGATAAAACAAAATTAAAATAAAATAACAACCAATAACCAATAATACATACCAGGACCAGGGTGAACTTTGAACTTGTAGGTTGGAAACAGAAGACACATAAATATACAACAGTTTCCAGTTTACATTAATTTATGCATCTGAAAACCAGAATAAAATATTTAAATAAAATTTAACAACAATATGTAAAAATCTCTCTCTCTGTCTAGTTCAGGTTAGTTTGAACTCTTACCTGTGTGAACTACAAGTTAACCTGTGTTAGCTCCTACAGGGTTAACCAGCTTTCTTTCAGCTGCTCTTCAAACTTTGATCAATATGAGTCGACTCAGTGGACTGGTGGAGTCGTATCACAGTTCAGAAGTGTGAGTCAGTTTCCTGATCTCTGGAATATGAGTTGATCCAGCAGGAACAGATGATTTCAGTGGAAGTTCAGATCTCCTAGGCGTGGATCACCGTCAAGATTCAACAGTCTCAGATTTCAGTTCTGAGATCTGCTCTCGGCTGCTAAACCTGATCTGTTTTGCAACACAAACACTGGAGTCTTATTCCAGCATTCCTAACAGCTCAGCTGGAAATCACATCCAAACTGCTCCCTGTAATGTCAGCGGTAGAGTTGACTGTGCGTATTAGTGTGGTCTAAAGACATCTGTGCGACAGGAAATGTCAGCTTCCACGGCAAAAGAATATAAAACACACTTACTAGGTCTCATCTTAGCTATCAGAGGCTTCAACATCAGATTTAGTAAAGAACACAAGGACATAACGTGCTAACTGACACCAAAGAAAACTAACTGTTACTCACCAAATCCCAATACACCAAAAACAAAAGTAAAAAACAACACCAATGAAATGATAACTGCTCACACTCATTTAGGAGCAATTCTCACATGTTCAAAATACAATCAGATCATATTGACCTGGGTTGCTTCCTCATTATTGATCAATAAACTCAGTCATGCTTCAAATTAATTATTTGAAATGTGCATGTACGTAATAAATTAAAATACACAAAAGTAAATAAAACAAATTCACTGTTTTGATCAAAACAGAAATACAGAATATTTTTTGTGGCACAGTTTGTTTTATCTCAACTATGGTTTTGTGATATTTGATCATTTACATGTTTCCATCTTTAAATTGTTCTGATTCAGTCATTTTTACTTTTATGTTCTTGTTCTAAACTGAACTGCAGCCAAACCAAAGGCTGAACTGAGAGCTGATAGGACAGCTGTTCCAGTAGGGGGCAGTGTGACCCTGACCTGCTCTGTGAACCCATCATCATCATCATCATCATCATCATCATATGGATGGAAATACTACTGGTACACAGATGGCAAATCTTATCAACCTGTGACAAATGAACAAATCAGTGTCTCAGAGGGAGGACTCTACTGGTGCAGAGGAGGAAGAGGAGAACCAGTTTACTACACAGAGTGGAGTCAGTCAGTCAGGATTGACACAACTGGTGAGTGTAAATGTAACTTCCTACAAAACACTACATCTGATGGTAACTGAACCTTTTGTCTTTCATGTGTTTTTATTGTACTTTCTTGAACATTAACAGTGTCAAACAGGTCTGTTGTGACTCTGTATCCAAACTGGTCTGAGATATACAGAGGAGAGACGATCACTGTCAGATGTGAGATCCATGGAGGAGACACTGAGTGGGATTATGAGTGGGAAACAAACAGCATCAGAAAACCTCCAAATCTAAATGAATACAGGATTAGATCTGCTTCATCATACAACAGTGGAAACTATCGCTGTAAGGGCCGAGTGAAAAGTTCACAGCATGAAACAACAGAGTGGAGTGATTCAGTCACACTGACAGTTTCTGACAGTAAGTCATGTTTGCTTTAAGCTGTTTGAACACTTTGTAAAATGTGTTTCTGTTCATAGACTGAGATTATTATTCTTTGTATAAACTGAGCTCACTGTTCAGAGACTGTACTACATGTTCACTGAGAGAAAATCTTTGTTGAACAGATAAACCCCGTCCTGTCCTCACTGTGTCTCCATCATGGCTGAGTCCTGGAGCCTCAGTAACTCTGAACTGTGCAATTGAACATCCGTTTGCAGGATGGAGCTTCTACTGGTATAAAGCTGTTCCTGATCTATCAGAGAAATCCTCCAGTTATGAGCTGCTACCTGATGGCAGAAAGACTGTAGAGAACTCCTACATCATTCATGAACAGATATCCACAGCAGGATATGTGTGCAGAGCTGGAAGAGGAGACGCAGAATATCACACTTATTACAGTCAACCAAAGTTTCTCTGGTCTGCAGGTCAGTTTGTTTCTCTCTGTCCTTTCAATAAGCTCATGTTAGCTCATCATTTTTATTCACCAGGATTTAGACCATTAAAATCTCATCTCCATGACAACCATTTATCTCCGTTTATATTAAAACTCCCCAAAAGAAGAACTGAACTGAATGTTTTCCTTTCTCTCTGTGATCAAACCAAACTGAATTTCTTCGTTTCCTTTTCTTATTTTTCAGTTTTTATGTAATGTGATAACATGAAAAACAAAAGACATCTATGAGATTTTAAATGTTTTGATATTTAAACTCATGTTACTGTTTGTACTGATTATTTTTACTTAGTGCACAGACAGGATTTACACAGTTAAGACTCTTTGTTTGGTGCTCAGGTAGGTGTTCAGATAAAAAAGTCAAATATAGTGTCAATGGAAAATTGTATTTAGTAGTCAGTATAATCTTTTAGTGATATAAGTTTGCTTATGGTAGGATGCTGTTTGTAGTTATTTGGTAGTGACAGGATGTGTGATTTTTTTAGCAGGCTTGGTTCACCCCCACATCCTGGGAGCATGGGAGAGGTCGTACCTTGTTTTATTGTTTTAACGTAGCTATGTCTGTTTTAGTCTAAGTGCTTTAACTGCTGGACTTCCTCACTGTGCCATCTAGGGTGGGGGAGACTACCCTCTTTATGACCAAGGATGTACCTTTTGTGCTTTCATGTTATATGAACCTTTGATCAACACACACACACCACACACACACACACCACACCACACACACACATACGCTCAATGGAGTATAAATAAAGACCGGGGCAGTTCTCTCACTGGAGTCTCTTAGAGTGGAGGCTGCCCTTGCTAGCAAGAAGTTCTGTGTGTTTCTCTTCTCTGAGTCTTTACTGAAGAAGTGTCTTAGAACATTTTCCCTAACATATAGTTAATAAAGAAACAAAGATGTCAGCAGGCAGGTTAACAGCTCTGACAAATACAAGACAAACACTGACTACAGATGGACGCTAGAAGAAGACGTCACAAATAACAGCTGCTGTTATTGTTCATTTAAAATATACTTCAAAGGTTTTTAGTTTTGGTCCTGCTGCTGCAAAATATCTCACTGTAGAAGGAATCTGTGAAACAGACAATATCACAGAATTATGACAGAAACATTACAGCAAATGACTGAAGTGTGTTCAGAGTGATCTGTATCAGGTGGATGATGCTGAGAGTGATGACTCAAAGCTCATGATGTCACATGACGTGTACCAAGCTCTACATGAGCTGCCAGCAGATAAAGCATGTGGGTTAGATCATCTTAAACATGTCAGTATTCGGCTCCTTTGTTTTCCATTGATTTGACTGTCTGTGTGATTCAGGGCTTGTTGTCAGACTCAGTGTTGTCTCACCAAACAAACACTTTATCATATTGAACTATTAAATTTGATCTTCAAAACAAAAGCTTCAAACAAACAAATATTTTCACTGTGATATTTTGAATCCTAACATCTGTGAGCTTTGTCTCTTCACTGCATGTTGTTTCCAGATGTTCATTCAGCAGCGTCTCTCACAGTGAGTCCTGACAGAGTGCAACACTTCACCTCTGACTCTGTCTCACTGACCTGTGAGGGAAACTTCACTGATTGGAGAGTGAGGAAGTTCTCTGAGGACGGCCGACTCTCTGACTGTTGGAGAATGACTGGATCCACATGTAACATCAAAGCATCAAAGTCAGATACTGCAGTGTACTGGTGTGAGTCTGGATCAGGAGAGTTCAGCAGTGCAGTCAACATCACTGTACAGAGTATGTTATTATACATTTACTTCTTGGATCTGAATGATTTAGACGTCACATGAACATTTGTCTCAGCTTTGCTGTATGTGAAGTAATTCTATGTGGCAACACAAACAAAACTGAGAATTTCAGACAATTTCAGGCAACGAAGCATCAAAATATTCTTGGTTGTTGGTCTAATTTCTCTTCATCCTTTCATAATCCAGTTTGTCATAATTTGCCAACAGTATTTTATATTTTCTCTGTCAGAATAAAACTCAACAAAGCTCAACATCTCTGTCGTCACATTAGATGAACCTTTAATGTCTCAATTCAGAGAAATTTGTGAAACACATCATGCAAAATAACACAAACATACAAACATTTACCATTTCACCTTCAACCATTCAATAATGTCACCGTCAATAATTTGACTCCTGCAGGGAACATCCCAACTATATTTCCAGTCCTCATAATCACTCAGAAAACCAGGTCTGCATGTAGATCATGAGACACGACTCACAGCTTTTTCTCAAAGGTTTGCACCAGCTGGTCTGACTGAAACAATTGTGTGTGATTGTTTCACAGATGATGGTAATGGTCCTATCCTGGTGAGTCCTGTTCATCCTGTGACTGAGGGAGCTTCTGTTAGTCTGAGCTGCAGTTTGAGAACACAAAAAATACTTTCCAATGTGTTTTTCTATCACAATGACAAACTTATTCAAAATGATACCCGAGGGGAGCTGAACATCTCTGCAGTGTCAAAGTCTGATGAAGGTTTCTACAAGTGTCAGTACTCAGGAAGAGAGTCAGCACAGAGCTGGATGTCAGTTAAAGGTGAGCAGGATCAAAACAGTGTGTCTTTCTGTAAATGAGTTTCATGACTGAGAAATAACATCATATTATCTCTTTTAATGTTTGAAGCCACCTGGATCTATTTAGTCAGAACTTTATAAAACTATTATGTAATATCTCTATATTGTCAGGTTTAATATTGTTGTGGTTCAGGACTCATGTGTGGGACTCAGGTGAAAACAGCAGAGGATGTAATGAGTCAAAGTTTACTCAAACAAAGGATAAATAATTTAACACATCAGATTGTGAGCTTTGACTTGGTCAGCAAGAACAAAACATAAATGAACCTAAACTTAAGGAGTGAGTCCTACAAAAACATCTTAACTGAGGTGAGAGAGACAGGCCAGAGGAGCGGACATAACAGCGTGAGGGCGGCAGATCTGTGGGAGAGGAGAGAGCAGTTAGGGCAGGAAATCTGAGGGAATGTGACAAGACAGAGAGTGTTCATAAAGTGGCTGCAACAATGCCTTACTTGGAGTCCAGACTAGCTGGGGGTAAAGGATAAAGCAGAGGTCTGTGGAAACTGTTGAACGATGGGCAGGCAGGCAAGTGACGAAGAGGCTCTGAGGGGGGCAGCGGTGGTGGTGAATAGGGGGGTAATGATCCAAGGCGGCAGGCGTCTGACTGGAGGTGAATGATGGCATGAAAAGAATCTTGAAGCAGGAAGAAACTGAAACAAGGGGAAAGTCTGTTAGCATACAAACCTTATTTTCCTAGAAAGGATCCCAGCAGACCTGCCTGGTTACCTCACTGAAATATTCATTATTGTTTGTTGTTACAGTAACTGTGTCAGGAGCTGACAGCTCTTCATCTCCTGTGTGGTTGATGGTTGGACTGGTTTGTGGAGTCTCTCTCATTATTATTCTCCTGCTCTTGTTGTATCGCTGCAGACAGTCCAAGTGTAAGAGCCTCTTCTTTTCATGCTGTATTAGAGAGTTTATTTACTACATACACTTTAATTATTCACACATATACATGTATTCTGATCTCATGACACTAAATATCAGTGGAACAATTTATACATGACAAACATGTGTAATAACATTTGTCTCTTTCACAGATTCCTGCTTCACCAGGTTGGTAAAATACTTTTTATTATTATTTTAAACAAACATCAGTTACTTTTGAGTTTATTGTGTTTATTTCCTGTTTTAGGTCGATCCAGTCTGAGAGTCACAGTCTGGGCTCCTCCACAAATCATGGAGTCAACCAGAATGAAACTCATGTGTACGACTCTGTTCATCCTGGTCAGTATTTAATCCATCTTTATTATCATTATTAATATTGACTTTCAAAATCAGTCTTAATTAACAGGAACAGTTTTTAGGCTCATTTTGTGCTCAGCAGCTTTTCAAAGAACGTTCGTCAAAATCTAGTTGGACAAACATCCAAACAGCCAGCTGACACATGAACATAAAATGAGAAATAAACAGGATTTTACAACCTGATTGTGTCTTTAAGTCGACTGAAAGAATCCAATGTTGTTGTTTCATATCAGAACAACACAAAGAGTAACAACATGGTTTGAAAATATGTCATAGTCCTGGTTTTGACTTAAACATAATTATTTAATCTTTAGTTTTTTATTCAATGATTAATTTGACCCTGGCTCGTCTTTTTTTAGGTACCAATCACATCTATGACTCAGTTACGCCGGTTGAAGACAACAGAAATGGTGCAGTATATTTGTTGAAAAACACAGAGAATTTAGAGAAGAAACTTGTTTTTGATTTAATGAAACTAATTCCATGTGAAATGTTTACAATCCTGTAACTAAAATATGAACATTTCAGGATCAGATGAACATGAAGATGTCACATACTCTCTTATTGAACTTAAAAACTTTGAAAAGAAGCGTAAGTACATAAAACATGTGCAGTTTAAAATTAATAAATGTAAATGTAATGTAAAAACACAATAAATAAACATTTTAAAAAATCTAACAGTTAATTATTTCCTTATGTCCAACAATCTGATCATCTTCACAGGGAAGCATCATAAACCAGAGCAGAGTGCTGTTTACTCTGAGGTGAAGACGGGAGCTGCAGGTACAGTCACAACAGTCTCATTAAGTGTTTGTGTGCTTGTGTAGCCACTAGGTAACAAAAGCTCAACACTGCGCCTAGCATCCTGGAGTACTTCTGTTGTCTTTTGTACGTGTTTTGAAGTTTATATGTGCTGCTTTGTCTGTAGGGGCCACCGTAAATATACTTTTATTTATTCACTCCACAGAAAATGTAATAAATAAATCATATAATACAAAAATCAACTATTCACATTTCAACTTTTAACTATTTAAATTTTCAGCTTTTTCCTTTTAAAGCAGGGGTGTCAAACTCAATTGCACAGGGGGCCAAAACTCAAGGCACACTTTAGGTTGCGGGCCAAACAAGATAAACATTTATTGAACACACTAAAACAATGTTTTTAAACATAAATATGAATAAAAACAGACAGGAATATTATTCCAGATTAAATAAACTTAAAAATAATAAACTTTAAATTTAAATATTTTGCTCTTCATAAAAATATATCCTGTCAAAATTATGCAAGTTAGAAATATGAACATGCTGCCAAAAACCCCAGAAAAAATAAATGAAAGCATACACAAGGTTGGAGCCGCATGTAGACGGAGCTGGGCGTTGCTTCAGGAATGGAACTAGTAAACTGTGCGCCCATTCAGTGTCGTACTTTCCCTGAGTGTATCATTACTCTGCAGCTCCATCTGAATCTGCACAGGTGCAGTTCAGCAAAGTCCGCTGACTTGGTTCAACATTACTTGGCAACAGGGAAAGTGAGGCAGGTTGCACTGGTGCATTTGTGACAGCTTCACTTGAAATGCCTTCACCGCATCATACATGCCATATCCATGAACTGACAGATTTCCTTGCTGAGCTCAAAAACTCTATTGAGAATTTTTATCCCAACTCAGCCAACAGACCTCTGTATGATGAGAAATCTCGGCAAACTCTGAATCTATTTCACACGTAAAAGACTGAAATTGACGGTGATTTAAACTTTTAGCTCAGATAATACACTCAACAAAAATATAAACGCAACACCTTTGTTACTGCTCCCATTCCCCATGGGATGGACGTAGAGACCTAAAATTCATTCCAGATACACAATATAACCATCCCTCCCAAACAGTGGTCACAAATCAGTCCAAATGTGTGGTAGTGGGCACATCTGCCATATTGAGATAATCCATCCCACCTCACAGGTGTGCCACATCAGGATGCTGATCTGACATCATGAGTAGTGCACAGGTGTACCTCAGACTGCCCACAACAAAAGGCCACCCTGGAATGTGCAGTTTTGTCTCACAGCAAAATGCCACAGATGCCACAAGCAATGAGGGAGCGTGCAACTGGCATGCTGACAGCAGGAATGTCAACCAGATCTGTCGCCCGTGCATTGAATGTTCATTTCTCAACCATAAGCCGTCTCCACAGGCGTTTCAGAGAATATGGCAGCACATCCAACCGGCCTCACAACCGCAGACCTCGTGTAACCACACCAGCCCAGGACCTCCACATCCAGCAGGTTCACCTCCAAGATCGTCTGAGACCAGCCACCCAGACAGCTGCTGGAACAATTGGTTTGCACAACCAAACAATTTCTGCACAAACTGTCAGAAACCGTCTCAGGGACGCTCAACTGCATGCCCGTCGTCCTCATCGGGGTCTTGACCTGACTCCAGCTCGTCGCCGTAACAGACTTGTGTGGGCAAATGCTCACATTCGATGGCGTCTGGCACGTTGGAGAGGTGTGCGCTTCACGGATGAATCATGGTTCACATTGTTCAGGGCAGATGGCAGCTGAGAATGTCCCAGTTCTTGCATGGCCAGCATACTCACCGGACATGTCACCCATTGAGCATGTTCGGGATGTGCTTGACCGGCGTATACGACAGCGTGTACCAGTTCCCACGAATATCCAACAACCTCGCACAGCCATTGAAGTGGAGTGGACCAACATTCCACAGGCCACAATTGACAATCTGATAGACTCCATGCGACGATGTGTTGCACTGCATGAGGCAAATGGTGGTCACACCAGATACTGACCGGTTCTGGGTCCCCAGACCCCCAATAGCACAAAAAACTGCACATTCCAGGGTGGCCTTTTGTTGTGGGCAGTCTGAGGTACACCTGTGCACTACTCATGATGTTGTGGATCAACTTATAATAGTTGTGGATGATTACTATACCTTTCTAATGTGACGTTGGCTGTGTCCCAATTAAGAGACCGCACGCTTGAAGTACGCATTTTGAGTGCGATTACGTCACCGCCACGCGACGACTGCTGTCCCAATTTGAAGTGTACTTCAAATGCATACTCCAAATGTCGATTTCCCCAAATATCAAATGTGGTCCGGTGAACGCTTCGTGGTCCCATATATCCCACAATTCATAGCGCGGCGGTGGGTGTGGATAATTTTGTCGCAAAATACCCCACAAGAATGGCGCTCCCCACTGGCTGCAGCCAGACCCTTCTCCAAAATACGGCAGAAGGGAGCTGCCGAAGAGAACTGTCTGCACTTCTCGTACTTATAGTACGCACCGTACGTAGTACGCGTAGTGCGCGTACTTCAAGCGTGCAGACCCTGAATTGGGACACAGCCAGAGAAAGAGTGCCAGGGACAACAACGGCTGTGTCCCAATTCAGGGTCTGCACGCTTGAAGTACGCGCACTACGCGTACTACGTACGGTGCGTACTATAAGTACGAGAAGCTATGAATTGTGGGATATAGCCTATGGGAACACGAAGCGTACACCAGACCACGCTTGATATTTGGAGAAATCAACGGCACATTTGGAGTATGCATTTGAAGTACACGTCGAATTGGGACAGCCGTCGTCGCGTGGCGGTGACGTGATCGCATTCAAAATGTGTACTTCAAGCGTGCGGTCTCTTAATTGGGACATGGTCTCTGTCTCTCCCTCCCGCTCTGTTCCTGTGCTACTTTGCGTGTAACTACTGCCCCTTCCCCCTCTTCCCAGCCCAAAGCACAAGGCTCGCATACGGAGTGAAGCGGAAAAAAAGGGCGAGAGAGAGGGTGAGAGAAAGAAGGAAAAAAAAAACCCACGGCTCGCGCCGTTCACGTCAAAGACCCGGCTCTAAGAGCCGTTTCGTTCGCGACCAACACATCACTAATTTGTTGGGTTGCCTTTCACATAAGTCCTTAATCACGGAGGCAAAAAGTCCACTTTTCATCTGGATTTACTGAATCACAGCATCCATAGCTTCTGAACCAGACCACCAATCACATAACCAAAGACCATCAAATAACACATAATCTGAGTGTGCTCTATCACTGGAGGCCCAGCAGAGCACTTTATACGCTGTTTTTTTGATACAGGAAAGTATCAGATGTGCCAATAGCATGGAAATTTGTGTATGTGGAATAGATGTAGGGCATATAAAATATGAGTAAGGGATGAAAGAAGGGAGTGATGCAGACGGGCAGATGACTATAAATGGAGCTGTTTGGGAAGGTTCGAGGTTCTTTATGTAGTTTGCTAAAGATGAGTAACATCGTAAGAAAGCACTGTGGAGTCACAGTCAAAAGTTTCAGTTGCCCAATCACTGTGGACTTATGAAGTGAAATTATCATTTTTTTGTCTCTCAAAAGAGTTGGAAGACTTTGTACCGTGTTACTCATTCCTCATTTGGACTTTCAAATCAGACTTGATCTGCAGAGTTTAAATCCACATGTGTGCAACAGCTCTGTGTCATATACCTGCTGATCAAATGTATCCTGAGCTCTGACTTCTCTCTTAGAGGACAGTCTGATGTATGCTGAGGTCAAACGCCCCAAAAAAGACAAAGCCAAGAAGAAAGCAGGTAAACAAAGTCTGCCATCACCTCCAGTGAATGTTGTTCAACATGTTTATCTGGTCTTAAAATCTTCTTTCCACTCACAGGAAAATCAAGTCCTGCAGCTGATGCAGCAGTTTATTCTGAAGTCACGTTAGGAAGCTTTCCTGGTAATTATGCTGCCATGCAGGATGAGTTAAGTTATTCAAGTTATTAAATGGCGAACATCCTGAAACTTGGACATTTCTGTTCTTTGTGTGTTTGTCTTACAGGTCAGTGAGGAGAGCTGCAGCAGCAAAAAGGAGCATTTTATGAATCCACTGTTGCTCCTCTGCTACCCAAATATCAGACATGCTCAGTCTTTAGTGTTTATGAAGATGATATTGAATAATAATATGATATATAGTTGGTACTGTGTTTTAGCATAAAGCACACAGAGATGTGTCCTGTTTCAGAGTCATGCTCTTTATATTTAGCTGATATTTTTATTCATTGTTGAGCTTTTGTATAAAACTTTGAATGTATCCTGTTCCACAGAGAAAAAAGTCTGTGATTTTTAGTAACTGATAGCAGCAACTTAAAGTCAGCAGAGTTACATTAGGAAGTGCTGGTATAAACACCCACAAATACTTTTACTGTCTGAGTGTAAAGATCTATATTGTGTAAAAAAATAATTATTTGGTATAAAAACATGAAAAAGCTCTGTCTGCTTCATGATTCATTTAATGTCAGATACTTTTATTGTAGTTTTAGTGTATCTCGTATTTTAATCTGAAGCTGTGAATGTTATTTTTTTTTGTTTTTAATGTTGTTTGCTGTTCTCACTTTTTCTGAATTTTACATAGTTTTTTTAAAGTTATTTATTTTGAACGTAGAGCACTGTGATCAGCTCTGTTGTTTTGAACATAGTATATAAATACATTTGACTTTGACTCCACTTTCTCTTGTATTTTAATCTGAGTAAAGATTAAAGATTGTTTGGGCTTGATTACATTTCTTGGCTTTATGATTTCCTTTAAAGCTTTTATTGGAGCTGTATTGTGACACGCAGTGCTCTCCATTTAGAAGTACTTTGAATTCGTGTATGTACACATTCCTGCTATTATTAATTACTAATTATTGAAGAAAGAAAAGTCTGATCATTAAAACAAGTTGGTTAGGTCGCAGTGGATATTTTTGTCCAGAGCCCTGCGAGTTGATGATCCAGTCATGGCCTTTGATGATGTTGAGCCATCGCTCGCTGTCCTGTGCTTGTCCCACATGTGGCTTTCTAGAGGAACAGAACACAGCTGGGTGCGAAAACATCGTCAGTACACACTGTGAGGTGCAGCTCTGCATTATTCGTCTGTTTGTTTTTAAAATATTATTACCCTCCATCCAGAAGCAGACGTGGACAGGTCACCACTGTGTCACATGACTAACTCACAGAGACACACAAACATTCAAACACCACGACACAGGAGTTTTACTTTGTTTATTGTTAGACTAGAATAGAATTATTGTCATTGCACATGTCACAAATAAAAGGCAACAAAATGCAGTATTGTTGTTGTTTTGTAGTATCTTAAAATACACTATGTAAGTTTTGGTATTATTTCCCAACATGTACTGTGTAACTTTTATGAATTTATGAAGATATTGAATTTAACTGTACTGAAACCCTAAACTCAGAGATCCTGGTCTAACTCTACAGATCTCCTCTGGAACCAAACTTTATTTTTGACTTGTTTGAGAAAATACTCACATAAACACAATTTTAAGTCTAATTTTCAGGTTTGGCCACATTTCATTGACTCATTTTATTAGTGACTGGTCTGCTATATTATTCATCTTCAAACTGAGCATCAGGAAGAAAGGTGATTGAATGTGACATGGCTGACAGGCTGGTCTGGGTTATCTGGGTTTACTAGTAAAAGACCATAAAGGAGAAAATCCCCAGTGAGTGGCAGGTATCTGGGTGAAAAGGCCTTGTTGATGTCAGGAGAATGACCAAACTACTTTAAGCCAATAGTTTAAGGTTTTGCCACTGAGCAGGGAAGCAGGACTCAATAGCTGCACTTTCTTAGCAGAAACAGGGAATTTTTTACAAGTGAAAATGGTGAAAAAAAAAAAAACAGTTAAAAAAGTGACATCCACAGCAGTGTAATCCCCAGCTCCTGGTCTGATTCTCCAAATACAAAAAACATCCTTCCACAGCTTTTCCAGAACTATTTACAAAAAGTCTCTGAGCTGTCCCCTCCCCAAGATTCCTGGACATAAAGGAGAAAACGGGCACGTAATTTTAAAAACACAAGTCTTGACTTACAAGCCAGAGTGACACTGACTGTTTGTCCTACAATGATCCAGCATCAACTGAAGCTCTGCACTCTGCAACCCAGAGGCGGAAACCCTCCTCACTGTCCCAAAACTACACAAATATGAGAACACCAGAACAGACACACACACACACACACAGATAGTGGCTGCATGACTGGCAGGACTCTTGTGAACCACACTGTTTAAACAGATGATCTTGTGGTCTTTAGTCCTCATAGTGCTGGTCTCCTGCAGCGCCTTCACGCATGTTCTGCTTCTAGTGTGGTGATATCAGACATATCCAAATGATTGACTTTTGGTTTTGTTTGTTTGTTTTTATCCTGAAATAAAGCGGGCACTTGTACGCACAGAAAGGTTTTTGAAAGACAAAATTATGGGATTTGTGAAGCTAAACTTGATAAATGTTATGTGTGGTCAGATTGCTTCTTATTTGTGTGTGGATTGAAGTAATTATAATAAAATTGAAATTGCTTGTCTATTTGCCTAACAATTCCTCTTATCATGCCTTGTGGCAAAGGATGAAAATAGTAGTGCACTCCAGAGTGTGAATATGGACATTACTCTTATTTTTATTGCATAAATGGACAAGAGCGTGATAGTAAAGCACAACCTGTCATGCTTCCAGAATAGAAAATAACTGCACTATGCTGGCAACACAACTTTGGCTCTGTCAAAACATCTGCACACAGACAGCATGCTAATGCTAACCTAGCCAAGAACCAAGAGTGATGTTAAAGCTGAGTGAATGCTGACCCCAGCAGCCAGAACCCGAACTTCAAAAGGTAACAAACAGAGGAGCAGTCAGACTGCAGCGTCTGTTTCTACCTGTTCATGTTTCTACAGAGAATCACCATCAAGATCGCATCTCTCTGTGCTGGTTTTCATCTTTGCTTGGTGCTGTCGACTTTAAGGTTCATTCCTGAATACTAAGAGAAAAATTATATTTGTGTCCTCATTAGGACAGGGATTTGTGTTGGTGTGTGACTGTAACCTCAGGTTTGTATTGTTAAATGGAGATTATTAGCTTGTGTATTTCAGGTTATTTTATAGAGTAACATATTGCATTACTTTTACCAACACTGATCACAACAAAGAGGGAAAATATCTCCAACATGCACAAACATTTGATCACAGAGCGTGGAGCTCTTTTTTGTGATGTTACGAACTTGTATGTCCGTGTGTTTGTTTGTGCAGGTGCTGTGTTTTTGTCTATGTTAATTCAGCTCTGCCAGGGCCCTGTTCCGATTGGTGCGTGGACTTACTGCCCCGGCGTGATTGGATCCAGCTGGAGGACCCGCCCAATGAAAGGAGGCTGGAGTGCTACAGCGGGAGAGGTCCTCGCATTTCTCCTCATCACCCAGCAGTAGTCCTGTGGTAGCCGCTGGCTGCAGTATACGTGCGAAAATTGTGGAAGTGGAGTGGGTAGGGGTGAGCTGCCGTTTATTTTGATCACCCGTTTTCTCCTGTTTTTGAGTTGGTTAAGGAGGTCAGACTCTTTATTTTTGACTTTATTTTGGTGAGGTCAGGGGTGCGGGATTTGTGTAGGTTTGTTCTGTTTATTGTTTTGGCCTTGGCTCACCCTGAAGTGTTGACACTCCCGTTTTGGTTCTCTTTATTCACCTTGTAAATAAATCTCTTCACATCTAATGGATTGTTGCGTGTGACTGCTTGGGTCTTGGGGGGGGAAGCGAGTGCCTCGCTCATGTTATGGCCTGGCCCTAGACGGGTCGTAACATGAATTGGGGGCTCGTCCTCTGCCTTTTTCTGTGGGTTTTTGCGTGTGTTTGGTCTGTTGGCGGTTTTCTTGGGTGTGGGGGTGGTAGGTGTGTGGAATTATGGAGTTTTCTTTGGATGATTTTGTTACTTCGCCTTCGTGGGATAGAATTGTGAAGTGCAGGAAAGCGGATTTGCTTATCATTGCTAGTTGTTATGATGTTCAAGTGTCCTATGGTGCCCGCAAAGCGGTGGTTAGGGACGCTTTGTGTGCAGAGTTGGTGGAGCGAGGCGTTCTTCCTGCCCCGCAGGCAGCTGTAGAGCAGCCTGATGGCGGGGGTGTGAAGGTGGCTCCGGAGGCTGAGCCGGGGTCGGATGCCAAAGGGCCTGTTAACGTGCTACCAGCCGAGGCGGACTCTGATGCGGCTGAGGCGGGCTCTGACACAGCCGAGGCGGACCCTGATGCTGCTGGGGCGAAGCCTGAAGCAGCTGAGTCTGGTACGGCCGGGGAACCCCTGGCGGGGCGGTCTACGGAAGATCTCCGTTTGACCCTCCGTATTAGGGAGGTGGAAGCCCGTGCTAAAGAGCTTGAGGTACAAGCAATGCACCTCCGTGTCAGAGCTTTGGAGCTGGAGCGAAAGCCCTCCACATCTGCCTCTAGTCATCCTAGTACGTCCACCGCGGTCCCGACAGGTTTTGACATCACCAAACACGTTAAACTGGTTCCCCCGTTTCGTGAGGCCGAAGTGGATTCCTATTTTAACGCTTTTGAGCGTATAGCGGCCGCGTTAAGTTGGCCGAAGGAATTTTGGCCGCTGCTGTTACAATGCAAATTGGTTGGCAAAGCCCAGGAGGTGTGTACCAGTTTATCAATTGAAGATAGCCTGGATTATGACGTCATGAAGAAGACTGTGTTGCAGGCATATGAGCTCGTCCCAGAAGCCTACCGTCAAAAATTTAGGAAGTGTGAAAAAACCGCCAATCAGACATTTGTGGAGTTTGCCCGTGAAAAAAGTCGCCTGTTTGAACGATGGTTGCAGGCCAGTAAAGCACAGGATTTCGAGGGGCTGAAAGAGCTTCTTTTGTTAGAGGAATTCAAAAAATGTTTGCCGGACCAAGTAGTTATTTATCTGAATGAGCAAAAGGTGCCCTCACTTGCTAAAGCGGCAGTGATGGCTGATGAGTTTACTCTCACCCACAAAACTATATTTTCAGCCGCTGTCTCACAGAATATTAGGGTGGGACAGGAAAGGAGGATAAAGTCACCAAAGATAGGACTGAAAGATAGACAGGAGGATGGTGTTAATCGCGACTGTTTTTATTGTCGCGGACCCGGACATCTAATCGCTGTCTGTCCTGCGCTCCGGAGGAAAGAGCAGCGCAAAGGCTCTAGAAATCCAGCGGGCGTAGGTCTCATCAAAGTTGTCCCTTTGCCTAAATCGCATTCCACTCTCACCCGTGATTTGCACCATGTGGATGCAGAAATAGAGCCACGTTTTAAACCGTTCATCACGAAAGGCTTTGTTTCTGTGACGGGAGAAGGGGGGGACAAAGTGCCTGTTACTATTCTTCGGGACACAGGTGCGCATCAGTCGTTTATGTTGGATAGTGTACTACCATTGTCAGATAAAACTGCTTGTGATTCGGATGTGTTGGTTTGGGGAATTAAGATGAGCGTTCTTCGGGCGCCGTTACACAAAGTCCATTTACATTCGCCCGTGAAAACGGGGCATGTCAAAGTTGCGGTGAGTTCCCAGTTGCCGATTAAAGGGGTTTCGTTTATTTTAGGAAATGACTTGGCTGGTGGGACAGTTTTCCCACCGCCTGAAGTGGTGGAAACGCCTATTTCTTCTGTCACTAAGGTTGTCGCCCCTTTGTCAAATGTGTTTCCTGTTTGTGCAATCACTCGTGCGCAGTCACGCAAATTTGATGACGTTATGGATGTTGCTGACACGTTTATGGCGACGCCAGACGAGAGAATATCTCCCAGCCGTGAGAGTGACAGAACAAAAAGCGATGTGATGAAACTGATGCCAGAGCTGGATGAGAAATTGAATAGGGATGCATTGATAACCGCTCAGCAGAATGACTCATCACTGGCCCCTTGTTTTCTATCTGCAGCTAAGAGTGCAGGAAGTGAATCACCCACTTCTTATTTTTTGCAAGATGGAGTTCTTATGAGGAGGTGGTCCTCTGACCGGTGTGGTTTGCCTGGTGCTACGCAGGTGGTGGTGCCGAAGCCACATCGAGGGCAGGTGCTTAGCTTAGCGCATGATGCCAGCATGGCTGGACATCTTGGGGTGAACAAAACATATCATCGGGTGTTGCGCAACTTCTTTTGGCCAGGGTTGAAAGCTGATGTGGTGGCATATTGCCGTACCTGTACCACATGTCAGATGGCGGGGAAACCTAACAGACCCATTCCACCTGCTCCGTTACATCCTATTCCAGTAATAGGTGAGCCGTTTGAAAAAGTAATATTGGATTGTGTGGGTCCCCTGCCAAAAACCAAATCCGGACACCAATACATACTTACAATAATGTGTTCAGCAACAAGGTACCCAGAGGCAATTCCACTACGCACGCTGAAAGCAAAACCGGTGCTAAAAGCACTACTTAAATTCTTCTCTACTTTCGGGCTTCCAAAGGTTGTTCAAACAGACCAAGGAACGAATTTCACCTCAAAAATGTTTGCACAGGTTGTGGAGGAGTTGCACATAAAACATGTAAAATCCAGTCCATACCACCCGGAAAGTCAAGGTGCTCTGGGAAGATTCCATCAAACCCTCAAAGCTATGCTGCGCAAGTTCTGCGCGGGGTCGGATAGAGAATGGGATGAGGGTCTGCCGTTATTGTTGTTTGCAGTCAGAGAAACCACTCAGGAATCCTTGGGATTCAGTCCGATGGATCTGGTGTTTGGACACGTGGTCCGCGGTCCCCTCCGCCTTCTGAAGGAGAGGTGGTTGTCAGAAACTTCTGAAACTCAGCATAATGTTCTGGATTATGTTAGCGGACTTCGGGAAAAGCTTCACCTTGCATGTCAGTTAGCTCGAGAGAATCTGTCACATACGCAAGCTAAAATGAAAACTCGCTATGATAAAAAGGCTGTTTGCAGAAGTTTTCAGCCGGGAGAGAAAGTGTTGGTGTTGTTGCCTGTGGTAGGGTCCTTATCAGCTCAGTTCGCTGGCCCATATGTGGTGGAACAAAAACTCAGTGACAACAACTATGTGATCCAGACCCCAGACCGCCGGAGAAAGTCTAGGGTTTGTCATATTAATCTGTTAAAATCGTTTCACTCGAGGAGTCCTTCGGGTGCGCCGTCTCCAGTGTGCGCCGCTAGTACTGTTTCTCCCTATGAACCCTCTGATGACGGGCTACTCCAGAAAAGTGAAGCGCTGGGTAGCGGCCGGTTGAAAAATTCGGAGATCTTAAATGGTTTAGACACATATTTAATCCACCTGTCTGAACCCGCTCGAGCTGACATCACTGATCTGATAGAAAAGAACTTATCACTTTTTTCTGATCACCCTCGTCAAACTGCGGTCCTGTGCCACGATATTGATGTGGAAGGACATAAACCGATTAAGCAACATGCTTACCGAGTGAACCCAGTGAAAAGGGCGATAATGCAGAAGGAAGTTGACTATCTCTTAGAACACGGTTTAGCCTTTCCGAGCGCCAGCGCATGGAGTTCGCCGTGTGTGCTAGTACCAAAATCCGACAACACTCCTCGATTTTGTAATGATTACAGGAAAGTTAACGCTGTTACCAAACCTGATTCATTTCCTCTTCCTAGAATGGAGGATTGTATTGATAGAGTGGGATCGGCATCGTTTGTAACCAAACTTGATTTGTTAAAAGGTTACTGGCAAGTACCTTTAACTCCCCGAGCCTCTGAAATATCTGCTTTTGTTACACCGGACCATTTTCTCCAGTATACGGTTATGCCGTTTGGGTTGCGTAATGCACCCGCTACTTTCCAGCGCCTTATGGCCAAAGTACTGGCGGGCGTGAATAACTGCGATGCATACCTGGATGATGTTGTCATTTACTCATCCACCTGGTCTGACCACTTACAAACACTCTCTCTCGTTTTCAGCCGTTTTCAGGAGGCCTCGCTTACGTTGAACCTAGCCAAATGTGAATTTGGCAGAGCCACCATCACATATCTGGGAAAACAGGTGGGTCAGGGACAGATACTGCCGGTGACCGCGAAAATACAGGCGATCGTTGAGTTTCCAGTCCCACAAACGAGAAGGGCGCTGCGCCGATTTCTGGGAATGTGTGGTTATTATAGAGGGTTTTGTAAGAACTTTGCCACTGTCGTCGTTCCTCTCACCGATTTGATCAGTCCGATGAAGCCTTTTGTGTGGACGCCTGTTTGTCAGACTGCTTTCGAGTCTGCGAAAGCATTACTGTGCAGTTCCCCTGTTCTTACGGCCCCGAATTTCATGTCCCCTTTCAAGCTCGAGGTTGACGCTAGTGCGGTTGGTGCAGGAGCTGTCCTTATGCAGGAAGACCATTGCGGCGTGGATCGCCCAATTTGTTACTTCTCAAAAAAATTCAACAAACATCACACGAACTACAGTACCATTGAAAAGGAAGCCCTTGCCTTGTTGTTAGCCCTACAACATTTCGAGGTGTATATCGGATCCAGCTCTATCCCTGTTCAAGTGTTCACTGACCATAACCCATTGGTTTTTCTCTCCCAGATGCAGAACTCAAATCAGAGACTTATGCGTTGGTCCCTTCTCTTGCAAGACTTCAACCTGCAGATCAGGCATAAGAAAGGGACGGAAAATGTCATCGCGGACGCCCTGTCGAGAGCAATTTTGTAGTCTAGGATTAAACACTAGAAGGATTGTTTAATTCTTATGGAAGGGGATGTTACGAACTTGTATGTCCGTGTGTTTGTTTGTGCAGGTGCTGTGTTTTTGTCTATGTTAATTCAGCTCTGCCAGGGCCCTGTTCCGATTGGTGCGTGGACTTACTGCCCCGGCGTGATTGGATCCAGCTGGAGGACCCGCCCAATGAAAGGAGGCTGGAGTGCTACAGCGGGAGAGGTCCTCGCATTTCTCCTCATCACCCAGCAGTAGTCCTGTGGTAGCCGCTGGCTGCAGTATACGTGCGAAAATTGTGGAAGTGGAGTGGGTAGGGGTGAGCTGCCGTTTATTTTGATCACCCGTTTTCTCCTGTTTTTGAGTTGGTTAAGGAGGTCAGACTCTGTCTTTATTTTTGACTTTATTTTGGTGAGGTCAGGGGTGCGGGATTTGTGTAGGTTTGTTCTGTTTATTGTTTTGGCCTTGGCTCACCCTGAAGTGTTGACACTCCCGTTTTGGTTCTCTTTATTCACCTTGTAAATAAATCTCTTCACATCTAATGGATTGTTGCGTGTGACTGCTTGGGTCTTGGGGGGGGGAAGCGAGTGCCTCGCTCATGTTATGGCCTGGCCCTAGACGGGTCGTAACAGTGATAAATGTATTTTATTTACTTTTTAAATCACCAGTAGACCTTATTTTTGACCTTATAAACAACTTTTTTTTAGTTTAATTTACATTGGGGCAAAAAAGTATTTAGTCAGCCACCGATTGTGCAAGTTCCCCCACCTAAAATGATGACAGAGGTCAGTAATTTGCACCAGAGGTACACTTCAACTGTGAGAGACAGAATGTGGAAAAAAAAAAATCCATGAATCCACATGGTAGGATTTGTAAAGAATTTATTCGTAAATCAGGGTGGAAAATAAGTATTATTAAGTTGCTAAGGACCACAGGATTTTCTTCTCTGTGATAAAATAACAGAGAATTTAAATACCAATAGCTTCCACAATAGCAGATGGCAATAGCACTTAATGTAGCATTTGGATTTTTAGTTTTGAAGTTTGTCTAGCAACAGATTGCTCCAAGGTTTACATAGAAGTCACACCTGCTTGATTTGCTGTGGTGGCGGAAGTTTAATTATTTGCAAAAAAGTAATAACACTTCAATACAAGTCAGCACCCTGCATAAGCAATGACGCTGCAATGCCATGCTACTGGAGGATCTAAAGCAAAAGTAAGCTGCATTATGGAGCCAGCTTTTTTAAATAGAGTGACTTAATATTGTTCAGGCTTTTACATATAAGCAGCCTTTTTAATTATGGATTTGATAATACATTTTTTTTTTACTGTGTGCAACATATTGTGGAACTGAGAGGGGGGGGGGGGGAGCTTTACAAAGCAAGGTTTTTTGAAATGTAAATGCTTAAATATTTGAAGCAATTGTTTCACAGTAATATCGAGTCTTTGAAAAGGTCTGACACCTATTTCTATGACTCAGGAGATAGAACAGTAGATCCCCTGGCTGCTCCAGTCTACATGCCAAATTACAATTTACAGGGCCGCTGAAGTCTCTTCCTGAACGATAGGTGTCACCCATCAAACAATACTACATCAGGGCTGATATAAGAACAGAAGAAGTCAAAACCCATATCAGCACAAAATGGAGAAGAACTACCAAGTTATTGTTTCTGGACTCAGGGCTGACAAGATGGAGGTCAACCTGTGCAGAACCGAGGAGCAGTTTAAGAACATGACAGTGCGACAGCTGAAGGAAAAAATATGGGAGAAGTTTCCGTGGCTTGTAGGTAAAAAACTCTGGCCGAAACACGAGTAACGCGCTTTTTCCGACCTGATGGCAGAAGACAACAGATAGCAATGTACCGTCTGAAATGTAGTTTTATTGATGCATATTAACATTGTTTAAAGGTTTTCTGAAAAAAGATACAAATTAAACTGTGTTAAACAAGCTTTATTACATATGAAAACATTATAACACCTCTTTACAAGTTAACATTCTATATTTACATTAAACAAGGAAGCAGCAATAACGTGTTACTGTCAAATCTAAAGCTAAATTAGGTGCCATTATGAGCACAGTTTAATAGATCAACTGTTTGTCAATGAGAACAAAAATTTAACAGTACACAAAAAAAAAAACAAACAAACAAAGAAAAAGATACTAAACATCTGGCTAAACACACTACATTGCTCAAGTATGTGTACTTCATGATTACCATTAAGCTTTGTTTTTAGGTTAAGCTGTCATTAAATGTGTTTTCTACCATCAGTGATTTTAGAAAGCCTCCAATTACCAAACTTACACTCTGTACGTAGTTTATAGCTGCAAACTAAAACACTGAACATACTATTAATTATTAAAAGTAACCCCATGCTTGTGTGTGTGTGTGTGTGTGTGTGTGTGTGTGTGTGTGTGTGTGTGTGTGTGTGTGTGTGTGTGTGCAGGAGAGGAGTGTCTGCGGCTGATGTTCGTAGATAAGATGCTGAATGACGATGATGCCCTTCTGTCTGACTATGGAATCCAGCACATGTCTTTCATCCAAGTAATAACGAAGCTTCTTGGAGGAAGTGGACCTATTGATGAAAACAGTGGGATGGGGGACAAGACTGGCAAAAATCAAAGTATGGAATCTCTGAAGTTATCATTTTAATAACACAACTAGATGCTGCGCAGGTCCAACTGTAATAAACTTTTATTAAACTTCCAAATCACAAACTTTTGTTTTACTTTTTTACAATTATTTATGTGCCTGTTCTTGAAGTGGCAGGTAAAGTTTGCTCATCATATATAGGAAGATCTCTGTTGAAAGAAGGCTTTCTATGATGTTGAGGGTATGGATGTTTTGAAAATCCAATTTTTGTGATTTTGTTTGTTGTTTGCTTTTTGCTTCTTTGCCACAAAAACTAGTTAAACTTCCTCTCTTGAAGCTTAACCCTAGAACACTATCGCTGGGTGATTTACACCCGAGAAAATACATTTATATGATTTCACTCTCCTGCAGCTGTTTGCGTGTCGAGGAGCCTGTGCCATCACCAGGGAAGTCTCAAATGTCCCAGGAATGGGTGGACCAAAGACCAGCTTTCCAGAGTCATTATTTTGTTTTAGGAGTCTTATTTTTCATTTTGTTAGACATGGCACAGTTGAAAGTAAAAGAAGACCACTCTAATTTGTCATGTGTTGTCATATTTTGATATATTTGATTACCTTTCATTGGTTATATTATATCGGGTAAAAATCACCCGGCATTAGTGATCGTGTTACTATTTATAGCGATAGTGTTCTAGGGTTAAAACAAGTTCACCACATGTGCACCATTTTAATTTATAGCAAGAATAAATTGTGTATTCCTCTATATTTTGTATAACATGTGTCTTACATTTTTGCAAACAACTGCAATAGAAACACACCTGATTGTACAGGTGACGTGTGAATTCTTGCAAATGTGATAGAGATAGAAAGTGAAACTGGGTGTCAGTGGACCTGAAAAAGTCACTCAACACATATTAATGGTTGAACTTGTCAGATATTTTCAGCCTGACTCACAGGATCAGAGACAATTGTGCTGTTAGGGTTTGTTTGGTGTGTATTTGTTTCCAGGAACAACAAGTTCTTTCAAAGCATTTATGACATGTTCTTTGTTTGCTCAGGCTGATGTGAAGTGAAATTATTTGAAAAGCTAAACTGTCAAAGGCAAAAGTAAAAAAAAAAATCTTACAAAATGTAATGTATCTGTTCTATGAACCTATAAAGTCTGTCTCTTCTCCATACACCTAGTTTAAAGTTGTCTGTTGTTTGTACAAAGAACATTGGTTCATCTCTTGAGTTTAGTGCCTTCTTCATGCTTCAATGATTCAACGATGCCAGACCCCAGTCTCTCTACGCATGTATTAGACTGAAAATGAAAAAGCAGCTGAAAAATAATAAATAAATAAAAAAAACGTGACTTTTTAAAGCTTTAATATAGTGAGTGGTGAGTAATGCCTTCACTATCCCCAGAGATTTTGGATTTCAAAAAGACCTTTCATCCATAGGTTATTCCGCTTCGAAATGACAGGGTTCTGTCGCTTTTCAAAACTGCGTTGATGATCTTTGTACCAACAACAGAGCATAACTTGGAAAAATAAGAAGAATTTAGGTGAAACTGAAAGCATCCTCAGCCCTCTGGCATCAGACTCTGATGTCTGCTGAGCGCAGACAACTTGTGTCAGTGTCGTTACCATTATTATTGACAGAATCTAAAGGAGCACAGAAATTCTCATCCCAAAAAGCTAAAAATGGGGACGATCTACTGGGTCAAGGTTCAAGGACTAAGGGGTGAAACGAAGTGGATCGATGTGTGCAACACTGATGAGGAGTTTAACAGCATGACCATGAAACATCTGAAGGAAAAAAAATAAGGCACTGTTTTTCATATATGTTGGATATCTCAGGTAAAAGCTCTGAAAGACAGAGTGAAAGCTTGCTGTAATGTGACATTTTTACCCTTGAGCTGTGGTGTTATATGTCTGTGCATTTCTAGACAATTATACAGATGCATTTCATTGTATTGTATTTAAGGAAAATTCTGAAGCAGTAAAATTAGCTAACAAGCACAGACGTATATGCTTCTTTGTGGTTCACTTCTCACTAGTATATATTGCCATGAAAACTTATGCTGGCTAGGTTCCAGATTACACTCCTTAGGATCCCTGAGAACTCTGTGTGCAGACAATAGAAAGATGAATTTTTAGATTCACTCTTATTATATAACAACTTTATTGTTTAACAAGAATTAATGCACGGTTCTCAAACAGAGCATATATTTATAGCCTTCTTTCTGACCTTATATAAAATTTTCATGCCGGCTAATCCTAAGTATGAATTCACTTTTTTTTTTTAAATATTTATTCTTTATTTGCTCGGAAACTGTTAAACCCCATGAGACTTCAGCTGATGGAATAAAAACATATAACTTTCTTCGAAATGTCAATTCAAATACCTCAATTATAATCCGTCACTTTCCCCCGTGTCTTGACGCTAGAATTGTCATATTGATAAGTTTGTTCACTTCCACAGTTGGTATTTTTTTTGTTGATTTCTTTCCTGGCTTCAGATATACTAAACATTATTATAGCAGCTCTCACAGTCCTATTGACCAAAGTCCTTAAAGTTTGTAAAATTCAATCCAAGTTTCAAGTTTTATTGTCATGTACAGATAAACAGTGTAGCCACATTTATCCATAATGAAATTCTTTGGCTTGTGCTCCTCACACATTAGAAAGTGTGCAGTTATATTAAGAAGAAAATAACAAGAAAATAGCAGTAATAAAAAATAATAATAAAAACAAGTAATTAATATTTTGAGAATTTAAGACAAGTTGGTATTTACAGTTTGTGCAAAATAATAAAAAAAAAAAGGTCTTCCGCCAGAGGACTGTACGAGGCAGGATTTTCGTCTTATCCATGTAACTTCCAGGTTTATCCTGGGCTTAGGTGGTTCACTTGTTACCGGGGAACAATTGGCCCCTCAACAATAAATTGTAACTATTAATCCCAATTTTGCTAAATAAAAGGATCTGGGTTGCATCAGTCACATGATTACCATTAACCAATGCACAACTTTACAGTAATTTAGCATCAAGTCGGTGCATCACGTGATCTCCTTGGAGATTGATTTATTTTTTTATAATTTTAATTGATAAATGATGCTTGAGTCTTTTCAGTTGTTCTGCAGAAATGTTCAGCCTTGCTTGACAGTCGGTGTGTATTCTTCACTTTTATCTTCTGTGTCTGTTTCAGATCAACAGCAGATTATTTTTGAAGGAAATGAGCTGTTTGACAGTGGCACTCTCACGCATCCTATCGTTAGTTTTAAATCTTAGAGGGGGGTAACCTGAACAAGATGTTGAAGGAAGAAGCAAGGGTCCCAAAAACCGAAGTATGGAAAACCTAGCTGACATGTAAATCCTTTCACAAATATTACAGAATAACATGTCAGTGGTCCAGGTGCCCAGTGACTCCTGAGCAAACTGGGAAGTCCCCCCAGTCATATCAGAGAGATTATCTACAAGTTCCACTGAAGCTTGCTCAGCTGTGGTGAAAGGAAAGCTTTCTAAGGCAGAGAACTGGGAGAATGTTTTCTACTCACCCCACAGAACTAAAGATGATGATGAAGTCCCGTTTCCACAGATTTTGTCTGTATGATTTATTTTGATTAGTAGTTTGTATAAATCAGCTGTTGCTCTGCCACATAATGAAGAGCCAGTGAAACATTTGGTATCAGTAGCACTCAAACTCTTTAAATATCAAATGAACACTACTTCAGTTCATGACATCATGATCATTTAGTAAAAGATTCAACTCAGCAAAAAGAAAAATGTCCTTGAGTTACTGACAGTTACAAAAAAGTGCGTCCTGCTCGTTTTATTTATATATATCAGACATTTTTCTGTTTTGCTTCTACTCTGCTGTGAATCTCTCAAAGAAATCTAAAACAAAATATCGAGCATGAGAACCATAATATGTAATGAATGTTGGCTCTTTTCTCTGTGCCACACAGGGTTGGCTGGTTTTCTGGGAGTCACAAAATCACTCATGCGACAGTATACTGCCCTCCCTCATGTCAACCCCCTGAACACAAGTGACGGCAGTAGACTTGTAGTTTAGGACTTGGAAAGTTCAAGGTTGTGATTGACACAGTGGCAAGAGCAAATAAGTAAATCCAAACTGACAGAGAATTTTTTTTGGCACAAGGAAACGTAAAAACGAACTGACCCCCTCAGTGACATTGTTGTGTATTTTCCTCACTACGCAATGCATGCAAAACAAACTAAAAAAAAAGAAAAAAGGATACAAACAAGTTCCAAAAACTTTTGCCAGTTTTTCTGGCAGAAAAACAGCTGCAAGAGAGACGGACCAGGGAAGTGAAAAAAGAGGTGAGGAAAGGAAGGTGATAAATTTGTCCAAAGGAGAAAAAACCATTATGGGAAGAAGGTGTTAAGTGTAAAGACACAACAAGATTATATGATGGTGAACAAAACACAGCAGCAAAGTCAGGCAGTCTGATTTTCTTTGTTCTAGGCTGGCTTGTTTAAGATCGGTTAGTTTCTTCTGAGAAAAAGTGATGTCATGAATATTTCTGTGCACAAGATTGGACAATAGAATTTACAAATTCAGAATCTCTATAATGGACGATTTTGTTGCCTCTATGAAATACAAGTGCTAACTAGTATAAATAATATCCTGTGATCCAGATTTTTACTCATCAATCACTAATATAATACAAAGCTCTCCTTTGATTTCTTTCTAATCAATCATTTTGTTTAATGCTTATAGTTTAGGAGCTACTGATCCACTATGTGCATGTTGATACAAAACAGAAGAAATGCAGCACTTTTTATAAGTTCTTTATTTTTCACATTACGCTTAAACTACAGGCTAACATTTTGTCTCACAAGAAGACCTGATGCATGATGCTAAGATTTCATTTGTAATAAACTGAGTGCTGATAAAAATGTATTCATATTTCATATTCACAGACATGTTTGAGTAAAAGATGTATAATGATCTCTCTGCACAGTTACTGACTTACAGAAGAGAACAGTCTCTTGTTGGGCAATTTAAAGTTCAGCCAGTAGGAGGCAGAGAAACAAAGGCTGACAAAATAGAGGTGTCTTTTGGAGCTGAGATACGCAACATCGTTTTTTTTTTTTATATCAACAATTGTTAAAACGTTAAAGGAAAATATAAACATTCTCTTAAATTGTTCATTTGTCTTGTTTTCATGTTTTGCTCCACACAGGGATGGAGGTCTGCCTTGGAGCGACCCCACTGGGGCAGATTCTGAATGGTGAACTAGTCTGTGAACATTCACGCTTCAGTTTCAGGCAGACAAAACAGAACTCCATTTTGCAGCGAGGACATTTGATATTTTTGCAGTATTCTGTGGTATGCTCCACCCTCAGGCCACATGTAGGACAGAGTCTGATGGCGGGGCAGCTGGTGACCCCCTCCACCTCAGGCAGACTGATGGTTTTACACGTCTGCATGAGTTGCAGGTCCTTGTTCTCACAGCCGTCATTGTCACAGCGGTCAGATCGAAGGCCTGAACCCTTCCATGGTTTCAGACACTGCCAGCAAAACTGGCATTTCTTCTTCTGATCAGCTGTGCATACGACACACTGGACACACAGGTTGGACAGATCCTTCCTCTCTACATCTGTTTTACACTGAGGACACTGATGTGGGAAACAGTGTTTTAAAGAAAAGAAAGAGACCTCCACTTTAAACATTTTTATCAAAGTGAAATAAGCTGAAAGGTCACAATAATAACCATAAATCACTTACTGGCTGAACCTCACAGTGGTCTGCAAGAGCCAGACGGGCCATGCTCTCTTCAAAGTGCTGCATTTCCTCCACAGTCAGATCAGCCAGTCTGCGCACCTCCTGGTACGACCACTCTTTATTACACTGCTTGGTTCCCTCCACTAAAGCCGGACATCTGAATTTGTAATTCCCCTGAAAACAACAACAAAAAAGACTCACTGTATAATTAGAGAAATAACTAAGAACTGAAGTCCAAACCTTCAAGGCTCTTACTTTAATTATAATTATAATAGTACTTTGTTACATTTATATCTAATAAACTACTGACTATTTTCCACAATCAAATCTGACAAACACACAATGATAACCTTTTATAAAAGTAACTTATTCCTTGAAATTCCTTATACCAGTAGTACCCAACTATTTAGCTTAAACAATTTATAAAAAAGCAGGATCTTGACCTAAAAGGTAACATTTGTATAATAATTTTAGCTAAAAAAAGATTTATTTTAACAGAGCTCAAAACTTAAATAGAACTTTGTTGCACCACTGTTAACCAAATTAAACATGAAACTTTATTTACAAGAAAAAATAAAGGGCTACAAAGACACGACATACCTCATCCAGCAGGGAGCGACACCAACGTGTGAGAGATTCAGGAGTCACAGCGTGGCCGCAGGACATCTCTGCTCTGAGAGAGTCATCACCTGAGGAGGGAGTTAACAACAACAAATCAAACATGTTACTGGTTTAGAGAGGAAACAAAGTCAAACTAGATTTGCATGTCAAGCTACCCCTCTTCACATCCAAATCCAACAAATCCCACACCGAGTGCATCATGTAAGCTGCTTTCTATCTCCACTCCTCCTTTTATACTGTGTCTGACTTAATCACCATCATATCTGTCTTTGATGCCTTCTCTGGTCTGTGCTGGAGTCCAGCTGCTGCTTCCACAACAGAAACAAAACACCAAATATAAATTATATTCAGTAAAAATGAAACAAATCTTACATGATGAATCCAAGTCATCCTCCCTGTTGACAAACTTCAGGGTGGTGTCTAGAGGGTCGTATTTCTTCTCCACCTGATCCTGTCCACGAATGCTCATTCTGGGGATCCAGCACTACAAATACTGTAGCATAAGATTTATATTAACATGTCAGCCTGCATACAGACCACAAATAATGACTGTCATTCTCACAAGATAGGAGTTTGGACCGAAAGGAGGATAAATGCTGTCTGATACACATCTTCAGTGTGCTGATGGTTCACCTTTTCAAGAGGGAAATGAACCAACGCATAAAAAAACTAGAGATTTACACCCTACAACCTCAAACTGCTGTCAAATTAAAGTAGGAGTCTCAGATTTCAGTTTTTGTTTTTGCTGCTGAATAATGAGTAGTTTTAGTGATTCAGATTTCAAGCACTTCACAGCACCAGAATAAGTGCAGAGCCTTTATGAAGTGGAACAGTACAATTTGACTTGTTTTTATAAACTTTATTTGCTTTTGAAGATGCATTCATGTTATCTGTGGTTGGTGTCACTGTATGGTCTTCTTATTGTCTTGGACTGAATACAGTGAATGTTTGTTAATGTCTTCTTGCATCAGTCCAGGTTTTTGAAGACTCCTCATATTGCTGGAGTTTTACTGGAGGAATTTTCCACTTTCATCCTAGATGAAAGTTTGCACACTGCTAGAAACGATTCAGTGTGTTCATGGTCTCTGTTTCACTCCCAGATAAAGGCTTGTGTGCTGAGTTTCAGTTAAATAACCATAAAAAAAAATGTTTTAGCTTATGTGTGTACCTTACAAAGAGTACTTAAAACGTGAAGGGTTTTGAATCCAGAAGCTCTCAGTCTTAAAACAACTTATTTAAAAACCTCCTGTGAGGTGTGGCGAGTCACTCAAGGAAGTTCCAGCTGCCTTTAACTTTATTACAGAACGTTAACGTTTCTCTTTCTTTTGAGATTGTTATTACAAAGTAGTAAACATGTCCACAACATTTATGTAATATTTTAAAAGAATATAAACTTAAACTTGAAGGAGGCTTCGTAGTTATTTAAGTGGATAAACTGAAGATATTAACAGGCGATTTGTTAAAGGGAGAAATGTTATGTCTTCGCTTGTTGGCACAGCTCTAGCAGTTTTAAAGACTTCCGCTTTTATTTTAACACTCAGCCAGAAATAGGACATCCACACATGTAACTCCCTAGTTTGATTTAAGTATTCAAATAAATATTAAATTTACCAGGAATCACGAGTCTCCAGGGTCTGTGTGTATTTCCAGCGGTGGGTCCTTGTGTGTCTGTCGCACCTCCTCTCTGTCGCACTTCCTCGTTCAGCGTCGCTACGGCATCGAAAGTGAAAGTTTGCTGATGTCGGTAAATCAGATAGGCTGCACGGTGAGTACTCTCCTGTTTACCCTCCCTTTTTACTACTCACCGTTAGAAAACATCATCATTATTGCTGTCTGGACTTACGGGTTATAGCGTCAGTGCGTTTGGTACTTTATACTGAAGCTGTGATTGTTTTACTGTTGCTTGAATGGTCTGTTTTATGACCCCCCGAAGGCGGGTAAGCACGGCTAAGAGGCGGCAGCATGGTTCAATAACACTCGAGACACAGACTGTTACTGTGGACGAATTCATTCAAATTTAAAGGGTTTACAATTTAAATTTGAATTTAAATCGATTTCGAAAATCAGACGTTTCAAGGTTATTTTACTTATAGCACATTTGTAATGATAGCACATTACCAAAGAAACCTGTAGCTACTACAAACCGTAAAAGTATCGCATTTATAATGTTGCTTTATTATTACCAGCTCAACTTTACTTTAACGAGCTTTATTTAAGGAAGCCACGTAACACAGTACAGTGACGTTATTGCAGGAAGAGAGAAAACAGAACAAACGAGAGGAGGCAGACACGACAGTGTCACACAGCTGTTGCAGATGTGTCTGCCGCACATCCATGACTCTGACATCACATCCTAAACTTGATGTGTTGGATTTACATCTGGTGACTGTGGAGGTCATTTGAGTACTGAACTAATTTTAATGTTAAAAGAAAACATTTTGAGAGGATTTGAGCTAACATAGTGAGTTATCCTGCTGGAAGCAGTCATCAGGAATGGTCCACTGTACACCACCAGCAGCTGTAACTGTGGATATACGGCATGATGGATCCGTGCTTTCATGTTGTTTATGCCAAACTCTGACCCTGCCGTCTGAATGTTTGTTGGTGCCTTTCTGGTTATCCTCAAATTCTGGAATGCCAAACTCACTTTACATCCTAGGCCACATACAGCAAACTTTAATTTTAAGTGGACCAGACCAGTGAAGCTCCCCCTTCTGTCAGTGTAAAGAAGTTTAACTACACAATGCAAACCTGAAATACGTTATTATAAGAAAAAAGAAGCACAATTTCAACAACACTTTACACACAACTGTTATCTATTAATTAACTATTTCTGGCTCAGTATGAATGGCCACAGGGAAGGTTTTTATCAGGAGAAAAAACTTCTTAAAAGCTTCTTAATGTCTATGCTTTTCTACTAATTTTCCAAAACCATCTAATTGGCTGGATTGGCATCTTTACCGGGTCAAGTATGGCCCCCGAGCATTGTGTTTGACTCTCCTGCTCTAACTTCTGCTGTATCTAATATCCTTCAACAGAATGAACCCAAGCATCTGACAGTAAAGTTCAGGAGTGAAAATGCCGACACACATCAGACGGACATCAGGATGAATCACTCCCTCGTGTCGAGGTTCAGAAAGAAACTAAAAAGCCTTCCTGTTGCAGGTAAGTAGTATAAAATGCAGCAGCTTAAAGCATGTGGCTCTGATTAAATGATGTTTGACTTATATTCCTTTCCCTCATTGACTTACTTTTTAGATTATTATGGCCTCAAGAGTCCAGGTCTTACATGTTACCTGAACAGCGTGCTTCAGGTGCTTTTCATGACAGAAAACTTTCGCGACGCTTTGAAAAGGTTTGAAAAACAACTTTATTTGGGATGTTTTTAAATGTGGCTTTGTTGTCTTGAGGAGATGAACACAGCTGTCATAAGTTAGCATAAAGCCTGGATGCATGGGAAAGAAAAAAAGAAGAAATGTAGGAAAATCAGAATAAATCAGGAACCTAGAGTATCACAGAAAATGTTTTTTGTTTTCTTTTACTCTTTGACTCAGTTTTAAGAAACAAGATGAAGTTTTTCTTTTATTTAACAGAAGTGTCAGATTGATGTGAAAGTGTATTTCTTCCAGGAGTTAATACGCGTTAAAATCTGGAACTAAGTGGAAATATAAAGATTTTTAATCACATTTCCTTTGTTTCCTGGTTACATATTAAGCAGTCCAGATTATCGGAGGAGCAGAAAAGACTCACCAATTGTTGACTCAGAGCTGAGAAAGCTGTTTGATGATTTACAGAAACAGTTGGCCGAAACACGTAACATCACAGAGAAGCTGGGCATCACAGATGGTAAGATGGTTTATTTGACATGTCTCATTATTCTGTGTGTGCATTTGAAATGCTGTAACAAATATATTATCACTGGTGCTCTGGTAATAATTTTGCGTCCTCTTCTGTCTCCCTGATCTTCAGTATTTGAACAACGTGATGCTGCTGAGTATTTTGAGAAGATTTTGTGTATGACGAGCCAAGACGCTTCCAAGGTGCGACCAATATACAGCTCTGTTTACTTTAAGGGCACAGTGTTCATTAATCAGTGCTGAAATTTGAAAATATCTAGGTACACGTGTACAAGGTACAGCACAGCAGGCACCAGCTGTAGCTGTCTGCTAATCGGTGTCAAAAGCGTCCTTTGGAAAATAAAGAATCAGATTTTTTATGTACCATAAACACGTGTCTGGGTAGTTGAGTAAAAATCAATATATATGTACATATTTGAAAAAGTACATATACTTTTTCAAATATGTGCATTAGCTGAGTTAAAGTGTAAAGATTAAAATACTTAGATTTACCTGAGACAATATAAGAGAGGGAAACATAGTCAAAGTATTTTGAATGCACAATGTCTTTAATCAAAATGATAGTTTTAATGCTAATATTTAATCCATAAACTTTCACATTTCCCATTTTACAAAAAAGCAAAAAAAAATTAGCAGAAATTACTTTTTTGATTAATAAGCCAAATGAGTTATTTATTTGCTGCTAACAGAAAATAGGAGTAGATGTAGCAGTAGGCCTCACAAATTATTGTACTTTATTCTAACAAAATGCTTTTGTCAGTGCAGTATAGCTCTAACAGTGTCTCTGATTACACGGGTGCACAGCAACAATTGTACTTTTTTGTGTCCAGATCTTTAAAGGAGAGCTGAATCACAGGACAACATGCTGTAAGTGCGACATGAAGAACGATTCCAGGAGCTTCTTTTGGATTCTGCCACTAATGGTGGAAGATTCAAGATATAAAACCTACAATGTGGTACTGAATTTTCCCCCATCAAAAAGAAGGGTATATATTTTCAAAAGGTTAAGAGAGCAATCTGTTTTACATAAAATCTTCATGGTTTGCAGGAGCATGGACTCGAAGCTTTCTTTGAGTTACAACAAGTATCTGGTGATGACCAGATATACTGCAGCTGCTGTGATGAAAAGCAAAATGCAGACATTGTGAGTGATGACTCTGATCTCTTAAAGTTTTTATCACAAAAGATGAATGCCTCTTGTTCATGTAGTTGTTTTTATGTTGTGTCCTAGAAATGGGAGATAACTCAACATCCAGATGTTCTGACCCTCCTGCTAAAGAGATTTACCTTTGACTACAAGCTGAGGCGCTACGTCAAGCTTCACTGCAAAGCTGATGTGCCTCAAACTTTACACATGAAGGTATTTAAGAGAGAACAGCAACAAGTTTTAACTTTTATCTTTTAAATTTAATGACTTTGTTTTATTTCCTCCTCTCCAGAAATGTACTTATGAGCTCTACGCCGTGGTTAACCACTTTGGCAGTCTAACAGGAGGACACTACACCGCAGAAATCAAATCATATGAAAATGGGCAGTGGTACTGCTTCAATGATGGACGTGTTGAAAGTGTAAGGGAGCATAATTTGACAAGTCCTCAGACAGTTAAGTGTTTAACAACATGACATTAAGTCATTAATTTATTATTATTTTTCATTTTTCAGGTCAAACTATTTTTTGCTAAAGAAAACCCACTGAGGTAAACACTGATTTTGTTTAATGCCACATGAGGAATATTTCCTGAGCTAGAACCATGTAATGTCTGACATGAAGCAGCTGGAGTTCACATTATTCAGCTGGTTGACTTTTGATGACGTTTGATGGCGTCTTTCTCATAATTCCTCATAACAGGTCTTCTACAGCTTACATCCTCCTGTACAGGAAAGGTAAGTTTGCTTAAGAACCTCTTATATATTTTTTTAAATTCATAATTATAATTTATTTGAAATGGTTAACCCACCAAGAAAAGAAAACTGTAATCTTTACCTTATGATATAAAGTGCATCAAGTCAACTGTTGTTGTGATTTGGAGGCAAATAAATAACATTAAATTTGATTGAAATTGAAGGTGACATTATTTCACTAGACTTAGATGTAGTGCAAAGAGTGTAAAAATGTAAAAGTTGTCTTACTAGCATACTTAAGAAGTGTTTCCCAAAAGCTTGTAGACAAAAATAATATTAAGAGTATCTGAAGAATTATTTTTGACCTGTAGGAGGAGCCAAAACTGCATGCTTTAAAGAAGTACTGGTTGTTTTTGTTTCAGTTTTAAGTTCTTTCACTGTTTTGAAGAACACTAATGTACAAATCAGAAAATTAATCAGTAACACAAACTGATTTAACTGTTTTTTGCACAATTGATTGGACTGTTTGCCTAAAATATTAATTTCCTAAAAGCCAAATGTCACTTAATACAGCTTTTTTTTTTTTTTTTTACGGAGTACCAGTTGTTTTGCCACACACATATCAGACTGATGCAAAAATGATGACATTCATAATAAATGCCATGAGAGCAATAATCTCTTCTCCAAAGACAGATTAGTCATTGATCATTCTGTGTTTTACTAATCTTCCGTTTTTATGTTCAAAGTGAGCAAAGAAGCTCCAAAGACTGAAGGAAGTGATGACGACACTCAGTGTGCACATTCAGACGTCAAGGCTGAAGGAAGGAGTCGTGAGACACACAGAGGGGACACTGCTTTTCCTCATTATCAACCAGAGAGATATAATGACAAAGGGAAGGACATTTTAAAGGGCTACAATGGTGATTTGCCAAAAAGCTGTCGTGATGATGGAATTTTGGGAGAACTGATGAACTTTAATGGAGAACCGGATAAACAGCCAAACCAAAGAGCAGCACGGATAAACAAAACAACTGACAGTAGAATAAGAATTAAAGCAGTTGTGCAGTGGCTTGATTCAAATACAAAGGCACACATGTATCCTCATATCAGCAAAACAGAACATTTGAGAACACGGAAAATTTACGAGACTCAGCAAAACAGTAATTCCCAAAAGACAAGACAAGACACTTTCTGGGAAGTTAGGGACGACACTGATACTGAGACTGGAACAAAAACAAGTAAACCAAGGAGTAGCCCAGGAAGAAATAGAGAGAAACCTGGAGAGACTAAAGATGAGGAAAAGAAGAAGGAGGAACTAAAAGAAGCATCAACACGAGAAAACAGCAGGCCTGTTAGACGGGGAGGGAACGGTTCTGTCTCTGCTGCTGATAAAAGGATTTGTAGTTGTTACTGTTCTTCAGTCATGAACCCAACAAACTACTCCAAGAGTCACCGTACAATCAATGAAGCCTCTAATTATAAAAACTCAGTAAATCAGGGCAGAAATGTAAATACCTTAAACAGCAACAATATGAAAGAACAGCACGTTGTTACTACAGACAGCAAACTCAAGACCAAACACAAGCAACAACAAACTGCAAGCGTGACAGAGAAAAAAAATATAATAAAAGAGCCTTGGAGGTGATGTTGTTAATTGTGATTGGTAAACTGTGATCAGGAATGCATTTGTTTACCTTGTTACATGTCAATGTCTTTCTTATTTACTATTTATCTGCAAATCATAGTTTTCCCATTTTGGGCCTCTACACATGTTCTCTGTAAATCCAAATAAATCTCTAACAAACTGTGTATGTATTTAAAACGTTCAGTAAATTCTTTAATGAAGCGGTCCCCAACGCCCGGGCCACAGACCGGTACTGGACCGTGAGTAGTTTGGTACCAGGTCGCAAGAGTTGAGGCTCAGGGGTGAAATTTATGGTTTTCAGGGGTTTTATCGTTATTTTTTAATGTTTTATCATTAAGTCAGTTTCCTTGGGCCTTTTCCCGTGTGTTATGAATATATCTTTTGGTACCAGTAATGGTTTTATTTTGTTGTATTTATCTGTGACAGCTCAGAGGCCGGTCCATTAAAATATTGCCCGATGGGTCCGTGGTGCAAAAAAAAAAAAGGGTTTGGGACCGTTGCTTTAATGACATTTTGTGCATTTGTGTTAGAAAAATTTACTTGCAGAAGATCTCAAACACACATCTTTGTAATGTCGCCCTGAGAGGTCAGATGCATCACAACAACTGAAGGAGTGACAGAAACTCAAACATATGATGGACTGTGCTGAGAGGTGCTGAAAAAGTGAAAGATTCACTTGTGTCCAAGATAACTTGTGCGCTAACAACATGATTCACATGTGCTTTTTGGCATTTTTTGACATGTTTTTTCCAGCTTCGTGTCCATTCTGTTTTTTCTACCTCTGCTGTGGTTTGTGTGCTTTTTGCAGCATTTTCTATTAGCTGTCGTTTCCTTTGGGTTTAGTAAGTTTGACCTCTCAGGGCCACCATACTTTTCCCCACAGTCAGTCAAGATGTTGAACATGGTACATGTTGTTTTATAATGGAACTGATAAATAATATTTGCAGTGATTTTTAATGAGATGCGTGTTAAAGAGGAACAGCAGGTAAATAAACACGCCCTGCTCTCATCATAAACTGAGATATCAGTTTAGATTTCCAGTTAGGGAAACGGCTAATAAAGAATCACATTCACACACTTGGTAATTTAGGCTGTTACATGCTGAGTGCTGCACAGGAACTATAATGATGACCATAAACTCTAAGAATAAACTCAGTGATGAACCTTTTTATAGCAAACACTGTTAAATATTAAAAACTTTTTTTTTAAAAAAATATTTTAATTTACACTTTTGAGGAAACATCAACATATATTTGACAGTTTTTTTTAAAGAGGTGCTGATTGTAAAAGATAAGAAGTCTCATGAGTAGCGACAAAAACAATTATCTAAATGAAAGTGAAAGTTTCGTGAGCCCTCTGATGAACCCAAAGAAGAAACTAAAGTGTCATTATTAGTTTCATCAACAGGCACTGCGAGAGCAAAACCAGGGGCACAGAAACCAGCACGTAATGGGAAAGATCTACCAGGTTGTAGTTCATGGACTACGGGGTGAGAAGATGATGATTGACCTGTGCAACACTGACGAGCAGTTTCAGAACATGACAGTGAAACAGCTGAAGGAAAAAATAAGTCAAAGGCTTCCGGAGACCGCAGGTAAATACACTGAGACATTAAGACTTCCATTACTTACATCATGTGACACCACGTAGCCCGTGGCTGATGAAAGCGCTCATAGTAGCGTTTAAAATGTTGTTTTTCTTTTAGTAAACTGAAGAATCAAAAGTGAAAGTAGACTACATTATGCACAACGACAAGCTTTTTTTCTTTAACATTACTGTATTAGTATATTGCTCCGGCTCTGCTAGGTCTATTCAAGCAGCAGTTTTAGGTACTTTTCTTTAAAATATTGTAAAGGGAGTAAATGAGATGAAGTAGAAGGATAAAGCACATATGTCTTGATGCATGCTCAATCATCCAGGTAAGTAAATCTCCAAAGGTTGATTCTGTTAATCTGAACGTAGTGTTTTCAGTGGGAGAAATGTTTTGTCACTCATCCAAGTGACTTCTTTAGTCTCAGCTGACTGCAGGTTTCCCAGTCTTATAAACAGTGCATTTGCATAATGACTGAAACCAGCTCAGTGAAGGAACAATGGGCTGGAAGGTCAGTTCGAAGGAACTGATGATGAAGGAACTGACCTCCCAGCCCATTATTCCACTGAAAACGCTACGTCCAGATGAACTGGATCAACCTTTGGAGATAAAGCACATAATGTGGAAACTCAGTCTAGTAACAAGCAAGTCCAACTTTAAGTACATTACTTAATAGACCTGCAGAGTAGGTCTCTGCAGGAGCTGTATACCTCCAGGACACTGGGGCGTGGAGCTCGGATCACTACTGACCCTTCTCACCCTGGACACAGTCTGTTTGACCTGCTCCCCTCAGGCAGGAGGCTCTGGTCCAATCGGACCAGAACCTTTCGCCATAAGAACAGTTTCTTCCCCTCTGCTCTTGGACTCATGAACAATAACCATATGTTGCTCTACTGTGTTCTCTGCATCTGCTCCATTTTTGCGCTGATCATCACCTGCATTTATGTATATATCTATTTGCTCAGCACTTTTAATTTTTATGTTTATTTAAGTGTTTGTTTTATAGTATGTTTTGCACTAAGTACCGAAGCAATTTCATAATGTTGTAAACCTTCACAACATCTGGCAATAAAACCCTTTCTGATTCTGTTCTAAATGTGGGCTAGTAATCTAATACATCTCTGTGTATGTGCCTATTAAAATGCATGTATTAAAATAGTATTTACTCTGTGTGTGTGTGTGTGTGTGTGTGTGTGTGTGTGTGTGTGTGTGTGTGTGTGTGTGTGTGTGTGCGTGCGTGCGCGCAGGAGAGGAAGCTCTGCGGCTGATATTTACAGATAAGATGTTGGATGGATCTGAGACAAAGTTGTCTGAATATGGAATCCAGCACATGTCTGTCATCCACATGGTGATGAAGGTTCCTGGAGGACTGAAGCCTTGACTGAGATCATCTCCACCGATGGCTTCAGCTGCCACTGCTGCTTGCACTTCAGCCACTGTTTGCAAGTTGCTTTGTATATAGACTGTTTATAAAAAGTGACAATAATCCAATAATATGCTCATGTTTGAAAATAATCAGCTTTTATTGTTGTATAAAATAAAACTGTGCTCTTCAATGCATCCTTGTCTGTAAGTATATATGGAGGTCTTCAGGAAAGAAATAAGACAAATTAACATTAAATGCATTAAATAAGTGTACGTTTTCTGCTTTCTGACAGATATTGTGGTGGAAAGACAATGCAGCTGATGAAACTTTCTTAAAGATTGTTATTAAACAGAGGAAAGGCATGTGCTGCCTGCAAAGCAGAAATCATGAATGATCTCATCGGGAATCTTATCAAGTAAACACCCTCACAGCTGGAATCAATGTGGCTGTTTTGACTGAACGTTGCATGTTCAGTGGAATTTCCTGGTAATTATAATCTCATGAGCTCATCATTTTGGCCGTGTTTTTGGTTTCTAAGTCAACAAAGCCGGCTGAACTTCAACTCTAGTCTCTTCATTTAACACAGAATGAGTGTCTCAGCTTCCACAGCACTCACTGACAAACACACATCAGATGAGTGCTGATGAGGATAAAACACATTCTGTAGGAACATTAGTGTTGAAGCAGGCTATGAGAGAAAAGATACCTTAAAATATAAAAAAGTAGTGTCCCCCAGTATATATCACTATATATACTATACACTATATATCACTATATACATTTCAGCATACAGCAGCAGTGTTTCCCAGAAATGGACATAAAAGAAAACTGCATAAAAGTATTTGTTTTTACTGGTGTACTGTGTAGTAACCCGAACAACAAGTACATAACGTCATTGCTTTACCTGCTCTACATCTCTAATAACTAACACCCTGTGCCAACAGTGATTGCTTCACTTTCTGAATTAAAAATAGATGACTGACGTATTCCAAAGGAATGCATTGTTTGCTCAGTTCAGTTATCCCGCCTTCCTTTGAGAATCGGGACACATGTAACATATTAACAGGTTTCTTATTTCTGATTAAATAACTACGGGTTCATATTTTTAACTATCACATTTAAGGGTGCAGTGCCCACTGCCTTTTGGAGAGGATAACAGTGTTCGGTCATGTGACGCTTATTTTAATAGAAATATTGTTTTTTCCGGTGCACCCTGAATACAGCACGAACAGGTCAAACAGAAACTGTTTCCACAGTTTCGACTTAACTGGACGTGAAAACAGCTTAATCCTCTTGTCCGTGAAGAATCTCAGGGAGTGTCTCGAAGTTGCAATCGTAATGCATGCTCACATGCATTAGTGCATTTGTAGAAAAGGTATTTTCAGAACCGTTGCGACTGTTTTGCTGTTAACCAGCCGTGTCTTTGCGGCTGCTGGCGGTGTAAAACGGGACTGAGGTTCTAAAGGGACTGAAAATGAATTACACGGGTCGACAGTTTTTCGATGGAACCTTTAACCTTGCAGGTAGGTGCAGTGCGTTTAGTTCCCTCAACCTGTTTTGCAGCAAACTGGGTCTTAAAAATGTAATACTTATCAGTCTATTCACTAGAATGTGGACTGATCAACAAAGATGACGCTTTTCTCGTAAAATTCAATCTACAAAACAGTAAATTGTGCAAAACATGAACGGGTGCAACTATTCGCTGTCTGTGCTGTTTTATAATCCATGCTTATGGTATGAAAGCAACTCTGCTACTTGCATGCTTTCATAACAATCTCTCCCCAGCAGCGGATGTAAAGTACCATGGCTTGGCAAAAGAAGGAGCAACATGCTATCTGAACAGTGTGCTGCAGGTGCTGTTTATGACCAAAGACTTCAGAGAAGCTGTGAAGAGGTTTGTTGTTGTCCGTTGTTATGCACCATAATGTATTCATGTCCGCTAGATTAGCAGTTTAAAACTGAGTTTTGTATCACTCATGACCAGCAGTGTCTTTGTTTAGGCACACCAATGAAAATTCTCAGTTTATTGACCAACATCTTAAAGCACTGTTTGAAGACTTACAGAATCATACTGCAAAGACGGATGCAATAATAAAGAAGCTGGGCATTGACAATGGTACAGTATGTTAACACACTGGACAACAAAACATTTGAATTCTGTAAATCACCTGTGCATTTGAAGTGTTGCATTCATAACCCATAATTAAAGTTCATAGTTAAAGAAACATTTTTATAATTGACTTGTTTTGTTGAACATCTCTGCACTCAGTGTATGAACAGCATGATGCTGCAGAGTACTTTGAGAAGATTTTAACACTGACCAGTCCTCAGGCCTCACAGGTACAGTCTTCATCAAAGGGTAACTATAAGCAGGATGGAAAAAAATAATAGATGTTAACAGGTTTTTGTTCATTTGTTTTTCAGATCTTCCATGGCATGTTGGCAAAGAAGACCACCTGTTGTAAATGCCTGACAGAGACTGACATAGATATACCGTTCTGGCATCTTCCTCTTGCACTGGTGGATTCCTGCACTGACACAAAAGGAAGTGAAGGATACAGAGTGGTAAGGATCTGACAAGCCTCAAACCTCTGAGCATGTTTCTGTTTTCAATATATACCGTAGGGGAAATTTCAAACCCTGCTGAATTTGAAGATTTTCTTAAAAACAAATGAACAGTCTCTAATTTTTGTGGTAGTGTCATGGAAAGACAACATGTTAACCAAAAATTCATAAAAACACATGACATAAAAGTTTTAGGGTCTTGTAGCTGGTCACCAGGCTTGCACATGTCTCAGGAGGATTTTTGGCCCACTCTTCTTTACAGGAACTCTCATAATCCTGTTTTTTTTGTTTGTTTGTTTGTTTGTTTTTTGGCTGCCACTTAGCACTTTGAGGCTTCAGCTCCCTACACAGATTTTAAGGACTGAGGTCTGGCTAGGCCACTCCATGACTTTAATGTTCTTCTTCATTAGCTCCTCTTTTTGTTTCCTTGATTACATTTTTGAGTCATTGTCATACTGGAAGACCATCCAGGATCCATCTTCAGTGTTCTGGCTGAGGGACGAAGGTACAATATGGTGGAGTCATCCTGTACTCTTAGCAGAATAACAGCCCAAAGCATAATGTTTCCACATTCGTGCTGGACTGTAGAGATGGTGTTCTTTGGGCCATACTCAGCATTCCTCTTCCTCCAAACATGGCAGGTCAAGTTGATGCCATAGAGCTCGATTTTGGTTTTGATTTGACAACAGCGCTTTATCCTAAACCTTCTCTATATTATTTAGAGGTCACTGACAAACTAAAGATGGCCCTGTACTCGGGCCTTCTTGATCAGAGGGAGCTTTTGGGTGCTGCAAGACTTTAGTCCATTATGCCATTAGTGTGTCATCAACGGTGTTCTTGCTGACTGTGGTCACAACTGCCTTGATATCATTAACAAGCTCCTCCCGTGTACTTTTGGGCACATGATCATCTTCACCATATGAGGCAAGCGCTCCACACTGAAGGCGACCGATGGTCATTTTATGTTTCTTCCATTTCTGAAAAACTACACCAACAGTTGTCACCTTCTCACCAAGCTTCTTGCTGATGGTGTGGTAGCACATTCCAACCTTATGCAGATCTACAGTCTTGTCCCTTTGACAGATCTTTGGTCTCACCCATGGTGGTGGAGATGTTGGAATGAAACAAACAGATTCTGTGAAAAGGTGAGCTTTATACTGAGACCAGGAGTATCTGCAATTCACTGATTGGCTGTGTACCCGTGTGGCACACAGATTACAAACTGTGGGAGCCAGAATTTTGGCTGGTTTGCAGACTACATTCTTATTTCGCTCTATACAGTGCAAATAAAAGTTGTTTTCTGGATTTTTGGTTTATATTCTGTCTCTCTCCATTTGAGACTGTTCATTTCTTTGAAAGTGAGCAATTCAGCAGGGCACCCAGTAATTATTCCCTCCACTGTACACTTTCAATTGGTTTAACTTTTGCCCCTGAGCGTGTCAGTGGCTTTTCACCAGTTTTTATTCCCTTTACTTCACAGCAGTGGCTTATTCATAGTCATAATTACAGTGCAGATTAGTTGGCCATACTTTAGAAAAACTAAGAAAAACTAACGAAGAAAAATATTTTTCTAGAAAACAAAAGAAAAATAAATATCTCCCACTTAAAGATGAATATCCAAAACTAAAGTTCTAAATAAAATAAGATACATATATTTAGAAAGTATACCTATTCTTTAACTATTTAAAATCAAGACAGTATAAACATGAACAGTTTTGAATCATCACATTCAAACCTGTTTCTTGCCACACTTGGTACATCCCCACCAAAAATGAACCATAATGTGATCAAAGGGCCTGGACTACTTTCACAGTTCCTTGATCTAAACCAGGGGTTCTCTGACTTTGAAGAAATGTTTTCACACACTGTCTAATAAAAACAATGACAGAAAAGCCTAACTGCAACTTTATTTAGATAATAAACTCTAATAAATTCACAATGAATCCTTCAGTAACTTGTTTTAAACAAATAACTTTCATTTCAAACAACTATTTGTAACTTTTGTCACTAAACCGCTTCACTAGTCTGCACCACTTCTTCAAACAAGCAACAAGTTAAACAGAATGTGAAAATTGACAAACAAAAATAAAGTTCAGTCTTAGTCTTATAAAGAAAAAGAAATCCAGAAACCTGTGAACACAGATGAAAAATATAGACTTTATTGAGAGTTTATACTATTCACTCTTATTGGCTGTAGTGAGCCTGTTTTTGACTGCAGAGCTTTGGTGGGGTGTGGTCTGCGGCGTGGTTGCGGGGAAGGCGGACACACCTGAGCGGCATCCCCAATCATGCCTCGCCGGCTTGAAACAGAATGAACTGGGTCCTGTTGTTGTTGTTGATGTGTGTAGGCTGTAGCCGAAAAGCTGCAGCTGCGTGTGTAAGTCGACAGCCGCAGATGTTAAACATGAAGTCTGCAAAACTTATCTGCCAGGTAACTTGTACCTGTCAGAACTCTGCCACACACTTTGAGAACCGCTGATCTAAACTACGAGGCCAAGCACAGTCAGATGCAAACTAATGTGTTATAAATCTTTAAACCAGCATTTTCAATCAGGCTCTCTGTAGGATTGCTGCTATTTTACATTCAGTTGTTCATAACAGTGAGTTTGTCTGAGTTACAGTAGCACTACTCTCTGTATCTGTTGACCCTAGAACTGAAGAAGCTTCTCTGATGAGAGGTGAAACGTCTTCAAGCAACTTAAAGAAGTCCAGACGCTTTTCTTTACAAGCTCCTTAGACCATGTCATAAATCTAAGAACACACCTCCCGCCCTAAATCCACATGCGTGGGAAGGTGGGGGTGGGGAGAGTAGTAGCACAACTCAGAACAGTGTAGGCCACAATGATAACAGGGGTGCTAAAGTCCAACCCTGTCTCTTTCTAAGTAACACAAAGGAACTGGAATGGTTTGTTATCAGCTACAGATTTTTTATAAATGAGCTGCAGCTGATGCAGAAGTCTGCAGTCTGAATGCCTACTGACACCAGTAATTGTGTGCTGGTTGTGTAGTTTGTTACTAAAGTGAGGGTTTATTGCTTTCTCTCAGATCTCCTTCAAAAGGAAGTTAGACTCAAGGGTTAATTAATTGTCTCGTGTTAGACACATTCCTTCTTGAGAAAACATTTCTGAATACCGTACATCCGTGAAACTAGTCAGCGGGTTTATGTCAGAGGGAATTAAGGAATAAAATGAAATGTGTGCATTTTCCAGGTGGATGGCATTGATGAGTTTTTCAGAATGACAGAATTAAGTGGAGAAAATCAGATGTACTGTGACCAGTGTGATGACAAAGTTGATGCTACTACTGTAAGTAAAGAGAAAACTTGTTTCTGATTTATGCACATTAGCTGATTTTGTTATTGTAGAATTATTACTTCATAATGTTATAATGAAAAAAACATGATGACATATTCTGATGTTATTCATTCAGAAAGATGTAATGAAGCATCATCCAGATGTTTTGCCTCTACTTCTGAAGCGCTTTGAGTTCAGCTATCATGACATGTCATACGTCAAAATCAGCTGTGCTGTGGAGGTTCCCTACACCCTGCAGATACCAGACGTATGTATAACAGTATATTTTAATATTTAAACAATATCCTTTTCATTTTCTTTGCTCATTTTCATGGCTGTCATTTCTTTCTTTGGTGATCAGAGTCAGACATATGAACTGTATGCAGTTGTGGATCATGTTGGTGATCTGAGAAGTGGACTTTACAGTGCAAGAATCAAGATCGAGGAGGAACACGGAGACAGATGGTATAATTTCGATGATGCTGGAGTCACAGAGGTAAGACTGTTAGTCCTTTCTTCACTATTGCTGAAACATATTACAAAACAGCCATGTTGCGCAGTTATGCATTACAGAGGAGGAGAAAGAGATCGATCATATGTTTCTTTGCTTTTTCCATCACAGCTTGATTATGAACCGTTCCAAGTAGACAACACTGAGAAGTAAGATTTTGTCTTTTTCTTATATCCACATAGTGTTTTTTTGCAAATATTTCTTTATTTTGCACAAGTGCATACTGTAGATATATTAGATCTCATGTATGCAGGTGAATGCACTGGCATTGAATTTAATGCACTATACCACATTACTATGTCATACCATTCTGCTGATGCAAACAAAGGAATGGTTTAGATCAGCCATTCCCAAAGTCAAGAGTGCTGAGGCCTACTTAAAAAAAACAGAACATCCCTCGGGGCCCACTCACTCTTAAATCTTCAGTCTAATCAAAATACAAAAAAAAAAAAAAAGTATTTTCTAAAAATTGTATTAAATAACATAAACAACACAGGCTGTACCGAGTTATATGCCAGTTGTTAAGGTCAATGTGTCATCCAGAGACACAAACTTCAAATCAAGAGCAGAAAATTTAGGTTAGAATAATAATATAATAAAGCAACCATACTCCTGGTTTAAATTCAGTTTTTTTTAATATAAATATATTTATATAAATATGTATCAGTACATGAGTATTTCAAACTGAATTTCTGTTATCGCTGAGGCCCACCTGCAGTACCTTGGCAACCCACCAGGAGGCCTCAGTCCTTACTGGTTTAGATCAAAGCAAGTTCATGGTTTAGAATTACCCACTCAAAGTCCAGACCTAAATATTATTGACAGTCTGTGGCAAGACTTAAGCATTGCTGTTCACAGTTGCTCCCCATTTAATCTGACTGAACTGGAGCTAATTTTCAAAGGGCGAATATCGCAGTCTGTAGCTATACAAAGCTTTAACATACTTTTCAAACCACTGTATTGAATACATGAGCTACACATTTTGATTTAGTTGAAAAATAAATCAGTTTCTTTTCTTCTTTAGATCTGAGAGTGCTTATCTACTTTTTTACAGAAAGAAGAAAAGTAAGGACAAATCTTTTTATAATGCTTTCCATTAATGTTTTGTTGGTGTGCATTAAATGCTTTTATAACAAATTTCAAATTCATCCCACAGATGCTGTTGGTGAAGAGATCAAGGAGATGGAACAGTTGTCCCTGACAGCACGCCATAAAAATCACACAGACTGTGAGGGTGGTGAAGTATCAGACGACTCTAGAAAGGATACAGGAGAATATGGGGGAGGTAGACCAAATGTTGGAAAAGATTACAGCTCTAAATTTGTAAGTGTTGAAGCTGATAAAGTAACGACAGGAGAAGGAAAGCTGTTAACAAGATATGACCTCTTAAATGGATCTCAAGACGAGCAAACAGGCAGTGAGAGAATCAATCAGATGAATGAGCAGAGGAGCATTAGCAGGTTTCTTAATGAACCAATAAAAGAAGATGTGATGGGTGAAGCCAGTAATCATGATGTTACACATTCAGGACATAAAGATGTTAGTGTGCAAACTCAGAGGAGGAGTGTGAGGGATGACAGGGAAGAAACGAAAGAAGCTGATAAATATATTCAAATGAGTGAAATCACCATTGAAAATCCTGACAACAGTGAAGCTGTGAAGCATGTTAGCATGAGATTAGATGGTAGAGGGCAGAAAACAGCTGAGAAGATTATCAGTGTTACCCGTACATCACAAAGTGTTGGTGGTGTGCAGATACAGAGCAAAGAACAGAAAAATGAACGTGACACCAAACTGAATCAGAGTGAGGGGAATAAGATAACAAAGGAAAGACTAACAGAGGAGCAGGACGGAGGTAGTGAGGAAAATATTGAAATTATAAGACTGGAGTGTTTTCAACCAAAAGCAAGAATTGGAGCTCAGCGACTTACAGAAGGAGGACATGTTTCAATGAATTCAAGTCCTATTGTTAGAGTAATTGACGAAGAACATACAGAAATTGATAGTGCTTGTAAAGACGACAGTCAGACAAAGATCATCATAAGGAAAACTACAGATGAAACCACACAAGACATGACAAAATGGATAGAGAGTCAAAGAAATATTAGAAGTTTAAATCTTTACATAGATGAAGAGGTCACTTTGGGCAAAATGTAAACTCTTTAAATGTCAACAAAATACACATTTTCATTCATGAATATGATTGATACCAAAATTACATTGAAGATCGCAGAGAAAGTGTTATAATACTGCTCATTTTTTCCACTGTTCTTTTTGAAAAATATAGCTTGAGTGTTGTATTTGTCTCTTTTTCATTCATTTTAACAGCTACAAAATGCTTAAGTTAGAATTGACTAAAGGCTTTATTTGGCGTAACGTTTTTAAAGGTTCAAAGAAACTTGGGATATACCTTAACACAGAATTATATTTCTGTTATCACTGAGTGTTTTTGTCTTTTGTTCTTAATGGTTTCATTTTTATGCAGTCTTTTAGTGTATTACCGATTTCATTTTATTTTCACATTTCTTTGTGTAAAAAAAACAACAACATACCAATGAATGTAAAGTGTCAATGATTTCAGACAAGAAATTTCACAAGGAAATATTTAAATGTAAACTTTTGTGTGTTTATATGTTTAATGCCTGATTTTAATTGCAGTATTACTTAATTACTTTTCATTCTGCTGTGCATTTCCTTTTAAAGCACTGCAACATATTGCGTTCTTCAGCAGAGCCCTCTGAGCTCATCTGTTGCCATTTCTTTGTCATTTATATATTGATTTTCTTAACTTTGGCTCTGAATTAATAAATACAAAAATACTCATTTTACAGTATGTTTTGATTACAATCATGGCTAAAATGTTGTCCATATATTGTATATGACTTTACCTCTGGACCCAATAAGAAATTCACCTAGCTTAGATCAGATTTAAACTTAAAATTTACGAATTAACAAAAATTATTTTGGTGACGATGGCTGAGCTGAAGAAAAATTATTCTGGATAAACTTAGAATCAGAATCAGAATCAGAATGGGGTTTATTGCCAGATGTTGAGGTTTACAACATTAGGAAATTGCTGCGGTGCTTCAGTGCAAACATAGTGTCATAAATAGCACTTAAATAGACATGAAAAAAAATAAAAGTAAGAATAAGAATTAAAAGTGCTATGTAGAAAGATATGTGCATGGGATATACATGAGATATATACATGAGAATAAGAATTATGAGTGCTACGTAGAAAGATATATACATGAGTGCAGGTGGTGATCAGTGCCAAACATGAAATGATGCAGTGACACAGCGTAGGGTCATGTGTTAGTGGTGGGAACAGTCATATGGTTATTGTTCATGTGTCCGACAGCAGAGGGGAAGAAACTGTTCTTATGGCGAGAGGTTCTGGTGCGAATGGACCGGAGCCTCCTGCCTGAGGGGAGCAGGTCAAACAGACTGTGTCCAGGGTGAGAAGGGTCAGCTGAGATCCGGGCTGCACGCCGCAGTGTCCTGGTGGTGTACAGGTCCTGCAGAGATGGGAGTCTGCAGCCAATCACCTTCTCAGCAGAGCGCACAACACGCTGCAGTCTCTGTTTGTCCCTGATAGTGGCTCCAGCGTACCACACGGTGATGGAGGAGGTGAGGATGGACTCGATGATTGCAGTGTAGAACTGCATCATCGTCCGTGTTGGCAGGTTGAATTTCTTCAGCTGCCTCAGGAAGTACATCCTCTGCTGGGCTTTCTTGATGACGGAGGTGATGGTGGGCTCCCACTTCAGGTCCTGGGTGATGGTGGTACCCAGGAAGCGGAATGAGTCCACAGAGGTGATGGGGGTGTCAGTCAGGATGATGGGGGGGAGTGGGGCTGTGTGCTTCCTGAAGTCCACAATAATCTCCACTGTCTTCTGGGCATTCAGCACCAGGTTGTTGTGGCTGCACCAGGACACCAGACGTTCAACCTCCCTCCTGTAGGCAGACTCATCCCCGTCCGAGATGAGCCCAATAACGGTGGTGTCATCTGCGAACTTGATTAGCTTGACAGACTGGTGGGTGGAGGTGCAGCAGTTGGTGTACAGGGAGAAGAGCAGAGGAGAAAGAACACAGCCCTGAGGGGAGCCGGTGCTGATGGTCCGGGAGTCCGAGACATTCTTTCCCAGCCTCACATGCTGCTTCCTGTCCGTCAGGAAGTCAGTGATCCACCGGCAGATGGGATCAGGCACATTCATCTGGGAAAGCTTGTCTCGGAGATGGTCTGGAAGGATGGTGTTGAAGGCAGAACTGAAGTCCACAAACAGGATCCTGGCGTAGGTTCCTGGGGAGTCCAGATGCTGCAGGATGAAGTGTAGGGCCATGTTGATGGCGTCGTCTACAGACCTGTTGGCTCTATATGCAAACTGCAGGGGGTCCAGGAGGGGGGCCGTGAGGGTCTTGAGATGGGAGAGAACTAGGCGCTCAAATGACTTCATGACCACAGATGTCAGAGCCACGGGTCTGTAGTCATTTAGTCCAGTGATCCTAGGTTTCTTGGGGACAGGGATTATGGTAGAGGACTTGAAGCAGGCAGGCACATGGCATGCCTGCAGTGAGGAGTTGAAAATGCCAGAAAACACTGGGGCCAGCTCGTTTGCACAGTGTCTGAGGGTGGCAGGAGACACGCCGTCTGGGCCGGGAGCTTTCCGAGCATTCAGACTCCTAAACTGCTTCCTCACATCTGCTTCATGAATATGAAGAGTTGTGGTGGGAGGAGGTGGTGTGAAGTTTGAAGGTGGTGATGGCTCTATGGAGGGGGGAGAGGTGGGGGAATGAGTGTCCAAAGTGCCTCTATTGTTGGGGCCGTTGGAGGTGTGAAGGCTGCCTGATGGCTCGTCAAAACGGCAATAGTTGGTTGAACGTGAATTCAATGCACATTACTTAAAACAATTTTACTTCCTAATTGAAATATAATAAATGGGACAACAGAGAGGAGAGTGTGTTTCATTACTTTAATTTGACTCCCATAGTTTTTCAGCACAAACATGAGTCAGTCAGCTAGTAAACATAGAACAACAAGGAGAATGGGCACATGTGGGATGAAATCATAGTGGCAAAAATATTTGGAAAGGAAACCGTTATTTTTATTGTTACTGTCACTCTGTTAGTATTCTGGTATTCATTGGCAAAGGCCATTTATACTCCACAATGCCGAGTAGTGTGCACAGGACCACTAAAGGACATCAGGGCCTAAGGCCACTCACAAGAAGTCTGTTTCTAATTGTTTGGTCAGAGACATTCACACTGGTGCTGGAAGATCATTTTGAAGCTAAGGTAGTACTCAACTTGTTCCTCTTTCCACAAAGGAACAGATGCCGGTCCTGCAGATGGCTGGAAGGCCTTCTACAACCCTCTCCAGCTCTCTTAGAGTAACCACTTGTCTCCTGCGTCTGCTCCATGCTCTTAAGGCTGTGCTGGGAGACAGAAAACCTTCTGGCAGTGGCATGTAGTTTTGTGGCATCCGGTGGAGTTGGACTGTTTGTGCAACCTCTGTAGGGTCGAGTTTTCACCTCACGCTAAAAGCAGTGAAACTGACCGTAACCAAAGGAAAACTAGTAAAAAAGAATAGATGATGACAAAAAAAATATCAGCATCCTCCACCAGTAAAACCATTCCTACTTTTGTGGTTGTCTCATTGTTGGCCCTCTACTGCACCTAGGGTTAATTTCATCTAATTTCATTTATATTAAAGCTGCAGAAACTGATTAACACATAAATATACATGAACTGATATTTGTCAGACACTAAATATGCATTCTGTTTATTTGCAAGGAATCTTTATCAAGTGACTTGTTTGTTGATGACTATTATTTAACAGAGATTAAGTCAAAGAAAACTATTTTTTAAAAAGTCTGTTGTACAACATAAAAATGCATACAGGAAACATAGTTTACCACTATTTAAAGCATATGAACAAGTCAGGCTGTAAAACATTTGGCTTCTCTCAATGAAATTCTCTGAATGAAATATAAAAGAAAAAGTCTAACATGAGAGAAGGATATGACTCAGAGAGCATGCTGTGTCTTAGTTTCTGCGCCACACAGGTATTGAAGTTTGTCTGGGAGCTACACCATCACTGCAGGGGATGAAGTAAGAACTTGTCTTCAAGCACTCAGGTTTGAGTTTCAGACACACAAAGCAGAACTCTTTCTGACAGCGAGGACAGATGATGTTCTTGCAGCCTGTTTTGTCGTGCTCCACCCTCTGACCACAGGTGGGACAGGCCCGGATGGAGGGACAGGCATCGACCCCCTGAACCTGAGGGAGAGCGGTAGTCTTGCAGTTCTTGAGAAGTTCGAGGTCGTGATTGATGCATCCATCGTTGTCACAGCGGTCAGAGCGTGGAGCACTGCCTTTCCATGGCTTCAAACACTGCCAGCAGAACTGGGACACTTTCTTCTTGTCAGCTGTGCAGATTGTGCACTGAACATTAAGGTTGGTCAGGTCCTCTCTCTCCACATAGGTTTTGCAACCAGGACACTGTTATGACAAACATTCAAGAATTTCATTGTTTTTGGATATAAACTTTCTTTGTTTAGAGTCACATGACTGAAACTGATCAGATTGATATTATCCTCACATCAGTGCAGTAAACTTACCAAGTTAGTTTGTTTTTATCATGATGACTAAGAGCAGTGGGGAATTGCTGGCACTGCTTTGACCAAAGATTAATGACTACATTTATACCACCTTTAACCAAAATACTTTTATAGTTACGTTTTCCTAATTTTTTTTAAGGATTACTTGTAAATATACATTTAAAGAATTCAATAATTTCTGAAACACTTACCATGTGAAAATGGTACCTTTTTAAAGCACAGTTTGAATACTGTGAGTGGGCCTAAGGGGTCAGGACCTGCTCACTTCAACAATGGGCCTATCCTGATTGCCTCAAATATTTTTTTTCAGGTTTTATTTTTACTTATCAAAATAAATGTTTAAATAAACAACAGACTAAAAATGTTTTTCTTTCTAACAAAAAAGTAATTTATCAAGTTATCAGCCAAATTATGGCTGGAGAACGGGAGTGAGAGTTAAAAATTTCCGTCTATTTTTTTTTTCTTCATGACAGCGCAGGCGGTTTTGATTGAGATCATTTATTAAATTTACAGCTCAGTGTGTTGATTCTGCTGTTTATATAAATCAGGGAACAAAGAAAATTATCCCCAAAATAGCCTTTTGTTTTGTAGGAGCAATCATTCTCCACTAAACTCTTCAACTAAATGAGGTTAACTTGGACACTTACAGTTTTAAATTCACAGTACTCTGTGGCAGCTAGGCGAGCGATGTTCTCTTCAAAGTACTCCATCTCTTCTGTTGTCAGTACTGCCAGCCTGCGCACCTCTTGGTAGGACCACGCTGCATCACACTTCTGTAGCGTACCATTCTTTAGAGCTGGGCACTTAAATTTGTACTGGCCCTGAAAAAGATGTTAACGATGTAAAGACATCTAATTGATGTTTTTGATAGAAACAAGTTCTAAACACTGGCACAGCATCAAGATTAATTTAATGTTTCCATTTATGTGTTGACTACTTACACTTAACAATTATGATTTTGGTCACCATGGCTAAAAATGTCCATAAAATACAATACAATGTACAATTAAAAATGAATAAATGCATATGTGTGTGTGTGTGTGTGTGTGTGTGTGTGTGTGTGTGTGTGTGTGTGTGTGTGTGTGTGTGTGTGTGTGTGTGTGTTTTAATGAATTATTTAATTTCCCCATTTATGAACACCTTTCTCACTTTTTGTGTTGGTTACATGGTATAAACTGAGAGTTTTTTCTTAAATACCTTTTTATGTAACAGAAAATCCTTTTGTTCATGTGTGTATTCACCATACAAAATCAATAGTAACATTGAATAATAACATAAATATCTAAGCCATTAAATGCAGTAATAGCAGGTCAGTGCATTTAGACATGTTCACCATGAACTACTGAGGTTCAAAGTGAAGGATGTAAATCCTTTAAAGGAGACCTCCCAGTCTGTATGTGTGGTGTCTGTGGTGTAGGGTTAGTCTAGTGTCTTCACATTTGAGTGACAACTTTCTAAAAGATCCGATGATCTATCTTGTCAAATTGCCATTGTATTTGCCTATTTAATATTATAAATCCATCAGCAACATTTAAATATAAATTTTGGATGTCTGGATACAGACATAAATCAAAACCTTGCAGAAATGTAGATATTAATTTTCCTACGCAAGCTTAGACAAGAAAACTAAAAGTAAAACTATATGAAAACAATGACGTTATTTGGAACCTGGAAAGTACCTGATCCAACAGGCTGCGACACCACCCAGTGAGCGACTCCGGGGTGACGGCATGGCCGCAGGACATCTCTGCTCTGAGACCCTGGTCTCCTTCCACTGGAGCTGAGAGGAACAACAATAAGCGCAGACAGTGAACTCAACATTGTGCTGCAGCTTGCCCGAGAACCTACTTTGTGCAAAGGCTCCGACCCCGGAAATTTAGCACACAAGTAAAATGTTTGTATAAAATACTACTTCATTTGGTTTAATTGGGATAACCAGTGCATTTATTATAATAATTCCAAATCAAATCACGCACAGTTATTAGAAAGAGCAGAATTAAGGGGCTTCAGTGATGATAACTAGTTGTATTTCTTACGTAGAGGATCCAGATCATCGGGTCTGTTGACGAATCTCAGCGTCGTGTCTCTGGGGTCGTATCTTTTCTCGTCGGTCATTTTAGCTCAGAAACTCTCCGTCCTCTCCGTGGATAAACAATCTGTGTCTGCAGTCAAATGAATTTGTTTTTAACTTTCAGTTTCCCCCAGCAGTTACCAGAAGTCACATGACAACGCCGGTCTGTCTTCTTGCATCTGTATTTCACTTTATTTACTCTTTAAATGTGTCCCAACACACCTCAATAAAATTAGTGGGTCATTAGCAAGACTACATCCTGAGGTGGCAACTCCTAACCCAACTCAAATAAATTGAAATAAATGTAATAAAATATAAGTGTTTGGGAAATAATGTACTTCTAAAACTACTTTTATTGCACCATGTTCGTTCACTCATGAGCTGCTGTAACATTAATCGAATGGCTGAACTGAAGCATGCAGTCAAATTATAAGCTGTGTATTGTGCACAAATGAAATTCGTAGGATATTTTTCGCGCTGCTTCGTTCAATTACTTCATATGCTGCCTTCACGATCTTATGTGAATTTCCAATACATCCCAACTGAAAAATATATTCCGAAACCTAATTTGTCGAAGGAGTGCATGTTAATAGGCCCTGGGTTAATCCACATGTGTTTGTGAGTAAGGAGATATTAGGTGTTCTGCATTCACATTTTTAATAAGTTTCTGAAAAAAAAATAGTAATTTAATAATTTCGAGATTTCAAACACGTAAGCAACATTGCAGACCCGAAGAGAAAGAGAAAGTAATCCGGGGCTTTTAAATTCACTGGATCTGTAGATCGCAGATTGTGTCGGGAATAAACTAAGTAGTTTCGGAAAGAATGCCTTGAATTGAACGGAAGGTAGGATTCTATGTGTTGTTGTTTAGTGGTTGCTTAGCGTAACCGGTAAAATATGCGGCTTATTTCTTTTTAAGGAGCAGTTTATTCAGCGGTGCAGAAGTGAAGAGGTTGCAGGATGGCACAGAAAATGAACGGACAGTGCACCAATACATCTCTGGGTAAGATTTCAGAAAATATTTAAAGCTCTTTTGTTTGTTTGTTTTTTGTTTTCATCCTCAGGCGTATTGTTGGAGATGGATATTTATCCATTTATACAGGAATTTCGATGTTTCCTTTTTGCCTTTTTTCATCTAGCTTTCATCAACATCCTTATCATCATAAATGTTTAATAGATAGAACATTGATGAATCACAAATCTCTCTCGGGATCTGAGGTTATGTTCAGATTCTTTTTCTAGCCAATTCCCTGCACTATAGGTTGATTATTTAGTTTGGACAGAGAGTAGCTGTTTTTGATAGGGGCGATATGGGCGGTTGCCCAGGGCGGCATCTTGGTGGGGGGCGGCTTCACGAGCATCGGCAAAAAAAAAAACAGTTGCTCGCACCCATGCTGCCCCGACATCAGCCAGCGCATTTTGGGGATGGCATAGGCACCGATGGGTTTTCTATCGCTTATTTGCTGGGAGTAAGGGCGCCCTCGTTTGCACCTGCTGCTTGCGGCACAGGGAGGAGAGGGTGGGCTGCGGGGGATTCTCTGGTTGGCTGGAGCAGCATCTAATAACCAACTCGCAAAATAAAATAAAAACAAACCAACAAACACGAAAACACCAGACATTATGATACAGACTTTTTTTCGTTTTTTCGAAATTCTATACGCGAAAAGTGAGCGCGAGAGCCCTCGGTGTGCCTGCTCGCTGCTGAAGTCAAAGTAAACTTGACGCGCCGAGGGCTCTCGTGCACACTTTTCGCGTATAGAATTTCGAAAAAATATCGGTGCAAATTATAAGTCTGTATCATAATGTCTGGTGTCTTCGTGTTTGTTGTTTTGCTTTTATTTTCTTTTATTTTGCGAGCTCCAGCCAGCCAGAGAATCCCCCGCCGCCCCTCCTCCCTGTGCCACAAGCAGCAGGAGGGGCCCTTACTCCCAGCAAATGGGAGTAAGGGTCAAGTGAGCCCTCACTTACGAAGTCACAGTCAAGCTAGCCGCAATAGAAAGCCGATCGGTGCCTATGCCATTGCCAAAATGCGCTGGCTGATGTCGGGGCAGCATGAGTACGAGCAATTTTTTTTTTTTTGCCGATGCCCCACCACGATGCCGCCCCGGGCAACCACCCGTGTCGCCCGTATCAAAAACCGCTACTGCCATTATGTATTCGTGATTTGAATCCTGGGTTGTGCGAAATCCCAGAAATACACCCTAGACAAAGTGATTCTGTGAACTAAGGTGTAGGTCTATTAGGTTATGTTGTGGTGATCCTCGGGTTGGGGGATGGGTGTTCATACTGGAGGGCAAGATTAAATCCAATGGAAGGTGGACAAGATAAGTTCAAAGCCATCAGGTGCTCAGTTTAGAAAAAAGAGAAAAGAAGAAGAGGAGAAACGAGCACAAGATACAGGTAAGCAGATGTGTCATTGGATAATGGCAGGTCATCCTGAAACAATCAGAATACTTTATTAATCCCTAAGGAAATTATATGGGTTACAGTTGCTCCAAGAAGAAATTGTAAAAATAGTCACAGTAACAGACTAAACTCCAAACAATACCTCATGTTACAGATTTTACACATTTAAGAAATAGCACTAATACATACAGATCACTCAATTATAAATATCAAGAATTAACAGAGGTGATTATAAATAAATATCAATAAAATTGAAAAGAAAATTACAGAGTAGAAAATAGTGTGTGTAAAAAAGGATGTAACTATTGCAGCAGTGTATTAGATTGTACAGGGAGATGGCCATGGGTAGGAATGGCTTCCTGTGTCGTTCAGTGGGGCTTTTTGGTAATCTCAGTTTCTCACTGAACGTGCTTCTGTGACTAGCCAGCATGTCAAGGAGTGGGTGGGAGGTATTATCCAACATTGTCCTTATCCTGGACAACATCCGGCTCTCAGACACCCTAACTGAGTCCAGCTCCATCCCCACAACATTACTGGTCTTGTGGATCCGTTTATTTTGTCTGTTAGTGTCTGTGTCCCTCAACCTGCTGCCCCAGCATGCCGGAGGGAATGTTCACCCATGGCACCAAAGAGGCTAGGACCGCCCCTGTGGACAGACACTGGAGTCTAAAGAGAGTTTTGCTTGTTCCAAACTGTTGTAGTTTACCAGTTACTGAGGCCACTATACTCCTGGCAATGCTCCAAGCTTAGATGCCCCCAATCTTTGGTTCAATGTAATATAATTTGGAGGTTTACAGGTAGTCTTTGGGCTTATTAGCTCTCTTTTTCCCTGCACTGTAAATTTTGGGAGATTATATAAATTGGTTTGTGCTTTTCCCAATCAGCCAACCAAATCAAATGACTGAATTTGACTGGAATTGGCAAATGAGATGTTTTAGAGTAATATTAACATTGAAAAAAAAAAACCCAGTTAAACTCCTAATGTAGAAATGATAAAATAACTGTTTTTGGTTTATTTCTCTTTGGGTATTTTATGATCCAGGCTCATGTTTTAAATATATATCTTCTTTGTATGAATTCTCTCTTCCCCTCAGCTAACAGGTATCATGGGCTGATAAACCAAGGATCCACATGTTACTTGAACAGTGTGCTGCAGGTGCTGTTCATGACCAAAGACTTCAGAGAGGCTGTGAAAAAGTTTGTTGTCCAGCTTTAAGTGTGATTCTGTATTTATCATATATGACGTTTACGGTGCATTTTTAATCACTCATGTTTACTTCCTGTGTAGGTACTCTGGAGAAAATCCCCACTCTGAATTCCTTGATCATGATTTGAAAGTCTTATTTGATGACTTACAGCAGTATACAGCATACACATTTAAAATAACAAACAAGCTGGGCATCGACAACGGTACAGAACAACAAAACCTTTTTAACACTGTAAACTCCTGAGCACTGTATAACTTTAAAATAATTTAAAATAATACATAATTTAAAATAATTATTAAAATATTATAACAATGCAAAATTGTAGGGCAAAATTACAAAATGACTTTTACAAAAATGCATTTGTCACAGTGTATGAACAGCGTGATGCTGCAGAGTACTTTGAGAGGATTTTAAGAATGACCAGCACTGATGCATCAAAGGTAAGGTCTTCATCGATGCTAAAGGATATCTATATCTATACACTGGATCAATATATCACTTTTTAATTGTGGAGTCTTTGCCTTAGAGTATAAAATGCTTTGAACAACTTTTGTTGTGAACAAATGCTTTCTAATTATAACTGAAAGAGAATGAACAGATTTTTGTGCATCTGTATTTTCAGATCTTTCACGGTCAGTTAGTAAACAAGACCACCTGCTCTAAAGGTCATATACAGACTGACAGAGATGCACCATTTTGGTATCTTCCTCTTTCACTGGTGGATTGTTGCAGTAAAGACTACAGTGTGGTAAGGATCTGACAAGTTGCAAACTTCTCAGCATGTTTCTGTCTGCTAGGACATGACAGCTGTGAGAAATTGTTTTGACCTTACATGCTTTTGTCAATTACAGATATATAATATTTTCCCATTTTCAGTAAATAATAACTGTTTTTCTTTCATTTTATCCACTTTCTATAAAAAAGAAAACTCTCATGTTTTTCACTGCATAAAATGTGTTACACTTTATCACTTTGTTACTATTTTAGTATACATCATTTACACATCATTATTGCATAAATCAAATGATTTCTTTGTGTGGAGGAGTATTGACATGATAATTCCTGTAGCTACAGTGCTATAAAAATGAAATAGTTGTTGAACCATGTTAAGTACCATGGCCTAAGTACAGATTTCATTATAAAACCTGAAACCTATAAAATAACTTTTGGGGTGTCTAAATGATTGATTTAGGACTGCTTTATTTAATTTAAAAATACACAATTTATCTAGTTTTGCTTTTGTGGGTCAAACAATCCATGTGACTGAAGCTCACACTTTAGGTTTTAATTCAAGGGATTAAAATTCAAATCCATCAGTGTCAAGAAAATATTTGGCTTTGCTTAAGTGGACTCTGTGTAGCGCTTTGTCTCACCAGGAGTCTGAATGATTCCCAAATAAATAAATTAAAATGTAAATCAATGTGCCAAATAGTTTTATTTTTAAAATCTAGACGGTAATATTTGGGTGTCAAGTGTTACAGCTCACCCAAGATGATAACTAAATTGAACCAGATATCCCAGCTGTTGCCTCATTACATTTTCAAATTCTCATTAAATTTTAGAGGGTCATGCAAGGGTCCGTCCTCAAATCTGCCTTTTCCCAACTAATCGTATAGCTTAAGCGTAACAGAGAAAATAATGGCCATTTTATATCAGGTATCTAGTTTGACTAAAAATTGTGTGAATCAACTTCTCCTTTGATGCATATGAACATGAGATGATATGTATATGTGTACTGGTTAGATTTTTTTCTTTTCACTTAAACAATACATCTTAACCTTTGAGTCTGACCTAATAAAGTTAATGGGTCATGTTAAAAACCTTCTTCTTCAAGGAAAAAATCTTCACCTCACTTCACTGGTAGGCACATCTTTGTCAGAGCTGATTTTAAATAACATTTTTCAGGTGAAGGCCATTGAAGAGTTCTTTAAAACCTTCTGTGTAAAAAATCAGCTGTACTGTGAGCAGTGTGGTGACGAAGTTGATGTTACTATGGTGAGTTTAAAGAAAGGTTTTTGAATGTTTTATGATTCATTAAATACAATTACTCAAACATATTAACATGTATTGGGAACAGACAAGCTCCCTGAGGCAACTGTTGTTGTGATTTGGTGCTTTATGAATAAAATATAATGGAATTGAATGTTTTTCATTCAGACAGCTGTAATAAAGCATCATCCAGATGTTTTGTGTCTGCTGCTGAAGAGGTTTGAGTTCAACTATAATTACATGTCAAACATCAAAATCAACTCTTATGTGGAGGTTCCTGAAACCTTGCAGATACCAGAGGTACATGTATAGTATATTTTAATATTTAATCAATATCATTTTCATTGTCTTTGCTCATTCTGATGGCTGTCATTTTTTCTTTGGGGTTCAGAGCCAGAAATATGAACTGTATGCAGTTGTGGATCATTGTGGGGATCTGAGAGGTGGAAATTACATCGCAACAATCAAGATCCAGGAGGAACATGGAGACAGATGGCATCATTTTCAAGATACCAGGGTCACAGAGGTAAGACTGATAACTTTTTCACTGTTGATACTAAAACATGCTCCTAAATCACTGTGTTGCACAATTACTTGTATGCCTTACAGTGGCAAGACAGATCCTGTTATGCTTGATTATTTTTTTCCATCATCAGCTTGTCCATCAGCCATTCCAGCTGGATAACACTGAGAGGTAAGTTTTTGTGCTTGTTTCCCTGACTGTATATATTTTTCCATTTATTTTTCCATTGTAGTTCAAATATTACTTGAAAGTTGGTATGAATACATACATACAATATATGTACATATATTGTACATTACATACTATATATCAATGCATAGGTATTCACTTAAATACACTCTGTCACATATTAAACAATATTATACCATGCTATTGATGTAGAATATTTCTTTAATCCATGCTCCATTTAAAGAGTAATTGATCAGAACTAAATACAATGCAGGGAATAAGCACTGAAGGCATGTACAGCTATCTTTCTTTTGGTGCCTGAATCGTTTGTGAAAATTGTTTTATATTAAATAATTTTGTAAAGTAGCAAAACAAGAACAGTGCGATAGACTCGCGACCTCCCCAGGATGTACCCTGCCTCTTGTCTGTGGTAGATTGGATAGGCTCGAGACCCCCGCAAATCTGATAAGGATAAGTGAAAGAGAATGGAGAATTAATGGCAAAACAAGCGTTTTGTAAAAAGTAAAAGGTGGTATCAAATTATATTTAAAATATACTGAAATACCCATTATGCAGAATGTCTATTTTCTGTGTAGCTTTATCAATAATAATATTGAATTACAACATTTATTTTAAAATTTATAAAAATTCTGCAAAATTATAAGTAACTGAGATTCTTAAATGACTGGTAGAGAGTAAATGGTGCAAAATTAGCATCCAAATAGTGGAGTAGATGTAGAAATAAGCTGGTTGGCAAAACCCCGACAATGATAATTGAAACTCAATGCACTTCACAGGGAAAATGAAGACACATAAAACAAAGTCCAAAAATTGGGTTTACAAAAATGCTGTTATGTATAACACACAAACCATACATTTAGATTTATTTGAAAATGAATTAAATGCTTTTTGTCCATTAGATCCCAGAGTGCATATCTTCTTTTTTACAGAAAAAGTAAAGGTAAGGACAAACTGTTTTTTTTAAAAAATACTTAACTGGTTTTCGTAGTGAGTACATGAAATGTTTGCATACCTAATTTCTAATTCGTCTCCCAGATGCTGCTGCTGAAGTGGTCAAGGAGATGCGCAGCCTGGCCATGTCAAATTTGCAGGTCATACATGAGGGAGCAGCCCAAATTCCACAGGTAAGATTTATCACTGTAGGCAATTCTGAAAACCTTTTACATACTGTAAAGACGTTGCAGTTTGTGCATCTGTGTGATAGTTTGGAATTTGTAAAATAATTTCTCACTCTTAGGACCTCAGTCAGTTTCAGCTTGGTATCATGATAGGATGCTACCTGTGCAAAAAGGCCATGAAATTTCTTTACTACTAAAGAGTCCACATTCAATTGTCCACTTAGTCATAGTGAAAATAACTTTTAATGCTTTAGCATTCCAAGACATTTTGGACAATTTAATGTGCCCAGCTTTATGTAAACAGCTTCGGGGCAGTCATGTCTCTCTGTTTCCTGTTTTATTGTAAAGATCTTGTGTTTCCTTGTTCGATGTATCTAGTTGTGCTTCCCCTGTGGCGTCATGTTAATTTGTGTCAGCTGTGTCCCTTGTGTGTTCTCACTTCTCTTGTTATCTGTGTAATTAATTTGTGTTTTTTATGCCATTTGTATGTTTTGTCTTGTGTTCAGGACAATGGACTGAATTCCATCGCAAAAAGTCTGCCTTTAAGGTCCAGCAAGCAACGTTTTCCATCAAGTTCAACTGGCAACTCAGGAAGTCCAGAAAGCCCTCGAACTGTATCAATTCGTAGGATAAAGGTTGTTGAAGATCTTTTGTTTGTATTTAAGGACAAAAGCATAATGACTGTGACTTTAAAGATGGACTTTGTCAATGAAAGAGGTATCGATGATGCTGGTGTGTCAAGGGAGGTTTACACTGCATTTTGGGAGCAATTTGTGGAACAGTGTGAAGGTGAAACAGAGCGAGTTCCAAGGCTGAGGCCTGACTTTTGTGAGGCTGAATGGCAAGCGATTGGTCAAATTTGGGTGAAAGGATTTCTAGACCATGGTGTCTTTCCAGTGAGGCTATCAAAGGCTTTCATTTTAGCCTGCATTCATGGAATTGACTCAGTGAGTATAGACATTCTGATGACATCGTTTCTCAACTATGTCGCTCCTGTTGAGAGATCAGCAGTTGAAAATGCTCTCCAGGGCACAATGGGTGAAAGTGATGACGAGGACCTGCTTGACCTTTTCACAAGGATGGGCTCCCACTCCCTACCCCCTAAGACCAACATACAACTTGCCATTGAAAGAATGGCTCATAAGGCCATTCTGCAAGAGCCAAAGTACATAGTTGATTGCTTCTCCACACCTATGGTATGTCTACAGCAGAAACTGTCAGACAAGGAAAGGGTTTTGTCTCTGTATGAGACAAAGAAGGCCACAGGCAAAAGAGTATTGCAACTGTTTGAAACAACAAACATGGTGCTGTCTCAAAGAGAACATACCATCTTTACTTATCTTCAGCATTATGTCAAAACTGCTGATGAAACTAAAGCTGAAAAAATCCTGCGTTTCTGCACTGGGTCTTCTGTCATTTGTGTTGACAAAATTCTTGTGTCCTTTAATGCTGAAACTGGGCTCAGAAGAAGGCCTGTTGGTCATACTTGTGACGCTACCCTTCATATACCGTGCACTTACTGTTCTTATCCTGAATTCCGCACAGAGTTTGACAACATTCTTTCCAGCAATTACTTTGAAATGTACGTAATTTAAACTCAATAGAAGTGCTTTAAAGAAAAATACTTAAACCTGTAATTGTTCCATTGTTATAAAGAGAAAAGTATGCTTCTACAGTGAGTATTTCTAAAACTGGCCAGCTTACACCAAAGAAATCTAGATCAATGAACAGTACAACAGGCATAAAGAAAAAGATGTACATATGATTTGGGGGTAAAAGGTCCATTAAATTATTAAAATAACTGAAGGGTAATGTTGATGATCATGTTTACAAATCTACAAGCTAATGTAGCCTGTGTGAAATGTGGCCTAAAAAGAATGTCTCGTAACAATAAGCCCAAGTTTGCTTGATTAGCTTTCAGAATTTTTATGTAACATATGTTTTATGATACTACACTTGATCTTGCCTCACAGCAAGAAGGTTCTGAGTTCGATTCCACCATCAGACCAGGGTCTTTCTGTGTGGAGTTTGCATGTTTTTGTTTACGTTGGTTCTCTCTCGGTCCTCCGGCTTCCTCCTACAGTTCAAAGACCTTCATACCTTTCTGATCTTTTAAATTGGTACACTCCAGCAAGATCACTGAGATCTGCGGATCAAATGCTTCTAACTGTCCCGAGGTCCAGATAAGAGCACAGAGGAGACCAGGCCTTTGCTGTGACTGCTCCTAAATTGTAGAACAAACTGTCCCTTTTCATCAGAACCTCCCCAACGTTAGACACTTTCAAAATCTGTCTGAAAACCGACTTTTATTCCTTGGCTATTAAATCAGAATGAGTTTTGTACTACTTTTATTTGTCTTATTCTTCTCATTTTATACTACTTTTTCTTCATTTTTATTATGTCTTCCTATGTTTTTATCTCTTTTAATTATCTTAAATGTACAGCACCTTGGTCAACAGCTGTTGTTTTAAATGTGCAATATAAATAAATTTTACTTTGACTTTGTCTGTAGTATGTAGTTTAAAAAATAAATGTTTGAATATATTTCAACTTATTTGTCCTGTACTTCAGAAATGTACTATCACATCCTCACAAAAGGGGTGACTGATGTCAGTGTAGCATTTTTAATTAACTTACAGTTCCTAAAAGGCCGACAGCACAGGTGTTTTAAAAAAAATGTTACATTTGGCTAAATTCATATACTGAAATAGAAAGTTCAAAAGATCAAAAAAAAATTTTTCTGTTGACACGCAGTTATTAGCCAAAGCTAGTCTAGAATCACACAAAAATTTTGAATTAAATTAAAACAATTCTATTTTTAGATTGGCTTTGTGTTTAAAGTCAGGTTTCACAAAGTGAATCCCCTCGAGTTCTGGTACCCCTTTTTAAGTACCATTTGTGTGACATACCAAGTGTTTGATGATACCAAGTGTGTAATATCATCAAATTTTAAGAACATTTTCTGCTTGACCATCTCTGATTTGCATAAATTTTTTATAGACTAAAATTTGGACATTTATAATGAGTTCTGTGAAATTTTAGCTTCACATATCAAGAACTTTTCAAGATATATATATATTTTTAAAGATGGGCTGTTGAGCAACAATCAGGCCTTTTTTTTCCACACGTTGAAATCTGCTGCGATGTTTAAACATGAATATCTCAAAAACTATTAAGGCAATAACCCTGGAAAACTAAGAAGCTTGGAAAGAAGACCTGAATGACTGGGAACATCCACAGAAAGAAAACCCTGGAATTTTCACTCACGTTTCTTACCATCAAAATGAATCCGGATCTGTAATAACAGATGCATCAAAAAGTACCTGAGTATTAGCTAGTTAAAATGTGAAAAAAAGAAAACCCCAATCCATCCTATAATGTGTAATATGTGAGGACACAAACTAATAAAAGACATCGCATTCTAAAAGTCAACCAGTCACATTTTTTGAGTGGTATATAGTTCTATTTTACAGCAATGCAAAATTAAGCATTTAAAATATTCAGGTACCATTTTTATTTTGATTACAGGTCGATTATAAAGGGGTAATAATAGGGTTACAAGAGGGAAACGAGTGAGATAATTTCTAAGTTAATACTATGCAATTACCAAAGTAATAATCATGTAATAGCCAAGTAATATCAAGGTAGAAAGCGTGGTTACAGTTAAGTAATGGTAAGCTGAAATTTATGTAACTGGATAATAATAATAATAATAATAATAATAATATATATATATATATATATATATATATATATATATATATATATATATATATATATATATATATATATATATATATATATATGAACAACTCCCTCTTTTTGTGTTGATTACATGGTATACAATAAGAGCTTTTTCTTTACTTAATAATTCACTCCACTTGCCAATTTTTAAAAAGGTATGCCAGCTAATATTTGAGCCTACAAATATACCCTTGTTTTAAAAACCTTACTAATTTTTCATTATACATTTAAATTATTAATTAACTTCTGAAACACTTTGCACCATTTCTTTAAAGTGCAGCATTTTGTTTGGTAGCGCAGTTTTGTAGAAAACTGAAAGTAAAACTAAATAAAACCAATGACTTTATTCAGAACCTGGAAAATACCTGATCCAACAAGTTGCAACACCACCCAGTAAGCGACTCCGGGGTGACGGCATGGCCGCAGGATATCTGTGCTCTGAGACCCTGGTCTCCTTCCACTGGAGCTGAGAGGAACAACAATAAGCGCAGACAGTGAACTAAACAGTGTGGAAAAGCCTGCCCGGTGTTAAAGAGAACCTACTTTGCTCAAAGGCCGAATTTAGCACAAAATTAAAACTTGTGTATGGAATGCCACTTCATTTGGTTTTAATTGGGATAACCAGTGCATTTATTATAATAATTCCAAATCAAATCATACACAGTTATTAAAAAGAGAAGACATGAATGAAGGGACTTCAATTATGATTATTAATTTTTATTTCTTATGTAACGGATCCAGATCATCGGGCCTGTTGACGAATTTCAGCGTCGTGTCTCTGGGGTCGTATCTTTTCTCTTCAGTCATTTTAGCTCAGAAGCTCTCTGCTCCGTCCTCTCCGTTGATAAACAAGCTCTGTTTATGCAGTAAAGTGAAGTGAACACAGAGGCTACCGTGTTATCACCACTGACAGCACCAAGACTTGTTTTTAACTTTCAGTTTCCCCCAGCAGTTACCAGAAGTCACGTGAAATAGCGCTGTGTAGCAGGTCTGTGTTCTTCTATGTTTATTTCACTTTATTTACTCTTTAGCACTGATGGTGAGGGCAGCAGTTTTTTTTATGCTAATAAATAAGAGTAATAAAAATAAACAAATAGCCTAGGTATTTTACAGTGGCGTTTATACAGAGTTTTTTTTTTGCAGCCCTGACTTTTAATGAAATGCGCATGAGAAGGGAACAGCTGGTAAACAAACACGCCCACTCATCATGAACTGGCATATTAGGTGATTTCCAGCTATCAAAGAGTGTGACATCCAAAAAGGAAATGCATTTACACACTGAACAATTGAGTGTGTAAATGGTGAGGGATGCACAGCACAGGCACTATAGGTAAACTGCTTCTCACAAACACCATTAAAAGATTTGTTTTTCATCGTTTGTTTGTTTTTACAAAAAAAAAAGCCGAATTTGCATTTTGTAGAGGAAATCTAATATATCCAACCCACTTTTTTATACAGCTATGTAAAATTTAAAAAGAAAAAGAAGACGCGTGAGTGGTAAAAACAATCATTTAGATGAAAGTGAAAGTGAATACTCAGCCCTATGACGTCAGACCCAGAAGTACCTTATTAGCGTCCGCAGCAGAAGCGGAGGGAGCGCACAGGATGGGAAAGCTGTACCAGGTCGTGGTTTCTGGAGTAAGGGGTGGGAAGGTGACCGTCGACCTGAGCAACACTGAGGAGCAGTTTAAGAGCATGACAGTGGAGCAGCTGAGGGAAAAAATAAGACAGAAGTTTCCGGAGACTGCAGGTAAATACACCGAAACACCCATTAGCCTACATTATCGACACGATGAACGAGCTCAGTGTAATTTTCGGAATCTTGGTTTAATATTGTTCAGGTTGTTCCAAAATTTCCTTTTAAAAAGATATTTCATTTGTTATGGCGGATCAAGACTATCAGTAGCGGTTTTAGATACGGGCGACACGGGCGGCATCACGGGCATCGGCAAAAAAAAAAAATGCTGATAGTCATGCTGCACCGACGTCAGCCAGGAAATGTCATAGGCACCGATCGGTTTTCTATCGCCCATTTGCTGGGAGTAAGGGCACCCCCCGTTTGCGAGGTGCGCGTGCTGCTTGCGGCACAGGGAGGAGAGGGCGGGGCGGCCGGGGATTCTCTGGCTGGCTGGAGCAGCATCTAATAACCAACTCGCAAAATAAAGCAAAATAAAAACAAACCAACAAACACGAAAACACCAGACATTATAATACAGACTTATAATTTGCACCGATGTTTTTTCGAAATTCTATACACGAAAAGTGAGCGCGAGAGCCCTCGGTGCGCCTGCTCGCTGCTGAAGTCAAAGTAAACTTTATTGTCATCTCCGCTACATACAGTCCAGTATATAGAGAGACGAGAGGACGAGGCTCCAGTTACAGCAGTGCAAGTAAACAAACAATAAATATAAGAAGAGTGAGAAAATAAATATACACTTTAGGACCAGGGGTAAAGAGATCAATAACAATTTAAAATTTATAATTTACAGTTGATTTAAAGTCTCACACACAACCCGTCGAAAAGGGAGGGGGCCCTGCTGCTTCCAAATAGACCACATTTCATTTATAATGTTGTAAATCCAAGCCCATCATGTAGTCATGATTTGAATCCTGGGTTGTGTGAAATCCCAGAAATAAACCCTAGACAAAGTGAATCTGTGAACTAAGGTGTAGGTCTGTTAGGTTATGTTGTGGTGATCCTCGGATTGAGGGAGTTCATACTGGAGTGCAAAATTAAAACTAATGGAAGATGGACAAGAAAAGTTCAAAGCCATCAGATTCTCAGTTTAGAAAAAAGAAAAGAAGAGGAGGAGAAATGAGCAAAAGATACGGGTAAGCAGATGTGTCATTGGATAATGGCAGGTCATCCTGAAACAATCAGAATCAGAATACTTTATTAATCCCTAAGGAAATAATGTGGGTTACCGTTGCTCCAAGAAGAAATGGTAAAAATAGCAACAGTAACAGACTAAACTCCAAACAATACAATATGTTACGGATTTTAATATTAAATAGTCATTGTCAATTGTTGATTTGTCCTGTTCTCATTGTATGACGAATTATGATGGCTGTTTGGTGGCCATTTGCATACTATGCATACTCTCTGTCTTCATATATGTGTGTGTGTGTGTACAACAGTTTATGTTAATGTACAATCCTTAATATGTTTTGTGTGTGTGTGTGTGCGCGCGTGTGTGTGTGTGTTTGTTGGGGGGGGCGGGGGGGGGGGGGGGTGCCAGAGGGAGTGTTTGCCCAGAGACCGCCACTGAAGACTATTATTAGATTATGAAGCTTTGTTTATTTATTTATTGATAAGAAGCATTTTAGTAGCATTTTGCTATAGATTTATTTAATTATTTAGTTTAGTAAAGTGGATCGTTAACACAGAAAAAGTAGTAACTCTCTTATTCTCTCTCTCTCTCACTCGCTCTGTGTGTGTGTGTGTTAGATGGGAATCTGCGGCTGATATTCACAGACAAGAATCTGGATGAAGACAAGAAGGCACTGTCTGAATATGGAATCCAGCATATGTCTGTTATCCAAGTAGTGCTGAGACTTCCCGGAGGACTGAGAGCTTGACTGAGACAGGCTCCACCTACAGCTGCCAATGCCGTTGACTCCTCCTGAAAACTCCTGCCACTGTTTACCGTACATATAAGACTTGTTTTAAATCACTTTTGATACAGTCATTTTTCACTGATGAATAAAATAAAATTGTATTATTTCAAATGTGTCATCTTTGATTAAGCATGCATATTTGGAGGTCCTTGGAAAACAGAAGCCGTATTAATAAGTTAAATAAATGCAGGGCACATTTTCTCACAAATACTGTAGCCTAAGGTATATCCACCAGTGGGTTCCCTGAATCATGAACAAGAAGCATAGTTCAATTCAATTCAATTCAATTTTATTTATGTAGCGCCAAATCACAACAAAAGTCGCCTCAAGGCGCTTCATAGATACAAAGAAAACCCCAACAATCATATGACCCCCTATGAGCAAGCACTTTGGCGACAGTTGGAAGTAAAAACTCCCTTTTAACAGGAAGAAACCTCCGGCAGAACCAGGCTCAGGGAGGGGCGGGGCCATCTGCTGCGACCGGTTGGGGTGAGAGATGGAAGACAGGATAAAAGACATGCTGTGGAAGAGAGACAGAGGTTAATAACAGATATGATTCAATGCAGAGAGGTCTGTTAATACATAGTGAGCGAGAAAGGTGACTGGAAAGGAAAAACTCAATGCATCATGGGAATCCCCGGCAGCCTATGTCTATTGCAGCATAACTAAGGGAGGATTCAGGGTCACCTGGTCCAGCCCTAACTATATGCTTTAGCAAAAAGGAAAGTTTGAAGCCTAATCTTGAAAGTAGAGATAGTGTCTGTCTCCCGAATCCAAACTGGAAGCTGGTTCCACAGAAGAGGGGCCTGAAAACTGAAGGCTCTGCCTCCCATTCTACTTTTAAATACTCTAGGAACAACAAGTAGGCCTGCAGAGCGAGAGCGAAGTGCTTTAATAGGGTGATATGGTACTACAAGGTCATTAAGATAAGATGGGGCCTGATTATTTAAGACCTTGTATGTGAGGAGCAGGATTTTGAACTCAATTCTGGATTTAACAGGAAGCCAATGAAGGGAAGCCAAAACAGGAGAAATATGCTCTCTCTTTCTAGTCCCTGTCAGTACTCTTGCTGCAGCATTTTGGATTAGCTGAAGGCTTTTCAGGGAGTTTTTTGGACATCCTGATAATAATGAATTGCAGTAGTCCAGCCTGGAAGTAATAAATGCATGAACTAGTTTTTCAGCATCACTCTGAGACAGGATATTTCTAATTTTAGAGCTGTTGCGCAAATGGAAGAAAGCAGTCTTACATATTTGTTTAATATGTGCGTTGAAGGACATGTCCTGGTCAAAAATGACTCCAAGGTTCCTCACAGCGTTACTGGAGGCCAAGGTAATGCCATCCAGAGTAAGAATCTGGTTAATAATAATAATGGATACTTTATTGATCCCCATGGGGAAATTACTTGTTTTTCTCTGCATTTGACCCATTCACTCAGTGAAGCAGTGGGCAGCCCACTAAGCAGGCGCCCGGGGAGCAGTGTGTAGGGACGGTACCTTGCTCAGGGGTACCTCAGGGTAGCCGTTAAGTGGATTCGAACCGCCGACCTTCCGATCATGGGGCGACCACTTTACCTACTGAGCTATCCCTGCCCCTTAGATGTCATATTTCTAAGATTTTCAGGGCCGAGTACAATAACCTCAGTTTGATCTGAATTAAGAAGCAGAAAGTTAGCAGCCATCCAGGTCTTTATGTCTTTAAGACATTTCTGCAGTTTAACTAATTGGTGTGTGTTATCTGGCTTCATGGACAGATAGAGCTGGGTGTCAACTGCATAGCAGTGAAAATGTATGCTATGTCTTCTAATGATGCTGCCTAAGGGAAGCATGTATAATGTAAACAGAATTGGTCCTAGCACTGAACCCTGTAGAACACTTTTGACCTCAGTGTGTGAAGAGGACTCTCCCTTTACATGTACAAATTAGATAGATATGATACAAACCACTGCAGTGCAGTACCTGTAAAACCTACAGCATGTTCTAATCGCTCTAATAGGATATTATGGTCAACAGTATCGAATGCTGCACTAAGGTCTAGCAGGACAAGCACAGAGATGAGTCCACTGTCAGAGGCCATAAGAGGATCATTTGTAACCTTCACTAAAGCTGTTTCTGTGCTGTGATGAGCTCTGAAACCTGACTGAAACTCTTCAAATAAGCCATTCCTCTGCAGATGATCTGTTAGCTGTTTGACAACTACTCTTTCAAGGATTTTTGATATGAAAGGAAGGTTGGAGATTGACCTATAATTAGCTAAGACTGCTGGGTCTAGAGATGGCTTTTTGAGTAAAAGTTTAACTACAGCCACCTCGAAGGCCTGTGGTACATAGCCGATTATTAGAGATAGGTTGATCATATTTAAGATCGAAGAATTAATTAATGGCAGGAATTCTTTGAGCAGTTTTGTAGGAATGGGGTCTAAAAGACACATTGATGGTTTGAACGTGTAGACTGAAAGTCTGTGATAAAAATTATTCCATGGATAAAAACACTTGCTGCATTTCGAAGTGGCGTAGATGATGTAGATGGATACTTTTCACAACACATATTTTCTTATGGAGGTATATTAATCAGAATCAGAATCAGAATACTTTATTGATCCCTGGGGGAAATTATTTTTTGTTACAGTGCTCCATTTTAAACCAACATTAAGACAAGACAGACAATACGCTAACTAAGAATAGTACAATATATACATATACATACATACATACATACATAAGTCACTTATAAATAAATATTTGGAAAAGAAACATGTGTAGTTGTAGCAGCAAACAGTGTGTTAAGTGGATGCGTTGTACAGGGAGATGGCCACAGGCAGGAATGATTTCCTGTGTCGTTCAGTGGTGCTTTTCGGTAATCTCAGTCTCTCACTGAACGAGCTCCTGTGACTGACCAACATGTCATGGAGTGGGTGGGAGGTGTTATCCAACATTGTCTTTATCTTGGACAGCATCCGCCTCTCCGACACCACCTTGAGGGAGTCCAGCTCCATCCCCACAACATTGCTGGCCTTACGGATCAGTTTATTAAGTCTGTTGGCATCTGCGACCCTCAGCCTGCTCCCCCAGCATGCAACAGCATAGAGGATCGCACTGGCCACCACAGACTCATTAACACCATAGTATAAGCTGTGTACTGTATAAAAATGAAATCCAAAGGAAACTTTACGCCCTGCTTCGTTTAATTACTTCGTGTGCTGCGTTCACGGTCTTATTTAAATTTCAAATTCAACCCAATTGATCTTACACTAATTTCAGGTCCTAAGCTAAAAATAAATGCCGGAACTAAAGTGTAGAAGGAGTCCATGTTAAAAGCTCCTGGGTTAATTCACATGTGTTTTTAAGACAGGACATGTAACGTGTTCTTCATTCACATTTTTAATAATCGGGTTCTGAAAAGGAAATAACTGTATATAATTGTCAGTCATAGCTGTCTTTTGATGATTTCGAGATTTCCAACACAGCATGAATGCAACATTGCAGCAACTCGACTAGAAGAGAAAGAGAAAGTATTCCGGGGCTTTTAAATTCACTTAATCTGCCGGTCGCAGTTTGCTTGTTTGCTTGTTGGCGTCGAGAGTAAACTAAATAGTTTCTAAAGGTTTGTACGTGTTGTTGTTGTTTAGTTGCTGTTTAGTGTTTTCTTACCGCTATTAATTGCGGTTTATTTCTTTTTAAGGTGAGGTTTCTTTAGCAGTGCAGAAGTGAAGTGATCGCAGGACGGCACGGAAAATGAGCGGACACAACAGAGGTATTGTTTATAACAAATATTTCAACGATTTTAGAAAATATTTAGAGGTTTTTTTGTTTTCCTACTCAGACGTATTGTTGAAGTTGTACAATTATCCAGCGTACAGAAATTTCGATTTCCTTTTTGTCTTTTTAGTACTCATGTAATTGGAGTGCTGGCTTTTTTCCATTTAGCCTACATCAACATCCTTATCATCATAAATGTTTAATAGACAGAAAACTGCTGAATTATAGATCTCTCTTAGAATTTCTGAAGTTATTTTCAGATTCTTTTTTCTAACCAATTTCCTGCACTAGGTTGATTACTTAGTTTGGACAGACACTGGACTCTAAAGAAAGAGTTTTGCTTGTTCTAGTTTAGCACTTACTAAAGCCACTACACTCCTGGCAATGCTCCAAGCCTAAATAGCCCTGATCTATAGGTCAACGTAATTTATTTTGGAAGTTTACAGGCAGTTCTTTGGACTTATTAGCTCTCTTTATCCCTGCACTGTAAATTTTGGAACACAATATAAATCAGCACGTGCTTTCCCAATCAGCCGATCACATCAAAGAAATTATTTTATAGTAATATCAATATTGGAAATAAATACCCAGTTAAACTCATAATATATGTATATGTAAAAAAAAAAAAATTCCCCACTCGCCACTGTGGGCGGTCAATCCTTCAAGCTCGGGTCCTCTACCAGAGGCCTGGGAGCTTGAGGGTCCTGCGCAGTATCTTAGCTGTTCTCAGGACTGCGCTCTTCTGGACAGAGATCTCCGATGTTGTTCCCGGGATCTGCTGGAGCCACTCGCCTAGCTTGGGAGTCACCGCACCTAGTGCTCCGATTACCACGGGGACCACCGTTACCTTCACCCTCCACATCCTCTCGAGCTCTTCTCTGAGCCCTTGGTATTTCTCCAGCTTCTCGTGTTCCTTCTTCCTGATATTGCTGTCATTCGGAACCGCTACATCGATCACTACGGCCGTCTTCTTCTGTTTGTCTACCACCACTATGTCCGGTTGGTTAGCCACCACCATTTTGTCCGTCTGTATCTGGAAGTCCCACAGGATCTTAGCTCGGTCATTCTCCACCACCCTTGGGGGCATCTCCCATTTTGACCTCGGGACTTCCAGGTTATACTCGGCACAGATGTTCCTGTACACTATGCCGGCCACTTGGTTATGGCGTTCCATGTATGCCTTGCCTGCTAGCATCTTGCACCCTGCTGTTATGTGCTGGATTGTCTCTGGGGCATCTTTACACAGCCTGCACCTGGGGTCTTGCCTGGTGTGATAGACCCCAGCCTCTATGGATCTTGTGCTCAGAGCTTGTTCTTGTGCTGCCATGATTAGTGCCTCTGTGCTGTCTTTCAGTCCAGCTTTGTCCAGCCACTGGTAGGATTTCTGGATATCAGCCACCTCCTCTATCTGCCGGTGGTACATACCGTGCAGGGGCTTGTCCTTCCATGATGGTTCCTCGTCTCCCTCCTCTTTCTTGGGTTTCTGCTGCCTGAGGTATTCACTGAGCACTCGGTCAGTTGGGGCCATCTTCCCAATGTATTCTTGGATGTTCGTTGTGTCATCCTGGACTGTGGTGCTGACACTCACCAGTCCCCGGCCCCCTTCCTTCCGCTTAGCGTACAGCCTCAGGGTGCTGGACTTGGGGTGAAACCCTCCATGCATGGTGAGGAGCTTTCTTGTCTTTATGTCAGTGGCTTCTATCTCCTCCTTTGGCCAGCCTATTACCCCAGCAGGGTACCTGATCACGGGCAGGGCGTACGTGTTGATGGCCCGGATCTTGTTCTTACCATTCAGCTGACTCCTCAGGACTTGCCTGACCCTCTGCAGGTACTTGGTGGTTGCAGCTTTTCTAGCGGCCTCTTCATGGTTCCCATTTGCTTGCGGGATCCCCAGGTACTTGTAACTGTCCTCTATGTCTGCAATGTTGCCTTCTGGTAGTTCAATCCCCTCAGTTCTGACTACCTTCCCTCTCTTTGTTGCCATCCGGCTACACTTCTCCAGTCCGAACGACATTCCAATGTCATTGCTGTATAGCCTGGTAGTGTGGATCAGTGAATCGATGTCTCGTTCACTCTTGGCATACAGCTTGATGTCATCCATGTACAGGAGGTGGCTGACAACTGCTCCGTTCCGTAGTCGGTATCCATAGCCAGTCTTGTTAATGATCTCACTGAGGGGGTTCAGGCCTATGCAGAACAGCAGTGGGGACAGAGCATCTCCTTGGTAGATCCCGCACTTGATGGTGACTTGTGCTATGGGCTTGGAGTTGGCCTCTAGTGTTGTACGCCACATCCCCATTGAGTTCCTGATGAAGGCTCTTAGGGTCCCATTCATCTTGTACAATTCTAGGCATTCCAGTATCCAGCTGTGGGGCATTGAGTCATAGGCCTTCTTGTAATCAATCCAGGCAGTGCACAGGTTGGTCAGTCTGGTCTTGCAGTCTCGGCTGATTGTTCTGTCTACCAGTAGCTGGTGTTTTGCGCCTCTGGTATTCTTGCCAATTCCTTTCTGTGTCCCGCTCATGTATTGACCCATGTGCCTGTTCATCTTAGCCGATATGATGCCTGACAGGAGCTTCCATGTAGTACTGAGGCAGGTTATTGGTCGGTAGTTGGAGGGGACCGGTCCCTTCTTGGGGTCCTTGGGGATCAGGACCGTCCGGCCTTCAGTTAGCCATTCCGGGTGTTTCTCGTTAACTAGCAGCTGGTTCATTTGTGCTGCCAGACGCTCGTGGAGTGCAGTCAGCTTCTTCAGCCAGTAGGCGTGAACCATGTCGGGCCCTGGTGCTGTCCAACTCTTCATACTGGAGACCCTTTCTTGGATATCTGCCACTGTGATGGTTACTGGACCCTGTTCAGGGAGGTCGCTGTGGTCTGCCCTCAGATCCTCTAGCCACTGAGCATTGCCGTTATGGGTTGCATCCTTCTCCCATATGCTCTTCCAGTATTGCTCCGTCTCCAGCCTTGGTGGTGCTGTTCTCTTATTGTTCCCTTGCCACTGAGAGTACACCTTTGCTGGTTCTGTGGAGAACAGCTGGTTTATTCTCCTGCCTTCTATCTCTCTGGTGTACCTCCTCAAGCGGCTGGCCAAGGCTGTGAGTCTTTGCTTGGCAGTTTCCAAGGCCTCAGGTATGGACAGCTTGCTGTATTTCTTAGGCACCTTATTTGTCGCACCTTTCTGCAACTCCGTTAGTTGGCTAACCTCCCTCCGTGCTACTTTGATCTTGCCCTCTAGCCTCCTTCTCCATGGAGGGTACTGCCCCTTGTCGCTGTTCAACTTGTAGCCAAGCATCTCACTGATCACTGCTGCCGTATTGTAGATCAGCTTGTTAGTGTCGGTAATCGTGGTTGTAGGTATTGCCCGTAGTGCTGCATTAACATCATCTAGCAGACCTTCTGAGGGTACTTCACGTAATCTTGGTAACCGGCTACGGGGGATCCAGGTTTCAAGCTTGGCCATGATCCTATTTTTCAGGTCAGTTCCTCTCGTACTCAACGATCCTTCTCCTATCGCACTTGGGGCTATGTACCCAATCTCGGGTGGGGGTGATGATATCGCCCCCCTGACCTGGCGTCCTGACTCCTCCTTGCCATAGCATTTGTGTTGTACCTCGTCAATCTCTAGCTGTGAGAGCAGTCCCTTCTTTTGGATGTTGGGTATCGAAGAATCCATAGGTCCCTCATCCTATTCATGTAGCCCCTTCCGCCGGGGTTACTTGCGTAGTAGCATTCCAACAACGCCCTGTTTTCGTCTCTTGCCCACCGATGCCTTCGATACCCAACATCCACAATGACGGCGAAACAACTAGTAGCTCAGTGTTCCAACATTCGAAAGAAGGGACTGCTCTCACAGCTAGAGATTGATGAGGTACAACACAAATGCTACGGCAAGGAGGAGTCAGGACGCCAGGTCAGGGGGGCGATATCATCACCCCCACCCGAGATTGGGTACATAGCCCCAAGTGCGATAGGAGAAGGATCGTTGAGTACGAGAGGAACTGACCTGAAAAATAGGATCATGGCCAAGCTTGAAACCTGGATCCCCCGTAGCCGGTTACCAAGATTACGTGAAGTACCCTCAGAAGGTCTGCTAGATGATGTTAATGCAGCACTACGGGCAATACCTACAACCACGATTACCGACACTAACAAGCTGATCTACAATACGGCAGCAGTGATCAGTGAGATGCTTGGCTACAAGTTGAACAGCGACAAGGGGCAGTACCCTCCATGGAGAAGGAGGCTAGAGGGCAAGATCAAAGTAGCCAACTAACGGAGTTGCAGCAAGGTGCGACAAATAAGGTGCCTAAGAAATACAGCAAGCTGTCCATACCTGAGGCCTTGGAAACTGCCAAGCAAAGACTCACAGCCTTGGCCAGCCGCTTGAGGAGGTACACCAGAGAGATAGAAGGCAGGAGAATAAACCAGCTGTTCTCCACAGAACCAGCAAAGGTGTACTCTCAGTGGCAAGGGAACAATAAGAGAACAGCACCACCAAGGCTGGAGACGGAGCAATACTGGAAGAGCATATGGGAGAAGGATGCAACCCATAACGGCAATGCTCAGTGGCTAGAGGATCTGAGGGCAGACCACAGCGACCTCCCTGAACAGGGTCCAGTAACCATCACAGTGGCAGATATCCAAGAAAGGGTCTCCAGTATGAAGAGTTGGACAGCACCAGGGCCCGACATGGTTCACGCCTACTGGCTGAAGAAGCTGACTGCACTCCACGAGCGTCTGGCAGCACAAATGAACCAGCTGCTAGTTAACGAGAAACACCCGGAATGGCTAACTGAAGGCCGGACGGTCCTGATCCCCAAGGACCCCAAGAAGGGACCGGTCCCCTCCAACTACCGACCAATAACCTGCCTCAGTACTACATGGAAGCTCCTGTCAGGCATCATATCAGCTAAGATGAACAGGCACATGGGTCAATACATGAGCGGGACACAGAAAGGAATTGGCAAGAATACCAGAGGCGCAAAACACCAGCTACTGGTAGACAGAACAATCAGCCGAGACTGCAAGACCAGACTGACCAACCTGTGCACTGCCTGGATTGATTACAAGAAGGCCTATGACTCAATGCCCCACAGCTGGATACTGGAATGCCTAGAATTGTACAAGATGAATGGGACCCTAAGAGCCTTCATCAGGAACTCAATGGGGATGTGGCGTACAACACTAGAGGCCAACTCCAAGCCCATAGCACAAGTCACCATCAAGTGCGGGATCTACCAAGGAGATGCTCTGTCCCCACTGCTGTTCTGCATAGGCCTGAACCCCCTCAGTGAGATCATTAACAAGACTGGCTACGGATACCGACTACGGAACGGAGCAGTTGTCAGCCACCTCCTGTACATGGATGACATCAAGCTGTATGCCAAGAGTGAACGAGACATCGATTCACTGATCCACACTACCAGGCTATACAGCAATGACATTGGAATGTCGTTCGGACTGGAGAAGTGTAGCCGGATGGCAACAAAGAGAGGGAAGGTAGTCAGAACTGAGGGGATTGAACTACCAGAAGGCAACATTGCAGACATAGAGGACAGTTACAAGTACCTGGGGATCCCGCAAGCAAATGGGAACCATGAAGAGGCCGCTAGAAAAGCTGCAACCACCAAGTACCTGCAGAGGGTCAGGCAAGTCCTGAGGAGTCAGCTGAATGGTAAGAACAAGATCCGGGCCATCAACACGTACGCCCTGCCCGTGATCAGGTACCCTGCTGGGGTAATAGGCTGGCCAAAGGAGGAGATAGAAGCCACTGACATAAAGACAAGAAAGCTCCTCACCATGCATGGAGGGTTTCACCCCAAGTCCAGCACCCTGAGGCTGTACGCTAAACGGAAGGAAGGAGGCCGGGGACTGGTGAGTGTCAGCACCACAGTCCAGGATGAGACAACGAACATCCAAGAATACATTGGGAAGATGGCCCCAACTGACCGAGTGCTCAGTGAATACCTCAGGCAGCAGAAACCCAAGAAAGAGGAGGGAGACGAGGAACCATCATGGAAGGACAAGCCCCTGCACGGTATGTACCACCGGCAGATAGAGGAGGTGGCTGATATCCAGAAATCCTACCAGTGGCTGGACAAAGCTGGACTGAAAGACAGCACAGAGGCACTAATCATGGCAGCACAAGAACAAGCTCTGAGCACAAGATCCATAGAGGCTGGGGTCTATCACACCAGGCAAGACCCCAGGTGCAGGCTGTGTAAAGATGCCCCAGAGACAATCCAGCACATAACAGCAGGGTGCAAGATGCTAGCAGGCAAGGCATACATGGAACGCCATAACCAAGTGGCCGGCATAGTGTACAGGAACATCTGTGCCGAGTATAACCTGGAAGTCCCGAGGTCAAAATGGGAGATGCCCCCAAGGGTGGTGGAGAATGACCGAGCTAAGATCCTGTGGGACTTCCAGATACAGACGGACAAAATGGTGGTGGCTAACCAACCGGACATAGTGGTGGTAGACAAACAGAAGAAGACGGCCGTAGTGATCGATGTAGCGGTTCCGAATGACAGCAATATCAGGAAGAAGGAACACGAGAAGCTGGAGAAATACCAAGGGCTCAGAGAAGAGCTCGAGAGGATGTGGAGGGTGAAGGTAACGGTGGTCCCCGTGGTAATCGGAGCACTAGGTGCGGTGACTCCCAAGCTAGGCGAGTGGCTCCAGCAGATCCTGGGAATAACATCGGAGATCTCTGTCCAGAAGAGCGCAGTCCTGGGAACAGCTAAGATACTGCGCAGGACCCTCAAGCTCCCAGGCCTCTGGTAGAGGACCCGAGCTTGAAGGATTGACCGTCCACAGGGGCGTGCTGGGTGTTTAGTTATATATATATATTGGTTTGACTGTTTTGGATTGTTTCTCTTCTATGGTATTTTATGATCAAGACTAACGTTTTAAATATATAGCTTCTTTGCGTGCATTCTTTCTTCCCATCAGCTAACAGGTACCATGGTCTGATGAAACAAGGATCCACATGTTACTTGAACAGTGTGCTGCAGGTGCTGTTCATGACCAAAGACTTCAGAGAGGCTGTGAAAAAGTTTGTTGTCCAGCTTTAAGTGTGATTCTGTATTTATCATATATGAAGTTTAGGATGCATTTGTTAATCACTCATGTTTACTTCCTGTGTAGGTACTCTGAAAAAAATCCTAACACTGACTTCCTTGATCATCATCTGAAAGTCTTATTTGATAACTTACATAAGGATACAACATACACATATAAAATAACAAAGAAGATGGGCATCAACAACGGTACAGAACAACAAAACTTTTTTAACACTGTAAATTCCTGAGCACTGTATAACTTTAAACATATTACTATTATTTATTCAAATGTTTCATCATTATAACAATGGAAAATTGTAGGTTGAAATTACAAAATGACTTAAAAATAATAATAACATGCATTTATCACAGTGAATGAACAGCAGGATGCTGCAGAGTACTTTGAGAGGATTTTAAGAATGACCAGTCCTGATGCATCAGAGGTAAGGTCTTCATTGATATATCTATACACTGGATCAATATATAACTTTTTAATTCAGGGGTCTTTGTCTTACAGTATAAAATGCTTTGTCAACTTTTGTTGTGAACAAATGCTATCTAATTATAACTGAAAGAAAATGAACAGATTTTTGTGCATCTGTATTTTCAGATCTTTCACGGTCAGTTAGCAAACAAGACCACCTGTTCTAAAAGTCATATACAGACTGATGGAGATGCACCATTTTGGCATCTTCCTCTTTCACTGGTGGATTCCTGCAGTGAAGACTACAGTGTGGTAAGGATCTGACAAGCTGCAAACTTCTCTGCATGTTTCTATTCTCAGGATGTAGCAGCTGTGAGAAATTGTTTTGACCTTACATCCTTTTGCCAGTAAAAGATATATAATCTTTTCATATTTCGCTCAGTAAATGATGACTGTTTTATTCTATCCACTGCATTTAGCTTTGCTTAAGTGGATTCTGTGCAGTGCTTTCTCTGATTATGTAGCAGGAAAATGTATAGCAATGATCTCTGAAAAAAATGGAATCCTGAAGATTTTTTATACTAATCATGGCCTCTCTGACTTGCACTAACGTATCTTTGGGTTTCACAATTTATATTAAATTAAAATTAAAGCAATAAGATATAAAGCACACATTCGACACTTTGAATCAATCTTAGATAGTATATATGCTGACTTTGTCATTAAAGAACAAGCAAATAGTCCTGATCTCACCAAAAAATTGCTTGTCAGTCAGTTGTCCAATTAATTTGAAAAAGTGGGATCTGTGTCCAAAAAAAAGCTGTAATTTTGATACAGGTCATACAAAATTATTTTTAAAAATCATTGAATTAAACCTGAAAGTCTGCACTTCAGTCACATACTGACTGATTTACAATCCACTGTGGTGGTGTACGGAGGCAAAACTACAAAAAAAAGCTGGTGTGGCAATTTTATATCAGGTAACTGGTTAAGCTAAAAATTATTTAAATCAGCTCCTACAGTCCAAATGAATGCTAACATGAGAAGTTGTATATATGTTTACTGGTTTGGATTTTTTTCACTTTTCTCTTAAGCAATATATCTTAACCTTTGAGTCTGAATTAATAAAGTTAGTAGGTCATGTTTAAATCTTCCTCCTCGTGGAAACATTCTTCACTTCACTGGTCATCACATGATTGTTTGAGCTGATTTTAAATAACATGGGTGTATTTATTTTTCAGGAAGAAGGAATTGGAGAGTTTTTTAAACCTTCAGATTTCTGTGGAGAAAATCAGATGTACTGTGAGCAGTGTGATGACAAAGTTGATGCTACTATGGTGAGTATAAAGAAGTTTATGATTGTTTTATGATTCATTAAATACAATTACTCAAGCATATTAACATGTATTGGGAACAGACAAACTCCTTGAGGCGACTGTTATTGTGATTTCGTGTTGTATGAATAAAACTGAACTGAATTGAATGTTTTTCATTCAGACAGATGTAATAAAGCATCATCCAGATGTTTTGTGTCTGATGCTGAAGAGGTTTGAGTTCAACTATAATTACATGTCATACATCAAAATCACCTGTTCTGTGAAGGTTCCCTACAGGCTGCAGATACCAGAGGTATTTTTAGTATTTTATCACAATCCTGTTTGTTTTCTTCAGTCATTCTGATGCTTTCTGTTTTTCCTTTGGTAATCAGAGTCAGACATATGAACTGTATGCGTTTGTGGATCATTTTGGGGATCTGAGAGGTGGACATTACAGTGCAACAATCAAGATCCAGGAGGAACATGGAGACAAATGGTATCAATTTGATGATACCATTGTCACAGAGGTAGGACTAAACACTCATTCATTGTTGATACAAAAAATAGTTTACATTACTCATGACTTACAGTGGCCAAACAAATCCATCATGTCAAACTTTATTATTTTTTCCATCATCAGGCTGACTATCAGCCATTCCAGCTGGATACCACTGAGAGGTAAGTTTTTGTGCTTTGTATCCTCACTGTACATTATTTTCCAATTATTTCATAACTTTTCACGTTCGCATCCATGGCCGTTCTAGAAATCTATATATATGTGGGCAGACATAAATGTAGCTAATCTAGCTTTTAGGGTAACTGAGGCACGCAAACCCCCTGACCTCATTAAAAACAAAAGAAGAAAGAATAAAATAAAATATTGCTCGTGAGATTCTAACAACAACAAAAAAACATGAAATTTACCTTAATTGGATGTCCTACATTAAATATGTTTAAACCCAACAATAGTACTACTCACTATTCCCAATATTAACAAAATTAAAAAAGGGTAGGCCAAGTTATATATATATTAAAAAAGACAATACATAGACAATACATAATACATGCATAGTAATAAAAAAATTGTAGATTGTAGATTGGATGCGCTTAAACAGAGCACAGAGGAAAAGAATAAACGAGACATGAAACCAGCTGATATTTCAGCTACTGTAGTAATTCTTATCCATATTCAGTTTGTCTATTATTCTATTTATTATCTATTATTTTCTTTAACAACTTCAAAAAGTTTGACTTAAGGGGGCAGGATGTTTGTTTCAGGGGGCAACGCCCCCTCTTGCCCCAGCGTAGAGTCGCATTTGTATCAAACAAAACATGCATTCAATACACTTTTCTCAAATATACTGTGCTACATGTTAAAGTATTGTTTCAACTCTATCCCTAAAACTCTCCTGTGCAAAAGCGAAAATAATAAAATGAATGAAGAAAATGTAAACAGGTGTATCTTTAAATATTTACGCTATTAGAAAAATATCAACATACACAGACACATATTAATAAGTCAGAAAACACTGCTGCAAAAAATAAATCTGTTTTAAAATATTAGCCAAATAAATCACTGCATGCGACAGTAACATATATCATATTTGTCCATTAGGTTCCAGACTGCATATCTTCTGTTTTACAGGAAAAAGAAAGGTAAGAGCAGATATTTTATTGTGGTTTCTTCAGCTGTTTGGTGCCTGCATGACTTTGTTTTTGCTTTGTGCTTCATGCCTTAGATACTGGTATTCAAGAGTCCACAGATGTGTCCATCAGTGAACCACCCACCATCAGTAGTGAATATGATCAGAGTCAAGATGGGAAAAATAAGAGAAAGAGAGAAGACGCGGAGGAGAAAGACACCGAGGATAATCCAAAGGCTGCTCGCTTACAAGAAGCAGGGGGATCACCTGACACCCCTTGTAATGTGGATCCTCCGGACAAAGAACTAAATAAGGACAATGGAACCACTGGAAGTGATGACCTGGATCAAAAACATACAGAAGTGGATGATGCTAAAAAGAACAGGCCAGAAATTAATCCTGATTTTAAACTTGATGTCAGTGACACATCAGCAGTATGTGATGAACTAAACAGACAGTATGAGATGAGTAAATTAATGGATGGTAAATCAGATAAAGCCGAAGATAAACAGTCAGAGAAAAAAAGCCATGCAGATCCTCCAGCTGTTAGAGAGAACATATATGAACATCAGGAGGATAAACAAACAGTTGAAATTTATTACGACTGTAGTCACACTGAGGAGGCGAAAACAAAAACAGATTTTCAAAACGATGCAAAAGGAAAGATTAGTGCTGATAAACCAACAGCAGTGATGTGCTGTGACACACTTCGAAATAAAGAAACAGTTGATGTTAGAAAAGAAAACATAATAAAAGATGATCAGATTCATGAACATGGATACAGTGATACATTGAACATGCAGGATATCAGTGTTACACATTCAAATAATGATGCTTGTGTAGAGAGAGAAATCAGTGATATGGAGGAGGACAGGACAGAAATAAAAGGAGCTAATAAAGGTGACCACAGTAATTTTGGGGAAAACACAGCAGAGAAGGTAATTGGTGCTGCTAAAACACAAAAAGATGTTGATGTGGAGGAAGAATATGAAGGAAATACTGAACAAATTCAGATAAGAGAGAAATCCCTTCAGAGACCAGCAGGATCAGAAACTATAGAAATACAGAAAGAAAACCAGGATTTTGGTACTAATGAAAAAACAAAAGCAGAGAATTGTCAACCAAAGGTCAGCACTGAGATTAAGGAAATCACAGAAGGAGGACGTGGTTCACAGAAGTCAGGAAACGTTCAAATAACTTCTGTAGAAAAAAAGCAGAACCCTGATGGAGAGCATTCTGGGACAAAGCTGAAGAACACGGGAATAGAAACTGTAGAGAAAACCTCACAGGGCAGCTCTGAGAGACATGTCAAAAATAATGAAGGAAAGACTGAAACTAAAGTGCAGGCAAACAATGCTATCAAGCCTGGAGGAGTTAAACCGAATGAGTCAAGTTTGCCAGAGCAGCAGAAAAGAAGAACCAAAAGAGAAGAACAAAAACATAATGACACAAGTTCTTCAATATACAACAAAAATCATGAAATGGATGATGGAGAAATAGAACCTGCAGGTTCAGAATATGATGAAACAAATGAGACATGTGGGTGCATCCCATTAAGAAAAAAAAAAAAAGAAAAGAAAGAAAGAAAAAACAGTGGCAGCACAGAAAGAAAATTAAAAACAAAACAAAAGAAAACTACTGGGTTATTTGCGCAGGCAAGGAAAAAACTGAAAAGGCCACACCAGAATTTGGAGTCAGATTAAGTTGAAATATTTTTTAAAAGATTATATATTTTACAAGCCTCCACTTGTGATAATTCAGCATAAATGAATCATCTTTATTTGAAGACATTATAAGCAGGCCACAGAGATCAGTAGCATACAAGCCATATGCGGAGCTCTTTAATAAGTGTAACTATCTTGATTTTGATTTAATTGGAGAATGCAGTATGTGTGTTATCAGCAAGAAGAAAGAGGCAAGAAAACAAAAACAAAACAAACAACAACAAAAAAAAACATACCAGTATATTTTTATTATTTTAAGCAGCTTTAGAATCATTTGCTGTGAAAAAGAAAACACGATTTTTGCTATTTTTTTTACTCTATCCCATTTAATTGTGATTTTGCGACATAAACCCTGTTTCACTGTGATGCAGTTTGTTAAATGACCAGACTGATTTCTTAAAAATATTGTTTCCCGGTTTAATATTTCCCAGTATTGTTTTTAATATCAGTTTTTTCATGTGACCGTTCCTCTTTTCTTGGATTTTAGTATAAATGGTATAAATGGTAATCTGTTTTGAGGCAAAAATAATATTTCCACTAGTGGCATATTTTTGTTTAATTTTCACTGAAGGGAACACAAGTATAAATGTTACACTGAAACTAGTGGTTGTAAGTTATTGTTTGCAAAAACCTGATGTCACACTGAAGAAATGACAGACTATTTAAGATTTAGTTAATGGAAAATTCTTATTCTTATTCTTATTCTTATTCTTATTCTTATTATTGTTATCACTATTATTTTCCCAAATTGCTTTTTACCTAACTGTTTAACAAATATTCAAGTAGCTTATGTTGTTGTTCTTGATTAACTGAACATGATCATATTTTTTATTATTTTCTTTTTCTTTTATTCTTTTATGAATTTTGTTGGTTTTCATTGTTCTTTTTTGTTCTCGGTCTTCATTCACATTTGAGCTTTATTCTTCATACTTCTGGAGTCTATTTAATTTGTGTTTACTAACCTGATTTTGATCACATAACCTGATTAGGAGCAGGTTGTGTTCAAAGTTTCAGTTTCAAATTAACCTCAGAATTTCACTGATTGTCTTATTTACAGCATTTTTAGGTGTAATATAGATTCTCTACTAAGATCACAAATGGACTACACCTATAAAATTGCAGCTCTGTAAATAGTTCATTGTGTTGTCACTGGAATGTGTTCACTTGAGGCAGAAAATATATAAATGTTTTTTCACTTGATTCTAATCTGCTGCTAAGTCTCTTTTGTTCTGCTGGAATTGCAGCTACTAAAACACAGAACACACACTAAACCTCTTTAACTATGACTACAATGCACATTGTAGTTCAGTTTTAGCTATTAATTCTTGGGTTAGTTAGTTTCATTTTGGGCTTCACCCAGTTTCTGTTGACAATAATACACTAGTATCTAGTGTTCTTCTGATTGGGGAGTGTTTATCAGCTGTTCCCTGTAATATGCTTCTCATTTAATGTAAATATGCATATCCAGTGGTGGGCAACTTAAAGCCTTGGAGCTGTTCTAATTGTTAATTGTACACAAACTGTGAATATATTAAAAGGTAATTCAAACCTGTCATAATGCATCAAGTGACTTGCTGCAAGTACCCAGGAGAAACTGAAATAAAAGATAATAAATAAAAAGATAAATAGGCTGCTAAATCTTGGTGCTTTAAATGAGTAAGAGATAGCGTTTTTCCCTTGGTTAAATTTCACTTATAATTTTACCAGTTAAGCCAACTACAGCAGCTATATGCACTTGTTATGATGGTGTTAGGTTATATAACAAAAATTCTCACATATATTTAGTGTTTTGGTATTTCCTTATATTGGTCACATATAGACTGTTTGTGATGCTGATAACAAACTCGGTGTCTTTTGTTTTTGTTCTGTGCAGTGGTCAGGAGACACTCTAGTACCAGAGATGTTGTGCGGTTATGCCGTCACACTGCCTACCTGGTGGTGCCGCAGTCTGCTAGATCAAGTTTCTTTCTTTCTTCATTTTTTCCATCCTTTTTCTCCTTTTTTTCTTCTTTCCAAAATGTGGTCGATATTTACATTTCCTAAGGAGAAAACAAACACAGACTCACAATATGACATAAAAGGAAAGATTAGTGCTGATAAACCAATAGCAGAGATGTGCTGTGACACATTTCAGGATAAAGAATAAGTTTAACGAAGGAAAAGAAAACATCCTACAAGATGATAAGAGTCATAAACATGGAAACACAGAACATAGAAACAAAATGTGAGCAAATGTGAGCACAAAGAGTCACTGAAACCACTAAGATAAAGCTAAGTAGTTACAATAGAGACAAAGAAAATTATTTATGGCACAGATTAAATAACACCTCCTCCTCAGAGATTTTGATCTAACCTGACATGAAAGCATCACACAGTGTCTGTGTGGTACTAAAGGTCCAAAAGTGTGACAAGAAAATGCTCCTCACACCAGCATCCTGAACCATTGATATCAGGCAGGGTGGATCCATGCTTTCGTGTTGTTCCTGATCCTACTGTCTGAATATCACAGCAGAAATTGAGATTCATCAGACCAGGCAATGCTTTTTCAATCTTCTGCTGTCCAGTTTTGATGGGCCTGTGTGACCTGCAGCCTCAGTTTACTGTTCTTCTTTTGCTGCTGTAGCCCATCTGCTTCTCATGGTTCAACATGTTGTGCATACAGAGATGCCAACCTGCATACCTGGTTGTAATGAATGGTTATTTGAGTTGTTTTTGCCTCCTATTCATCTCAGCACTCTGCATGCCAAAATGAATTAAGTTGCTCGCATTTGACTGGTTGAGTGGAAAGCTGAACTACTGTGCAGTTGAACAAGTGTACCTAATGATGTGGCAAGTCTTTTGTACACAGGCGTTTCTCCCCACACCTTCTTTTACTGCTTCAGCCTCAGCTGAGATCATATCATGTCAGAAAATTTGTTGTACCAGGAAACATGTCTTTAAAACTATAACCCTTTAATAACTATAACCCTGTGATTCAGCTGGATAATATCTTACAGGATTATTTTTTTATTTTCAGTAACAAAGTCTTATTTAGAAAATCTTTCAGGTGGTCAAGGAATTTATTTTTTATTGTTTGTTTTCATTGCAGAGATGGGTGCCAGCTACCATCCATCCATCCATCCATTCGCTTCCGCTTATCCTTTCCAGGGTCGCGGGGGGCGCTGGAGCCTATCCCAGCTGTCATAGGGCGAAAGGCGGGGTACACCCTGGACAGGTTGCCAGTCTGTCGCAGGGCCAACACACAGGGACAGACAACCATTCGCTCTCACATTCACTCGCACATTCACACCTAGTGGCAATTTGGATTATCCAATTAACCTATCCCCACAAGCTGCATGTCTTTGGACGGTGGGAGGAAGCCGGAGTACCCGGAGAGAACCCACGCAAACACGGGGAGAACATGCAAACTCCACACAGAAAGACCCCGGCCTGATGGTGGAATTGAACTCAGGACCTTCTTGCTGTGCGGCAACAGTGCTAACCACCGTGCCACCGTGCTGCCCGGGTGCCAGCTACCTCTGAGCTAAAACTGGATAAGCTTTTAAGAAGATAGATAGTAGATTTTGTCCCAAAAAGTTGATTCTGTTCATCTGGATGTAACGTCCAAGTGGCTTCTTCAGTCTCTAAGACCGAAGAAGTCACTTGGATGAGTGACCAAACTTTTCTCCCACTGAAAACGCTGCATCCAGATGAACAGAATCAACTTTTGGGGATTTACTTACCTGGATGATTGAGCATGCATCTACATTTTTATATGCTTTCAGCTTCTTTGCAGCAATAAAAGGTCATGTGACCACAGAATAACAATATTTTTTAACTATTTCTGCTAACAGTCCAGCTTTATTTGTCAAATAATGGGTTTATTGTACTGCGGTTGAAATAAACCTTTGTCCTTTGTGGTAATGTTGTCTTTGTGAAGCTCCTTATTCACCACTCACAGCTTGGATATTATTTCAAAGCACTTTTTTATTAAGACAAACATGATGTGAAGCAACAGGTTGCCATGGACACATATCAAACACCACAGATGGGTGATTTTTCTCTTTTTTCTTTTTTTTAGAGAACAAAATGTCTTGCTCACATAACCCTGATAAACTCTCAAAGTACTCAACAGTATCACACATATCTTCCACTGGATGGTTAAATAGACTTATGCACCCCTCTGTAACTTTAAAGAAAACTGATAAAAGTTTTCCGGCAAAAAGTTCACAAGCCTCATCTTTTCTCCTTCAACATACTTCTTTGTTTTGTGGCCAAATAATTCAATCTTTGTCTATTTTGACCATAAAAACCTTTTTCCAGACGAGATTTGGCTTGAAATGTGAGCAAATTTCAGTCAATCTTGAAGGTGCTGATTATGGAGCAGTGCCTTCGTTCTTGGTCAGCAGAGATGTATAGCTGTCTTCACTATGAACAGTAAAACTGGTGTTCCAGCAGTTATACATCAATGGCATGCTTGAGGCTTAATGGTTCCTGGGTTTTTCTTGAAAATCATACCCAGCTTCCTCTCATTTGAGGATGACAATTTGAGTCTTCCACGGGCTCTTGACAAAGAAAGTATGTATGTTCATGTTGTTTGAACTAAAGCTCTTGGAATCTGCTCACTTCAAGACACTTTTCCAATATGTGTACATCTGCAGTCCTGTAGTCCTAAGGGATAATTTCAGTTCTTCATTTTGAGTTTGATCACTACCTCTTTGTTAACTTTGTGGGATCTATGATAGTCTGTGCTCAGACTCAGTCTCAAGAGTCAGAGAACCTGCAGCTGGATCTTCAGCAAATACAATATTTATGAAAAGACACCAGTGACATGCTCTTGATTTACTGTTGAATATGCTTTGTGAATGTGTTGTAACAACTGAAAAAATTATTGGAGATGAAGCATTAAGAGAGAACATGGCTATTAAACTTAACTGAAACTAAACTTAGAACTAGCACCAACTATGTAAACCATTTTAGAGAACTGAAATTAAAAAATCGATTTAAGATCATATTTATACAATATTTTGTACCTATAGCTAAAGTAGGAAAAGTGAAAATCAAAAAGTGTCCTTTGTCATTGCCAATTTCTTGAAATTACTCAAAGCAAGTATACAGAAGCGTTAAGTATTTTATGGCCGTTTACAAGACTGTGGGACTATTATGGTAACTGAAAAAACGTTTAAATAAAGATTAAATATTAATTAAAAATAATCAAAAATACAAAGAACATAACTGGAAAAAATGTTTTATTTCATAGAACAACACAGACTGGTGGTGCATTTGGAATAAAGGATGATCAATTAAACAATCATTGTCATTCAACAGTAAAACAGCATAATAAGTGAACCATTTACAATACATGTAAACAGTGTCAAGAGGTTTTATGAAGCATCACAGAAAGTAGCAGCAGTAGTGGTAGGACAGGTGGAGATGGTCTTAGTCAAGCTTTCAGTCCTCCAGGAACCTTCATCACCATGTGGAGGACGGACATGTGCTGGATTCCATATTCAGACAGAAGGGTGTCGTCTCCATCCAACATTTTATCTGTGAATATCAGGCGCAGAGCCTCCTCTCCTGCACGCACACACACACACACACACACACACACACTAGATTTATCATATTGATTGATGTATATAAGTGTAACAAGTGTCACCTGGCAGTTTGTTGCTCTCTGCCAGGTGATTGGCTGAAGTGTGGGGTGAAAGTCAGCGCTCTTCTGTGGAGAAACCCAGAGGCAATTAATTCACTCAGGTGCAGCGGGTATACTGTCGGTAAGAGACTTTTTGCCATTTTTGTTTGGATCGTTTGCTATTGCATGTGCCTATTTTTAATGTGTCATTGGACTTTTTTAGTGTGACCACGAATTTTAATAGAAGAATTGATCAAGCCCTAGATCGACAGCGCGCAGGGAAACTGATCAATATTGTAGGTATATTGAGTGTTTGTTTTAGCTTCGTGATTTTGAATGGTTTCATAAAATTGATATTTTATTGGGTAATATTTTAATTGATAACGTTGTTTGTTTTTCAGCTGTGCTGTCTCTGCTGTCCTTTTTTTCGTTCTTTTGATTGATTTGTAATTTTGTTTTGGTTAGTCCGTCCAGCCGTAAAGGCGGTTATTGATTGAGAGTAAGTTGTGTAAGGGCGGACTAACCTCCCTTTTTGTTTTTTGTTTAATTGTTTGTGCCACTTCCCTTTTTCTCCCAGATCGCAGGCCATGCATAGCACTGATTCCCAGCTGCGCTGAGACCTGAATTGTTTGCAGTGTGTGCCACGATTGCAGTGTCGCTAAGCGGGGTGTGACGGGTTGCAGTGTTGTTTCGCACAGTTTGTGTGGTAAGTCTCATGTGCAGCTGGGATATCAGCACGATGTGTTGTAAGTCCTGTCTGGAAATGACTGGGAATTTGTATGTTTAACTCGTGTAATAAATAAATGATCAATTTATTTCTTTGCCCCGTTTACTCATCCCTTGTCCTCGGTTACATAAGATTTAAGAAAAGAACAACAGGGTGCTTGTGAAGCTGCAGGTGATGCCTTCAGGGCAAGCCCGGAAATTAAATTATCAGACAAGAACTACGATTCATTCAAAGAACCCTGTACTTCTGATTGCTGTAAATCTTACCAGGGTTACACTTACTTTCACTTCAAGCTGATGAGTTTTTACTTTAGGATTAGAACTTTATATAAATAATCTCATTACAGTAAATATGCCTTTGAATTAACCAGCAACATAAAAGCATACATACACTGTTTTATTATCTGCTGTCTTACCTGCGGTCTCTGGAAGCTTCTGCGCCAATTTTTCCTTGAGCTGTTTCACAGTCATGCTCTTAAACTGCTCCTCAGTGTTGCACAGGTCCAACATCATCTTCTGACCCCTTAGTCCATGAACGACCACCTGGTAGATTTTTCCCATTTTCCGCTTAAGTCCGATTTGTTGCGCTCCCAAAGTCTGTCACTGATATGTCAGTGCGAACAAGGCTCCAAGGTTTGACGTCAGAGAGCAGATAAATTCTTTCACTTTCGCTCAGAATTCTTCAGATTCTAATTATTTTTATTTATTGTTATTTTGAAGGTAGTATCCTCTCCGTCTGCGTAAAACTGTTTAAAATGTTTATTAGGGGGTGATTTTCACCTTTGTTTGTCGTATGACCAGGGAGCGTTGTTTATCAAGTGTTGGAATTAATCGTTTTTTTGTTTGTTTGTTTGTTTTTTAAACCAACGCACTAACGCACAACTCACAATTAATATTCTACGGTAGGCTTCTTAAAGCTGTAAGGATTAACTGTACACGTAGTGCGAATATATCAGAGGGGAATGCAAGCCTGTTATCGTGCACCATGTGACTTGTTGTAAGTACCGTAGAGAAACTGAAAGTTAAACGGGCTGCTGAATCTTGGTGCTTTAAAAGAGGAAGGCAGAGCAAGATCCTCGGTGCTAATTTCATTTGTAGCGTTTAAACCAAGATCAAATTTGTGGACAGAGCAAACCTCCTCGTCTGAACCAGAATGACGACACAAGATCAGGATGACAAGAGCTACGACCCAAACGATACGACGCTGACATTTGTCAACAGGAGGGATGAGCTGGATCCATTATGTAAGAACTAAAATACGTTTAAAATAAACGGTTTGTACTTTTACCTGTTGTCTGTATACTTGTTATTTTACCAGTTAACCCAACTAAAGCAGTTATATACACGTGTTATGCCGGTGTTAGCTTATGTAAGGAAAATGCTCACATATATTCAGTACTTTGGCAACTCTTCCTATTGGTCAAATACAGACTGTATGTGACGTTGATATAAAACTCGTTGTGCTTTCTCTTTGTTTTGTGCAGCCGGTGATGACAGTCTCGTAGCAGAGATGTCCTGCGGTCATGCCGTCACAGCGGAATCTCTGACCGGATGGTGCCGCAGTCTGCTGGATCAGGTTTCTTTCTTCATTTTTGTTCTTTTTCTTTCCAAATTTTGGTCAATGTTTACAGTAAAATAGAAAACACGTCAAATGGAAATCACACTCTTAATTTTAAAAACTGTCATCCTGATCTGGTTTGATAGGACTTTGTATGATGAAGCTCTTTGTTGCCAGACAATACTTTGTTTTGTTTCATTTTAAACTTTTTTTAAAAAAGGTTTCTCACTCTGTCTTCCCCATTACGGGTGATTAAACCTTTTGTGTCCCTGCAGGGACAATACAAATTTAAGTGTCCTGCTTTAAATGAGGACACCTACGAGACGTGTGGTGAAGTGTGGTCATATCCAGAGGTGCGCAGGCTGGCAGCACTGACAGTTAAAGAGATGGCCTACTTTGAAGAGAAGATTGCCCAGCTGGCAGCCAGAGACTACTGTGAACTGAAAATAGTAAGTCTTCTATAGAGAGTGTTTCTAATCCACTCAGCAATCATGAACAAACAGGCATAAGACAGAAAGACACAGGGCAAGACGACTCAACTTCCCTGCTTGAAAATTTATGTTTAAACTCCCAGAAGTGACATGCACAAGAAGTCGAAGATCCCACAAAGTAGATATAGATGGAAATAAGAAAATGCAAATATAGGTGAATGAGCACGAATTTAGTTTGTAAGGGGAAGCTGGAGTACCTAAAAGGAAACAAGCAAACTCTACACAGAGAGATCCCACCTTTCCAAATTCAAATTCAATTTTTATTCGTCACACGCTCAATTATACACAGTATGACATGTAGTGAAATGCTGTGTAATGTCCGACCATTAAACTACAATAAAGAAATGTACAAAATTTACAGATTTTACATTTAGAAATTTACAGTAAAAAATATGTAAATAACAATTTAAGAAAGAAATTATAAGAAGAAATAAACAGAGTGTGTGTAGTGATGTGATGTAGCAGAGTCCAGTTCCACACCTGGTTCAGGGCCCGAGTTGCGGGGGGAAGAATTCATTGTCTCTGTTTTGGCCTTAAGGGAGCGGAAGCGCTTCCCAGACCTCAACAGTGAGAAGAGTCCATTGTTGGGATGGGAGAGGTCCATCATAATCTTCCTGGCTTTGGTCTTGCACCGCTTGGTGTAGATGCACAAAAGGTCAGGAAGCTCTGATTGAATGATGCGTTTGGCCGAGATCACCACTGTTTGGAGATCTTGTCAGGGTGTGGCCTTCTAGCCTTTAAACTCAACTCTCCATGCAAAGTTTGTGGGGCTGGGTTTATGCAGGCTTTTCCAGCCCAAGGGACTACAGTTTATCCTAGATACAGAGGAAAGCACAAAATGTTTTACTTTTCAAATTTAAAACTATTCTTTTTATTTTTCTCACAACAGTGTCCTGGTTGCAAAACCTATGTGGAGAGAGAGGACCTGACTAACCTGAGTGTGAGGTGCACAATCTGTACAGCAGACAACAACAAAGCGTATGAGTTCTGCTGCCAGTGTTTGAGGCCGTGGAAAGGTAGAGCTCCACGATCAGACCGCTGTGATAATGATGGCTGCGTAAACCACGAACTCGAAGTTCTCAAGAACTGCAAGACTACCGCTCTCCCTCAGGTTCGGGGGGTCGATGCCTGTCCCTCCATCCGGGCCTGTCCCACCTGTGGTGAGATAGTGGAGCACGACAAAACAGGCTGCAAGAACATCATCTGTCCTCGCTGTCAGAAAGAGTTCTGCTTTGTGTGTCTGAAACTCACTCCTGTGTGCTTGAGGACAAGTTCTTACTTCATCCCCTGCAGTGATGGTGTAGCTCCCAGACAAACTTCAATACCCGTGTGGCGCAGAAAGTAGCAGACAACACAGACTTTATGTACTCTTCTCTCATACCAGACTTTCCTTTAGAATTGAATTGTCATTCTGGTAAAACCTAAACAGAAAGCTGGAGCAGAACCTTGTTTGCTTAGTTTAGCTCAGCATATTACCTAGCGTTGCCCAATGAATCATAAAATAACATACTCTGCCTATGTGCTTCTGGGAAAGGTTTCTTGACTCTACTTCTGATTGTTTACACTGCTGTTTTGGTAATTGGTGAACTTGACCTGGTGTATTTTCTTCCCCTTTCTTCAGCTTGGACTAGTCTAAAAATGTGATAAGGACTTAAACAAAACTATAATATCCACCCTTTTTACATAATTTGGGAAATCTTTGATCTTCTAACACACCCGACGCATGCTGTTCAGATAAAATGTGAAGCACTGTAATCTGAAAATACAAGAAGGATATAAGTAGGTATCTTTTACATCACTCACCTTTAACAGGAAGCGTTTCTAACTTCTTTATGAATGTTTCCACAAAGTCTTGAATTATGCTGATGTCCCATTAATTATTTTTATGCCTTTACTTCAGACTGGCAACCTGCCCACTGTGTGACAGCTGCAGCAGGAGCGATTATTTCCAAATGGTTTTTAAAGTTTTATTTAGAGATTTTCGAACTCTTAAAGTGAACTAGATTTGTTTTCATGCATTGTTTTAACCGAAAGCTATTATTGTTAAAAGCAACATTGCTCACTGTGTTGCTTTAGCTGTGCTTGTGTTTATAAGTACCTGAGCAGAAATAAGTCAAATGTCAGCTGCTGATGAAGTCCATGTTTCAAACAGTTCATATAAAGGGCACACAAAAGCCAGAGAATGTACAATAAAGTCACAATTGTGATTTTTTTTTTTTAATGGTCTCATATTTTACCCTCTGCTTTCATTATTATTATTATTAATGTAAACAATTTGAAGGCAGACCATTTAGCTATTCAACAAAAACAATTTGGTTTCATGTCTTTGTTTAATTTGCAAAGTAAAGAAGCTGAAAGAATATCTTCTACGTGGTGACTCCATTATTTTGGCCAGTGGTTGAACAACATGAACCAGACTTACCAATAAAATGCTGCTCACGCATGAATCTGAGTAAATGACTTGTGGTGCCCTGAATATTTTAATATAAGTTTAGATTTTTTAAATAAAAGTTATCTTCTTTGAAGAGAACACTGCCCAACTGTTTAGTTTACATATTGTAAATTGCTAAATTGTTTAATAATTTAACAATTCATTAACTTGATAACTTAATAAAAAGTTTATTAATATTAAGTTTAACAATAAAATTAATTTCTGAGTTTTCACTGAATGAGTTTTACTGTGACTGTAATCCCCCCTATTTCTTTCTGAATTTTGTTGCAAAGGCAATGTTGTGTCACTGATGCAAAGCCCATTTTATCTTACCTGATGTCATCGTAGAGCGATATTCTTTATCACCAGAAGATGGCAGTATTAGTTGGGGCAGATGTAAAGTAATGGAGGCCTGTTGTTGTAACAGCAAGGGAAACTCTTTGTAAGTTATTATACAGTTACTAAGAGCTCCTAAACAGATACAACACCCCACTAAACCTAAAATAGATCTTCAATGTTTCTGATGGCATCCTTCACCACCCTTGTCTATGTCTCCTCCTGAAGAATCTTCATTAGGTTCCATTTCTCCTCCCATGGAAATATGAATGCCAAAATTAGGTAACACTTTGAAGAGGTGCTGATCTGTGTTCATCTATCAATTTCATTATTGATGGATTTGATTCTTTGCTACAAAAAACTTCTGTCAATTAGGTTTTATTTAAATTAATTCAAAGTTTTTACCTTCATAATAAACAAACAAACAGACTTCAAACTTTAAAAATTTGTGAATAAATCAGATATATTTTGCTCTTTTTGAGAGATCTTCCCAGAGATTTACTCCCATTTATTTTGGTGTTGTACCTTCAAACAGGAGGAAAGGAATGCCGATAAAGGCTAAGTCATACAGTATGAAGTAATTTTACTTAATTTATTTTTTAATTAAACAGTTTTGGGGGATTAAATCAACTCAGTTGAAAAGGCAGGTGTCAGCTTATCTCTTCATTTGCAAATTTGTGCAGCACAGTGCAGAGTTTAGCAGCACAATGTGTTAGAGGTCAGACCTGCTACATTGTTACTGCAACCTGGATCCACACCACTTTAGACTCCTCCATCATGGTCTCTGGGGTTGTGGATGAACATCAGTTTGGTCACCAGAGGTTGCTGTTTTAGATATGATGCTACATATTAATGTTCATGTAAGTGATGCCTTAACAGCATTATTTTTTCAGTCTTCATATTTTACCCTCTGCTTTCATTATTATTTAATTAATTTTTTTTCAAAGTATATTTAATAAAGTCAGACCAGCTATTTAACAAGTACAATTTGGCTACATGCCTTTGTTTATCTCACTCTAACAGGTGAGACTAGAGCTCAGTGCTCAGCCATAGACTGTGTTCCTATGCTCTGACTGGATTATTCACATGTGGTCTGGATTTTGATGGGGTTTCATATATATATATATATATATATACAGGGAGTGCAGAATTATTAGGCAAATGAGTATTTTGTCCACATCATCCTCTTCATGCATGTTGTCTTACTCCAAGCTGTATAGGCTCGAAAGCCTACTACCAATTAAGCATATTAGGTGATGTGCATCGCTGTAATGAGAAGGGGTGTGGTCTAATGACATCAACACCCTATATCAGGTGTGCATAATTATTAGGCAACGTCCTTTCCTTTGGCAAAATGGGTCAAAAGAAGGACTTGACAGGCTCAGAAAAGTCAAAAATAGTGAGATATCTTGCAGAGGGATGCAGCAGTCTCAAAATTGCAAAGCTTCTGAAGCGTGATCATCGAACAATCAAGCGTTTCATTCAAAATAGTCAACAGGGTCGCAAGAAGCTTGTGGAAAAACCAAGGTGCAAAATAACTGCCCATGAACTGTGAAAAGTCAAGCGTGCAGCTGCCAAGATGCCACTTGCCACCAGTTTGGCCATATTTCAGAGCTGCAACATCACTGGAGTGCCCAAAAGCACAAGGTGTGCAATACTCAGAGACATGGCCAAGGTAAGAAAGGCTGAAAGACGACCACCACTGAACAAGACACACAAGCTGAAACGTCAAGACTGGGCCAAGAAATATCTCAAGACTGGTTTTTCTAAGGTTTTATGGACTGATGAAATGAGAGTGAGTCTTGATGGGCCAGATGGATGGGCCCGTGGCTGGATTGGTAAAGGCAGAGAGCTCCAGTCCGACTCAGACGCCAGCAAGGTGGAGGTGGAGTACTGGTTTGGGCTGGTATCATCAAAGATGAGCTTGTGGGGCCTTTTCGGGTTGAGGATGGAGTCAAGCTCAACTCCCAGTCCTACTGCCAGTTTCTGGAAGACACCTTCTTCAAGCAGTGGTACAGGAAGAAGTCTGCATCCTTCAAGAAAAACATGATTTTCATGCAGGACAATGCTCCATCACACGAGTCCAAGTACTCCACAGCGTGGCTGGCAAGAAAGGGTATAAAAGAAGAAAAACTAATGACATGGCCTCCTTGTTCACCTGATCTGAACCCCATTGAGAACCTGTGGTCCATCATCAAATGTGAGATTTACAAGGAGGGAAAACAGTACACCTCTCTGAACAGTGTCTGGGAGGCTGTGGTTGCTGCTGCACGCAATGTTGATGGTGAACAGATCAAAACACTGACAGAATCCATGGATGGCAGGCTTTTGAGTGTCCTTGCAAAGAAAGGTGGCTATATTGGTCGCTGATTTGTTTTTGTTTTGTTTTTGAATGTCAGAAATGTATATTTGTGAATGTGGAGATGTTATATTGGTTTCACTGGTAAAAATAAATAATTGAAATGGGTATATATTTGTTTTTTGTTAAGTTGCCTAATGATTATGCACAGTAATAGTCACCTGCACACACAGATATCCCCCTAAAATAGCTAAAACTAAAAACAAACTAAAAACTACTTCCAAAAACATTCAGCTTTGATATTAATGAGTTTTTTGGGTTCATTGAGAACATGGTTGTTGTTCAATAATAAAATTATTCCTCAGAAATACAACTTGCCTAATAATTCTGCACTCCCTGTATATATAGCTTTCTTGTCTTGACGCTAGTGGCTTCTATCTCCTCCTTTGGCCAGCTTATTATCCCAGCCGGGTACTTGTAATTTGTTGTAGAGCAGACCTTTCCAAAGTGTGGGGCCCGCCCCCTAGGAGGGAAAAGAAACAAAAAGCTTGGACACTGCTAGCACGGGGCGCCCAACGCAAAGCAGGAGATGAAGCATAGCTGAATATGTTTCCAAACCAACTTCATTCTAAGCCAAAGACTAGAAAATATGGTGAAGCAGATCTTCCCTTTGGTTTCACCTGCACAAGTGCCAAGGTAGGTCTCCCCTCACGGACAAACAGTATCCCACAGTTGTTTATGTTTTTAAACCTATTTTGCACAGAGAGGCATTTTTTGAAAAATGTATTGATAGCAATGTTGAATAATATTACACAGGAAAAAACAACTACATGTAAAATAATCACACCGTGACACATTAAATGCGTGTGTATATGTAAGCGTGTAAAACTGCAGACAGTCAGATTAACAGTATATCTGCATTTCTGGAATTCATCTCATGTAAACAATAACGTGTGCACAGCGTGGCGTGAAAAAGGCACATACCTTTGACATTTCCTGACCAACTCTGCATTCCTCATCCACACATAAACGCAAAAAAGGAGTTTTTAAAAAATCTCAGTTTTCGGTGATTCAAAACGCCGCTTACCTGTGGATGAAACAGCTGCGTTTTCAAAAATACCCGTGTAGGTGTGGACGTAGAGTAAACGAGTTAGTAGTAGTTTATTTTCTTACTACCTGTAATTTATTGCAGATTACTTGTATTTGCTTAATTGTTTACTAAAGTTTGGGAACCACTGCTGTAGAGGATGAAGACTAAGATTTCTTGCTCGCAGAAGAGTATAATAATGAATTAAAAGTAAGCATTGACGGAGCATCCATAGAAGAGTGAACTACATTATGCATTATGCTGTTGTACTTGTTGATTCATTTATCTATAAGCAGCATTTAAGCGGATGTTTGCTATAGATTTATTAAATTATTTATATCAGTGAATTGAATTGTTAACGCAGAAAAAGTATCTCTTATTCTCTCTGTCTCGCTGTGTGTGTGTGTGTGTGCATTTAATTTCTATAATTCTGAGCTTTTATTTTCTCTGCGTGATTAAAAAAAAAAAAGAAAAAGAAAAGAAAGAAAAAAATTTCCTCTGCGCGATGACTGACTTCCTGTCATGTCACTTCCTCAAGGTTAGTACAGTCGTCGCTTAGCGGTCCTGCTGAGGAGCGGTGAGTACGCGTTAGTGTCCCTGTTTGCACACCAGTTAGGTATTCAAATCTTGCTTTATACACTCATAAGACTTGTGTTATAGTTTTTTTTGTTGTTGTTTTTAGTGTAAACTGTTTCTGTCGAGTACATGCTAAAATTAAACTGCATGCATGCTGTCTGCTGTTCTTCTTCATCCTTTAGGTCTCCAAATACAGTCGCAGTCATGTGTGAAGCTTTATTGAAGCTTTATTTCAACGGGTACGTGAGCTCACTCTTTGTTTTTAAGTGGTGTATATTTTATTTTTTAATTCGTAACTCCTTCGGTACAGACACATATATAATATATAATGGCCACTGATGATAGGTTTCCCTGAGGTAGAATAAAATAAAATAAAAATAAATTGTGTCTATGTGATGACAATAAGTTGTCACTATATGCGTTTCTATATATTTCTGTGCGTTTAGGAAGCTTAGTTAGATTTTCTGTGATGGTTCACATTTTGTCCACAGGTTTAAACAATAACTTACTAAGTTCATCCTTTTTACTGTTAGGTTGCTGTTCCCATACCGGTCGGGAAGTAAAAGAAGAAGGAAAGTACCAGAAACTAAAACGACACAAGCTGTGCCAACAGGGTAAGATGTTACTTTTCACTTTTTAAACCTACTCTTGATATTTGCAGTCTTTGCTCCTTTGCTAATTAAATCTGTGTCATCTTATAGAATCTGTGACATAAGGTAGTCCTAATATGGTTATGTATGTCATTTTTAATAGAGTGATCACTGTTCTTAAAAGTGTTTTCAATTTAAAAATAATAGGCAATCAAAACTGAAAGCCCTTAGTGCTTTCAGTTTCATCCAACTGGAAATTCCCTGGATGTTGTTTAAACGGCTCATCATAGCTCACACAACACTGTGAGCATGCAGTCGCTTCAGACCCCTTCGTCCTTTTACACATTTTGTAGCAGCTTTGTGTAACAATGAAAACTGACATTTTCTAACATGAGTCAACATTATTCAGCCCGCGATCATAAATGAATACATGTTCGTACATGCACATTCCAGTGCAGAATGCAAGCTCCATAAAGGCGTGGCCGAATGAGTTTGGTGTGGCCTTAAACTCAGCCCCATCGTACAGCTTTAACATGAACTAGAAGAGCGATTGTGAGAAAGAAATGTAATGGCTCATAAGTACTTTAAATACATCTTTAATACCTTTTAACGTTTTTATTGTATCGAGTCTGGAAAAGACATGGTTCTTGTGACAGGTGATAATGGCAGATGCGATTTGAAATCCATATACTAGACTAAACTAAACTAACTAAACTAAACATAAGACTAAACCAGACAGTATTCGTAGTGTCAGATTTTCTTTCCGTAGAACCCAAATGAGCGCTCCAGGACCGGAGCAGGTGGAGAAGCGATACGATCCACTAGATTCTACCCTAAAGTTCGTCAACAGGCCAGATGATCTGAATCCACTGTGTAAGATTTTTTTTTCTTTTTCACCACCATGTTGCCCCACAAAAACTGCTACAAACATTTTTTTCTGACAGTCATTACCACACATTATAAAATTTCTCCTATTCCTTTTTAAAATTTTTCATGAGCCATGGAGTTTATTATATTTTGGTGCAATCCAGTATATGTAGTGTAACTGATACATCTGTTATTGTCCACTTCTTCCTCAGGTGATGACTCTCTCAGAGCAGAGATGTCCTGTGGCCACGCTGTCACTCCTGAATCTCTAACACGATGGTGTCGTACCCTGCTGGATCAGGTGTGTCATGTCTTTGTAGCAGATAGTGTATGTGATGGGGTGGAGCCGAACCGGAATACGTATTCGGAAAGGAACAAATATCGTGTTTTTTATGAATACTTATTTCGAACAAATACTTTAAAAAATATTTGTATTCGGGAACAAGAAAAACTTTATATTAAAAAGCTGAGTTTCCTTATGAGACTGCAGTGCATGACCGGATGAGTGAGTGACGTGTGAAAGGTGACTGACACAGGCTGCTCCACACAGCAACAGAGAAGACTCAGCTGAGCGATAAAAGACTGAACTGCATCACTATTTTTGTTGAATAGAATTTTTGTACCCTCGGCTGTTGACAGAGTAACGTTAAAGTTCGGTTTGAAAGGTTAAAACAATGCTTGTGTAGTTGTGTTGAATTGTATGCACTTGTGGGAGTTGGTACATTTAAGTTACTCGTCTTTGGCAGACAGAAAGATGTAGGCTATAGGCCAGTTAACCTTAGCAGAGCTTCCCGTTGTCCTTATTAACGTAGCTGAAACTCCCCACATGGATTTGGTCAACTAAATAGAAAAGAGTGTGGCTGCTGCTGAGCCATCTCTTGGTCCTCCACCAGCCAAAAAACTTGTTCCAGTTCTGTGTGGAAGCATTTTACATTCAGTGCTGCAGATGAAACCAAAGTGATATGTAATGTGTGCAAAAGTCAAATCAGCAGAGGCAGAGATATCAAACATCTGTCAACATCTGCTATGCATAATCACATGCACTTAAAGCATCTTATTCCTGGTACTGTCTGCCAATCCCCACACAAGCACCAATTCATCATCACAGCCATGTTCTGTCCCTGCAAGTCAGTTTCACTGTCTGTTCACCACCACCCGTCCAAGGTGGTGGGGGTTCATGATGTTCACAGTGGTATTTTACTAGTTGTTGGTTTTAACCATGAATGAGGCAATGGATGTTATTTTCTTTTCAATGAGGTTCCTTGTTACATGTTCATTGCTGGATTTATGGAAAACCATCAACTAATATTGCACATCCATAATTATTATAATGGATATAATTAAAGAATAATTACACTCTAACATTAATTAGAAGTGTAATGCAAAAAACTGGATTTTTACACCTATTTGAATTTTACTCAAATACAAATACAGATACAAATACCGGTCTGTTATTATAGTTATTATATAATTCCATCTAAAATTTAGTTTTTGGAGTTTTAGGTAAAATCATTTCAGATTGATTTTAACAGCTTTGTGTTTGTAGCAAAAAGAGGTAAAATTATTGAACTTATAAAATACACTGATTTTGTTTAAGTTATCACATGATTGGGTGCCAATAGGTAATCTGCAGAAATGTTTTGGTTTACTGTTTATATTTGTAGCTAAACATGTTGCGGATTTAACAACTATATAAAAACGTAAAAGAACGAAGGTATAAAGATGCATTAAAAATAAAAGTAGAAGTTTTAAAAACAACAAATTCTAATTAATTATCCATCCATCCATCTTCTTACACTTTATCCGGGGGAAGGGTCGCGGGGGCAGCAGCCTAAGCAGAGAAGCCCAGACCTCCCTCTCCCCAGCCACCTCCTCTAGCTTATCCGGGAGAACACCAAGGCGTTCCCAAGCTAGCCGAGAGATATAATCTCTCCAGCGTGTCCTGGGTCTGTCCCGGGCCCCGGACATGCCCAGAACACCTCACCCAGGAGGCGCTCAAATTAATTAAATTAACTTTTTTTTTTTTAAATTGTAATTTTTTAAAAGGGCAATTACAAATTCAGATGTCCGGCTTTAGTGGAGGGAACCAAGCAGTGTAATAAAGAGTGGTCGTACCAGGAGGTGCGCAGACTGGCTGATCTGACTGTGGAGGAAATGCAGCACTTTGAAGAGAACATGGCCCGTCTGGCTCTTGCAGACCACTGTGAGGTTCAGGAAGTAAGTGTGCCAGTTATTTATGTTTTAATTTGTTTTTCCTTTTTAATGTTTACAGCTTCTTGATTTCAGTGAAATCCAGTGGACTCAATATTTTTTTAATATTGTGGTTGGGTTTCTCTTAAAAATGTCCCTTCATTTATTTTCACATCAGTGTCCACAGTGCAAAACAAGTGTGGAGAGGATGGATCTGTCTAACCTGTGTGTAAAGTGTGTCGTATGCACAGCTGTTCAAAAGAAGAAATTCTACTTCTGCTGGCAGTGTCTGAAACCATGGAAGGGTTCAGGCCCTCGATCTGACCGCTGCGACAACGACGGCTGTGAGAACAAGGACCTGCAACTTCTGCAGACATGTAAAACCATTGATCTGCCTGACGTAAAGGGCGTCACCAGCTGCCCCGCCATCAGACTCTGTCCTACATGTGGCCTGAGGGTGGAGCATAACAGAAAACACTGCAAAAATATCAAATGTCCTCGCTGCAAAATGGAGTTCTGTTTTGTCTGCCTGAAACTAAAGCGTGAATGTTCCAGTTCACCATATGAAATCTGCCCCAGTGGGGTCGCGCCAAGGCAGACCTCCATCCCTGTGTGGAGGAAAACATGAAAACAAGAATGAAGTGTATGTGTAACTCGGGTTCTTTCGTCTTTTGGTTTCTCTGTCTTCCTTTTTCATTATTGGGCTCTACTGGGCTAGCTTTGGATGAGCTTGCTTAAAAAAGAAAGTTCTAGAGGTCAACTTGTCTTTGAATACAGTTTTTAACCATCAATATTTTTGGTAACCTTTCTTTAACTGAGACAAAAGATGGATTTTCTTGATACTGTGGGGTCTGCAGATATCTGACATTTTCATGGTGATTAAAGTTGCTGTAAGACCAAGAGTCTGACAGACACCATCTCAACATGTGATTGTCACTGCTGCTTCTTCTGATGCCTCATGATATCTGATACTTCTTTTGCTTTAAGGTGTTTACGGTGTCCACAGGAAATGGAATCTCATTACTATACAAATCCTGTAAATCTCACCACTGGCAGCCTCAGATTCTTTGGCATAAAAACATCTAAAGTGCACTTCTACAGTTATCCTTTGTAATGTTCACATTTGAAACATACAGTTTCTGACATTGCATAAAATAAATCTATTATACTAAATGTCTGTGTCTTATGGTTCTTATGGTTGTCTTAAGATTGTTGGGGTAATGTCTGTTTTTTGGTGTTATTATACGGTCTTTACCTTGCAATATAAAGCTTCTTGAAGACAGTTGTTGTGATTTGGCGCTATATAAATAAAACTGGGTTGAACTGAATCTGAATAAATATTAAGATATAAGATGTGCAATAAATATTTTTTTAAAGGTTGGTGATGTGTAGCCTGCTGTAGTCAGGAACCTCCAGGTTAGTGCAACAGCTGATGCCAGCTATTGTTGGGAACAGAAATACTGAGAACAGAACAGTTTGGGAAGAGAAAGAAAGCTGCTGAGTTTGCACCTGTAGAATAGGAAACTGACAGAAATGCGCAACATTTTTAACAATTAACATTTCCGACACGCCTTGAACCCATCACTGATCCGGCAGAAGTGAAAGAGAAAGCGATAGTCGGAGTGTTTTTAACTGCACGGGAGATTGAGATAGCCTAATGCTCCTATAGCGAATGAACTATTTTATTAACAAATATCTGAAGAAATGTCTTAAAACTGTGTTGAAGGCAGGCCTGCATCTTTGGCTTACTTTGATTTCTTTTCAAAATAATCGCGTTTGTTTCTGCCTCCAACAACAATTTCTTTGTAGATCGTCACAGGGGCAGAAAATGCGTTTATTTGGTCGACATGGTTTCAAGAACATCTCTACCTCTGTGGGTAAGATTTGTAGTGAATTTCGAAGTCCCGAAATTTATTTATTTATTTTTGGTTAATTGTTCTTCTGTGTGTTCTCTATATAAAGTTTTTCCTACGCTCTTCAGACGTCTTTAAATTCAGCCTGGAAACGCTGTTGAAAGAGGAACTGTCCTTTACTCAGAGCGTCTTCAATTGAGCTGCTTTATTATTAAGAGTTTACTGACATATGATGAGAATTTATACACCTTGCGCCATTTGTAAGGACGTGCCTTTCTTAACCTGCTAGGTACCTGACAAGGAATGTCAATGTCAATTTGTAAATGTCAGTGTTTTCTATAGCACATTTACAAGCAACAGCAAAGTTAACCAAAATGCATTACAAGTTCATTAATGAACAATAGAAACTAAATACAGTAAAACGAAAAGTGAGAAGACGCAAATACATTATGTAGTGACAACATAAACAACATTTAAAAAAATCTGATGGTACTTAAGCGGAACTCGAATGAAAAGCCAGGGTTAAAAAAATGAGTTTCAAAATTTAATTAATTCTATTATTTAAAAATTATTCTTGGTATTAAAGGTTAGCAAATGTAGATCAAATCATTGACTTCAATGGATTGTAGAAAAGACGCAAAAGGGAACGAGCTATTTTCTGACGACCTTCTGCTTGTGTTGGCAGTTTATGGTGCACACTCATGTTCTTATTCTGCAATTTACAGAAGCTAAATACCATGGGCTGGTAAACCAAGGTGCGACATGTTACCTGAACAGTGTGCTGCAGGTGCTGTTTATGACCGAAGACTTCAGAGAAGCTGTGAAAAGGTTTATTATTGTCACATATGTACATTTAATGGGGTCTATGGTTCATTTTTATTACTTATGGGGACTTTGTCTTTGTTTAGGTCCTCCAAACAAAATGTTGGCATTGGGCTTCTTGGTGCCCTTACAGACTTGTTTGATAATTTACAGAAACATACAGCAAACACACACAAAATAATAACCCAGCTGGGCATCAGCAGAGGTACAGTATGATAACACACAGACAACAAAACCTTTGAATAATGTTTTTGATGTTTCATGTTTTTGAGAAACTTGATTAGTTTACACAACATTTTGAGGGTTTATGATTGGCATTTGTTGTGAATAATTATGGGGTTATATATATTTTTTAAATTAATGAATATGTTTGTTAAAGACATGCACATATATTTCTTCACCCAGTGTATGAACAGCGAGATGCTGCTGAATGCATCGAGAAGATTTTAACAATGACCAGTCCCGAGGCATCACAGGTCTTTGTCAATATCAAATGGAATCATTTGGTTTGAAAATAATACTTAATAATATGTTTTTGTTCATTTATGTTTTCAGATCTTCCACGGTCTGTTAGCAAACCAAATCACCTGCTCTAAAGGTCATAAAGAGACTGACAGGGATGCACCATTTTGGCATCTTCCTCTGTCATTGGTGGATTTTTACAATCAAGACTACAGTGTAGTAAGTACATAAACTTCTCAGCATGTTTCTGTTTTCAGGACTCACAGCTGCAACAAGTTCACATAATATTGCCAGTAACACAGTGTCATTCTATCATTTTCCTTAATGAACACTTTTGTTTGATTGGGAACTATGTGGACACATAAAAATCAGATGATGCCTTGGCTCCTGCTTGTGTCAAAACATATTAATTAATATTATTTCTGAAAATGTTTCTTTTTTTTAAATATATTTCTTATTACTTTCAATGCATTACAAAACAAACATAACACAGTTGACTTACAGTCTCATGAGTCATGTAAATATCCTAAGTCAGAAAATGCAACAAATGTATCTTTTAGTGAGAAATTATAGGAAAAGGTAAACCTAATCCAATGTTTTGTAGAAAAACAAAATTGAGTTTTTGATGTGATTTTTGTTTGTTTTGTGGAAAATCAGTTAGCGAGTGGTGGCTGAAGGTTTTAATGGCTATCATCCAAACTTGATGACCATGGCAAAATACTAGCAACCAAAGGAATTGCAAGGAGTTTTTTAGTGCAGCATCTTTGTGACCAGTTTCACCCAGTGACTGCCAGCAACCACTCGCTAACTGGGAATACACACTTTCCAACACTTATCAAGTATGTGAACCTGTGTTACTGAGGTCTTAGAGAGTTCATGTCTGAATTCTACAAAAAAATGTTGAAGCTTAACCAAGATTAGGTGAAATTTTACATACCGGATCTAAATCACACTGAGGTAAACTGCCAATGAAATTGTAGACCTTTCAGTTTGTCTTCAGATCTGTCCAGTACCTTTTTTTCTTTTTCTGACACATCTAATCAACTCTACAGTCCAAGTCCTGAGTTCACTGATATGTGTTCATGGATGTTGGAATTTTGGTTTGTTTTTACTGTTTATATCTCTCTTCAAAAGACAATATTATGTCTTTTAAAGAGGTCATGAATTATTAATGTTAGCATGCCCTTCTTGAGAAAACCTTTGTGAACACTGAGCTCTTCGGCACATCTTTATCAAAGCTGCTTCTGAATTAGTTTTCATTTTTCAGGTGAACGGCATCGAGGAGTTTTTCAGACCTACATGTCTAAATGGAGAACACCAGATGTACTGTGACCGCTGCGGTCACAAAGTTGATGCTACTATTGTAAATGAAGAATTTTTTGTGATTTCTGAACATTGATATTGATTTAATGAAATTATAACGAAATGACACACATTAAAAACCCATATTTTTCACTCAGACAGATGTAATAAAACATCACCCAGATGTTTTGATTCTGCTGCTGAAGAGGTTTGAGTTCAACTACAGTTACATGTCCTACTTCAAAACCAGCTGTTTTGTGGAGGTTCCCTACAGCCTGCAAATACCAGGGGTATTTACAAAGTGTACTTTAATATTTGATCAAAAATCATCTTCATTTTTCTTTCTCACTTTGTTATTTTTTGTCCTCTGGGATCAGAATGAGGTGTACGAACTGTATGCAGTTGTGGATCATTTTGGTGGTCTGAGAGGTGGCCATTACAGCGCAACAATCAAAACCCAGGATGAAGACAGATGGTATAAGTTTGATGATACCCAGGTCACACCGGTAAGGCTGATCACGTTTTCTTCAGTGTAATTGAAACACGTTCCAAAATTACTGTATTGTATGTTTATGTATAAAAATAAAAGAAAAATTCATCATGTTATATTTGTTTTTTTTCCCTTCATAGCTTGATTACCAACCATTCCAGGAGAAGTAGGTTTTTGTCTTTCTTCTTGTCCTTGCTATAGATTAATTTGCAAATATATCAATATTTAAAGTTTATTTAAACACAAATATGATATAGATGACTGTACGTATGGAGTATGTTACACCAAACTCTAATCACAAGTGCAGATTGTATTTTTCAAAATTGTTTTAAGGTTTTTTTTTAAGTTGTGTTTTGTCTTTTTTTCTATTTCTTCTTCTAGATCCCAGAGTGCATATCTTTTATTTTACAGAAAGGCAAAAAGCAAGACTCATAATTGTTACCATAGGCATATGTTTCTTTATATTTTTTTATTTTATTTTATTATGTATTTTATTATTCGTGCTGTAGATAGTTAAAACAGGCAGGTTTTCCACCTGCAATCAGTGACAAATATGACCAGTGAGAAGACGCTTATGACAAAGCAAAGTCAGTTATCACACTGCAGAGTGATAATACACACAAAAATGATGGACATGTATAATTACAGTGATAATTAGTGTTGGATCTGAACTCTGCTGTTAATGAGATTACCCAGTAAATGAAGGTTTTTCAGGACACTTGGGGGGAAAATGGACACAAAGAAATTGTCCGGCATCATGAAAATTCAGGAGTGAAGTTAGTGACAGAGATGCAGCTGTGATAATCTAATAGACAGGTTGAGATTAGCGATGGAGAAGACAAACATGCAACAACTGAGGATGAACATCAAAAACAAGCGAATTAAATGTCAGGATTTGCTTGCATGCTGTGATCATTGCCCTGTTGCATACCTGTTGGACAGACGACCTCTTTCTTGTGTGTGTGTTTTATATTTAAAATAAATTCCACAATATTAAATCTAATTTATTTTTTTATTTATTTCAAATTGATCTGAGGTGTGTGCGCATTACTTCCTCAGCCAATCAGGTGGCCTAAACTTTTGAAGTAATACTATTTTATTTAATATTTTAAAATGCAGTATTGAGAGATGATTTGAAAATAATGGAGGAAACATTAACAAATAAACTGTTTAAATGAAGTAAGCAAATGTGTGGAAAAAGGGCAAAGCACAAGAGAAATAACGAGTGAAACTGTTATTTTACAGGACTGGGAAATAAAATTCTGCTCCCTTCTTTCTCATTTTTTTTAAACTGATGCTTTAGCTTTTTTTTTTTATTATAATATTATTTTTGGTTTGAAGAGCAAGAGAATCGATCAGGTTTAATTACACAGATGTTTGTTATAAGTTAACATGATTTTTTTAATTGCTTGATTCTTTAACAGAAACCCCTGGGCGAACACTCCTACAATTTCTTCTTGGACCAACTGTAACGCACATAATTTCCTTAGTGATTAATAAAGTATTCTGATTATGATTCTGATAGTTTCAGGATACATGATCTGCCATTATCCAATGACACATCTGCTTACCTGTATCTTTTGCTCGTTTCTCCTCCTCTTCTTTTCCCTTTTTTTCTACACTGAGCACCTGAACTTTTTTTGTCCATCTTGCATTGGTTTTAATTTTGGACTTTTGGATCACCACAACGAGCCCGTTCTCAACATGTTGACGATTTGTCGTAAAATGTTACGCTTTGGAAATGAGAACGTGTTGTTATTAGATGCTGCTCCAGCCAGCCAGAGAGTCCCCGCCACCCCGCCCGGTGCCTATTCCATCCCCAAAATGCGCTGGCTGATGTCGGGGCAACATGAGTACGGGCAGCTTTTTTTTTTTTGCCGGGGCTGGCAATCCGTGTCACAGCTTGTTCATGACATGTGTGAGGACACTGAGATAGTAGTGATGTGTGTGATAGGAGTGACAGATGGGTTTGAATGTGAGGATGGGATCAAATCAGGGATCAGCTCTGACCACCTTCTTGTGATAGTGATGGTGTAAAGGTTGTTGATGGATGACTCCACTTTGGATTCAAATAAGGCAGCATGCTGCAAAATACTGGATTGGCTTAAAAGAAAAAAAAAACATTTTTGATGACATAAAAGTCTAAAAAACTGACTTTTGTGATTTGTCTTGCAATTCCAGTATGGAGGTCTCAAAATGCACATGCTAAAGAAAAGAAGATTTCACTCTTGGGGACCTCATATATAAAGAATATGTGCAAATTTTTTCAGATGATTCAAAAGAGCCACAACAGGAGTCATTTGACAGGAGTCACTGAGGCTATTCCCAGGAATCCGGTTGGTATACATAAAAAATCTTCTCAGTGTACATGATTTTAGGCAATGTACAATTTTGCTAGCTAGATTAGGAAGAGGAAATGATGGCAGGCAAGCTTTGGTATCTTTTGGGGACAGCTGGTTTTTAGTTTATGCCATGTTGTCAGTCAGTTCACAGTTAATTGGTGGATAAAAGTCAGTGGATAAAAATCGTGTTCATGTGGCATCAGCTCTCACAGGGATTCTGGGAAATCAGAAAGCAGATGCGTTAGCAGGGAAATCTACCAGTAAAGAAAAAACTGGCAAAGACAGAGTAGTGCAGTACATGTGACAGGGGGCGGTAATGCAATGGAGACGGATGCCAACTGCTTTTAAATCCCAAAGAAGAAGAAGAAGTTGGAAGGAAACGCGGCTGTCCAGCTCTGCGATCACGACCTCATCACCACATCTACTCAGCATGGACTTCTCAATCCGTGCAGCCAACCTGGACGACTGCAAGGACATCGCGCGCATGATCATGGTGAGCGGAAACGTGCGCGCGCAGTCCAGCTGTGTGTGTAAGACATTTAGTGACATGCATCGACCGTCAGGCTGACATCCATCAACCTCTCTGCTGCTGCTGTCATTATTACATGGTTCAGATGCAATGTGCTCGATTTGCTCTTTAGTTTCAGTGCAAACAGGCTAATAAATGTTAGAGAGCTCGTTATGAACGATGAGCTCATGCTTTGTTTGTTTTTCTCCAGGAGCTGGCAGAATATGAGAAAGTGTCAGACCACGTGAAAGTCACCCAGAAAGGTAGTGTATGTAGTCATGTCTCAAGTTCTCTGCCTTGACTTTCAGGGTATTTTTTTTTATAATATTTATAAAACGATTAAATCCAAGGTGATATTTTTGGAGGTGCACAGTTTATTCTTTATGTCTGTGAAGGTTCTCAGTCATCCAGGTCATCGTAGTCAGAGGTCTGGGCATTCCTGCAGCGAGGAATGCTCAGACCTCTACATTGGAGAGACCAAACAGCCACTTCACAAGCGCATGGCACAACACAGAAGAGCCACCTCCACAGGACAAGACTCAGCAGTCCATCTTAAGGATAAAGGACACTCTTTCGAGGATGCCAATGTTCACATTTTGGACAGAGAGGACAGATGGTTCGAAAGAGGAGTGAAAGAAGCCATCTATGTCCACTGTGAGCGACCATCTTTGAACAGAGGCGGGGTTTACGACACCAACTCTCTGCCATCTATAATCCAGTTTTGAGATCCCTTCCCAGACGCCTTAACGCCCACTCACATCCTGGGCCATCTAACCTCAGGAATTCGCATGATAAGGTGGGGCCAGGTTTCACAATGAACACACCCGAAACCCAGTTTCACACCTTGGCTCAGGTGATTAGAGGATCATCAGGGGGTCCTTTTGTCCCTCTGTGGGGGGTTACTCCCACTAGGTTTATATCTGGGACTCTCCACCATTTGACCTTAGAACTGAAGAAGCTTCTCGGATGAGAGGTGAAACGTCTTCAAGCAACTTAAAGAAGTCCAGACGCTTTTCTTTGCAAGCTCCTTTGACAGTTTATTCTTGACTTTGGGAAAATGAGATCTTATAAAATCTCGTCAGTGAAACACAGAAACTAAATTTTAATGTCTGCAGCTGTAAAATAAACTGAGCTAAGACACGTACACATTCAACTGACATTTTTATAAATGCAGATGCAGCTGCTTCAGTCCATGACTTGCAGTGCTTGATGAAAGATAAAAGAAGAAAGTGTTGCTAATCAGAAACTTTCCAGATTGTGTTGAATGGTTGATCAAATTCTGGTGGCACATTTCTGCATTCATAATTTCTTCATTTTGACAGGATATCCAACACCACACTGGCTGAAAGGCAGCTCTGAAACATGACAGAGCCTATACCGTGTTTTACAGATGGCTGTAGACACTTGTACCTCTCTGCTGACCTCCTCTATAGAGTCATGTGCATCTTGAAGCAATGTGGGCTTCGACCACAGCTGGAGTTTCTGCCAGGAGCTGAAGTGGGAATGCACGTCCAGATAAAACACACTTTTAACCATAAAGTATCTGGATCAAATATAGTTTGGTGTTTATGGTAAATAGACTGGTTCTTATATAACGCTTTTATACTCTTATGAGCACTCAAAGCGCTTTGTACAACTTGTGCATTCACCCATACACACAAGCACATTTTTATTTAGTGCTTTCTAACTAACATTCACACACATGCATACTCCGATGGATGCATCGGAGAGCAATTTGGGGTTAGTGTCTTGCCCAAGGATTTTTGGCATGCAGACTAGGGAAAGTCAGGGATCGAACCATCAACTTTCCAATGAGTACATGACCTGTTCTACCGCCTGAGCAACAGCTACCCCAAATTTAGTTGTTTAGTTATATTTGTGTAAGCTAAGTAGATTTTATCACACTATAATAAAGTATTTGTCTGTGAGCCATTTGTTTCTACCACCAGGTAACAGGTTTTCCCAGGAAGCTTCATTCTAAAATTAGGAATTATGGACCTTTGAGGAAAAACCATTGCACTGTATTTTCCAACAAAAGGTCAAGAACTGGTTTTAAAGCTCTCTCTTAGCTAAGATTACATTTTGATAAAAAGCCTCAAACTGTTAAATGTAAACTGAATTTCCCCTTGTGAAAACACCGTGTAACAGTATCTATAATTTCTTTTCAGACTTGGAGCAGGATGGCTTTTCCAAGAACCCGTTCTTTCACGGGATCATCGCTGAGGTGCCAGAACAGCACAAAACCAAAGAAGGTGATCATGTTACGCTCAGTTTTCTCACACACCGTTGCGATCTACTGTCTAACAGCTGTAACAAACTTAGAACTGATGGTTGAGTGTTTAAAAAAACATATGAACCCATGTAATGTATGTTTGCACTGATTGCCGATCACGCTTCAACTGAGTCGTCCTCGGTCAGAAGGAATGGTACTCCACAGTGATGTAGTTCAAATAACTTTACTAAAGAGGTGGCAGATGACATCAACAGGATGTACAGCGTTGGTAGGGAGGCATTACAGTATTCACATGCAGGTAACGGGGGTGTGTATATGGGTATGTGTGTGTGGTCATATGGTAAGCACGCACGCAGTATTAACTCACACCGAATGCACGTTAATACGTTACTCCTCCGACACACCTCTCATCTGTGCAGCGCTGCGCTGAACACGTTCCCAACCGGAAGTACAGATACCGAGGTGCATCATGGGTAACGTAGTATAAAACAGCTACAGTGAACAAGCGGACTTTTAACAGCCGCCCCTGTATTTGTAGGCAAATACACTCCCGCTAGAGTCCTTCTATTTTGAAACAGTGTCATTTGAGTCCTCAGGAACTTTGGGAAGTTCCACCAACTTAGTTACCGGGCGAACATAGGTACTGTCTTTAACCTTGACCTCGGCAGCTCGAACAACGCCATCAATCCCTGGGAAAACTTTGGCAATGGTACCCACAGGCCAAAGGCCTCTAGGCAAGTTACAGTCCACAATCATAACAGCTTGTCCCACAGCCATGTTGTCAGTGGACCTCCTCCATTTCTGTCGGAGTTGCAGTCCTGGGAGGTAGTTCTGTATGAACCGCTTCCAGAAGTGGTCGCTGATGACCTGACTGTGCCTCCATCTTCTGTTAGAAAGAGTGCCTGAGGGGCCGTAAGCTGCCTGGGGTAGTGCCGAATCATGCCGCCCCATCAAGAGAAGATTTGGTGTGATGGGATCTGGGTCAGCTATGTCAGCCGATGCATAGCCAAGCGGCTTTGAGTTCAAAATGCCCTCAACCTCTATGAGAGCAGTGAGTAGGACTTCTTCCACCACAACTTGGTCCTTCAGGACCACTTGCAGAGCTGACTTCACTGCTCTGATTTCCCTTTCCCATGCTCCTCCGAAATGAGGAGAGTGTGGGGGATTGAAGCAGAAGTTGATAGTCTGCTTGGCCAGTTGCTGCTTGAGGTCCGGCTCCATGTTTTCAAACGCCGTTTGGAGTTCTCTGTGCCCACCTCTGAAATTGGTCCCTCGATCAGACCACATCTCGTATGGCTTTCCTCGGCGTGCAATAAATCTGCGTAATGACATAAGGAAGGAATCGGTGTCAAGACTAGGGAGGAGATCAAGGTGCACGCATCTGGTTGTAAGACACTTGTAGATGATTCCCCAGCGTTTCTCTCTTCTACGACCTATCTTTATCGTGTATGGCCCAAAACAGTCTACGCCCGTTGACCAGAACGGCGGCTTATAGAGTCTCAGCCGCGATGAAGGTAAGTCAGCCATTTTGGGTGTAGAAGGTGAGGCGCGCCATCTCCTACAGTCCACACACTGGTGCTGATGCTTCTTAATGGCTTGACGTCCTCTGAGAATCCAATAGGTGCGCCGTATTTCCGCAAACAGCCTCTCTGCACCTGGATGAAGGAGCTGGTCATCATAAGTTTTTATGATGAGCTTGGTCAGGGGATGTTCAGCTGCTAATACAATGGGATGAATACTGTCTGGATCTAAGTCGGCAGCTCGACGGAGGCGGCCTCCGACTCTGATGAGACCGGTGAGACTGTCATATTCAGGGGACAGCACGCTAAGACGGCTGTCTGAGCGGACTGGGTGCCCGATCTGGAGGGCTCGGGCCTCCTCTGAGAAGCTGTCAGTCTGTGCCGAGCGAAGCAGCATGGTTTTGGTTTCTAGTTGCTCCGCTGCTGTAATAGAAGCGTCAGCCGCCCCGTGTTGGGTCTGGTAGGTAGCAGCAATCAGCTCATCTAGCGTGGCATACTGTGTTGGATCCGGTAAAGTCGGGGATGCAGAAACGTGCCCACAGAATGCAGTCTTCCTGAGCTCTGCCTCACTGCATGCCGGGAACTCTGTTGGCAACTTAGGCCAAGTGTCAGCAGTTTGTGACAGAAAGGGTGGACCATGTGACCAACGATTGCGGACAGTTAGGTCAGCGAGATGTTTCCCTCTGGTGATGTCATCAGCAGGATTGAGGTCAGAGGTCACATACCGCCACTGTTCAGGAGATGTCAGCTCCTGTATTTCACAGATTCTAGTCCCCACAAATACCTTATAGCGACAGGAACTAGACTGGATCCACTGCAGCACCGTTGTAGAGTCTGTCCACAGGTAGATCGATTTCAGGAGGATGGTGAGCTCTGTCTGGAGTAATTTGGCCAATTGGGCCCCTGTGAGCGCTGCGCAAAGCTCCAGCCGGGGTATTGACACCTGTTTACGTGGGGCCACTCTGGAGCGAGCCATCAGGAATGATGTGGCGATGGGCAGTTGTTGATCGATTACTCGGAGATAAGCCACAGCCCCATACGCCTTTTCTGATGCGTCACAGAATATGTGAGCCTCGTATGTCACATTGCTGGAGTTGTGAGAAGGAGTGTAGCAGCGGGGAATGGTGACATGCTGAAGGTGTGACAGTTCACCTTCCCACTCAAGCCAGGACTGAAGTAGATTCCCTTCGATGGGCTCATCCCATCCTCTCTCTGTGCTCCACAGGGCCTGTACAATCAGCTTGGCCCTTGTAGTGTAGGGACAAATATAACCTAGGGGGTCATACTGGGTAGCTAGTACCTTGTACACGTTGCGCAGCGTGACCATGGAGTAGGTTATAGGGCGGTGCTTATATCCCAGGACATCTGTCGGGCAGTGCCAGCTGAGTCCTAATGTTGACTCTTGTGGGTCGAGACTTTTGAAGTTCAGCCAAAGCTCGCAGCTCTCTGATCTAGCTGAAGCGGGCAGGTGAGCAACTACTTCGGGCACGTTGCTCGCCCACTGACGTATCTCGAATCCTCCTTGAATGAGTAAACCTCTCATTCGGTCGATGAGCTGCTTTGCCTCTTCTGGGTTGGACAGGGACTGTAAACAGTTATCCACATAGAAGGCTGTGTGGACAGAGTCACAGATGTCCTTGTGGGTGTCTTCGTGCTCCCTTGCATGTCTCTGTAGGGCGAAAATAGCACAACAGGGGCTACATGTCGTTCCGAAGGGCAAAACTCCCCACTCATATACGTCTGGGGGCCGGTCAGTTTCACAATCCCTCCACAGAAACCGTAGCAGAGGACAATCCTCTGGGAGCAGCCGAATCTGGTGAAACATGGCTCTGATATCTCCACTCACAGCTACAGGGTGTTGGCGGAAGCGGAGTAATACCCCCAGCAGAGTGGGCCCCAAGGGAGGTCCTGGTAAGAGGTAGTGGTTCAGGACGGCCCCCTGAAACTCAAACGAACAGTTGAAGACCACCCTAGCCTTATTATTGTGATGTACCATGTGGTGGGGTACATACCATGACTCGGAAGGGCTATGTGTCTCATCTGGGCTCAGCTTAACAACATAACCAGAATCTACTAACCTGTGGATCTCCTGGCTGTATGTGAGGGTCAGATCAGGATTCTTGGCCAGCTTACGTTCAGTGGATCTGAGGAGGCCTTTTACTGCTTCAGGAGAGACACACATCCGTGGAAAGTCCCTTCTTCTCAGCAGCGGAGTGGCGTATCTCTCGACACCGTCTACTGGGACTCTGATGGTCTTTGTCTCCAACATAGCTACCGCCTCTCTGTCCTCCTTTGACCGTGTGACCTCCTTCTCTGTCCTGTAGGGGGGAGCATCTAGTTGCCCCAAACGCTTCACATCTTGATGCACGGCCTCTGCAGGAGAAAGGCACATGTTCAGGCACTGCAGGTCCCCCTCAGATGTAGGCATACTACTGGCCGGCCCCTGGATGGCCCATCCGAGCTTGGTGCAGATAGCTACTGGCCCTTTGGACGACCCCCGAAGGACGGGGCGGACAGGGGTGATGAGATGAGCGTTATCTGAGCCAATCAGCACCAAAGGTTGGATCTGGTTAAATCCCTCAATCTGGACTTTCTGTAAGTGAAGATATTTCTTCTTTAGCTGTTCAACTGGACATGACTGAGTAGCTAGGCTCAGTTGTTGGGCTGTGAAAGCATGTGTTACTTTGTACCTCACTTTGGGCTTAGCCCTTGGTGACACCTGAAATGAGACAAAGCCTCCCTTCATCTGGATTACATCTCGACGGATAGTTCTCAGTGAGAGTGTTGCTTCCTCCTGTTCCAAACCTAGAGATTTAACTGCCGCTGGAAGCACAACAGTCTTCTCTGAGCCGTCATCGAGCACAGCAAATGTATTCAGTGATTTGCCCCCATAATGTAGTTGGATTGGTACTACCTTAAGCATAACACGACCTGAGTGACTTGAATAGTCTAGGTAGACCATACTAGTACTCACAGTTAGTATGTTAGGGTCCCGCTTCTTGGCCTCAACCAGGTCATGGAGCACCGACAAATGCTGGTCACCACAGGTGCTGCACGGCTTCTTCAGAGTACACTGCTCTGGAGAATGTTTACGGCCACAGCGCCAGCATTTGGCCTTCTCGGTAATCCAGGTAGCCATAGCTTTGAGGTCTAGCCTTTTGAATCCATCACAGCCATTCAGATAATGCTCTGTCCCTTCGCAGTATGGACAATAAGGTTTGAACTTCTGTTTCTTCTTAGGTTGGACTGTCGGATCTGGAGCTGTAGATTCTCCCTCCTGTTTTAGCTTGGCTTGGGCTGGATTTGGGCCGTAGTAGATGGAAGCAGATCTGTTGTGTGGCTTGAGCCCTGCTGAGGCTTTGAGTAGGTTCTTCTCTGGACGTGGCTTGTCCGGGGGCATTTGAGAGGCTTGTCTGGATAGCTGAAGGACTTGGGATTTCCGTTCGAGCCATTCTGAGAAGTCGTACATATTGTATGTTCGGCTGCTGCCACTGCGGATGATCCCCCGGGTGATACAGTACTCGATGAAGTTGTCCCTGTAGTTCAGAGGGAGCTTGGTAAGCAGTCTATCCACATGTGAACCACAATGAAGCTCACTGGCTGCTACTTCATCCATGGTACTGAGAAGCCCAACCAGGCTGGACACCGACAGGGAGAGGTCTTCAATAGCTTGAGAGTCTCCGGCTCTAATAGGGGGGCAGTTTAATATAGTGCTAAGCTCACTTTGGACTAACTGCCTTGGCTGTCCATACCTCTGCTCTAGCGCCCTCATTGCACTAGTGTAGGGAGTGCGGTCGTGAATGTAGCGCTTGGCTACCTGTAAGGCGCTGGGATGCTCTAGATGATCTAGTAGGACCTGATACTTGTAATCTTCTCCCAGATGAGAATGTGGCCCTAAGGTGCTGTCCAGCCCTTTCTTCAATAAGGCAAAGTCACTCTCTCTCCCCGACCGGAAGATCACCAGCTTAGGCTTTGGGATGCCGTATGAAGATGCCACCATCATCTCCATCAGGTTTGGTAGAGGCGTTCCTGCTGGGTGAGTTGTGGCAACCTGTGGATTATGGTGTTCAGCAGAGGAAGATGATGAATAGTGACTGCCTGAGGGATAAGGAACATAGTACTTGCCAGCTGGATCAGGCACAGCTTCAGGATGCAGTATGGTGGGCACAGGGCGATGAGCTTCTGTCCACTGTGATGGCTGGGTCACAGGCGCTGGTGGACGTGAAGGTTGCTGCAAGTACACAGGATTAGCTGGATGTCTGACTTGGAAGACAGGAGCAGCGGGATGTGACATCTGCTGCAGACTCATTGGGTCCACAGCCTGTGATAGCTGGTGCACTGAAAGATGAGCATGTTGTAGTGGCTGATCAGCTGGGGATGCAGAATGTAATAGCTGCACCTGGCCTGGCCTGTTTATCAGGAGCTGATGTTCCGATCGCTGATATGAGAAGGGTTCAGCAGTGCATCGCCCAGGTCTCCTGAGTGGCGTCGATGCAGCTACATAAGTGGCAGGGTGCAGCACTGGCTGAATGTGAAGGCTCACTTTACGGGGAGGTGATGGAGCAGATGTTTCCACTGGCGTCGGCATGTTTGCAGGTGTTGTGGTGCCCTGCTCGGAGGGACTTACTAGCACAGTTAGTGGCTCTGTGGTATCATGTAACACCTCATTGCTAGGTTGTAGTGGTGCAACTTCTGTTATGGAGGAAATATGTTGGGGTTGTTCTAACGCTCCTGTTTCTGGGGGAAGAGGACTGCCAGGTTTAGAAGCTTGCTCCAAACGCTCCACCCGCTTTAGTAATGCCCCACGAGTTTCCTCCATAGACACTTGCAGTTGAGTCATGTGTTGGAGGACACTGCTCCAAACTGATTCCATCTTCTGCCATCTCTCATCCTCTTCATAGTCGGAGCTGCTTGAACTACTTGGAGCTCTAGATGGCTCGGGTGGCTCAGTTAGGTTGTGCTCATAGTCCACCAGATGTCCCGGAAGTTTCTTCTCCCGCGCTGGACGGGGGCTATTCGAATGCACCTCTATCCTGAGGGTTTGCCATCTCATTAACTCAGCCAAGGCAAAATCCGGCTCGAAGGACCACTTGTAATGTATGTTTGCACTGATTGCCGATCACGCTTCAACTGAGTCGTCCTCGGTCAGAAGGAATGGTACTCCACAGTGATGTAGTTCAAATAACTTTACTAAAGAGGTGGCAGATGACATCAACAGGATGTACAGCGTTGGTAGGGAGGCATTACAGTATTCACATGCAGGTAACGGGGGTGTGAGTGTGTATATGGGTATGTGTGTGTGTGTGGTCATATGGTAAGCACGCACGCAGTATTAACTCACACCGAATGCACGTTAATACGTTACTCCTCCGACACACCTCTCATCTGTGCAGCGCTGCGCTGAACACGTTCCCAACCGGAAGTACAGATACCGAGGTGCATCATGGGTAACGTAGTATAAAACAGCTACAGTGAACAAGCGGACTTTTAACAACCCATATGTGACAAAACCCTTAAAGTAAGTGAAAATAACCGACAGAGTGGGCGAGCAGGAGAAACAAAAGAACAGGGCAGATTTTTAACAAAAGGTTAAAAATGTGAGGTTTTATTTATAAAGTTTGCTGCACATTAACTGTGAGCAGCACCAAAATTTGTATAATTTTTTTCACTGATGTAAAGGAAATGATACATATTTATGTGTTTACAGTGTAAAGTAAAGCATTATGCTGTTAATAATCACTCTGATAAATGTTCAGAGTCATTCACTCAGTTGGAAGGAACGGCAAAACAAATATACAGATTTTATGAATACAGACACGGTTTAGCTTCTTCTAAATGTCGACTGTTTTTACCAGTAGATATTTTTCTTCTTTCAGGGTACACGGAAATCGGCTATGCACTTTATTTCTATGCTTACAGCTCCTGGTCAGGCAGAGCCATTTATATGGAGGACCTGTATGTGATGCCTGAGTTCAGAGGTACAGTACAGCCTCTGAGAAGATGTCTCATCATCACTGTGACCCTATATTTGCAGGAAATCTCAAGTAATGCACATGATCTGTCTTTCAGGGAAAGGTGTTGGTAAAGCACTAATGAGCAAGGTGGCACAGGTGAGTGAAACATGTGAATAATGGAGAAGATAAACCTTGAAGCTTTTTTTATTTTCAATATTTGCACGAAAACATACTAGCCAGTGTCCCAGAGGCAGCATACAGAAACAGCTTCCATGCTACATCTACAGCAGTCATTCCTGTCTTCCTTCTTGTTTTTGCTCTCCTGTAGCTGGCTCTGGCTGCTGGTTGCCACCAGCTCAACTTCACCGTCCTGAACTGGAACAAACCATCTATGGACTTTTACCTCAGCCAGGGCTGCTTTGATGTTACTGCTACCATGGGCTACCACTGCATGCGCTGCGAGGGGGAGGCGCTGAAGCACCTGGCTCAACTTTAACCTATTCATCATGACCTTGTGACCTTTGCAGCCATGAGGTCAGCCTGCGCACTGCAGGAATGGAGCACCACTCAGTGGCCTCTTTGCAAAACCTAACAACTTGAAGCGCCTACCTCAGCGTTACAAGGATAACTGTTACATAGGCTGTCTGAAGGTCTGTGCATATAAGCTAAGAGTGCAGCACGCCTTTTTAAATGAATATAGTTCAGATATGTGTTTATTTTATAAATGGCATTAAATTGGTTTTCTAATTTAGTTGCAGTTGTATTTTTGCAGCTACATGTAATTTACAAGCAGTGGATGTTCCAGTGTGTAACGTCATAGAATAAAGCGAATTGTATACATTTCTCCTGAGGGTGTTTTTTGTATTAAGTTACCAATAAGACACATAATTAAGATACTGTCTTCCACATTTAACGGCTGTCAGAAATAAAAAAGAAATGAAGTACAGTTACTTCACTACTCCTTTACTTCTCACTAGTTTTTACTTTTATGCTTTGCATTGTAACACAAAATCTCAACTTTCCACTCCATAGTTTCAAAACAAGCTGTCAAAATGTTGAGATTACAGTTGCCATTTCAAGTCAAACAACTGCCAAGGCTGCTTAATCCTCTACAAAATGCTTAGTTTAGATGAGTTAGTGAAACAACTTGATCAGCTGTCTTATTCTGTCTACAACATTCATCCTCTTTACTGCACAAGTGTGCGACGATTAATATCCCTGCATCTGTCCATTGCCAATAAGGAGAGATCACTTAAACATTATTTATTGAGACAGAGAAATTAATGTATGATGACCCATCATGGCAGACAGAATCCGAGCGGTGATAGGATTTAGGACAGGACCCCTTTGAGTCTACATGGTGGTGGTGATGGAGATGGAGAGTGAGGCTTGGCTCTAACTGAGGTGTCTGTGAGGTGGTTTGTGAGGAAAGTACCAAGGTGGAAAGCAGAATGTATATTAGCGATAAAACAACGCAATTAGGTTTTCAAAACATAAATATATATACCGAAAATATGGAAACAAGCAGAGGTTCGAAGGGTTATAAAGACAGTAAAAATCTTTATTGGAGAAAATACTGTGAATTACTGGGTAAAAATACACCATTAGACAGGGTTCACTGTACAATTAAACCTAAGTCTGGTAATTCAAAAGATTATTACTTCCCAGCAATAATAGATAATGATAAAAATTAGATAAATAAATCTGAATTATTAGCAAAATCATTTGCAACGGTGGATAGAACAGACAACCTTTATGACAAAGAAAAAAGAGGATGGGAAACAACATTACAGAGAAATATCAAAAATACTTCATGATTAAGAAAATAATGAAGATGTAATTCATATAAATTTTTCTTTTTTGAATTAAACAAGGCATTAAAGAAATCTGGGAAAAAACATCCATGGTACAGATCAAATCAGTTATTGCATGCTTAAATAATCTGAGTGATGCAAGTTAGGAAATATTGATAGAGTCTATTACAAGATGTGGGAAGAAGGAGAACTACCAAAGAAATGGAAAGAATAATTAACAAATGTGCAACAGGCTATTGTGATTATTGCACAGAAATGGAGCACATATTCATATATGTGCTATATTCTTATAAAACAAGAATCATTTAAGGATAAGGGAATTATTTCTCAGTGTTTATAGTTTTTGTTATTTTTAAACTTGTGAAAGAACATAATGGCGGTACTGTAGTTTCTGATCCATACGCCACTCTAGAAGGTGGCGGTAATACACCTAAAAGTTTAATTTAAAAAAAAACAGAAGAAGAAGAAGCGCGTCAAATTTTGTACACAGGGCCACTCGAACGATAGTTTCCATTATTGGAAACTTAAAGTACAAGGTCTGAAAGAAGCGTCGCGAAAATGCCGCTCACGATTACGGTCAGAACGGAAAAGGGATTGAGATTTGAGCTTGAAGTGGAGTGCGATGATACTGTTGAGAGTTTAAAGCTTCGAATAAAGGAGAAAGACGGAACTCCCCCCGGTAGGCCTGAAATCGCTACTAATACACTGCATGATTGTGATTAAAACGGTCATTCAACAGTTACAGATTACCGCCTTACACATAGTGTTAGAAAAACTGCTATCCACCCACTCCTTCAGGTGTTACATGATTTGTTTTTATGCAAAAGCGCCCTGCTTTCACACAGTCTGCTCTAATCAGTTTGCACTGTAGTTCAGTAGGTTTACGTGGTGCGTTTAGTTGCAAGCTCAGCAATCTACCCCAGTGTTGAAGAAGGACAGGTCGTTGAGATATATTTATATTTCGGATTTTCCTGTATTAAAATAAATAACCTGTTATGAATTTCTTGTTCTTTACAGCACGCAGGTCTATACTGGCATATTTATATATTTCAGGAATTACATATGCAAGTTGTTATGAACAAACTTCATATTCTTGATCATTCTTGAGCTGAGATATGATACTTAAGTCACATCCATTATATATAACTTTGAATATAATTATCAACAGACCCCACAATATTGTCATTTAACATGTGGCAGTGCTTTAGGGATCATTTGCAAGTTCTTTAGGTGAAATCAGTAGAGACTAAAGTCATTACATTTTCTCTTTCCTTATAAATCCTCAGTATTCATCAGATATCCTGAGCTGAATCAACTCAGGATATCTGATAGAAAAAAAGAGATCTTCCAGGAATGGTGATGGAGTTTTGATTGGTACCGGGCAGTGATTTCATACCTGCTGATCTAACCATTCACAGCAAACCCTAGCAATCCGAGAAGCGACTGAGCTTTATAGCATAGAAAGTTACGTGGATAAGATGAAATCCTGCTTTGTAGTACGGGCATCTGGGCGAACACCAAATACACAGGTCACATAATTGCAAGTAGATGTTTTTTGTTTGGTTTTTTGATGTTTTTTTTACAAATTGTAAATGAAAAAGTATTTTCAGTTTTTAGAAATTATTAGCCTTTCTTGACTTTTGGTGCCTGATTTTAACTTTTAGTTTATGTCTGTTTCAGATCAACAGAGAATTATTTTTCAAGGCAGAGAGCTGACGGATGGTCACTGTCTCAGTGACTATAATATCCAACACAGGTCCATTGTAAATGTAACTCTAAGACTGAGAGGAGGATGGCTACCTGAGGAAGGTGATAAAACCCGGAGCAGGGAAGAGCTGTCTAACTTTTAAGTAATTTTAACAACACAGCAGAACAACATCTCAGTGACACCAAGGTCCAGGTTGCTCAAGCGCCACTGAGGAGTAATTTTAGCATGACAAGGAATCCTCAACCAAAAGCACAGAAGAAGTCCTCCAATGAGTCTGTGAGAAAACGTCTGCTCAGTGGTGACGGGAGAAAAGTTTTTAAGACGGAGACCTGAGAGAATGTGTTGTACTCATCCCCCTGCACTGAAGATGACAACACAAAATCCAATTTCTACAGTTTTTGTTTTGATACTATATTATGAATTGTAGTTCCTATAAATAAGCAGTTACCATGCTACTTTTAAACCAGTTCAGCTAGGCGGATAGCACACAGTGTGATGAGCCAGTGACACTTTCAGCATTGGCAGCAGTAAAACTTTAAACTCGTTAAATTCTTGACACAAGTTCATCCTCCTCACCACGTAAAGAACTGTTTAATTTGCACTCTGATGGTAAATAAAGTAGATGGGTTAAGTCCTTTGGCTACATAAAGTTACAAAAATTGAAAAAAAAATATTTTGCACCTCTAGTCAGGAGATGTCAGCACTTATTATCATGGTAGAGTGGCTCAATGTTTGGTGGTCAAAGTCCATGTCCATGAAACAAACCCCTTACTGTTAGACTAAAATTATATTTTATTTTTTATATAATGATGCTTCTTTACCTAAACTTGTGTGTCAAACTTTGGTTGTTTTTTTTGTTTTGTTTTTTAAAAAGAGGGATCTTTGACTGGTTATTATTTTGACTTTCAAAGCAGAGATAAAAATTACCACCGTACTGCTGTGTACTGTGTATTTGTATTAACTGATATAACAGGTTATTTGCTTGACCAGTTTCTCTGAATTATAATGACCTCTGGATCACCTGGAACTGTGACAGCGGTCACTACCTTTGGTCTCCAGTTCCTTAGACTGAAAGGAGTTAATAACAAGCTGGAGTTTGGGCTGCCAGTCTTGACTGGACTGTCGAATTTTGGATGGATACCAAAGAATCAGCGAAATTTCAAACATTTGTTTGTGGATGAGTTCAACAGATGTGTATTAAGCTAACAAAAACAAGGCAACACATCAGATGAATATTGACCAGCACACATCAGTGAATTTATTCTGTTTGACTTATATTTGAAGCTACATTTCCTCCTGGATCTTTTGATTTGTTTTTGCAGTCAACATATGTCTAACATTTCAAATACACTTCTTTCTCTTCTGGAGTCAGAGAGGAAACAAATTATATTCATATCAGTAATAAAAAACACTGAAGCCTGGTTAATATAACTCTTCATCACGACCATTTTGACTTCTGGGATTACAGTTATCTTAATATAGCACATTTATTATTTAGCACTTTATAGTTTGTTTTTTTCAACAGATGCAGAGTGGGACTGACTGGAAGCTAGTGAGCTGAGTGTTTGCAGCTAGTGAGCTGTGTTTTTGTGGTTTTCAGCTAGTGAGCTGCGTGTCCGTGTTTGCAGCTAGTGAGCTCCACTCTTTTTGACGTACTTTGTACTTTATTGACTAACGCTTGAGTTTTGTTTGTTTCTTTAAACGGTGATAGCGGCTTGTCCGTCTCTTTTAGTTAGCATTAATAGAAACTTTAATAAAACTCTTTAATTTAACCCTTTTGCCTCCTTGACTCCTTTTTCTGACCCGGACACTTTTTGTTACTTCCCCCTCACCGCCTAGACCCCTCAGGGGAACGTAACAAGTGGGGGCTCGTCCGGGATCTTTGAAAAGGGAGCTTTAAGTTGGATTTGATTATCTTGCTTTGTCACCTTTTTGAGAGCCACAACTTCCCAGTTAAGTTAGGTGAGTGTCCAGCTGAGCTTCGTTTTAAGTTCTTCCTTCAGGCACTCTTTTATTATTTTGCCTTTCTTATTTTCGGACTAATCCTGGGCGGGGATAAGTTCCCTTTTGGGGGTAGGCAATTCAGGGTTCCGGTCGCTGAAGCTTTGCCTTTAAAGTTGCCTCGAGCCCAGCACGCTCCGGAAGATAGGTAGGTATAGTTTGGTGTGCTTAGGAACTGGGTAAGTTGTATTTGTTCATGTGTATGCAGCAAGAGGTAAGTTGGTCAGTAAAAGTAAGTTGTGTAGTTTTCCGTTAATTGTTCAGTAGTCGCTGAGTGAGTTGGCAGACGGGTGTGGTAGTATCTTAATTAGGGTGTGTTTGCTAAGCCTCCTCCGCCCCCAAAATGGATGATGCAGCTATCAGTGCACAGGTGTCTAGAGGCTCGTTTGTGGGCAATAACATCCACCTGGTTCCAGTTTTCTGTGAATCCAGTGTTCAAAGATTTTTCAGTGTATTTGAACGCATAGCGACTGCATTGCAGTGGCCTCAAGATGTGTGGGGGGTGATGTTGCTGTGTAAGTTGACAAGTAAGGCTCAAGAAGCTTGTTCCAGTCTGTCTATGGATGACTGCTTAGTTTATGAGAAGCTTGAAAGTGCTGTCCTCCAAGCCTATGAACTTGTACCTGAAGCCTATAGGCAGCATTTTAGAGGTTTGGAGTTGGCACAGGGTCAGTCCTACCTTGACTTTGCTAGGGAGAAGGCAAAGCTTTTTGATAGGATAGGTGGTGTTCTGCAAGCCAGGTTAACAATATGGGGTCGTTACGTGAGCTTGTGCTGGTGGAGGATTTCAAGAATGCGGTGCCTGAGTGTATTGCTCTTTATTTAAGTGAACAAAGGGCTATCACTTTACAGCAGGCTGCCACGCTGGCAGATGAGTTTACCCTAACTCATAAAACAAATGCTGTAGAATGTGACATCCTTTCTCACCATAATGCATCTTGGAGAGGTAAGAGTGGGCCAGCTAACAAGGCTGAAAAAGTTGTGGTTTCGAGACCCAAAAGGAAGCTTTGTTTCTTCTGCCACAAACCTGGACACCTTGTTGTTAACTGTTTGAAGCTGAAACTCAAACAGAAAGCACACTCAAAGCAAAAAGGGCCTGCTTTGAGAAAAGTCAGTCGTGGTTCTCAAACTGACAAGGTTGTCAGGCCCAGCAAAGGACCACACTTGGGCCATAGTTGTTTAAGGGGCTCCTGTGGTCAGTGTAAGGGTCAACTAACCCTGAGCTGCCACTGGTTGACAATTTCTCAGATCCTCAAAATGACTTGCAGGGAGACAGATCATGTATAAAACCACCAATCAGACCTGCACCCCTTGCTAACAAACATGTCTGTGTTTCAGTAAAACCTGCTAGCTGCCTGCTGGGTTCTCCACATGTGATGGTTCGAAGCCCTGGCTATCACATGGGACACTGTTTCGAGGGTCTGGGGCCATTCTCTGTCAATGTTGTGAACCCACTGAGATGGGGCTGGCAGCTTCTGCAGGAAATGCCTAACCATTGCTATGGGGTTTGGTAGGTGGAAAGCCTACAGTTTTGGTGTTGAAACGGTTATGGACTTGATTGTTTTGTTTATCATAATCATTTGACAAACCACAGGTTTGTATTTATGGGAGGGGGTGTTATGGCCCTAGCAGGGCCTCCTCCTGAAGGTGCCTGTGTGGGTGTGTCCCACTACCTCTTCTGAGATTTAAGCCCAGGGAAAGGTGAGCTCTCTGGGCCAGAGCTCACCTTTCCCTGGGCTTAAATCTCCTTAATTACTGATGAGAGTCAGCTGCACAAAAGGGAAAGGTGGCACCTCAGGCAGAAGAGGTAGTGGGACACGCCCACACAGGCACCTTCAGGAGGAGGCCCTGCTAGGGCCATAACGGGGACATTCATTCAACTTAGCAGTTTGTTCTAACGAACCTGCAAATTTACCCTTTTTTATTATTTTCAAAAGTCTTCGATCATATGTAAAATGGAAATAAAAGGAAAATGCATTGTTGAAAAAATCGATGAAAACGTGTAATGTTTTGAAGCTTAATTAGATTTATTATTTAAAAACTTTCAGAAAGAAAACCAGAGTGGAACATACTATTTGATTTTCTGAAAAAATGAGAATGTACAGCTGAATGAACTGACCTTATTTTGTGTTCCAGGTTTACACTCAGCAGTGAGATATTCTTTATCAGGTTCAGTATTTATTCATTTTCCATAGCATGAAGCCCCAAGTGAATGTCCTTTGTTAAAATATTCCTTTATAATTCTGATATGCTCTTCCATTCTTTCAAAGTCAGTTTAAAATTCACTCAGGGACACTGTTAAGAGTAGTATGGAAGTAGGTTATATAAAGTGCTCTGATGCATTCGCTTTATCAGTTATGGCACACTTCTCTCTGTCTGGTCCTGTATTTGCTTGGTGTTGGATCGATATCAGATTTTCAGTGGCACACACTCCAGCCTACATGAGTGTATCCAGCTGCAGAGCAGTGGTTCCAGGACATGTCTGCTGTTTGTTGAAACTGAAGTAACACACTGGACTCAGAGGAGCAAAGCAAACTGAAGTATCAATAATTTCACGGCCAAAGCTCGTCTACTTCTCACAGTCAGTCCTCTATAAGACTGGAACCAAACCTCATCACATCCACTTGACGTGGCTTTCTCCCTCCGCGCTGCAAACCTGGACGACTACAAAGACATCGTGCGGATGATCATGGTGAGCTGACATGTGGACGCTCATGCAGTCCAGCTGTGTGTGTGATTCAGAATATTAGACTGTAAACCTTAAATCCATGCAATTTTTCAAAAACTCAGTGTTGCTGTTATCATTAGATTAATGAGATATTATTGGATGAACTGTGCTTGCGGTGCTCTACAGTTTCAGTGCAAACAGGCTAATAAACTGCCTGTAAATGTTTTTAGTGTCGGCTGAGGAACAGTGATGTTAGCATGTCCTAATAAATGATGACAGCTGATGCTATTTACGATTTTCTCCAGGAACTGGCAGAGTATGAAAACCTGGCAGAGCATGTGAAAGTGACCCAGAAATGTAGTGATGTCTCAAGTTTTTGCCTTAACTGTAAATGTATTATTTTATACTCTTCATAAACATTAAATCCAAGGTGTTATCCCAAAAGAGGTTCAGAGCCAAGTTACTTTAGTTTTCTTTTAATTTTCACTTTTTGTTTTTAATTCAGTTTAGTTTCCAAGGTGGATTTTCATTTTTCACTTTAGTTTTTATTGTTTGAAAACATTTAGAGAATAGATGCATGGATGGATGTTTATGTCTAATTTCTTTTCAGACTTGGAGCAAGATGGCTTTTTCAATAACCCGTTGTTTCATGGGATCATCACTGAAGTGCCAGAACAGCACAAAACCAAAGAAGGTGAGGGAGATCATGTTACACTCAGTTGTCACACACACTGTTTTCAGTGCACTGATATGCCTTTAGGTCTAAGTAAAGCATTATGTTGTTAATAATCACTGCGCTTAATATTTAGAGTCAGTAACTTACTGGAAAGAAACAACAAAACTAATTTACAGTTTTTATGAATACTAAAACTGTTAATTGTTAACTGTAAGCTAGCTCAGACTGCTTTTTTTAAAATAGCCGATCTTCCACACGAAGATCGGCTATGCACTTTACTTCTATTCCTACAGCTCCTGGTCAGACAGAGCTATTTATATGGATGACTTATACATGATGCCTGAGTTCAGAGGTACAGTACAGCCTCTGAGAAGATGTCTCATCATCACTGTATTTGCAAAAGATCTCAAGTAATGCACATGACCTGTCTTTCAGGGAAAGGTGTTGGTAAAGCACTAATAAGCAAGGTGGCACAGATGAGTGGAACACTGTGGAAGATGAACCTTGAAGATTTTGCTATTTTCAGTATTTCCGAGCAAAAAGTACTAAACACTGTCTCACAGGTAGCATACAGAAGAAGCTTCCATGCTACATTTCAGCTCAGCAGTCATTTCTTCTTGGCTTTGCTCTCCTGTAGCTGATTCTGGCTGCTGGTTGCCACCAGCTCAACTTCACTGTCCTGGACTGGATCAAATCTATCTCTGCACTTTTTACCTCAGCCGGGGCTGCTTCAATATCACTGCTACAATGGGCTACCACTGCGATGGGGAGGCACTGAAGCACCTGGCTTAACTTTAACCCAACCGTCATGACCTTGTGACCCTTGCAGCCATGAGGTCAGCCCACACACTGCAGGGATTCCATTTCCAAAACCTGACAACTTGAAGCCCCTACCACTGCATAGGCTTTCTGAAGATCTGTGCACATAGGCTTATTGTGAAACATCCCTTTCAAAATGAAGAAAATGATATGATAGAAATGTCTGAATACACATAAATGACATTAAAATTTGTTTTTTAATTTGGTTGCAGTTACATTTTGGCTGTAAGGCAGAGGATGTTCCAGTCCTGAGAGGATTTTTACATTAAAGTGTATAACGTCATAGAATAAAGCAAATTATATACATTTCTCCTGAGCATGTTTTTGTGTCAAGTTGCCAACAAGTCACATAATTTAGACAATGTCTTACATATTTAGCAGTTGTTAGAGGTGGGAAGTAATAAAGTACAAATACTTCATTTTTGTACTTAAGTAGAATTTTCAGTTTTCTGTCCTTGCTGGAAAAAGCTTTTTTTGCATTAAGTTACAAGTAAGGCACATAATTCAGACAATATGGAACATATTTAGTGGCTGTCAGAGGTGGTAAGTAACCAAGTAGAAATACTTCATTGTTCCTAAGTAGAGTTTTCAGGTGTTTGTACATATATTTTTCTGACATTATTTTACTTTCATTCCATATATTGTAATGCAAATATCTCTACTCTTTACATATTGAAAACAGGCTCACTACTTTATGTTTAACACATTTAGAGGAGTTATTTAACGTCACTGAGAACTCTCCAGACATCAAATCAATGTGAACCTCAATGGTATGAACAGAGGTGGGTCGAGTATCCAAAAATTGTACTCAAGAGTAGCATTGCTTTACAATATTATTATTATTCAAGTAAAAGTAAAAAGTAAAATTTCAACAAGATGGCGGCGCGCACAGACGCAGCGGCCCGGAGCTCCTACACTTTTGCACTTTTGGTGGTATTGGGTATTATTTCACACAGTCTGGGGTTACTTCAATACAACAGAGATGATCTACTACAACTAAGCCGTGGAGATCTTCAACTAACATCCGAGTATCTCATCCCCCCGGAGATCGTTAAGCAACCCCCGGGGCTACCCGCAACAGCAAGCCGCAGGAGGAGACGTTGCGAGCGGAGGCAGAAGAGAGGCAGGCGGGGAGGCCTGTGGGCACGGCTAAAGACTAGTCCGTTTAAACCACCACTCCCGACCATATTCCTCTCCAATGCCCGTTCAATCCGTTACAAACTGGATGAAATACGACTGCAGATCGCCACTCGACGGACTTTTAACTCATTCACTGCCATTGACGTCTATAGACGTCAATTGAAAGCATACGTTTGAAAATGGCTGGCAGTGAATGAGTTAATAACTGTTCGTGCATGATTTTCACTGAAACCTGGCTGGACAGCGCCATTCCCAATGCGGCTATTGATCTAGCAGGCCGCACCGCCTATCGAGCCGACAGGTCTGCGGACTCGGGTAAGAAGACCGGCGGGGGGCTGTGCATCTATATTAACAACTTTTGGTGCACGAACGTCACGGTAACGGAAAGACTGTGCAGTACAGAGGTAGAACTGTTGGTGTTAAAGTGCCGTCCATTCTATCTCCCTCGGGAATTTTCTGCCGTTTACATCTGCGCTGTTTACATTCCACCAGATGCTAATGCTAAGCTAGCGTTAGCACAATTGAGCAGCAGCATCAATAACAGCCTGGTAGCACACCCGGACAGTGTCTTTATTGCAGCTGGGGATTTTAACCACGCGGACCTGAAATCTGTACTTCACAATTTCCACCGTAATGTGAAGTGTGCTACCAGAGGAGATAGAACGTTGGACCAGGTGTACACCAACATGGCGAATGCATACAGAGCCCAGGCTTATCCCCACCTGGGTCTGTCAGACCATCTCTCCCTTCTGCTACACCCAATATACACACAAAAGATCAAGAGCACTGGGATTACAACCAAAACCGTGAGAACATGGCCGCAGGATGCTATTCCGATGCTTCAGGACTGTTTCCACTGCACAGACTGGGATGTATTCAAGGTGCAGGACACTGACAATCGTGTCGCATTGGACAGTTACACCTCCACTGTCTTGGATTACATCTGTTTCTGTGTGGACAATGTAACAACTTGGAAACGACTCCGTGTGTTCCCTAATAATCCACCCTGGATGACACGCGGAGTTCAACAACTTATTCGAACGAGGAACAACGCTTTCAAATCCGGGGACCAGGAGGCATACAGTGCTGCCAGGGCCAACCTGAGAAGAGGCATCAAGACTGCCAAGCAGCAGCACAGGAGGCGTATCGAGGCCAGGTTTGAGAACAACACAAACCCAAGGCAGGTCTGGGAGGGCATCAGGGCTATCACGGACTACAAAAGGAGAACACCATCACCCTCAGCCGACAGTTCTACTCTGGCTGAGGATCTAAATTTCTTTTATGCCCGTTTTGATAGGGAGAACACTGACCCTGTCCTGTCCCCTCTCCCCTCAACCGACCCTGCTCCAGTCCTGAGCACTCATGAGCTGAGGCGTGTGTTCCGGAGCATTAACACCAGGAAGGCGGCCGGGCCAGATGGAGTGCTGGGCCGGGTGCTAAAAGACTGTGCTGCGGACCTGGCGGACGTCTTCACCTCTATATATAACACCTCGTTGTCCTGTTCACTGGTACCATCCTGTTTCAAAGCAGCAACCATCGTTCCCATCCCAAAACAGTCAAATGTCACATGTCTGAACGATTTCAGACCTGTGGCACTCACCCCCATTCCCGCCAAATGCCTGGAGAGACTGGTCATTAAACACATCAGAGCTGCTTTTCCACCATCCCTGGACTCGCACCAGTTTGCATACAGGGAGAACCGGTCAACCGAGGATGCGATCGCCATAGTGCTGCACACATTACTGAAGCACTTGGAACACAGGAACACCTATGCACGGCTCCTCTTTGTAGACTACAGCTCGGCTTTTAATACCATCCGGCCATACAAACTCCGTCCCAAACTCCACCAACTGGGACTTAACTCCTCTCTGTGCAACTGGATTGTGGACTTCCTCACTAACCGTAGTCAGAGTGTCAGAGTGGGTAAGAACACCTCTTCCACCCTTGTGGTCAACACCGGTGCCCCTCAGGGGTGTGTTCTGAGCCCTCTGCTATACACTCTCTTCACCCATGACTGTATTTCCTCCTGCGCGTCCAATCTCATTGTTAAGTTTGCCGATGACACTACAGTGCTCGGACTTATATCCAACAACGATGAGACAAACTATAGGACAGAGGTGCAACAACTAGAGTCATGGTGCCACGACAATAACTTGGTCTTAAACACCAAAAAGACCAAGGAGATCATTGTAGATTTCCGGAAGAAGGGTCATAACAACCATCTGCCTCTCTTCATTGGCAGTGAGGCGGTGGAGAGGGTGAGCAGTTTTAAATTCTTGGGGGTAACTGTGACCGAGGACCTGTCCTGGGGCAACCATATCACCTCAGTTGCACGGAAGACCCAACAGCGCCTCTACTACCTGAGGAGACTGCGGAGCGCACACATTCCCAGATCTCTGATGTTGAACTTCTACAACTGTGCCATCAGCAGCGTTCTGATGTATGGATTTCTAGTGTGGTTCCCCAGCTGCACCAAGGCCGATCAGCAAGCACTCCAGCGGGTGGTGAAAGAAGCTGGCAGAATTATTGGAACAAGTCTGCCAGAGATTAGTAATATCTTCCCCACTCGCTGTCTGAGGAGGGTGCACAGTATCCTGCGGGACCAACATCACCCTGCGCGCCACCTTTTCCATCTGCTGCCCTCAGGGAGAAGGTACAGGTCTATACAGGCCAGAACATCCAGACTGGCCAACAGCCTGTATCCACAGGCTGTGAGGCTCCTGAACTCTCTGCCCCCCTCTCACGGACAATAACCATATCCAACTTCTTAATAGCAATGAACTGGTCTGCATTGGTGCATCATATCTTTATTCTCTTTCCCCCTCCTGCCCCCCCCCTCTTTCTTAAATAGATAACTATCATATCTGACATCATATCTCACAGTACAATAATATTGAATGGGTTGCATTGTTGTACTTTGTCATGTTTCTCAGGTCTTTGTCTGAATTTCTTATGAACATTACTTGTCATGTTCTCATGTTGTTGCTAAGGATTGTCTTATTGCACTGGAGTCACAATGGGTTAAATATTTACACTTGGGTTTTAAGGGGTATTTATTATTTTCTTCATTATTTTATTTACGGGTTGTATGGAAGCCCCAAACGCAATTTCATTGTTCTTTGACAATGACAATAAATACTTAAAGATGAAAGTAGTCGTCCAAAAAATTACTCAAGTAAAAGTAAAAAAGTAGTTTGTGAAAAGACTACTCAAGTACTGAGTAACTGGTTGTAATGTCTGATTTATTTTTTATGTTTTTAAAATAAATGCTATCTGATGAGAAATTTTTAGTTTTGTGATTATGTTGTAGCTTCATTTAAAGGAAGAAGAGGTTGTGAATTGGAGCCAACACAGGAAGAGAGATTGAAACCATATGTGTAAGAGGAATGCGGTGACATCCGGTTTTAAACAGACAGACTGGCGCTCCCCCGCTCTGCCTCTCCTTTTATGGAATGTCTGCATTTCTATACATACTACTTCCTTTGTCAACAGGCAAGCTTAACGGTCTCTTTCTCCTTTTAAGGAAAATTATCAGTTCCATACATGCCACTCCTACTGCTGTGGAAACTTGCTTTAAGTATAAATAAAGGACATTTTGGATGCCCTGGGCGGTCTTTCCTCTGTCTCATTTCTGTCCTGCACACGTTGCTGCAGGATAGAAAGGGGCAATGAGGGGGGATCGTCCATGTGTGCACATGTAAAAGATATCTTGAGTCTGAGTTTCTTTGCCTTCTAGCAACTTTCTCTTCACATTTTCTTGGTCCTCCGAGCCGGATAGGAAGCATCGGCCGCTGTGTCCTGGCGTCGTGGAGACTACACTGAAAAGCCTGTCGACAGCCTATTAGGAGTGAAAGTCCAGAGACGTTAAATTCGGGTTCTGGCCAGTGTTTTAATCGAGTGATCCGCGGCGCTGGGATCCAGTGGCTGACTTTCAATATAGCCAGAGAGTTTTGGGAAGGTAAAGAAACCACTCACTTACACTCGCGTAAAATGAACCTAGGTCTTATCCGAAAGGATGTAATTAGTCTAATCCACTGCACGGATCTGTAAAAATAGGAGTAAGCCGCCGAAAGGTTTTTCAAAATAAAAGTTTTAAAAGACTGACCCGCTGAAAGGGTCCACGTGTAAAAATAAGAGGACTAATCCGCCGAAAGGATTTTCAAAATAAAAGCTTAAGTCAAAATAAAAGCTTAAGGACTAATCCGCCGAAATGATTTTCAAAATAAAAGTTTTAAAGACTGACCCGCTGAAAGGGTCCACGTGTAAAAATAAGAATTTTTTAGGACTGACCTGCCGAAAAGGTCTGCGCGACTGTGTAAAATGTCTGTGTAAATGTTTGTGTTTTCTGTGTGTTGAGAGTGAATTGACTTGGACAGCACAATACGCTGCTGAATCACTCTCATTGTTATTGTCATTTTATTTCCTGTCAGTGGCTGAAGTACTGGTGACAAAAGAGAACGGTTGAGTTCTGCCTCATAAAACTGACACCGCTCCACTAAATAGGGTGGAGTAGAAGGGCGTAGTCAGTAACCACTCTTAAGTCTAATACCAGAGAAAGCTCTGCAGTTTTGTTTTAATGGGTAATCAGCCCACTAAGTTTACTGTTGACGAACAGTATTTAGAAAAAAAAATGTCCAGGCGCCGGACAAATTAGTGTGCAAAGATGGAGAAATCCTAAAAAGATCAGAGGCAGATAGACGATTTGAGAATGAAAAAAAAAAAAAAGAAACAAGTAAAGAAAAATGAAAAAGGCAGAGGTAGCCAATAGTGATGGGATTTCCGGCTCTTTTTAGAGATCCGGCTCTTTCGGTTCGGCTCACTAAAAAGAGCCGGCTCTTTCGGCTCCGAACCGGCTCTTCAGGTTGTTTTGTTGCTTTAATTAATTTATTATTAACAATAATATAAAATTATGCACAAAAGGAATTACTAACGTAAAAACAAGTGGTTTTATTTATATATGTTTATATATAAATATATGCGGTGGCCCCTAGAGACAAAACACGTACAAACTCCAAAACACATTTCTAGCATGAACTGAACTTTCAAAGCAGAGCTACTAGATCACTTAAATTACACAATTGAAAGCATGTGTGTATTGTTTGTATATTTATACACAGGCACTCATATATATATTCAAATAATTTAAAAAAAAGTTCATTTACCTGTTATTACCACACACCAAATCCGGTCGTTGGTACTTGCTGGCTTGTGTAGCCACAAGATAACAAAGGCTCAACACTGCGCCCAGCATCCTGGAGCACTTCTGTTGTCTTTTGTACGTGTTTTGAGTTTTTATGTGCTTCTGAGTTTTTATATGCTTCTGAGTTTTTACGTGCTTCGGAGTTTGTACGTGTTTTTGGAGTTTTTACGTGTTTTGGAGTTTGTACGTGTTTTTACGTGTTTTTGGAGTTTTTACGTGTTTTGGAGTTTGTACGTGTTTTTACGTGTTTTGGAGTTTGTACATGCTTCAGAGTTCGTACGTGATTTGAAGTTTGTATGTGCTTTGTCTCTAGGGGCCACCGTAAATATACTTTTATTTATTCACTCCACATAAAATGTAATAAATAAATCATATAATACAAAAATCAACTATTCACATTTCAAGTTTTAACTATTTAAATTTTCAGCTTTTTCCTTTCACAAATTTAAAGTGAAAAGAACACAAAACACTGCAAACCACAACACAATTAAATATAAATTATAATATGAAAACTAAAAGAACATGCATATTCTCTGTCATATGGACCTGCATGAATAAACTTTCTCAATCCTTTATCATCTGCAACCGAAAATAGTTGTGGATGATTACTATACCTTTCTAATGTTGTTGTCCCTGCCTCTCTTTCTCTCTCTCTGGCTCTGTTCCTGTGCTACTGAGTGTAACTACCGCCCCTCCCCCCTCTGCCCAGCGTAAAGCACAAGGCTCGCGTGCAGAGTGAAGCGGAAAAAAAGTGCGAGAGAGAGGCTGAGAGAAAGAAAAAAAAAAAAAAAAAACCACGTGACGGCTCGCGATAAGGAGCCGGCTCGCGTCGTTCACGTCAAAGAACCGGCTCTAAGAGCCATTTCGTTCGCGAACGACCCATCACTAGTAGCCAACCCCCACTCCTGCTGCTGTGAGGCAAACCCCCACTCCTGCTGCTGTGAGGCAAACCCCCACTCCCGCTGCTGCGACCCCCCTTAAACTATCATCTGATCCGTTTAGACCTCAGCCTGGTCCTTATGCAGAGGCACAACGTGATAATAACCCAAATATATTTGTGTTCCGGCCGTGGTCACAAAAAGATAGGCAAAATTGGTGAAGTGAAACAAAAAGAAAATGAAATAGCGTATGACCACTAGCCGACGCATCGCAATATGCCGAGCACGCGCTCCGTGTAATATATATAAAATAAAAAATAAAAACTGCAAGCACAGGTACTTTCACATTAGATCCAGAAACAGAGTTTATCGCATTTTCAGGAGGATTTAGAAGGTAACGGACAGGAGGACTTTAGAGGAAAGGGCCAGAGATATGTAGGACAGACAGACTTACGCGAAAGAAGTGAAGAAAGAGATAGTACGTGCTGGAATTGTGGCAAGGAAGGGCATTTCGCCAGAGATTGCAGACATAAAATAGACAAACGGCAATATTCAAATGAATGACTAAATGAGAAAAAGCCAAATGAAATTGACAAAAGTGACGCAGAAGTATTTAATGTCTATCAATTAGTGTCTGAAGTAAAAGGCAAACCTACACTGACAGTATATGTCAATGGCAAACCAGTGCAGATGTTACGTGATACAGGAGTATGTAAAACCGTTTTGAACAGAAAACCACGGGAAGTACAAGTCTCAGAAGATACTTTAATAGTAAAATCAGCATCAGGTCACACTACAGTGCAGTGACTGACAAAACCCTTATTAAGTGAAAACTGGAGATCAAAGTAGTTTAAAAAGGTTGGAAACAGACCCCAACGAATAGATATAAATATAAGAAGTACAAAAATAAAATAAACAAAGGCAAAACTACATTAGAACTTATTTTTAACCTATTGAAACTAATAATAGGAAGGATAACAACCTGTAAACTGATATTAACAATGAAACATAGTTGGCATGACGTTCATGCCCAGAATGTATAAAATAAATAAAAGGAAATAAATCACATGAAAACCTTTTAAATAAAATAGAGAGATGTATAAGGTACATTAAGGCTGTGTCATTGTTCAGCCAAGGAAAGTGTGTGAAAAGGTAAATGTCTCCAGCTTGGGAAAGGGTGAAACTGCAGATCACCCGAAGCCCTTGATGGATACAAAATAAAATATAAAATATATAATAATAAATTACTTGGTTCGACATGCAACAGAGAGAACGAATGTGACTGAAGGTTAGATCTGAGATGAGGCAAACAGAAGACCAGTCTAAAAAGTAGGCACAAACCTGTTCAGAGAAGAAGCAAATTTGTACAGATTGGATGAATTCTAAATTATCTGTTTGCTGAGTAAGATGATCCTAACTATTAAATTGGCTCAGTAGTAGTATAGTGATATACACTAATAAAATATTGTAATATACTATTGTTTTTATATAGAAAGAAAAAGATGATAATATTAATAATGATATAATATTAATAACAAGAAGTATCCTAGTCAGTTATGATGTGAGATGGACAATTGTTATGAAGTAGTCTGCATCAAGCTTAAGGTTTGCTCAAACTCAGTATAATGACATATGAGATGAAGAAAATAAAGGAAATATCTAAACCAATTAGGTGCATAGAGGCACTTGAACTGCTTGAAAACCTGTCATTTATCCTGGATAAAATATTACTGAGATATAGAGCACATCTATAATGACAACTAATAAGCCAAACCCTGTAGATAATAGCTAGACCTACAGGATTGAGAAGCTGAATTAAATATGTGGACACCGCTAAGTTGATGAGCATGTTACACATTTTCTTTTATTTTTTATTTATTTGTTTTTTAGAACAGAGGCTGCATGCTATTAACGGTCAACACATGCAGCTGGCTGTGAGCTTAGTTTTCCCCTCACACTTCTGCTGTGTTTCAGTAGCAGCATTTTTTCTTTTTGTGTCCTGACTCATGTATGTTTTCGGTTTTGTTTGATTATTTTATTTTGTTGGTTTGGAAACAAATTTGTGACCATACTTGTGGATCAGTGACACATAGTGATTAGGCATATGATTTACAAATGCCCAGTTTTAGAACTGTGAGCAATTCAAAGTTTAAAAACATATATATATATATATATATATATATATATATATATATATATATATATATATATATAAAACTAACTTCAAAGTTTGAAATATGTAAGATGTGTGAATTCTTTGGAAAAACTAGAAATTATCTAAAAATGCCTCAAGTGAAAATGTAATGTTGCATCTATAGAGAAGAAAAAAGAAGAAGAAGCATTCAGTTATTTAAAAATAGGCATTACAGACAGATACAGTTTTAGCATTGCCTGACTATGATAAGCCTTTCTACTTACGTGTAGATAGAGGAGCAGGTTATATGAAAGCTGTGATAACACAGGCGTTTGGAGGAAGACAATGCTCATTAACATTCCTGGTGTAAATTAGACTCTGTTGCGTCAGGCCTGCCTGCATGTGCAAGGCTGTGTAGCCGCAGCAGAGGCAGTAAAGAGTTAGCTGCACGTATGCAGTCATATGTGCATATGAATTGCACACAGGCCACAATATAAATATATACACTGACAGCCAGTTTGTTCTTTCAGCAGTGCACTACTTTGCAAAAATTTGACATAACAGAGGTATGGTTACCTCTACGGGTAACCCAGTGAAACACGGCAGCTTTTTAAAAATCTTGCTGGAAGTGATCACCTTGCCAAAACAATTGGCACTTTGCAAATGTGCAGCATATCAAAAAGACAATTTTATTGTCACAAAAGGAAATAATTTTGCAGATCAAGTAGCAAAACAGGCTGCACAACAATTGGCAGAGCTACTAGTATCCGACTGCTGCCCACAAATACCACTTGATGTACTAAAAACCAATATTACCAGAGTCGTTACACAGGACAGCGGCTGTAGTGACACATGAAGTAAATACATGTGTAAACAGGAGGGAGATATAGTATAGATAAACAATACAATACACACTTTTACACTATAAATTTTGAAACTTTAATTTGTAAGAACATGCCTATTCTGTCAAAAACACAACTCACAAGGAAACTTAAGACCTAAGAGAGGCCAGTTTTCCACACCATCCACATGGATTTTATTAAAATATGAAATTATTGTGTGAATGACGCTACATTTTAGATCAAAAGTTAGTAGAATTACAAAGGGTTTGTAGATTGTAAATGTAAAATGAGTTTGATTAGCCTGTAGAAACACAAGAGAGAATAACAGGAAGTGTGTGTGTAACAGGACCTTTGCATGCCCATAGAAGGAGTGAACACCCAGAGAGAAAAACAGAAGAGACAGACTCTAGCCAGATGAAGCAATGGAGGCTTTAAGAAAAGAAATGAAAATGATATTAATGGTATGGTTTAGTGTGTTAATATATAGGCCACAAATAGATAAAGGTGGACTTTTCTCAACCTAGAATTTTGAGCATAGCAGCAAAACCATAGATTAACATAATTGGGAGAAAACAGGCCAAAGTTTGGCTTAAAATTTTACAGCTTGACCTCCCACTTGTCCCGATCCTGAGAAGAAGCTCAAGGGACAGTCAATCTCCTGATGAAGACCAACAGAACATCGTGAACCTGAAGAATTAACAGCAGGCTGGTAAGAACAGTGTGACATCTTTCTATTTACAAACAAGTGATGTTTCCACATTCTCTCCACCTGTCTAAACGAAACACCCAGCGTACATCATTAGACATACACACACAATTATGGGCATGCTGAGGTTTGTCACATGGAATGTAAATGGAGCTGGCTCCAGAGGAAAGAGGTTAAAGATATTTAACCAGCTTAAAAAACTACAGGCAGATGTTGTTTTATTACAAGAAACTCACAAACCTGTCACAGGTTTAAACGAACTTAAAACACCTGAGTTTCCTAACGTGTTTGCAGCCTGTTATAATTCTAGACAACGGGGCGTAGCAATTTTAATACATAAAAATGTTAATTTTACAGTACTCGATACAGTTATAGATCCAGAGGGTAGATTTCTAATTATTAAACTATCAATATTGAACAAAAAACTATGTATTGTAAGTATATATGGTCCAAATGTTGATGAACCCTCATTCTTCCACGGATTTTTTTAGTGCACTCTCTGAACACCTTAATTGCACACTCATTCTTGGCGGTGACCTCAACCTTGGACTAAATGAAGACATGGATAGGCTCAACACAACAGGAACTCAGCGCAATTGGCAGTCCACAAATATAATCAAACAGTATATGAGCGACTTTGGTCTTTGCGATGCATGGCGCTCTCTTCACCCCACCAGTAAGGAATATACTTTTTTTTCGCATGTTCATCACTCTTACTCTCATCTGGATTATTTTTTGGTCAGCAGCTCACTGCTGTGTGACATTTCAGACACTAAGATTCATCCTATAGCTGTCAGCGATCATGCTCCTGTATCTTTAACACTAATGCACAAGAATAATACTACGCCAAGAAAAAACTGGAGATTTAATATATCACTACTTAAAGATGAAGACTTTATTAAATATTTTAAAAAGGAATGGACTTCATATTTAGACTTTAATGACACTCCCGGAATATCTGCTTCTGTTCTATGGGAAGCAGGGAAAGCTGTGATGAGAGGTAAAATAATTTCTTTCTCATCACACAAAAAGAAAGAAGAAAACAAAAATATTCAGGAATTAGAAAAAACCATCAAATCACTAGAAGAAGCCTACGCGTGCAACCAAGATCAGGAAACATTGAACAAAATATGCAAAACAAAACTAGAATTAAATGAAATTATTAATAAAAAAAACACAATTCCTTATACAAAGACTATGCTTGCAGAATTTTGAACACAGTAACAAATCAGGTCGATTTCTAGCTAACCAGCTAAAAATAAATAAAGAAAAAACAACTATATGTGCTGCTAAAGATTTATCGGGGAACACAATATATGATCCTGGAAGAATAAACAACAGTTTTAGGGATTTCTATGAAACTTTATACTCACCACAAATAAACCCATCTAAAAATGAAATTGATCTGTTTCTTGACAACGTAACTCTTCCAAAATTACTAGACAGTCAAGCAATGGAACTGGATTCGCCACTGACGCCAAGTGAACTCCAGGAAGCCCTGATAAGTATGCCCAATAATAAGGCTCCAGGTCCAGACGGCTTCCCTGCAGAATTCTACAAAGAATTCTGGACAATTTTGGCACCAGTATTCCAGTTGCAGGAAATCGAGGAAAATGGCAGACTACCACCAAATATGAATTCTGCCAACATTAGTCTCCTGCTAAAACCAGGCAAAGACCCTTTATTTCCCTCAAGCTATCGTCCAATTTCTCTTTTAAATGTAGACCTTAAAATAATCTGCAAAGCTCTCTCAAAGAGATTAGAGAAAATGACCCCCCTCTTAATTCATCCTGACCAAACTGGTTTCATAAAAGGTCGGCACTCCTCAACAAACACTCGTAGATTACTTAATTTAATAGACTACTCATACGATAAAAACATCGAAACCATAATATTATCTCTAGATGCAGAAAAAGCATTTGACAGAGTTAACTGGAAATTTTTATTCGCAACTTTACACAAATTTGGTTTTGGAAACTCTTTCATAAACTGGATAAGAATATTATACAATTCCCCAACAGCTCGCATCAGAACAAATGACCAGACATCCTCCAGCTTCTGTCTCCTGAGGGGCACCAGACAGGGATGCCCACTCTCCCCTTCACTTTTTGCAATTTTTATCGAACCTCTAGCAGCAGCATTTAGACAGGCTACAACAATTAAGGGCATAAAATGTAAGAACATAGAACATAAAATCAGTCTCTATGCGGATGATGTGTTGCTTTTTCTGCAAAACACACAAACCAACCTCTCTGAGGTAATTACTTTAATAAACTGGTTTTCAAGAGTTTCAGATTATTCAATTAACTGGCCAAAATCTACAGTTCTCCCCATTAACTGCTCCTTCCATAATTCTTCCTCTGCCCCACTGCAATACGGAAATATTAAATATTTAGGTATTAATGTTTCTCCTAAGCTTTCAGACTTAACTAAATTAAACCACATCCCACTTCTAAAGAAAGTAGAAGGCGATCTGACTAGATGGAAATCTTTACCCATATCACTCATGGGAAGGGTCGCCACTATAAAAATTGGATTGGATTGGATTGGATGAATGCTTTATTGGCCATATGCAGGTTGCCCCGCAGAGGAATAGGAACCCCCCCCCCCCCCCCCCCCCCCGACTTACACACACAACAAACACATCACATGGGAATACAGTCGGAGATCGGCAGCGTTGCAGAGAATAACACTGAAAAATTACACAACAATGGGAAAAGTACAAGAGGAAAAGAAGAGACCTCTTCTCACGCTGGGCAACCTATGGGAGGACAGCATGAGAACAGGAAACAAAAAAAACTCCTCTGCACAGAGAGCACATTAATGTCCACATCACAACATTAGAGCACATGACAAGCCACAGGGGATGGATAGGGGGGTGGGGGGTAATCCGAAGGAACACAGCAGTCGTCCTGCACAGCGCTACCATTTCAGCGCGGCACGCAGACCCGCCGTCTTCCCCCGCAGGAAACAAGCATCGAAGGCGTTTGGAAGGGAGGGGGATGAGTGCGTGCTTATCAGTGTAAGTGTATGTGTGTGCGTGTCCAGAGTTCAGCGGAGACAGTGTCCTTCGCTCTATCAGGCTAAGTAAACAGTCTGCCAGCCAACCCAGGTGGCCTTCATGGGATGGGAAGAATAGTCATCACACAGTCGTTATCAGGGAGTTGTTTTGGTGGGCTCCAGCCTCGGGCCTGAGCAGCTGGCGCCGTGGTGTCCATATGTTGAATATTGTTGATTTCTCCTTTATGCGAGCAGCGAATTTAGCACTCTGACACTGGTCCCTCGATCTCCCGTTGGAGAGCCGCGAGCCTCCCCATGATGGTATCAAACTTCTGTTCCGTGGTGTTGTCATTCTTTTGATTCTGAGACCCCACAGCTGCAGTGATCCGTTCTGCGATGTGATCCAACTTTCGCTCAAAGGTGTCATTGCGAGCAGGCCCCTCTCTGATGTATCCCATCATACGCTCAATGGTGTTAGTTTGAGTCTTCACGGCAGCTGTAAGCGTCTCCAAGGTGTTAACCATGCTACGTTCGGTGTGAGAGGCCGCGCCTCGTCCCATCGCCTCAATTCCAGCGGTCAGCTTAGGGGGGGTTTGAACAGCTGGTTCCGCTCTCTTATTTCTCCGATAAGTCAGGGCCAAGCCAGCTCCGATCAGCAAGAACCCTGTTATCATGGTTCCGAATAGGTAGATATCTTCAGCGTCCTCGATAGACAGTCCCGCCAGGCACAAGATCCTCCAGGTCTGCCACCCATCCATCGTGTATCCGGCAGGGAAAGTCCCTCCAGGGCACTCGGGCTCTCCCGAGCCCAGACTTCTCGTTGAGAAGAGGGTGTCAATAGCATTCAGAGACCAGTTGATCAAATCCATAATTCTGTTAGGTTTTAGAGAACGACAGTGAGAGACTGTTCGAGGGAAAAGTAATGCACACGAGACAAGACAAGGACACAAGAGGCTAAGCAGGGAAGATAAGGGGAAGGAGGAGAGGAGAAAAAAGTGCGACCGCCTTCACCGAGAGCCAAGAGAGAAGATGATGATCTTGCCAAAAATAAATTACTTATTTTTGATGATCCCTAACAAACCATCACAAGATTGGTTCAGATCTCTGGATTCATATATTTCCAAATTCCTTTGGAAAGATAAACCCCCACGTATCAGCTTAAAAACGCTACAAAGAACCAAGGATAGAGGAGGATTAGATCTGCCTAATTTTCACCAATACTTCTTAGCCAACAGGCTTCAGTTCATCTCAGAATGGTTAAAACATACCTTCTTAGATGAGCCCTGGCTAGATGTTGAACAGGCACTATGCAAGGATCTAGAGATTTCAGACCTACCATTTATTAGCTCAAACATCAAAAGACATGAATGCTTTAAAAGTATCAACATCAGCTTTTCTCTGACAGCATGGTGGGAGTTTCTAAAAATAACGGAGTCTTCATTAATCCCATGCAAACGTACACCTATCTGGAATAACCCTGACATATTACAAAACAATAATGATTAATTTCCCAGAATGGAGTTGTAAAGGAATTAAATACTTAGAACATATATTAGAGGGAACAGAATTTATTCCATTTGACAGACTAGTTGCACAATATGGGATTGTGGAATATACTAGGAACAGGCACACGCACACACAGGTCTTTATCGCCAAGTTCCACATTTATTTACACTTTCACAGCTGATATTGTCGCACAGACTGACAGCTGTTGATCCCAGCTGATGTGTGTCTCTTTCTTCCTTCCCGCCGCCTCTCTCCATCTCACTATAACACAGGGGAGGGAAACCATCATCAGTCCACAATCTCCATCAGCTGTTCTTACCGGCTTCACCTGCAACGCCCCGTTGAGCCTACTGCCCCACTCCTCCCCTGCAACCGCGCCCGGGGCCACGCCTCCGCCACACACCCCCACCGCCCGACTGAGGCCGGGGAGCCGCCCGGCCAAACCTACTCCCCCCCCCCCCGCGAGCGAGAGAGGAAATCGGCCACCGCCATCTGCGCCCCCGGCCTATGGACCACCCTGAAGTTAAAGGGCTGCAAAGCCAGATACCACCGGGTGATCCGGGCGTTGGCATCCTTCATGCGGTGGAGCCACTGCAGCGGGGTGTGGTCCGAACAGAGGGTGAATGAGCGCCCCAGGAGGTAATAGCAAAGGGAGTCGACCGCCCACCGGATAGCCAAGCACTCCTTCTCCACGGTACTGTACCGCCTTTCGCGCTCCGCCAGCTTCCGACTGATGTAAAGGACAGGACGGTCAGACCCCCTCACCTGCTGGGACAAAACGGCTCCCAGCCCTCTGTCCGAGGCGTCGGTCTGCAGAACAAAAGGGAGGGAAAAGTTAGGTGTGTGAAGCAGCGGCTCCCCACAAAGAGCCTTTTTCACCTGCACAAACGCCGCCTGGCACGGCCCCGTCCACTGGACCAGATCTGGGGCACCCTTTCGAGTGAGATCGGTCAGGGGGCTGGTCAGCTGCGCAAACCCCGGCACAAAACAGCGATAGTAACCTGCCAGCCCCAAGAACCGTCTCACCTCCTTTTTTGTCCTGGGGTGCAGGCAGGATGTGATAGCCGCCGTCTTCTCCACCTGTGGACGCACCTGCCCGCCCCCCAGGTGGTACCCCAGATACTGCACCTCCCTCCGTCCAACCGCGCACTTCTTCGGGTTGGCCGTGAGCCCCGCCCCCCTCAGGGACTCCAGGACCGCGGCCACCCGCCGCACATGCTCCGCCCAGGTGTCGCTGTGGATGATCACGTCATCCAGGTAGGCAGCAGCATACGCAGCGTGCGGACGCAGCACCCGGTCCATGAGGCGTTGGAAAGTGGCAGGGGCCCCGAACAGGCCGAACGGAAGTGTAACGAATTGGTACAACCCGTACGGAGTGGAGAAGGCCGTTTTCTCCCTGGACTCGGCAGACAAGGGAATCTGCCAATAGCCCTTGGTTAAATCCAGCGTCGTGAAAAAGCGGGCCGTGCCCAGCCGGTCCAGGAGCTCGTCGACCCGGGGCATGGGATAGGCATCAAAGTGTGATACTTCGTTCACCCTGCGGTAGTCGACACAGAACCGGATCGACCCATCCTTCTTCACTACGAGAACGATGGGGCTACACCAGGCGCTGTGCGACTCTTCTATTACTCCCATTTTCAGCATTTCCGCCAACTCTCTCTGAACGATTTGCCGTTTATGCTCAGGGAGCCTGTAGGGCCGTGAACGCACCGTCACGCCAGGCTGCGTTACGAAGTGGTGCTCAATGAGAGACGTCCGGCCGGGCAGGGGGGAGAACACGTCTGCAAAACGCTGTTGCAACGCGACAACATCCGCTCTCTGGGCCTGTGTGAGATGGTCGTCACAAGGGAGGGAGGCGGGAATGATAGAATTTGGCACCTCCGGCCCCAACTCATCTCTCTCCTTCACCAGGCTCACCAGAGAAGCGGTTCCGACTTCCCTCCACTCTTTCAGGAGGTTGAGGTGATAAATCTGCGCGGCCCCTCCCCTGTCCGACCGAGCGACCTCATAGTCGACGTGCGACCACGAAGGGCCCTTGCCACTTGGCGAGCAATTTCGAGCTGGAAGAAGGGAGTAACACAAGCACTTTATCTCCCGGTGAAAATTGCCTGAGCCTAGCCCCTCTGTCGTACAGGCGTTGCTGACGCTGCTGGGCCTGGAGCAAATTCTCCCGTGACAACCTCCCCAAAGTGTGGAGTTTCGCTCTCAGGTCCAACACGTACTGAATTTCATTTTTGGCGGGGCTCGGACCATCCTCCCAGCTTTCTTTAATCAGGTCGAGCACCCCACGCGGCTTCCTGCCGAACAGCAGTTCAAAGGGAGAAAAACCCGTGGAGGCCTGGGGCACCTCCCGCACTGCGAACAACAGAGGGTCTAGCCAGCGGTCCCAATTGCGTTCATCCTCGTTTATGAACTTGCGAATCATGGACTTCAAAGTCTTATTCAGCCGCTCCACCAGCCCATCCGTCTGGGGGTGGTAAACGCTGGTCCGAATAGATTTAATGCCCAGTAATTCGTACAGTTCCCGTAGTGTACGAGACATGAACGATGTGCCCTGGTCAGTCAGTATCTCTTTCGGGATCCCGACTCGGGAGATGACCTGAAACAGCGCCTGCGCCACACTTTTCGCAGAAATAGTGCGCAGCGGGACTGCTTCCGGGTACCGTGTTGCATAATCCACCAGGACTAATACAAAGCGGTAACCGCGTGCACTCCGGTGAAACGGCCCGATGAGGTCCATGCCAATGCACTCAAACGGGACCTCTATGAGGGGGAGTGGGCGCAAAGGCGCTTTTGGTATGGCCGGCTGGTTAACAAGTTAGCAGTCCGGGCAGGACGCGCACCAGCGGCGCACATCCGCTCGGATGCCCGGCCAATAGAAACGGGCCGTTATTTGCTCCAGAGTTTTTTCGTAGCCCATATGCCCTGCCATGGGGTTATAGTGAGCCGCCTGGAAAATCATTTCCCGGCGGCCCTGCGGCACCAACAACTGGGCGTGCGTTTCCTCCGTCTGAGTGTCACAACTCACTCGATACAATCTGTCTTTTAATAAGACAAAGCGCGGGTAGGTCTGTACGGCCTCAGGGCGCACCACGTGACCATCAATTGCCATCACCTGGTCAAAGGCTGAGCGTAGGGTGTCGTCACGAGACTGCTCCAGTGGGAAATCACCCATGGGGGACACCTCCGGAGCCGGCGGAGCCTCCCGTGAAGGACCCGCCGGCTCCTCCCCCCCGAAGTCAGCGTCGGACGACCCTGCGTCACCGCTGAATGCCGCGCAAACGCTACACACCGCTACCAGTCGTGATCGCACCCCCGCATACTGCCCCAACAGACGATGAAACCCCGGCCAATTTGTGCCCAGAATCAGGGGGTGCGACAGGCGTGGGTTAACCGCAGCCGTTACTCTATGCGTATGGCCCTTATACTTTAACAGCAGCGGCACTATGGGATACCTGTGCAGATCACCATGAACACACCTCACCTCCACCCATTCTGCCTCCAATAATGCCCCGGGGCGAACCAAGCCTTGGTGCACGAGCGTCTGCGTGCAGCCCGTGTCCACCAACGCATGGCGTATACCCCCTCGAGTCCTTACCGGAATGCTGTATGTCCCTCCTGGACCGGGAGAGGGCGCTGGGGCACCGGCAACGCGGAACACCTGCCCCACTTCCATAAGTGGACAGTCCCTCCTCAGGTGTCCCAGTTGCCCGACTTCCAGCACTCCTGCCCCGGCGTCTGTGCTGCTCTCCGTGGCTCAGGGGCGGTACTGCTCGACTCGGCTCCCCGGGACGGCACAAACGTAGCAAAGGGGTTAGTGGGGCTCAGCGCCGGCGCCCGCTCTGCCTGCCCTGGCGCAGGCACCCGGCGCCTCGGGGCCGGCACCGGGGCCTGTTTACTCGGCCTCCGGCCGCCGTCCCCGGGCTCCCCTGCTCTAGCGGCAAGGTGGTCCTCCGCCAACGTTACCGCCGCCTCCAGACTCGTGGGCCGGTGGCACCGGACCCATCTCACCGTCTCTGCCGGCAACCCCTCCATGAACTGCTCCAGCACCACCTTGTCCACCAGCAGCGTCTCGCCCTCCGACGATCCCGGCTGCAGCCAGCGCACCGCTGCATCGCGCAGCTGTCGGGCCCAGGCGAACGGTCGATCCGTCGCGGCCAGCCGGCAGGCCCGGAACCGCCGGCGATGATCTTCGGCGGTGAGCCCCAGCCTGTCCACCACCGCCCGGCTCACATCCCGGAAGCAGCTCCTCGAAGCCGGAGGCAGACTCAGGGCCGCTGTTTGAGCCTCCCCAGACAGCAGGGGGAGCAGCCGCGGAGCCCACTCCTCCTGCTGCCACTGGCAAGCCTCTGCCGTGGCACGGAAGGTCTCCAGAAAGACCTGGGGGTCGTCCCCCTCCCCCATCCGGGGCACCGCCACCGACAGTGGTGGGGGCTTTGGCGTGGCAGCGGCCCCGACCAACCGCTCCAGAACTTGCGTCTGCCGGTCCGTCTGCTCCTGCAGCGCGGCCAGGTGGGCTCGCTGGTCCGCCGCCTGATCCCGGCTCTTCTTCGCCATCTCCGCCAGCATCTGCGCCAAGAACTGCAGAGGCTGGGCGGGTGGCGCGGTCGGCCGTATCCTGGGTTTCGGCACCACTTGTGGAATATACTAGGCACAGGCACACGTACACACAGGTCTTTATCGCCAAGTTCCACATTTATTTACACTTTCACAGCTGATATTGTCGCACAGACTGACAGCTGTCGATCCCAGCTGATGTGTGTCTCTTTCTTCCTTCCCGCCGCCTCTCTCCGTCTCACTATAACACAGGGGAGGGAAACCATCATCAGTCCACAATCTCCATCAGCTGTTCTTACCGGCTTCACCCGCACCGCCCCGTTGAGCTTACTGCCCCACTCCTCCCCTGCAACTGCGCCCGGGGCCACGCCTCCGCCACAGGGATCAACAAGAAAAGATTTTTAGAATATCAACAAATTAAATCCATAGTAAAAAAGAAATTTAACCTCAGTCAAGTTGAATTACAAACACCACCAAGTGCGGCACATTTCCTTACTCTTAAATCCCCCAAATTATTATCTAAAATATACAGAACACTTTCTAAATTAGATGAATCAATATCCCTTCCTATTGCAAAGTGGGAAGCAGATTTATCATTCAGCTTAGACCAAAACTTCTGGTCTCAGGTATGCTTAAAAACCTTTAAATTGATTAAAAATCCCAGTCTGCAATTAATACAATACAAAATACTACATAGAGTGCACTATACAGGTCATCGGATGTTCAAGATGGGCTTTACATCTTCCAACAACTGCTCACACTGTCAAGGCAATACACCAGACAATTACATCCACGCTCTTTGGTTCTGTCCACCAGTGCAAAAGTTTTGGCGCGAGATATGTTAAGACTTATCAAAGTGTCTGAAATGTAACATTCCAACTTCCCCCTTAGTGTGTTTGTTGGGCAGCTTAGATAATGTCACTTCAGAAAAGAATATAGCCCATATGATTTTCACTGCCCTATGCATAGCCAAGAAAACAGTCTTCATGAACTGGAAAAATAAAAATAATCTTAATTCTAACCAATATAGAAATTATCTATTAGATTACATTAGTCTTGATACAGCCTCTGCCACCACATCAGATCAATTGCTCTGGGCTCCTTTTATCAGCTCCATCACCTAGTGGGGGTGGGGGGTCATAGTTTGGTCCCGCCTTCACTGTTGTGATTGGTGTGGGGGTAGGGACAGGCTTAGGGCGTCGGGGGGTTCCCCGGAGGCATCTTCCTTGGGGGGCTCAACCCGGGGTAGCGGTCATGTCCGGTTGGGGGCTCTGTTGGCTCTCAGGTGACTGTTTCCTCGCGGCTGCGTGCAGCGGGGCTAGGGGAGGGTCTGTGCTGACCGACGTGGGTTACTGACCTGGTAGCCTGGCTGCCCCTGGGTGGGTCCGGGATGGGCGTGAGGTTCTGGGGGCGCTCCGTCTCTGGGCTGGGGCCCGGGCCGGGCCTCGGGGGCTTGGGTCCTGGTTGGTGTGTTGCCGGGGTTGTGGGCGGGTGGGTGCATGGGGGCCCAGCCCTGGAGCAGGGTGCCACCGGTGCGTCGAGCCACCTGGGGGGCTCTTCAACTGGTGGGGGAGATAGTCACATCTTGCAGGAGCTTTCCTCTCTTCAGGAACTCTCTCTGCAGGAGGGGGAGATACAGGAGAGGTGGAGGAAGATCTCAGCCTGGGCGTTTATTGTCTTATGTAGTCTGGAAGATGAGTGGATGGTGGGGTGGGTGCAGTTTTCTCTGTGGTGGGGTTGGGTGGACTGTCCCGGGCTCTGTGGAGCCGGGAGGCGCTGCTGCACTGGGCCCCGGTCTGGATGGGCCTGGGCCCCCTTTCCCTGGCGGGTCGCGGAGTGTGGGAGTGCCTACTGGGGTCAGCGGGGGAGCTGGCCCCAGGGAGGGGTTACCTGCCCCTCCCTTCCTTCCCTCCCCATCTCCAGCTGCCTCCCTCTTCCCGCTCCACCACAACCACCCACACATGCAGGGCATTGGAGTAGGGGTATGTCACCAGGGTGAGGAGGAGGCTACACCCCCTCTGTCCCCTTCTGGCTGCCTCTGCCTCAATTTTATCCCACAACTTAGACATTCACATTACTCACACTCTCATTGCACATACATATAGGATCTTGGGGGTGGGCACGATACACGGAGTCCAAATTACCATCAGGGTGTACACCTCACCCCTGGCGTCATTGCCCACCTCTCAATTTTAAATACACTTAGACATTGAGGGCTATCAGGAGGGACTATGCGCTTACCTGCTGCTCCTTGGCAGGTAGCTCCATGCCCTCCTGGGTTTTAATTGCACCTTAGAACACACATGCATCAACACTACAATGAGCGGGTGGAGGGAGGTTTGGAGTCTTCTCCCACCCCCATTCTCTGCGGCCTGCTGGAGCGGGAGGGCTAGGAGGAGTTGGCCGTCCGACTGCGGTCTGGAGTGTGGGGCCTCCCTGCTGCTACGGAGTCGGGGTGGTCTGCCTCTCCCCACCGCAGGGAAAAGGGTAACACCACCTGGGTCTGGGTGCAGTTCCCCCCTCCAGGGACAAGGGTACCTAGACCCGGTTTGTAGAGTACGCTTGGGGAGTGTGATCGTGTGTACAGCGTCTCTTTATGTCTGTCTCCACGTTGGTTGAGTGTGGAGTAAGTGCATATGAGAGCATGAGGGGGGGAATGGATGTTTGTGTCTGTGTGTGCCTGTATGTCTGTGTCTATATGTCAGGTTGGGTATCAGACGCCACCTCTCTGGGGACATCTCAGGCCCTCCAAGGTTTGGAGGCCTATCTCCACCCACCACCACTTCCCCTGCCAGTGGCGGACTCCCTCAGGTATCGGTGCGTTGGTGGTTCTTTGTGTCTGGGGGTGGGCGTCCAGGTACACACCGGCTCATTCCTTGGCGGCCGCTTATCGGGGCCTGGAGCCTGGGGCTCGCTCGGGCCACTTCGGAGTGGCCACTTCGGTCACTTCGGTCACTCAGGCACAGCTGGCTGCCGGCGGAGCTCACGGGCGAGTCACTGCAACTCCCCCTGGCTTCTGCTCCGCGGCTGCTGAGTGAACCCTCATCTGGGACTCTCCTCAGCTCTTACTGGGACAGTGGCGCGGCTGTCCCTCTGTTGGTCTTCCATGGTCTCTTGTGTTCTGGGGGCCTCTGGATGTCTGGAGTTTTGATCTCCTCCATACCTGCTTCATACCCTGGAGGACGGGGCTGTGGCTCCCCACACTCCCTAGCAGATCATTACATGGAGAAACCTTTGGAATACAAGCATGCTGATCCACACAGGTATGCACACAGGTGTACACATGGGTATTCACAGACGCGGACTACAGCTTTCTTGGCTGCTGCCTCAAAGCACATTGTGCACTGTCTATCTTGCGTGCTGCACAATATCGTTTATTATTTAGTATCTACTGATATCTACTGCTAGCTAGTTTATTGTGATGGTGCTTTTTTTTTAATTATGTTGCTCTTTGCTGTTTGCTTTCTCTTCTGTTTTTTTTCTCCATACAGGTGACCCAGGTGCTTTGTTTGTTTTTTTGTTTTTTGTTTTTTTCTTTCTTCCCCCCCCTTCTCACCCTCTCTTCTCCCCTTTGGTTTTCTTTCTCTCCCTCTCTTTCTTTCAAAAAAAAAAAAAAAAAAAAAGAACATCGTGAACCTGAAGAATTAACAGCAGGCTGGTAAGAACAGTGTGACATAACTGTTTAAAGGCACTGAATGTGATATTTTGCCTGGCTGGGACTTAATCTAAAAGGAAAATACTGAAAAAAAACGGAGAAGAAACAGATTGTGTTTGCTGGAGATTTAAGACAACAAAGCACACTTTGAGAAGGGTACAGGGGCCAGTGGGAAGGTGAAGCCCAGAGGAGTATAATTGGGTTGAAATTGAAGCCTGAACTCATGATGGTGTTTAGAGATGTCCACCGGAGCACAACAAAGAGGTAAATAAAAAATAGAAAACACACATATATAAATTGTTACATGTGAAATTATTTTTAGAAAGAATCAGTAGTAAGATAGTTTGAATCAGACCTCAGTGAAAAGATGCATGAATTGATACAAGTGAACCAATAGATAAATCTGTTAGAGAGACAACTTTAGTAGAAAATAGGGATATTGTTTTGAACTGCTGTGCGACGCTCCTCAAGTCTCTTGCAGATTAAACCCAGGCGATAAGGTCCATACCAAGTACTCTTAACGACACCAACAGCTTGCAAAATCACTGAGAGACCCTTTTGGATCCACCAGAGCCATTGCAAAAAGGTGGAAGTGAGTGACAGCACAACCTAAAAGACACCACCACCCCGACTCTTTGGTGATCTACAGGTGAAGGGAGGGCTGATTGGGTATATCCTGCCTTCTACTTCTTGCCTGTAGTCTACTCACCAGAGTGAATCGGTGTGTCTGGTCATCATGAAGATTATTCTGTTTACCACCTTGTCCCTGCTGCTTAAAGCATGGACTCTGATGCACTTAATGGATCAAGAAGCCAACTTGCATAGAAGGACATGGACATATGACAATTCACACCTGGTCGAAGTGACACAGGACCACATCCATCCCTGGATGAACAACGCCTGATACAGATCACACATGCCTATTACAACACAGCATGCTATATTATATGGCAAACCTATGAATATGACTCAAGTGACATGCGCAGCAAGCTTTACCAGTCCAGATTATCAATATTCAGGATTTGTCCTAAACCACAGTGACCCCCTGACTATTGGACTATCGTTTTGGGCTGTTTTTAAATGCATCGACCACCATCAACAACGAGCAAAATCAGGAAATTGATGCCATAAGAATGACTGTTATGCAACACCGAGTCGCCCTGGACATGATCTTGGCAGAAAAGGGCGGTCTGTGTGTTCTGTTCAATACAACTTCTTGTACATATATTTCAGACAATGTGCATTCTGATAATATGACAAATGCTCTACAATTACTTAGAAATGTTCAACAGGCACAGGTAACCGATTGAGCGACTCATGGAGAACATTGATGTTTAAGGTTTTGATGTTTATTTGCCTAATACTTATCATGTTTTGTATCTTTACTACATGTATTATTCCCTGTGTAAGAGGAATGATATCCTAATCTCTCGTTGCATATGTCACTGTGCCAGATGAGGAAGAAGGAGAAGACGATGAGTATGAAACTAATGTGATGAATGATTATGTTTGAATGATACACATTTTATGACGACCAGACCGAAAGCACTCACAATGTAGGGTCTGTGTCTGAAACACATTGATGTATATTCTTTAAATTCGCGACAACAGGAGGGAATGATGAGAGATTTTTAGTTTTGTGATTATGTTGTAGCTTCATTTAAAGGAAGAAGAGGTTGTGAATTGGAGCCAACACAGGAAGAGAGATTGAAACCATATGTGTAAGAGGAATGCGGTGACATCCGGTTTTAAACAGACAGACTGGCTCTCCCCCTCTCTGCCTCTCCTTTTATGGAATGTCTGCATTTCTATACATACTACTTCCTTTGTCAACAGGCAAGCTTAACGGTCTCTTTCTCCTTTTAAGGAAAATTATCAGTTCCATACATGCCACTCCTACTGCTGTGGAAACTTGCTTTAAGTATAAATAAAGGACATTTTGGATGCCCTGGGCGGTCTTTCCTCTGTCTCATTTCTGTCCTGCACACGTTGCTGCAGGATAGAAAGGGGCAATGAGGGGGGATCGTCCATGTGTGCACATGTAAAAGATATCTTGAGTCTGAGTTTCTTTGCCTTCTAGCAACTTTCTCTTCACACTATCATACAAACAAAAATAAATAAATATACAAATTGTAGTATTTTCAAATAGAATATATGTAAAAACATTAACAAATTAAGGCACAACAGTTTGAATTTCCAGATTTCAGTTTTTCACAACATAACACTTTTTTAACCAATAACTACAGTAAACAATATAAATATATAAACAGTGCAAACAATTTCCAGTGTCAAGATGTGCTGTATATTTTATATTCACTTTTACTTGAAATGGCACAGCAGCCTTAGAAAAAAACATTAGAATGAGGCATTTTCAACATATGTACATACAAGGCAGCTCACTTTACCATAAATTGTATGGGTGTGCATCAATTTCTGCATATTTAGCAAAAATGCGCCATTTCTTCACTCAGTAAAATGATGGTTAAGCTTCAGCAGCAGTTTGCTCTCAAGGTTCTTGCTGTGAAGCTGTAACTGTTCAGCAGTGAACAGGAGTCTCGCACAGACTTTCACAAGCTATATTGATTTTGATTGACAGCTTCTTGATCTGAGGAAACCTATGCAATAGATCAGGGGTTGGCAACCCTGGGCACTTGTGCCACAGCTGGCACGCAAAGGGTTAACTGATGGCACGACACGCAGTGAATTAATCTGAAAAGGTGCATTAAAAAAATAAATGGCTGGGCAAATGGTGTGCATCACAAATTAGCTCGCATAGACACATTAGTTGTGCCGCTTCTTAATGACTAACAACCCCAACTACCAGATTTAACTTGTAATTTGCTAAAAATTAATTTGCCTACCGGTGAGAGGGACGTTGCTAGCTGGCAGTTTTTTCAAGCAATGTTGAAATGTCTACATTCCAACACTTCAAATGCTTCAGGAGCTGCCCGCTCAGCGCAGTATCAGCACCACGGAAATACATGGATACATCTGAAGACTCAAGACAGAATTCACTATGCATTTTCAGAACTTTTAGATGTATGGACCGATGTTCTCTTTTTTGATCAAACAAGAAGGTTTTAATGAGCTGCTGGATTTGTCTCTCTTTAACTGGCTGGAAACAGAGGACATCGAAATGCAGCTGACTGAACTGAAAAGCTCGACTACCTGACGAGTTTAAATGTCTTAAGAACATTGCACAGGCATTTTGGACAGTATTTGGCTCTACATATTTGTGTGAGCAGATTTTCTCTCACACGAAGAGTGTTCTCAGCGCGGCCCGTAGCTGTCTGAATGCTAGACACTCGGGGACCTGTGTCTCTGAGTGGGAGACCAGAGATTACTTTAACATGTGTATCCCTGTATTAACAAACATGCCATATTGGCCGTTTATTTTTTCTTATCATTCTTGTGAGGAGAACAAAAATAGCATTTGCATTTTCTGTTGTATAGTTCCTTTGCTGTTATGGTGTTCTTGTTATGGATAAAAAGTGTTTTGGGCTTCTTCTTTTTTCAAAATAGCTGATCTGCACTCGGTTGGTTGATATGGCACATTGACTTCTGAGGAAATTTTAGATGGCACTCATCATCAGAAAGGTTGCCGACCCCTGCAATAGATCCATACCTCTATGAAAGGTACCTCTCCAGCTCAGCAGATGTTTGCTGTGAAAATTTTAATCACACTGGACATGTTTTTTACTAACTCTGTTGAAAAACTAAATCTTGTCATTCAAATCCCACACAAACACTTTGCAATGAATTCCAGATTAAGTTCAAGATAAGAATGTATGCAAGGCAAGAGAACGCAAAAAGATGAAACACGCCCCTTCCAACCGCAGGGAAGGGAGACGGATGAAGCTAGCCTCCTAACGCAGGCTGTTTAAACTAAACAAGCTGCTGTTTCACATAATAAACCCTGTCAACCATAGTATTGGCTTCCGATTTAACAGTTAAAGCAGTAAAGACGAGATGTGTTTACATGTGCGTGGAACTCTAGCTTCATTACAGTGACTGTAGAAAACATGGATAATGCGACAGCACTTCCTCCCATTGTGCAAAAATGAAGCCAAAATATCCCGCTTGTGGAGGCTGCCATTTTGCATTTTTGGAGCCAGAGTCTGCGCAGTAGTGACTTGAGGTGGAGCGACTGTGTAACGCTCCCGCCCACACACTCTCTGAATGTGACCGCAAACACGCCCCCCTACACTTTTTACATAGCCCGGCTGCTCCAGTTTATTTGCTGATGGGTTTACGTGACTGACAACTCGTTCAATTAAGGTAAATACAACCATGTCACTGTTATGAAAAAGACACACAGCTTATCATCTTATAGTTCTACAACATCTAAAATCACTCTGCTGTTAATTCGTTTGCTAGATTAGCCGCTAGCATACGCACTGTGTTGGAGGCTTGTTGCTAGCTAGTTAGCGATGCAACACACCTGTTACTCTAATAGTCTGTATTTTTGAATAATTCAGCAATTCTGCACACTCCACAGAGGCCCAGAGTTACTGTTAATATCAAATATGTAATGCTGTTCTTTCAGATTTTAACGTAAGACTGTGAGTGTAATCCATCTAAAACTGTTCAAATCTTCAGAGCCCTCTACAGGCTGGTAACATCCATCCATCCATCCATTTTCTTCCGCTTATCCGGGGCAGCAGCCCAAGGAGAGAAGCCCAGACCTCCCTCTCCCCAGCCACCTCCTCCAGCTTGTTCGGGGGAACACCAAGGCGTTCCCAGGCTGTAATCTCTCCAGTGTATCCTGGGTCTGCCCCGGGGTCTCCTCCCAGTGGGACATGCCCGGAAAACTTCACCCAGGAGTTATCCTTTTCAGATGCCCGAACCACCTCAACTGGCTCCTTTCGATGTGGAGGAGCAGCGGCTCTACTCTGAGCCCCTCCCGAATGGCCGATTGTATTCGTGATCTCGTTCTTTCGGTCACTACCCACAGCTCGTGACCAAAGGTGAGGGTAGCGGCATAGATCGACCGGTAAATTGAGAGCTTCGCTTTTACACTCAGCTCTCTCTTTAGCACAACAGACCGGTACAGCGTCCGCATCGCTGTGGCCGCTGCATCAGTCCGTCTGTCAATCTCCCGCTCCCTTCTCCCATCACTCATGAACAAGCCCCCGAGATACTTAAACTCCTCCACTTGGGGCAGGAACTCGTCCCTGACCCGGAGTGGGCACTCCACCCTTTTCCGACTGAGGACCATGGCCTCAGATTTGGAGGTGCTGATTCTCATTCCCACTGCTTCACACTCAACTGCAAACCATTCCAAGGCAAGCTGGAGGTCATCACCCATGAAGCCAACAGAACCACATCATCTGCAAAAAGCAGAGATGAGATCCTGAGACCACCCAAGTGAAAGCCTTCCGCCACTTGGCTACAGAAATTCTGTCCATAAAAATTCTGAACAGAACTGGTGACAAAGGGCAGCCCTGGCGGAGCCCATCACCCACCGCCAACTTATTACCGGCTATGTGGACCAAGCTCTTGCAACGGTTGTATAAGGACTGAATGCCCATAGCAATGGGCCAGACAGACCATACTCCCGGAACACCCCCCACCAGGACCCCCCGAGGGACACGGTCCATTGCCTTCTCCAAGTCCACAAAACACATGTAGACTGGTTGGGCAAACTCCCATGCACCTTCAAGTATCCTCGAGAGGATAAAGAGCTGATCCTGTGTTCCACGACCAGGATGAAAACCACATTGTTCCTCCTGTATCCGAGGTTCGACTAACAGACGGACTCTCCTCTCCAGCACCCTGGCATAGACTTTCCCAGGGAAGCTGAGGAGTGTGATTCTCCTGTAGTTGGAACACACCCTCCGGTCCCCTTTCTTAAAGATGGGGACCACCAACCCGGTCTGCCAGTCCAGGGGTACTGCCCCTGATCTCCATGCAACATTGTAGAGACGTGTCAACCAAGACAGCCCTACAACATCCAGAGCCTTCAGGAACTCGGGGCGGACCTCGTCCACCCCAGGGGCACTGCCACCAAGAAGTTGTTTAACTGCCTCAGTGACCTCACCCCTAGAGATTGGCGTGTCATCCCCTTCGTCCCCAGACTCTGCTTCCGCCACGGAAGACGTGCCAGTGGGATTGAGGAGGTCCTCGAAGTATTTCTTCCACCGCCCAACAATTTTCTCAGTCGAAGTCAGCAGCACTCCACCTGCACTATACACAGTGCTGGTAGAACACCGCTTTCCCCTCCTGAGTAGCCTGACGGTTTGCCAGAATCTCTTCGAGGCAGTCCGAAACTCTTTTTTCATGGCCTCTCCGAACTCCTCCTGAAGTACACCTGAGTTTTTGCTTCAGCCACCGCCCGCGCCGTATTCCGCTTGGCCTCTTGGTACCTATTGGCTGCCTCCGGAGTCCCATAGGCTAAACAAGCCCAGTAGGAATCCTTCTTCAGCTTGATTACCACCACGACAGGCACCAACTACCTTGAGACCGCAGCTCAGTGCAGCGGCTTCGGCAATGGAGGTGCTGAACATGGTCCATTCGGACTCAGTGTCCCCAGTCTCCCTCGGAATGCTGTTGAAGCCCTGCCGGAGGAGTGAGTTGAAGATCTCGCAGACCAGGGCCTCTGCTACACGTTCCCAGCGCACCCTCACTGTACGTTTAGGGGTGCCAGGTCTGTCCAGGGTCCTCCCTCGCTACCTGATGCAACTCACCATCAGGTGGTGATCAGTTGACAGCTCAGTCCCTCTCTTTAGCCTGGTAACATGGAAACTTTAAAAACAGCAACAGAAGCTTTCAGTAGTGTAGTGTAAGTTGTTCTTTTCATTTAATAATAGAGTACATATTATATCAACAGCTACAGTGGCTTGCAAAATTATTCAGCCCCCTTGAACTTTCCCACATTTTGTCACATTACAGCCACAAACATGAATCAATTTTATTGGAATTCCATGTGAAAGACCAATACAAAGTTGTGTACACTTCAGAAGTGGAACAAAAATCATACATGATTCCAAACATTTTTTACAAATGTTTGGAATCATGTTTGTGGCTGTAATGGGACAAAATGTGGAAAAGTTCAAGGGGACCAAATACTTTTGCAAGCCACTGTATATGGCATGAAAATCACAGGCAGTGGCATGTTAGATTGTAATGTGTGCACAAAAGGGAAATTCACTAAAAACAGAGACAGACAATGCGACCCTAAAAGCGAGTGAGCCATTACAGTTGGTGCACACTGAACTAGCTGGCCCCATTGAACAAAGTGGTCAAAGTGGTCATAAATACGCTATATTATTCACAAATGATTTTTCAAGGGCAGTGTCAGTTTACTTCTTAAAACAGAAAAGTGACACCACAGAGGACACAGTAAAGTTTCTAGCTGACTGTGCACCATACGGCAGTGTTAAGTGCATTAGATCAGACAATGGCACAGAGTTCACAAGCAGTTCCTTCCAGTCTCTTTTTTTTTTCTTTTTTTTTTTTTTGTGTCCCGTTTGGATCTTTAGCCATCAGAATTGTTGTCTTAAGGCCAAGAGAGATGCCAAGCGGATTTATTTTACCAAGTGGATCATCATGGCCTTGCCATATTGGTCCATTTGATTGACCTTTATTATAATTATGAATTTATTTTATATTCGGTTGCTACAAACGGGACAGACATGACTGGGGGATAGGACAGGGAGAAAGAATGAAAGAAAGAGAGGGAGAGAAAGAAAACCAAAGGGGAGAAGAGAGGGTGAGAAGGGGGGGAAGAAAGAAAAAAACAAACAAAAAAAAACAAAAAAAACAAACAAACAAAGCACCTGGGTCACCTGTATGGAGAAAAAAAACAGAAGAGAAAGCAAACAGCAAAGAGCAACATAATAAAAAAAACAGCACCATCACAATAAACTAGCTAGCAGTAGATATCAGTAGATACTAAATAATAAATGATATTGTGCAGCATGCAAGATAGACAGCGCACAATGTGCTTTGAGGCAGCAGCCAAGAAAGCTGTAGTCCACGTCTGTGAATACCCCTGTGTACACCTGTGTGCATACCTGTGTGGAGTAGCATGCTTGTATTCCAAAGGTTTCTCCATGTAACGATCTGCTAGGGAGTTATTTTGGGAGCCACAGCCCCGTCCTCCAGGGTATGAAGCAGGTATGGAGGAGATCAAAACTCCAGACATCCAGAGGCCCCCAGAACACAAGAGACCATGGAAGACCAACAGAGGGGCAGCCGCGCCACTGTCCCAGTAAGAGCTGAGGAGAGTCCCAGATGAGGGTTCACTCAGCAGCCGCGGAGCAGAAGCCAGGGGGAGTTGCAGTGACGCGCCCGTGAGCTCCGCCGGCAGCCAGCTGTGCCTGAGTGACCGAGCCCCAGGCCGAGAGGCCGGGGGCACCCCACCTCCGAAGTGGCCCGAGCGAGCCCCAGGCTCCAGGCCCCGATAAGCGGCCGCCAAGGAGTGAGCCGGTGTGTACCTGGACGCCCACCCCCAGACACAAAGAACCACCAACGCACCGATACCTGAGGGAGTCCGCCACCGGCAGCAGAAGTGGTGGTGGGTGGAGATAGGCCTCCAAACCTTGGAGGGCCTGAGATATCCCCAGAGAGGTGGCGTCTGATACCCAACCTGACATATAGACACAGACATACAGGCACACACAGACACAAACATCCATTCCCCCCCTCATGCTCTCATATGCACTTACTCCACACTCAACCAACGTGGAGACAGACATAAAGAGACGCTGTACACACGATCACACTCCCCAAGCGTACTCTACAAACCGGGTCTAGGTACCCTTGCCCCTGGAGGGGGGAACTGCACCCAGACCCAGGTGGTGTTACCCTTTTCCCTGCGGTGGGGAGAGGCAGACCACCCCGACTCCGTAGCAGCAGGGAGGCCCCACACTCCAGACCGCAGTCGGACGGCCAACTCCTCCTAGCCCTCCCGCTCCAGCAGGCCGCAGAGAATGGGGGTGGGAGAAGACTCCAAACCTCCCTCCACCCGCTCATTGTAGTGTTGATGCATGTGTGTTCTAAGGTGCAATTAAAACCCAGGAGGGCATGGAGCTACCTGCCAAGGAGCAGCAGGTAAGCGCATAGTCCCTCCTGATAGCCCTCAATGTCTAAGTGTATTTAAAATTGAGAGGTGGGCAATGACGCCAGGGGTGAGGTGTACACCCTGATGGTAATTTGGACTCCGTGTATCGTGCCCACCCCCAAGATCCTATATGTATGTGTAATAAGAGTGTGAGTAATGTTAATGTCTAAGTTGTGGGATAAAATTGAGGCAGAGGCAGCCAGAAGGGGACGGGGGGGGGGGGGGGGGGGTAGCCTCCTCTGCACCCTGGTGACATACCCCTACTCCAATGCCCTGCATGTGTGGGTGGTTGTGGTGGAGCGGGAAGAGGGAGGCAGCTGGAGATGGGGAGGGAAGGAAGGGAGGGGCAGGTAACCCCTCCCTGGGGCCAGCTCCCCCGCTGACCCCAGTAGGCACTCCCACACTCCGCGACCCGCCAGGGAAAGGGGGCCCAGGCCCATCCAGACCGGGGCCCAGTGCGGCAGCGCCCCCCGGCCCCACAGAGCCCGGGACAGTCCACCCAACCCCACCACAGAGAAAACTGCACCCACCCCACCATCCACTCATCTTCCAGACTACATAAGACAATAAACGCCCAGGCTGAGATCTTCCTCCACCTCTCCTGTATCTCCCCCTCCTGCAGAGAGAGTTCCTGAAGAGAGGAAAGCTCCTGCAAGATGTGACTATCTCCCCCACCAGTTGAAGAGCCCCCCAGGTGGCTCGACGCACCGGCGGCACCCTGCTCCAGGGCTGGGCCCCCATGCACCCACCCGCCCACAACCCCGGCAACACACCAACCAGGACCCAAGCCCCCGAGGCCCGGCCCAGGCCCCAGCCCAGAGACGGAGCGCCCCCAGAACCTCACGCCCATCCCGGACCCACCCAGGGGCAGCCAGGCTACCAGGTCAGTAACCCACGTCCGTCAGCACAGACCCTCCCCTAGCCCCGCTGCATGCAGCCGCGAGGAAACAGTCACCTGAGAGCCAACAGAGCCCCCAACCGGACATGACCGCTACCCCGGGTTGAGCCCCCCAAGGAAGATGCCTCCGGGGAACCCCCCGACGCCCTAAGCCTGTCCCTACCCCCACACCAATCACAACAGTGAAGGCGGGACCAAACTATGACCCCCCACCCCCACTAGGTGATGGATCCAGTCTCTTTTAAGGGAAAAGGGCATAAAGCATGAGACATCTGCGCCATATTCTCCTCATCAGAATGGCACAGCTGAGAGGCAATGGAGAACTCTCTTTGAAATGGGGAGGTGTCTATTACTAGAAAAAGGGCTGCCAAAAGAATTATGGCCTTATGCCATTCAAAATGCAGCACTTGCCCGCAACAGATGCTACAGTAACAGGACTAAAAGTACACCATATCAGATGTTAACAGGGAAAAGACCAGCTCTCTCAAAACTTTGGATATTTGGGTCAGACTGTTATGCATACACACATGATCACAAGAAACTTGATCCCAGATGTGAAAAAGGAATATTTGTGAGTTATAGAAAAAATAGCCCAGCATACCTGGTTTATAACCCCCACATAGGAAAAGTGTCAAAACACAGACTCGTGAGATTTATCAAGAAGAACACTGTTGAACAACTGTCAAAGGTGGACATCTGAGATCATCTGGATGAACAAAGAACACTCGGACAAAGATCTGTAATCAAACAGTTAACATGCACGGGTGAGAGCTCTGACTGAGTGAGTCTCACCCTGACCGCCGCATGGCTTCTTTATTTATAGGTTTCACAAAATAACATCTGTTTCCTCTTTTCAGGTTCGTGTGTCAGTACAATCAGTACAACTATAGGTCATGGGGTGAATGTGTGTGCATTGGGGAACTGGCTTCTGCAAGAAGCTCGCTCATGTCTTAATTTATCTTTAGTCTTCTGTGGTGTGGGTGTAGCTGCACATTTCCTGTTCAGCCTGAGCAACTGAGATAGTCATATGCAGCTTGTGACAAAGACGAAAACATTGTTTGTTAATACTTGTGTGAAATATACATACATGTAAAGTATAATAAAAGAATAAAGCTTAAAATGAATAAAACTTAAAATCTCCCAACATTCCCTCCTGTTGTAAGTGTATTTCATACATATAAGCATCAGCATACAATCTCTTGTGACAACATTTTCAATTGCAGCTTCATTCAATATCAGAAATTACACTACATCTTCTTCTTCTTCATCGTCAGTTTGATCAACAGGGTTATAGTCATGATACATGGATAAAAAAAGCCCAGTTACCGTTTGTGAGGTAACTTTTGTGACCATGTTTGACACCATGCTCCTCAGGCAAGGTATTATACAGGTTGCGAAAATACACAATAATATCAATAGAAAACCAATACCAAAAAGTCCTTTAATCAGCAGGGACTTCCACGAACCACTCAGCAACCATGTCAACCAATCATCAGTGCTTGTGACATAGTCTTGTTGTTGGGCATCCCTGAGTTGCCTCAGAGCATTTAAAGCAGTGGTCATGTTAGATGAGTGTACATTGTCTGGAATGTAGGTGCAACATGTGTTGTTAAATAATAGTCCTCCTTTCTCAGCAAGGATCATGTCCAATCCTACCCTGTGTTGCATTACTGCAATGCGCAGAGCATCAATTTCTTGATTCTGTTCATCGTCGACTTTACATGAAGCATTCAGAAAAAGTCCAAAACGATAATTCAGAGTCTCTATTCTTAAAGCGTGTTTTCCTACCCCCACCCATGGGAAGAGTGCGTGAACAACCTTTTGTTTTTCAGTCCAAAGTTTAAATTCCCCTGGGACATCAGAACCCCACAGGGAATCATGCATTTTGAGGTCTAGAGTGCTTCGTTTTTTCCTTGTTGTTGTTGACGTGGCGTCCACAGTTATCTTGAAAGTGTGGTCAGATATGAAAATGGGAGCGCACTGACCCGTCCAGTTCCTAGGAAGGATAAAATAGGCTTGTTGGCCACAGAGCCAGGCCATTCCTTGCACCCAATAGGTGCCATTCGAGATGTTGTTGTTCTTCACTGATCCTCCAGGACCATGTATCTGTACTGTTTCACAGTTGGTGGTTTTTCCTATTGGCGTGGATCCAATCCGTTGGTAGAAGCATAGGGTGTGGCTCAAATTCCCATTGTTTTCGAGAAAGACTGGGAATGATCTAGCCTTATTCCTGTGGTTTTCTTTCAGGTCAACCCAGAACCATTCGTCACATGTGCCACTTGGTAGTCCTATCTCGAGAGGTTTCTTATAGTCAGTCACTATTCCCCGGTATTGATATCCAAGGCTGGCGTAACTTGCGGCACAGTCTATGACTGAGAACCACTGTTCTTTTGGCGTCACCTGATTTAGTATTGTGTGTGGGTTTGCCACTACAGGTGGGATTTGTTCTGTTACCTCATTTATGGCTCGCAAGTCATGGACTAAACGGTATTTTCCGGTGTTAGCTTTTTTTACTGGAAAAATTGGCGTATTGCAGGTTGCTTTTGCTGTCCTCACTAAAATGCCTGCTTTTTCCATGTCAGCAATTACTGGTCTGATCCCTGCCTTTGCTTCTGTGGACAAGGGATATTGTGGTTTGACCGGCCTGTAGGTTGTGGTGGGCTTTACCACAACTGGATCTGCTCCTTTTATTAATCCTACGTCTGTTGGTCCGGTTGACCACAGTGATGTGGGCAGTTTTTGTAACTCTGGATATGTCTCTAGTGAGAGTGTATATCAGCTGTCATCATTATCCACTGCGTGTAGGTCAGTGTTGTCAGTCATGTGGGAAGCAGGTTGGGTGGTGAGCGGCCACCCCAATGTGTATCTCATACAACCTGTTCTGCGGCCTTGCAGCCAACCTTCATGCGTGTCTTCAGTTTTCTCATATCTGTCATTTTCAACTTGGGCGAGAATGCGTCCTAAGTCTTTCCACTCGGTGCTGTCATTACGGGCTACAGACACATGTGGGTTTGGCATTCTGTTTACACGCTGCACCGCGTCAGGTTGTATTACAGAGCAAACTGAGTTGCCACTCGCGGTGACATACAAATGTTGTAGAGTTAACTTTTGTGGGCCTAGTCTGTGGACTTGTGTGTCATAGTGTGGGTCGGGCCCTGGGGATTGTTTAAACCTCAGTGTGTTATGGTACTCTGTGTACGGTTGTTTTAGTGAGGTGTCAGGTAAGTACCTCCTGGCTATGTGTTGCATGGGTTCTAGTGACGGCAGATCTAGAGTCCAATAGTAATGTGGCTGTGTCGGTCCCTCACATACATATGTCTGACAGTCTGACATGTTTAGTTCAGTACTCAGCATTAATTTTGCATGCATACCTACTGGGCCTGGCACTACTCCTATTTTTAGTCTTTCTAGGGCATCTCTCCCTAAAAGGTTAACTGGACAGGATGGATCATATATACATTGATTTTTGCAGCTGCGGCCACTGTCCTGGTGTGACAGGAGTAGTGGTTTGGTCAGCTGCTGTTTACTGATATGGCCAGAAGCTGATTTGACTATGAGAGTGTCGTTAGAAAACTCCGTTTTGTGTGGTTTTTCCATCAAGACAGTTTTACATGCTCCTGTGTCACAGAGCATAGTCATGGGTTGGCCATTAACGTGAATTAGTACTGTAGGCTTGTGTTCAGAGCCTAAAAGTAACTGCTGGATGTTGTATATTTCAGTGTCATCTTCACTATTCTCATTTCCTCCACGTTCTAGTCACGTGCTGTGCCTATTATCTTCATTGTCACTGTCATCTTTCTTCCTGTGTCTGCACTCACGGGCAAAGTGCCCTTCCTTTCCACAGACGTAGCAACTTGTGTCTTTCTGGCCTGGCTTACGTTCTTTCCCTCTGTACTTTCCTTTCCCTTTCCACTTTCCTTTGTTCTGCCCTCCATTGTACCTTCTGTGTTCCCCAGAAAATGCAATGAATCCTGTCTCAGGATCCACAGTAAAAACTCCTCCCTTTTCTTTCTGCTTGTGGACCTTCACTGCATGTTCGGCATACTGTAAAGCATCAGGTAGAGAACCTGTGTTTTGAGTTACCCAGTGTTTATCTACGTGGGCCCTGACCTTTGGCAGGAGGCCATTTAGAAATGCATTCTTTAGCTGCTGTTGGTACGGGGTGTCTGGGCCTTCCTCATAATTTAGTCCTGAGTGTTGTCTGAACACGGGACGTAGTCTATCTAGGAAGTCAGATGCTGTCTCCGCCTCCTTTTGCTTCACCTCGCCTATTTTACCATAATTGGGTCTAGGGGCTAGTTCAGTGCGGATTCTATCAAATACTCCGTTTAAATCATTTGTTAGTCCATCAGTGTTAGCTGCATGGAGGGCTCCATTGGCATCATTGCCAGTGTAAGTGCCTCTGACCCTAGCAAAACGCAGACCAAGTAGGTCTTGGAAGACTTGTAGCATTTCATGTCCATTCAGACCCCAGTTGTGGCGTATAGATTCTACATCGTCATGCCACTGCTGGTAGCCTTCATTTAGGGGGCGGACATCTTTTAACACATTTTTTCTATCTTCATGTGACCATGGGCGATAGGTGTAAATCACGTGATGTTGGTCTGTTGGGGCTGTGGTGGGGTCATCTGGGTCAGTGGGAGGTCCTGTGATCTGACCATACCTAGGGTTCGGTACCGCTAACATTGGATATTGGCCTGAAGGGCCTGGAGGGTCTGGGAATCCCCCATGTCTCTATATGATGGGTCTTTGCCTAAGTCCTCCTCCTCTCTGTGGTAGTTTTTGCTCATTAGGTTTAATGCTCGTCTAGATGAGCTGTAAGGACCTGGGGCATAAGGATTTTGAACATTAGTAAAAGGATTACTTGGCGTTGTAGGTTGAGATGGCCCTGGAGTGGGCACGTAAGGGGGTGGGGTAGAATTGCATGTTTTTGATTCTCCTAGGGTCTGATTCTGTTTCTTTTTCTTTTTCTCTTCACGTGTTGCGGTTCGTTTATCGTTTTCTGCCATCCAGGCTTTTAAGTGCTGCCATTCTGTGAGCCTTTTTGTTTTCTTTTTTGGGTTTATTTCAGCTTTTAATTCTGCTTGTAAAACGTCTTTTAGGCTTTTGACTGCGGAGGGGCTACATTTTCCCTCCCAGGCGGGGCAGTTTAATCTTTTCCTATTTCTCCACCTATTCGCACTGATTTGACCGGCCCCGGGACAGTTTTTCTCTAACCACTGCTCGTCAGCAGTGAGTTTTGCAGATTTATTACCCATTGTTATTATGCTGCAATGTTTATTTTAGTGCTGCGAATCTGTGAGTCCGTCTCTGACACAAAGAGCAGAACTGGATACTGACAACAGCCTTCTACTTTCAAGCTAATCTTGAAAGCGGTTGTCGGTTTCACGTGATGAAGCACAACCGTTTCTCTGCTCAGTCAGCACTTAGGAGCTCAACAGCAAACAATTCAGTGGAACAGCTCGACCGCCTTAATGTGTCGTAAAAAGGGCTTGTTCCGCTAACAGAATATAAAACAATTATGCGCGCTGTTTTGTTGTTCTGGACGACACCACCTTTCCACCTATTTTAGACCTCTAGCGTAATCTCTACCAGGCCTATTTCAGCCGAGAGTGTTACGGTCCTATTTAACAGTAGACTTCTAGCGTAATCTCTACCAGGCCTATTTCAGCCGAGAGTGTTACAGTCCTATTTAAACTGTTAATGCACGGTCGGAAACCGTGGTTGTCCAGAACAATTCGACTTACGCAAGATGTCAGTGAGTGTTAATATTCACCTCAGATGTTAGGCTGATTTCCGGTTGGCCGTCATCAATTCCCGGTGCCGTGGACTTGTATAAGACGCTGGCCAGGACCCGAATTCACGTCCCTGGACTTTATCCCTTCCGGGAAGGGAGCTGTGCACAGACTTCAGCGCAAGCGATCACGACGGCAGGAACCGATGAGGGCGTCTCCGTGGAATGCTGTATGATATAGAATGTATATATCTATAAGCAATCCGGCTCGAAGGAATAATTAAATGTCAAAGGTGGACATCTGAGATCATCTGGATGAACAAAGAACACTCGGACAAAGATCTGTAATCAAACAGTTAACGTGCACGGGTGAGAGCTCTGACTGAGTGAGTCTCACCCTGAGCGCCGCATGGCTTCTTTATTTATAGGTTTCACAAAATAACATCTGTTTCCTCTTTTCAGGTTCGTGTGTCAGTACAATCAGTACAACTATAGGTCATGGGGTGAATGTGTGTGCATTGGGGAACTGGCTTCTGCAAGAAGCTCGCTCATGTCTTAATTTATCTTTAGTCTTCTGTGGTGTGGGTGTAGCTGCACATTTCCTGTTCAGCCTGAGCAACTGAGACAGTCATATGCAGCTTGTGACAAAGACGAAAACATTGTTTGTTAATACTTGTGTGAAATATACATACATGTAAAGTATAATAAAAGAATAAAGCTTAAAATGAATAAAACTTAAAATCTCCCAACAACAACAAACACAGACTGATGAATATGACAAAGAAATTCAGACTTATGAGCATGTAGTGCTTTCAAAAGAAAGTACAGAACAACAAAATGAAAATGCAGCAGAGAACAGACCTCCTAGAGAAGAGGAAACCAACACAAATGAACCAAACCCTGACATAGAAAGAAATGAGGGTGATGAGCAAAACCAAACTGAACGCTATCCTAACAGAGAAAGGAAACCTCCTAAATATTTAGAGGATTACACATCTAACTGCTGAGTTAGTTAGCTAATGTAACTTCTGTAAGTGTTGATTATTGTTACAGAGCAACCTGTGGAATCCCCCAAACCTATAAAGATGCGCTGATGTCACCAGAGGCACCAAGGTGGAAACAGGCAATGGCAGAAGAAATCAACTCTCTGAAAGAGAATGACACATTCGAACTGAGTACTTTACCTACTGGTAGAAATACCATTGGAGGAAAATGGGTCTACGCCCTCAAAGAAAATGAACAAGGACAAATATTCAAAGCCAGGTTTGTAGCAAAAGGTTACAACCAGACACAAGGAATGGACTACCAAGAGACGTTTGCACCAACAGCAAACATGACATCTGTGTGAATCCTGATGCACATAGCAGTCCAGAATGATCTCATTATCCAACAAATGGATGTTAAAACTGCATATTTGCATGCTCCCATTGAGGAAGAAATATACATGGACCAACCAGAAGGTTCTGAGCAAACAGTCAGGAAAAAATTTGGTGTACAAATTAAAGAAATCCCTTTACGGGTTAAAACAATCAGGTAGAAACTGGTACAAACTCTTGAATGACTACCTTGAACAAAATTACTTTGAAAGAAACCTTTCTGATCACTGTGTATACAGGAAGGTCATTGAACATGAAACACTACTGGGTATCATCTGGGTAGATGACTTGATCATTGCGGCTAGCAATACTAACTTGTTAAACACATTCAAAGAAACAATGAGGTCAAAATTTAACATGAAAGACCTGGGAAAAATATCCAGTTTTCTTGGGATACAGTTTGTACAAAAGCGCCATGAGCCGACGAGCCGCTGAGTCAAATAGCCGTTGGGCTCGGCTAGTTTTTGATGGAGACGAAAAGAATTACGAACTATGGGAGACGAAATTTTTGGGCCACCTTCGTTTGCAAGGTTTAAGAGACATTATTTTGAAGCAGCCTACCGACGCGGAGGGAGAAGAAGACAGAGCAAAGAATGCAGAGGCCTACGCGGAGCTGATCCAGTTTCTGGATGACAAAAGTTTGTCTCTTGTTATGCGAGAAGCAGCGGATGATGGACGGAAGGCGCTGGGGATTCTAAGAAACTATTATGCAGGTAAAGGAAAGCCTCGTATAATTAGCCTGTACAGGGAGTGCAGAATTATTAGGCAAATGAGTATTTTGTCCACATCATCCTCTTCATGCATGTTGTCTTACTCCAAGCTGTATAGGCTCGAAAGCCTACTACCAATTAAGCATAGTAGGTGATGTGCATCTCTGTAATGAGAAGGGGTGTGGTCTAATGACATCAACACCCTATATCAGGTGTGCATAATTATTAGGCAACGTCCTTTCCTTTGGCAAAATGGGTCAAAAGAAGGACTTGACAGGCTCAGAAAAGTCAAAAATAGTGAGATATCTTGCAGAGGGATGCAGCAGTCTCAAAATTGCAAAGCTTCTGAAGCGTGATCATCAAACAATCAAGCGTTTCATTCAAAATAGTCAACAGGGTCGCAAGAAGCGTGTGGAAAAACCAAGGCGCAAAATAACTGCCCATGAACTGAGAAAAGTCAAGCGTGCAGCTGCCAAGATGCCACTTGCCACCAGTTTGGCCATATTTCAGAGCTGCAACATCACTGGAGTGCCCAAAAGCACAAGGTGTGCAATACTCAGAGACATGGCCAAGGTAAGAAAGGCTGAAAGACGACCACCACTGAACAAGACACACAAGCTGAAACGTCAAGACTGGGCCAAGAAATATCTCAAGACTGGTTTTTCTAAGGTTTTATGGACTGATGAAATGAGAGTGAGTCTTGATGGGCCAGATGGATGGGCCCGTGGCTGGATTGGTAAAGGGCAGAGAGCTCCAGTCCGACTCAGACGCCAGCAAGGTGGAGGTGGAGTACTGGTTTGGGCTGGTATCATCAAAGATGAGCTTGTGGGGCCTTTTCGGGTTGAGGATGGAGTCCAGCTCAACTCCCAGTCCTACTGCCAGTTTCTGGAAGACACCTTCTTCAAGCAGTGGTACAGGAAGAAGGCTGCATCCTTCAAGAAAAACATGATTTTCATGCAGGACAATGCTCCATCACACGCGTCCAAGTACTCCACAGCGTGGCTGGCAAGAAAGGGTATAAAAGAAGAAAAACTAATGACATGGCCACCTTGTTCACCTGATCTGAACCCCATTGAGAACCTGTGGTCCATCATCAAATGTGAGATTTACAAGGAGGGAAAACAGTACACCTCTCTGAACAGTGTCTGGGAGGCTGTGGTTGTTGCTGCACGCAATGTTGATGGTGAACAGATCAAAACACTGACAGAATCCATGGATGGCAGGCTTTTGAGTGTCCTTGCAAAGAAAGGTGGCTATATTGGTTGCTGATTTGTTTTTGAATGTCAGAAATGTATATTTGTGAATGTGGAGATGTTATATTGGTTTCACTGGTAAAAATAAATAATTGAAATGGGTATATATTTGTTTTTTGTTAAGTTGCCTAATAATTATGCACAGTAATAGTCACCTGCACTCTACCTCCATATGCATTGGAAATGTAAGACACAGTGCCCTGTGGTGTAATAACAATCAAGAATTCAACTGTGTTATGGTGCTTGTTAGAAGACTACATTTCTGCTCTGGCTATAAGGTTAGACGGACGTTCTATAAAAACTTTAAAACAGTCAATAATAACAGCACATTTTTCCCCAGAATGTTTCCCGAATTCCATTGGCATGGTTTTTTGCAAATGCTCTCTTTCTGGCCATATGATAAGTGGCTTCATATGAATAAAGATGACATCAATGACATCAGTGACTATCCTAGAAGCAGTGGCTATTGATATGTTAAATGCATATGACAGGAAGGTTGTGGAAACATTAAGCCTAAGGCGCATCAGTGTCAGCATCAACTGCTTAAATTTATCAAGTGACTTCTTCACAGGGAGGTGGGGACTAAGGAATGTGAAGAGAACCAACAGTATCTAGTATGTAGGCAGGCCAGTGAAAAATAAAACCTTTCCATCCTTATTAACAAATGTACTTTGGTCATAGGGAGTAGATAAATGTGCCATATCACAGGGCAAATGAATGTTTTCAGTTCTAAGACTTTTAAGAGTGTCATAGCCTCAATGAAATCACCAGTCATATCAGTTTGAGTCCCTATGTTGCACAAATTACTGCTGATGTAATCACTTGTCAAAGGGTTATCATTGGTCCCAGCAGCAGCAGGAGCAGCAGCAGCTTCATCCTTCAGTCTCTGCTGGGTTCTATTCAAATGAAGTTTGTAGCGTGATGTCCCTGTTTCTTCAGGTGACCTTTGCTGACCTGTCATTCCAACAGATGGCAACCAATCTGGGTGATTCTTTTGATAAAGGTCAGACCTTTTACCTGTAATACAAGTCAATAGCTTGATATAAATTATATTATCATCACACTAGAAAATTAGTTAAGAGCCGCTGCTATCAACAATTCACTTACCTGACAAGAAATGAGCCAAACAAATTCGGATGTTGTCCAGATTTTTGCCATGTAGATCCTGGTTTAGCTTTGCTAACCACAACCGCCTCCTTTCCTCTGATAACTTTCGGTATTGTTCTCCCTGATTTGTAATAACTTTTGGCAGTCTATAAAACTGCAAATGTTTTTCACGGTCTGACCGATTGGTACAGCCAAAAACACAGCAATAATTCACCATTTCCTTTCGTTCAACGTTTGGAATCTGTTTGAGTGCGTGTGCTTTGTTTACCTCCAGTATCTCCAATATGGCGACTTCCGGTTTGATGACACACCATGAAAACCCACTATATTAGAATGATTGATAGTTTCCTTTAGTATTTATTTATGCAAAAACTGAGCGAGAGGGGATGGTATTGCGTGTGTGTGTGTGTATGGATAATAGCAAACACTGAAATACATTTTTTGCACGCAGGAATGAATTTTGTTCACTCAAATTTAATTTTTCTTCGCTTTTCTTCACTCAAAATGCAATTTGTTTTTTACATGCACTCAAAATTTTTTTACATGCGCTCAGAATAGTGGCACAAAAATAACGCCATATTTATATTGTTAATGAATTTTTGAATATGATGTGATTGTTTTGTATTGACTATATTGAACTTGAGCATAACTGTCATTTATTTTTTGTGGAATATTGCAGCCAATGGAGAAGAAACCTAGCCCAGAGGTACAGTAGGTGGCCCAGAGGAAGAATGTGTTGAAAGTTTGACATCAACTATCAGTGATGATTTTTATTTAATTTTTGGATTGTGAGGAGGCTGGCTTGACAAATGACGGCTCACTTGACCGTGGTGGCATACCAGTGTGAGATTGCAGATGCAAAGTAAAATGGTGTTCCTTCACAACTAAATGGCATGGAGTTTAGACCATTTAACTTAAAATTATCCACACTTGTGGACTTTTCCGACAAATGAGTGGAATTTACTTAGAATTTTATAGTAATGGCATCAAACTTAAATAATTTGATTATATTTTAATCAAAAAAAGTCAATACAAAATCCAGGCTAACAGTGCACCGTGCATTACAGCAAAAAAGAAATATACACACAACTTTCTACATTTCTATTTTATTTTTTTGTACATCTGAAACCATTTTAGGGATTGCATGACAATAGTAATGTAATGAAAATTTTTTGAAAATAAACTGTCCAGTACAGCTTTTCAACTTTTTAAATAAAAATTCATTTCCCACAGACTTATGTAATAACACTTTCAGAACAATTACTCCTCCTGTGGTTTGTATTTTTCATTCACTTTTGGTTTACTAGGCCTTTCACAACATGTCCTTACCAGCAGGTTCTCTCTGTGCATTAGATACTTTTTTTTTTTTTTTGCATTTTGACACATTTAAATCAACTGTCTGTTCATAAGTTCCAAGTTGTGGGCCAAATGTTGGGCTGTGGAAGTAATGCAGACACGGCTCAAGAACAATTTGCAATAAATGAATACATATTGAAAACATGAATTTTAATTCTGCAATTTAGTTTTAATATTTTTTTAATTAAAATTGTGTAATCATGCCACAAATTCTAGAAATTTATTATTTTAAATTTTTAGACATATTTTTGAAGCTCAAATTAGATCTTGTGAATAGCTACATATCTAAAATAGAAAAATTCAGCCTCAGTAACGACATCATCAAAAAGATCAAAGTAAATCAATGAAAACACAAGTTAGAAAAGAAAGCAAATATTTCATAGGCTTTTGTGATATTCAAAGCTCTGAATAACGTTTTTCAGAAGATTTACTTCGAGTTTTTTTATGTACTCATTGCTAATAAAGGTCATCTCTCTAACAGCTTGGATGAAAATTGGGTCATGCAACAGTAGTGATGTGCGATACCACTGATTTCCTTTCCGATCCGATACCAAGTAAAATTCAGGGTGGTATCGACGATACTGATACGATACCGATACCCTATGCAAAAATGTATTTAATTTATTGTATCTCAAATTATAGCGTCATAATGATTACAGGACATCAGATTACTTGTTCTTATCACTTCATAATGCAGAGTTCATCATATAGAAATAAAAAACTGAAGTTTTGCGCTATTTGAACACCTTGCCTGCCTGCAGCACTAAAAAACTCAGTGAGAGACGTCTGTCTCGCCCTAGCAGCACCTGTCCACTTCTCCTCTTCAGTTCGCCTCAACATACGCTCATCATATTCTGTGATATGATTTACTCTGAGGTGTTTGACAAGGTCAGTGGTGTTGCCACAACACCTCACTTTTTTGCCACATATCGCAAACCATGCCTCAGCTGTTTGTGGAGGTAACATAAACGACACATTTATACAGCCGTATTTCACACATGACTATGAAACCCGGAAGAGGAAGTAGTTCCTTCGAATGTAGACAATCCGAATGTTATAGTTTCTTTCCACTGTGCTCCTGTTAATGATAAACTACAAATTTACCCTAAATTAATAAAATATCGATATTTTAATGTGAGAATCGATTCTAGAACATAAATGATTGGTATCGGAGGAATCGATATTTCAGGATCGATCCGCACATCACTATGCAACAGGACAATGACAAGCAAACAACCAAATCTACAGCAAAATGGCTGAAAAAGAAAAGGTGTTATGAGGCCCCATGCAATATTCTGTTTGTAGGTTTCTGTTTTTCATAAATTCAGATCCTTTAAGATGATCTGTGGTGATCATCTGTTACAACTTTTGGAAGAAAGATCTTCAAGGACATTCAAAAGTTTGTTGGATGTTGGCTGTCCTTTGTTTCATTCTCTGTCAAGATGATCACACACTCTTTTAATAAAAGGGCTGGGTATCGTCACCGATTTCTATAATCAATTCGATTCTGATTCACAAGGTCCCGATTCGATTCGATCCCAGATTTGATTTGATTGGGGAAAATTTTGCCTCAGACAGTCAAAAATATTATAATTCTGATCATTTATCAGTACTGAGACTTGTGAGACTTTATCAGAAGTGTAAACATCACAGCAGATGCCTTCGTGTCAAAGTAACTGAGGATAAAACACAGAAAAACATGAAGGAGATTTTCCTGGCATGGCTTTTTATAACAGAAAACCACCTTAAAAATATTCTGCAATAGAACAAAAACTGAAGAAAACCATGAATTAACATATGAACATTACCCGATGCTTCTGAAGTGAAGCAGAGCAAAGTTACAGAGGTTTTTATTGGAGACACAGCTAAGCATTTTACAATTTGGGATAATTTTAAAACAGTGTAAATGTCTTTGGTATTCAACAGCAGAAATAAGGCTTTCTTGTCGGAAGTCGTTAAAAAAAAACCCAACCCCCCCCCCCAAAAAAACAAACAAAAACAAAACAAAACAATGGCTGACAGTGTTGTACACAATGGTAGACTAGTGCATAATAAGCAAGAAAATCATGCAGAAAACAGATTTGAGATGGCAAACTGTTCTTGACGTATACTGAGAGAGAGAGAGAGAGAGAGAGAGAGAGATGTGCAGGAAGTGTGATTTCCTGCACAAAACAGCAAAAATAAGAGGGAATTAATGACGATATTTATCAGGTGTGACACATAGTTTTGATCTTCTTTTGCTGCTGGTTCAGTGAATTTTGGTTGGAGAATGACAAAACCTGCAGCATCAGAATCTCTTAGATGTGCGCTTTCACCCTTGAAGGTGCGTCCACATACGTGGCGTCAGGTGAGAAAGCCGACATCTCACAGATTCTGATGTGTTGGGTCTGCTCTCATTTGCCTTTTTAGCTGTTTGGTTGTTGTTGAAATGAAAACTTTAACCTGAAATTCTGGCAAAACATTTATATTTAAAAATCAATTCAGGATTTAATGAATCAAAATCCTTTTATTCAACCTCCACCATGTTTTACAAATGTCCATGGACACTCACTGTTGAACCTCTTCTTTCATACATAATGACAACAATTTGCGTTCATCACATTCAGTTCTTGTTCTTTCTCTTAAGGACATGACTTTCAGATGTTCATCTGCGGAAGACAATTTTTTTCAATCTGCCACTTCTTTTCTCCTCCACTTGTCCAATTTCCTCAGATTTTTTTAATGACACACTGCACAAAAACTTGGGATCTTAAGATAGATTTATGTAATGTTTGATGTAGCATAAATTTATGGAGCCATTGTGACATCGTAGTGCATCATTTTGAAAAACAAAAGTGAACTGTATAGCTCACTCTATGCCCTTTTATATGATATATTACTCAATATGGTTTAAACATTTTTAAAGTGCTAACAAAAAAAAGGAAAAGAAAAAGAAAAAAAGAAAGCACTATCCTCCAACAAACCCTCACTTTTCAAAGGATGGGATGGCAGGGAGAAGTTTATTGTGAAATTGTTGTTGGGTGTCAATATGTGTCATTATTCAATAGTCACCAGAGGTGGCAAAACTACACACATTCTTCACTCAAGGTAGAAGTGATTTTTAAAAAAGCGATTAATAGCTGAAGTACTGATTCAACATATTCATCCAAGTAAAAGTGAAATAAGTACAGCCTCTAAAGTTTGCTCAAAGTATAAAGGTAAAAGTAGGTCATCTACCAGCTATATTTGTGCAAGGAATGAATGTCCACTTGTCATAATAAAAAAAAAACAAAAAACGTCCATTGTAGTCAGCTGCAGTGGTGCCTCTTTAAAAAACACATAAAAAATAAATTACAATTTCTATTCTGAGGTCCAGTAGACTTTTGAGTACAGGTTGTGATCAATCAAGCTGTGCTGCTGGTCTTTGTGAATTTAGCCAACTGAAACAAGAAGGTGTTACATGAACTATCTTGCTTAATTTCCAACCTCTACACAGCATAAATATCGATTTCAGTGAATACTGTAATTAGAATCATCAGCTCAAGTTTTGACTGAAGTCTGCTACTCTTGTTGTAACCTAACACTGTCCAACATAATTCATTAGTGTTAAATTAAAAAAAAAAAAAAAACCTTTAAAAAAATTTCACCATCATGCTGGATGTTTTTACCCGCCCACGGGTGGCGTCTCTGGTTTGGTTCTTCCACACCACAATCAACTCATCGATTAATTGCTCCTTCTATAATTCTACTTCTACACCACTGCAATCAGGAAATATAAAATATTTAGGTATCAATGTTTCTCCCAATCTAACTAAATTAAACCATATCCCACTTTTAAAGAAGGTAGAAGGCGATCTGGCTAGATGGAAATGTCTACCCATATCACTCATGGGAAGGGTTGCCACTATAAAAATGATGGTCTTACCAAAAATAAATTATTTATTCTCAATGATCCCAACTAAACCGTCACAAGATTGGTTCAGATCTCTAGATTCATATATGTCCAAATTCCTTTGGAAAGATAAACCCCCACGTATAAGCTTAAAAACACTACAAAAGACCAAGGATAAAGGAGGATTAGAACTACCTAACTTTCAGCACTACTTCTTAGCCAACAGGCTTCAGTTTATCTCAGGATGGCTGAGATAAACTGAAGCCTGGGTGGGTGTATGGGGGGCCCAGCCCTGGCGCAGGGTTCCGTCAGCTCATCGAGCCACCTGGGGGGCTCTTCAACTGGTGGGGGAGGCTGTTACATCTTGCAGGAGGTCTCCTCTCTTCAGGAACTCACTCTGCCGGAGGGGGAGATATAGGAGAGGTGGAGGAAGATCTCAGCCTGGGTGTCTATTGTCTTGTGTAGTCTGGAAGATGAGTGGATGACGGGGTGGGTGCAGTTTTCTCTGTGGTGGGGTCGGGTGGGCTGTCCCGGGCTCTGTGGGGCCGGGCGGCGCTGCTGCACTAGGTCCCGGTCCAGATGGGCCTGGGCCCCCCTTTCCCTGGCGGGTTGCAGAGTATAGGGGGGCCTACTGGGGTCAGCGTGGGAGCTGGCCCCAGGGAGGGGTCACTTGCCCCTCCCTTCCTTCCCTCCCCATCTCCAGCTGCCTCCCTCTTCCCGCTCCACCACAATTACCCACACATGCAGGGCCTTGGGGTAAAGGTGTGTCACCAGGGTGCAGGGGAGTCTGTGTCTATATGTCAGGTCGGGTATCAGACGCCACCTCTCTAGGGACATCTCAGGCCCTCCAAGGTATGGAGGCCTATCTCCCCCCACCACTTCCCCCGCCAGTGGCAGACGCCCGAAGACATCGGTACATTGGTGATTCTTTGAGCCGGTGGGTCCAGGTACCCACCGGCTCACTCCTTGGTGGCTGCTTGTCGGGGCCTGGAGCCTGGGGCTCGCTCGGGCCACTTCGGAGGTGGGGTGCCCTCGGCCTCTCGACCTGGGGCTCTGTCACTCTGGCACAGCTGGCTGCCGGCGGAGCTCACGGGCGCGTCACTGCAACCTCCCCGGCTTCTGCTCTGCGGCTACTGAGTGACCCCTCATCTGGGGCTCTCCTCAGCTCTTTCTGGGACAGTGGCGCGGCTGCCCCTCTGTTGGTCTTCCTTGGTCTCTTGTGTTCTGGGGGCCTCTGGATGTCTGGAGTCTTGATCTCCTCCATACCTGCTGCATGCCCTGGAGGACTGGGCTGTGGCTCCCCACACCCTCTAGCAGATCATTACATGAAGGAACCTTTTAAATACAAGCGCGCTCATGCTCACAGGTGTACACACGGGGACTCACACACACTAACTACACCCTTTTTGGCTCCTACCTCAAAGCACACTGTGTTCTGTTGATCTTATGTGCTGCACATTAATGTTTAATATTTAGTATTTACTGTTACATTCCCATAGATCATCGTGATGTTGTTTATTATGTTGCTCTTTTTTTCTTTCTTCTGCTTGTTTTCTCTTTTTTCTTTCTCAACAGGTGATCCAGATGATTGATATATGTATTTTTTGTCTGCTTATTTTGTTGTTTTTTGCCCTTTATCCCCGTCCCTCTTCCCCGCTGTTTTTCTTTCCCTCTTTCTTTCTCCCCTTTCTTTTCCCCAGTCAAGTCTGTCCCGTATTTAACAAGTAAAAATAAAATAAAATAAAATAAAATAAAATAAAATAAACAATAAAAGGTGAATCAAATAGACCATTACGGCAAGGCTGGGATGGTCCATTTGGTAAAGTAAATTCGTTGGGCATCTTTCTTCGCCTTTAGATAATAATTCTGATGGCAAAAGAGCCAAACGGGACAGGCAAAAAAAAAAAAAAACACAATCAACTCATCGAATCTAGGGTATTTAAAGATTCAAGGCTGCCTCAGTTCTTTTCCAAAGTAGTGAAGACTGAGCCAACTTTATTTTCTGTCACTCATACACTTTCTCCTCAGCCAACACAGAATCTCTTTGCTCCTTTCAGTAACCAGTTTCGTGTTCCTGTGGTTAACTTGTTTCTGTGGAACTGCCTGTTCCTCAGACTAGTGAATACATCCAGCCAGTTGCGTCTGCCCCAAACTCAGAAACTCTGAGACCTGTAGGAGGAGGGACTTGCATGCTCACCAGCCTGTCCATTCTCCACCAGCAACCATTTCACATAATTACAATTGGTTCCACGAGCCACAGCCTCCATTCCAGCAATCACTTATCCAGTCCCACAACCCATGTCACATTATTTGCTTTTTATATGGAGCTTAATATATGGAGTACAAAGTATAGATTTTTGTGTTGAATTATAGAATGTTTGTACGTCATTATTTTCCACCTATTACAAACTGTAAAAGTGGAAGACATCTGAAATATGAATGATATTGGTAACTAAAGAAAAAAAAACCTTCACAGGACTGGAACATCCACTGTCTAAGTGACAAAATGTTACTGCAATTAAATCAATTTTATGCTATTTTTATATGTGTGACCTTCATTACTGATAAAAAACTAATGAGTACTGAATAGGAAGATCCTACTGGAACATACTGCATTAAATATGCAACACATTACTAAATGGCTTTTAAGTTTGAATGTTGTCGTTAAGGAAGGCAGGGATTAGCAAACAGTCAATAAAAATCAGCTTGTCAAGTTTTGGAAAGAGCCACTGAGTGGTGCTCCATTCCTGCAATCTGTGGGCTGACCTCATGGCTGCAAAGGTCACAAGGTCACGAGGGTTGGGTTAAGGTTGAGCCAGGTACTCTAGCGCCTCCCCCTCGCAGCGCATGCAGTGGTAGCCCATGGTAGCAGTGACATCGAAACAGCCCTGGCTGAGGTAAAAGTCCATCGATGGTTTGTTCCAGTCTACAACGGTGAAGTTGAGCTGGTGGCAACCAGCAGCCAGAGCCAGCTACAGGAGAGCAAAACCAAGAGGGAAGACAGGAATGACTGCTGAGATGAGATGCTGCATGGAAGCTTCTTCTGTATGCAACCTCTGAGACATTGTTTAGTACTTTATGCTTGGAAGTACTGAACATACAGTATTCACATTGCACTCACCTGTGCCACCTTGCTCATTAGTGCTTTACCAACGCCCTTCCCTGAAAGACAGATCATATGCATTACTTGAGATTTCCTGCAAATTCATATACACAGCCATGATGTGACATCTTCTCAGATGCTGTACTGTACCTCTGAACTCAGGCATTACATACAAGTCTTGCATGTAAATTGCTCTGCCTGTCCAGGAGCTGTAGGTATAAAAGTAAAGTGCATAGCCGATCTTCGTGTAGCCTGAAAGAAAATAAAAATATTAGTTTCAGGTAGCAAAACCAATTGATCTTTAATTGCAGCCAAGCATGATGAAAGTTTTGCCGAAGTTTTATCAGCACGTACACTTTCCAACACGTGGTGAGAACATCTTAGACCATGTTTACACTCCGTATGCACATGCCTACAAAGCCCGCCCCCGACCGGCCTTCGGCAAATCAGATCACTCCTCGGTTCTGCTGCTGCCAGCCTATAGGCAGAAGCTGAAAAGCGAGCAGCCCATGACGCGTTCGGTTCAACGCTGGACCGACCAATCAGACAGCACCCTGTGTCACTGCTTCAGCATCACAGATTGAGAAGTCTTCAGGACTGCTGTTGACAACAACATCAACAATTATGCTGAGTACGTAATAAACTTTATTCACAAATGTACCAATGACGTTGTACCACGGGCTAATGTACAAACTTAACCCACGGCTTCTGGTTTGGGGTAACGGAGAGGTCCGCGCAGCACTCAGAGCGCCGACTGCAGCCTTCAAATCCGGAGACCCAGGTGAATAAAAAACATCCGGTATGCACTCAGGAAAGCAATAAAAACAGCCAAGGGACAGAACAAAGAAAAGGTGGAACTCTGCTACAGCAACACCAACACCAGGAACATGTGGAGTGGATTGAAGAGCATCACAGACTACAAGGGAAACAGCGGCAGAGTGAGGGAGGTAATTGCTTCTCTACCGGATGAGCTTAACACCTATGCACGCTTTGATAAACATCTATCTCAGGAGCTTTTGCTGGAAGAGGACAGCTGCCCTAATCAGATATCTCAGGCAATCGTATGTAAATATTTCAGGAAAGCAAATACTCGAAAAGCTCCTGGACCAGACAACGTTCCAGGTCGTGTTTTCAAAGCATGTGCCCACGAGCTGGCAGATGTCTTTACAGACATTTGTAACCTTTCCCTGCTCCAGTCTGCTGTCCCAAAATGTTTTAAGAGGACCACCTTCATCCCTGTCCCGAAAAAACTAATGTGAGCTGCCTAAATTACTATCGCCTTGTAGCACTCACCCCCATTGCTATGAAGTGCTTTGAGCGCATAGTTAACGCTCACATCGCATCTTTACTCCCTGCTTCACTTGATCTGCTCCAGTTTACCTACAGGCCCAATAGATCTACAGACGATTCCTCACACTGCCCTCTCCCACCTGGACCAGAAAAACACATATGTGCGGATGCTGTTCATAGACTATAGCTCCGCCTTCAACACCATCATACCATCCAGACTTGTCATAAAACTTTGTGACCTGAACATCAGCTCCTCCCTGTGCAGCTGGATCCTGGACTTCCTGACAGACAGACCTCAGGTGGTTAGGATCGGCAGCATCACCTCATCCACACTCACACTCAGCACAGGTGCCCCCCAGGGATCTGTGCTCAGCCCCCTGTTGTACACCCTGTTCACCCACGACTGTACAACAACACACAGCTCCAACACCAACACCAACATCAAATTTGCAGATGACACCACCATCATCGGCTGCATTTCTGATGGAGATGAGACGACATACAGGGCAGAGGTGAGAGCCCTGACATCATGGTGAAACAACAACAACAACCTGCTGCCAAGGAGCTCATCATTGATTACAGGAGACTGCAGAGAGGAGGCCACACCCCCATCCACATCGAAGGAGCAGTGGAGAGAGTCAGCTGCTTCAGATTCCTAGGCATCAACATCAGCAAGGATCTGAATTGGTCACACCATGTTGGTGTGATCACAAAAGCGGCAAGACAGCGACTCTTCTTCCTGCAGTGGCTGAGAAGATTTGACATGAACCCCAGAATACTTACAAACTTCTACAGATGCACCATTGAAAGTATTCTGACTGGCTGCATCACCACCTGGTATGTCAGCTGTAATGCTCTGAAGAGGGTGGTGAGATGAGCACAGTGCATCGCCAGGAATGAACTGCAAGCAATGCAGGATTTCTATAAACCGCACTGCATGAGGAAAAAGCAGCGGATCCTCTCTGATCCCAACCACAGACTTTTCACACTCCTGCCCACCGGCAGGCGGTTCCAGAGCATTCAGACCCACACTAGCAGACACAGAGACAATTTCTACCCACAAGCCATCAGGCTTTTGAACTGCTGGCATTCTGCACACACCATTACATTTTCTTCTTTAATATAACTGCACACTTCTACATGTTCATGTAAAGCTGAGGAACACGAGCCAAAGAATTTCAGTGCGGGAAAATATGGCTACACAGTTTATCTGTACATGAACTTGAAACTGGACTGGACATTTAGCACAATGATTTTTAACAGCTTTACTTTATACTGTGCACGCATAACTGCATATCAATTCCTATATATCAGTTATTTGCAGCTCTGAAATTTACATTTTTTAGAAATATTTACCAAGTCCTATTAAACAGAGTATGGATTTTTAAATTTAGCTTTTCCATACATCCTAGTTTTATTGTGGATGCTTAATGATTTTACGTTGCACACTTGCAAAACAAAAAAACAAAAAAAAAACAACCCAAAACTACCAGGGTTAAATTTTTTAGCCCCACTGATGTTAATAGTCAGTTGTGGCTTTGTGGTTGGATAACAGCATGCAGTCATTTGTTGTAGTTTTCAATAAGTATTCCCTTCCTACAAGACTGCTCAAAGAATTCCTAACTATTAATGATCTCAAATATGAACAACCTATCTCTAGTAGTTGGCTATGTACCACGGGGCTTCAAACTGGCAGTAGTTAAACCCTTACTTAAAAAGCCATCCCTAGACCCAGCTGTCTTAGCTAATTATAGGCCGATCTCCAACCTTCCTTTCATATCAAAAATCCTTGAAAGAGTAGTTGTCAAACAGCTAACAGACCATCTGCAGAGGAATGGCTTATTTGAAGAGTTTCAGTCAGGTTTCAGAGCTCATCACAACACAGAAATGGCTTTAGTGAAGGTTACAAATGATCTTCATATGGCCTCTGACAGTGGACTCATCTCTGTGCTTGTCCTGCTAGACCTGCTGTAGGTATTACAGGAACTGTGCTGCAGTGGTTTGAATCATATCTATCTAATAGACTCCAATTTGTTCATGTAAATGGAGAGTCCTCTTCACACACTAAGGTCAATTATGGAGTTCCACAGGGTTCAGTGCTAGGACCAATTCTGTTTACATTATACATGCTTCCCTTAAGCGGTATCATCAGAAGGCATAGCATACATTTTCACTGCTATGCAGATGACACCCAACTCTATCTATCCATGAAGCCACATAACACACACACCAATTAATTATACTGCAGGAATGTCTTAAAGACATAAAGACCTGGATGGCCTCTAATTTTTGACCAGGATATGTCCTTCAATGCATATATTAAACAAATATGTAAGACTGCTTTCTTCCATTTGTGCAACATCTCTAAAATTAGAAATATGCTGTTGCAGAGTGACGCTGAAAAACTGGTTCATGCATTTATTACTTCTAGGCTGGACTACTGTAATTCATTATTATCAGGATGTCCTAAAAACTCCCTGAAAAGCCTTCAGTTAATCCAAAATGCTGCAGCAAGAGTACTGACAGGGACTAGAAAGAGAGCATATTTCTCCTATATTGGCATCCCTGCATTGGCTCCCTGTTAAATCCAGAATTGAATTCAAAATCCTGCTCCTCACATAAAAGGTCTTAAATAATCAGGCCCCATCTTATCTTAATGACCTTGTAGTACCATATCATCCCATTAGAGCACTTTGCTCTCGCACTGCAGGCCTACTTGTTGTTCCTAGAGTATTTAAAAGTAGAATGGGAGGCAGAGCCTTCAGTTTTCAGGCCCCTCTTCTGTTAACCCATTATTTTCTGTTATATCGCGAGAGTCCGGTGGCCCGGAACATTTTGTTGTTATTCTGTGTGTGGGAAAAGATGGTGAGGAAATAAAGAGCTTGTGGTGAGGCTATGACGTTGTGTCATTGAGTTTACATTGGTAGCAGAGGATGGTTACCAATTATAAAGTACCACCAAAGCTTGATGAAGCCAGGCCATACGAGTGCTGGAAGAATGAAGTTAATATTTGGAGACACGTTACAGAGCTGGATAAAAAGAAGCAGGCACTCGCGGTGGCACTGGGGCTCGAGGGGAGTGCCAGAGAAATGGCCATGGAGATACCCGCTGAAGATTTGAACAAAGATGACGGTATGGAAAGACTACTTGCAAAACTGGACACGGTGTTTCAGAGAGAAGAAAAAGATTGCGCGGATGAAGCCTACTCGTGTTTTGACTCCATTGCGAAGGACCACAATGTGTCCATGGCAGACTACATAATAGACTTTGAACAGCGCTATAACCGGATGAAAAAGTACAACATGACGCTGCCTGACGCTGTGTTAGCATTTAAGCTTCTAGATGCAGCTTGTCTTCATGAAAAAAGTCGACAACTTACACTGACAGCGTGCACGGACTTAAAATTTACATTTCAACTGAACCAAGATGCAGTTTTTACGACATGTACAGTTTTAGCAGTTTGGTGTGAGTTGGAGCCCTGGTGGTGTAGACGACACCTGGGTCAAAATCAAGACACTAGAAGTGGAATCCTTCACTGCGCACATTAACGCTGTGGATAAAAACATCAAGTTCACCAGGGAAGACACAAAGGATAACTGTTTGCCCTTCCTGGACTGCGCTGTGCACATTGAAGAGAATGGCAACCTCAACATCGAAGTTTACCGGAAGCCCACACACACGGACCAGTACCTCCTCTTTGACTCCCATCACCCTCTGGAACACAAACTTGGAGTAATCAGGACCCTACACCACCGGGCAGAACATGTTCCCTCTAAGCCTGAAGGAAAAAAGAAGGAACACACACATGTAAAGGAAGCACTCAAAACATGCGGTTATCCTAAATGGGCGTTCTTAAAGTCAGCAAAGAGGCACAGAAAAGAAGATCAGACACCAGCGAGGGAGGATAAGAAAGACAGACGCAACAACATTGTCATCCCCTATGTAGCCAGTGTATCAGAAAAACTCAGGAGAGTTTTCTCCAAGCATGACATCCCGGTGCATTTCAGACCCAGCAACACACTCAGACAAAAACTGGTTCACCCGAAAGACAAAACTCCAAAACACAGACTTAACAATGTGGTGTATGCTGTACAGTGTAGCGAGGAATGCCCAGACCTCTACATTGGAGAGACCAAACAGCCACTTCACAAGCGCATGGCACAACATAGAAGAGCCACCTCCACAGGACAAGACTCAGCAGTCCATCTGCATCTAAAGGATAAAGGTCACTCTTTCGAGGATGCCAATGTTCACATTTTGGACAGAGAGGACAGATGGTTTGAAAGAGGAGTGAAAGAAGCCATCTATGTCCACTGTGAGCGACCATCTTTGAACAGAGGCGGTGGTTTACGTCACCAACTGTCTGCCATCTATAATCCAGTTTTGAGTTCTCTCCCCAGACGCCTTAACGCCCACTCACACCCTGGGCCATCTGACCTCAGGAAATCGCATGATAAGGTGGGGCCAGGTTTCACAATGAGCTCACCTCACTCAAACCCTGGCTGATTGGGACCCACACCCATTTTCACACCTTGGCTCATGTGATTAGAGGATCATCAGGGGGTCCTTTTGTCCCTCTTTGGGGGGATACTCCCACTGGGTTTAAATCTGGGACTCTCCACCATTTGACCTTAGAACTGAAGAAGCTTCTCGGATGAGAGGTGAAACGTCTTCAAGCAACTTAAAAAGTCCAGATGCTTTTCTTTGCAAGCTCCCTTGACTACGATGACCTGGATGACTGAGAACCTTCACAGACATATCTCCAATTACTGATTTATGGTATAGGAGGACACCTACTCTGTATTTGGTTAAGTATAAGAGCCTTTTGTTTAGATGGACCGCTACACTCCTGGCACCAGCTTTGGGGAGTCTTCACAGCCTCACATCTTGACACACACACACACACACACACACACACACACACACACACACACACACACACACGGTACTCTTTGTCCACATGTATCCACAGGTTTCTGTAAGAGCGTACGTAGGCTGCCATGACAGACCACTACTTCCGTTGTCCGGTTTTATACTTCCGGTTACTCAAAGCGAGACCCCGCGTTCAGTCGTTGCTAACAACAAAATCAGTTACTTTGTGCGGTAATAAGTGGCTTTACCTGTTCGAAGATGAGCTCGGGTTCAACGTGTGCTGTCGTCGGCTGCCACAATAATTCAAGAAAACTGAAAAACGCATTAGAAACATTTTGCCTTGAGCATCAACACCTTAGAAAGGCCTGTCCGTGCCCACCGCCCTACGCACTGCACTCTATGCCGCGGAAGGAGGATCGGAAACTAGCGTGGCTGGCAGCTTTAAGACTCAAACACCCTCCAAAGAGAGTTTATGTTTGCTCCTTTCATTTTATCGATAAAAAGCCCACAGAGCTACACCCCGACCCGGAGCTTTATCTGGGCTATGACCGACCCCCACCGAAGAAAAGAAGAAAGCTCACTTGGACCACTTTGAGTGTGACAGCTTCCAGTAATACGAACAAAAACACAGAATCTGTACCCGGTAAGTGAAAGTGTAAATGTGGTTTGCCACCGTTTCGCATTTTAAACACGCAATTCTTTACTTTTACTAAATAATAGCCTATGGTGAATGGCGTTAGTATCAGCACTAGCTGGTTATTAGCAGCAAAGTCTCAATTTTAACGAAAGTTTATAATAATAATAATAATAATAATGATGCCAAAAGATTAGCTCCAAGGGCTGTAAAAGTC